>NW_024704743.1:104348807-105795963 GCF_018977255.1 Callorhinchus milii
GCTGAATACTTGCTCGACACTTGTGGCAAATATGGTTGAGAATGCTTCTCATGGCTCAGTTAATGTTGGGAGTACGTCACATGTGGACAAACACATTATCCTATTATTTTGCAGAATGGACCGGAATGCACCGGTGTAATGATGTGTTCTGTCAATGAGCTATCCAATTCTGCAATAAGAGGAGAATGTTTGGGGATACAATGTGGGTTATTATTGTTCACCCACCATTGTGTTCTGTCTATTCAGACAAGAGTAAGTAGGGACATTCAAGGTGTTGCTTTCCATGTAGTTTGAGTTACACACAGATGTTGAAATGTACAGGACTGAAATGGTACAATGTGTACTCAATTTCAAAGATGTAATACAATTTAGTATTCAGAACAATAATTACTATATGTGAAGGTGACTTATTCATCCAAGAGTTTAAAGGACACGGCTATGTTACCAATTCCCCATTGTTTTAATGCTTTCTGTGCATACTTGAAAGTCTGCTCTTTAGTTATTTCTGATAAATAATTGCTGATCTTGTAAAAAGGATTATTTGCTCCCAGAATTAGCTAATATGAAAGAGCACTAGGCTATTTGTTAATTTTTTTGCCCATGTAATTTGGTCACAAATTAAATTTCACTGAAAGCGCATAATTCATAGTTTTCTGTGGAAATATTTTAAAAAAATCTTAGTTCAGAGCCTAACTGAGCTGGTGCGAAAGCTTAACACAATTTATTTAAGAGGTGGATAACAAGACACAAGCACATTAGTGAACTCCACAGAGACCTCTCCAGTTGATTACCAACGGCTCTATATATCTGTACTCTCATCGCTGCTAACTAAATTAGCATTTAAAATATAAAAACTCAACATGACCATTTATCCTTTGATTACTTTTGTTGTGTAGAGAATTTATGCAGATGGACTAATCTCTTCAATTGAGTGAAAGTGTGAACGAGTCAAAAAAAGTAAGCAGTTTGTTATGTATTGGTTTGCAGTGGTGCATTACACACTTCTTCCACTAGCAGATGCTATAATGTCTCTAAAGTTTCTCAAAAACATTTGTCATAATGACCAAAAAGGAATCTTGTGGCGGTACAAACCAAATATGTACTATACATTCACTCATATTGCGAACATTTTGACAGCGCATAGTCTTAAAGCTCTATGGTCTGAAAGAAAAGCACCTCCTGTCAAATGTAGCAGTTTTAAAAGGCAATGCTGTTGTGAAAAATGATATTATTATTATTATTTATATGCAACATTTTCATTTACTTAATTGGAAACAACGTGGTATTGCAACTGAAGTTATAAATGTATTATTTTTGCCTTATAACAAGAAACATGTTTCAAAAACCTTTGCACAGGAACAGATTTGGAGAATCTGTTCACTTGTCAGTAAATTTACATCCTTGACAGCTTACACTTATAATAATGCACCAGGAACGTAGGAAAATCAGGATCATTTTCTGAAAACTCCTCTGCTCTATCATCAACTGAAGAGTTTGTGTTGCAGCAGACAGAAAGCAGATAACCCTGCTTAATGGTACATTTATGAACCTCAATGAAGCACTATCAAAATGCAAGTTTTATTTTAACTATTTTTATATTCATATAAACATGGACACCATCGGTCACCCTACTGCCCCCACCCTCCCTACCCTCACTCCAATGGTAATCTTTGACTATCCAGCAACTTGGGACATTCTCCGGATGTGAAAGGCACTATACAAATGTAATTTGTGTTGTTGTTGATGCACTCTACATCTCATGGAGCCAATATGGAGCCTCAGCATCCTGATCAACCCTCAACTGTCCTTTGTACCCCACATCCATACCATGACACGCTCCACCTTTCCCCACCTCCACAACAGCGCTCCGCTCTGCCACTGTTTCACACCGCAGGCTACTGAGACCCTCATACACACATTCATAACATCCAGGCTTGACTACGCAAACGCCCTGCTTGTCGGCCTCCCCAGCTGCTCCGTCAATAGGCTGCAGATCATCCAGAACTCTGCAGCCCATGTCCTCTCCTGCACCAGGTTCCATGACCTCCTAACCTTCTACCAACCTGCCCGCACCCTCCGCTCAGCAGGCTCTGGCCTGCTTCACGTCCCACTCCTCGTCTGCCCCACCATTGGTGGACAGGCTTTCAGCCTCTCTGCCCCCACCCTCTGGAACTCCATTCCACAGTCCCTTCGCCTCGTCCCCTCCCTTGCCTTTTTCAAGGCTCATCTCAAGACCCTCCTCTTCGACGGTGCCATCGGTCACCCTCCTGCCCTTCACCCTCCCCAATCCCAACCCCCAGCTCAGGTCTGAAATACTGATTTTTCAGTCCCTTGGGACAGCCTCCTGACGTGAAAGGTGCTATACAAATGTAATTTTTTTGTTTGTATGTTTATCGTTGAAGTGTCTTCATCAAACATGGCTTCCAGCACTTTCTACTCATGCTGCTCAGGGTTAGATAAAGGTTAGATAAAGCACATTATGTTTCAACTCCTAGCCTCAGAAAAAACATGAAGACAAACATGTCTTGACTGAGAAACTAACCACTGATGGTACTTTTTTAAAAAAAAAAAAATTCCTATTTATTTACATATTTTTGATAAAACTACTGCAGTGATCTCCTTTTCTGGTAAGGCCATGTAGCACTTCAAATCTCTCCAGGTTGGAATTTATTGAGTGTGGGTCTAATGGAAAATATCTACACCTGCATATATTACCTTATATCAGGATGCAATGCATAAGAAACATCTTATTTCAGAAAATGGTCAGGGAATTGACTTTGAAGATCATGAATATTACAAATTATAGTAAAGTCTGACAATAGTTAATAGGAAAAGAGTCAATGGAGAACTGTGTCCTGGTTACTATTGATTGAATTATTGCTTCATTCTTCTCATTTTAATAATTTATCTATGCCTAACTTTCTATATACATCATCGTTTTATAGTAGACTTAAAAAAGTGTGCAATCTGTTGTTCCAGGTTTTCATTTCCTCATTGCTGAAAGATACAGGTTCTCAGGTTGAGACTCAGGATCAAAATGACCATCATTTTGAAATACCATATAAAACTCACAGGAAGCACAGCACAGTCAGTGTGATGGGTTATTCAGGTTTGAGGAAATCTGAATGTAAATTTTGTACTATCTCTAACTTCAAGGAATTTCCAAGCACTACAGTGATATACTATATCACTTACAAAACACACACTTTACAGTACATAGATTTATATAGAATGTGCATCACAGAAACAGGCCATTCGGTCCAACAAGTCTATGCCAGTGATTATGCTCCACATGAGTCCATCCACTCCTTACTCACTCGCAAACATTTCTATTCCCTTCTCCCTTATGTGTATATCCTGTAAAGTGCTTTGAGATATCCTTACAACATGAATAACTTGTGGATTCTGGCTTTGGACTCCTGGTTGACGGAATAGGTGATTTTTTTTAAACAAATATCCCATTAACTGAGAATCCACAATCTGTGAACTAAAAATCATTGACTTCATGGACATGATCATTGAGGAGTGTGTGAATTCAAGTGTGGTGTGTGTGTGTGTGTGTGGGGGCGGGATTGTTTCCAGCACAAATGGGCCCCAGTCAATGTGTTAATTATAATAAGGTTGCTAAATTGATCATTAGTCTTAATTAGCACATTGCAACATCGAAAAATGTATGTCAAAATGGGCTAGAATGTGCAAAATGCATCTTAGGCTTTCAGTTATAAGAATGGCACTAGGAACGTGTTTAAAATATAAATGTTTTAAAATACTGATCAGGTCTGAGCAATATGCCTCATTGTTGTTGAAACAAACAGAAATGATTGTGTTATATTTTGGGGGGGAATATTACAGATTTAAGAAATAAGTTGTAGAAATTCTCAAGTTACCTTACAGTTCATATACAATTTGGTGTTTTTTCAAATGGAACAGAAATGGATATACACATTGAAAAACACAGTATTCATGTGCTTCATGTTATTCAAATACTGCAAAACTTTAATTGGAATCCTACGTGAAGGACACTATGTAAATGCAAGTTGCTGTTGCAGTAGACACATTATGCAGGGCATCATCAGCAGGAGTTTGAGAGTTTCTTCCGGGATGTGGACATGGGGGTGGTAGGTATATGATTTCAGGGTGTTCTATTATAATCTGCTGACAGAATTATATTGGTGTAATATATAAAGTATTTAATTCACAGAATACATGCATGTCTGACATTAGCAGAATGATTAAAAGAACAACAATGGTGATAATTCAAACAGAAACTCAGACTAGTGCTCTTCAGGGGAACATTTGGTTCAATCCTTTGAATAGATTTATGGGGAATGAAGTGTAGACTTTACAACTCACAGGCATTGAGTATCAAGCTCATCTCAGAATTTAGACTGATCATCAGCCTGGCCTAGTGGTAGCACTCTTGCCTCTGAGTGAGAAGGTTGTGAGTTCATCGGGACTTGGAATCACATAGTCTAAGATGACTCTCCAATACAGTGCTAGGGAGGTTTTCATTGTTGGAAGTGCCGTCCTTTGAATGAGACGAAGTCCCGTCTGCCTGTTCAGGTGGACGTTAAAGATACCACTGTTCAAAAATAAGGGAATTTCTCCCGTTGTCCTGGTCAACAATTCCCCCAATAAAATTCGTCACTCACTTCACAGCTGTTTGTGGGACATTGGCTGCTGTGTTTTGTTCACAAAATACACAGTTACTGCACTTTACAGTAAATCCTGTGAAGTGCTTTGAGACGTCACAACGGCATGAAAGTCGCTATATCAAATGCAAGGATTATTATTATTAATAAGATTTTTAATATAGAAGAAGGCCATTTGCCCCCATTGTGCCTGTATTTGATGGTGACATCAAACATTGCATTGTAGCTTCTTTGCTGTCCATTGCATTTGAAATAGTTCATCTCAAAAGGACTATTGGAGTGAGATTATGTGTTGCAGAGTGTTTACAAAGGATATCCAAGCTTCTTTTAATTACATCAAATTCTACAGAAGAAATTATACTTTACCATAATATGAACATACAAAAACGTATTAAAAATATGATTGTGTTAAAATAATATTACAAAATAGGAATGCTAACCTTTGTAATTGAACTGTTGTATTGAAAACATTAGCTTCAGAGTACAGTATTTACAAAATTTCTATGCCAAATTTTTCAGTAGGTAAAATTACCACTGTTCATGAAATGCAACTCTCTTTTATATTTTGAACATCTTAGATATCAATGTACCTAGAGTTTTGCATAGTGTTGAGGGTATTGGCATCATATCATCTCAGTGCATCCAGTGCGCTGTTTAGCAGTCGAGCCGATGACATAACCGATGAAGTAGATGATATGAAAGAATCTTTGCAGAAGTCTACAATTTATGCAGAAGATGTTGTTCTTCTATTCCACTTCCCTGCCAAAAATAGGCAATAAGGGATCACTAGACCTTGTTTGATAATTCCCCTTTAAATCCAAGGTTACACAGCATCATTATCAATAAACTGCATTTTTTTTGGTTCATTTATCCTTAGGCAGCTGTTACGTATGAATTGTTGCTTGCTGCCAGCACTTTAGTGGGTATTATTCCGAGCTGTGTGAGGGATGATGCCAGAGATATTTCTTCAGTAACTCTGATACTGCTTCGTTTGAAGCCGCTGCTGATTGTGAGTCATTCAGGAACCCTTTTTTTCATGATGAAGTGCAAAGGTGTCAATGTCATGTGTGGGAAAATAGTGTTAGGAATTATATGGAAGAAGATAGGGGAACCAACTGCCCGTCAATCCATCATAATCATGTCTCAAGTCAGTTCTTTCACAACAATGTCTGAATGTATCAAGTTCAGTCAATGTGCACGCACAGGTTTCATGTAATCAAAGGGCAATTTATTGTGATTTAGATACACATGAAATATAATCGCTTGTGGAGTGAAAGCATAATGAATACATAATATGAACTTATTACTATTTCCACATACCATTAATGAAGAAACGATCTGTGTGCTTCAATCTGTGGTGTTAAACTCAAAAAAGTAATCTTTTATACCCTGTCAGCATTTTAATAAACACTTTTTATCTTGTTGAATAATTGATTTTTTTTTAATGAGAATGCAAAGGATTTTCATTATAAGTTTCTCAAATGCCGAACACTTTGGATGAGTTTGCAAAGGAAGATTTTGTGGGTCTTATAAAATCCTTCACTTGAAACTGATCAAAAAATATTTGCGTATAATAATCATCCTTGCATTTGATATAGTGTTTTATCACGACTTCTAGACGTTTCAAAGCATTTTACAGAATATACTGTAAAGTGAATTGACTGTACATTTTGTGGGTGGATGTGTGGTAACTGGCGATTTGGAAACGTGTAAAGGGCAACTTAGCTTTCAAAGGGTAAAGCGCACATATTTTTCAACCAAGCAAACTACTGTGAATGTTAAACATTTGAAACAATACGCATGAGTGAAAAGGACAGCAAGCACAGCAGTTTGCTGAAAGAAAATGCAAGGGCGGAAATGCTTAAGCCAGCCAGATGCTTTTGAAGCAGCAGAGTACAGCACTAAAGAGAAGCGATGAAATAACATTCACTACGTTTGCTGTCAATGCACCAATGATTATCACCTCAATGAATAAGGAAAACATTTATATAATTCAATTTTGCTTATTGATTTCTCCTCTTGTGCCCTGTCAGTTTCTTGCTGTCATTTTTTCCCTTTCATGAGCAAGCTGGTAGAGGTCCATCACGTGCCGCAGAATTGAAAGACCATCGACATGTAGACATCAATACCAGTGAAGTCACCTTCACTCTCCGCAGTTGGAATTATCCAGCAGATGTTTCAGGCATTCACAGATAGCTCTGCCTCCTTAGGCTTATCTCTCCCTTCATTGCCTCCAATCCAAGAATCCAATTTCTAGAGCTCACACAAAGTAGATGGAAGAAACTGCATAATGTTAGGCAATATATTGGAGCTGTGTACTTCATCTAGTCCTCAGCTAGTTTATTTAATCAACTGGGCATAACACCCTGTCGTTCTCACTCTTTTGTGAGCAGTTGGGAAATGTCTTCTGTTATAGTGTTGTGTGACAGCCAGGCTGAGCTAGAAGCAGTCTTTCCTCTGAGACAGAAGGATGTGTTTTCAAGCCCCCGTCAGGATTCTGAACTCACATAGTCGAGGTTGATACTTTAATGCAGTGCTAGGGCGAGTGCTGCAGAACTCAAACTTGTGTTCTGACGAAGGGTCGTGAACCCGAAACTTTGACTCACTTTCCTTTCTCCATCGATGCTGCCTGACCTGCTGAATGTTCCCAGCAACTTCTGTTTCTGAGTAAGATTAAAAGATATGGATATGGAGGCATTCCAACAATTTGTGTCAATCTAAGATCTCATAGGAATGGTGAGCTCGTGTATCATGGAGTTATGACATTACTTAATTGAAGAATATCAAATTAATTTCTTAAGACAAATGTTTCACATTGCACATTCCTGGGACTGTACTACAATAACAAGGTACTTAGAGAGGAATGGGCACACAAAGACTATTGGGCAGTAATGGCGGGGAAGGTTGCCTTTTATTACAATAAAAAAAGGGCTAAAATGTGAAGCAGATTTGCTTGGATTCTCAACCCTGTAAGGGTCAGGAGTCAAGTTTCCCATGTTACCCCATGGTCTGCCAAAATGACAGAAAGAACGTATTGCATTGTATTAATGAGCATTTGCTCATTGTTACTCCCTCTGCAGCAGCAATGCACTGAAAGATCATTAACAGGGGTGAGAAAAGAGCTGACATTTTTCCTATGCCACTGAAGGTTTGTAATGTGACATTCTATGGCACTTCAGCAACACCACGGGTATAATGAAATCCTGTCCTTATATCTGCGTATCCTGTTTCAGCTGAATGTCTCTACACTCTCAGTAAATGCAAATAGAGGTGAATGCAGTAACTCAAGTGTACATACTTGAGTGAAATCTGTGGGGGCAGATCCACAGTACTTCCAAGCCACTGCTGATGATAAACCAACCAATCTGGCTCATAATTACCACTTGGAGGAGCAGACCAGTGACTGGTAGGTAATTACTTGGCTCCTGTTAACCCTACAAACCAAAGCTCAAATCAGTAGGATGATCCTGGCTAGACAAACAGTGGGAATCTTGTCAGTGTTTGTAATAATAAGCTTCATCGTTTTAGCTAGTTCAATTCCAGCATGACCCCAATCTATACTCTAGGGTTCCCAAGCATTGACTGCTGACAACCTGCACTTAAACACTTTAGAATTAGGTAAGCAAGATTTGCTCCTCTAGAGAGAGAGTGCGCACTCCATACCAAAGAAATGTAAACTATACATATGTGAATCTCGAAGTAGTTTGGGTTGGAAGCTCTTAAGCATGGTGATGGGTTTCCGTGTCTATCAAACACCAGTATGACCATCAAAATTGAATTCAGGGTAGATTGAAACTTTTATATTTGCAATAGCATTCACCTGAGTTATGTGCTAACATTAATCAGGCATCTACATTGCATTTACAAGCCATTATTTTTATGATCTTGTTTGTACCACAAATAAACAAAAATAATGAAATTCAACTGTCAAAATGCATCAGCAATTTGTATTCAAAGTACTGTATTACAATGAGCAATTATTTGGTCTCAAAGCTTGGCTAGTGCATGCCTTGTCATATTGATATAAAGCATTGACAACTAACACATTATCCTTCCCATCTGCTATATACTTATAAGGCATTGCTGACTCAGATGAAGAATAAGATAAGAAAATGTCTACCTCCTTTTCAATTAGCAAAGACATTTAATAAAATTAATAATAATTCCTACATTTGGTATAGCGCCTTTCAACTTGGGAAGGCATTGTAAATACTTTCACAAGGTTCACTGTAAAGTGCAGTGACAACTTGAAGGCAAATTCACAGTCAATCTGTTCACAGTAATGTGCCCCCTCCCCCCCCAGCCATTTGGGGGACTGTTGGATAATAATACGAATAATATAATAATCATAATAATTATTATTATCCCCTATTGCCTGATTAAATAGATTGCAACCAATGTTGTTCCAAATATGTCGATGGCTGACCTGCACATTTAAAGCCCGGGCTATAATGTGCCCATGTATTCATTCTCCTCCCTGCTCTGCTTTTTCTGTGCTTCCTCCCTGGCTGTGTGTTAGCCTGTCTTAGTTGGTAGCACTCTCGCCTCTGAGTCAGAAGATTTTGGGTTCATGTGCCAAGTCGGGCTTTGGAACTCATATAGTCTTAACTGACACTTCATTGCAGTGCTGGTGGTGTGCTGCTTTGTCGAAGGTGATGTTCTTCAGATTAGATGGTAACCGAGGTCCCGTTTGTCTTTTCAGGTGGACATTAAGATCCCACGGCACTATTTGAAAAGAGAAGGGAGTTTCTCCTGGTGCCCTGGCCAACAATCCCCCAAAATAAAATTGGTTATTCATGTAAGGGCTATATGTGGAACATTGCTGTGAACAAATTGGCTGACAAGTTTGCCCACAAAACACACAATCACTACACTTGACACTGTATTTTGTGAGTTTAGAATTATAAAAGTGTTTGATAAGATTAGCATAAATAGACTCTTTCTAAAGGTTGGGGTGTTTCAGCGCCTTGGGACGTCCTCCTGACGTGAAAGGCACTTTATAAATGGAATCTTGTTGTTGTTGTTGTTGTCTGTAACCAGGAGACATAAATATAAGATAGTGACTAGAGGAAACTGAGAAGAATTTAGGAGGAAATAATTCACACAGAGGTAGTCAGATTGTGGATCTCGCTGCCTGAAGCAGTGGTTGAATCAGATATAGATGCATTCAAGAGGAAGCTAAACGTTCATGTTTGGGAGAGAGGGGTATAGAAGGGTATCGGAGGGAGTAAAGGAATGGGTGAAGACCCGTGTGGAATGTAAACACAGGGTATGGACTGGTTGGGCTGAATGGTTCTGTTTCCATGCTGTACATTCTTCGTAATCTTTGAACAACATGTGGAATAATCTTTTGCTATTTAACCTTGCAAATCCTTTCAGAATTTGGAAGATCTGTATGAGATCGCCTCTGAAAGCAGACCCTATGTTTTGAGCCCACCTTCATTACTATACTGCTCATCCCTGGCATCATTGGTGTGAACCCAGCTTATACCTTCTTCAGGACTTGGCGTCAATAATCTTTGAATTTGATATGTTTGATATATTTGCTTCATTGAGATGTCTCAAAGCCCTTCACAGGATTTACTGTAAAGTGTAGTGACTATTTTGTAGACAATTTGCATACAACAATGTAGCTAATTTGCACACAACAATGTCCCACAAACAGTCATGATGTGTATGACCAATTTTGTTTGAGGGATTGTTGGTCAGGACACAGTCTTGTATTTAATATGATGCTGAGAACTGCATTCACTCTAACTGAAGTCTTACCAATGTCTTACACAAATGTAGCAATACTTGTTTTTGTATTTAGTTTGCACAGGAGCTGTTTTAAGAATCAGCTTATTAAATAACTCTCTGACTGCACCACCCTCCAAGTCGAGCTGAAGCAGGTAGCCTGAGAAAAAAGCACAACGGTCTTAATCCAAAGAGCTGAGGTGCACAGAATTCATGCAGCACTGCAGAATAACTTCAGAACGTCTGTTTGGTTAGTGACTGAGAAGCAAGCTCTGCATTTCTGGAATCCAATTAAGTTGGTGATGTGATCTATTTAATTGAATTGCATCAAGGAATGTTCAAAATCGGGAACCATGTTTGCATACTGATCTAGATACTGTATATAGTTCCAATGATACTCTGCACCAGATTCCAATCAAATGTTTCGATCCACGCCTAAGTATTCAGGTCACACAGCAGCTCACTTCCTTATTGTTGCTTTGTTGCACTGTTTAACTGCGCTAAACTTTCTCCAAGATTGTACATCTCTCAAGTCGAGAGACGGCGTCCGGCATGGAGGGCGCTATATAAATCCAAGTTCTTGTTGTTGTTGATGCAATGCAGTACTATAACATTTGTCTGTCTGCGCCACCAAAGTGTTCTTTCTTTAGGTTTCATTTGGTCTGTAAGCATCACATATTAAGCGCACCCCAACAGAGGGAATTTTACCTCATGGTTTTTCATCAGTCAAGACAGTGAATTGAATGACTACCAGAAGACAACAACTTGCATTGTGTCCTTCACATACAGCATCTCAGATAATGCTAAAATACATAGTCCGTAGGATCCCCTCCCCACCCCATCTCAGCAGAATGTTTTCACTTCTGCAGCAAGTGAGCCCTTTGGGGGAAAGGGTACTGTTTAAGGATTGGAGTGTGTTTAAAACAAGCTTTGAAGGAGAAAGTACTCGATATTAAAATAAGTTCACCCTACACTCTCCTTTTAAATGGAAATCTAAAACTGAACAGTTATAATCCAATTCCTGTCTCAATACAACAGACTCGATCAAAGCAAGTGAACTATTGGGCAGGGCAGGGGAAGATGCACATTCCCTCCTGCCTGACAGTTTAACAGAGGATTTAACAGTAACAACAACGCAAAAAGGACTAGGTTCAGTCCAAAGCTATATACGTAAATCTCAGACCATTGGTAGCTCTTCCTTTCGTTTTCAATATTTAGGGGTAGGAAAATGACAATACAATACATTTCATAACAATACAGTAAGATGGTGGAGTTCTGTAGCTCAGTGGTTAGAGCACTCGCCTTGCAAGCGAGACACTTGGGTTCAATTCCAGGCAGGGCAAAACCTTGGGCAAGTTTCCTTACTCCACATGCCTGATAATAATCCCTCCAAAAACAAAAAAAACTTATAAATTGGTCATTTACAATCCACAAATGTTTGTGGGGCACTGCTGTCCGCAATTGGCTGCTGTGTTTCGCCTATAAATATAGTCAATTGACTTTACAGCATGTTCTGTGAAGCGCTTTGAGACGTCGAGAAGACGTGAAAAGCACTAAATCAAATGCAAGGATTATTATATTATTATTATTAAATCCAATCCGACAGATGTTTGGGGGAATAGAGAAGGGGAGAGGTTATGCCGCGAATCATCTTTTCCCCGATTATTACGCAATGTGAATGGAGTCTTAAAGTGCAGTGTTCCTCTTATCTGACTTCCCTTTAATTATAAAGCAAAATTTTATGATATCCCAGAAACAATTAAACAGAGGATCAAATATTTATTTTATCAGAAGAAACATTTTTTAATTATGTTCCTGATTTTATGACTGAATAAAAAGATTGATTTACAATGTAAGGTACAGCCATCCTAGAACAGTCAAGGTGCCAGACCAACTATTTAGCCTTTATGTAAGCTGCAATTTTTACAGCTGGATTTCAAATTTTTGAATGAGTTGATGTCCACTTGGGGACCTTGGAATCCTTCAAAAGGAATCCCATAAGAAATACATATATTGAATTCCAAAATGAATAGACTAGAAATGTTCATCATCAAGAATAGAAAAAAGTTAATTATCACCAGTGTTAGTCTTCAAAAGGAGTTTGCAAAGCTTAGCATTAGATACCAAATGGCTACTAATTGGTACTATCGCTCCCACAGAGGTCACTCCCTGCTGGAGCTTTTGGAAATCGATCAACTGCTGTCTTGACAAAAAAATCTTACAAGTTACTTTTAATTCTAAATTGCAGAATGTGGGGAAGTGCTAAATAGTCTAGTCATTGCATTATATCATTCAGGTGACAACCTGTAATTCCTTGATGTATTCCTGAGGCAAAACACAAAGTACAAATATTGTAACCTATTTGAAGGCTTTCCAACAAGCTATGCCAATTATACATTGATACAATAGTAAGTAACATTACATTGTACAATGATATCCTGCACTGATTATACCCTTCACTGACCTAATGTGATTGGAAGAAACTGAATATATTGTGGTGATTGGATCGGCCTCACTTCATGAGTGTGAAAATCTAATTCTTTATATGTGCCTTAGATGACAAATTCTGAGATGTTTCTCACAAGTTGCTTAAAGCTAGTTTGCATTCGTACCTGACGGAGAAGGGTACTTTAATTATTAAGGTTAATAATTGAAAGGATGTCAATGTTGGGGAACAGTTTACACGTTCATATTTGCATGAAACACTCTTAGATCAGATAAAGCACAGAGAGGTTCAGAATAATAACAGTCCTTAAATTTGGTATAGTGCATTCCACATCAGGAGGATGTCTCAAAGTGCTTCACTGGATATGTTGAAAAGTGGAGACTGTATTTACTCGTGAATGCACCAGCCCATTTGCGGACAGCAATGTCCCACAAACAGTGGTAAAGTGCAATGAAACTTCATCAGCTTTCTATGAAATGTGCCTTAATACCTACCTTTGGAAGATCACCTTCCATGCGAAATAAGGTGTGAAATTCACCATTTGCCAGTTGAACAACATGTGTGATCGTTCCAGTGCGACTGGCTAGGGTTGACAGGGGCTTGCACTCATCCACTTGACTACATATTCTCCCGAGAAAAGTATTTCTTGCTTTTCTGCCTCACTCATTAGATTACATCAAATCTTCTCATTGGGAGAAACCATCATTTAGATTCCTTGAGTAGAGACAATATTTCAGGATGGGTAAATGCACTGGTTCATAATCAATGAACATAGGAATTTCTAACTTAGTCAGAAAGTAGCACACTGACGGAACAATTCTCAATGTCTGTTTCATTACTATCATGCTGACACTAATTCCCCACCTCACTACCAGTTGAGTACACAATGGTATTGAGTCAGTGTTGTGTTAAAGAATAAGCATTGGTTTCCAAATGGACTCTGGGAGTTTATATTTATTTTCATAAGATCACAAGAAAGGTTCAGATGAAAGCAACTGTGTGGCCCTTTTGATCTTGTCCTTCCAGAACACACACCCTACCACCTCCCATCACAATATCAAGGTGTTTTTAAGTGAGTCTGTTTCTTTTACTTTCCTGTAAATGTTAATCTAACTGTAAATGTGTCTGGGTCAATATTCACCCTTCTCTAATGGTCAGGTCACCTCCCTGTTCTCTCTTGCTTTGTGTCCAAACCCGCCACTGTACAGTGCTCTGAGGCAGAATCTTATGTGAAGGGCACTATATGAATACAACTTGTTGTTGTTAAATTACCTAGGGGTAGACATCGTTCTATATAGAAACAACTTGCAGAGTTCCATTGGTATGAGAAGTTCCATAGCTATGAGAAGTTGTGTGATCAATTTCAAAATTGGAGAGTGTGAGAGGGGGGGGATGGGGGCTGGGGGGAGCGCGGGTTTGTGGAGTATTTGAAAATAACACACTATAATTTGCTTTTCTGGTCCTGCATATTTCTATGTTTAATGTGGGAACTGTGTAATCTGTCAGACATCAAGTCCTGAATAAGCGCTTTCTCTGATTGATGTTTGATAAGGAGGGGCTCTCCTGCTTGGCTCCCATCAGTGCCTTTTCACCTCAAGCGCTGACAGCATCAATCTACATGGATGTACACTTCACCCCAGACCATTCAGAATTCTGCAGTGTGTGTCCTCTTCCGCACCAAGCTTGGTGAGCCTATCATCCGTTGTCTGGCTGCATTGACTTCTCATTCTTCAAGCTCTTCACTTTTAAAGCCCTCCACGGTCTTGCTCCAACCTATCTCTGTGACTTTCTAAAGGCCCTACCAACCCTTCCCATCGCTCCACTCGGCTTGCTTCACACCTCCCTGTCCAGGTGGAATTTCACCTCACAAATCTATGAAGAAATGTTTCACTTCATCTTCTGCTAGTTAATGTTCCTCCCCTATATTTTATAATTAGAAAAATTAGCAATGCATATAAACTTTCAAGCTCTTGAATAGCGAGCCCCCAAACCAATGCACACAATGAATGACACTGATAAGGCATGATTACACAGTCAGGGAAATAAGGCAAGCAATCAATAGACTTCGACAAAGTGGTTACAGCATTCAGAGAGGAGAAACATGCAGTTAAATTCAAGTGTTGTTACTGTCATTCACAAGTTTGAAAAAAAATAACACACGTAAATCCTTTATTCACGAATCAGTTACGTACACGTACAACAAACTAGTAATACTGATTCCTGCATTTGATACAATACCTATCATATTAAAAAGTCTGAAGATGCTTCACAAGAAATTGCTGTCAAGTGTGATTATTGTGTATTTGTAGGCAACGTGGCAGGCAATTTGCACACAGCCAAGTTGCATGAACAGCCCTGAAGTGAGTGAACAATTGTTTAACCTACGGATTGTTGGCCAAGAAACTCAGAGTGCTATAATCTCAGAGAAATCCTGCTCATTATTCAATTAGGAATGATATGGAGGAGTCACAAAAGTTGCATTAAATACACTGATATTTTACAGCTGTTTTACATTTTTATTGTCACTTAGGAAAGTAGAACATATTTTACAAAAATTTAACATAAAGACAGTATTTCAGTTTCGGTTGCTTTTTTCTCCCCATAAGTAAGTGTTGTAATTTTTAAGGCGGACACTAATGCTGAATTATTGGACAGAGTCATCAATAACAGGCCAATAATACTCGGTGCAGGATGAAATTACCCACAAAAATATACAGTCAATTCACTTTGGCTCGCGTCAGCGCCTCCGCACCTCAGGCGCTGACAGCATCAGCATCCAAGGCTGCACTCTCCACCTCTCAAAGTCAGTAAGGAACCTCGGTGTTCTGTTCGACCCTGAGCTGTCCTTTCTTCCCCACATCCGCGCCACAAATAGCACCGCCTTCCAACACCTCGGGAATATCGCCAGACTACGGCACTACCTCACCTCTCACGCTGCTGAAACACTGGTCCACGCCTTTATCACCTCAAGGCTGGACGATGGGAACTCTCTCTTGGTCGGCCTTCCCGGCACCTCCCTCCACAAGCTGCAGGTCATTCAGAACTCTGCAGCTCGTGTACTGTCCCGCACCAGGAATCGTGACCACATCACTCCCACCCTCGCTCGCCTCCACTGGCTCCCCATCCCCCAGAGGATCGAATTCAAGATCCTCATCCTCACCTACAAGGCCATTCACGGCCTTGCTCCCTCCTACCTCTCCGACCTACTATCCCCCTACCTACCTGCCCGTAACCTCCGTTCCTCTGGCTCCGGTCTGCTCCACACCCCCCGCCCTAACCGCCCTACCATCAGTGGCCGGGCCTTCAGCCTCTCAGCCCCTAGGCTCTGGAACTCCATCCCCCAGTGCCTTCGCCTTGCTTCCTCCCTTTCCTCCTTCGAGGCTGGTTTCAAGACCTTTTTCTTCAACCGTGCCTTCACATCCCCTCTCAACCCTCTACCCCTTGCTCGCTCCCTCCTTTCCCTCCCCTCACCTTGTCCATTTCCCTCCTGCTCGGGTTCCAGACCCAACTGTCCATTGCCTTGTGTCGCCCTCCCGACTTGAAAGGCTCACTATGAATGCAATCTTGTTGTTGTTGTTGTTGTTGTTACAGTCTGTGAAGCGCTTTGAGACGTCTCGAAGACTTGATAAGGCATTATATTAAATGCAAGGATAATTTATTATTTTATAGCGAATGAGAGTTGAACCTTGCTCTTTGATCAGGTTGATCCATTGGCCAAGAGCTATTTTTCCCCATCTCTGTCTGTCCAGTTCAGAAACCAATTTAGAGCCACTAGCGTATTAGCCTTCTGGTTCTTGCATGGTTCGCTGATATGTTTGTGGTGGCTTTTTGGCTGGATCCTTGTGAATGTATTGTATTGCTAATTGGTTATTTAGACACTGATACTTGCACTTAATAATAATAATAGTCCTTGTATTTTCACGTCAGGAAAACATCTTAAAGCAGGATATAAAGTTATTCTGTAATGTGTAGTGACTGTGTGGTGTAGGCAAATGCGCCAATGAAATGTAACGTTCTACAAACGGCAATGAAATGAATGACCAATTTATTTGGGGGATTGTTGGTTAGGAAACTGGGAGCAACTCCCTCTTTTTGAATACAATGTGATCTCTAACATTAACCAACTGAGCCACAGGCACCAAATATATTTAGTTGATGATTTTTAAAAGTTAAACCACTATTATGATTTGATAGGCTTCAGCTTTTTTTCTGAGATTTTGTTTGAAATGTGATTTATTTTTGGCTGGTAAATGTGTTTCAGGAATGCAAGGGTAATATAATAACAACTCACAAGATTGGTTTTGATGAACAAGGCCCTCAGAGAACCTGATCTTATCCCTCCAGAATACCCACCCTGCCATCTTCCCATCACAGCATCAAGCTGCTTTTTAAATGAATGAGTGTCCTGGCCATATTCCATCCTTCATGACATCCTGTTTTAATCATTAATTATGCTCTGAGTAAAGAGAAAAGTTCCTGGTATCTGTCCTAAAATTCGCCTTTGCAACTCTACATCTATGTCCTCTTGTTCTACTTTTTGGTGCATCCTGAAGTTTAATTTTCAATCCCATTTAAAATGTTATACACCTCTCTAAGGTTCCCTTTGAGTCACCTCCTCTCAACACTGAAGAGCTCAGAATTAAACGGCATTTCTGAAGGTGAAGAATACAACTCACAGTACTTTAAGACATTGATTCTCAAACTGGGGTTTGTGGACCCCTAGGGGGCCGAGAGAGGTGTTAGATGATGCCAATGGCAGGTGACGTGAGAGGAGTGAGGTAAGCCCTACAGTTGAACATCAGCAAGACTGAGGCTCTCCTGATTGGCTCGCACTAGCGCCCCACACCTCAGGCACTGGCAGCATCAGCATTCAAGAATGCACACTCCACCTTACCAAGCCAGTCAGGATCTAGGTGTCTTGTTCGATCCTCAACTGTCCTTTCTCCCCCACATCCATGCCATGACTGGCTTTGCCTTTTCCCACCTCTGCAACATTACCCGACTCTGCCACTGCCTCATCCTTCAGGCCGCCGAAACCCTCATACAGGCTCGAGTATGCCAACGCCCTGCATGTTGGCCTTCCCAACTCTTCCCTCCACAAGCTGCAGATCATCCAGAATTCTGCAGTTTGTGTTCTCTCCTACACCAGGCTCCGTGACCACATCACACCCACCCTTGCCTGGCTCCACTGGCTTCCCATTCCTCAGAGCATTGAGTTCAAGATTCTGGTCCTCGCCTTCAAGGCCCTCCATGGCCTTGCCCTTCCTACCTCTCCGATCTGCTAACCCCTCATCAACCTGTCTGCTCCCTCTGCTCAGCAGGCTCTGGCCTGTTCCATGTCCCCCTCCTGGCCCGCCCCACCATCAGCAGTTGAGTCTTCAGCCTCTTTGCCCCTACCCTCTGGAACTCCATCCCACACTCCCTTCGCCTCGCTCTCTCCCTTGCCTCCTTCAAGGCAGCCCTCAAGACCCTCTTCTTTGACCGCGCCTTCGGTGACCCTCCTACCCTCTTTGCCCTCTACCCTCCCTGATCTCATCCCCTCCCCTGCTCGGGTACTAATGCCTGACTGTTCAGCACCTTGAAATGTCCTCCCAACGTGAAAGGCACTTTACAAATGTAATTTTGTATTGTATTGTACTTGTTAGGCATGCAGAACTCAGAGTTTGTGTGACATTTATATTAATAATTGTAAGAGTTATTCTATTTTTGTTCATTTTAATTTTAAAAAATCTTTTAAAATGTTGTTTGCGATTAAAGTAAGGTACTCAATTTCTACGGATTTATTTTCAGGGTTCTTAGTCAGGTGCTAATATCATGGGGGCACCTTGATCCCAGAAAGCTTAGGAACTCCTGCATTAAGAGCATGCAAGCATTCCTAGAAATCCGTGTTAAACTGAAGTATCTTGTAAACTGTAAACTCAACAGGAAATAAGCTGCTTGTGTCATGTTTTTATGGAATATAAGTAGACTAAACACCCTGCACCAAGGTGGCATGAGCTGGTTATTAGAAAATGCGTAACTAAATGTGGATTTGCAGCAATGCTCCAGCACTGGAAACATCTTAAAAACATCAAGGTCACAAGGAAAAGAAACCACAATGTTGTATCTGAGACATCCTTTCAGATGGATAAATATTTACTATATGTGTGTGGCTATATTCGGAATCACCTAGATGAATATCACCTCCTAGATATATGAAGTCTGTCCCTAAGTCATTCAACACAATTCTGTGAATTCTTATCTTTCAGTATCCAAAAAGTTGCTGGTTGTCTTACATTTACATCCGCTACATCATGTTCTCAGATCCCGAACATTGTCCTGGACAGAAATAAGTCTTCTTACATTATTAGTTTGCTTGTCTGAGAGGAGCTAGATTTTGATATCTGTAATAATCAGTAATGACCCATGTCAATGGCAATGGATAGCATAACTTATTGGCAGATGAACTCTTGTTACAACCATTAAAACGGTCATTATTGTAAAATCTCAAGAACCCAATTCAATAATTTCCAGAATTCTGAAGAATAATCCAGCACTGAAAGTTAGTTGAAACAAACAATTTCTAATGACTTATATTGTGAAATACAAGACTTCTCCGTTGAACGTTTGCCCAATGTTGAGAACTATGTTGGAAATGGAATCTAAACTGAAATATCTACTTCCATATCAATCCTCATTTGTGCTGCTGTCACTGCACTTAAAATAGACAGTGAGAGTTCAGGAGTTTGGGTAGAACAATATTAGGGATCATGATCATTGCAACAATTATCCAGTCACTCAGTAGTTAACATCAACAACAACTTGCATTTATATAGCGCCCTTCACAACAGATGGCGTCTCGGAGTGCTTAATCGAACGTGTGGGTTGATTTGCAGCATTATTTTATCCTGCACATAGTAGAATGATGGAACAGAACAGGGAGTAGAGCTGTTTCACACTATCTAAGGCTTGTGGTGATTTTTTTGTATAGGGCAGCAAACAGAAGAGACTGCCTAATACACTACAGAGTATACTGAACATATTCTGTATGCTGAAAGAGAGCATTTAAATCTTTTAAGTTGGATAAGGTGATCTGTTGGTAATACTGTGGGATGCATCTCTCATCAGGAAATTTTTAAATTAAAGAACATTACTCTTGACATTCAATGTTATATTTGAAAACACAAGGCTGAAAAACTTGCTAAATAGGTTTGTTATATAACAAGCCTGTTTGGTTGCTTTAATGAAAGCTGACAGTGAAGGTCTACTAATCGAGGTTAAACAAAATATTGAATTTCAAAAGATCATTTACAACTCATGGCTCCATAATACGCAGACCAGTCTTTGTGGGTAAAAAAAGGTCAGGATTTCAGGGCCAGAGCTTACTATGATCAATAAGGTCCTTTTTGCTTTTAACTTTGGATGGTTTGGGAAAAGGAAATCGATGTTTGCTACAGACGCAAAGTACTTAGCCCTTGTTGGGGTGGGGGATCCTTAGTGATGAATAGAATTTATTTTTAAATAATAATAATAATTATAAGAACATAAGAATTAGGAGCAGGAGTAGGCCATTCGGCCCTTCGAGCCTACCCCGCCATTCGATAAGATCATGGCTGATCTTCTGACCTAACTCTAATTACCTGCCCTATCCCCATATCCCCTAATCCCTCTATTTTTTAAAAATCTATCAGTCTCAGCCTTGAAAATGTTCAAGGACTGAGCATCTACAGCCTTCTGGGATAGTGAATTCCATAAGTTCACTACCCTCTAAGTGAAGACATGTTTCCTCAACTCTGTTCTAAAAGACTGACCCTTAATTTTAAGACTGTGACCCCTAGTTATAGATTCTCCTACCAGGGGAAACAATCCCTCAGTGTCTACTTTATCCAGCCCTTTAAGAATCTTATATGTTTCAATAAGATCTCCCCTAATTCTTCTGTACTCTAGAGAATGTAGCCCTAGTTTATTCAGCCTATCCTCATAGGTCAGTCCCCTCATCCCAGGAACTAACCGAGTGAATCTACGCTGCACCCCCTCTAGGGCACGTATGTCCTTTTTTAAATAAGGTGACCAAATCTGCACACAGTACTCTAGGTGCCGTCTCTCCAAGGCCCTATACAGTTGCAGCAAGACACCCCTACTCTTGTACTCTAAACCTTTTGCAATGAACGCTAACATGCCTTCGCCTTCTTAGTTGCTTGCTGCACCTGCAAACTAACTTTTTGGGACTGGTGTACAAAGACACCCAAATCCCTCTGAATACATACACTATCTAATCTCTCCCCCTCTAGAAAATAATCTGTTTTTCTATTTTTGCTACCTAGGTGAATAACTTCAGACTTCCCCACATTAAATTCCATCTGCCTCCTCCTCGCCAACTCCCCTAGCCTACCTATATCCCATTGCAATCTTTTTGCATCATCCTCAGAGCTTACTTTCCCACCTAGTTTCGTGTCATCTGCAAATGTAGATATGTTATATTCAACGTCCTCGTCTAGATCATTGATGTAAATTGTAAAAAGCTGAGGGCCAAGCACTGATCCTTGTGGCACTCCACTAGTCACATCCTGCCAATTCGAAAAAGACCCGTTTATCCCTACTCTCTGTTTTCTACCCGTTAGTCACTCTTCAATCTATAAATGGAATCTTGTTGTTGTTGTTGTAATATGTTCCCATTAATCCCGTGGGCCTTAACCTTGTGCCTTTTGTGTGGCACTTTGTCAAATGCCTTCTTAAAATCTAAATATACTACATCTACTGGTTCCCCCCTATCTAACCTGCTAGATACATCTTCAAAAAACTCTGAAAGATTAGGTAAGCATGACTTCCCTTTTGTAAAGCCATGTTGACTCTGCCTATTCTTGTTATGGTCTTCCAGGAATCCCATAACGACATCCTTAATTAAGGACTCAAGAATTTTCCCTACCACTGATGTTAGACTAACTGGTCTATAGTTCCCCATCTTTTCTCTCCCACCCTTCTTAAATAGTGGTGTTATGTTTGCAATCTTCCAATCAATGGGAACCGTACCAGAATCCTGAGAATTTTGGAAGATCAAAGACAAGCCATCCACTATCTCAGTAGCCACCTCTTTTAAAACCCTAGGATGTAGGCCATCAGGTCCAGGGGGTTTATCAGTTTTAAGATCTGACACTTTACCTAAAACGATTTCTTTAGTAGTATTAATTTCCCCAAGTTGCTCGCTAAAATTGTCTTCTTGGTTCCCCTCTATTCTTGGTAGGTTTTCAGTGTCTTCTAAGGTGAAGACAGTAGCAAAGTACTTGTTTAATGACTCTGCCATGTCTTTGTCCCCTAACTATAATTGCCCCCATCTCTGCCTCTAACGGACCCACATTTACCTTTGACAGCCTCTTCCTATTTTTGTAAAAACTCTTGCAGTCTGTCTTTACGTTCCTCGCTAGTTTGCCCTCATATTCCATTTTCTTCCTCTTAATCAATTTTTTGGTTCTCCCTTGTTGATCCATAAAGTTCTCCCAATCCTCGGGTTTACTACTCATCTTAGCAGTTTTATAGGCTTCTTCCTTTAACTTTATACCTTCCCTGACTGCTCTAGTTACAACAAAAACAACAAGATTGCATTTATAGAGCGCCTTTCACGTCGGTAGGACGTCCCATGGCGCTGGACAGTTGGGTCGGGACCCGAGCAGAGGGGAAATGGTCAGGGTGAGGGGAGGGAAGGGAGGGAGCGAGGAGGGGGTAGAGAGTCGAGAGGGGAGGTGAAGGCACGGTTGAAGAGAAAGGTCTTGAAACCAGCCTTGAAGGAGGAAAGGGAGGAAGCAAGGCAAAGGCACTGGGGAATGGAATTCCAGAGCCTAGGGGCTGAGAGGCTAAAAGCCCGGCCACCGATGGTAGGGCGGTTAGGGAGGGGGGTGTGGAGCAGACCGGAGCCAGAGGAACGGAGGGTACGGGCAGGTAAGTAGGGGGATAGTAGGTCTGAGAGGTAAGAGGGAGCAAGGCCATGAATGGCCTTGTAGGTGAGGATGAGGATCTTGAATTCGATCCTCTGGGGGATGGGGAGCCAGTGGAGGCGAGCGAGGGTGGGAGTGATGTGGTCGTGAAGCCTGGTGCGGGACAATACATGAGCTGCAGAGTTCTGAATGACCTGCAGCTTGTGGAGGGAGGTGCCGGGAAGGCCGGCGAGGAGAGAGTTCCCATAGTCCAGCCTTGAGGTGATAAAGGTGTGGACCAGTGTTTCAGCAGCGTGAGGGGTGAGGTAGTGCCGAAGTCTGGCAATGTTCCGGAGGTGGTGGAGGGCGGTGCCAGTTGTGGCGCGGATGTGGGGAAGAAAAGACAGCTCTGAGTCGAACAGAACATCGAGGTTCCTGATTGGCTTTGAGAGGTGGAGAGTGCAGCCTTGGATGCTGATGCTGTCAGCGCCTGAGGTGCGGAGGCGCTGACGCGAACCTATCAGGAGGGCCTCAGTTTTGTGCACATTGAGCTGAAGAAAGTTGTCTCTCGTCCAGGACTCGATGTCAGACAGACAGGCTGTCAGGACATTGGTGGTCGTGGAGTTGAGGGTAGAGGAGGAAAGGTAGAGTTGGGTGTCATCTGCATACATGCGGAAGTTAACCCCATGTCTGCGGATGATGTCACCAAGGGGGAGCATATAGAGGGTGAAGAGGAAGGGACCGAGGACAGAGCCCTGAGGGACGCCGCACGAGACAGTGCGGGGGCTGGAAGAAAAGCCGTTAGTGGAAACAAAATGAAGACGGTGGGAGAGGTAGGACCTAAACCACTCAAGGACAGGGCCTTGAAGGTTGAGGTGGGAGGACAAGTGGTGGAGGAGGATAGAGTGGTCGACCGTATCGAATGTGGCCAATAGGTCGAAGAGGACGAGGAGGTAGAGGGAGCCCTGTTCGCGGATGGTCAAGATGTCATTAATGACCTTGACCAGGGCAGTTTCCGTGCTATGGGCAGCACAGAAACCCGGCTGGAGGGGTTCAAATAGTGAATCGGTAGAAAGGAAAGAGCGCAGCTGGGAGGCAACGACTCTTTCGAGAACCTTGGACAGGAAGGGGAGGTTGGAGATGGGCCGGTAGCTTGATAGCTGCGATGCATCAAGGTTAGCCACGGTTGGGCCACCTTTCCCGTGGCATTCTTATTGCTCAAAGGAATACGTGCTCCCTGGGAATTTTGCACTATCTCCTTAAACGTCTGCCATTGCTAGTCTACTGTCAAATCCTTAACTCTAATTTCCCAGTTTATTTTAGCTAAATCCTCTCTCATACCAGCAAAGTTGGCTCTACTTAAATTTAAGACCTTTGCTTCAGAACTTAACTACTTCTCTCTCTAACTTAATGCTAAGTTCCATCATATTATGATCACTTTGCCCTAGAAGAGCAAGTATAGTTCTTGCATTACATATAGTACTGTTCACGTTGATGAAATGTCTCAAAGCACTTCACAGGATTCAGTGTAAGGTGACCATATATTGTAGACAAACAATATACATACTGCAATGTAACACAAACAGACATGAAGTGAATGACTTGTATCTGGTGGCTTGTTGGGGCTGGGAGACTGGAAAATCTTATTTTTGGAGTAGTGCCATGGGATCTTTAACCTCCACCTGAATAGGCAGACAAGACCTCAGTCTGATGTCTCATCAACTACATACGAGTACATACACTTTTTGACTGATGGGGAAAAGACTTTTGCAAAGTAATATTAGTTCATAACAGGGGAGATTATTGTCTATTACTATCACAAAGTAGAGGTTGTAGGTTGCACAGGACTGGTGTGTTCGTTTCCCTCTAAGGTACCATATCGCGGTCCATCAGTTTAAGGTTTGACTCTTTATCAGAATCCGAAATATTAACTCCTCTTTCTCTTTCAAATAGTCAATGGATCTTCAGTGGTTTTCAACATTTCTATTTTACTTGTGAATTTCCAGCATTCACAAGGTTTCTTTTTGCTTAATCTTTTTGTAGTCTGTAATTGCACACTATCCACATTCTAACAATGTGAAAGTTACTGATATTCTAAATTTAGATTGCATTTCTGCCGCTGTTCTCACTGGGGAAGCAAGCTGTGCAGAATCTGCATTATTTTTAATCTCATTCCTTGTTTTGTACATGTTCTTTGCTGGGTATAAAACCTATTTAATCCAAGTTCTGACGGCAGTGTTTGGGTTTCAGAGTGACCTTGAGTGTTCAGCTATAAATAATGTGACTTCTTATCCCAACCATGTGTGAGGTAGTATAATAACAGTCACATTTATATTGGGGTGAATGTGGAATACTATCACTGCTGATTTGTGATGGTTAATGATGATATTCTTGCTATTAAGGTTGAAGCAAATACTGAGTTGATACAAAATAGGGCATCAATATTGTTGACTTAAATGCTGTATTTTTGGACTACTGTGTTTTGGTAAAGATACACATAGTGTTATTGCTATTGGGATCACGTTTGACATAACATCCCTTCTGTTGGGGTAACGTATGATATGATAACATTGCTACTGGGGTAATATAGAATATGGTATCCTTGCAATTGGGTTAATGCATTATATGGTAACTGTGCAGTATCGTAGACCCCATTTACGCGCAGCAATGTCCCACAAACAGTGGTGGAACTATAATACACGGAAAAGCGATCCGCCAATCGACTAACGACCGAATTCCTACTTACTGCTAGGTAAACTGAATCGTGTGGAGTAAGGAAACTTGCCCAATCGAATCCAGGTCTCTCACTTGTGAGGCAAGTGTTCTAACCACTCAGCTACAGGACTCCATAGCTCATACTACTGTATGGTAATATATTTTGCTTAAATGTATGCCCTAGGAAGCATTGGTATTCAGGTAAAGGTACGATGGAGTCCTGTAACTCAGTGGTTAGAGCACTCGCTTTGCGAGCGAGAGACCTGGGTTCGATTCCCGGCAGGCTGAAACCTTGGGCAAGTTTCCTTATTCCACATGCCTGATAATAATCCCTCAAAAAAAACATTAAATTGGTCACTTCAATCCACAACTGTTTGTGGGACACTGCCTTGTGCAATTGGCTGCCGCGTTTCGCCCACAAAATATGCAGTCAATTCACTGTACAGTATATTCTGTGAAGCACTTTGAGATGTCTAGAAGACGTGAAAAGTGCTGTATTAAATGGAAGGATATTGGATTTAGAGCATGTCAGATAGCTTTTCTGGTCAGTAGATAACTGAGAGGTGTGATAGTAACTTTTTCTGACCCTAATAATGAAAATTGCCCGCGCATTGTATTGTGACTAGCCTTGTAATTTTGTTCTACAAAAACAGATTGAATTTAAGAGTCCAAAAAAAATCTAATATTGTGTGTAATATAATAATACACCCAAGGGGTAAATTCATTACGACTATTAGTAGAAATAAAAGGGAAAAATAGCAATCGCTGGAAAACTGAAATAAAAATGTAAATGTGAGAAATTCGCAACAAGTCAATCAGCACCTGAAAATATGACACATCCTTCTCTTCCGAGTACTGACTTCCAGTAATTTCTGTTTTGTATTTTACCACTGTGATGAAAGAGGGCCTGAGTTTTTTACAATAATGCTGGGTAGGACTTCTGGCCATGATGTATAAAAAGGCAATAGTACATCTAGAGCATCTTCTTTCATAAGAACCGCGTTAGGACCAAGCTACAGTGGTTAAATTATTTGAGAACACAAATAATTTAAATACTGCAACACTAATTGCATCCCCAGACAAAAGCCAAGCTGATTCAAATATGCCTACAGCAGAGTCCCATGATTTTAGAGTTTAATTAGTTATTTTTGCATAAACTGTATTCGTACCTACATATGAAAGTGGTCAGATGCTACAGTAACACTAGGATTACTGTAGCAACCTCTTGAAAGGAAAATAATTGTCATTTTCATCATGTATTTGCTTAACTCATAACTATCCAGTGCTCCAAGTTGATAGCTTGCCCGAAGAGCACAATATAAATACAATCTGTTGTTGCTGCTGTTGCTTTTAAGGATTCAGAAAATCTCAGGATAGTTTTATAAGCTGATGTTTGAATAGAGTTTGTATCACTTCAGCAGGTATTTTCTTTGTAATTCTTTGTAATTGTTTCCCTATTTATAACGCTTGTACATTTAGTGTTTATGCAACCAATGGAAATGTCAAAATTATGGTTAGTTTAATTTCCAACATCAGCTGAGATTTAACGGATTTAATTTTTTAGTTTTTNAAATCTTGAATGTGGTCATTGTATATAATGACACTGTCAAAATTGATATTGATGTTTTAACTCCTTCCTATTCTATGGTGCCATTTCCAAAATCCAGCATATACTGCTTTGTAGACTGCAACAACAGGGCTGGAAATTACATAATAAATAAATGATCCCTACATTTGATATGTTGGGAGGATGACTCAAAACACTTCACAGGATTTTACTGTAAATATAGTGTCTGTGTATTTTGTAGTTTGGCAGCCAATCTGCACACATCAATCCTGTGTGGAGTCCTGCAGCTCAGTGGGTGGAGTCCTGTAGCTCAGTGGTTGGAGCACTCGCGTTGCAAGTGAGAGGACCTGGATTCGATTCCTGGCAGTGTGAAACCTTGGGCAAGTTTCCTTACTCCACACACCTAATAATAATCCCTCAAAAAAAAATTATAAATTAGTCACTTCAATCCACGACTGTTTGTGAGACACTGCTCTATGCAATTGGCTGCCGAGTTTCACCCACAAAATATACGGTCAATTCACTTTACAGTATATTCTTTGAAGCGCTTTGAGATGTCTAGAAGACGTGAAAAGCACTATATCAAATGCAAGGATTATTATTATTATTATCAATAGAATGATATATGGAATGAAACAAGCCATTTGGCCCAACTAGTCCACGTGGAGATAATAATAATAATAATCCTTGCATTTGATATAGCGCTTTTCACGTCGGGAGGACGTCCCAAAGCGCTTCACAGAACACACTGTAAAGTGAATTGACTGTATATTTGTGGGCGAACGCGGCAGCCAATTGCAATTTTCCAGTCAATAACTCGGACTTCTTATTTACCAATGTCAGATTACAAGAAAGAAAAAAAAACTGATGAGCAAAACAATGGTGGGAAACGGCTGTTGTTTCATTCATAGACTTTTATTTGGACTTTGACGACTGGCGAAATTGGTGTTTTGGGAATCTTGCCACAAATCTCCAGTCCAGATCATTATAAATAATGCAAATCAATTTTCCATTTTGTCCCGAATGTCTCAGGAATTCACCAAACATTTTTGTTTGAAATATATGAAAAGGGCTTCAATTTGCTTAATAATGTCCTGATGATTATGATATGGGTAGCTGTTTAGGAGAAAAAAAAACAGCCTGTGAGAAGATGGTTAATACAAGTGTTTGAGGAAATGGGAAAATAAAATATGGATTTGTTTGGTGACCCAATGAGTCTGTGAAATTTCCTCTTTGTCTCTGCTGTGTCAGCAGCAGTACAAGACTGTGACCTTTTAAACATGAGTTTCTGCAATAAGGACAGGAATAGTCTAACACCAGGAGGCAAGGGACTAAGCTACTACTAGATTGAGACACTTAAATACAGGATGCAAATTTGTGGGATGCACTACATTTGATCATCATCATTTAGTGCTGAAATTCCTTTCTTTGTGAACAAAATGACATTAAAATCTATCACTACAAACATAGCTCCACCTCTGAATGAAAGATGTTGAAATTTCATTTGCTTCAGTGTTGTCCTGATTATGTGAATGGTGTTTTTGTTTGCAGTGATAGAGGGGGCAAATTTCATGATGAGCATTTCACACTGTTAATATATTGAAGATTCTAAATTCAGTTTATAAATGTGGAAATTGTGGGGGTTTCCTCTCAAATTAAGAGGTAATGGGGTAAAAGGAGTACTTGAGAATTCTGAAAGGTTTTGAGGGATTACATGGTAAAAAAAATTATATCTGCCAGTTAGCAAATCAGTAAGAAAGGAACGTAAACCCATTGAAGAGAGGGCGAGACTTGAGGGGGTGAGTTGAAGATGACATTAGAATATATTTTTTCCATGGGGAGCTTTTAGAACATTGTTCTGCTTTGGCGCGTGTGACTGTGGTGAGAACTGAGGTGTGGAGTCCTGTAGCTCAGTGGTCTCTTGCAAGCGAGACATCTGGATTCAATTCCAGGCAGGGCGAAACCTTGGGCAAGTTTCCTTACTCCACACGCCTAATAATCCTTCAAAAAACAAAACAATAATAAATTGGTCATTTCAATCCACTGCTGTGTGCAATTGGCTGCTGCTTTTCACCCACAAATATACAGGCAATTCACTTTACAGCATATTCTGTGAAACGCTTTGAGAAGTCTAGAAGACATAAAAAGCGCTATATCAAATGCAAGGATTATTATTATTATTATTATTAAAGTAACAACATTTGAATGGGAATTGGATTAATAGTTGAAAGGGAATGATTTCAAGGAATAGTCTAAGCTGGATTTGAACTCAACCGTTGTGATGGAGACAGGATGGATAATCATACCTATAGCCTATTATTTAACAATTAATCTTTCAATCCTTGTGTCTTTCTGCATTACATTTTCTATGATTCTAAGCCAGCCGTGGAAAGGATAATCAAAGCACAACACTTTACAGTAAAATCCTGTGATTTGAGATGACGAGATAAGGCACAATATCAAAGGCAACTATTATTTATCATTATTATTATCACTCGTTAATTTAATTTACTGATAACGAGTAAAAGGATGGTGAAAGGAAGGGTGCAGCTGATTCGGGAACAAAAAGGAAAATGGTCAAAAAGGAAGGTGGGATTTTAAAGTGGGGAGGGATGGGGCGGAGGGATTGAGGGAAGGAGTTCCAGAGCTTCAGAGCGTCGTGGCTGAAAGCATGGCTGCCGAAAGTAGAGCGGAGGGGGCAAGTGACAAACAGGAGGACAAATCCAGCCGAGCGGAGGCAGCGGGTGGGGGGTAAGCAAATCGGATAGGTAGGGAGGTGGGAGAACATGAAGGGATTTAAAAATGAGTGAGAGGATCTTGAAGTCGATTTGTTTGGTAATTGGGAGCCAGTGCAGCCTGGCAAAGTCTGGTGGGATGGGTTCAGGAGTTCTGTGTGGCCACCGGTGTGCTAAATTAATTGAATTTTGTGTCTGGGGGAGCTGCGGAGGACATTTTAAAAGTTCAGCTGGGAAATGACAAAGGCACAAGCGTCTGCCAATGTCAACTGTATAGGGCCCTGGTGAGACCACACCTGGAATACTGTGTCCAGTTTTGGTCTCCTCATTTAAGAAAGGATGTACTTGCCTTGGAGGGGGTGCAGCGTAGATTTACTTGGTTAGTACCAGGGATGAAGGGATTGAGTTACGAGGATAGGCTGACCAATTTGGGCCTATATTCTCTAGAATATAGAAGAATTAGAGGGGATCTTATATAAACCTAAAAGATCATCAAAAGGCATGATAGAGTAGAGAGTGGGAGATTGTTTCCCCTGGTTGGAGAAACTAAAACCAGGGGTCACAACCTTAAAATCAGAGGCCAGCCCTTTCGCACTGAGTTGAGGAAGAACTTCTTCACTCAAAGGGTGGTGAATGTATGGAACTCACTACCCCAAAGGGCTGTTGACGCTCAGTCCTTGAACATATTCAAGACTGAGATAGATAGATTTCTTATTGCAAAAGGGATTAAGGGATATGGGGATAAGGCAGGGTCAGGTTATTAGCTGGAGTTAGATTAGAAGATCAGCCATGATTGAATGGCGGGGCAGGCTCGAAGGGCCGAATGGCCTACTCTTGCTCACATATTATGTTATGGTAAAAGAGGAGGCACTAGAGAAATTGGGATAAAAATAGATATAGAGGAGGTATTTAAAATGTTAGCAGCGCTCCAAGTAGAAAGGTCACCAGGTCCGAATGGGAGGCACCCTAGGTTACTGAAGGAAGTTAGAGTGGATTTAGAGGAGACTCTGGCCACAACCTTTCACTCTCCTTGGAGTGGTGCCTGAGGGCTGGAGGGTTACAAATGTTACACCCTGTACAAAAAAGAAAAGAGGGATAAACCTGGTAACTACAGACCAGTCAGCCTAACATCATTGGGTGGGGAAACTTCTATAGACTATAATATGGGACAAAATTAATTTCCACTTAGAAAAAGTTAATTAATGACAGTCAACATGGATTTGTTGAAGGTAAATCATGTCTGACAAACTTAATTAAGTTCTTTGATGATATAACGGAGAGGATTGATGAAGGTAGTGCAGTTGACGTAGTGTACATCGACTTTCAGAAGACGTTTGATAATGTGCCACATAATAGACTAGTTAGCAAAATTTAAGCCCATCGGATAAAAGGGACAGTGGCAGCATGTTTTGGCTGGGAGACAGAAAACAGAGGGTAGTTTTTAAGACAGGTTGGAAGTATACAGTGATGTCCCCCAAAGGTTGGTATTAGGTCCACTGCTCTTTTTCATATACATATATAATTCGAACTTGGATACAGAGAGCAACATTTTATTGTTTGCAGATGATACAAAACTTGGGAATGTAGTAAATACTGAGGAGAATAGTAGCAGACTGCAGGGGTACACAGACAGACTGGTGAAATGGGCAGACACATGGCAGATGATATTTAAAGCACAGAAGTTTGAGGTAATGCATTTTCAGAGTAAGAATGAGGAGAGGTAATATACAATAAATGGTACAGTTTTAAAGGGAGAACAGGAGCAGAGAGACCTGGGAGTTCACTGGTTAGGCCTCAGCTGGATTATCGTGTCCAATTCTGGGTACCACATATTACAACAACAACAACAACAACAAGATTCCATTTATAAAGCGCCTTTCACGTCAGGAGGACGTCCCAAGGCGCTGCACAGTTGGGTCATGACCCGAGCAAGGGGGAAATGGTCAGGGTGAGGGGAGGGAAGGGAGGGAGCGAGGAGGGGGGAAATGGTCAGGGTGAGGGGAGGGAAGGGAGGGAGCAGGAGGGGGGAAATGGTCAGGGTGAGGGGAGGGAAGGGAGGGAGCGAGGAGGGGGAAGAGAGTCGAGAGGGGAGCTGAAGGCACGGTCAAAGAGAAAGGTTTTGAGACCGGCCTTGAAGGAGGAAAGGGAGGAAGCAAGGCGAAGGCACTGGGGGATAGAGTTCCAGAGCCTGGGGGCTGAGAGGCTGAAGGCCCGACCACCGATGGTAGGGCGGTTGGGGCGGGGGATGTGGAGCAGACCGGAGCCAGAGGAACGGAGAGTACGGGCAGGTAGGTAGGGGGATAGTAGGTCGGAGAGGTAGGAGGGAGCAAGGCCGTGAATGGCCTTGTAGGTGAGGATGAGGATCTTGAAATCAATCCCCTGGGGGATGGGGAGCCAGTGGAGGCGAGCGAGGGTGGGAGTGATGTGGTCCCGAAGCCTGGTGCGGGACAGTACACGAGCTGCAGAGTTCTGAATGACCTGCAGCTTGTGGAGGGAGGTGGCGGGAAGGCCGGCGAGGAGAGAGTTCCCATAGTCCAGCCTTGAGGTGACAAAGGCGTGAACCAGGGTTTCAGCAGCGTGAGGGGTGAGGTAATGCCGTAGTCTGGCGATGTTCCGGAGGTGATGGAAGGCGGTGCCAGTTGTGGTGCGGATGTGAGGGAGAAAGGACAGCTCAGGGTCGAACAAAACGCCGAGGTTCCTGACTGGCTTTGAGAGGTGGAGAGTGCAGCCTTGGATGCTGATGGTATCAGCGCCTGAGGTGCGGAGGTGCTGACGTGAGCCAATCAGGAGGGCCTCGGTTTTTCGCACGTTGAGCTGAAGAAAGTATTAGGAAGGATATCAAGGCCTTGGAGATTTATTGGAAAGGTACCAGAGATGAGGGACATTAGTTTTGTGGAGAGAATAGAGAAGCTGGGATTGTTCTCCTTAGAGCAGAGAAGGCTAAGGAGAGATTTAATATAGGTGTTCAAAATGATGAGGGGTTTTGATACAGCAGAGAGAAACTGTTTCCACTGGCAGTTGTGTCGGTAACCAGGGGATATAGATTCAGTATACTTGGCGAAAGAACCAAGTATAAAAGGACAAAGGGGAGATGAGGAAAAAATGTTTTACACAGAAAATTGTCATTGCCTGAAAGGGTGGTGGAAACAGATTCAGTAACAACTTCAAGGGATTTGGATAGGAAATTGAAGAGGAAAAAATTGCAAGGATATGGGGAAAGAGCAGGGGAGTGGGACTGACTGGGTAGTCTCTTCCAATGAGCCGGCACAATGGCCTACTTCTGTGCTGTAATATTCTATGATTCTATGATCATAGATCATAGTTAGCTTTTTATAATATTTGCAGGATACTGCCTGAAACCTACATTAATTGTCCAACTATGGACTTACACTAAAAGGAAAAGGCTTACATGTTGATTCAAAGCATTTGAGATTTAATGCTTTACTGTTTTGAACCTTGAAATCAGTGCCTGAAAGCTGAACAACGTAATATGAAAATAGTACACAGCATGACACGTTATTGTACAATTCAGAATATAGTAATTTTTAAAAGCATTGCCCGCTGGACAAATGAGTGCTCATTGTAATAAATGTTAGCAGGAATACCACTTAAAGGGAATCCATTAGCCAGGCTCCCTGGTAGTTCTGATTTTTAACATCCACATGATAATAAAAACATATGCACTGTATATCTGCATATTTAAAGATTTAATCTATACACATTCTTGATAACTTTTCAGTGTGGAAAATGTGTGCAATATCATGACTGCTTGCAAAAATTGAATTATTTGTAACAATTTTAAGTTTATTGGATGGTCCTATGCCAATGTACAGAAAATGAATTGTTTCTCAATCTCCAGTACCCTCCAATGCCATTGCAGTCACGCTCTCACTTAGAGAATTCCCCTGTACAATTCAGAACTGCCACTGATGTGATATTCAATGTCTTTTCCCCTTTGCTCTCCTCACTAACCTAGCAGTAGATATAATAGATAGCTAATAGAAGATTCCATTGGTGTTTAGGAGAAACGTCATGCAGAGGTGGTGAGAATTTGAAATTCACTGCAAGAAGTTGTTTGAAACAAATAGCATCAAAGTATTTAAGGTTTATACATGAGGGAGAAGAAGGGAATAGAGGGGTATTGGTAAGATGAATTAAGCGCTCCGGGACGCTATCCCGCTTGAAGGACGCTATACAAATGCAAGTTGTTGTTCTTGTTGTTGTATTAGGGGTAGAGGCTCGTGGGGAGTATAAACATCAGCAGTAGCTAATTGGGTTTAAGGACGTTCTGTGATATATAACTTTATATAATTCTATGTACCTAGCCCTGGGGGTGAAATATGTTCCAAGATGCTTTCTAAAGTGTGGAATTATGTACACAATGTTCCTTAATGATCATTAACAAGGTTTAAAAAGCTCAGTGGACTTTTGTTTTTTCCACTAGCAGCCGAGCCCGAACCTATCACAAGCAGCTGAGCCCGTACTCATTGTCTCCAAATTTGCTTTGTATTAATCAGGAGCTCAAACCCTGATTTCTCTGCCCAGCACAGGACACTGAGCAGTGTCCAATTGTGCCATTCCTACCGCTACACTATATTCTGTATTTGATGGACCTTCACCTACAAAACACAGTCACTGCACTTTACAGTGTATCCTGTGAATTGCTTTGAGAAGGCCTCCTGCGGTGTACCAAATATATCAAATACAAGGATTATTATTATTAATAGTTAATAGTGGAGTCCTGTAGCTCAGTGGTCAGAGCACTCGCTTTGCAAGCGAGAGACCTGAGTTCAATTCCAGACAGGGCGAAACCTTGGGCAAGTTTCCTTACTCCACACGCCTAATAATAATCCCTCCAAAACCAAAATCAATAATAAATTGGTCATTTTCAATCTACGACTGTTTGTGGGACATTGCTGTGCGCAATTGGCTGCCGCGTTCGCCCACAAATATACAGTCAATTCACTTTACAGTGTGTTCTGTGAAGCGCTTTGGGACGTCCTCCCGACGTGAAAAGCGCTATATCAAATGCAAGGATTATTATTATTATTATTATTAAGCCCAGATCAGGAATTGAACCTACGAGCTTCCTAATGTATATGGGAAGTTCGCAGGGAGTTCCTTGCACCTACAATCCACCTACTGAGGGCTCAAACCCGTGATGTTCGGATGTCGAATGATCAACTGGTGACTATCTTACTTGGGGCGAGGTAAGCGGGGTCTCCTTGGAGCTGAACTAGCTCTCAGGTGACATGCCTGGCAATGGAATGTCAGAATCGAGCCAACCCTCTGTGGCGGTCGTGGTCGTCAGGTTCCTGAGTCAGGAGGGTCTGCAGGATTCCAGGGCACTGCTGTTGACAGAACAGCCAGCCTGGCTCATCGCAGGATCTGGAAGGGCAGACATAGGGGGAAGGTAGTCATCCCTGCAGCTCCTGTTAACCCTGCAAGCCAAAACCATAATTGGTAGGGTGGTCCTAGCTGGACAAGCAATGGGAAAGCTTGCTGAACAGCAATATCAATGGCAAGCTATGTGGTTTTAGCTGGTTAGCCTCCAGCAGTACCCTAACGCACACTCTTGGGTCCCCAAGCCTTGGCTCTTGCCAACTTGCGCTAATACTTTCCGGAATTAGATAAGCAGGATGTGTCCCTCCAGGGAGAGAGTGCAAATTCCATTCCAACAATCTATCTCTGGATTTCCATGTGTAGGTGGGATGCATGGAAATCTCAGCTTGGTTTGGATACTATGCCTAATGTGTCAGACTCCTGGCTGACCCCCCCCAAAATGTATGCCACAGCTACTCATGGAATGATTTTGTTGAACTATTGGGGAAGCTCATATAGCAATAACAAATAAGAGACAGCAAGCCTGAGTTTAGAAGGGAAAAGGTGAGGGCGCAATCTAGTGACTGAAACTGAAGTGATGGGATAAGGGTCAGACAGAGATTATAAAGTGCTTACACAAGGTACAAACTGAAGCTGAGGGGATGAGTTTGAAAGCAATAGGATTGATTAGGTACCTTTTTCCTTACATCAAAGGGATATATCTCTCACTTATTCATCTAAGTAAAGGGCGCCAAAAGCTTTATTTGGACTATGATGGTTTGATTAAGGTACTAAGAGTCAGAACCCTCTATGGCTAGTACAATACCAAGCAATACTGACCAGAAATGAATCTCAGTCTGTGTCTGTGTTGTGTTATCTCAAACAGGCAGCAGCTGTGGCACCACAATGATACAGGGTACCATAGGGGCTAAATGAAGTTCATTAACTGCAACAAGTCTTGACAATGACAGCTTCTCTGCTACCCATGGCTGGTATAATACAAGGTCCGAAGCACAGCAGAATGGCAGCTAATAATGAGTCAGAGCCACTGGTTACATACTGAAGCCTTGAGAGCTATAAATGGATGGTGTATGGTAAAGGCCAATGTCCGACTGGACACTCCAATAGGTTTGTCAATTCAATGTCTAGTTATGAGAGAGGAAAGCTTGCTGTATTTCATTGCTTTGCTGGTAGATGTTAACAACATTAACAATGTAGATAAACCCAGTGCTAGATTTAATGATGGAAACACATTGTAAGAAACATGTTTAAAAAATGTAAATCACAAGCAACCGTCTTAAGAATTTTAAAGAATTTCATATTGTAATATGCTCCATATTTTAGTTTGTTTTAGACACTGAGAACTGTCAAATCAGCTGGCAATTGATTTAGAGCTTCATAAGTGTGTAGTTACATGTTTATCTGCAGGGTGCTGAGACCTGGGGTTACATTTAATCTTACTAACACCGGAAAAATATTTGATGCTACATTGAGCTTTTACCAATACAAAGCATGAAAGCACTGAGATCCGGTCTTATATTAGTTTTTCCATTACTGGGCAGAAGCCACTACAAGATGTTAGCTCATTAATGGTCGTGAAGAGCATGAATTGGAAAAATACTGCATTGTCTCAATCAAATGCTAGGTGAACAGGAATGTAACAGAACATTGATGTCCTTGGATTCAATAGAGTTGATACAAGTGCAGCTGAAGAAATTATACAGTCACAGTGATTCTGCAGGGCAGAAGTACATCCTCAGAGGCTGAACATTGCTCATTGCCAGAGTAATGTGGGGAGCAGCTTTTACGAGGCAGTATATGCACCCTCATATGCAGAAATTGAAACATGAATTAACCAATAGCTGTTCAAGCCAATCTCCTCAATCTTGCAGCAAGCACTGGAAACATAATAGCAAAACATTAAGAGCAGTAAATGGCTATTAGACATAACAAGCCCAACCTTGTTTGATTCCTAACCTAATTTAATCCTCAATCCCCTCCCTCTAATTGCCTCTTAAATTCGTTTTTAGAGCCCACTTCAGTGACCTTCTCTGGAAATGTATCCAAGTCTCTTACCTCTGTGTAATACAGGTCACTTTCTTCTCACTCTCAATTTCCTCATTTTCATTTCCAAAAACATTTACGATGCTGAACTCCAGCTTTGAGTATACGAAATTCCATTGTTGAATTTACTCTGGATAAGTACAAATATACACCTCCATTACTAACAAAACGCAAAATGCTGCAGATGCTGGAAATATGAAACAAAAACAGAAATCGCTGGGAACACTCAGCAGGTCAGGCAGCATCTATGGAGAAAGGAAAATGAGTCAATGTTTCGGGTCCACGACCCTTCGTCAGAACTGGGGCATATTAGGAGGGAGAGGCATTTAAGGACTAATAGAGAGGGGTACGCCGAGGAAGGAAGACAAAGAAGAAAATGGGGTAGAGGAGAAATAAATTTCATTTCAATAATTTCAGACCATAACAGCTCACCTCCCCCCTCCGCCTCTTCTGTGACTATTACCACATCATCTGGATCCCAGACATACCTTTTCTCTCTTTGGTCTGCCTGTTTTGTTACAATTCCCCCCCACCCTTTGTTTTCTATTATTAACATCTCTTTTCCCCTATTGTGTTGCAATCCCACCCTTTGTTTTGCATCATTGACACCTCTTTAACCCATCATCTCCTGTCCTTTACTCCATTTTCTCCTTTGACTTCCTTGCCCTGCCTCCCAGGTCTCTGTTATCCCTTAAAAGCCTCTCGCTCCCAACATGCCCCAGTTCTGACGAACTGAGAGTAAGATTTTCGGCACAAATGCTTGGGTGTAAATGTTAACGGAAATTCACCTCCATCTGTCTGAGATGTCCTTATAATGTGAATAATTGTGGAAATGTCAACTCTATTATTAGTCAACTCTGTTCCCTGACAGCAGCAAAAACACTGACCTCGAATAATGGGATTGACAAGCTGACATTGCTGTGCAGGAACAAAGTTGACATTTCAGAAATCCTCCTTTGTGCATTGAAATTGCCCTGTACCTGCAGTTCAAGAGTGATTGCAGCATATCTGCAGAAGAGCCTTGATCCCATTTAGATCGAAGCACGATCTGTGAGCTTGAACACTGAGTCATGAAGCAGGGAAGGGTTTGCCGTGAGACAGGTAGGATCTGAACATTAAGCGCAAAAGTCAGAATGCTGTATTTGAAGGGAGACTGCTCATTTACCCGTACATTCTCTTGGAGAAAAGAGATTTATGTTTGAATCATTTCCCCAGTCCTATAAAATACGTGCTCGCATGGTGCATTCTGGCAGGAATAATGACTGATCTTTAAGATGCATCAAAACTGATTTCTAATAATAATAATATTGCATTTAATATAGTGCCTTATCACACCATCATTAAAGCGCTTCAAGGGATTTTATGGTGACGTTTATTGATTGTAATTTGTAGACCACCATCATTAAATGCAGTATCTATGTAGATATACGCAGAATATTTAGCTTAATCTGGTCTCTGTGCTTTTACGTGCACAAGTGCAAATTAACCAACCTGAAATCTGAGTGGAGATTAAAAGAAACAATATGGCCACCCCAAGTCCACATCTGCCTATAGTATACACAGTCACCCTCAGCACTCACTGTGACTTTATGGCATAAAGGCAGGTAAAAGGGACTGAAAGGATTGCTTTTTAAATAGTCGACAAGGACACGATGTGCTGTAAATTTATATAGTTCGAAGGTTTACAGTAAATCCCATGAAGCACTTTGAGACGTCCTCCTAATGTGAAAAGCGCTATATCAATTCTAAAGGATTATTGTTACTCTCCTGGAAATTTTTGAGTATTCCCTTCCCCTAGCCTTCCGACTTTGCTACAATGATTGGACCTGAAGATGGGTTGGCAGCTGCTGTTGAACTTCAGTGGCTCTCACTTTTTTATTGGGTCTTGCTATTAATGCTATCTCAGGTAATATTTTCTTACCTGAGAATTCCCCCCCCACCACCAGTTACAGCACTAGCTCAAGTTCAAAGCTATTGGGCCCTCTTTTAGCTCAACAACAACAACAACAACAAGATTCCATTTATAAAGCGCCTTTCACGTCAGGAGGACGTCCCAAGGCGCTGCACAGTTGGGTCATGACCCGAGCAGGGGGGAAATGGTCAGGGCAAGGGAAGGGAGGGAGCCAGGAGGGGGGAAATGGTCAGGGTGAGGGGAGGGAGGGAGCGAGGAGGGGGAAGAGAGTCGAGAGGGGAGCTGAAGGCACGGCCAAAGAGAAAGGTTTTGAGACCGGACTTGAAGGAGGAAAGGGAGGAAGCAAGGCGAAGGCACTGGGGGATGGAGTTCCAGAGCACCAACAACACCTTGCATTTATATTGTCCCCTTCATGTAGGGTAGCGTATCGTTTGAAGAGGCAGGATTTGTAGCAGGACTTAAAGGCAGAAAGAAGGTGAGACAGAGAGGTAGAGGGAGGGAGTTTCAGAGGTTAGAGACGTGAGACGGAGAGGTAGAGGGAGGGAGTTTCAGAGGTTAGAGACATAGGAACTGAAGACTTGGTCATGATAGTGGCACAGAGAGGCCCAGCGATTCACAACAAACCCGAGTTAGCTAAGCAGAGGTATAGGGTAGGAGAAAATCGGAGTGATAAGGGGAAGCCAATGGATTTGTAGTTGAAGATGGGGACTTCACCTGATCCACTGGGAGAAAGGAAGGACATTAACGCTCATTTTAATTTTCCATTTGTTTTTTGTAATATATATCTTTTTAACCTATAACATGCAAGTTAATGCAAACTACCCACTCCAAGGGAGACACATTTTTTTAAAATTTAAGTTTCAGAGTATTTTTAAATAGCTTGTTTATTTAAATATTATTTTAAATAAAAAAACATTAGAAGACAAATTAAATACCCCTGAAACTGTAGTCTTGCTTTTCCTTCTAATTGAAAGTGGATTGAATTTCTTTCGATAAAATCAGGGGAGAATTCCTGTGACGTTTAAAAGAAATAAAAACTGAAAGAATAAAACTGAAATTGTAATACTTTTGTTGATATACATGTAGTAATTCTTGATTTGACCGTTGGGTGGAGCTTTTCACAGCCATGGAATACTCTCTTTCCCTGCCCCCCCACACTCCCACCCATCCCCTTCCTCCACAGATAGGGAATGGTATAATGTACTAATTCTTGCATTTGACATAGTGTTTTATCACAACGTTTAGATGTCTCAAAGCGCTTCAAAGCACTCTGAAACATCGCCAGACTACGGCACTACCTCACCCCTCACACTGCTGAAACTCTGGTCCACGCCTTTATCACCTCAAGGCTGGACTATGGGAACTCTCTCCTTGCCGGCCTTCCCGGCACCTCCCTCCACAAGCTGCAGGTCATTCAGAACTCTGCAGCTCATGTACTGTCCCGCACCAGGCTTCGGGACCACATCGCTCCCACCCTCGCTCGCCTCCACTGGCTCCCCATCCCCCAGAGGATCGAATTCAAGATCCTCATCCTCGCCTACAAGGCCATTCACGGCCTTGCTCCTTCCTACCTCTCCGACCTACTATCCCCCTACCTACCTGCCCGTACCCTCCGTTCCTCTGGCTCCGGTCTGCTCCACATTCCCCGCCCCAACTGCCCTACCATCGGTGGCCGGGCCTTCAGACTCTCAGCCCCTAGGCTCTGGAACTCCATCCCCCAGTGCCTTCGCCGCCTCCTCCCTTTCCTCCTTCAAGGCCGGTCTCAAAACCTTTCTCTTTGACAGTGCCTTCAGCTCCCCTCTCGACTCTCTACCCCCTCCTCACTCCCTCCCTCCCCTCACCCTGACCATTTCCCACTTGCTCGGGTCCTGACCCAACTGTACAGCGCCTTGGGACGTCCTCCCGACGTGAAAGGTGCTCTATAAATGGAATCTTGTTGTTGTTGTTCACAGATCTTTACTGTAAAGTGGAATGACTATGTACTTGTAGGCGAATGAGGCAGCCAATTTGCACACATCAATGTTCCACAAACAACCTTGAAGTAAATGACCACTTTTATCCAGAGGATTTTTGGCCAGGACACCAGGAGAAACCCCATTCCCTTTTTGATTAGTACATCGGATCTATAATTTCCATCTGACCAGGCAGATGGGCCCTCAGTTTAACTTCTCATCTGTAGGACAGAACCCCTAACAATGCAGTGGTCCCCCAACACAGCACTGTATTGAATGTCAATCCAGATCAAATAGCTTTGGAGTCTAAAAAGCAATGTTCATAGCTTGGATCCGTTCTGTTAGTGGCAATTTTTAAGTTGCTAATATTGGATTGTGAGATTTACGAATAGCAAACTGAGAATCGTAAACCGTTAAATCAGTTGCTTTTGCTGGTTTTCGTTATGCAAATCCCAGCTTCAAAGCCTTAACTCAAAAATAACCATAATAATTAGTGAAATTGAGTACATTATTTAGCAAACCAAACTGTCTTTCAGAGCTTTTGATTCACATGTCATTTTTCGGTTCTGTTCCTTAGCCTTTCCAGCTCATAATTCTCTGAAGATCAACAACAGTTACATTCCTGGGAAGATGTAATTCTGTGTTTGTAAGTGCCAACACTTTCATTGCCATAAAATCACTGCGTCTGAATGAATATGTAGATTTATTCATTCTTCCAAATCCTCCACACACTTGGTAACTGTGCAGTGTTCAAAATTCAAGGAGTCAGTACGTGTGTGAAATACACATTTCCAATGGTGTTCAGTTATGAGCATCTCATAGTGGGTTGATGAATGATACAACAATTGAAAGATGCTTGATCCCACTATCCATGCCTTAGGCAAAACACGATGGCTGTCAGGTGTGGAGAGTAAGATGAATCATGTGGGGAATATTCCTGTTGCTGGAAGGTGTAAATCCTTGTGTGATCTAGGAAGGTCTCAGGTTTAATCAGGGTGCTATAATTTGGCCTCAACATCCCTAGGCTTTGGGGGGTCAACTATCACTCATGACTTTAGATTTGTTCCTGTGGGAAACGTGCTCATGTGCAGATGTTGGGTGAAGTACAGGATTGCCAATGATTTGTACTGTATTTCAATAGCTAGCTAATATTCACTGCCTAGAGCTATTACTAAGAGCCAATATTCATTGCTTAGCCCCATTGCAGAGATGGAATGTTTGCCCAGAGTCGTTGCTTTAGAATATTGCTTAGAGCTGCTACTCATTGCTTAGAGTTACATAGAATTACATAAAGTGGCAGGACACGGAAATAGGCCATTCAGCCCAAGTTGTCGATGCTAAGTACTCCACATGAGTTTCCATCTCTCCTATTCCCACCCTCCCATACCCTTCTGTTACCAACATTACCTTAACTCAACTATCTGCTAAAAGCCAAAGGTTGGTAAACATATGATCAAGAGAACAATATGCAGTTACCGATAAGATAAGGTGATGACACAAATGGAACCGTACTCCAGGTCGCTAAGTAATTGCAGTTCAGCAGAAGAGAGGGAAAAGGAGAAAGAATGATTAAAAAAAAGCTGTTAATTGAAAGCCATGTACTGTGCTCTGAAATATGAGCACTGCAAAAGCAGATATTAAATCACTGGTGGCATTTACAGCGAGCACATTTTTGAGTCCCACAAGGATGCAGTAAAGACTGCCACAGACTCCCATACTGGCACCTTTACATCTCTTTGTTTAAGCATATTTGTAAATCTTTTCACCTGAATTAATGCCTGTGGGATTTTGGATAATGCTGACTGAGGTGAATGCAGCTTGTGACAAGCGCACTGCACGAGTGTAGTTGTGCACTCTGTCAGTTACTGTGGAGTGTTATGTTTACCCCACTGGTGAAGAATCATACCAGTCAGCTTCTCTCCATGGGATAAAAGTGAAATATCATAGTTTTCCCTTGACAATTGTTGACAAGAATGGAGAGGGGATAGAAGAGAGGGGAACTAAATTGCCAAGGTGAAAGGCTAGATAGGTTTGGGATGAATTCTCTTGCGATAAGGGCTGATAAGAAGAAATAAGCGACTCTTTCCTCTGGGTGGTACCAGAAGTGAGAGTCACCTTAAAACTAGGGCAAAACTGGTTGGAAGCAGATGAGAAGCCATTTCTTCCTGTGGAGAATAATAAGAATCTGGAATTGGCTGCTCCAGAAAGCCATAATGAGAAATTAATGCAGGGATTAATTACAACAACCAACAAGAAGAACAAAATTACATTTGTATAGTGCCTTTCAAGTTGAGATGACGTCCCAAGGTGCTGGAAAGACAGGGTTTCGGACTAGGGGTCGGGATTTGGGAGGGTGGAGGACGGGAGGGAAGCAGGGTGATCGAAAGCACAATCGAAGAGGAGGGTCTTGAGATGGGTCTTGAAGGAGGCAAGGGAGATGGCGAAGTGGAAGGACTGCGGGATTCAGTTCTACAGGGTGGGGGCAGAGAGGCAGAAGTCCAGCCCGCCAAAGGTGGGGCGAGCGAGGCAGGGTACGTGAAGCAGGCCAGAGCCCGCCGAGCAGAGGGAATGAGCAGGATAGTAGGCGGTTAGGAGGTCAGAGAGGTAGGGGGAGCAAGGCCATGAAGGGCTTTGAAGGTGAGGACCAGGATCTTGAACTGTATCCTCTGTGTGATGGGAAGCCAGTGGATTTGGGCAAGGATTGGGTTGATAGATTCACGGAGCCTGGTGCAGGAGAGGACATGGGCTTCAGAGTTCTGGATGATCTGCAGCCTATGGAGGGAGGAGTTCGGGAGGCTGACAAGCAAGTCTGCATAGTCAAGCCTCGATGTAATGAAAGCGTGCATGAAGATTTTGAGACAATGGCAGAGCTGGGCGATGTTGCAGAGGTGGGGAAAGGCAGAGCAGGTCATGACATAGATGTGGGGTAGAAAGCATAGTTGAGGGTCAAACAAGACGCCAAGGTTCTGGACTAGCTTAGTAAGGTGGAGTGTGCAACCATGGATGGTGATGCTGTCAGCACCTGAGGTGAGGAGGCGCTGATGGGAGCCAATCAGGAGAGCCTCGGGCTTGTTGACGTTCAACTGAAGAAAGTTAACTCTCATCCAGGATGATGTCTGACAGACTTTCTGTCAGCACAGCAGTGGTCCTGGAGTCAAGGGTGGAGGCAGAGAGGTACAGTTGGGTGTCATTCACATACATGTGGAAGTTGACCCCATGTCTGTGAATGATGTCACCAAGAGGGAGCATATAGATATTGAAGAGGAGGGGACCAAGGACAGAGCCCTGAGGAACGCCGCAAGAGATGGTGCGGGGGCTAGAGGAGAAACTGTTTGCTTTCGGTACAGGATTCTTGACGCTGGGAGGAAATCTCAAAGCTCTTCACAAGATTTACTGTGAAGTTTAGCGACTGTATTTTTTAGCAAATATAGCAGTCAATTTGCACACAAAAATGTCCCACAAACAGCTATGAAGTGAGTAACCAACTTTATCTTGGCCATTGTTAACCAGCCACTGGGAGAAAATCCCTTCTCTTTTTGAACGGTGCCATGAGATCTTTAACATTCATCTGAACAGGCAGATGGGACCTAAATTTAACCATCTCATCCAGAGAACGGCACTTCCAACAATGCCACACAGCCTGAGCACTGCATTCAAATGTCAGCCTAGACTATATGAGTTCAAAGTCCCGACAAAATCTCTAATATTTTCACGTGGAGATACTTGGGGAGTAAAATTATTCAGGTTGGTTGGGGGCAGTTGAGAGGTGAGATTAGAGGAGGTTCCAGCACAGACACCATGGAATAGTTAGAGGCGGAGTGGGTCATCTCTGTTCATCATTACCCATTTTTCTTATGATGGGTTATAAGTAACACTTATGAGTTTCTTCCGGTGTCCAAGTCAAAACAACTCCCTAAATAAAAGTGGTCATTTACTTCATGGCTGTTTATTGGAAATTGCTTTGCGCAAATTGGTTTTGCATTTGCCCACAAAACTCACAGCAATGCAATTTATGTAGCGTATCCTGTGAAGCGTATTGGGACATGAAAGCCTCAGTTACAAAATGCAAGGATTATTATAGAACCTGCTTGTCAATTATTCTGTACCTTTGGAGCCAAAATGTTTGATCTCTATTTTGGCTCCAAACTCAACAAAACAGTTTTGAAGTGTGTGCTTGACTCAACATTGCTTTGACATGCAAATAATTTGGGATATTAATTAAAATTTGCTTATAAAATTATGCCTCCATTCAACAGGTTCTGGTGTCTGCAGTGTTGTTCACCGAGCACACAGAAGGTTCAATTATTCTATTATTATTTAAATCAGAAGGCAAAATTACGTTTGCTCTGCAAATTATGCTGATTAAGATGGCTTTCCATGTGTGTTAATCCCTGCATGTGTAACGCAAGAGAGTAATAGCATCCGTTGGGATGATATTGAACAAACCGCATCCTGCTTTTTTTGGCACTTTTTAACAAAAAGAGATGACTTTCAAACCAAATGTTAACAAAAGTAATGATACTAATAATTATCATCCTTACGTTTGATATACAGCACCAACAAAATTATATTTGTATAAAAAATACAAAAATTAAATTTGTATAGCACCTTTCACGTTGGGAAGAAGTCACAAGGCGCTGGACAATCAGTGTTTTGAACCATGCAGGGGGTCGGGATTGAGGAGGGTAGAGAGCAGGGGGTGAAGGAGGGTGATCAAAAACGCAGTTGAAGAGGAGGGTCTTGAGAGGGGTCTTGAAGGAGGCTAGGGAGTGGGCAAGGCAGAGGGACTGCGGGATAGAGTTCCAGATGATGGGGCCAGGCAATGGTGGGGCGGGCAAGGTGGGGGACACGAAGCAGGCCGGAGCCCGCTGATGCGGAGGGAGTGGGCAGGTTGGTAGGGGGTTAGGAGGTCATAGAGGTAGGGGAAGGAAGGCCATGGGGTGCTTTGAAGGTAAGGACCAGGATCTTGAACTGTATCCTCTGTATGATGGGAAGCCAGTGGAGTCGGGCGAGGATGGGAATGATAGGGTCGCAGAGCCTGGGGCGGGAGAGAACATGGTCCTCAGCGTTCTGGATGATCTGCAGCCTATGGAGGGAGGAGGTGGGGAGGCCGACAAGCAGGGAGTTTGCATAGTCGAGCCTGAATGTTATGGATGCGTGTTTGAGGGTTTCGGTGGCCGGCAGTGTCAGACAGTGGCAGAAGCGGGCGATGTTGAAGAGGTGGGGGAAGGCAGAGCGGGTCATGGCAGGGATGTGGGGTAGAAAGGACAGTTGAGGGTCAAACAAGGTGGCAAAGTTCCGGACTGGCTTAATAAGTGGGAGTGTACATCCTTGGACGGTGATGCTGTCAGTGCCTGAGGTGTGGAGGCGCTAACGGGAGCCAATCGGTAGAGCCTCAGTCTTGTTGATGTTCAACTGTAGAAAGTTAGCTCTCATCCAGGAATTGATAAAAAATATAATATTTTTTGTTATCAAATGCTTTGAGGCGTCACCTGACAAGCTTTGAGGTGCCATCATGTCAGGTGGCGCCTCAAAGCATTTGAGAACAATAATAGGAATCCTTGTATTTGATATAGTGCCTTATCATGTCATTGAGATATCTCAAAGAGCTTCATAGAATATATTGTAAAGTGGATTGACTTGGTGTTGTGTGGGCGAAACGTAGCAGCCAATTGCCCACAGCATTATCCCACAAAATGTCGTGAATTGAGTGATCAATTTTTACTTGAGAGATTATTACCCCAGGAAAGCGATCTGCCAATTTACACAAAACCCTGTGTAGCTCTTTGAGGCATCTTCATTACATGGAAGATGTTATATCAGGGGCTTGGAATATTAATAAGGGCACATGGCAAAATGTTGACAATTTTTCTGTCAAATGGAAAATACCACTGACCTTCAAACTGGAATATTTTGGCAAAGATGCAGTGGATAATAAACAATAAAATTTGAGCTGATTGTGAAAGCCGTGGAGACAGTAAATCACACCACGATTGTGGCTGCACTGACTGTGTTTTATTTTCCTTGTGTGAGTTGGGGCCTGTGTGAAGACATAGAATGAGAGAAATTTACAGATGGCCATTTGGCCTATTGTATCTGCGTTGGCTGTTTTAAGAGCGATTGTATCAGCCCATTCAGTTCCACATGTAGTGCCTCGCTGATTTACATGATGCTGAAAAGCTCTGTTGCACACCAGCCAATACTTTGGTGATTTAACTTGATTCCATTTATAGACATCAAGGAGGAAATGGGGTTATGTGTCAGAGTTATTTTCTTCTGGAATCAAACATGAAGGATTTCTGTTCAACAAAATCATCTATCACATGATAAACATTATGCCTGTTGCTGAAACTACATATATTTTCTTGGTATGAATAATAACTGAGATAAAAAGTATTGGCACCAAGATGTTAAAGTGACTAAGAATTTCTCGGAGATTCACCAGCTGCTTTGGGCAAAATTCCTACAAAACTACACAGTGACTACACTTGACAGTAAATTGTGTAAAGTGCTTTGAGACGTCTTCCCAAAGTGAAAAGCAATATATAAATGCAAAGATTATTATTATTTTAAGTCAGTAGGTTGTCAATTCAATCCAGTCGCTGGGAGTGTCCTGCATTGTAGGTGATGCTGTTCTTCGGATGAGACGTTAAACCAAGGTACTGTATGCCTGTTCAGGTGGATGTTAAAGATCTCATGACTCTATTTGAAAAGAGGAAAGGAATTGTTCACAGTGATCTGGGCAACAATCCCCCAAGTAAAACTCTGTTTGTGGGACTTTGCTGTGTGCAGTTGGGCTGCTGCAGTTGCCTACAAATACAGTCACTCCACTTCACAGGATTTTCCTGAGTAGTCTTGATGATATGGTGCTAAATCAAATATAGCATTATATTTGTTACACATATTATTAGTGTGACGGGGGATGCATTTCCCACACTTGTGCACCTGCCGATAACTGCACATTTGCGAGCTTGCAATGACTCATGAACGTGCACTCTCTTCCTCACGGACCCATCTTTTCATCCAATTCTAAACTTTTCAGGAGGTTTCCTGCAGGATCAGGGACAGGAATTCAGTGGGCACTGAAACTGGTAATACAGGATATTCCCAGATCTATCGGGGAGAATTGTAACGCATAAGATCACTATCTAGGGATGGGCATAGTTGGCACGATGATACGAACAAGGGGGCTCAGTTCTGATTTTGAACATCTGGAGCTGAGACTTAAACCATAAAAGAGACCTGGAATATTCACTATAAGACTAAGAAGGGGAGGTTCAGAAAGAGAAGGCATTTTAGTACAATCTGTGCAAGTCATGATGGGCCAAGTGGTTTTCTTCTGTGCTGTACATTTCTAAATTCTCTTTACCTGCCCACTGTTTCATGAAGTCTTTGCTTAATCTTTTCTAAGATCGTCATTTACTTATTACATTCAGTTTGTGATTATCTTAAGCAGATTTGCTGAGAATCTATTTATTTGTTTGATTTGAACAGTGAAAGTGAATTTATTTATTCAGTGCAATTCGTTTTAGGTTATTTTCTATTTGCGCATTTTCAGCCTTCAGCCCTTTGTCTTAAAAGTGAGGATAGTGTAGAATTTAAGAAAATACATAAATGCAATCTGAATCTTGCGGTCAGTTTTCCACAATGCTTTGTAAAAACATGGAAAACCGATTTCTAAATTAACTGAAATGAAGAATTTTTCAAAATTCTGTACGATTTTAAATTTAAGGCAGCGAGCTTAAGCCTAAACTCCATGAGACCTCCAGAAATTGATTTAGCTTAGCTACTCACTGGATAAATGGAGTCAAAATAGTTACATTAAATATTCAATCATTTATATACCTCCAGCAGTGAATAATTTCTCTGGCATAAGGCCCTCTATTATTTAATTCATCACTATATTAATTAAGACAAAATAATAATCCTTGTATTTGATATACACCTTTCACATCGGGAAGGCATCTCAAAGTGCTTTACGGATTTACTGTAGAGTGTAATGACTGTGTATTGTAATAATAATCCCTTCAAAAACCAAAAACAATAATTAATTGGTCATTTTCAATCTACGATTGTTTGTGGGACATTGCTGTGCGCAATTGGCTGCCGCGTTCGCCCACAAATATACAGTCAATTCACTTTGCAGTATGTTCTGTGAAGCGCTTTGGGACGTCCTCCCGACGTGAAAAGTGCTATATCAAATGCAAGGATTATTATTATTATTATTATTGTGTAGTCGAGCGCAGCAGCCGATTTGGGCACAGCAATGTCCCTCAAACAACGATGATGTGAATGATAAATTTTATCTGGAGATTTGTTGGTCAGGACACGAGGAGAGACTCCCTTCTCTTTTTTAATAGTGTTATGGGATCTTTAATGTCTATTTGAATAGGTAGACTGGGCCTCGGGTTACAAATGTCTCAAATCCGAAGGACATTACCTCTGATAATATAGTGCACCCCCAGCGCTGTAATGGAATATCTGCCTGGCCTATTTTAGTTCAAAGACCCGATGTGGAGTTTGAACCTACAACCTTCTGACTCAGGTGAGAGTGCAATGAACTGAGCACCTGACAACTAAATTATCCCCTTTATGTGTGCTTCTTCCAACCTACTCGTGATTTATTGAAGTACCTATTTAAGACTCTTCATTTGATAAGTCAAGTAGTGTTAAATCAATGTCAGTGGACTGCATCAAAATCAAGAATTCATCATGCATATCAGTAATCCTGTTAATAATCCTGCAAAATTCAGGGAATCCCCATTGAAATGGGAGCATCGTCATGTTAAAGGGATAAGACAAGAGGATCGCTTACATAAACTACTGCTATTCAGTCTTAAAAAGAGATGCTGGTTAAGTGATAATAATCCTTGCATATAATATAGAGGCTTATCACATCTTCAAAACACCTCAAAGTGAATCACAGTAATATACTATAAATTGTAGTGAATTGTAGTGACTGTGTATTCGTAGGTGAACATGGTAGCTAATTTGCATACAACAGTGTCCCACAAACAGCCATGAAGTGAATCATCAATTTAATCAGGTGGATTGTTGGCCAGAAAACCAGGCTATACTTCCTTCTCTTTTCAAATAGTGCCATGGGATCTTCAACGTCCACCTGAACAGGCTTGGGTTTATTTTCTCATTCGAAGAATGGCACCTGGAACAATGCAGGGCACCCCCAGAAATACTCTAGAATGTTTGCCTAGACTGTGAGCTCAAAGTCCCAACATGAGGTTGGAACTCACAACCTTTTGACTCATTCTGCTGTAATCAGAAGATGGCAGGGTGGATATTGTGGAAGGAAGAGATGAAGTAAGCTCAAAGGCCTTCCTTACCCAGATCTGTTTGGTGAACTTATGAGTGGTTGTTAACACATGTGGAATCATATGTGTCAGTGTCTTTAGGTGAGGAGGGATAAAGAGAGATAATTAAGAAAGATACCTGCAACAGCAAAGAGCTTTCTGTAATGGTCACAGTGTTGCTTCCTGGAACTTTCAGAGCAGATGTTTCGAGGTTATTGGAGGAATTGAGGCTACCTGGACAAACCGTGAAGTGGCACAATGCTGTGAATTATTGATTCAAGCAGAGATTTAGAGTCACAGCTTATCTGGACTCAGGGTGTTCTTTTTGATTGAACAGCAATGCTTTCTAGATTGATGCCTTCTTCATTGAAATGGACCGTCCTGTACAATGCGGCTTTAATCAACTTTTATTGATCATCGATCAGCATTGTGCAGTGCAGAACCAAAAGTCAGCACAAATTACATCAATTGACAGTCACTTTGCTCAGTGGATATGGTATATTATTAGCTGGGTCTCCGCTCGCTCTGCTGATAGTCCAATTATTTTCAGTTGTCTCATTTATTCTGGGAGATCATTTGGTCTTTGCTTTATTGTTCGTCCGGACAATCACTTTACAAACTAAACAGCTTTGTGTGCAGAGGCAAACAGCTGCTGTCATGAGCTTTGACCATTCAACAAAATAAGGCAGATCCCCAAGGAAAGCTTTTCCCCTATACTTCTCAAAGCTTCCTTGTGTTTGTCCCCTGAGTGGTTTTTCTTTCCCAGTGATCTGTTAGGCTAAAAAAAAACCTATCAGCAATTTCCACGCAGCTAAGGTGACTCTTAGAAAAACAACTAAGGCTATTACAGTTATACTCTGCTTATTATTACCAAGACTTAGCTTCCTCAATCTATAGATTCTGATGGTACATATATATTTTCATAAAATAATAATCCATGAATTCATGAATACTTTGAACTCACAGTCCAGGCTGACCCTCCTGTAGCTCAGTGGTTAGAGCACTCGCTTCGCAAGCAAGAGATCTGGGTTCAATTCCTGGCAGGGTGAAACCTTGGGAAATTTCCTTACTCTACACGCCTGATAATAATCCTTCAAGAAAAAAGAAGTGAAAAATAATAAAATTGGTCACTTCAATCCACAACTGTTTGTGGGATATTGCTGCTATGTGCAATTGGCTGCTGTGTTTCGCCCACAAATATGCAGTAAATTCACTTTACAGTATATTCTGTGAAGCGCTTTGAGACGTCCAGAAGGTGTGAAAAGCACTATATCAAATGCAAGGATTATTATTATTACTGCTCTCGTGCAGTGCTGAAGGAACACTGAATTTTTCGAGCTGCTGTTCATTACATGTAATGCTAAACCAAGGTCCCATCTGCCTGTTCAGGTGGAAGTTAAAGATCCCATGGCACATTTTGAAAAGAAAAGGGAGTTTGATGTCTTGGCCAACAATCCCCTAAATAACATTGTCGCTCAATTCTTGGTTGTTTGTGGGACATTGCTGTGCGCATCCTGTCTGCTGCATTCACCTACAAATACACACTATTTTTTTACTGTTAAGTAAAAAAAAGTCTTGTGAAGCGCAATGAGACATTAGCAGAGAAACAAGACTTTAAGTCATTGTTTTGAGCTAAGATGGAACTGAGGTCCCAAAGGTGTAAGACAGTGTACTAACCTGCAAGCCTAGAGTCAACAACTCAGTACAGATTTCCAAAAAGCACCTTAAAATGAGTCTTATCCATCAGCTTATTCAAATAACATAACCAGACACCAATGTTATTGAAATGCAATGTTGGCAGGACTATCTACCCCTTTTCCTAGCATGTATAGGTATAGATATTTTAGCATGATGTGTCGATCCTATTTGACTTTTGCAAACTCTTTGCTCAGGTGATTGAACGCTGCATTGTTGCTGTGTAGTTCTTTTCTGATAGCTGTCTCATTATTTTGCAGTTTTGCCCAGGCTTACATTTGTCAAATTCTGTCAACAAATTTTTCCTGTTTTTGTTTTTTCTCTTAGGTTTTGTCAATCATGCAAGTTCTCTTCCATTTTCCACATTCATCATAAGTACTTTATTAAACATCAACCATAAAACCTCAAGTAAACTCATTTGCTTGCCAATGGGTTTGAAAATTGTGATGCAGTAATTTTGACTGGAATCATGATTGCCTCTGTTGATAAGTGTGTTGTCAGCCTAGCTCAACTGGTACTCTTGCCTGTGGATCAGAAGGTTGTGTTTTTTTTGGTCAGCTGAGTGTCTGACAAATGCAGAAACCTATCACCATCGTTAAGAATATCCAAGCTGAGAATTCCATTCATCCCACCTACACAACAACAAAACAATTATATTTGTATAGCGCCTTTCATGTCGGGAGGACTTCCCAAGGCGCTGGGAAATTCCTGAGGAAATTCCAGAGAATTGACACATGGAAATTCCAAAGATAGATTGTTGGAATGGAAAGCACGCTCTCTCCCTGGAGGGACATATCCTCCTTACCAAATTCCTATTTACCTTATTACCGAACCTAAAGTATTAGGGCCAAGGTTAGCAAGAACCAAGGCTTCGCGTTCCCAGAGCATGCATTCGGGTCCTGCTCGAGTTTAACCAGCTTAAACCTCATAGCTTGCCATTGATATCGCTGTCTGGCAAGGTTGTGGATTCAAACTCCATGTCATGCATTAAGCTCATATTCTCGGCTGACAGTTTATGCAGTACTGAAGAATTCTACATTGCTGAAGGAACCATCCTTTTGATGTGAAGTTAAACTGAGGAACAGTACTCGTGATGTTAGAGATCCCATGGGACTATTTGAAAAGCGAAGGGAGTCTTGGACAACAGTCCTCCAAATAAATTAATCATTCACATCATGCTATTTGTGGGACAATGCTGTGCATAATTTGGTTGCTCCAATTACCCATAAAGTTACAAGCAAACAGCAATTCCCAGTGAAGCGTTTGAGATGTTTTGACATGATAATCACTTAGAGCAAACGCATGGATTATTAAGTGTGGTCAGTGTGGCTTATCAATAACTAAAGACTGCTCTGCAGGTGCAGTCCTACCTCAACCTAGTCTGACTGGTTGAGTCAAAGCTGGGGTTGCAGGTTTCGGTGCTTGAGTGCTGGTATGAAATGGGAGAGTATTTCATATCTCAGCCCCAATACCCTTCAACTTGAATTCACAAGAGAACTCAACAGTGACTTCAAGTAAGTCAGAATGACAATATGTCACCAGATATACGTATTTGTTCCTATGGAGGAAGAGGATAGACTACACTGCAAAAGAACAAGTGAGAGTGGGAGGAGAGAAAACAATTAATGACAAAAGGAGACAGAAGGCAAGAATTGATACTGTGTTGGAACAAAGGCTTTAATCTGACTAAACCTGAAAGCAACACCCATAGAGTGACTGAGCAAAAACAAATTGTGTGCTATTACAGATATCTTAGAAACTGGAACCCTGGTGTGGTAAAATGTATCTTTATTGAAATGTACTTCTACAGCTTTTGAAGCTATTTTAGTGTTCAATTATTTTCAAATCTCAAGTTCTGTCAGTCCGCTGTGCAATTGTAACCTTCATCAATGAAGAAAGAGGAGTGTAGGAATCTACTCCTTCCTAATATGAACAGCTTGTCAATTTGTATCCATTCAAATGTTAAAGCTGTGTTACTTTCGACTGTTGTAAAAATACATTATATAAATCGAGGCTTTAAACCACTGCATTTCCATTTTATGTGGGTTTTTTTTACAAAAAATTGAACATACCCTTCTTATCACTTTACAAAGCAGAATAATTTACTCAGCATTTCCTTGTTTGATATAAACATACACTTGTAGCTGATACTATGCATCAATAAACATTCTCAAAAAATAGGACCCACATTTCAAATGCATATAGCATTACACAGCTGCAAGCCACAATAAGTATGTATGTATTTTATATTATAATAAATTATAATAATCCTTAGATTTCATATATTGCCTTTCACATTGAGGAGATGCCTTGAAGGACTTCGAATGATATGCTGTAAAGTGCAGTGATTGTATTGGTGTAGGCAAATGTGGCCGCCTGTTTGCACACAATGTCCCACAAACAACCATGAAGTGAATAAGAAATTTTCTCTTATTAAATAGTGCCATGGGTACCACCTGAATGATGAGACCTCAGTTTAAATCTCATCTGAAAGAAGTATAAAGTGTATGTATGAAATTGGTTAAATTAGCATTTTATAGATCAATCTCTTATTTCTTGAAGCCATTTCTTAATTGAGAAGATACACAGATGAACCAAGTTCAACTGCTCCAGCGAACCACAATGAACTGTTTGGATAGGATAGATCCTTAGGTGTCATTTAAATTTACACATTCATCTTGAAGGAGTATGAGTTAGCTGCAATTGCAGCACACCATGTGGGGAACTGCAGTAGTGAACTTGCCATCTACCATTCTTCAATGGTCCCCATCACTGTTACTCACTGCCTTTGTTTCAAAGGCTACAATCCCAAGCAGACTTTTGTTCTTGGGCCAATCTTAAGAGTTCCCTCAGTTCTTACACTTGCACTACACAATGAGAGAAGGGTTTGTCTTCTGATTTCAATCACTCCTCTGAGAACACTTGTCACATGGGAGTCTTGTGACAGGACTGTGATAGCTATAGGGGAGTCCTGTAGCTCAGTGGTTAGAGCACTCGCTTTGCAAGCGAGAGACCTGAGTTCAATTCCAGGCAGGGCGAAAACTTGGGCAAGTTTCCTTACTCCACACGCCTAATAATAATCCCTCCAAAAAACAAAGCAATAATAAATTGGTCATTTTCAATCTACGACTGTTTGTGGGACATTGCTGTGCGCAATTGGCTGCCACGTTCGCCCACAAATTCACTTTACAGTATATTCTGTGAAGCGCTTTGAGACGTCCTGCCGACGTGAAAAGCGCTATATCAAATACAAGAATTATTATTATTATGTGGAGTTCATTAGAAAAGCACCCATAATTAAAGATTAACAGTTCTGCTAAAACTATAAATTATATAACTTCAGTGAGCACTTCCACCTGTTCTGCAGAAGATGGAATAAACCAGCTTTATTCTGGCATCTCTAAGCCCTCCGAGATGCTGTCTGGCGCGAAGTGGGCTATATAAATGCAAGTTGTTGTTGCTTCTTAACAGCCCATTGCTTTTCTTAATGTACAGCACAGTAGAGGGATCAACATTGAATCCCAACTATGGCAGTATCCCATGAATGCAAACCCAGACACACATTGATCAATAGGTCTGACAAGGCTGGATGTGAAGTGCCCAGCTGTACAGAGTGTTAGTCAGACTCAATCTGGAGTACTGCATTCAGTTTGGGGCACCACACCTCAGGAAAGATATATTGGTTCTAGAGAGGGTGCAGCGTAGATTCACCAGAATGTTACCAGACCTAAAAGGGTTAAGTTAGGGGGAAAAGTTGCATAAACTTGGATTGTATTCCTTTGAGTTTAGAACGTTGAGGGATGATTTGATTGAGGTATTTCAGATGATAAAGGGATTTGATAGGGTAGATACAGAGAAGCTATTTTCTCTGGTGGGGGAATCCAAAACAAGGGGGCATAGTCTTAAAATTAGAACCTGGCCATTTAAGAGTGAAATCAGGAAGAATGTTTTCACTTAAAGGGTGGTACAAATCTGGAATTCTCTCCTCCAAAAGGCCGTGGATGCTGGATCCATCCACACCTTCAAGAGTGAGGTTGATAGATGTTTGGTAGGTCAGGGTATTAAGGGATATGGGGAGAAAGCGGAAAATTGGAATTGAAAGGATTAGTTGAGGTACAGATCAGCCATGATTTAATTAAATGATGGAACAAGCTTGAAGAGCTGAATGGCCTCTTCATGTTCCTGTGGTCCTATGCATTACAAATGGTCTCCAGGTCTTGTTATAAGTAAAACGTATTTTAAACCATTTATTTGTGTTCCAAATTCCAAGGATATAATTTTCTATAATGTTTCAGGTGTTGCTTATAAGTTGATTCATGTTGGCAGAATTGTAAATTATCTGCATTGTTACCTTATTGTTTCCTGTATTGCCCTTAAACTTTGTGCTGAATAAAGAGAAATGTCTGGTTTGCACAGCAAATGCCATCATTAGGTTCCGGAGTTGTAAGATCACTTCCAATGTTTTTATGCGGCTTCAAACATTGTCTTGAAATTATCACCCACAACATTTGTTGTTGTCATTAACCAAGATCGATTTGTGGGTGGTATGTCTGAGAATTGGGCAGATGGGGATTCTAGGCAAGGGGGAGTCACAGTTCTGTGTTGAATCTGCCAAAAGGACTAGCACAGAGCAGAAAGCATTGTAGAGATATCGTCATATACACACTCCAATCATAACATGGCTTTCTTGAAATCAAACACATTAATTAGTTTTCAGATAAAAGTAAGTGCAAATTCTGTTCCCCTAAAGAACCCTCATATCACCAGGGATTTCATTAAGTGATGATCTTGTTGTTGATAAGAGATATCAAAGGTAGCTGTGGTCAGATGCAATCTGCAATAGTGTTGCTTAGAAGTGCGGTTTTCATCAAACAATTTTTTATGTTTTCTTCAACCTAATATAAATAGAAAAATTATGCAAAAATCCAATATTTAATTTAGATTTTTTGACAATTATTTTATTTTTACATTTATTATTGTCTTGTCTGTTTGTTCTACCAGTATTAGATTGAACGTCTCCCAGCATTCTTGTAAGTGAAGTCATGTTTAGGTCCTGGTGTATACAGATGTGTGTACATTTGACTGTATTTATCTGCCCATTTCAGGAATATTATCAGGACCTGTAAACATTTTTCCCTAGATTTTAATCAAAGCAAACAATTTGTCAGATTTGAGTTGCTTTTGACAATAGGCTCAGAATGGTGCTCTTGTCCTACCCAATGGGTCTTTAACGCTTATGTCAATCTTTTTTTCTAATTGTGAACACATGAGGTAACCAGGATCACAACGACTTCATAGCCATGCTGCTGCTTCAGTGCAGTAATAGAGGAGTTGTACCCCAGGTGCAATCCTGCAGCTGAGCTATCAAACCAAGTCTAGTGATGATAATAATCCTTGCATTTGATATAGCACCTTATCATGTCTTCGAGACATCTCAAAGCACTTCACAGAATATACTGCAAAGTGAATTGACTAAACTGGTTAGGTAACATTACTTCAAGTGAAACAACGTTATTACATATTTTTATCCGTCATCGGTGGGGCTGCTCTGCCTGCCGGGATTGGTATTTCGGTTATCCTCGGATGCCTTTCAAATCGGACAAAATGGCCTTCCCGATGTGTCCAGCTTAACTGGTTTCCACTGTAGTCACAGGAACATTGAAAATCCCATGGAACTACTTAAACGAGAAGGAAGTTTCTCTGGGAGTCCTGGCCAACAATCCCCCGGAAAAAAAATAGTTATTAATTTCACAGCTGTTTGTGGGACTTTGCCTTGTGCAAATTGGCTGTAATGACCTACAGAACCCACAGTCACTAAACTTCACAGTAAATCCTGTGAAGTAAATCCTGTGAAGTTTCTTGAAATGTTTTGACAACATGATAAGGCTGTACCAAAGTAATGATTATTATTATTTAATGGAATGTGATTATGACCCAGCTGAGTTGGGTGGACAGATACTTTCCAGGTAATTACAAGAATAGAGAGACACACACGCAAACACAAAGAGGCAATTATAGAGGCAGGGAGAGGAAGAAAGAAATACACATAGGCACATGCACCATTATTTTGTTATCTGCAATGGAGCTGGTCTGGATGTGGGGCTATCAGGCACTCTACTGCACCATAGATAACTTTATCCAACAATGTATGTGAAGAAACAAATATTGTTTGTTAGAAACTTTCCCCAGGGCTAATTCAATTACCCTGACATTTCAGCATTGCAGTGTGCGTGTGTTTGTGTTGCTTCCTATTATGCTGACAACAGTGCTTCAAAATGTGTTTCCTAAAAACTGAAAATAACAATTAAAGTAAACAGCAAAAGAGAGCAAAACGATTCCCAAATTGAATCATTTAAGAATTGCCTGATTTTAAGGAATAAAAGCATCATAAAGCACCTCATCAGTTACAGATTTTCAATGAACTATGAATGGATAATTGAAGAGACTTCTGTAACCATAATAAACTGATGACATTTCTTCTGTAATGAACATCCTTGTATTCTGGACAAGGAATACATCATTTCAGAATAGCCTTAATTTCACCAACTAACAAGCAAAAACATTTACATATTGATGCTTTACGTAAAAGATGACTGCGGCCATGCGGTCACAATCTGTTAAATACCAGCCACAACAGTGTTCGTTTCTTACCGTTGATCATAGAATAATGCAGAGATCATGTAACATGTCCATTCTATATGACTGGAATGAACATAGAAAAAAAATCCTCATGTATTTAATCCACAACACCTCAATCTTCTTATCAAACTCCGAGTAAATATATCGCCAGATACAACATGCTAATGAATTGTGCCCATCAAATATAAGTTACATCTCTTCGAATCATTCTGAAATAGACTTTATGGGAGTGATGCAAGCAGGTTGAATGCACTTTGACAATGGCATTTCCTATTATTGGGAGCTAAAATCTACTCTAAATGATGAATGGCACATGACATGCTAGACGTCAGGCCCTCAGAGCTGAGTTCACATGAGTCAATGTGACGATTATGCATCCCAAAGCTCTATTCCCAATGCCAGGCATTACTGGATGCCACTCTTGCCTCTGATTCAGGAGGTTGTGGTTTCAAGCCCCACGCCGGGACTTGGAACTCATATAGTCTGGGCTGACATTCCAAAGTAGTGCTGGAGATGTGCTGCATTGTAGGAGTTGCTGTCCTTCTGATGAGATGTTAAACATAGGCCCAATTGCTTGTTCAGGTGGATATTAAACAACAACAACAATAGTTTCACTCGGTGTCCATGGCCAACAATCCCCCAAATAAAATTGATCATTCACTTTTTGTGAGACATTACTGTGTGCAAACTGGCTGCTGTGTTTGTCTACAAATACAGTCACCGCACTTTACAGTATACCATGTATCACAAGTAAGACATCCTCCCATGTGAAAGGTGCTGCACAAAATGTAAAGATTTTTAATTATTTATGATGCTGTTTTTTCAATGAACATTTTTCAATATTATTGTCTGAAGACACTAAACCTTCCCCACAGAGCTTCATTCATAAAACATGACGTCTGGAAATAATACTGTTGTAATGAAATATCCAAGACTTCAGCTGGAACCCAATTGCTCATCAGACCTGAATTCCTGCAAGTCTGTGGTCTTACCAGTGGTTTCCATTGAGAAAATGCTGTTTACATATTATTATATTATTAATGCCATTACTTCAAGAAAATGTTTGCTTGCCAATAATATTGGAGGGTACGGAAATAGGGCCAGAGTGGTTTTAACAAATTCTCTGCGGTATACTGTATATTGATTTCTGTATCATAGAAATCCCCAAGGGGGAGGATGGGAAGTTATCTCTGGCTGGTTTTCGATAGTGATGTTGTGAGGATAGATAAATAATCTGGAGCTTTGATTCATTGCCTTTGAAGTTCACAGAATGGTTATGCAAAGGTTTCCTATGGAGATTCAGTAAGTGGGCAAAGTCTCTGATATTTTTCAGTACATTTGTCAATGTTTTAGGAACTTGCTAATTGCACAATTCTTGTTAAGAAATATCACAAGTTAGATCTCAGTATTTCACAATACAACCAACTTGCATTTATATATAGAGCCCTTCCCACTGGTAGTATCTTGGAATGCTTGCAAATTCACTTACGAATAAACTGGATTTTCCAATAAAAACTTTAATTCTGATGTTTACTTGCAGTTTAAGGCATATTATTAGGTCTATACATACTGCTTTTTATATTGCTCATTTAATGTTTCACCACTAATCCATAGTGATAGTAAAACCTGTTTAGTATTCCCGGATGTAACCTAATTTATACCTTGTTTATTGTGATAAAAGAGGGGTAAATTGTTTTCAACAAAGCTAAATTTGAGGTGTTTATTGTTGCAAATAGGAACAAAATGATCTAATTTGTTTTCCCAGCTTGGGTCCCTTTTGAAATCATAAGAAAGCAACAGAGATTTTGGTTGCCTTTGATATTCACCAGGTTTTATTAGCACCAGAAATCCAATGGCCTTCTTTGTGGTGCTATTTATTTATTCAGATTCAACTGAATGTGAAGTTTATATAAACTCAGAAGTACCAGACATAAATGGCACAGAATTTGAGGACAGAATTTCCCATTGTAACAAACCAGGAAGTGTATTTTTTGTGCTGCAAAGCCGTATTGGTTTAAATGAGGTTTCATTAGAATGGAGAAATGGTTGAAAAATACAATTTGTCAACTATGTCAACTAAAATTATGATGACAGGCAGTAATTCTCACATCACATCTTGCATTTTACACTCTATTGCAAGACAACGATTAACCGCAAGTGACGTTTTGGGATGGTGCCTCAGCAAAGAAAGGAAGGGAAATCAATTTGATGCTGCCTCTTCACCACTGTAAAGTGCTCCAAGAGTTATTCTATGGGAAGGGCACTATATAAATGCAAGTTGTTATTGTTCCATATCACAGGGGTGATACACTACAAAATTACGTTTCTAAAGCCCCTTTCACATCGGGAGGACGTCCCAAGGTGCTGGACAGTCAAGGATTAGGAACCTAGTGGGGTGGAGGGTGGTGGTTGGGATCAGGGAGAGTGGGGAGCAGAGAGAGTAGCCGAAGGCACGGTCAAAGAGGAGGGTCTTGAGGCATACCTTGAAGGAGGCAAGGGAGAGAGTGAGGCAAAAGGAATGTGGGATGGCGTTCCAGAAGGTGGGGGCAGAGAGGCTGAAGGTCCAACTGCTGATGATGGGGTGGGCTGGGCGGGGAATGTGGAGCAGGCTGAGCTTACTAAGCGGAGGGAGCGGACAGGTTGATAAGGGGTTAGCAGGTTGAAGAGGTAGGAGGATGCAAGGTCATGGAGGGCCTTGAAGGTGTGGACAAGAATTTTGATGAACCTCTTAGGGATGGGGAGCCAGTGGAGCTGGGAGAGGGTGAGTGTAATGGGGTCACAAAGCCTGGTGCGGAAGAGGACACGAACTGCAGAGTTCTGGGTGAACTCTGCAGTTCAAGAGATGGGAAATCACTCAGAATCTGAAAACATGCTGCTGAAAGAACAGCAGTGCGCAGTGCATATAATTCCAGAGGCAATTATCGCAAAGTGGTGGTGTTGTTTGGCTTCTGCCAAACAGACATAAATTCTCTGGTAACGAGCAGAAGCCAAACAGCATTGAAAATGGAAAGGCAGGGAGGTCAGATACCAATCCCATATCTACTCCCGTTGGATAAATTCCAACTTGTGGCTGTGACAGTGTGGTGTTTAATGTATAACTATTTAACCTAACTTGTGATATACTCTTCTAATCATAACCCCTTGCTGGAGATCATCTCTGCATTACAGTATTGTGGCCAAGTATTGAAGCATTGTCAGCATGAGATACTAAGCCAATGGAGGCAGTAAAGATCTAGTTTTGGAAGTCCTATTTGCTAAATCTTGATATGTTACAAGATTTGAAACAGTCCAGGAATTAAGGAATTAAAACATTCTATTTCTCCAGTAATACTTTTTCCAAAACTGACATCCAAAGAAGAAGCCATTTCCTTCCTGAGGAGACAAGAATAGGATTCAACAATAAAAAATGATGGGAAGCATGCAGTCGTAATTTTAAAAGTAATGATTACAACATTATACTGATATTATTACTAATAAACTTATTACATTACACCCATGTAAGATGGTGAATATCAGGTGTCTGTTTACCAGTGAGAGCAGCATTGTTGACTCTGAACCAGATGGGGAGGGGGGAACAGGGAACAAAAAGTGTAGTAAGTTTAGTGCTGAAAAACATGCTCTGACATACATCTGACCACACAACCTTGTTCTGACTCAAAAATTGTCCTATAGGCAGCTTCTAGACTACTCATACAGTTAAAAATGTCAAAAACAGAAGATAGTTTGGTGGATTCTCTGATGTGTAGGATTCCAGTGATTACATTACTGGATTCAGACTCCTTGAACTATTGCTGTGCAGCATTGATTTTTTGGCGCTGGAGCATCATAACGTTAACACAGAAACTTATTTTATATTAATGGAAGCTTAACAATAAATAAAAGTTTAAATTACCCTTCTCTGAGTTTGACAGGATTGTTAGTGAGTGATCAATAAACAGATTAGCGCAATGGAACCCACTTAAATAATTCATACCAAAAACTTTAAAAGTCAATGTAACTATCCATGGTGTTTGTTGTTTCACAACTGAAATACTGTTGCATTGTATTATAATGATGGCTTTTTGTAGTTTGCAACACTCACAATTGGTCAATGATAGTAAAAAAAATTAAAAATCCTTTCACATCACAAAAGTAACTGTAATTGTCAGAGAAAAGAAGTCCAGGTTACATTGGGCTGCATTGATGGCTTTTCTGATAACGTTCTCACCAGTGTAATTTTGTAGTGTTTGCATAGTACAGAGAAGCAGACAGGGAGCACTGTAATTGTACTTCTGAATCTGATAGGAATAATTCCATATTATTTTAGTGGAAGAAAGTTTTTTNGTGCAGAAAACTGTAAATGGTTGTTACTTTTCAAAGCTGTCAGTTCTCTAAAAGCTTACAGTGAAAGTCTTTAATCCTGGCTGGTAGACATGCACGTCTAAGGATGATATAGCAATGTCACAGTGACAATTAGCTGGCATTGTCAGTTCTGAATGCTGCTGCTTTGGAATTTGACTAAATAATAATAATCCTTGCATAGCGCTTTTCACATCGGAAGGACGTCCCAAAGCGCTTCACAGAACACACTGTAAAGTGAATTGACTGTAAATTTGTGGGCGAATGCGGCAGCCAATTGTGCACAGCAATGTCCCACAATCAGTCGTAGATTGAAAATGACCAATTTTTTTTTATTATTGTTTTTTGTTTTGGAGGGATTATTATTAGGCGTGTGGAGTAAGAAAACTTGCCCAAGGTTTCGCCCTGCCTGGAATTGAACTCAGGTCTCTCGCTTGCAAAGCGAGTGCTCTAACCACTGAGCTACAGGACTCCACAAACAGCTATGTGTGGGTGCGCTTAAAGCATTTTCCATCTCACTGGTCAAACATGTAACTCTCAGCAAGGATTCCTGCATCAAATCCTCAGTCTTTCCCTATTATATTCTAATTGCACTTTGAGTGCTTGGATGAAAATCCATCCACTTAGTTGAGATCTTGCATTCATCAAGTGCCATGTTGAGAAGTTCCAATGATTTGAGAACTATGCTTAATTGGAACTTTATGGGTCGATCAGAATTGTGCTTATCTTTGGCAAACTAAGTAGACGAACTGCTTAGCTCCATGGATTCCCATCCTGTAGAATTTTCCGATTCATGCTTTCTTATGGTTTATGGCGCCCAGAAGGTGTCAAGCTGGCTCAAGTGGTAATACACTTGGCTCTGAATCAGAAGGCTGTGGTTTCAAGGCTCACATCAGGACTTTGACCTCACGGTCTAGGCTCACATTTCACTACAATACTGGAAGAGTGCTATAATTTTTAAAGTGTCAACCTTTAGATCAAATATTAAACCACTGTCCAATCTGTCTGTTCATGTGGCTGCTTTGAAAAGGGAAGGGAGTTTTTGCCAGTATGCTAGCTAATTTTTGTAGACAAAATTGGTCATTAATTTTATGGCTATTTGTGGATATTGATTTGCACAAATTGACTGTCGCTTTCATTTACACAATCACTACACTTTACACAAATCCTGTGAAGCATTTTGAGATGTCCTTCCAACGTGAAATGCGTTACATTAAGTATACTTTTTGTATTCAATAGCATGCTTGTTTATTTCTTATTTTAGGTAAAATTATTCATTACACGTTCTTTGTTCGTATGGAGTATCAGAAAAAAGCGAAGTGTTTTACATACTTTCCTCACATTCAAATTCTAGATGGTGTCATTTTGGCTCAGAAACTGTTATAATTAGGCAGACCCAGAGGAAGTCAGTGTAAATTGTACATTAATGGGGCTCTGGAGAACATCTTTTCTCACCGGCCCTTTGTGAGGAAAGAGGAGGTGATGAAAGTTCAGGATTCTGGAGTTGATTGTAGGCTGACCATAGGCAACAAATACTACCCTTAGTGCCTGGACTGTGTTAGAATATACCATCTAACCTTAGAGAAGGACAATGCGTGAAGGAGACAAAGACTGATCAGAGAGGTTGAGGGAAACTTGCAAGGTCAGTTAACAATAAATGCGTATCTTAGACTCAATTAAAGAATAGATTACATGTGGTTTGGTGGAAGGTGTGAGCTTTGAAGAGTTGCAATAATGATTAATAACCAAATAGCTTTTTTGGTTTTTGCATTCTTAGAGTTAAGAGTTTTTGTTGTGATTTTTAAACTTATACAGTAATCTTCAGTGAGTACTCTGGGAGCGTTTTAGCAATGACTTAATGCAGAGTGGTCCAATCTTTTGGCTGCTGAGGACCAGATGCTGGATTTGAGAAATGTCTGCAGGCTGCATAAGTGATATTTTTGTGTTTCCCTTTTAGAAACATAACCCGTAATAATCATATAGAAATCCTATGTTTTAAATTGTGTAACTGTATTACTTAATTTCACTATATATTAGTTACAATGCAAACTTTAAATTGGCAATGTATTTGTCTCTGTCTCTCTCTGTATCTGTGTGTGTCTCTGTATCTATCTCTTTCCCGCTCTCTCTCTCTCTCTCTCTCTCTCTCCCTGTAACTCTCCTGTTACTGGTTTGAAAGTAATTGACAGGTCCTGCTGCTACCTGCCGCCTCGTGTCATTGTTTTAACCGCCGGGTTTCCAAGCCTGGGCTCCAGACACACAGTGCAACATGCACAGTGCATGCCGAATGGGCTGGATGCCAATTGGACCACAGGCTGGATGCCAATTGGACCACCCTGACTTAATTGGTAAAACTAGGGTGGTCTTTGGGACGTCCTCCCGACATGAACGGCGCTTTACAAATGTAATTTTGTGTTGTATAAAGGCACTATCCTGGATGGCACTTTGCCAGAAAGACATGGAAGTCACAGGTGTGAATCCCACCATTAGTGTTAAAAGTTAAAAGTAATAATCCTTGCATTTGATATAGCACTTTATCACATCTTCGAGACATCTCAAAGCGCTTCACAGAATATATTATAATGTAAATTGACTGTATATTATGTGGTCGAAACATACTGCTTAGATCCTACAATCAGCCCTAGGTTAGGAGAGAAAAATCGAGTAGGGTTCCTAGTTTTGCTTGCTTTCCAGAGATACCTACGGAAAGATGCTTGTGTGTGAACATTGGCTGAGAATAGGACTGAGCTCAGCTATGAAATATCCCACATGATATGGGGGGAGGGAAATAAAAGAATTACCAGACTATGAACAGGTATGATGTGAAAATGCTGATCTAATGGTATTCCATGCACATCTGTTTCCATCCTATATGAAAAACATTGAAGCATCCAGTATAAATCAATTTGAAAACCACCTACATTATATTGTACATCTAGGTTGCAACTGGCTTAAATAAATAATGAGTTGAAACCTGGAAAGAAATTCTGCAGCACACACAGAATAAAAGGTAATAATCCATTTACGTCTGGTATCACATGGTTTTTTGTGTGATGTGGTGAATCGATCTTGACTCCTGTGTGTGAGTGCTGTGGAAGTTACAGCGTACACTGTGAGATTTTAGAGAGCAGAGTAAACTGCTGAATTGATGGCTTTGATGATATTGTTGTTCCTCTAGCATCTCGAATGGATACAACAGCTGACTAAATGGCACACGTATACTATATAAAGGGCTTACGTCCTGCAGTATGTACCGCATTAAATTTAAAAGTGTGTATTGCATAGAAGGGAGAGGAAAATCATTAAATTCTGCATACATTTTCATATGTTTATAATTTGATCCCTTATTTTATTCCAAAAAGCTTATGTGTTCTATCAAAATAATAATAATAATAATAATAATAATAATAATAATAATAATAATAATCCTTGCATTTTCGGGTCAGGGCGAAACATTGGCTAAATTTCCTTAATCCACACACACACACACACACACACACACACACGTCCGTTTACCTAGCAGTAAGTTGGAACCTGCTAAGATACAGTATTCTATATTTAAGAAGGATTTAACTCCAATTAATTATTCTATTTAATGCATGTGACCATTGTGAACTTAGACAGTAGGTTTTATCAGTTAATTCAAACATGGGAAACATCAGCTGGGCCAGAGGCACATACAATGTCACTTTGGTTTAGGTGAATGCACTCTCACCTCTGGGTCCAAACATTATGAATTTTTACCTCATGCCAGGCTTGACTGTATGAACCCCATGCTGAACCCCAGCACATTACTGGTGCACTGCACTGTTAGAAGTGCCATCTATCAAATGAGATGTTAAAATTAAATACCATGTGCTTGTGATCAAGGTGGACGTTAAACATCCCAGGGTAAAAATTCCATTAAAAGTTACATGCATCAGTTTTGACGATGTTGGCCTTCAACAGGGTTTTCCATTATAGTTGGACTGGGTCAAATTGAGCAAAAAGCATAACAAAAGGTTTACCCATCCATGGCACTCTTTGAAAAGAGAAGGAAGTTTAGGACTTGACCAACATTCCTCTAGATGACTTGGCCATTCAAATTGAATCAAACAGATTACTGCTAAACTATTCTTTCGAAATTACTGACAGGCACATTCTGTTGTGATAGAAACTACACAAAAGCCCACTTTCTGCAACCTATCGACAAAACCAAGAACCCAACCCAAGCTGCCAGAAGCTGGAATAGCAGAAGCATGAGCTAAAGGTAGGAAATAACGGGCTGAGAATGTCACAGTTTATCTCAATTACACTTTGGTTTCTCCTAGAATTAATTGTCTCTGCTTTTCCATCCAGTCAGCTCAAATCATAAATTTCCTTCTAAATGATCAGCCGTTTTTGTGTTTACGCCCCTGAACTGTAAATGTTCTTGACTACCAGTAATACACCAATTTGAAGTGGCACACCTGATCCTTAGAACCATAGATTTTTACAATGGAGAGAAAGACCCATTGTGTCTATGTTAGAATTGTGTCTGTGTCTGTCTCGAATTCAAGATCCTCATCCTCACCTACAAAGCCATTCACGGTCTTGTTCCCTCCTACCTCTCCAACCTACTATCCCCCTACCTACCTGCCCATACCCTCCGTTCCCCTGGCTCCGGTCTGCTCCGCATCCCCCGCCCCAACCGCCCTACCATCAGTGACCGGGCCTTCAGCCTCTCAGCCCCTAGGCTCTGGAACTCCATCCCCCAGTGCCTTCGCCTTGCTTCCTCCCTTTCCTCCTTCAAGGCCGGTCTCAAGACCTTTCTCTTTGACCGTGCCTTCAGCTCTCCTCTCGACTCTCTACCCCCTCCTCGCTCCCTCCCTTCCTTCCCCTCAACCTGACCATTTCCCCCCTGCTCGGGTCCTGACCCAACTGTCCAGCGCCTTGGGACGTGAAAGGTGCTCCCGACGTGAAAGGTGCTCTATAAATGGAATCTTGTTGTTGTTGTTGTTATAGCTCTTTGGAAGAGCAATCCGGACAGTTCCATTTGCTTGAACTTTCCACAACCCTGCATATTGATTTTTAGATTTATAACCTTTTTTAGATATCTATCCAGTATCCTCTTGAAAGCTGATATGGAATCTACCTTACCCATTGCACCCAGTAGGACTTTCTATATTAATAATAATAATAATAATCCTTGCATTTGATATTGCGCTTTTCACGTCTTCTAGACGTCTCAAAGCGCTTCACAGAATATGCTGTAAAGTGAAATGACTGTATATTTGTGAGCGAAACGCGGCAGCCAATTGTGCACAGTAGTGTCCCACAAACAGTCGTGGATTGAAAATGACCAATTTCTTTTTTTTTGTTTTGGAGGGATTATTATTAGGCATTATTATTATTAAAAATATTGTAACAACTCTGTTTTTTCAAAAACAACCTCCTAATATTCCCTTCTTGCTCCTTTGGTAACAAATTAAATTGATATCCTCCAGTCTCTGACTCACTGACCAGTGAAAATAATTTCTCCTTATCTACTCTATCCAAATCCCTCAAAATTTGAAAGCCCTCTCTCAGGTTTCCCTCAACCTTCTCCCCTCCAGTGAAAATAGGCCCAACTCCTCCAATCACTGCTCATAGGACAACACACTCATTCCTGGTACAGTACTAATAAATCTCCTCTGCACCTTCCCTGTTGCCCTGATATTGTCCTAAAGAGGGATGATCAAAACTGGAATCCTTTAACTGTGATCTATCTAATGATATATACAGGTTAAGCATTATCTCTTGTTTTAATATTCTATGCCCCTGAATATAAAATCTCGGATCCCATTAGCCTTCTTCATAGCTTTGTCCACCTGCCTCCCCACCTTTAAAGATTTATGCATGTTAACTTCCTTGGTCTCATTGCTCTTTTTTAATTATTTTCAATATAATGTCATGTAGTAATTTGCCTACAAAATACACAGTCACTACATTTTAAGGTAAATCCTGTGAAATGTTTTGAGATATCCTCCTGATGTGAAAGACGTTATGCCGAATTCATGAATGATTTATTTGTGTGTCTGTCCCTGGTAGAGTGATTCCAGAACAATGGGACATTAACGTAAAATTAAAATTAAGCTGTTCATGAGCAAGATCAAAAATATTTCTTCACTTAAATGGGAGATAGATATTTGTGAAACAAGATAATGGGAATGGTAGTCAAATAAGATTGAAATACATGCAATTATCTAATAAAATAGCAGAACAGGCTTAATGACCGAATGTGCCTGTTTATTCCAAAATGCAGTCATTACACTGTATTCCTTTTATAGCATCAAGCTGCTCTTTAAATGATTGCAGTGTGTTTATGTTTATTAATGTTCTATGTAACCCGTTACAGCTGCTGATTACATTCTAGGGAAAGAAATATGTGTTGTCTATCCTAAAATAGCCTTTCACATCACTGTTTGCTGTACAGGTGTCTTAGCAAACTGGAAAGCAATATTTTTACACTTCCTCCCTATTCAGCATCTTATATACCACTATAATGCCCTCTGGGACATTGCATGAATGCTGAAAAGCACTCATTTATCTAGTCCATCCTGATAGCATATTCCTTTAACCTAAGAGATCAGCCTGGATCCTCCCCTCATATGGCCTGTACATATGACCTGAGGAAGTTTCACTGACAATGAGGCTGTGCTGCATTGTTGTGCTGAGCCAAAGACAGCTGCTGCCTGTTTTCTGGTTTCGGCCTTATTAATGATATATGTAAAGTGTCTCATTACTGGCACAAGCTGAGTGTACAACTTTAAGAAAAATGAGCAGGATGAAGTGCCTCTTCACGTTCACGATCAGGTGGCTAATTGATTGTTGAGTAGAACTCAAACATTTTTTTCTATCAGGATTTGACTGGAAATGATTCATCGTGCTTTATACCAAAAGTCAGTTTGTGCTATCAATCATGTGCTCACCTATGGTCCATATTCGTGTGTTAATTTAATCAATCTCCGAGTGAGTTACCATTTGCACAAAGATACTCTTGCTTGGACTTTAACCGCCAGTCGTAGCATCAGCATTTAAATAACCCTGCCTTTAAATAAATGATTATTTTTTACTTACAGAACGCTATAGGTTTCCCCCTTAATTTGATGGCAGTGCTTAGAAATTGTAGTCTGCTTGGATTGACCATTTGTGTAAGCTTTCTGTTCATTCACTGTATAAAAGTTGCATACTGGGACTTTGCTGGGGATTCACTGCCAGACCCAATGCAGGTCAAGTTTGCGGCATATACGAACCTGTGTCCAAACAGTTCTCCTTTATGCATCTGAGTTTCTGGGGATGCAACAGAAGGGCTTCCACTGGCCCATTTGCTAAATCCAGGATCAAGCAGTTAGGTAGATTTGTGGCAAACATGGGAAATGGCTGTAGGGAAGGAAGACTCTGGCCTACACTGATTTGTTCCTGAATACCTGGAGGTGGAGTAGGCTTCACAGTGGGCATGTCTACTTGCAAGGTGGGTCCACAGTACACCAGGACACTGTTGATGGCAGCCCAACCAGCCTGTCCCATCGGCAGGACATAGAAGGAAAGACCAGTCATTGGGGACAGGGATTCTACCCACTGAGTCTCCGTTAACCCTTTAAGCCTCAATAGGTAGGGTGGTCTTAGCTGGACATGTAGCTTCATGATGATGTATAATCTTCTGATAATTGATTGGCACTGGCTGAAATAAATTCATCTGCAGCAAAATCTGCAGCAAAAGAAAGTTTAAAAGATTCAATACCTTTTTTCACTATGTGGAATGTCAGCATAGCTCAGTTGATGGCACTCTTACCAGAAGTCAGAAGTCAGAAGGTTGTGGATTCTAATAATAATAATCACGCCGGGATGACATCTCATAGCACTTCACAGGATATTACACACTAAAGTGTAATGATTCGTATTAGGTGCAATGTATTGACAAGGACTCATTCTTCATCTATTACAAGAGAGAAAAAAAAGTCACACTAGCACAGTATTTCTTAATCTCAGAAATCACTGATGCCACTGACACATGGACTGAGGAATGAAACTCCATTAACTAGTGATGTAATAAAAAAGTAAGATTGGGTAACATTTTGGCTGTGACTATTCATTTGAATGGCCACATGAGAGGTGCTGATCAACAGCTGTAGATTGTTATCCTTTTTACCAAAGACTGAAACATGGTCGTATTGCTAAGTTCCATTGAAAGACTGAGTTGATTCAAATGGAAGGACTGAAATACATTTAAATGTTTCTACTAGGATTAATTAGGTGAGTCAGATTTGGTGGTTTATAATAATAATAATAATCCTTGCATTTGATATAGCGCTTTTCACGTCAGGAGGACGTCCCAAAGCGCTTCTAATGCAAGGATTATTATTTATGGCGGCTACAGGCAAATAAGCAGCTGAGAGAAAACGAATATTTTGGGACAGAGCCCTGGTCAAAAGTTAAATTTAATTGTGCCAAGTTATAATGCACACATTGAACTGGAGAACCACAGAAATTTATAGAACAGAAGTATTTTCAAAAGTGTGGAAAACATTTTGCCCTAGAAGTGGCTTGCAAATTCAGTCACTATAGTCGACAATAGTTTATGTAAAGTGTTTAGAGATAGTGTTAATGTGATAATACGATGCCTTTTTTTTATCCCTTATTAATCCCTTAAAATAATAATAATTTTGGTCACTCAATCCATGACTGTTTCTGGGACACTGCTGTGCACAATTGGCTGCCGCATTTCTTTCACAAAATATACAGTAAATTCACTTTACAAGATGCTGTGACAAATGCATGGATTATTATTATAATTATATGAATGCAAGTTGTTGTTATTGCTCTTTCTTCCACCAAATGCACACTGATGCCAAACGTACATATAAGATTTCACTCCATGTCTAATCACCATTTTACAAATATCCGTGGTGTTCCTACTATACAAATTTTCAGCATTTTTACAATACGATACAAATTTACATGTATATAGCACTTTTCACATTGGGAGAACGTCCCAATGTGAAAAGGTCCTGATTTGGCACTGGAGCTAAAGGGCTGGAAAGGGGAAAGATGACCAAAAGTGCGGTCAAAGAGGTAAGTCTTGAAATGGACTTTGAAAGAGGTGAGGGAAGGAGTGCATTGGAAGGACTCTGGGATGGAGTTTCAGGGGGTGGGGGCAAATAGGCTGAAAGCCCTAACACTGATGATGGGCAGGTTGGATGAGCCAAGGGAGTAGCCCCCTACTTAGCTGCCTGTACCCTCCGTTCCTCTGGCTCCGGTCTGCTCCACATCCCCTGCCCTAACCGCCCTACCATCAGTGGCTGGGCCTTCAGCCTCTCAGCCCCTAGGCTCTGAAACTCCATCCCCCAGTGCCTTCTCCTCGCTCCCTCCCTTCCCTCCCCTCACCCTGACCATTTCCCCCCTGCTCAGGTCCTGACCCAACTGTCCAGCTCCTTGGGACGTCCTCCTATATAGAGTGAAAGGCGCTCTATAAATTAAATCTTGTTGTTGTTGTTGTTGTAGCCAGGTTCATACAGTTTTATATCAGGAGACCCTTTCACTTCTCAGCAGTTGTGTTGATGTATGTGAATCTTGAGTCCTTCCCTTAATGTAATGGAAGTCACTTCCAAATGGCAATGCACAGCAGTTTGGTAATGAGGATATTGGAGAGATCAGTTTCTTGGCATTAGAGCAAACAATGCCTTAATGTCTTAAATACATTGAGAAAAAGCCAGTAATGTTTATTCAATTATACCTGTCAGAAGATAGTTGACTGTTGAATATCCCCAACAAACTATTTCTGAGTAGGCTGTTAATAAAGCTCCAATTTAAAAAATGATCTGAATTAAGTTATTGTTTGGAGTTGGCTGCAAAATGCGTGTCCAAATGGAAGAGCATGTGAAGGATTCTGGAAATTGCAGGGTGAGGTTGGTGGTATTTCTCGACTAATTTCTTAATTAAGAAATCTGAGTGGAGGATCCTTCCATAAATTAGAGGAATGTCACACATCACATATCTACTTGAGGGGAGATTTGCTTTGAAATCAATTGAGTTGGAATGGCTGTCACTCGACATAGCATCATAGACTTCTGAATTGCTTAATTTGGAAATCTGTTAAAAAATAGCACAGAATTTCCCACTCCAAACACTTGGATTCACAGTAGAGCCAATATGCCAATTCAATTAGTAAACTGCACAATAAGGATAGATTTATATCAACATTTTCTTGTATTAAAAAGGTAAGATTGAATGATATTAATGGATTAAACGAAGATCCTGCCTACCTGTTCAGGTGGACGTGAAAGATCCCATGGCACTACTTGAAAAGAGAAGGTAGTCCTGGCCAACAATCCCCCAAATAAAATTGGTCATTCACTTCAAGGCTGTATGTAGGACCTTGCTGCACATAAATTGGCTGCCATATTTGCCAACATAATACAAATAGCCACTGCACCTTACAGTAAATCCATTTAAGCACTTGGAGACATCCTCTCAATATAAAAGGTGCTATATCAAATGTAAAGATGTTCCTTTAGTTGGGAAGTAATGTACCTTGTTCTGTTCCTTTAGTTTCATTCATCCATCTATTTTTAATTTCCCAGTGCATCTTGAACAGTTATTCAATCTCAGTTAATGGTGAATGTTTCTTGTAATGTATTTTCTTATCTTGTATGCTTGCTTTTCTACTGTTGTTGAAAGAGTGCAGAACAGACATTCAATGTAATACCATTATGCTATTAAAGGACATCAATATCTCAAGAAACATTATATTCTGTTGGAAGATCTCAAGGAATATTAGTTATATGAGGTGTAGTATGCATGATTATTATTTGCACAGTGAATTACACAAATCAATTGGTTTTATAAGCATATAAAACAGTTTAGCATGCACTATCCTTCTCAAAGCAATGTTGACTTGTGGCAAAGAGGTTTCTATTTGTAGCTTGCTATGAAATTTCATAAGCATCTCTGGTGTAAATGTGGCCTCAGGCTATTCTTCCAGGTCTCATGTTTCTGTCAAGGAATGTCATTTACTTCAGGCTATGCAGGATCTAGGATTAGTAGTATTCAGGCATCACTAAAGTGGAAGAGACAAATGGATTACTTTCAAAGATTTGTACAGGAATTTCAAATCATTAAGTGAAATATGGGATTTTCAGAATAAATATGGGATTTTCAGAATAAATATGAGATTTCTCACATTGCTTTTATTATGAAAAAAAATTCACCATCATGTGTCTTGCTCATGAAACATATAAGGGTGGTGGGTGGGTGGGGGGGTGGAGGAAAAATCGTTAATTTAGCTTTCTTCTGCCAATATGTCACCGCACACTACCTGTGCATGATTGGGTGTTTATGAAGCCTTCCAGGAGTTGCTCAATCAGATTCGTCGGCTGTAGCTCAAAGAACTTCACCTCCCAGGATATTTTCCTCTTATAGCATCAACTGATAAAAGCGATGAATGACTTCTTGTTTGGTCTACGGAAAGAGAGCAGGAATGTTGCGGCAGGTATGAGGCAGTGCAAAGTGTGGCTGGTGTTATCTGGATGCTAAATTGAGTGGGCTGTGTTCCACCTGTGGCTATAGCCCTGTACTGAACACAATACATTCTCACTTTGGGACCATTTGGTTGCCCTCAAAACACACACAGTCACCCCACTTTATGGTATATCTTGCAAAGCACTTTGAGACAGCTCCCAACTTGAAAGGCACTCCACAAATGTAAAATTGTTGTTTTAAATCCTCTGGTGGTGAAAGCAGATCATTTTAGAACAGTGATGAAAAGAGAGCACTTACAGATGACAAGTACATGAAGATGATGAAGACTTATGGATTCGCATTAGGAAAAAAAATGAAGGTAATTCCAGTAATACTCCTCTGAAGGTCAAGTGAATACAAGCAGTGGCTGTTGAACATTAGGCCATACAGACTAGAAATTTGCAGGTTCAAATCCTATCTGTGCTGAGTTAGTTTATCCCAGATAGAACAACAATTAGATTGCTTGAATTATTTTTAATGCTTCTCATATAGTGAATGGAAAATCAGATAGGGCTCTTCATTCTAGATTGTAATCTAGAGACCGCTACTAATAGGTGCATGTGTCTAGACATCTGAAAAGAGACGGGATCAAGCTTAGTTGAGATGCCCCTACTCCTGTGGTCAAACAGCACATTGACATCAATGACAAAGCTCTTTGGAGAAGGTACTGTAAAATACCGGCTACCCTAAGAATCATATCCCAGGAGAAGGAAAAAGTAGTTGCATGGCTTCAAGAAGGGAGAGAGAAAACTGGAGGAGAAAAATTGACAGACAACCAAGCTCAAAAATTAAGAACTGTTTAGCCCATATACAGGACAGACAAAAATGTGTCAGAGTGAGTGAATGAGCCAATAATCCAGTATCATAGGAGAGTAAGAATTACTGAAAAATGCAGAAATGGAGATTTCAGTTCCAAGATCCTGGGAAAACTTCTTCGTTGAAAATGGAAATGGTGATGCTTGATGTAATTCTTATAAAAGAGCATAATAATAGAAGAATAGATGGAATAAGAGAATAAGTTATTTTCCTCGTGTAGCTTGTTCCAAATTGAATAAATAGCACCCAACTCAATTGGTTATATTCAACCCTTTTATGCCGTGGCTTTTATAATTGATCTGATGCAAACTGGAATTGAATGGATGTTAAAAATGCACATTAAATTTGGTGTGTTGCCCTTGGTCACTGTCTGATGTATATTTATGGGTGGCTGGAGAAATCATGGTGCTGTTGGAAGGAAAAAGATACACACCTTTACACAAAAGAGAAAAGTGGGGCATAACAATTCTGAATCTCTGCTTTCTGCCTTCAAATCTTGCACTCGTTACTTCATATATATTATAAATTTAAATTAAAGTAGTTTTTCTCAACAAATAGTAGTTGACTTGTTGGAATCAAATCAATCCTCAGTAATTTGGTTCTTGAGTCAGGCAGGTCTACAGTACTCCAGATCATTGTTGACAGACCAGCAAGCCTGTCTTTAATCGCAAAGATAGGAGGTCAGACTGGGATTCTTCTGATGGGTTCATGCTGGAGATGCAATGGGAAGCTTGCCAGCCAGTCATTCAACTGTAAGCCATAGAGTTTCAGCTGGTGAAACTCCAGTTGTACCCCCTGCAGTACTCTGGGGTTCCCAAGCCTTAGCTCTTGTCAATGTGCCCAGCAGGATGAAAGTGTGCATTCCATTCCAGACAAGGAAAATTTCCATGTGAAGGTGGCATGCATATATAGAACTCAATCAGTCTGGTTTGGTTACTAGTAAGCATGGTGATTTCTTTTGACCTGACTGATCAAAAAAAACAGCAGCAGGACCTGTTATTTAAATTTTTTGGAAATGTTGTGTAATCCCACACACGCACACACTTGAGAAAACAATATGACTCCAGTTTGTCTGATAAATGAAATCTCAAGCTGGAAATATACAAAAGTTATAGGTTTGAAGTGGAATGGGGGATAGAGCAGAACAGTGGATTGAGGAGAGACGGTGCAGATACAATGGACTGGATTGCCACATCTACACAGAATTTCTATGATTCTATGAAGGAGTGTCACATGCCTCACTTCGGAAAACATTCTGAACAGCCCTGGGGAGAATTGGAAGACCAGAGGAGACGAGAAGCAAAATGGTTTAAAAAAAACTGCAAGCAAATTAAAACGCCTTAAGTCCTTCCAAAGCAATTTCATGTAGCCTGACTAACCAAACCTGAGCAATTCAATGGCAGTTATGTGGAAAGGGTGATGAAAACTGGTGGTGAAAAGTAAATTAAGCTCAGATTCCATCTCAGCTTTATGGGTCGTAAATGGTAAAATTAAACTGATTGTAAGAGCATAATTGGAATAACAACCCAATGGGTAATAAAGACATAACATTAATCTGGAAGCAAACTTCATTTTAACCAAAAGAATAATTAACTATTTATTGATACAGTAATAACAAAACATGAACAGAGGCTTAATTATCCATTGAGAAATCTTGGTTGAAAGTGTTTGCTGGGAATAATGATTTAAAGGAGAATATGAAATAATAAACCTATAAAGAAATAATAATGAAAATCTTTTTTGCCTCTCATGGGAAGAAAAATAGTGTTTCATAACAGATGGAATTATTATTAAATTTGTTTTGAACCACCTCACTTTTCAACCTATTATATATTACAAGTTTTTATTTTGTCTTGATTTATGCAACAGCAAGGATTATTTACTAAATATGATGCTTGTGCTGTGCAGTGAATTACTGTTCTCTTCACTGAGATTGGCTAACTGTTGTATGCTTATAAATAGTGCAATGAAATGCTATATTTCTAATTTAAATTTGTATTTGTAACGTGATTTTACTCATAGTCTAATTTATTTCATGCTGTGAGTGCACATTGAGGTCTAAATAGATATTTCAAATGGGATTCCATAATCCTGCGGCACCAACTAGCAGAAGCTAATTCCGGAACAAATCTGAAATCTGCTTTCAGAGCAGTGTTCCCGTAAATTAGCGTGAAGCATGCCGAGGGGGAAACCAAAAGCAATCTAGTTAGTTGACTTATCGCTCACCATGTCAAAATAGTATGAGTTAGCAATAAGCAAGGAAAACAGGATCCTGGACTACATTGCTAAATCAGTTAAATTCAAATCCCAGACATCAATATTCATCTTATGTAGTGGGCTGGTCAGACCACACTTAGATTACATCATATAGTTCAGGTCATCGTGACACAAGGGCCCAGGACCTAGAGGCTGTGCGAAGGCAGGCAACACGGGCGATCTCCAATTATCCAGAGGCGTGAGCTATAAGTAACAATTAGACAAGCTAGGCCTCTTCAGTCTTGAGAGAAAATAACTCAGAGGACCTTTGTGTTTAACATTTCAGATAGGATTGAAAAAGTAAATCCAGATCCATACTTTTGGATGAACCAACACAGTAGAACAAGAGGACAAAGGTTTAGATTTGCAAAGAGCAATTCCACGACAGATACCAGGAAGGTTTTTTTTTACCCAGAAGGTAATTAATGATTAGAACAAGTTGCCAAGTAAGAATGGTTGAGGTCAGGACCATGGACTCATTTTAAAGAAAGATTGACGATGTGTTGGACAGATGGTAAAGTGGGCATTCTGGAAAGATGAAATCAGATAGACTGAAGGACCTTCTTCATCACAAACTGAACTTGTGTGATATACTTTCAGTTACCAAAAGGAAACCCAATTTGGATTTCTCAATTGAGGAATCCTGTTTAAAGTAGCTTGGTTTTTGATTTCAATGTATTGAAAAGCATGATCAATTTAGTGACTATAGCACTGCCGGTCAATACCATAGTTATATGATGTCAAAGGAAAGAAACTATCAAGATACCAAAGTATTTACTGACAGGTTCTTTAATAATAGATAAATTAATTTTAACGTGTTATTCGTATCAGTCTTCGAAAAAGACAAGAAAAGAAGATCCTGGTTCTAAGGATAGTAGATTGATTGACTTACCATGAGCGAATTTAGATGATAAAGGGACACTAGACAAAATAAATACTTTTAAATTAATATCGAAAAGGCTATAGGTTATTTTTCTGCAATGTTCACTCCGAGAAGAATTTGGTATTTCAGAAAAGTTCACCATAATATTAAATAAATTGATTGAACTGTGTGCAGTGACAAAGAGCAATAACATGCTTAAACTGGATTATTGGTTCGCAAGATAATAACAATAATAATCCTTGCATTTGATATAACACTTTATTACAGTGCTGAGAACTGACAAAGCAAATCACAGGATTTATTGTAAAGTGCATTAACTATGTATTTCTAGATAAATGCAGCAGCCAATTAGTGCGTGCACAGCAATGTCCTATAAACAGCCATAAAATAATAATCATCCTTGCATTTGATATAGCACCTTATCATCTCATCGAGATGTCTCAAGGCACTTCACAGAATATACTGTAAAGTGAATAGACTATATTTTGTGGGCAAAACACAGCAGACAATTGAGCACAGAAGTGTCCCACAAACATTCATGGATTGATGCCATGAGCGATGATCAATTATATCTGGGGATTGTTGGCCAAGACACTCCAAATAACTTAAACTTAAAATAACTCACTTAACATTTGCCACTACGCTTAAATTACAGAGAATCTGGGTTAAACTTTTCTAAATATCTGTAATTTACATAGGATGATACTCAGAGATATAGTGGAATCCCATTATATTGGGTAGATTAGAATCATGAAAAAAGTTGCATGCAACCGGACTTTCTTTTAATAATATTGCTATTTTTATTACTTTATTATTAAAAAAATGAACTATAAATAAATTAATACATTAGAATTGTGAAAAGATTTAATTCTTTGTTAGGTGTTACGTAATATGAAGAGTGCTTTATAAATGCAAATTGCTGTCATTGTTGCTCTGTAATAATTTCCAGACATAGGCATATTCCTATGAATATGCTTAAATCATGATTTAATGTATATGTCTTGGCTTTAATGCATGTTTCTTGACATCAAAATATTTTTGAGCACAGTACAGATACTCGAACTTTCAAATCATAATGTGCTGCTTATTGGCTTTCATATATTTGTTTAAGTAGACAAAAAGAGTTTGTGGCCTCCCCACAGCTCTATCTCTATGACCTGGAAATTTGCTGCCTGGTCTACTCCCTGCACTCAGCAAACACCAGCCTACTTCATGTCTCCTGCCTGATCTGCCTCACCATCCATGGGCGAGCTTTCAGTAATTCTATTCCTGCTCTCTGGAACTCCATCCTGGAGTCCCTCCCCGGAACCTCCTCTATCGCAACCTTCAAACCACATCATAATAATATAATAATCCTTGCATTTGATATAGCGCCTTATCATGTCTTTGATACGTCTCAAAGCGCTTAACAGAATAGACTGTAAATTGAATTGACTGTATATTTTGTGGGTAAAATGTGGCAGCCAATTGTGTACAGTGGTATCCCACAAATAGTAATGAAATGAGTGACAAATTTTTTTTTTTTTTGAAGGAATTATTACCCCCAGAAAAGCGACTGCCAATCGACTAATAACTAGGTTCCTACTTACTGTTAGGTAAACAGAAGAGGGTGGGTTAAGGAAACTTGCCCAGCATTTTGCCCTGCCGGGAATCAAACCTAAGTCTTTTGCTTGCGAGGTGAGTGCTCTAACCACTGAGCCACAGGACCTCTCATAAGACCCATCACTTAAATTCTGCATTCGGCCAACCCCCCACCACCACCACCAACTTCCCAGTTCCCCAGATGAGTTCCCAGTTATATGTGTGAAGTGTTTTGAGACATCCTCTCGATGTGAAAGGCACTATATAAATGTAAATTGTTGTTGTTATTGTTTGAACTTAACCGAGTCAGAGCAGAGAGAATTTGGCTTTGAAAGTCATGCAATTGCAAAACAAATTCAAAACTGCAAACATGAGCTGCTCCTTGAGTCTTGCAGAGATGCCAGAGAAAATGAATTCAACTTCCAGCATATCACTGGGGATTAAACTTGTCTACATATTCCCAGCAATCAGCTGCAGACCCTCGCCTCAGATCAGGAAACCAGCCAATATTGCTAAAGAAAATAATGTGTGTACTGTTTCCAATTCAATATCTCCACTAGACAGCTAGAGAAAAAGAAATCTACAGTCCCCATAGCAGAGATTTGAATCCTCATTGGAACAACACGGAAAGATTATCTAAAAAAGTAGGATACATATTTTTCTTATTAAATTATAATACCAATCACTGTCATTTTGGCTCTCCTACAGCTATTTATTCATTATTACAGCAGGGAATTAATGAGAGCAGGGATACCGACAACGGCAGGCCATAAACAGAGAAGGGCATTCAGTCTCTGAATATCAGTACACAATTCAAATTAAATATAATACAGGTACGAGTGAGTAAAGTTAAATGGATCCAATTTGAATTATTTAAAGTATGAACTTCAGCTCATAGCTATTGTATTCCCTGTTTATTGTGAAGCCTTGTACCTTTTTTAAGATCCGTTGACAACCTGTTAAAAAATCAACAGATTTACAGTGACATTCTAGAGTAGGAGTGGAGTCCTGTAGCTCAGTGGTTAGAGCATCGCTTTGCAAGTGAGAGACCTGAGTTCAAATCCATTCAGGGCAAAACCTTGGGCAAGTTTCCTTACTCCACACGCCTAATAATAATCCCTCCAAAACCAAAAACAATAATAAATTGGTCATTTTCAATCTACGACTGTTTGTGGGACATTGCTGTGCGCAATTGGCTGCCGCGTTCGCTCACAAATATACAGTCAATTCACTTTACAGTGTGTTCTGTGAAGTGCTTTGGGACGTCCTCCCGACGTGAAAAGCGCTATATTAAATGTAAGGATTATTATTATTATTATAGGAGAACCCGGTGATTCAAGAGGAACAAACAAATAGACTGATGTGGCCAATGTTTCTTTTACTGCTTTATTTTTTATTCTATGAAACTGGTGAATCATCTTTACTAACTATGTTGTCATTTTCCATGTCTGCACTAATTCAGCCTTACAATATTTACATTGACTCTTAAATATTTAATCCTTTATTTTAAGTAGTATGGGGTGGGGGTGTGTGGAGGATATTTGTGATATTCTTTGTATTCTTTAGATTAGTGTCTATGATAATTTAAGGAATACCACAAACTATAATAAGAACATAAGAAATGAAAAAAGACGAAGGTCCATCTAGTTTGCCTTCCACATTCCTGGTGGTTGCATGCACATATGTCCCAAACTACCTTTGTATTATATCCCATAATGTTATTTCCTGAAAGAAAACTATCTAATCTGTGTTTGAAAGAATCAACACTTCCTGCTTCAACCGTCTCCCTAGGGAGCCGGTTCCACAGGTTCACTATTCGCTCACTGAAATAGTGGTTGCATAGATTCATTCCAAATTTACCCCCTTCAATCGCAGGCGGTGTCCGCTGGTTTTACTATGCTGGACAAGTTGAAACAATCCTGTCATGATCTTTACTGTCTTGTCCCTTTAGAATCTTAAAGACAGCAATCATGTTGTCTCTCAATCTTCTCTTCTCCAGCATGAACATGCCCAATTTACTTAGTCGCTCCTCATAGTTCAGTTCTTCCTCAATCATTTTGTTTTCCCTCCTCTGTATCTTCTCAATTTTCCAATATCCTTTTTGAACTGCAGTGACCAGAATCGTACACACAGTACTTTAAGTCTCACCAACGATGTGTGCAGTGGGAGGATTACCCCACTATTTCGGCTCGCTATTGATCTTTTGATCCCAACATCCGGTTTGCTTTACTCGCTGCCGCAGAGCATTGTTGTGAGAGCTTCAATTTATTGTCAATCAGGACCCCAGGTCCCTTTCATTTCCATACATATTATTTTCCTTCCGTTCAAATAATAGTCCTTAATAATCCTTACATTTGAAGGAAATAATAATCAAATAATAATATCAAATAATAATATTAAATGTTGTGTTTACATCTTTCAGTAATGTGAACGTGCCCAGTACTTCGTTCCTCCAGCCTTCTCCAATACATTCTTATTCAGCCAATCCTCATTCAGGTCCTCCATTTTGTATGTACCTCGAGTATCCAACAGTCCCCACCTTGAGGGTAAAGAACAAAATGTTTCGAACCCTCACAATGCTACTCAAGGGGAATGGCAACATAAGAATTGGACAGGCTGTAACTAAAATAATGTATTTGAGCCTGCCATTTAACAGCCCGCAACTTACCCCAGGTTATAAGTACTACAATGGTAACAAAAATCTGAACGAATATAAAAAGATATGATACAAATCGAGCAGCGGGATGTTCACCAACATTATATACTGTCTCCCACCAACTATGATCGCCCAGATGAGCAATGGCTTCAATCAATTTCTCGATTAGCTTGTGTCAAATGGATGAGATGGATTTGGGGTGTGTGTGATCGACTGAGTATATTTCGGAGAGTAATGGATAAAGGAGGAATGTAATGTCGAAAAGGAATGATGGTATTCTGAGCCGCTCCCATTATATTGGTATTGTTGTATTCCAAATTCTCTACGTTGTGCTCCTGGATAGGATGCAGAATAATACCGCTGATAGAGACGGTTTGCTGGGGTGTGAAGCAGAAGGTGGTAGGAAGTGACAGACAGACAATGTTGGTAGTGTTTACTGGCATGTGTTTCTGAATGGTAGTAACACAAAACTCTCCCCAACCTCGGTAAGCCACATTCGTCCCCTGACATCTGGAGGTAAGTTGTATGGGGCACCATGGGTCTGAGTCTCCCATGGTGAACCCGCAAGCTGTAATTTCAGATGGGAATGTACTACCGGAGCACAACCATACCCCCTTCACCTTGTTACAACCCGACATATCGATTGTATGCCATGATTCTGTGCCTCTATCAAACAGTAAAATAGGAGGATTCCGGTGTGCTCCTTGAGCACCCCATCTTCCATTGTGCCGATAGATTTGACTCGGTATAATCGGAAAGGAGGGGTGATAGGAATCTGGGGTACGATGAGCAGTATGGGAAGGATCTTGATTCTTCCAAAATCAGATCTTTTGGACGTTGAGTGGATCAGGTATGCCTTAGTAAGCTCCCTTGTCTTACGGATGTTGGGCACGAATCCCTCGGGTAACATTGACCAAATTTGATCATGCGAAATGGCAGCCGGCAAACAGCCTGACTCAATGTTATTGAGTTGCTGTCAATAGTGATTGAGCAGGTTTGCTCCCAGCATCCCACATGCAATAGCTTTTGGGATGGCTTGGGACTTGAACTGCTCATTATTCTCGTTGATTAACTCATTTACTGAACCATTGATTTGGTGTAACGCTCGGGAGATGTCTAAGATCGAATCCAGAGCCATGAGATTCTCTTGAATGAGTTTCTCTGTATTCTCCCCTTTTAGGGATAGAATGGTTTTTATCTGGGTTCGTAACATGATCGTTTCAATTTCAACCGATTCCTGGCTGCTGTTGCTCCAGCAGCCCCGATCGATTTGGCTAGTTCCCTCTTATGCCTCGGTGCGGTGAGGGACCCTGAATGGTCTCCTAGTGTGACCCCTTTGTTGCGCTGGAAAAAAGTCTCAGAACATGGTTTCCTGTTGGGTATGGTAGAAGGATTGATACTTAGTGTCGCACACATCAGCTGGTAGGTTAAGTTAAAATGCAACATAATCGGCACATGCTCGTTTTGTACATCAGTAAACATTGTTTCAAACAGTTGTTCGACCACTAAACCATTACTAGACCCCACAGTAACAACTGGGTACTTAGCCTCCCCCATTTCACGCGGTATTACCTTTACTAGGACAGTGGAGCTAGGCCCTTAATGGTATGTGCCTTCAGGATCGAATTGCTGAACAATTATAATACCCTTGGTGTCTGTGAAATACATATGGAAAAATCAGATCCCGCTGCAAGGTAGTGTTAGTAACCCGACGTGGTCCGAGCATCTGAGCACCCCACATTCCAATGGGGGCATCTTGCAGGGTGGTAGGGTTAGTTTTGTGAAAAATGATCATCTCTGGGTCCGGAGATGAGTAGGATTCAATTATGCAAGTCAGTGTCAGGGATCGTCCCAACGATATTTCAATAGTTCGGTAGGTATGGGAAGCGACATCCTAGAATGGGGCACCCTTCTTTTGCACAGATCTTCATCTTTCTGCCCTGAACGGGGCTGAGGCTTGCATGGGGACTGCTCCGTATGGATCCCTGTTTGGTGATATGTCTGCAGCCATACAGACTCCTATTCTTAACAGGAGGCAGACCCAGTTTATCATCTTTTCCGGTCCTATTTGCTTCTGTAAGAACAAGTTAGTATGTGTTTAGTTATCAGTTTTGCAATCTTTCAGTTGGTTAATATGGTGCCATTTAGCTATCTTTTTACCCTTTTTATCTGTATACTGAATAAGGTATACCGATGGACTTGCTCTGTCAATTATCGGGAATGGACCCTTCCATTTTAGTGTAAAGGGATGCTCCTTTTTCCCATAGTCAAGTACCTTTACTGTTTGCCCGATTGGGTACTCTCGTATTTTGACCCTTTTATCAAACTACTTCTTCATTTGTTCCTTCGCCCTTCCACTGTTGTGGGCTACAAACTGATTTGTCATTTGGGCACATTGAAACATTTTCCTTACCCAAGTTTCAGTTACCGCACCCTGTAGGCTAGTATTGCCTTCCAGAGTGGCTCCCGGGGCTAAAGGTATAAGCAGATGGCCTGGTAACCTCATCATCCTACCTGTCATTGCCTGATAGCGTGCTATCTGGGTGGTCGAATGGGGAGTAGACCTCAGAGCCATTAAGCATAATAGCAACATCTGTGCCCATTGTGCGGGGTGGTCTGCACAATACTTTCTCAATAGAGTCTTGAGAGTGCGGTTGCCTCATTCGATCATCCTGGATGACTGTGGGTGGAAGGCAATGTGGAGTTGGTGTTTGATCCCCATTAACTGTGTTATGGCCTTGAAAACTTGTCCCGTGAAATGTGTTCCCTTATCACTGTCCAAAACCTCAAGCACTCCCCATCTGCAGACCACCTCGCACAATAAGATACGGGCTGCAGTTGCTGCAGATGTGGCGCATGTGGGGAAGGCTTCGATCCATTTAGTGAATTTATCTATTATCACAAGGACATATTTGAAGTTGTGGGCAGATGGAGGGAGAGGGCCAATAAAGTCAACTTGGATGTGGGTCCATGGACCATAGGGGGATGGCGCGGGGCAGAGAAACACGGGGTTCGCGGGTGGACCCGGGTTGTGTTGTAGACATACGATACACCGACGGCTCCGTTCAGTAATATCGGTGTCGATGGAGGGCCATCAAGCTGCAGTGAGAATTTTTGCAATAGTGGTGTTAGCTTCAGTGTGTCCTGCAGTGGGATGATCGTGGAAAAGCTGAAAGAAGTCTTCAGAAAGGTCAGGGGGAATGCACGCCACTTGCTGTTCTTCAGAACTACCATTATGTACTACAGTGGGGTCACATTAGGGTGCGTAACCAGACGAGTGGTGTGTGCCCATGGGGATGGTTGAGATAAGGGTTGGTTCTGGAGATGCCATTGTATAATTGTGTTGTATGGATAACAGAGGTAGCTTGTAGGGCGGACAGGTCGGCAGAGGTAGCATCGGAGACTACGTTGCAAGCTGCAGAGGTGTCAGCCTATACGGGTGCCTCTGATGCGGCACGCTTGGCGGCACTGTTGGCAAGCTTGTGGCCGTGATGGTAGGGGTCGGTGGAAGAGTGGGCTTTCACTTTTCCCCCATGCAGTGGAGTCTGCCAATCACACAATACCTGCCACACGGAGAAAAGGAGCACTCGATGGGTAAGGGGTCACCTATCAGCGGAGCAAAACTCTCGGGAGGCATACAAGGGTAAGAGGTGTTTGAGAAATGCGTCCTTATAAACTGCTGAAGTTTCAACTTATTCTCGATCTGGGTTCGCCTCTTGTGACATGATATACATCTGCACTAAGCGCTCATGAAAGGCCTCAGGGGTCTCATCTTTCTTCTGTACCGCATTACCGTATTCGCGGGATGCATCCCAGGTAGTTCCCATCCCTAGCGCTCTTTGCACAATAACTAGAAAGTCGTCGGAATCAACTATATGGTCAAAAGAAGTGCCAGGGATCTTTGTTTTCAAGCTGGTACAAAGGGCGGTAATTAATACCATTTTAATGTCCTCGTCTTCTAATTCGTGATGGCATGCGATTAGTAATTTAACTCTATGGACCAAATCTAACGGACAAGTGCGCTCTGTAATCCATCCCAACTCCTTAGCTAATACAGTGCTCTCGTCGGATGACAAACATTTACTCTTGTAATGCACCCCAGGTGCCTGACCTTTAGCCCTGGCGCTACGTGCTGCTCGAGTTAGGGAGATGATGTTAGCCTGTGCTTCTGGATAGTCCTGGGGCCCATCTTCTGTATAAGGTAGTTCTGCTGGGGGCCATTGGGTGTTTATATCGTTCCCCGTGACTGCACAAACTACCGCCTGTTTATTCCGCAATTTAATTTGGAGGTTGATTATCTCCGCCTGGCACTGATGGTGATCTGCTGTTTGAGATTCAACCTTATTAAAATGTTCCCGTAGTGCCCCCCGAGCATCTTCTAGTGCGTTATTCATTCGGTCAATTTCTGCCCACGCTTGTTCCAATAGTTCTTGCCTTTCCTTATGCTTTTTCTTATCAGCGATTGCAATGTTAACTGTTCCTAATTGACCATTTACCAAACACCCCAAGTTGCAGACTTTTTCCTCAAGTTGTTGGATTTGTCTACCGTTCTCATCTCTTTTCTGTTACAATTCCACCTTTCTGTTGGTAGATTCTTGTTGGAGCACGACATTTTCAGTTCTGACCTTTTTTAATTCATCTTTCAATTTTTCCGTAACCTGAGCCCTTACCCAGAATATATGTTTGATAAATGTACTACACTTGTGCACTCCTGTTTTCAGTTTCCTTTGCATAATCTTTTCCTCTAGCCAATCTGTTTGAAGTATGTCTGCCTCGATGTCGGGATTAGATCTAAACACGGCAGCATCTTGCCCAGCCTTCGAGCAGATTTTCCGCTTATATTTGTCAAACCATTGTTTAAACCCGTCCCTGAGTTTCTGTTCCTTTTCCTTTTTTTTTAACTCTTACCTGATACCCGCGCCAGGCTTCGTGACCACATCACTCCCACCCTCGCCCGCCTCCACTGGCTTCCCATCCCCCAGAGGATCGAATTCAAGATCCTCATCCTCACCTACCAGGCCATTCACGGCCTTGCTCTCTCCTACCTCTCCGACCTACTATTCCCCTACTTACCTGCCCGTACCCTCCGTTCCTCTGGCTCCGGTCTGCTCCACATCCCCTGACCCAACCGCCCTATCATCGGTGGCCGGGCCTTCAGCCTCTCAGCCCCTAGGCTCTGGAACTCTATTCCCCAGTGCCTTCGCCTCGCTTCCTCCCTTTCCTCCTTCAAGGCCGGTTTCAAGATCTTTCTCTGTGACTGTGCCTTCAGCTCCCCTCTCGACTCTCTATCCCCTCCTTGCCCCCTCCCTTCCCTCCCCTCACCCTGACCATTTCCCCCCTCCTCGCTCCCTCCCTTCCCTCCCCTCACCCTGACCATTTCCCCCCAACTGTCCAGCGCTTTGGGACGTCCTCCCGACGTGAAAGGCGCTCTATAAATGGAATCTTGTTGTTGTTGTTGTTGTTGTTATTGATACCCCTGTTTACAGCTCCCAATCCTTTCAACTCTATTCCTAAGGTCCCTTCAGGATGAACTATTTTACACGTGGTATGGCTATAAGTATCTTTTTAAACTCTTACCCGATACCCCCGTTTACGGCTCACAATCCTTTCACCTCTATTCCTAAAGTCCCTTCTAGATGAGCTATTTTGTACACGTGGTATGGCTGTAAGTATCTCAGACGGTATTCCTTTGTATATGTCTGTCGTTAGCTCACCATTTTATTTCATGTACAACATTCACCATTTATTGGGTCCCTTTGTGGTCGCCAATTTGTTGGGATATACTGATCCCGAGAGTTCAAATGATGACCCAACAATCCTCAAAGAGGTATGGTGTTTATTGATACAAGAATTAAAGAAAGATAGACAAGACAAAAACAATTAAAACATATTACCCCAATTCTAGTAGCTGCTGCGGACGATTCTCAAGTTGTTAGAAGCTCGAGTCTGGGCACTTCCCTCCTGTTCAGCTCTTCTTGGTTCCAACCCTCTTACACTCACAAGACGCCAGTTATACTCTTCCTACCTTGACCCCTGAATAGATAACATTTCTCCAGACCTCAGCAACCCCTTTGTCCTGTCCCAGGTGATCAGTTGCCAACAGGACAAAGGTTACTACTAATCTTGTTAGTTTCTGGTTCTAACCTGATCGGGTTATGTTATATACACAACGTTTCCGTCACCACATTGTTGGAGGCTTTTAACATGCAATACCTGCCCTTTCACCTCCTCCCATACCACTGCCCCAGGCTCCAAACACAGTTTTCAAGTGAGACAGTGATTTACGTGTACTACCACCAATGTAGTTTACTGCTTTCCCTGCTCACGATATGTTCTCTTCTGTATTGGGGAGACGAAACGCAGATTGGGTGACCGATTTGCCGAACACCTCCATTCTGTCCGCAAGCACAACCCTGAGCTTCCAGTTTCTTGCCACTTCAACTCTCCCTCCCACTCGCACTCTGACCTCTCCATCCACCGTCTCCTACACAGTTCCAATGAGTCACAGAACAAACTCGAGGAGCAGCATCTCGAGTGTGAATATTGGTATCAAAATCCCAAATGTGATCTCTGGTGATCAGAGGCTGGGGCGGGGCACTCGTGACTGAGATACATGCAAATTCGCCATTTGCTTCATGGCCTTTTGTGAAACATGTTATTACTGTGTGCAAATTGGCTGCTCGTTCACCTACAAATACACAGTGAGATTTCACAGTAAAAATCTCCCAAATCAACCTATCTGCTCCCTCCGTTCAGCAGGCTCCGGCCTACTCTATGTCTCCCAACCAACCCACCTTACCATCGAGGGCCAGGCTTTCAGCCTCTTTGTCCCCACCCTTTGGAACTCCATCCGACAATCCCTTTGCCTTGCTTGCTCCTTGCCTCCTTCAAGGCATGACTCAAGACCCTCCTCTTCGACCATACCTTCAGCCGCCCTCCTACCTCTCTGCCCTCCCTCACCCCAAACCTGCCCACCCCCACGCTTGGGTCCTGATCCCTGACTGTTCAGCACTTTGGGACATCCTCCTGATGTGAAAGGTGTTTTACAAATGTAATGTTGTTGTAAAAACTTGTGAAATGCTTTGAGATGTCTCAACGATGTGATAATTTGTTGTATCAAATGCAAGGATTACTATTATTTAATTAGAGAACATATTTGCATTCCTTGTCCTAATTAAGATAAGGAACTGGTTAAAGAACACTCTTCCAGCCCCTCCGCCAAAACAACAACAACTTACATTTATATAGCGCTCCCATGTCTCGGAGTGCTTTATCAGTGGATCGGTTGAGCCCAATGTGGGCATTACATAAATACAAGCTGTTGTCCAATAGTGTTGCCATTCTTGTTCCAATTGCAGATACCAGCAATTTAGTGCTGCTTCATTGAATACTCATGCGATGTGGTTTGATTCAATTGGTATCCTGTGAAGCATCACTGAAGCAGAAAGGCTCTAATGGTGAGAGGTTTAACCTACCACCATTACAGAAGAATCAAATATCAGATGAGAAGCTTTATCTAGGATTATGTCAGCAGCATGAGAGGTTCTTGAGCTGTTTGTATATGCAGCACTCATACATTTTCAGTGTACACATGCAGACATGCACTTGCAGGCACGCACATGAGCACACAACATACTCAGATATACACAGTGTACGCATGCGCATACACACAGTGTCCACACGCACACATACAGATACACACAATGTATACACATGGTGCACACACACAAATATACACTCATACAGATACATACAGTACACACATACCGATACACCCAATGTGTGTGCACACACGTACACACAGAGCATGTGTGCACAGACAGAGATATACACAAACATGCAAATCCACGCAGTGCATGTCAATGCTACTGCAAAATGTAGTGACTGTGTGCTTTATGGGGGGAATCCAGACCCCAAATTATCCACAGCAATGTCCCACAAACAGCCTTGACGTAAACAACAACATTTATTGGAAGATTTTTGGCCAGGATAACAGGAGAAACTCCCTTCTCTTTTTGAATAATGTCATGCAATATTTAACATCCACTTGAACAAACATAAACACACAGTGCGTACACACACACATACAATGTCTCGTCTGAAGGTCGGAATTACATGATTTTTTTTGCCTCAACATTGTTTCATGCTGTTTATAAATTGTTTCATGTAACTTCTCCCAAAGAAGTTCATTGGAAAACTCCTTTGCTCATTATTTGGCTGCACGTCTAATTACCCTGTACAAGATTTGTGTGTTGTTACTAATCACTACAGTAATAAAGTACAACAAATTAAAAATATATTTTTATTCCCTTAAACAAACAATGATGTGTTTTGTTTTGCATACTTTCTATAGGGAATATCTAATGTAAAACAGGGTAATTAATCCCTTCAAAAAAAGATTATATTAAAAAAAGGTCACTCAATCTGCGACTGTTTATGGGACATTGTTGTGCGCAATTGGCTGCTGAGTTTTATCCACAAAATATACAGTCAATTAACTTCATAGTATATTCTGTGAAGTGCTTTGAGATGTCTCGAAGACATGATAAGGTGCTATGTCAAATGCAAGGATTATTATTTTTATTATTAAATTGGCAAATACAAATATGCTTTGCAATAGAATCCCAAACACTAAACATTTTAAACAAAAACAGAAGTCGCTGGGAACACTCAGCAGGTCAGGCAGCATCTATGGAGAAAGGAAAGTGAGTCAACGTTTCAGGACACATTGACATTCAGGATTCCAGCATCTGCAGTATTTTGCAGTTTGTCTAAACATTTAAAAGTCAATCACCATCAGAAAGAGAAAACTAGATTAGTTTCAGACATAAACTGCCATGTAAATAAAATCTGGTTAAATTGTAAAGTGCACATGTTTAGTTAGAATTGAAACATGTATTTCATGACAGGTTAGCAAGAGAGTTGTAAGTCAACATTAGCAGGAGTTGTACAGCTTGAATCAAGTATATTCCGGTATTTTTTTTGAAGAGGACAATTTAAAAGATGAAAGATACCTTTATGTAACTGACAACTACACATCGATTATTGAACATTCAGTAGCTTGTTTAAGTGCTCTGAGACACTACCCTGCATGGAGTGCGCTTTGTAAGGTCAGGTTGTTGTTGTTGGTTTACCAAATGACCTTTAGAGGGATCTAATTTCCTTCACTGTTAGAATTTTTATTGACCCCTAGGAATTCTGCTCCAGAATTAGATCCCATCCGAGTAAAGTTTCTGCGAGGTGGAGTGATGTACAAATACAAGTATTTATTATATTCTGTGAAGCGCTTGGGGCCATCCTTCCAACATGAAAGCTCCTATACCCCATGCAAGGATTATTATTATTATTTGTATACATCTGTTTACTGAAAGGAATCCTCATTTTACGACTTTGTAAGGAATTCCGTTAAAACATACCACAAGTTGTTTATAGATGTAAATCTATATTTTTTAATTTATTTTGTCCTCTGTTGACGCATTTGCTAAAAATCAATGTGTGGGTGAAACTGAGCCTCAGAAGGTCCCAGATTTAATCCCTGTTCTGTGCTGAAACTATCTCCTTTCAGCGTTGTGAACTAATGAGTTAAATCAGTATTATGTGCATCGGTGCATCTCAGCCTTAAAATAAAGCAGAGCATCAAGCAGGTGTGACCTACAAATATGACTTTGCTCAATTCTTGAAGGTTTTTTTTAAGTTTTGGACCCTAGATTTGGGCCTTTCAATATCGCTTTACATAATAAGTACTCAAAGGAATCAGGAGCACCTGAATGAATGTTCCTGGAATTCAAAATAGCGGCTTTAAATGCGAATTTAAGATAGTGGCTCATAATTTGTTCAATCCGGTTTGAGCACTCCAATTTTTCAGAAGCTGTAGTTATTTTACCATATTTCACCTTTATCCTTAAATTGTGACTCCATTGCTTTTAAATATGCATTAGTACACCCTAGAGCAGGATTGAGTTATACTTAATATTGCTCAGTTATGAACATCTATGAATGGAAATGGATCATAATTCCCATGGAGTAATTTCAGATTACCATCAAATAGATGGTGTGGCAAGTTTTGAAGAGTATTTAGCATAGTGTGTTTGGATCCAGGGAAGAATGAGCTCAAGAAGAATGACCATGTTGATAAACTATAGGACAGGAAAGATTGCAACAGAGAGAAAGATAGCTTCCACTATAATTGTGCATATATCTTTCTCATATCTCTTCTCTAAAAGCAATTCTTCTCTAAAAACATCACACATTGTATCAAGGTGAGAGGCTTCTACCATTGAAATTAACAGGATGCACTTAGTGAAAGAGTGGCACAGTATTCCAAAACAAGGTGATACATGTGGAGCTGGCCATTTCCCTTAAAAATAATAATCCTTGCATTTGATATAGCGCTTTTCATGTCTCAAAGATGCAATAAATCGCTATATCAAATGCAAGGATGATTATTATTATCATTTTATAATAAATAATAAATAAATCACCCTTTTCCAGATGTCTCAAAGCGCTTCACAGAATATACCGTAAAGTGAATTGACTGTATATTTGTGGATGAAACGTGGCAGCCAATTGCGCAGAGCAGTGTCCCACAAACAGTCATGGATTAGTGACCAAATCGTTATTGTTTTTTTCTCGAGGGATTATTATCAGGCCTGTGGAGTAAGGAAACTTGCCCAAGGCTTTGCCCTGCTGGGAATAAAACCAAGATCTCTCGCTTGCGAGGCGAGTGCTCTAACCACTGAGCTACAGAACTCCACTACAGTATCCTCTCAGCACACTGTACCTGTACATTGTAGTGACACACACTGCAACTCCTCTCAGCACACTATCTATACACCTTCCACCTACACATACACTCATTGCAAAGTTCCCTTTGTACACTATATCTACACACACAGCAGCCTCTCATCAGCATGCAGTACCTATACACCCTGTATCTACACATTGCAGCCTCACCTGAGCACACTGCACCAACCTAATCTCCAGCCTCCACAATCTCCAGCCTCCTGTCAGCACACTGCACCCACACATGCTGCATCTATAAAACAACCTGCTCAACAAAATGCGATCAAATCTTCAGGGCATGGAACTACACAATCTTTGCCTACACTCAGAAAGTTGACCCTTACCTTCCTATTCCACTTCAATTCTTTCTGATCTGAATAGGAATGAAATGAAAGAGATGGTCATCACCATTATTTTGGCACTCTAACTTTAGGCAATAATAATAATAATAATCCTTGCATTTGATATAGCGCTTTTCACGTCGGAAGGACGTCCCAAAGCGCTTCACAGAACACACACACTGTAAAGTGAATTGACTGTATATTTATGGGCGAACGCGGCAGCCAATTGTGCACAGCAATGTCCCACAAACAGTCATGGATTGAAAATGACCAATTTATTATTGTTTTGTTTTTTTAGAGGGATTATTATTAGAGGTGTGGAGTAAGGAAACTTGCCCAAGGTTTCGCCCTGCCTGGAATTGAACTCAGGTCTCTCACTTGCAAAGCGAGTGCTCTAACCACTGAGCTACAGGACTCCACTACAGGACCCAGCTACAGGTACATAGCTGGGTGTTTGACAAATTACAATAAGTCTACTGGTACGTGGAAGGAGGTTTCTCTCAGTGTCTATGAATAAACAAATTGGTCATGTACTTCACTGCTATCTGTGGTACTTTACTATGCACAAATTGACTGTCACATTTGCCTACAAATACAGAGTTACTACAGTTTTGATGCATTTAGACACAAGACTCTGTACTAAAAACAAGGATCATTTATTTATTAATCAATTTCACTCCGTGTAATTCCTCACTATTTAAAACTGTTAAAAGTCCAGAAGCTCTTCTGTAATCTGAATTGAATTTCATCACTTTACTTCTTTTGAGACTACAATTCAATTCAGATTGCATTTGCATCATAAAGTTAGCATAATGACAATTTTGCTAAACTATTTTTCATCAAGAATTTCACAGATGGACATCTGCTGCTTCTATCTCCTTTCGAATTCAAGATCCTCATCCTCACCTACAAGGCCATTCATGGCCTTGCTCCCTCCTACCTCTCTGACCTACTATCCCCTACATAACTGCCCGTACCCTCCGTTCCTCTGGCTCCGGTCTGCTCCACATCCCCCGCCCCAACCGCCCTACCATCGGTGGCCGGGCCTTCAGCCTCTCAGCCCCTAGGCTCTGGAACTCTATCACCCAGTGCCTTCGCCTTGCTTCCTCCCTTTCCTCCTTCAAGGCCGGTCTCAAGACCTTTCTCTTTGACTGTGCCTTCAGCTCCCCTCTCGACTCTCTACCCCCTCCTCGCTCCCTCCCTTCCCTCCCTCACCCTGACCATTTCCCCACTGCTCGGGTCCTGACCCAACTGTACAGCGCATTGGGACGTTCTCCCGACGTGAAAGATGCTCTATAAATGGAATCTTGTTGTTGTTGTTGTTGTTTCATTAACTTCCCCAGGCAAAATCTACTGTGCAACTGGTGCATTAACCAGTTCTGTGCCTAGCCCTACTGTTTTAAAATAGATGTGGATTGTTATAACAACATAATAATCCTGACGTCTTCGAGCGTTTCAGAATATACTGCAAAGTGAATTGACTGTCAATTGCACACAGCAGTGCCCCACAAACAGCTGTGAATATTGACCAAATTATTATTAAATTTTTCCAAGATACCAAACACTACGATCTTCACAGATTTTAGTTCCATTGACCTATGGTATAAGATTCTACAATTAGGAATTAAGAATTTCTAGTTCCTGCTAATTGCAATTTAACTACCCTTTTAAGCTCTGTAAGCACATTAAAGTTATCTTTTTAGGATATCGAGGCATTATAATTCAGAAGGAGTCTGTGGAGTAAAAAAATCGGCAGATCTAAATGGAATACATTTTGGATCTGTGTAACATGAAGAATAGAAAGTTCCATTTGTTGGGTCTTAAGGTCATTTTTTAAAAAATGGAACTTTGCATACACCATACATGAAAAATTTGGGAGTAAGTAATGATTTTCCCCCGAATAGCCTCTAGAAAATACTGTCGCTACAATTTACAATTTCTCAAGCAAGTTATTCACAGATAATAACAACAACTGGCACTTATATCTTGCCTTTCATGTGGCGTAGCGTCCCAGAGATGTATATAAGCATGAATTAAAGACTAACTATGAAATAATTGTGACTCCATCATCACATTGCAGGTGATCTTTTCTGCTATGTATCAGGCAGTTTCCAATGGATGTGAAACTGAATAGTTTGTGCAAAAGCATATCAGACTGTGTTGTCACCAGTACTGAAAGAGCAAGGAGCAAAATAAGACAGTTTGGACTGTTATTCCCATGGCTGTGGTAGGACATGGTTTGATTGACTGACAGAGAGTCATTATTACCAGGCTCTACAGAGTGAAGGCTGGTGAATTACAAGACAGTTATCCTGTGGGTATTCTGTCACAAGGGATACGACTGAAGCTTCTGCTTTTAAATATTGGTGAAATGCAATACTACACCACAAAGACTGTCTGTTTCTTTTGTTGACAATGTCAAGATTAGTTACAATTTCACTTTTCATGGTAACCCTTCATGCTCCCAGTGCTGAATATTCCTTTCTGTCTTTTGAACATATGCTCTTGTTATCTATTGCAGAACAATTACCTGCATGAATGATTCTCGATTGATTTCCGATGCTGAATACAATAAATGTAAGGCGGAATTTAATGATGAATGCTGGGACTGTATCTCAAGAAGGCAATGCAGAGTGGATAATTTTAACATGGAAATAGCTGTAATATGGTACCATCATAGTGTGGAGTGTAGAATAAGAATTCAGGAACAGGAGGAAGCCATTCAGCCTGTCAAGCCAGTTCCACCAGTTTATTAAATCTTGTCAAATCTTTTAATTCCTATGCCCCACCCTTCTGTCATACCCCTTAATAGCTCTACCACCAAGTGTCTGTCCATCTCTTAGTTATAAATGTGGAACACATTTTACTATGTGGTATCATGTTAATGCTTGGTACAACCATGAGATTATTTGTTAACCATACAATGGTAGAAGGTTATAGCACTAAAACAAGCAATTCAGACCATCAAATCCACACTGGTGTTTTGTCCCCAGAAGTCAGCTCATCTAAATCCACTCTCTCTAACTCACTTAAATACTTATTGTTTTTCACACATCTACCGAATTCCCTAAGGACTCAACTTCATTTTCAGTTTCTGATAAGGAATTCCATATTCTAACCATCCACTCTGTTTATAAAAAAGTTTTAAGCCCTCTTTAATATTTTGTGATGACCTTAAATTGTACTCTCTTCTTACTGACACATCAACCAGTGAAAGCAATGTGTTATTATTTACCTTGTCATCATAACTCTTCATAATCTTGAAGATCTCTATCAGGTCAATGCTTAACCTTCTCAATAGAATCAACAAGAGCTTTAAATAAACTGACCCATGAATTATCATTTCATTGCTTTACAAAAATGGAGTGTTTGCAAAAGGAGACAATAATAATCAATGACTGGTTTTGCGGAGGAACAGTTCCTACGTAGATACATTTTTGTGTCAGCCTGGCTCAGATAGTAGCACTTTTGCCTCTAATTCAGAAGATTGTGGGTTCAAACCTCACATTGGGACTTGGAACACATGTAGTCTCGGCTGACACTCCATTGTAGTTCTGGAGTTCCCGACCTTTGGATGAGTCATTAAACCAAGATCCCATCTGCTTGTTCAGGTGGACATGAAAGATCCCATTGCACTATTCGAAAAGGAAAGTTTCTCCAAGCGTTCTCATTTGGTTCATGGCTGTTTTGTTGGACATTGCGATGCACAAATTACCTGCCATATTCATCCACAAAAGGGAGAGGGCAAAGTAGTTGAAGGTTCACCCATTGATGGAAATTACTACCCAGAACTGGAGAGCATTTGAAGCCAAGTGCTATGAGTGATGTCGCCCAATAGATATTTTTTTTAATCAGGAAATTGTTAATTCCTGAATCAGCATAGACGGTAGAGAAAGACAGTCCTTGGTCTCAAAGAGAAAAATGACAAAGCTACAAGCTGAATTTCATAAGATCAAGGCCAGAAACAATGAGAACAAAGTACTATGCCAGAAGTGTTTGCTAGAAAACAAATTACATTTACTATCTTTAAAAAAGGATGTGCTACTCTTTAATGTAATGATTTTGAACTGAGCACAATGCAATAATACCTTAAACATGGTAAATCACCAATTGTTGTAAACTGCGGAAATAGTCTCATCTCAGAAATATATGGGTGTAATGAAACGTGGCAGTGATAATAGAAATTTATCACCAGGGATTGGTAACGTAAGAATTTCATTTATTATGAATGTAATTATTTAAGAAAAGGGATAGTTATGCAGATTTGAGAAAATGAGAATTAGGAGAGGTTTCACATCAGTTGAGGTAACTTATGGAGTCCTGTAGCTCAGTGGTTAGAGCACTCGCTTTACAAGCGAGAGACCTGAGTTCAATTCCAGGCAGGGCGAAACCTTGGGCAAGTTTCCTTACTTCACACGCCTAATAATAATCCCTCCAAAACCAAAACCAATAATAAATTGGTCATTTTCAATCCATGACTGTTTGTGGGACATTGCTGTGCGCAATTGGCTGCCGCGTTCGCCCATAAATATACAGTCAATTCACTTTACAGTGTGTGTGTTCTGTGAAGCGCTTTGGGACGTCCTTCCGACATGAAAAGCGCTATATCAAATGCAAGGATTATTATTATTATTATTGCCTAAAGTTAGAGTGCCAAAATAATGGTGATGACCATCTCTTTCATTTCATTCCTATTCAGATCAGAAAGAATTGAAGTGGAATAGGAAGGTAAGGGTCAACTTTCTGAGTGTAGGCAAAGATTGTGTAGTTCCATGCCCTGAAGATTTGATCGCATTTTGTTGAGCAGGTTGTTTTATAGATGCAGCATGTGTGGGTGCAGTGTGCTGACAGGAGGCTGGAGATTGTGGAGGCTGGAGATTAGGTTGGTGCAGTGTGCTCAGGTGAGGCTGCAATGTGTAGATACAGGGTGTATAGGTACCGCATGCTGATGAGAGGCTGCTGTGTGTGTAGATATAGTGTACAAAGGGAACTTTGCAATGCGTGTATGTGTAGGTGGAAGGTGTATAGATAGTGTGCTGAGAGGAGTTGCAGTGTGTGTCACTACAATGTACAGGTACAGTGTGCTGAGAGGATACTGCAGTGGAGTCCTGTAGCTCAGTGGTTAGAGCACTCGCCTCGCAAGCGAGAGATCTTGGTTTTATTCCCAGCAGGGCAAAGCCTTGGGCAAGTTTCCTTACTCCACAGGCCTGATAATCATCCCTCAAGAAAAAAACAATAACGATTTGGTCACTAATCCATGACTGTTTGTGGGACACTGCTCTGCGCAATTGGCTGCCACGTTTCATCCACAAATATACAGTCAATTCACTTTACGGTATATTCTGTGAAGCGCTTTGAGACATCTGGAAAAGGGTGATTTATTTATTATTTATTATACAATGATAATAATAATCATCCTTGCATTTGATATAGCGATTTATTGCATCTTTGAGACATCTCAAAGCGCTTCACAAAATACACTGTAAAGTGATTTGACTGTATTTTGTGGGTGGAACGCACAGCCAATTGTGCACAGCAGTGTCCAAACGCTTGCAAACAATCGTGGATTGAGTGACAAAATTATTATTATCTTGAAGAAATTATTATCACTGGAAAAGCGATCCACCAATCAACTAACAACCGGGTTCCTACTTACTATTATGTAAACAGAGACGCCTTGGGACGCCCTCCCGACATGAAAAGCTCTCTATAAGTGTAATTTTGTTTTTAATGAGATGTGTGGAATGAGGAAACTTGGCCAACGTTTCATTCTGTTGAGAATGGAACCCAGGTCCTCTTGTTTGTGAGGCGAGTGCTCTAACTACTAAGCTACAGGATGTCACTACAGTGTATAGGTACAGTGTGCTGCGAGGACAGTTGTTTTTATTCTATTGTGATCGTATCCATTTGAAAATGTTTTTGAAATTACAGAGAATAAACCCCCAGCTTTCAGTGTCCGGAATTCGAAACTAGCCAGACTGAGCCCGAAACCGAAAAAATAAAAAAGAATTTCCGTACGCTGGTGTGTAGCCTCCCAGTAGTTCAACTCTCCTAACACGTGCCAATGCCGCGCTGAGCAGCCAACGTGATTTTTTTCGCACCTCGCTGTCCTTGTTTCCCTTCACAATGACTAGGGATTCCACTTTGACTCAGATTGTTTGACTACCATGAGCAGTTGTATGTCACTATAGTGTATAGCTTATTCTTGCATAAAACAAACACAGTACTGAAAAATGCTGGTGAATGCCAGCATTGTAATTCACCTAGCCTGAAATTCCAACTTGCCAGACTGGATTTTCCATCTCATTAGCGCGGCCAGTCACGGTTTATCTGTAATTGAGAAGTTGAAGTGTTACTTCATGTAGCACATCCTTTATATAGAAATGCATAATTCAAGCGCTTTTATTTTTCTAATATAATTTAAATTGTTATGCATTTTCGTTACTCCTTCTTGGTCTAAGACTGCTGTATCTTATCTCTCTCAATAAATCTTGGCCAACAATCATAGCAGAGCAGCAAGTCATTAAGTCCTGCTGCAATGCTCAATTCCATCTGTTTTCTCACAAATGTCTATTTTTCAATACCACATGCACAATGCCAGACACATTCGCAAACCTGGGATGCTCACCTATTTATTCTTTAGCTATATTATTATTATTCCTCACTTGTAGTGAATTTTGCTTCTTCCGTACTGCATTAAGAGGTGATTTTACAGTGAGCTGTGCCAGCATAGACATTTGCACTCTCTGCAAGCACAGAGCACTGCTTACCATACTTCTGAACTGTCAGCGAAATCTTTAATGATTAGATAACTGATGGAATACTCGGTACTTTTCAATCAATAGAATGTGAATCGCCAGAAATGCAGCACTTATGGGTAGAAATTCCAGCTGGGTCCAGAATTACTCTATCAGTGTAATATTTCAGACCATGCAAAATTAAGAAACATTGTTAAATTCAGTTTTAACTTTGCCACTCGCTTTCTGTAGCTCTTAAAAGAACTTACAGTAAACAGGTATCAAAATTAAAGTCTTAATGACTTGTTGCCCTGCTATGATTGTTCTCCAACATTCATTGAGAGAGATAAGCTTCAGTAATGTTTAGAAACAAATACTAATGAAAAGCTTTGACCAACAAATAGTAATGAGCTTTGGGACATTCTCAGAACATAGAATCATAGAATCATACAGCACAGAAGGAGGCCATTCGGCCCATCGTGTCTGTGCCGGCTCTTCGAAAAGGGCTATCCAATTCAATCCCACTCCCCTGCTCTCTCCCCATAGCCCTGTAAACTTGTCCTGCCCAAATAATTATCTACTTCTCTCTTAAAAGTTGTTATTGAATCGGCTTCCACCACCCTTTCAGGCTATGCAAAAAATGTTCTCTTCATCTTCCCTCTGTTTCTTTTAACAACAATTTTAAATCGGTGTCCTCAGGTTACCAACCCACTCACCAGTGGAAATAATTTCTCCTTGTTCAGTCTATCGAATCCCCTCATAATTTTGAAAATTTCTGTTAAGTCGGCTCTTAACGTTCTTTATTCAAAAGAATAATCCTAGCATCTCTAGCCTCTCCTGATAACTGAAATCCCTCATTCCTGGTACCATCCTGGTAAATCTCCTTTGCACCCTCTCCAATGCCTTGACATTGTTCCTAAGGTGTGGTGCCCAGAACTGAACACAGTACTGTCCTGTGGCTCAGTGGTTAGAGCACTCACTTTGCAAGTGAGAGACCTGAGTTCAATTCCAGGCACAGGGCGAAACCTTGGGCAAGTTTCCTTACTCCACACGCCTAATAATAATCCCTCCAAAAAAACAAAACAATAATAAATTGGTCATTTTCAATCCATATGACTGTTTGTGGGACATTGCTGTGCGCAATTGGCTGCCGCGTTCGCCCACAAATATACAGTCAATTCACTTTACAGTGTGTTCTGTGAAGCGTTTTGGGACGTCCTCCCGACGTGAAAAGCGCTATATCAAATGCAAGGGTTATTATTATTATTATTACTGTAGCTGAGGCTTAACCAGTGTTTTATAAAGGTTCATCATAACTTCCTTACTTTTATATTCTATGTCCCTATTTATAAAGCCTAATATCTCATATGCTTTTTTTAACAGCTTTATCTACCTGTCCTGCCACCTTCAACGATTTACTTATATGAACCCCCAGGTCTCTCTGTTCCTTCACTCCCTTTAAGATTGTGCCATCAGCTTACATTGCCTCTCCTCATTCTTCCTCCCAAAATACATCACTTCATATTTCGCCACATTAAACTTCATCTGCCACGTGTCCGCCCATTTTACCAGTCTGTCTCTATCCCTAATGAAAAGTATTAGTGTGAACGGTTTAATGTAAATTGTCTTAAGAAACCTATTGTCTTTGTTCCACCCATTTTTGTACATATCAAAGTTCTAAATAGAAGTATGTTGACTTTTTGGTTCTGTGCAAATACACCTACAGAAGGTCTTCATAGAATGAGTGAATATTAAGCTTCACTAAAGTGCCAGCAAAGGCTCTCAATCTTTAGATTCACTGACATTGATGAATCTAAAAGAGACACCTTCCTTTTGGGGACTTCCCTCTTTCAAGATCTACCTCTTTAATTTCACTTTCAGTCATCTTTTAGCAGTGTAAATCATTTTGAAATGTCCTCCCACATGAACGGTACTGCATAAATTATATTCAATGGAGAAAATTATAAAACTAACAGTTCCCATCTGTCAAAGTATAAAGTGTAAAGTTAAAGAAGCGTATCAAACTATCATTGGACTAAACATCCAATGATGTGGCATAAACATCCTGTGGCACAGAATTTCATAAACCAATGTTTCTTCAACAGACTTTCTTAATACAACAACAACTTGCATTTATATAGTGCTCGTGATGTGGGACAGTTTCTCGGAGTGCTTAACACTGGCTAAACAGAGGCTAAAAGTTAAACTACAAGATTACAACCAAAGTAATTAGGAACACCTTAATCCTGATATTGGATTAGTATCTTAAACTTACTTAGAGATAACTGTAGCTTTTTGTAGTACTTACAAGATATTGACTACTTCCTGGAAATTGATTTTCTTCCCATTGTGTTGCAGTCTGACAGCCATTGAGTTTCGTGTAGCAAATCCCTGATGATTACTTGAAATAATCATTAAAATAAAATCTTCTGCTGTATTTGCTGGGGAAGAAATAAAAGTCTAATTTACGATATTGCTTGATAAGAAATGTGCTATTATTGAATTTCTAGATCATCATCAACAACAACAACAAAATTACATTTTGGTAGCGCCTTTCATGTTCGGAGGACGTCCCAAGGTGTTGGCCCATCAAATGTGCTGAATAATCCATTTTTCACTTCATTCAGTGTTTTAGAAATTTGTTAATCACTCTTCTTATGAAATGTGTTAAGAAGTTCCACAAATTAGATCCCACATAGATGAGTGTGGAGATCCCAATTATTGGTGTACCATACCATAAGGGAAACAAACAACAACAACTTGGATTTATATAATGCCCTCCACGCCAGATTGCGTCTCATTGCGCTTTACAGTAACGGATCCCAGAACCGAGCCAGAGGAGGGGGAGGAAGGTGATCAAAGGCGCGGTCGAAAAGAAAGGTCTTCAGCAGAGACCTGAAAATGGGAAGGAAGGGAGGGAGCGATGTGAAGGGAATGAGGAAGGCAGTTCCAGAGCCTCGGGGCATAGTGGCTGAAGGCACGGCTGCCGAGGGTGGAGTGGAGGATTCGGGGGATCAGGAGGAGGCCAGACACAGAGGAACGAAAGCAATGGGTACTGTTTTGAGGAGAGAGGAGGTCAAAGAGGTAGGGGGGTGCAGAGGAGTGCAGGGATTTGAATACAAGGGTGAGGATCTTGAAATCAATCCTCTCTGGGATAGGCAGCCAGTGCAGTCTGGCAAGGACTGGGGTGATCGGGGAATGGAGTTTCGTGCGGGTGAGAATGTGGGCGGCAGAGTTTTGAATGATTTGGATTTTTTGGATGGTAGTGGATGGGAGACCGGCGAGGAGGGCATTGGAGTAGTCCAGCCGAGAGGTGACAAAGGCATGAGGAAACAAAGAATGACTCGAAGAAAAATAACAAAGTAATGAAAAAAAGAAAGAATAAAAGGAAATAAAGCTGAAGAAACAAAAATAAATATTAAAAGTTGATACAAAGTTTACAAATAGGACAAAGTAAATGAAAGGCACCAGTAGAGAAAACAAAGAAACAATAATAATAATACTAATCCTTGCATTTGATATAGCGCCTTATCAGGTCTTCGAAACGTCCCAAAGCGCTTCACAAAATATACTCTAAAGTGAATTGACTGGATATTTTGTCGGCAAAACAATTGAGTGAATAAAAGATAATGGAATATAATCATAATAATTCTTGCATTTGATATAGAGCCTTTCATGTTGGGATAACCTCTTAAAGCACTTCACAGGATTTACTATAAAGTGTAGTGACCCAAGTATTCTGTAGGTGAATGTGGCAGCCAATTTGCGCACAGCAATGTCTCACATGGGAATAGCAAACCACATTAATAATTTCTAACCAGAAATACTCGGTGATTTGTGAGTTTGCCATTTTTAGAGATCATTATGTGATGGACCCCATTGTGTCATATTTCTAAACCGAAAGGAAAACTTTGTCACAAACATTTTCTCCCTTACATCTTGGCCACGCAAACAGTTTCTCTCCCTCTTCGCAACCTCACTCACCTCTGTTACTATTTTAAATTTCAACGGAACTCTCATTTACACCTTTGTCATTGTTGGATACTAGTGTTATCAGTATGTCACTGAGTAAAGCTCTGTCCGTCTATTTAATTTATATTCCCAGCTGACTGCTTTCCCTGGTTTGAAGTTGATACGAGTACAGAATTATAACCCAATACTGATTCTCATACCACTTGCAACAATACCAGCGCCAATCTGGAAAGCTGTTTTTTAGCATCACCACAGCACAGCAGTATCACTGTTGAGCAGACTGGGATGAATAAACACGTTAGAAAATATTCTGTAGAAAATGTTCTGTAACAGGACATTGCAATTTATCAAAACATAAATCGCTGCTTCCTTTCAGATGTTTGATTGCACAGGTACATCCTTGCCTACAATTTACTGGTTAATTCTGAAAATGTCTGAACAAATACATTGTTTTTATTAAAACATATTTCCATTGTCTGCTGACTTCAATATATTTAACCATTCAATCTTTTACAACGTCAGCACGAGGCAAGATAAAACAGTAGATTTTGGGTTGTTAGGATAGGGAATTTCAAATCACAAATGGCCATCAAAAGTAAAACACCATTGAGCATTGAACTGTGGAATGGAACAGTAACTTTGAAGAGTATGGGGAAAGAGCAGAATAAATAGCTCCAGCGGGGTAACAAGCACAAACACAATGGAACCAAATGACCTCCCGTGCTGTAGACCATCTAAGATCACGTTCTATAATAATAATAATCCTTGCATTTGATATAGCACTTTTCACATCGGGAAGACGTCCCAAAGCGCTTCACAGAACACACTGTGAAGTGAATTGACTGTATATTTGTGGGCGAATGCGGCAGCCAATTGCGCACAGCAATGTCCCATAAACAGCCATGGATTGAAAATGACCGATTTTATTATTGTTTTTGGTTTTTGGAGGGATTATTATTAGACGTGTGGAGTAAGGAAACTTGCCCAAGGTTTCGCCCTGCCTGGAATTGAACTCAGGTCTCTCGCTTGCAAAGTGAGTGCTCTAACCACTGAGCTACAGGACTCCAATGCAGGCTTATCAGGCTTAATCACTGCAAAGATTAAGGTGTCCTGAAGTGTATTAGTGTTTTTAAAGCTTCAAGCTCTTTTGATAACATTAGGAATATTACCACAGACAGCACTCTGCAACCTGAAAGCAACAACACCGAAAGGAGGTTTTATTGTGTGGCAATGGCACAGTGACCCATAAATCAACAACAAGCGAAAAGAGCAAACTCCAATGGAAACTTAGTGAAGTGTAACTATGATTGGTGTATAACAATTTACGAAGTGCCATTTATCGTAACCACAAAGAGCGTCCAGCAGTTGTAATGGAATTGTTCATTTCCTGGCTGAACATTGGAAGCACTAGAGTGGAAGCATTAAAACAACATCAGAGTGATTAGTTTACATTGCAAGCAATCTACAATAACACTACACTGAAACAGAGATAGGTCAACTGGACAGCAGTCAACCTGGGCTATCTGAAGCCAGGGGTACAGCTAATCATTCTTAACCAAAGGACTGCAAAATGTAAAACGTAGAACTGTACAAGTATATTCCTGTCAGACAATGAAAATCTTAATTCAAGCCACGTTCTTCTCTGACTGTTTATGCTGACCTCAATATATTCTGTCCTGTTGTGGGGAATAGTGGTTGAAAACAATAACAATTTAATTGGTTAGTAAACTGCAGACGAAGCACATGATAATTGGAATGTCTCCCCATTCAGGTGTCTCAGAGATTCCTTATTACAGAATCAGTACATTAGATCTCAGTACTAATATGCTGGTGAACATTGGAAGCACTGTTGAACACTGGGGAAGTTTTGAGGGAGCTGTACATTGCATCCAGTTGTCTAGAATTGGGGAAGTGACCTTTGTACCAAGAATAGTAAAGGTGTTGTATCTATGTTAATGACAACTTTCACCTTCCTGAGCATAAGAAATTACCACAAATACATAAAATTGGTTGAAAATAGTAATAAACACTTTCTTTGTTTCTTTTTCTCATCATCAAAACATATCAAAACACTTTCTAGGATTTACTGTAAAGTGCAGTGACTGTGTATTTTGTAGGTGAACGCAGGACACAATTAAACCAAAACAGTCATGTGTTTAATAATAATAATTCTTGCATTTGATATAGCGCCTTTCACATTAGGAGAATGTCTCAAGGCACCACACGATATACTGTTGAGCGTAGTGCCTATGTATTTTGCTGGTGAAATTATATTAAAACTATATTTTACTTAATATTATTATTAAATATTTGAACTATATTTTAATGTGAAGGCTTACTAATGTTTTTAAAGACAGTCACATATTCAGTATTACTTTTGGAATTTGACATTTTCAAATAATCTTTAAATAATTTCCTAATATCTAGACCCTTTTGATTTTTGTCTGCCTGGTTCATTCTTTGTGGGTTTTATTGTTGAGTAGGGGTGATATCATTGAAGGAATTGGTTTGGAAAAAATACTGAGCGCAACGATAATGAAATGAACCTACACAGTTGAAATGACATGGATGATGACGTGCCCAGATTTAATGATTCAATTGAATATTAACTCAGATACCATTCGCTGCATGACAAATAAATTTTCCAACCAATCTTCCAATTATATCTTTAGCATTCACCGCTTACACAAGAATAGGAAAGAAACGTCAACAGAAACAGACTGAACTAGCAGGACCAATATCACCATGCTCCATGCTCCATTTTCCCTATTTAAAAGAACCTTCTAAAATCACCCAAGTGTGCTAGATAAGAATAAGGCCTGAAATTCCACTTAGATTTGACCTTTAAGACCATTTTGTCTTAAAAACTGAAAGTTGACCATAATCTTTGGAAAATTCTTAAATTGATTTTTAATTTGGAAGCTGTTTTTCTACTTCTATTAAAAAAAACTGACTTCCGAACTAAGACTAAATTGAAATGTTTTGCACAATTCTCTGTGAGTTTACATTTAAAGACAAAATATTCTTACAGACTAAGACTTTTGTTTGACTTATATGCAGAAAGACCAAGAACATTTTTAGATTTTTCTTTTGCTTTCTCTCTCTCCATTACTCTCAGTTGTATGGCAGGTACTTATAATCAGGTAGCTGGATTTTTCCTGTTAAAAAGCTACATTTCGTATGACTCCTTTATCAAATGCATAAAAAATGCTGATCTAATTAAATGAATTGTAGATCGGTTATGCTCCAAAATAATAGTTATTCATTCTTAAATCGGCTTCCATGTTCGCTGACAAATACTCAATCACTGTACTTTACAGTAAATCCTGTGAAATGCTTTGAGACATCTCAATCATCTGATAAGGCGATATAACAAAATACAAGGATTATTATATTATTAGAATGAACTATTCACGGATTAACACATGAATGGATTTAATAAATCAAATAGAACCCCATTAATAATAGCCTCAATAAACACATGATGAGGATAATATTTTTTTCCTCTTGAAAAGATCCACTAGTTTTAAGTGATAAATCTCTGGGTATTTTGTGCTTTGGACTAGAGTCATGTTTGTTTGGAGATTGTGATTCTTCCTAAACTCAATTCACTTGCAACAATCTGAGGAAAACAGTTTGTCATTTATTTCCCTTGGCTGAATTTGAACATGGGTCTTTAGAGGTGAAAGACAGTGAACAAGACTGTTTCTTTTACAAAATATGTACCTGAAGCAAAATTGCCTTCAGCTGCAGATTAGGTTACATAACTGGAAGAAAGAACAGTGTGTTTCTGTCAGAAGCTATTGGTTATTTGTCTTTAATAAAACTGACTTTCAAGGGTATTAATATTACTCAATATAAATCATATTTACGATTTGTGTACATGGCAATTCAACATTACAAAATGCTGCCAGGCTTTGTGGGAATACTGACTGAAAATAAAATATTATTTTAACAATCTCTTCCTCCCACCAGGAAGATAGTTAATAGCTCGTCATTCTCAAATGACCAGTTGGTGACTATCCTCCTTCGAGTGGGGTGGGATGGGAGGAAGGAGGTAAACAACATCACCTTGGAGTTGAACTGGCTCCAAGGTGATATGTTTTACAACGGAATGTCAACAGCAACTTGCATTTATATAGCGCCCCTCATGCAGGGTAGTGTCCCAGAGCGTTTGACAGTGGTGGAGCATGTCGAGCCAGGGGGAGGGGGAGGTGACAGTAGGCTCGGTCGAATAGGAAGGTCATCGGGCGCGACCTGAAAATGGGGCAGGAAGGTGCAAGGTGGTGGGATAGAGGAAGCGTGTTCCAGAGTTTCTGGGCGTCATCGCTGAAAGTGCAACCACCATTAGTGAAACGGAGGGCATGAGCCATTCCTCTTGGGTGGTCTCGGTAGTCCAGTTCCTGAGCCAGAGGGTCTGCAAAACTCCAGGGCACTAATAGTGACAGCACAGTTCAGGTACTGGTTCAGCCTGGTTCAGGTACTGATGGAAATCTTAACATTGAATCAGAAGATTCTGAGTTCAAGTCCTACGTTCAGACTTTAAATTAATACACTATGGACTGACACTACAGTATTATGAGGGATGGCATTGTTGGAGGTGCTGTCCTTCAGATGAGATATTAAACCAAGATCCAATTTGGTCAGATGCATGTTAAAGATCCTATGGCTATATTCAAAAAGAGAAAGGAGTTTTTCCCAATGTCTTGGTCAGGAATCTCCCAGATAAAATTGGTCATTCACTTCATGACTGTTTGTGGGACATTGTGTGTAAATTGGCTGCTGTGTTTACCTACAAAATACATAGGCACCACTTTACAATATATCCTTAAATGCTTTTAGACCTTGTCTTGATGTGAAAGGCACTATTTCAAATGTAAGTATTATTATATTATATTAATATCTTGCTTGAACTCTGCAGTTATGTAAATTCTTCTGGCAAGTCTCATCTGACATCATATAAACTATATATGTCTGTAGTCTGCTTGGCTTAAGTCAGTGCTAGATAAAGTCTGATCATTGTCCATAATTAACTATGCATCTTCATTGACGTAGAAACGCAGATAATGTTTTTTAGTGCTCCACCTTGACAGCAGGCTGAAAAGTATGATTGTCTGCCAAGACGTAGGGGAGAAATTCCACTTGGGCGTAGAATTCCCTATTTTCTTAGCATTTAAGAAATTGACAGGTTCTGAAATATAGTTTTAATTTCGAAACCAGTTTTCTACAAGCTCTATTAAAAACTGCAGAAAACTTTGGAATGCTGAGAAAATTGAATAGATCAAGACACAGGTGGAATTTCTCTCGAATAGTGTTATGAAGTTTGTATAGCCTTGGTGGCAACTAAGTCAGAATCATTGGATCTTTAACGTTAACATCTTCAGTGTTAGTTTCCACTTCCCACATTAAATGTGGTGCTGCAGTAGTTAGTTGCATGGCATTGGTTCAAATGAAAACTTTTCAGAAGAATTGGACATTGGGAATGAGGTGCTTGTGGAAAGTAAATCTCTAAAGCATGTCTTATTGGCCACTTTGGCTCTGTAGGAAACCTCACAAATCACAAAATGAACTTCAGAAGCACTTGGAGTCAAAGGAGTGAAAAATACTGTATTTGATGTAATATTAATTACATTGGTTGAATTTCAGTTCCCTTCCCACCTCCCTCTACTCCACTTCCAGCTTAGGTGCCCATCCTGCAATGTGAATGAGCCTTTGTGACGTGCGATCGACATGAAAGGCGCTATATAAATGCAAATTGTATTGTACTGTATTGATGATGTCCCATTTAATGAATGCCCTTCCTTTGACTTTGTGAAAATAGTTGGGCTCAAAACTGTTGTGGTGATCATTGAGCTGGCTGTCACAGACATTAAACCTCTTGTCTTGCAGACAGCAACATTTCAGTTCTGTCTCTCAGAGTACGGGCTTAAGTTGAATCCAAAAGTTGATTTAAGACAGTTTTCCAAGAACTGGCACATAAAATGCTGTTATTCAATTTTAAGAGATTGATGTGTTTCAAACTAAAATGATGTATGATTATGAATTTTGCATTGATTTCAGTGGGTTACAGTTACATTTATGGTTTATGGTCATTATGGTCATCTTTCCCCTCTCCCCCCACACCCGACTGATTTTTTCCCAACCTCAGCTCAAGTGCCCAGCCAGTAGTTTCAAGTACCTTGAGATGTCCTCCCAACATGACAGGCACTATAAAAATGTGAATTGTATTGTATAATAATAACCTGTCAGCCCAGTGGGACCAACTGTTAACAAAGCATACGGGTTACTCGGCTTTATAAATAGGGGCATAGCATACAAAAGTAAGGAGGTTATGACACAATACAAAATTACAATACAAACTACATTTGTAAAACACCTTTCATGTCAGGAGGATGTTCCAAGGCCCTGGTGATGAACCTTTGTAAAACACTGGTTAGGCCTCAGCTAGAGTATTGTGTTCAGTTCTGGGCACCACACTTTAGGAAGGATGTCAAGGCCTTGGAGAAGGTGCAAAGGAGATTTACCAGGATGGTACCAGGGATGAGGGACTTCAGTTATGAGGAGAGGCTAGAGAAGCTAGGATTATTCTCCTTGGAGCAGAGAAAGTTAAGGGGAGATTTAATAGAGGTGTTTAAAATTATGAGGAGATTCGATAGGATGAACAGGGAGACACTGTTTCTACTGGCAGGTGGGTCGGTAACCAGAGGACGCAGATCTAAAATAGTTGACAAAAGAACAAAGGGGAGGGGAGGAGAAATGTTTTCACATAGCGGGTTGGGTCGGGTCATGACCCAACTGTGCAGCGCCTTGGGACGTCCTCCTGACATGAAAGGCGCTTTATAAATGGAATCTTGTTGTTGTTGTTGTTGTTGTTGTTGTTTGGATCTGGAATGCATTGCCTGAAAGGCTAGCGGAAGCTGATTTGATAACAACTTTAAAGAGAGGAGTAAATAGATATTTGGGGAGGACAAATTTGCAGAGCTATGGGTAGAGAGTGGGGGAGTGAGATTAATTTGGACAGCTCTTTGAAAGAGCCAGCACGGGCACAATGGGCCTCCTTCTGTGCTGTATAATTCTATGATTCTATAATTCTATGAACATCACTGTAGATTTTGTTGGGACGCCAAAGGTTTATCGAACCACATTTTAATGCAGTTTTAATCCAGGTCTGCACTGGTCTGTACTGAAGATAGTTTTCCCAAACTGGGCTCTAGTGAAATCCTCCGGGAAATCTTAGGATGTCACACTGATTTTTAGTAATAAATTTGCAGGAATTTACTATGAAAGTGCAATTTAAGATGGCCCAATGGAACATCCCAATGCATTCTGTAAAATATAACCTCTGAAATACTTATGAATAATCTCAGTTTTAAAAAAAGGCACCTAATACTTCATCAGTTCAATTTCCTGTTTTTTCTAATAATATTTGCATTTGATATAGGGCCTTTCAAGTCAGGGAGACATTTCAAGCACTTCAAAAGATTTATGTAAAATGTACTGACTCTGTATTATGCAGATTTGTGTTAAAAAAATCAATCATAGGGACACTTAAACATAACCAATGGGATGGGGGAGAGACCTGCCTTTCTCATTCACTTGGATGACAGAATTGAATTGTTTAACAGGTAAAAGAATAAGAGTGAATCTAAGGATAATGTCCAGAGAAATCTGTCAGTGTCCCACAAACAGTCGTGGATTGAAATGACCTTTTTTTAAAAAAATATTACCCCCGGAAAAGCGATACACCGATCGACTAACAACTGGGTTCCTACTTACTGCTATGTAAACAGAGGCGTGTGGAGTAAGGAAACTTGACTAACATTTTGCCCTGCTGGGAATCGAACCCAGGTCTCTCGCTTGCAGGGCAAGTGCTCTAATTACTGAGCTATAGGACTCCACGTCAGAAATAAACATTAAATGTCCGAACAGTAAGGTTATTATGTGAGTGAGAAAGCATTTCCCCAGCCATTTCAAATATCTGTGTGTCAACCTGGATAGTTGTTAAACACTCTCGCCTCTGGGTCAGAAGGTTGTGGATCCAAGCCCCATGTCAGGACTTGGAACGCATGGAGTTCAGTCTGGCGCTTCAGTATAGTGCTAAAATGTGCTGTATTATCAGAGATACCATCCTTTGGATGAGACATTAAACTGGCATCCCTTCTGTCTGTTCAGGTTCAGGACGTTGAAGATCTCATGGCACTATTCAAAGAATTCCCAGTGTCCTGGCCAACAATCCCTCAATAAAATTGGTAATTCACATCATGGTTGATTGTGGGATATTGGTCTGTGCAAATTGACTGTCACATTTTTCCACAAAACGCACAATCACTAAACTTTACAGTATATCCTGTTACTGTGCTGTGAGAAGTGAAATGCGCTATGCCAAATATAAGGATTATTAATTATTATTCTAAACAGTATTATGCTATCTGTGTTTTTTTCCAGTGCTTCTTTCAAGCATGTACAAACTAAGTTCATTATCCAAAAAGAGATGGTTGTCCTGAAAGAATGTCTAGTTGTATTGAACCACAGAAATCTGTGGCATAGTAGGATATCATTGTATAAAGGATGCAATTTAACCCAGTGTATCAGTGTCAGTGTTTGCTCCTCCAATGAAGCCATCTATCCTAATTCCATCTCCCTACTCTTTCCTCGTATCCTATAATACCCTTCCTCTACATGGGTTTATCCAATTCTCTGATGGAATTTGACGCTGATCTACTGGAACTTTACGTGGGCATCGCCCTCATGCTGAGAACGTCCTTTGACTGCAATTATAGTCAATTCACTTTGCAGTATATTCTGTGAAGCGCTTTGGGACGTCTTGAAGATGTGATAAGGCACAATATCAAATGCGAGGATTATTATTATTATTACATGATTTCAGAAGAACGCAGGAAATTAGTTTTGCATCTGAGCAGAGTTCTGGCCTGTCAATGTGGGACACATGCGTGTACCAGCAGAATTCTACTTCAGTGAAGTGTTTTACAAATCATTGCAAATTGGATCCACTGTGGTGCTAAATGAAAAACTACATGTTTTCTCACTAGCATTTTTTGTTTCCCCCCCCACTGTGGTAAGTTTCCAGTTGACTGCTCACACTGTAACTTCATAATGTGTGTTTGCATTGTCCTGCATAAATTAACATTTAATCGCAGGAAGATGTTACATAACAAAACAAATGTAATGCACAAAATGTCTAAAACACACGTTTTTATTTATAATAAGTACCAATTATTATTCATGCTGCAAACATATTATGACCTTTTCATTCACTTATTTATTTTCTTCTTGAAGAGAGAACATGTGCTTACATCTCAAGATATCAACACTTTCACCTGCAAGATAAATAGACTAAATCAATTTTCTTTCACTCCTGTTAGGTCTCGCCAATGTGTTTAATTAAATATCCACTGGTAAAAATAACATCCACATCATATTTAATCCAAATAACCCTAAAGAAACAAGTTGTACATTTATAGGGCATTATCACGTCAAACCACTTCAAAGAGTTTTGCAGTAATTACTATATACTGACTGTTTGGGCATGGTCAAAGAGGAAAGTATTTAGGTGTGATTTGAAGACGAGCAAAAAGGGGGCAAAGAGGGGGCACAACACATGGGTTGAGGCAAAGAGTTCCAGAGATTTGGGAATAATGGTTGAAAAAGCACAACCGCCAACTGTGGAGAGGTGGGGATGAGGAATGTGCAGAAGAGGAGTGAGATGGGAGCAGTTGACCACCTAAAGAACAAGCAGATAAGGCCTTGGTTTAACATCTGATCAAAAAAAAGCACTTTTAACAATGTCTATAATCTCTGCATTTATAGCATGTATAATATTAAAACCATCTCAAAATATCTCACAAGTAATTGCTGTTGAGTGTATTTGTAGGTAAATGTGGTGATCAATTTACACAGGAAGGAGTTTTGAAATAATTAATTTATCTGGAGGACTGTCGGCAAGGCCACCAGGAGAATTTCCCTTCCCTGTTTACATAGTATTAAGGGGATCTTTAACCTCCGCCTTCAGAGACAAATGGGGCCTAGATATAATGTCTCATTTGAAGGACGGCACCTCTGACAATTCAGTGCTGTTTCTCGTACTGCACTAGTGCCATCAATCCAGACTAAGAGCTGTAGTCCTGATGTGAGCTTCAACAGCGGGTCTGTTTGTCCATGTCTATCCGTGATCTATATATAATCAGCTGAACCTGATCTGGAGATTCAAATATTAGCTATAATAATGCTTAAATGTATTAGCTTTCCTGGGATCAATATTTAATCTTGTATATTTAATCTTGTATATCAAAATTATTAATCTTGGTCTTTTTCATCTGAGACTTTTGTCATTACAGTAAGAGCTTTATTCTGTCTGCCGCAGAATATTCCCACAATAAATGTACAAATGTTCCTTTACATTCATTACCGCTCTATCAATCACTTGAATGATTTAAGACAAGACAACTTAATCTCCATGAGGAGAAATGCAATTGAATGTTTTTTTTCAGCAGTCCAAACCCAAGACACTTAAGCATTGGGAAAAATAAGACACAGAACAACTTGCATTTACACAGTATAGAGTCTCAGAGCATTAATAGTCCAAATGGTCTGACAGGAAAAATATGGATCTCTCCCTTGTTTGTGTTAAGGAGACTTGCTGGGATATTTTGACTCTGCATTTTAAATCTGTTGTTAATTTAAAATCTGCATGGGGAAATTGTCCCAAGGGCTGTATCAGAATGGCATGATTTTCCAGTGGGTTTATCTGGCTACTTCCTGGGCCATCACTCAGATGGAGTTAGGGTCACAAAGTCATGAGAGAGGATTGTGTGAAAAAACCTCTTCGGTCTATTTGATCTCATCCTTCCTAAATGATTCCGGGGTCCTGGCTTCAAGACTCTTTCTGGTAAACCATAACAATTGTTAATTGCTCTATGGCTATAGACATGTTTCTCAGTGTCTTTCTTGATATTATCCTTTGCAATCCTACCCAGTGCCCTCTTGTTCAAGTGTCTCAGTCCATCAAAAAGTGTTGTTCTAGTTTGACTTTCACAATCCCATTTAAAATTATATACACCTCTACAAGGTCTCCTTTGAAACATCTCTTTTCAAGACTGGAGAGCATTAGGTTGTCAAATTGATGATCCTAGCTCAGTCCTCCAATACTGGGGACCATCATTGTTGCACTGCTCTTTACAGCCTCTGCCAACAAAATAATTGTGCTGAAAAAACTGAAAATAGACTGTTGATCCAACACAGACTTATCTAGACTTGTGTAAATGTTCCGGGAGGCTGCTTATTGACGGCCCCGTGGGCCACAAGTTGGCCACCACTGCTCAAGGGCCTGGTTAGCTCCTTAATGTTGTGATAACCAGAATTGAATGCAATGTTCAAGGTGTGACCCAACCAGAGCGTTATGCAACTACAGCAAAACTTCGGGGGATCTAAACTGCCTTGTTTATTGCTGCCACACACTGTTTTGACATGCTGACTGATGAGCCATCTAACATTCCTAGGTTTCTTTCAGTTTCGCCTTTGGCTAGTTCTATCCCATCCATGTTCCTCCTATTTTTAGTTCCCATACGCAGTATCTTGCATTTGTGTATATTGAAAGGTTACCAGCTCTTTGAATATATTGTGCAGGTTGGTTGAAATTGCAGTTTGTTCCTGATTATTCCATTCGAACATTGGTGCAGTGAATAAGGGCCATAAAAGAGCAGTCATTGTCACCATACAATCAAGCATACTTGTTTAAAAACAAATCTCCCACACGCATGAGTCATCACCTCAGTGAAATCAGGCTCAAGATTGTGTTTGGAAGAAACCTCCACTTTGTGTAAAATTTGATTTTGCCCGTGTTTAGTTGTCAGGTCCTAAGCCTCTTCCCCAACAGCAGCATTGTACATTTGAGACATGAAATCTGGCGTGTAATTACTTTAATAAGTCACTTGCTGTTGGAAGATCATTGTTTCAAAACTCCTATTTATCTGTACTTCCTTGTGGCACTAAATACCCGCATTAACTTTAACCCTCTCTTCTCCATAGACTCACAAATGTATTGAGTCTTCCCATAAAAGGATAATATGAAATCATACAAAATAAAATTAAACTAATAATAATTATCACTGGATACTAAGAACAGATAAAGCCTCATTATACAATGAATGACAGGAGCTTCAGGTGGACATGAGGAATTGCACGGCACTATTCAAAAATAGGGAGTTTCTCCTTGTGTCAAAAGGCTTACTCAGGGTTTAGTTTAGTTTAGTTTAAATCAATTTGATGAGCCTTAGTATGAGCATTTCAATGGAGTATTTATATTGCAGAAGTGCCACAGCTAAAATTAACTCTGGGCTACAATGCTGTGGAATTCACCCTGTTTCCACTTTGGGTTGCATTTACATGCAGTTGTTTGAAAGTACCATCTGGGTTTATTCTGGCCTCCAGACATTAGCAATCTAGAAGATCAGGAATGTATAACTTGTATTGCTAGTCTGTATGAATAGAATGAACCCTTAGCCCACCCACAGTCTGAGAAATTGGTGCGTGGTGCAACCAGAGTGGTTTTAAAGCACTACCTTTGTGGAGTCCTGTAGCTCAGTGGTTAGAGCACTCGCTTTTGCAAGTGAGAGACCTGAGTTCAATTCCAGGCAGGGCGAAACCTTGGGCAAGTTTCCTTACTCCACACAGAGCCTAATAATAATCCCTCCAAAACCAAAAACAATAATAAATTGGTAATTTTCAATCTACGACTGTTTGTGGGACATTGCTGTGCGCAATTGGCTGCATTTTTCATAGATTTGATGTCTTTAATTCGAACAATAATCTTTACATTTGATACATTCCTTTCATAACAGGAGGACATCTTAAAGCGCTTAGTGTAATGTGTAGTGTGATCTCTCCACCGCCTCCCCACTGCCCCGCGCAATGACAGCCAAACAGTGCTTAGACCCAACGCCAATCAGGAGATATTAGTTGGTCACCAAACTCCACTCCCCGATTACAAACTGCACTGGCTGCCTGTCCCAGAGAGGATCAACTTCAAAATCCTCACCCTTGTCTTCACGCTGCCGCGTTCGCCCACAAATATCAATTCACTTTACAGTGTGTTCTGTGAAGCGCTTTGGGACGTCCTCCCAAAGTGAAAAGCGCTATATCAAATGCAAGGATTATTATTATTATTATTATTATTATTATTGTGTCATGGCCAACCATCCTTCAGATAAATTCATCATTCATCTCATGGCTGTTTAGGGGACTTTGGTGATGCAAGTGGCTGTGACATTTGCAGACATAAACAACAACAGCTTGCATTTATATAGTAATAATAATAATCCTTGCATTTGATATAGCGCTTTTCACGTCGGGAGGACCTCCCAAAGCACTTCACAGAAGACACTGTAAAGTGAATTGACTGTACATTTGTGGGTGAACGCTGCAGCCAATTGCGCACAGCAATGTCCCACAAACAGTCGTAGATTGAAAATGACCCATTTATTATTGTTTTTTTGGTTTTGGAGGGATTATTATTAGGCGTGTGAAGTAAGGAAACTTGCCCAAGGTTTCGCCCTGCCTGGAATTGAACTCAGGTCTCTCGCTTGTAAAGCGAGTGCTCTAACCACTGAGCTACAGGACTCCATAGTGCCCTTCATGTAGTATAGCATCTGAGCACTTAAAACAGTCACTACATTTGACAGTAATTAACTATCAAGCACTTTGGAGTGTTTGACCTGACAAGACACGATATAAAAAAATAGAAGTCCTTTCAAGTTATTTCCAATTAATTGTTACCATGTAAATCTGCATGAGGGCAGATCATGGTACAAGCCTCAGTAAAGTCTACTTAAGCAGCTGGTAAAACCATGGAGGCATATCAGTTATAAACAAATACAAACTGATGCTGAGATTTCCAAAGGCAGGATCATCTTTCATCTCATAATTCTGTTACTATCTCTAGACCCATTATTCACAAAGAAGTATATGTTGAATGAAGCCATTATCCAGTGAAGCATCACTGAAGTGCCATGTTCGGCTACAACACAACAACTTGGATTTATATAGCGCCCTCCACACCGGATGGCGTCTCAGAGCGCTTCACAGTAATGGATCCCAGGGCCAAGCCAAGGAGAAGGGGAGGAAGGTGACCAAAGGTGCGGTCAAAAGTAAGCTCTTCAGCCGAGACCTGAAAATAGGAAGAGAGGGGACGAGATGAAGGGAGTGAGGAAAGGAGTTCCAGAGCCTTGGGGCATAGTGGCTGAAGACACGGCTGCCGATGGTGGAGCGGAGGACTCGGGGGACAAGGAGGAGGCCAGGCCCAGTGGAGCGAAGGCAATGGGCACTGTTTTGAGGAGAGAGGAGGTCAGAGAGGTAGGGGGGTGCAGAGGAGTGGAGAAATTTGAAGACAAGGGTGAGGATTTTGAAGTTGATCCTCTCTGGGACAGGCAGCCAGTGCAGTTTGTAATCGGGGAGCGGAGTTTGGTGACCAACTAATATCTCCTGATTGGCGTTGGGTCTAAGCACTGTTTGGCTGTCATTGCGCGGGGCAGTGGGGAGGCGGTGGAGAGATCACACTACACACTACACTAAGCGCTTTAAGATGTCCTCCTGTTATGAAAGGAATGTATTAAATGTAAAGATTATTGTTCGAATTAAAGACATCAAATCTATGAAAAACAACTTTGCAATTTTCTGCACTGCAAGCTGGAAGCACAGTGGTAACTGAAAAAAAGTTGAAAACAGCAATTAAAGAACCTAATTGATGCTAGCAACCAATTAAGCTAGGAAATCTCAGTGTTTTTTCCATTCTCTGAGGATTAATACACAATTAGTATTTAATCATGGTCTGAGTAGGTGGTAAATCCACAAACTGTGTGCAAGTCCCAGAGGTTTAACAAAGTGAGTACATTCTTCGATGTGTTATTTGTTCCATAGCAGCAGCTATCAAGAGGAGGAGAGAAATTCGGGGAGGTAAGGGCTTAGATGTTTACCAGTGTGATCTCTTCACAGCTTAATTTGACAGGGTAAATCTGAACCTGCCATGGAACGGTGACAGCAGAGACTGCCTCTCCCAAGAGGCAATGACAAATCTGTCTCACACACTGGCAGATAGCTTGTCCTAAGTGGCCTCCATCATTTGGATGAAGATAATCTTTTCTGCTGTGTAAATATTGAAGTACAAAAGGAGAGAAAACTTCAAAATATATCCATTGAAGTGAATTAGAAGTGCAGGAGAAAAACTTTTATTGAACAATTAATGGGTATATGGATAGGTATAAAAGGTTCCTGGAAATTTAAAGGATCCAGAGTTATTAATTAATAAGATAGATGTTGAATGAATCATTTGGCAAATTGAATATGCAGATTAGATGGACTATGTCTACTCCTGAAAGTATTAAAATAATCCTTGTATTTGATGTAACACTTTATCTCGTCACCAAAACATCTCAAAACAGGATTTTTATAAAGTACTTCACAAGACTTTACAATAAAGTGTTGTGACTGTATATTTGTAGGTGACCTTGGCAACCAATTTGCAAACAGCTATCTCTTACGGACAGCTATGAAATAAATGACCAATTTTATTTGTGAGATTGTTGGCTAGGTCATCAGGAGGAACTCCCTTCTCTTTTTCATTAGAACCACAGGATCTTTAACATCCACCTAAACAGGCAGATGGGACCTTGGTTTTATGTACAAAGGGTGTGCACACCCAAACATTGCAATGCTCCCCCAGCATTGCACTGGAATGTGAGCATGAACTATGAGCTCAATTATGCCATGTAACTAAATGCAAATATGCATTTATATGCATTTATTAATACTTTTCATTTTGCCCAGCTGCCTTTATGACTATTCACTGTTTCCTTCAGTTTAACCAGTTACTAATCTATGCATTGAAAGTTATATCCAGGGAGTCATCGTTTAAATGAGTCTTTTGTGTGGCACTGTTCCAAAGACCTTTTGGAAGTCTAGATTAGATTAGAAGATTAGATCAGTGTTATCCAATAGAAATCACTGACTAGCCACAGGTGTGGCTTATAGCTACGATTTTAGCCACAGGCACTAATTTTAGTAGAAAACACCATACATGCACTCACACAATACAGGTAATGTTCTACACATGTACGTTTACATGAATATTTACATAACAGACATCCACTTAGCAAACATCTACCACCATTCAGCGTGAAACTTTGCAGTCTTCTCTTTATTTTTCTTTTGTGAGATGTACCAGATCCACCTGTCCCTGCTCTCCATCCAGAACGTGGTTGAGAGCTGTGTGTTAATGGATGGGCTTGCTGTCTTCTGCTGCCTGGAGCAATTATTCTGTTTGGTTGAGCTAACCACCACTGACAGCTTCTCTCTCCATAGAATATTGCTGCTGTTTCCATGGTGGAGAAATCCTCTGTTTTCACCCATGTTACACACCAATTTAGCTGATACCAAATAAGCAGTAACCAAGCAAGTAAAGCGCACACAAAAAAAAGGCATCACGTGGCTTGTGGCTAACATATTGGACAACCATGCATCAAATCATACGGCTGCCACTGTCACATTGTTGATTAAAATCAGTGGATTGGTCAGATAAAATCTATCCCTTCTAAGCTGTGCTGTCTGTCATTTAAAAAGTTATTTTCATACATCTTATCTTCCATTTAGACTTTAATGACTAATTCCATTCATTTTCCGATTATAGTAGTCAGCCTAATGTGTCTATGGTCAATAAACATAGTTTTGTCACTCTTTTTGCATTTGGGAATAATATTTGTTTAAATTATTCCCTCAAAATCTATGTCCATACTTCTTTATGATAGTACTTTACACATTTCTGGTGTCTTTCTGGAATGCAGTTTTTCTGCGATGGGATTTACTGTTTCCAGCTGGTTGAGCATATCTAGGAATTCTGGCTTGTTGTGGAATGTACATTCCAGGTACCTTCTGAGAGTGTTATCATTGTTTTGGAAAGGATGGGATGAGTTATAAAGTGACAGAAAATAAATTCTTAACACCAGTGATTAGATTTGTAATGTAATTGCCATCACCTCTGTGAGCGCAGAAACTAACATGTTCTAAGAAAGCAATGATTTAATTTTTTCAACACATAAGAAGATTAATAATTTTTTTACTATTTTCTGGCATTTATATTTCTCTTGTGATATCTATTTTTACAAGGAGCATACCGTTTTGCAAAATTCTGAGAAAGCTTTTTGTAATGAATATTTTTTGCATTTCTAGAACACATGTAGTCTTTTTTGTGGGGCAATGCTGTGTACAAGTTGGCTACTGTATTCATTTACAAAATACACAGTCACTAAACTTACAGTGAATCCTGTGAAATGCTTTGAGATGCTCTCCTGACAAGAACAACAACAACTTGGATTTATATAGCGCCCTCCACGCTGCACGGTGTCTCAGAGCGCTTCACAGTAATGGATCCCGGTACCGAGCCAGAGGGAGGGGGAGGAAGGCGACCAAAAGCGCAGTCGAAAAGAAAGGTCTTCAGCCGAGACCTGAAAATAGGAAGAGAGGGAGTGAGGAAGGCAGTTCCAGAGCCTCGGGGTATAGTGGCTGAAGGCACAGCCGTTGAGGGTGGAGTAGAGGACTCAGGAGACGAGGAGGAGGCCAGACCCAGTGGAATGAAGGCAACGGGCACTGTTTTGAGGAGGGAGGAGGTCAGAGAGGTAGGGGGGTGCTGAGGATTGGAGGGATTTGAAGACAAGGGTGAGGATCTTGAAATCGATCCTCTCTGGAACAGGCAGCCTGGCAAGGACTGGGGTAATCAGGAAGTGGAGTTTGGTGCGGGACTAAAGAAAGGTACTAAACAAGAACCAAGGATAATTATTAAAATGCAAGGATTTTCTTTAGGTGGGTGTGATAATCTCGGTGATATTGCAAATCTCTGTTGAAATATTTTGCAGCATTTCCTAATCTTTATAAAGGGTTCTTGAAGAATACCCCAATGTGCAGTGGAAAATAGCAACTTAGTATGACTTAGCTAGACTGCTATGTGCTGTGACACTTACTTACATTTCAGATGTAGAGATAAAAAAAGAGATGCAATATTTGATAATGGACTTTAAGTTTGCATCCCTGTGGAGTCCTTAACTTAGTGGTTGCAGCACTCGTCTGCAAGCGAAGAACTTGGGTTCGATTCCCGACAGGGTGAAATGTTGAGCAAGTTTCTTACTCCCTGTTTACCTAGCAGTAAGTAGGAATTTGATTAATGGATCGCTTTTCCGGAGATAATAATTCCTTCAAAATAAATAAAAATAATTTGGTCACTCGTCCATGACTATTTGTGGGACAGTTGCAATTGTGCACAATTGGCTGCTGCATTTCGCCCACAAAAATAGTCAATTTACAGTATATTCTGTGAAGCGTTTTGAGACATCTCAAAGATGTGCTAAAGTGCTATATCAAATCTAAGGATTATTATATTTCCTAATCTTTATAACTCTGGGATGTCTTCCCGACGTAAAAGGTGTTTTACAAACGTAATTTTGTATTGTATTTATTATATCCCATGAAGTGACAGTGGGATACTGCATTCTGCAGGTACCAGCACCAATAATGGGTGACTGAGGCTCTGGTAACAATATTGTGGGGATTGGAGACTTCATTAACAATAATGTCAGGCGATGGAGGCTTTGGCAAAATGATGATAGGTGATGGTGACTTCGGCAACAATACAGGCTGCAGAAAGTCCCCACTTGCTTTTGACAAAACTATTATGATGAAATCGGAAGGGAAAGTAGTGGGGATTTACACATGATAATTATTGGTTTGCAGATGTAGGAATGGATGGTGTACTTCACATGAAATAATAACTTCAAAATTCATCTTGTCTTATCTTTAGACCTTACAGTGTTACTTTTAACTTTTGCAATAAGGAATCCTGTTTAGACATCCTGCTGACCCACAGGAACTGGGCTCTGCAAGAAAATTGTATGGGAGGAGAGTTTCCAAATGACATACTTCCAGTTGCCAAAGAAATTGCCCTTTGTGCAAATCTGATTCCTTGTTGAGAAATAATACATTCAAAACTAATAGTTATGAGGAGGTTAATTGATAATACACATTTTTTTAAATGTCTTGACGGTGCAATAATGCAAGGATTATTATAAATCCAATTAGAAATCTTGCATTTTAGACCCTTATATTCTCCAACTACATTTAATGCCACACTAAGGAACCACTAGCTAGAGATGTAGCAATTTACAATCCGATTTAAATTCAGTCCATTTTCTTCCACATTTTAAACGATAGTTTTCATTCAAGTCTAACTGAACTTCATTGGATTTTTGACCTCTGGTCTTACTAGGAAATAATCCATTGTTTTCTGCAAGGCTTGTTCCAACAAGAAGTAAAATCCAGATGGCATGGCACATTAACCTTGCCAATAAAACACCATCCAAAGCAAAATCATCCTTAACAATAGCTTTTGATGAATATAAATGTAATACATCATCCAAAGCACAAATAAAGTCCCCTCTCTCCTGTCCTCATAGGAGCTGGTTGCAAAGTCTTTGTACTGGTGTGAAATTTGTTTCTAAAGTGGTAGCATTTTGACCATGTAAAATTGCACTTCCATCAGATTACATATGAGAACAGGGACAACGTGAAATTGGGTGGCATCGCAAACAGAGCAGAGCCTTTCTTGACTAAATTATCTTATTTATATTCATTGCTTTAGTACATGTGTAACATTTGAAACACTGGAGCGCAAGGGAAGGAAATAAATATAGGCGACCTGCCTGCCGGGTCTGTTCGTTCCATGGCCTTTGCACAGATTTTATTGTCACAGATTCTACCAATTTAGTCTCCAGACAGAGATGGCCAATTTCAATTGAAACTTGCAAGAATATACCACTTTGTAAAATTTCTTCTGACCTCAAGGTATTAATCTATTTAACTTGATTGGTTGTGTTCCACAGATAACATAGACCCAACACATTCCACAGAATATTAGGTTATCTCTATGTAAAGTTGTTTCTTTAACAGTTATCTGTATATATTTGGGACAATAACAACAACATGATTCCATTTATAGAGCGCCTTTCACGTCGGGAGGACGTCCCAAGGCGCTGTACGGTTGGGTCAGGACCCAAGCAAGGGGGAAATGGTCAGGGTGAGGGGAGGGAAAGGAGGGAGCGAGGAGGGGGTAGAGAGTCGAGAGGGGAGCTGAAGGCACGTCAAAGAGAAAGGTCTTGAGACCGGCCTTGAAGGAGGAAGGGGAGGAAGCAAGGCGAAGGCACTGGGTTCCAGAGCCTAGGGGCTGAGAGGCTGAAGGCCCGGCCACCGATGGTAGTGTTAGAAAATAGTAGGGCGGTTGGGGCGGAGGATGTGGAGCAGACCGGAGCCAGAGGAACGGAGGGTACGGGCAGGTAAGTAGGGGGAATAGTAGGTTGGAAAGGTAGGAGGGAGCAAGGCCGTGAATGGCCTTGTAGGTGAGGATGAGGATCTTGAATTCGATCCTCTGGGGGATGGGGAGCCAGTGGGGCGAGCGAGGGTGGGAGTGATGTGGTTCCGAAGCCTGGTGCGGGACAGTACACGAGCTGCAGAGTTCTGAATGACCTGCAGCTTGTGGAGGGAGGTGGCGGGAAGGCCGGCGAGGAGAGAGTTCCCATAGTCCAGCCTTGAGGTGACAAAGGCGTGGACCAGAGTTTCAGCAGCGTGAGGGGTGAGGTAGTGCCGTAGTCTGGCGATGTTCCAGAGACATGTTCCGGGACGCGACATGTCAAGCGACTGCCAGGATGGGGAAGGTAAACTAGATGGACCTTGGTCTTCTTTCGCCTAGCAAATTCTTATGTTCTTATATTAATGGATGTACAAATTCAATAAATACTGAAGACAACATAAAGTGGAACACAATTTACAAGTATATAGCTCCTTTCATGTCAGCAGGACATCTCAAAGCACTTGAGACATTCTCAATATTGTTCAGATTTGGTGATTTATTTATTTTAATGACATGTAGCCAGCCATATTTTCTCTGAATCCAAGAATCTGACCGTTTGTATTATCAATTAACCTCCTCAAAGCTATTAGACTAGAGCATATTAGGCAGCAGATTGTGTCAGCAACTTCAATAGGGATTTGGATCATGATTTGGCGGAGAATTTCATCGATGGGTAGGAGAGATGGGGTAGTGTAGAATCATTTATTGTTATTTCTTTTTTTACTTTGGGACCAGACAGATGGAGCACAGTCATCTCATTTGGTCTTGGACATTCCTATTAGAAAAATGTAGATATTCTCTTTGTAATATATTGTAACAGCACGTAGAGGTATGCAGGAGCAAAGCATCTGTCACTGTGCTCTGCTGCCCGCATACTGACCTGGACCAAACTCCGTACCCACATCTCACAAGTTCTGGCCAGGCTCCACTGACTTTCCATCACCGAACGGATCAACTTCAAGATCCTCACACTTGTGTTCAAATCTCTTCATTCTCTGGCACCTTCCTAACTCTCCAACCTCCTCACTCCCCAATCCCGCACCCAGCGCCTCCGCTCGACTGGGACCAGCCTCCTGCTTGTTCCTCGCACCCTCCGCCCACCATTGTAGGTCGTGCTTTCAGTCACTACTCCCCAAAACTCAGGAACACTCTCCCTCAATCCCTCCGCTTTACTCTCTCTCTCCCTTCTTTCAAGACCCACCTGAAAACTTTCCTGTTCGACCATGCTTATGGCCACCTCCCATCCTCCACCGGCTCGGAGTCAGATTGTTAATCGTTCTGGGACGCTACCGTGCGTGGAGGGTGCTACATAAGTGCAAGTTGTTGTTGTTATTGTTGCTCCCTGGCAATCTGATGTTTTACAAAATCTTTGCAAGTTAAAAGATTGGCTTTACAACAAAGCACATTCTTCTGACCAAAAGACAGCGTTATTGATGGAAGGAATTGTCTATCATTGTGATTCTCCTGTTCCCTTTATTAAGGCAAAATTCACAGTGTTCCATAACTCGTTCTTCTGTTAGATAACCACAAACTTCATTCTTTAAGTTTACACCAGGAATAACTGACCTGTCTATCAGATGCAGTTCTCCATGTGGCTGCCCAAAGCTACCACCTGTCATTTCCAGTTCTAACAACACCACAATGTTCTTGCCTCTGGCACTGACTCTGTCAACCTCCTTGGCTGCTCATTTCAGTTCACTGAGCCAGTGCATAACCTTGGCATTCTGCATGACCTCTATCTCCATTTCAAATCTTACATGCAGACCAGAAGAACTTCCTTTTATCTCTGAAACACTGTCCACCTGCATCCCTCACTTTTCTCCTCCACTGCTGGGACCTTAATGCAGGGCTTGCACTCTAACCACTACACTGCAGTTCCATAGTATAGTGGTTAGAGCACTCGCCTCGCAAGTGAGAGGAACCGGGATCGATTTCCGGGCTGGGCAAAACCTTAGGCAAGTTTCCTTACTCCGCCCTCCTCTGTTTACCTCGCACTCTAAGCAGGAATCTGGTTGTTAATTGATTGTCAGATCGCTTTCCAGGTGTAATAATACCTCAAAAAAAATTCACTCAATCCACGACTGTTTGTGGGACACTGCTGTGTGCAATTGGCTGGCACATTTTGCCCCCAAATACACAGTCAATTCAATTTAGAATACATTCTGTGAAGCGTTTGACATGTCTCAACAACGTGATAGAGCGCTATATTATTATTAATGCTGGTAATTTCCACGCCATGCTACATTTGTGTGACTGTGGAACACTATGTTAGTTGGAACAAATGTTTACTGGACACAACAGCTATTTTGAAATTTCAGTTTTTCATGAAAGAAATGAAAAGTGTCAGAGACACTGCCCTGCATGAAGGGCGCTGTATACATGCCATATGTGTAGTTGAAAAGCAGTGAAATCATTTTACTGGTATCATCAGGCCAAAGACTTTGAAATAGCAAGTTGAAGGAGCCGTTGAATCAGTGTCATTCTTTAGAGAAGGAGAAAAAAGATTGTTATTCTTAGAGATCAGTATAAAATGCACATTGATTCAGAGACGTACGAGTTGGATTTTGACTGTGACAGAAGAAACTTAAACTAAGTGGTACAGTGACCTTCATGAAATAGTTATGGAAATTGAAACACATCAGGAAATAGATGAGTAGGATAGAAGAGGATATGGTATTTGGTTACAATTTATATTTAAATCCTAACAAGATAGGGATAAAGACTGTAAAGTTGTGCCAAAGATATATTTCATAGTTGTCAGGAAAAACACTGATCTTTGGTGTTCTACACTGTATTATTCTTTATTTGTCAGTGAATGCACTGATCTTTGAGCTTTTATATTGTATTATTCTCTGCTTGTCAGTAAATTTACTAACCTTTGGAGTTCTGCACTTTATTATTCTTTATTTGTCAGTAAATGTTCTGAACTTAGCAGAATGTTAAAACCCTCTCAATAACTTGAGCATGTTGTAAATAGTGTTACAAATTGTAAATAAATCATCCTTTATAAAATACTTATTATAGAATTAAATTGGCTAATTGAAAGGCATCATTAACATCAGATCGCTCTACCTGCAATTGATCACATTGACAGTTCGGTATTGATTGTACCAAGGACAGAAATAGCAACTTGTCTTTGCAAATGGGTCATTGAGCAATGAAGCCTTTTCCTACAATGGAGGAATGTATTAGCAATAGTATCAAGTGAGTGAAGATTTCTGAAAAGATTTAATAATAATAATAATCCTTGCATTTGATATAGTGCCTTATTACATCATCGAGACATCTCAAAGTATATGCTTCACAACATACACTGTAAAGTGGGGTGAATCTGTATTTGGTCACTGAATGTGGAAGTGAATTTGCACACAGCAGTGTCCCACAAACAGCCATGGAGTGAATGACCAATTTTACTTGGGGGATTCTTGGCCATGGACCCGGAGAAATTCCCTTTTCTTTTTGAATAGTGCCTTGGGATCTTCAAAGTCCACCTAAACAGACAGATGGGGCCTCATTTAACTTCTCATCCTCTGGCAATGCCGTGCTCTCCCAGGCCTGCATTGGAGTGTAATCATAAATAATATGGGTCCAAAGTTCTGGTGTGGGGCTTGAACTCACAACCTTCTGACTTTGAGGTGAAAGTGATACCAACTTAGCCAGGCTTACACAAATATACAAACTGAACAAGTTACTTGCTATGGCTACAACTGTATAGGAAGGTCCCATTTTTAAGCAAAGCTTGTATTTTAAAAGGAAAAAAGTCGAAACATTAGACCTGCCCCAGATTTTCGCAATCTTAGCCTTAGGAGCATTGAGAGACTCAGTGAACCTAGAAAAAGAAAGAACAAGTGTTCAGTGGGTAGTTACCACAGATTACAACACTCAACAACAACAACTTGCGTTTATAATGCAATCTTTATACTGGATTCGTATCTCGGCTACATCAAATGCAAGGATTATGAATTCTCATAATAATACTAAAATTTTATCTATTGATTATAACGGCAACACATCACATGAGGTATTTGATATTAAATGTAGAGATCAAACCCAGGAATTATCCCACTCCAAGGTTTCTGAGGCTATTTGTACCACCCTACAGATAACTCAGGACAAAACCAGGCATTACACCTGGTTCGAATGGCTAACTTTCCAAACTGGGAAGTGAATTTATCAACTGCGCTGGATTTAGGCAGCTGAATAATAATAATAATAATAATTTTTACATTTGGTATGGCACCTGTCACATCAGGAGGACATGTCAAAGCCCTTCACAGGCTATATTGTAAACTGAGGTGATCACAAACAAAAGCAAATCGGAAATGCATTATTGACAGCACTTGTAGTTGCTTATTTTTTGGTTGTGGTCTTTGTTTTACCCGTGACTATGTCTGACTGATCGGATGTGTAAAGATCGCATTATAAATGCAATATAGTTCAGAAATGTAACTTACTGTATTTTGAATTAGCCTATTTCCTCATACCATCTGGTCCACACAGCCTCTAGATATTTATTGCTTTGAGTTTCTTCATAACAGATGCTGACATGACCTCTATATAATGCAATAGATTTGCTGAACTAATTTGACTGCATCTGGAATTTGGCCCATGATACTCATTCGATAAGATTGGTTTAACTATTCACTGAATTTCATTTAACATGTAATATGTCCTGATTCCGCTTTGATATTTGTGGATAACACTCGTTAAAGGATTGGCCTGGTCTTTAGTGTGTAACTTGCTTTTACTGTAGCTGGTTGCTTTGGGTTATCTGCCTGGCTATTTTCTCCTATTCCTCTCAATACAGTGTTCACTTTTAGCTCATCTACAGCTGACAACAAGAACAACATTACATTTGTATAGCGCCTTTCACATTGGGTGGACGTCCCAAGGCGATGACTTGTTTCATATGCTCAAAACTTCCTTGGTTTTGAAACGTTGCGCAAGTTTCCTTACTCCACACGCCTCTGTTTACCTACCAGTATGTTAGTAACCTGGTTGTTAGTCGATTGGCAGATCGCTTTTCCGGGGGTAATAATTCCTTCAAAAAAAATAACAACAATAATAAAATAGTCACTCAATCCCCAACTATTTGTGAGGCACAGCTGTGCGCAATTGTCTGCTGCATTTCGCCCACAAAATATACAGTCAATTCACTTTAAAGTGTATTCTGTGAAGCACTTGGAGATGTCTCGAAGATGTGATAAGGCACTATATCAAATGCAAGGATCATTATTATTATTTATCAATAATACTTATTACCCTTTGGGTTACTCTTGAGCTGCTTATGCACTTATTGCAGTCCAGATTTTCTTCCGTTTTACAGGTATAAAGAACATCAAGTACCTTGACAGGATCTAATTTGCGGGTTGGGTTAACCATGTGAAAACCTTTACAGGTGTCATTAGCTATTGTAATATTGCATAATCATCAGTAATCCTTTTCATCAGTTGTAAAGTATCAATGTAAAGTTAGAGGCACATGGAATTCCCTCAGCATACATGGATGCAATTGGTTAACCCAAACCCATATATTTTGCACACAAGTTGTTAACCCAATCTGCGAATTGCAATACAACACAGTTTACATTTATTTAGCGCCTTTCACATCATGAGGGTGAATTAGTCCTAATATTAAAGATATTTGTAAAATTGTATTTGAATTATTTATCAGTACAAAGTAAATAATTAGCACTTGGCCAACAGCGTTAATGTGCAACATTGAGCCCAGAAATAAGCACTCTATTCCTATGTACAGATGTCATGATCTGTCTTTGTTTACTGACTGTTTTTGTAGTGTCTTCTTACTTTTTAAAAACTCCATTAAATTATATTAAAAAAATCCTTGCATTTGATATAGCGCTTTTCACATCTTTGAGTCATCTCAAAGCGCTTCACAGAATGTACTGTAAAGTGAATTGCCTGTATTTTTGTGGGCGAAACGGAGCAGCCAAATTGCACACAGCAGTGTCCCACAAACAGTCGTGGATGGAGTGACCAAATTATTATTGTTTTTTTTCTCTTGAGCAATTATTATCAGGCATGTGGAGTAAGGAAGCTTGCCCAAGGTATCGCCCTGCCACAAATTGAACCGAGGTTCTCGCTTGTGAGGCGAGTGCTCTAACCACTGAGCTATAGGACTCCAGAGTGAATACCCCAATGTTCTGAGTTGAATAGGTTGGGTAGGGTTTATGAAAGGGCATATTGCACAATGCAAAGGGAATAGGCATGGTGAGTCAAAAGGTCTTTCCTCATTCCACCCCTTCAACGGTTCTGTGCCTCAAACCATATTCCTCCCCTTGTGTACATTCACACCAAAATCACATTAAGTATGATTAGTTGTGGCCCAATTCAGTGAGATCTCACTTTGAATGCAGGTCCACTGTGGAACTTTACTATACCAGCAGCACTGTACACCTGACTTCTTGTGTTAAAAAATGTCTGACGCTCTATATGCAGGAAGCATTTCTAATGCCACTTCCCCAAGGAAGTAACATCAGCAGCACTTCTCCAATGAAATAAAATCAGTGGTACTTCTGTGCAAAATACACAAGAAGTGATGTTAACGACAACTGACTACCCGGAAGCCAGACATTTTTTCAGGTTTATTATAACATGGTGCCTGAGACATTAGGCTGTCCTGCATTTACTCTCTTTCAAATCAAAAATATGTCCCTTAAAGCAATTGTACCACAAGGCTTGACTACAAATGATGGTTACAAAATATAATTGCATCAACAATTGAAGGAAGGACTGACACTAAAACATTTAACATTCTGTTCCCAGAAAAGCATTTGTTAGTCCAAATAAAATGCTATTGATTTAAGCCTGACCTAGGAAACAACTCATTAACCCTAAGATTGATACAGTCTACAAGACTTCCATCTGCTTCTATAGTTTAAAGTCATGCACCTTGACGATGAAAAACACCATTGCGGTAAAAAAGCAGAAATAGGTTATTATTACAAATAGCAATCCAATAAAACAAATACAACACAATTTCAGATAAAAATCAAATATTTTCTGATCCCGGAATTTACATTTTCCTTTTATTTTCTCTTCGTCCCTTCTTGCTTTTGATTTCAACTTACTAGTGGTCATGTTTCCAACCTCCTTGTAATAGTTATAATAATGATAATTTTTATATTTGAAATTGTGCCTTTCACAATGGAAGGACTTCAAAAAGCACTTCACATGTTATATTACAAAGTGTAATGACTGTATTTTGTAGGTGAACACAGTAGACTTTTTCACATGCTTTAACCTTTTTTCACTAACCTTTCTATTTTTCATTTATTCTTTCATTCAGTTTGGAAACTGGGAGCATCATTTTTATTAGTTCAGAAATGCCCTCAATTTAATGCATGTCGGCAGTACTTAAAGGCTTAAACTGTGGACCTATCTTTTATCAAGTGCAGACTGCAATATCTCAACTGATCCTGACTGCAGCACTGGAAAGCATACTCCCAGCAATCAGATAGGATTCACGAAAGGGAATCTTTAATCAACTGAAAACATCCAAAGTTTCTTTTATATGTTCCAATTAATTTTGGTCACAGTAATCAAGCATCATTTTCACTTGCACTGTCCCTGGAGGCTGAACAACATCGATTAGATTGAATTCAACTCTCTATGGGAAAACTGATCTGCTTTGAACCAAATGGTTACATTCACTCTGCACCAGGCTATAAGTCTCACTATTTTGCGTCATTCTCCTTTTACTTGTATAGAGGTACAGAAATACCAACACTGCCTTGATGTGTTGTGATAAAATCCTTACAGTTATTGCTGGGGTGATGGTCAGATGCAGTGAATTAATTGACCTTGGCAAAAGAGAGCTTGGTGAATAGATATGGTGTTGTGAGTATGCAATGGGATTTTCTCATTATAAAACCAAGTTCACTGCATTTACTGACAGGTGTAGAATAAGATGTGATTGTCTGCCAAGGTTGCTAAGCATATTTGCAAATAATAATAATAAACCTTGCATTTGAAGTCTCAATTTGGAGCCTCGCTCACCCTACCTTTGCGACCTCCTAACCCCGTGCCAATCTGCCTGCTCCCTAAGCTCAGGGAGCTCCAGCCTGCTTCATGTCCCCCACCTTGCCAGGCCCACCATTGGTGGGCAGGACTTCAACCACTTTACCCCCACCCTCTGGAACTCCATCCTGCAGTCCCTCCGCTTTGTCCCCTTCCTTGCCTCCTTCAAGACCCCTCTCAAGACCCTCCTCTTCGACCGTGCTTTCGATCACCCTGCTTTCCCCACCATCTTCCACCCTCCCCAATCCCGACACCCAGCTCGGATCCAAAACATTGACTGTCCAGGGCCTTGGGATGTACTCCCGACATGAAAAGCATTGTACAAATGTAATTTTTGTTGTTGTTGTTGATATAGCGCCTTATCACAATACGTTTTCCACCATTGTAAAACTTGTGAATTACCCAATCAGTTCCACCCAGGCACTTATTTGAGGTAAATTACTGTCTCTCTGTATTTCAATTGTGCAATTATTAACAAATATCTATTTATATGTAATAAAAAGGAAAATACTTTTGTTCCTGTAGGCCTCGTTACAGACTAAGTGGTCTTACTCCCATATGGGTCGAAAACACAAATGGACTAAAAATCAACCTAGGTCTAGATCTACTTAAATTTTTATATTTAAGTAGATCTATACGTGGAGTCCTGTAGCTCAGTGGTTAGAGCACTCGCTTTGCAAGCGAGAGACCTGAGTTCAATTCCAGGCAGGGCGAAATCTTGGGCAAGTTTCCTTATTCCACACGCCTAATAATAATCCCTCCAAAACCCAAAACAATAATAATAATAAAAAAATTGGTCATTTTCAATCTACGACTGTTTGTGTGGGACATTGCTGTGCGCAATTGGCTGCCGCGTTCGCCCACAAATATACAGTCAATTCACTTTACAGTGTGTTCTGTGAAGCGCTTTGGGACGTCCTCCCAACGTGAAAAGCGCTATATCAAATGCAAGGATTATTATTATTATTATATTGACATAGCATTTCAAAGTGTCCACAAATTGAAGACTTTCCTCTTCAACTGTGCCTATGGTCACCTTCCCTTTCTTCCCAACTCAGCATCAAACTGTGCCATTGTTCAGCGATCTAAGATGCTACCTGTGTGAAGGGCCCTGTATAAATAAATGTAAGTTGTTGCTGGCGATAAATTGTTGAATTCAGTATCAACTTTGCAGCTGTCGTCAGGAGTTCTTGTGGAGTCCTATAGCTTAATGGTTAGAGCACTTGCATCGTAAGCAAGAAGAACTGGGTTCGATTCCCAGGAAGGGCGAAATGTTGGGCTCCACATTCCTCTGTTTACCTAGCAGTAAGTAGGAACCCGGTTATTAGTCGATTGGCAGATTGCTTTTCTGGGAGAATAATCTCTTCAAAACACAAAATAATTAAAAAATAATAATAATTTGGTCACTGAATCCACGACTGTTTGTGGGACACAGCTGTGCACAATTGGCTACTGCATTTCATCCACAAAATACACAGTAAATTCACTTTAGAGTATATTATACGAAGGGCTTTGAGACGTCTCGAAGACATGATTAGGTGCTATATCAAATGCAAGGATTATTATTATTCTTAAAAGAACTGAATTTATATACATATTGAAACACGAAACCATTAAAAGAACAAATATTACCAGCATTATATGCCTATAGCAATGTTTTATATGATGAATTATAAATTAATTTGGCATTTGAAAGCCAATTACTGGTTGAAAATGTGATAATTGTTTTTAAAGTATATAGTTAAACACATGGATTGTATCATGTAGAGTTCACAGATATCTGAAAATCATACATATCTTCTCTCATCATGATCTTATATGAATGGCTGAGCCCTGATGTCACAACACAATTTAATAAATAACTAAAGGGTCAGATGAGGCTTTTGAGTTTTATCATCAGACCCAGAAATCCAATCATTTGTGAATCATTAAGAGTAACAGGTCAGATTATCACTGATTATTACAATATGAATCTATTCCCATATCTAGACTGCAAAATATTGGGCCTGGAATCATAATCACTATCTAGGCTACCTAACCCACCCGAGACTATTTCAGAATGCTGCACCAAAAGGCACTTCACCTTTATTGCTCTGTTATTCAAGATTATTGCTTCTTTCATGGTTGTCAAGCCAATGGGTGGAATATGACCCAAACCAGAGTATCAAATATAGAATTTTTTTCCAAAGACAGTTTTGCAACACTAATAATCTATATTGAGATTAAGATTTGTTCTGATTATAAGCACAAAATGTAAAGCCTGCATTTCTGATTAGTTGTAATGATAATTTCATGATGCTACTGCTTGGAAATCTGATTACTGTCATTATATTTGAGTGGGTTCAACAAAGGTCAATTAAATTGTTGGCTGGAATAGGTCAGACAATATTAATCAGCGCCTTGGAATGTCCTCCCAATGTGAAAGGCGCTTTACAAATGTAATTTGGTTGTTGTTGTAATTTACAAGGAGAGATGGGAATAATATTTCAATACAATTCATGCTCATTTAGCGCCTTTCACGGCAGGAGGATGTTTCAAGTTGCTTGACAAAGCTGGCTGGGCATCCAAGCTGGGATGGGAGTCAAGGATGGTGGGGAAGGAAAAATGATCAAAAGCACGATCAATGAGGTATGTTTTGAAATAGGCTTTGAATGAGGGGAAGGATCGAGCGAATGTGGAAACGGCAGTAGAGAAGTCTCAGGGTAGATTGTATTGAAGTATTCACAATCTTAAAGTGTATAGATAGACTGGATTCTAACAAATTGTTTAGCGTATCACAAAATCAACAAGGGGCCATAGACTCAAACAGACGGTTCAGACTAAATTATTTTACCCAGAGAGTTGTAAATATTTAATAGTGCAGGGAGATTGTGTCAGTAAATTCAAGAGGAATTTGATAGCTATTTGATGAAGAAATAGATTGAGGGCATAAGAGAGAATAGTGAAGGGTTATTGTTGGTTTAATTTAAGAATGGTCAGCCTGACAACAATGGTCTTTTCTGGTCCTCTACATTATAATGTTCTGATGAAACAGCATAAATAAAACACATTCCAAAATGCCATCAGGGACAACTTCAGTGTTTTTGACGTTAGTGCAGATTTGCAGACAATGAGGAAGTAGAGTACATCTAATGAAGGTTTTATTACTTGGTTAAACTGCAACAGCAGGAAATAAGTTGTACTTGAAGTTCTTACGAACTTTAAATGCAATATGTCTTTAAAAATATATATCTTAAAAGTCTTATAATATATGTGTAAAATTGCTGGTCACTGCGATACCTTATAAGGCTTTACTATGTCACCTACATCATTAGTCAACATGTCACACGTTGGAGAGAGATGGTGGGGCTTGATGGGTGGGGGAGTAGGGGGAACCTAATGCCTTATAAGGTAGTCTAAGCCATCATCATGCGCCTAATTGCCTGTAGCTCAGAGTCCTGTAGCTCAGTGGTTAGAGCACTCGCTTTGCAAGCGAGAGACCTGAGTTCAATTCCAGGCAGGGCTAAACCTTGGGCAAGTTTCCTTACTCCATAATAATCCCTCCAAAAACCAAAAACAATAATAAAATCGGTCATTTTCAATCTACGACTGTTTGTGGGACATTGCTGTGCGCAATTGGCTGCCGCGTTCGCCCACAAATATACAGTCAATTCACTTTACAGTGTGTTCTGTGCAGCGCTTTGGGACGTCCTCCCGAAGTGAAAAGCGCTATATCAAATGCAAGGATTATTAAACATTATAAACGGGGCAAAGACAAAGTCAGGCCGATAGGCTGGGCCGATAGAAAAGTGCGGCTGCAATTATTCTATGGAAATAATAAATCTGCTACAAATGAAGTTTCTGGCCCCCGGACCTCCTGGCTGTTTACCTGCCGTCACTGTGGGCGGGAAAACGCGAAGGACCTGCGAGAGACCAGGCAGCGATCAAAGGCAAGGAGCGGATCTGGAAGGAACGACCCCCAACACAACTTTGGGCAGAGCAGCTCCAGACGCACGTGCGCGGTGCAGCGGAAGTGGGAAATGGGCTTCACTCCACTCAGAGGCCCTGCTGTTGTGATTGTCTGTGTGAGTGTCTGTGTGTCTCTCTGTGTGTCTGTGTGAGTGTCTGTGTGTCTCTCCATGTGTCTGTGTGAGTGTCATCATGTGAGTGTCTCTCTGGGTCTCTGAGTGTATGAGTCTGTGTGCGATGCTGGGCCACGAGAGGCAGGGGTTGATGAGCTTCTGTAGCCCCGCATTCAGGACACTGGTCCTGAGTGTCTGATTTTGGTGGATCTCCAGGCCCTTCCGGCCTGTAGTGGTTTCCCCCACCCCAAATGGCCCGCCCAGTTTTTGTTAAAGAAGAAATTCATAAACATATTTTGCAACAATCTAACATGTGCTTTTTCCTCATGTTTACTTTTTATCAATAAAGTGAAAAAATGCACGTTGGCAGTAAAATGTACCTCGATAGCACCAATCAATTCCCTGCAATTTTCTGCAAAGTTTCAAATTTCCCCACGATTTTTTGCAAATATTTCCACAATTTCCTATTTTAAGATGCAATGGAAGCATAATTTCTTTAGTATTTGCCGAATCAATATAATAATCATTATAATAATAATAATCCTTGCATTTGATATAGTGCCATATTATGTCTTCAAGACGTCTCAAAGCGCTCTATAGAATATACTGTAAAGTGAATTGACTATATTTTGTGGGTGAAACATGGCAGCCAATTGTGCACAGAAGTATCCCACAAACGTGGTGGATTGAAGTGATCAAATTTGGGTTTTTTTTTGAAGAAATTATTACCCCCGGAAAAGCAATCCGCCTATCGACTAACAGTTGGTTCCTACTTACTGCTAGGTAAACAGAGGCATGCGGAGTAAGCAAACTTGCCCAACATTTCACGCTGCTGGGAATCGAGCACAGATCTCTCGCTTGTGAAACGAGAGCTCTAACCACTGAGCTACAGGCTCCAACATAACGCAACAAAAAACGGAAGTACTCTCTTTGTTAAATAAATTTAGTGGGCGCTTTCACTGAAAGAAGCCAAGTCATCAACAACCTGAATCAGAACATTCCTTTTTTTATTATCTGAGAAAAATACATTAGCATTTTAAGGCAATAGACAATAGTAAAATTTTTATTTTAACCTACGATAAAAAATTTAACCAGTGTCTGAAAAATCGGTTCCCTTTTGAGTCCAAAAATACAAAATGTTCTTCAGAGTGTGTTACAAATAAAAACATTCTATTTCCAACGTTAGTTATCACTGTGTGCTACACTGTTGTGTTTTAGAAAATCTTTATTTTGTTAAAATTATAATGAAAATCATTTCATTGAAAGTTTAAAAGAAAAATAATGTGAGGTACAACTTGCGCGGCGTAAAAGGTGCTATACAAATGTAATCTTGTTGTTGTTGTTTTGAGTTTTAAGTGTGCGCTAGATATCTTAAAACTTGTTATCAGGCAAATATATGGCATTTTTTAATGTGGGAAATAAAATATTAAGATTGTGAATTATTTTAGTATTTCATTAGAAATAATAAATGGTAATACTTCTGTGCCAAATATTATAACAACTGAATTGTGTTAATATGTTTCATTGTAATTCCTTTTATGGGTTCTGATATCCTTAATTGTGCCTATTGGCAAGAAGAAAGAAAATGGAACTACAGCAATGTAATTTGGAGCAAAGCTTTCACTTGTGAGAAGTTTCCTCAACTTTGTAACTTGTTTACATTAGGGGCTGAGGCCCCCTCCTTCCCGGTCTTAGGATCACCCGTAACGACCTTCCTCTTCAACCGTCTCTATGTCTACATCATTACGCTTCACAGTAAGATCGATTGAAGCACTTTCAGAGAGCTTGACAATGTGATAAAGTGCTATTCCAAAATGCAAGGATTGTTATTATATTATTTGTAATGGAGCTCTCTACCAGAAGGAAGCGTCACGCATTATTTAATGTGACGATGATGACGGATTTAAAAAGGCAATGGTTACAGCCCCACCCCAAATATTATTCACCAAATAAAAGCTTCATTTGTCATCTGGGTCATTGCTGCTTGTGAAAATGTATTTGTGAAGATTAGCTGCTGCTTTTGCTAATATAAGTCACTATGTGTCAAAGTCACTCATTGTTCAGAGGAACTTTGATATATTTTTGCTCTCAAATTACCGCCCCATCTCTGACCTCCACTTCCTTTCCAAGGTCTTGAACGAGTCGTTGCTTCCCAGCTTCGCTCATTCCTATCCTGCCATATGAACCCCTCCAATTGGATTTCCATGCTGCGCACAGCACAGAAACAGCCCCGGTCAAAGTGACAAATGACATTCTGTTCATTTGTGACCAGGGCTCCCTCTGTCTACTCTTCCTCCTTCACACTCTGCTGCCTTTGATGCCAAAGACTCCCAAGGCGCTGGACAGTCAGGGATTTGGACTCAAGCAGGGATTTGGGATCAGGAGGTGTGGAGGGAAGAGAGGGTAGGAGGGTGTCCAAAGGCACGATCGAAGAGGAGGGATTTGAGACTTGCCTTGAAGGAGGTAAGTGGGGGAGCGAAGGGATTGTGGAATGGAGATCCAAAGGGTGAGGCAGGGAGGCTGAAGGCTCGACTGTCAATGGTGGGGTGGGCCGGGGAACGTGGAGCCTGCTGAGCGGAAGGAGCGGACAGGTTGATATGATGGTAGCAGGTCAAGTTACAGTTACTGGAATGTATTCCCATTTGAGTGATTCAGATTCCGCATTATGGAATTGTATTTCAAATCCTGCATTTTAGACCCTCGTAAATTGGTGAGATCAGCAGCAAAACGTAAAATGATATATTGTGATTTGCTGTCATTATTATGTCTGGTTGACTTGCTAATGGTACAAATACAGATACTTACTTTACTGCCACCAGATTTTAATTTACATTGAAACATTATCTAATCTGTTGGTGTGAATGTGAGTTACTGCTGCACTTCATTGAACAGTTAATGTGGCCTTCTGTTTCTGAAATCAAAATGAAAGGTTTGCTTCCAACTCATTGCTATGATAATTAGAACAGATTATGTACTCATCCCACTGGAGCAGATGCAGCTACCATTAATGTCAAGGTTGCTGCTGTATTTTAGAACACTGAAGGGCTCAAGGTCAAAATAAAATATCTGCTACCACATAAAACATAAGTAACAAGCAGCTGTTTCATGCTGTAAACCAGATACAAGTCTTCACAAAACCTTTGCAGTAATTAGATACTGATTGGATTGAAAACATTCTCTCTACCCAGTCCAGTTTACTGCAATGCACTGGCCCCTAGCATCCCCACTGGCAGGATCTCTCAATGCTAAACTAACAGCTTTTCCATTAATTTGCTTTATGCATTTAACAAAATGAACAGAGTTCTGTAGAATGGAATGCATTCGTTTGGTAATTGAATCCGTACAGTGTATTTCTAGACTAGGTGATGACATGGCTAATGACACCGATGGAATTCATATTTAGCATTTTTCAAACCCAACCTAAAGATTGCACCCTGCTGCATCAACGGTTTTAATTATTGATGCCTGGAGTTGGAGCTGGAAGAGTTAAAAGTGAAATGAGAGTTGTTAAATTGTTAGCAGAGAATCATCAGTGTATTGGAGGCAGTAACTAATGTTAATTGGTGTTTCTGTCTTGTTGGATGGATGTGAAATCAGAGACCAACAGTTGAATGATATTAACTGAGATAGAGAAACAGCCAGATCTCCCTCTCATCCCTAATACAGTGCTGGTTAGACTGCAGAACTGGACAGCTAATCCTGTGATTTGGTCAGGCTGACATACAAGTAAGGCTGCTTTCCTACGGATGTCAACCCAGTAGCAGTTTCCTGTAACGTTCACGAATATCAAGCTTTAGCTCAGAAGTGTTTGTGTAAGATAAGTAATTATTGCATTTGATATAGCAAGTTATCACATCGAAAATTTACAAAGCCCTTTACACAATGGGTTACTTTGAAGTGCAGTGACTGTTCTCATATTTTGTGACTATGATGTTTTCCAGTACCATCTTTACACTGAGTCCCACAGTGCATTTGAAAATTAGCTCAGCAAGATTTTTGTGTTGTTTATTGAAACTGCTGAATGTGTTTCAGGTATAGTTCATGGTATACAGTAGAGTGCAGTGGATATTGTTGCTCGGGTAACATAATATCTAATGCATCAGTTTCCGTTATATTCTCAAGCAAAATCAATTATAAAAGGATTTATATTTAATGGATATGCTTGAACAAAGAACAAAGGTTCAACAATGTGCCATTGGGCCAAATGCATATTATTATGCGTTCATAAAAAGTATGCAGGTCATCAAGCAATCTGTAGAGCACATATTCAGGCTCCCTGGCATAAAAGCACTTTAGATAGTTTTCTGATGCTAAAAACGCACATTTACTGCTATGTCATTAACATTGCACAAACCAACAATCCTCCAGATTAATTGTTAATTCATTCTTTGGTTGTTTGTCTTGCTAGCACAATATACTATCACCTTTGTCTACAAAAAAGTGGTACAATACTTGATAGTAATTTCTTACGAACTTCTTTGATGTATTTCAACATGATAGCCCTCCCATCACACTCCTAGTTAGCTGTGTGAAGCACTTTCAGACGTCCTCCTAATGTGAAAGGTGCTGTATAAATGTGAAATTGTTATTGCTGTTGATAAAGTGCTCTACAATACAATTTCTCCCTCCATTTTGAGCTCCTTTGCAATCTCCATAGGGTTGTACGATATTAACCAGCTTTATTACATCTTTTATTCTCTTAGTTTCTGAAATCTTTTGTCATTTGAGGTGCTCTTGATTCTGTGGGTTCTACTGCCATGGTTTGTCTTGTGTCTATTGTATAGTACAAATGATTTTTCTTTATAAATGCAATACTTGCATACATTTATTAACCTGTTTCTTCAGAATAATACTTACGTAATAATGCAATCCAATTAGTTGCATTGAGCAAATGGGACAAGTTGGAGTGACTTCTCAATGCATCAGTATGGAATATGCACTTGTTATTCATTGTAAATGTCGTGATGTGATTTTAAAAAAAAGCTCTTGAAAAATATTGACTAAAGTCCAATGGTAATAAAACCTCTTCTGAGTGTCATTTCTAATGTCGTTTGGATGAGACATTATAACTGAGGTTCAGTTTGCTTGTTCAGGTGGATGTTAAATATCCCATGGCAAAAAGAGACAGGAGTTTATCCTGGTGTCCTGACCAATAATCCCTCAAATAAAGGTGATTCAGCTCCTGGCTATTTCTGGGAAAATTGACATGCGCAAATTGGTTGCTGCATTTGCCCACAAAACACACAGTCACTCTACTTTAAACTATATCTGTTAAAGACTTTGCGTCATCCTCCCAACTTGAAAGGCAAACGGAGACACTGGACTCATTTTTTTAAAAAAAGCAACTTGTTGCTGTGATGGGAGTACAGTACGATGGGAGTTCTGGAAGGATCCAAAATTCAGCGCCTTGGGACGTCCTCCTGACGTGAAAGGCGCTTTATTAATGGAATCTTGTTGTTGTTGTTGTTGTTGTTGATGAGATCAAATGGGCTGAAGGGCACTGTTTGTGTTTGCCTAAAGTTCGCAGTCACTATTTTTCACAGTAAAATCTCATAAAGTGCTTTCAGATTTCTCGACAATGTGATATGGTGCTATATCAAATGTAAGAATCATATTAAGGATTATATTAGAATCTTGGGACCTTGTGAACGCTATCGCTTTGTGGCCCTTTTCCTGGCATAAATTAACACTGTGCAGAGGTTTGAAAGATCACAAACTGGTCGCGAATAGTAATTGCTTAAAACTCCCATTGCTTTCACTGACAACTATATGTTTAAACAATATCTTCTGTGATGGATTTAGAAGTTTGAATGAAACAGAACAATTAATCCTCACCATATGAAAAGTAAATATTTTTCTTTTCTCGTGGAGTCGGTCACATCTGCATTTCTTCTAGCAAACTGTGATGTCTGGACGGCTGTTGTCTTATGCAATAAGATTGATAGGAAATTCCGGTGCTTAATCCCTCCCTGGGAGATCAAAGCATCTCAAAATGTATTTTCAGAACTCTTTTTCTATCACTTGAAGCGAGTTTCTGTGATCATTATACTTTGCATACCAGCATGTTGGTGCATCCAATAAGAATATGTGCAAACATCCTTACTTCATTGGCAATATTCATTAATTATGCATATCTTCTTCATTATAACTGAATTAAATGTACTCTGGTGAGTCTGATTCCTTTCCCTTTTGTCTGTTTGCAGGCCAGCGTTCCTCTCTGTGCCATAGCACATGGATTTCAGGACTGCGTCTGAGGAGGTATGTTCTACTCTATTGTGCACCTCCGTTCAACACCTCTCCACAACAACAGCCATAATTTTAAATTTATGTATCGCCTTTCATCTTGGAAGGGCTTCTTAAAGTGCTTCACAGTACTAAAATCTGTAAATGAAAGGATGCACAGTAAGTGCTTTGGATACTTTTGCTTTTCTTAGGGTAGATTTCTGCTCAACCAAACGTATCCTCCTGCACAATAAAATTCGCTGATCCCAGTGAGTATATTTGGAATGCAAGAAGGCAGCAAAATGATACACTGCTCCAGGCAACATAGCTTCTTGAAGATCAGTGGGAGGGATAAAAGCATTGAAGTAAACAGCCCTTCACAGTGAACCTTTATAACAGATAAAGCAATGTGTTGAAAAGTCTAGTATCACATTTGTAAAGCCCATAACATTTTATGTTTGACCTAACCGAATGCATTGTGATAGCGAGCTGCATTGACCAAGTTTGATCCTTGGTCTGTGTTGAGGCAGCAGTTCTTAGACCAGTAAAACTAGTCGTAGTTTCCTTAGGGCTAGGAAAGGTCCTGCTCGTGAACACTGGCTGCTTGAAGGCCTATGTGAGTGGATATCAGCGGCCTAATAGTTCTCCTGCTCTCAGGTTGTAAGGCGATGATTTGTCTTAAAATTAAGATCGTGGAGCATTGTGAAACATTCTTAAATCACTCTGAATTTGGAATCCAATTCTTTTTAAAACTTTGCAAAACCGACTGAACAGATTGAACAGATTTTTAAAAAATGTTCTACAATTATGCACGACAGAGGACCCAGGTTATATATGGGCCTGTGGTGTACTGAATGTATAGTGCAGGGGTTGGGGAGGAGCAGGTTGGGGACTTATCCATACTGTATTCTGTGAAGTTGTATTCAAATGCTATAATACAGGTCATTCCACTTTACAGTATATCCTGTAAAGAGCTTCGAGACTTCCTCCTGACTTGAAAGGTGCTATATCAAATGAAAGGACTATTGTGTGACAGTTTTTAAATTGCTCTTAAAACCCCTGCAACTATTGCAAAAGCTAAAACTGCATCGCAGTTGCCCCATTATCTGGCTGAGATCAGAATGGAAAAAAAGTTTTGTAAGAAATAAGATGCCTAATTTTCTGGCAAACAAACGTTTTATTTATGTATTTGCATGTCAAGGAATATAAATTCACAGAAGCACTATTAGAAAACACAGAAATAAGTTTGAAAGAGTTACAAAAAGAAAGGGAACCAAACAGATCCATTCTGGTATATCATATCAGTTGTTAAAGCTGATGGCAAAGCCCTTCATCCTTTATTAAGTTTGATGAAAAATAATTTAAAATCACATTTATTGTCTAATACTCTTCTATCATATCAATCTTTTTTAAAAATTGCATTATCAAGTTTGCACATGAAAGAAGATAAGATTACAGAGGCCATCACTTTTGAAAATACAGATATAATTGGAGCATTTCACTGAAAATTTACATTTTGGTTGTAGGAAGAAATTAATTTCGATTTCCATTATCACAGGTTTAACTTTATTAATGTATCACAATGGGCCTACGCCCTGGAAATCAGAGATTGCCAAACCTTCGCAGTAAAAGAAATAGAATTTAGCTTTCGAATTTGTACTCTTTTCAAGCTGAAATCTGAAGCAATTTGATTACGATTAATGTTGTAAAATATTTCAAGTATGGAATACGCACAGTAATATTGTCAAATTCAAGCATTATTATTGTTATATAATCCTAAGACTTAAATGAATATTGCAAGCAAACAGATTGGATATGGATTATACAAGTTTTCTCATTTTTTCTTCTGTATTACTTTTTAAGGTACCATTCCCTTATTAAGTACTTTGACAATTTGTAAACTTGGGGCATTCTCGGTTCTGTTCATTATGATTAGCATATTGATATATGTTTTATATTTTGGGGTGACAAAATGCATTGTATAATGCAACAATTATTGATTCATTGTTAATTCTATCCCAGTTGATGTCTGACTCACTGAGCACATTAACCATCTTTTATCAAAGTTAAGCTAAGTGGCTATTGAGCTGACCCACTCAAGCCTTTTGAACCGGCCACTTGCAAATAGCAGCATTGTAGTGCTAGGTCATTCACCAGTGTAATTCAACTTTTAAATTGTCACCAGTGATATTTATTACTTCACATGTTGTACTTTTCAAACATTCTTGACCTGAAGCAGAGGCTGATTTTCCACAAGACCCTCTTTGGAAGGAGTGAGTAGTGTAATTTTGTTTAGGATTGTTCAGCCATTTTGCCTCCGCTCTCTGGAACTCCATCCTGGAATCCCTCTCCCTTACCTAATCTGTCCCACCTTCAAAACCCATTTTAAGAGCTGGCTTTTTGACTGTGATTTGGATTACTTCCCCCTCCACCAGACGCCTCTCCATCTCCCAGGCAGCTGTGAGATGTCTTCCTGATGTGAAAAGTATTATATGAATGTAAGTTGATATTTAGCATTGTCTGCGGGAATACATGGTTTTACTTCTACTTGCAAAATTGCAGTAGCTATGAAACTGCATAAGCAGAAAGCCAGTTGCTACAGCAAAAATTTGTTTGATCAGATACTTTTCTGTAGATGCAAACCACTGATTTAATTATTCAATACAGATGTAAGCAATACTGATGCTTCTTCAATGTATTAAATGTGCATTCACTATATTTTTTAGAGAGACTATGCCATCTGTCAAATTACTTTGAATTCTTAAAAATATTAAATGATAGCAAGCAAAGCTATGCTCCAGAGCTATCCCTGACAGATTAGTTTGGCATATTTTTTAAAGGAACACATAATAGGGAGCAATTCCCCCTGGGCTAGATTTACTCTATTTATGTAGCATTTTAGAGGATTCAGAATTGGGCAAATTGTTAAACATAGCCATAATTTTGAAGCTAGTTTTCTGAAAGTTCATTTCAAAGATCCCATGACACGAGTCATAAAGAGAAGGGAGTTTTTCCTGGTGTCCTTGTCAACAATCCTCCAGATAAAAATAAATTGTTACTTACTTCCTGCCCACAAAGTATACAGTCTTATTACAGAAAAGATAAAGTGTTGTAAAATGCTTTGAGGTGCCCTCCGGATGCATACTACATTATATCAAATGCAAGGATTATTATTATTAATAATTAATGTTTAATAAGAATGATGAGCATCCAGGGAGCAGGGAGTGTATGCTGGATGGTGTATTTGAAGTTTGAGAATAACTAAGGAGGAAAGTTAAGTGGAGTATTGACTTCAATAGTATCAGTAAAATAAAAACAAGGAAGGTTGCAACAGAGAGAAAGATGAGGGACAGAGGATTTATCAGACAACAATCTTTTCTTTTGTATCATAATCAGAAATGTGAGAGCGATATTCTGGAAGCACTTCCTCTTTAAGATTTCAATCTATTTGTCCTTTACAGAAAATCAAGTGTTGATGAGGGGTAAATAAGTATACGGCTAATGGCTAACTTAGCAAGGGTTAAACACTTATAACAGGATTATGCTGAATCAGTTGAGATTGCTGCTAGCCTTTTAAGAAAGTAGCTGCTAAAAATCAGGAATATGTAAAGTTCTCTCCTCTTTGGTGCTAAAGGTGTTCGAGCCTTCATATTCCGTGCTAACAATTGAATATTATTTCTCTGAATAACTGGGAGACGCACATAAATTTATCTGGTTAAATTTTATGTATTCATTATAAACATTTCAGGACATTTTTTTAAAAAAACATTCTAACAATATGAATAGATGGATCATTATTTAAGGTGGGTTCTTTTTTCTCTCGCAATTTGGAGGAGCAAAATAAAATTATCCCTGTCAAAGTTCCTGAGTTACATGGCCAGAGTGCCTGCAGTACTTTTGAAGCAGAGGCAGTTGTAATCTCAGAGAGTTTTCAAGCGGTTGCATTTGGTACCAGAAGGTACCGTTGTTAGCTGTTACATGTATAATGCCGAAGTTCTGAGTTGTCTGTCTGTCTGTCTGTCTGTCTGTCTGTCTGTCTGTCTGTCTGTCTGTCTGTCTGTCTGTCTGTCTGTCTGTCTGTCTGTCTGTCTGTCTGTCTGTCTGACAGTGTATCTGACAGATACAGCTAGTAGTTGATAAAAGTAACTGGGGAAGTAATACCACTCCAAAAATACCACATAAAAGAATCTTTATTTTTCTTACCAGATTTCTTAATAAAGTATATTACAAAGAACGACATAAGGAATAATATTAGAATCCCTATTAAATCATCAGCAAAAGAGTGGATTAGGCTCGATGATCAGTGGAGAGGGTTTACAGCATAGAAAGAATTGGCACAGGCTCTCACTGCAAGATGTTCATTCAATCACACTGCACTGCCTTACTCTTCAAACCTCTATTTTTTACAACAGGTGAAATAATGTAAGGTATTTATTTACTTATTGCACCACTGTCACCAACTGGTTAGTGACAAACTAGAGAAATGCCTGGCCCATTGCAATATTGTGACCAAATGTAACGTGTCGCGAGGTCATTAAATGAATGAAGCGTTCTGAGACGCCATCTGGCGTGGAGGGCGCTATATAAATCGAAGTTGTTGTTGTTGAAATTTGCTCTATCGATCCTTACAAATATAACACCCTACCTGCTCAGTGAGTGAATTGCTCCCAAAGTTTAGATGAAGAGGGCTGGTCAACCCATTGGATCTCATCCTTCCTCAAGTGTCAGTCTGGCTCAGAAGCAGCACTCTCATCTCTGAGTCAGAAGGTTGTGTGTTCAAGCCGCATGTCAGGACTTGGAATTACTGTATCAAGCTGTCCTTCAGATGAGGTATTACAGCACCTGCTTGAGGTCCCGTCTACCTTTTCCTGTGAAGTTTAAAATGACAAATATCCTATGAAGTTGATGCTGGGTTGCCTGAAAGTAAATAAAATTATTGAAAAAAGCAGAGGAAGCTGAAATAATCTCAACATACCCTAGTGCCTAATAATAAATTTGATCTTCCACTCTAGATATTGTGACACCTTTTCCAGACAGTTATTTCATCTGTTGAGCACTATCTTCGCTTTAAAAGTTCAGAAAGCAGTCAGTATCCTAAACCAGTTGCCTCGGCAGCAGTATTTTGCAGCACAGTGTTATTTTGCCCTCTTTGCTCGAATATGTCACAAAGACACATATTTTTGCATTGGCTTCAGAAATTAAGAGTTCACTGAGTCGTTATTAATTCTATAAACAGCTTTTCATTTCACTCTGTTCTTTTTTCCTCCGAAGACAAAGACAGGAATTTGTTTGCTACAGGATGGAACTCAGGAGCCTTTTGAAGTGCGACTGCACTTAGCAAAGGATATTTTAACAATTCAGGAGCAAGACGTTATCTGTGTGTCGAGTGAACCTTTCTATTCCAGTGTAAGTATGATATTTATTCTCTCAAGAATATTTGAATTTCAACATGCATGTTATTTAGCATGAAAAAACTCCAGGTATTGACTAAAAAGTAACCATATTTTGTGCATTTACATCACTTCTTCACTGGAGATTTGTTGTGAAATATAAGACAGTATTTTTTTGGAATAATGGCCCAAATAGCTTGTGGTTCAGTTTGTCTTACGCCTTGTTTCACTGGTTAACATGTTGCTTCAGTCAGCAGGTGTGACAACATAAAATGCACTGGTGGGATTCACATGCATAACACTCATAAATGGCCTCAAGACTCAATGATAATCCAAGAAGTAAAGCACAGCAGCATGTGTGAAATTGATAGCAGGTGACCATGAGTGAAGGCTGGCATCTATTTACACAGCCAAGTTATATCACATGAGAGGTACACAATAAAGGTTTGGCTCCTCGTTTCTGAATATCCACCAAACTATATTTCAAGAGAGAACTTGATGCACGCGTGAGAGAGAAGGGAATAGAGGGGTACATGTGAGGAGATTAGTTGGGGTGGGGACTTGTGTGAAATATAAACACCAGCACAGACAGGTTGGGCTGGATGGCCTGTTTCCTTGCTACATCACTCGATGTAACGCTCTACTGTATAACTTGATTATAGCATCAAGCTGTTTCTTATATATGTCCAGCATCCCAGCTCTTGCACCCTTATTGGCAACACCTCCTAGCTGTTGACTAATCTCTGCATATCTCTATCCCGTTTAGGATCTCTGTGTCTCTGTAACATCCCCTCTGATTTGTTTATGACATAACTGGATAACTGGATTTTAATATAAGTGTTGCAAAATGTGTTTAGTTGATTACTGAACTTTACGCAACAGTAATCCCAGTTTCTTTTGCAACAACAACAACAAAATTATATTTATATAGTGCCTTTCACGTCAGGAGGACGTCCCAAGGCTGGAATGCATTGCAATAATGATCTATCATACTTGACTGTTTGCTGACCATTTGAAAGCTGAAAAGGAGGGTCTTGAGATGTGCCTTGGCAGAAGTAAGGGAGGGAGCAAGACGAGGGCATTGTGGGATGGAGTTCTAAAGGCTAGGGGCAGAGAGGCTGAAAGCCCGGCCATCAATGGTAGGGTGGGTCAGGCAGGAGACATTGAGTGGACCGGAGCCTGCAAATACGATGGAAAGAAGTGAGTTAAATCATTCAGGAGGTGATTGCATACAGCATTGAAGACATGAATTGGATAAATACATAATTCACCAGTAGCAGTAACAGCAGGACAGCTGCATGTGTTATAGCCGAACCTAAACCAATCTCAGCATGTTTTCCCGAATTATATCCAGATGTATTTATTCCTTGTTTGTATCAATCTGCTAAATATTTCATGCATTGTAATGAAATTAGGCTAAAGTAGTGGGAACAAACATCTGTTTAGTCCATGGAAATACAGTGGGAAGAGAGTATATGACCTTGTAGTGATACAGAATTAATTGAATCTCGGGTTCTGCTGGTGGTGAAGACCTTTCTCTGCTGAAGACCTTTCTTTTCAACTGCGCCTTTGGTCACCTTCCCACCCCTCCCCCTGGCTCGGTCCCGGGATCCTAAACTGTAAAGCGCTCTGAGACGCCGTCCGGCGTGGAGGGCGCTATATAAATCCAAGTTATTGTTGTTGGTGGTGGTGAGGAGGGGTTTGGCAACAGACATATATGTCCTTCCCTATATCTTGGAAGATATAATCCAAACATTAATTTTTATTAACCATTTCCTTTACTGGAAATAAAACTGATCTATATATTTATTCATCGGTTTTGTTTATATTGAAGGAAAGGGGTAAAAAACATTCCATATTGAAATGGTGATCTTTATATTGCAGTTCTGAAATTCGCATTCTCCAAAAGATCAATTGAAAAACTGAAGCTCCATTGTTTTTTCTCTTCGAACTTCCTCTCCAGTTTTCTCCCCGATTGCCTTCCCTTTTGCAGGGAAAGCCCATGCAGGCATTTAATTCCATAGATGCTGGTACCTCTCCTCTCTTCTACCTGGTTATGTTGGCTGGCATTAACTGTCCATGTGCTATCACAAGTCAACCAAACTCTGCTCTCATCTGCACATGAGAATTTCCTGAAGGACTCATAAGCTATTGATCAGAAGGCCTAAATTCCACTAAATTTACAAGATTAAATTGGTCTCAAGAGAAAATGACTAAGGTGACATGGAGTTTCAAGCCTCTGAAATGGGTATACCTTTACACTCTCGATAGCAGTGTTTGCAGTGACTAAAAGCTGAGAGGAAGCCCAGAAAGCAAAGCTGTATTGTGCACATGTTAACAGGCATCTGAGTTTCAGTGCTTGGTACACAATTTCATCCTTACTGTCCTCCCTTCAAAGATCAAGCCTTTTTTTTAAAAAAATGAATCCAGTGTCCTAGCCTCAAGCACTCTTCCTGGAAACAGTTCCAGTTGTTTGCTTTCTCTTGAGGAATTTTTTTTTTTCTGGTACCTGTCCTAAAATTGCTGTTTGCAACTCTACAACAGTAAAATTACATTTATAGAGCACCTTTCACGTTGGGAGAACGTCCCAAAGTGCTGAACAGTCAGGTGTCGGGGCCCGAGTATGGGGGAGGGATGGTGTAGGGGTGAGGGAAGGCAGAGAGGTGGGAGGGCGATCAAAGGCATGATCGAAGAGAAGGGTCTTGAGACCGGTCTTAAAGGAGGCAAGGGAGGAAGCGAGGCAAAGGGACCGTGGGATGGAGTTCCAGAGTGTGGGGGCAGAGAGGCTGAAAGCCTGGCCACCGATGGTAGAGCTGGTTGGGCGGGAAACGGAGCAGACCGGAGCCCGCTGAACGGAGGGAGCGGGCAGGTTGGTAGGGAGTCAGCAGGTCAGAGAGGTAGCAGGGGGCAAGGCCATGGATGGCCTTGAAAGTGAGAATGAGGATCTTGAACTCGATCCTCTGGGGGATGAGGAGGCAGTGGAGTCGGGTGAGGGTAGGAGTCATGGAGCCTGGTGCGTGAGAGTACACAAACTGCAGAGTTTTGGGTGATTTGCAGTCTGTGAAGGGAAGAGTTGGGAAGGCCGATGAGGAGGGAGTTTCCGTAATCGAGCCTTGATGTGACAAATGCGTGGGTGAGGGTTTCGGCAGCCTGAGAGGTGAGGCAGTGGCGAAGTCTGGCAATGTTGCGGAGGTTGTGGTAGACAGTGCTGGTCATGGCGCGGATGTGGGGGAGAAAGGACAGTTCAGGGTCAAACAAGACACCCAGTTTCCTGACTGGCTTAGTGAGGTTGAGTGTGCAGCCGTGGAGCCTTACCTCTAAACCTGTGTTCGCTTGTTCTAATGTCTTGGTGCATCCTAAAATATTGTTCTGAGGGTCACTCCACTGGTGCATGACACGCAGAGTCCTTGTCTGACATAGACATGGCGCTGTTTATGCCTTCAGCTCCCCTCTTGACTCTCTTCCCCCTCCTTGCTCCCTCCCTTCCCTCCCCTCACCCTGACCATTTACCCCCTGCTCGGGTCATGACCCAACTGTGCAGTGCCTTGGGACGTCCTCCTGACGTGAAAGGCGCTTTATAAATGGAATCTTGTTGTTGTTGTTGTGTTTGTTGTCTTCACTTTTATAATCACTGGGTGCGAGAGGTTGAGTTCACCCGTCACCAGAGATGTTGAGATAAGATGTTTAAGATCAGTTCAAACAGAAGAACCTTGTAGCTGAGCTGAAAATCATTAGCACAACTACTGGTCTCAGTGATCAGTGGTACATGATGAAAAGACAGCATCAATGGAAATGCATCATTTATTGATCTCATTAGAACTAAGGCCCACCCAGCCAGATGTTAAAGATGTTGAACAGACACATAGAATGAAAGTAGGGATGAATATTGAACTGGAACTAATCCCATAGAGGGCAGAATGTAAGTTATGAAGATATAGAAGGGAGGGGTCACCTTCTGGCAGGTCTCACTTCCCTGTTGCCTTCATCTCAAGACATGGCTGGACCACCTCCAAGTTTATTTGACTCTGATTCGGATTAATCAATGAACACGATGTGTTGAGAGAAAAGGAGTAATTTGACAACCAGCAGGTGAAACAACACATTGCAGTGGCACTGCTTTGCCTCCTGAGTCAGAGCAGAGATCCTCACATTTCAAACAACTGCATACTCTTCCTCAGGGATCAGTTACTTTCCTGACTTGATGCATATATGTTTCTATTCTGCACTATCACTACACTTACAGCCATTCCCGCATAGCTGTAGCATCTGCGCTGCCTGTGTCGGAAGGAAGCACGTAGGTGAGAGAGAACAGAAGAGAGACCACAAGAAAAGGAAGCAGAGAGTATGAAAGAGAGCTCAATATAGTATAATTTACATTCATATAGAACATTTCACCTCTGTAGGATGTCTCAAAGAGCTTAAAACTGATGGCTGTTTCATGACCAGGCAATAAAAATCTTTTGGTGCCAACCAGTATATGACTGGTTCCTTCTTTCTGCAAATCACCTGGGTTAAGATGTGGTATCACATTTAAACAGCTGTAATCATACCATTCAATACAGGAGACAGACTCGATTTACTGCTCGAGATGACTAAATTACTGATGGAGTTATAGTATTTCCCCATCCTTAAAGACAATGACACACACCAATTTGAACTCTGTATTTGCCAACCACAGATGAGCAGTCTAATATAATACAATACAAACTTATATTTATATAGCACCTTTCACATCAGGAGGATGTTCCAAAGCACAGGAAATACACTAACATTAGGAAAATAATGCTAAATTTGGCTCAAATAGAAGATGGCTGAATGTGTGTTGGAGAATTTGACAGGTCTGTGCATGACTCCTGAGCTCTATGTGAGAAGAGCTTCTTTTCTCACATTTTGGCACAATTGGACCATTTCAAATTAAATGCTTCTGTCCTAAAAGAGGCATCAGCTTTGGGCTGATACTGGCCTGACCATTATTTCACCTGGGAGTGTTGCAGCCAGCAGGGATGATTTGTTTATATCTCTTCAGCTTGACTAGTTTGAAGGTCAGGTGAATGTGGTATGAGGACTATGTTGCCTTGATCGCTTGTATTCTGCTTTTTATGATTTGCTGAAAGTAAGCAAAATATTGCTTTAATAACAAGCAGATGGACTTTTACAGCTTTGAACAGCTTTTATTCTTTTCACCAAAGAACTCATGCTGGATGTTACAACTGATATTTCGAGTAATGCAAGAATTGTTCACTTATTGAACCTGTGTGTTTACAATAATTGGATTATGAATAAAGTGTTATGCTTATTCTGCAGGAAAGAACAGTGACAATCAGACGACAAACAATTGGTGGATTTGGTCTAAGTATAAAGGTGCTCAATACTTTTGACTGTATATTGTTGGTACATTTTTGAAGCTCAATGGAAAACTACAATGGGGGTGAAATTGTGGAATTCATAGTCAAGAAAAGAAGTGTGATAAGAGGTCAAAAACAAAACACTGGCCTCAAAATGGTCTTTTCGTGAATCAAATCATGATTCTTTTTTTCAAGCAGATTTGGTCGTGAATTCCTATCAATTTCAATTACATTTTGGAAGTACATGTTGCTTCCAGTTGACAATACCACACTTTCAACCCATAAGATTACGCAAAGCATGTTTTTAATGAAGGAAAGAAAGGTGTTGTATCTGAATTTTGAACAGTTTTGGAAGCACATGGCTTCTTTGCATAGTTATATAAATTGCTGTCGTGGTATACCCCATTAAGAAAAACATTGATTTATATTCATTTTGAGCTGTTTAGTGTCATCAATACATTGGCACAAACCTGAAGGAACACACAGTTATTCATGGTGTGCTGAATGTTGCTTGCAATTGGTGTGCAAAACTGCCTACACCTCAATTAGTCCATTTCTTCTGTTAAAAAAAGGTTAAAAAATGGCATTCACTCCAATTGTCCTGTATAAAATCTGCCAGCTCCAGCTCCCACAATATAACATACAAGTATAGCTCTAGCAGGACCCTGGATATCATTGAGGCAACCTTCTAAACGCTCTACAAATTACACTAAGAAATGTTTTTATGGACAAAATTGATGTAAAACATAAGCACAATGCTACACATTTGATCTTATGAAAGTCAACCAATTTACAGAACTCGTGGATGAGAACATTCTATTCTCTGCTGGTCTGTAAATTTACCGACCTTGGCTGTGTGAGCTTATAATGGGATTTTCCCCATCATAAACATGCAATGCCAACCTCTGTAAATTTACAGACCAGCAGAGAATTGTCCTTCTTGTGCTTTACTGACAAACATAATTATCATAATAAATGTCTCAAAGTGCTTCACAATTTGTCAGTGAACTGTATTTATAGACAAACGCCATAGCCAATTTGCCCATAGCAGTGACACACAAACAACCATGTAGTGAATGACCAATTTTATTTGGGGATTGTTGGCCAGGATACTGGAATAAATTACATTCTCTTTTTGGCTAATGTCATGAGATTTTCAATGTCCACCTGAACAGGCAGAGAAGGGCTCAGTTTAACCTTTCATCTGAAGAATTGTGACAATTAGCTGATATGTAAACACATTTAGACTTGTTATTGTAAAACTCCTTTGTATTATACTATTTATATTACAGATTTCTGTGCTCCTAATCACAAAGAAAGGGGTATTTATGCAGTTAAAAATTGGAAACTGGCTTAATTCACAAGCTTGATCTGGATGAAGAAGACCCTTTAGCCCATCTGGTCCCATCCCTCTAGAACACCCACTCTACCATCATCCTATCACTGCATCAAGCTGCTTTTTAAATGAGTCTTGTGTCCTGGTCTCTACCACCTTTCCTGGAAACCTGTTCCAGTTGTTGATTTTTTTTCTCAGTGCATGTCTGACACATGTGGAAACCCATTCTAAAAATATCCAAACAAAACAGAGTTCAGATCTACTTGGAGGGATGCATCCTTCTTACCTAATTCTGTAGCTCAGTGGTTAGAGCACTCGCTTTGAAAGCGAGAGACCTGAGTTCAATTCCAAGCAGGTCAGGGTGAAACCTTGGGCAAGTTTCCTCACTCCACACGCCTAATAATAATCCCTCCAAAACAAAAAAACAATAATAAATTGGTCATTTTCAATCCACGACTGTTTGTGGGACATTGCTGTGCGCAATTGGCTGCCGTGTTTGCCCACAAATATACAGTCAATTCACTTTACAGTGTGTTCTGTGAAGCGCTTTGGGACGTCCTCCCGACGTGAAAAGCGCTATATCAAATGCAAGGATTATTATTTATTATTATTATTAGGCACAGATTGGCAAGAGCCAAGTCTTGGAGACACCAAAGAATGCGTTGGAGTGCTGCTGGAGTCAAACTAGCTAAAACTGCAGTTTGTTATTGAAAGCACTGTCTGACAAGCTTTCCCATTACTTGTCCAGCTATAACTACCCTACCTGTTAGGGCTTTGTCTTGCGGGTTAACAGGAGCTGAGTGGGAAGACTATCTGTCCCCAGTGACTGGCTTGCCTTTCCAAGTCCTGCTGATGAGTCAGTCATTTATTACCCTCTGCCTATGAATCAGCTTACAAAACTGCACCTCAGCACAAGTTGGCAACTTCAGGAAAGAAACTGTGAAATGAATTTTCTTTCAAAAACTGTTTGAAATTATTTATTTGAAGTTGAATTAAATTGGAACCCTCTGAACCAACACTGAAATGCATGGTATCTCACAGCGTTGATTCACCGACACTGCCTATCAGCTCAATGGATGCATTAAGTGGATTTGAGCACAGCCATTTGATCAAAGTCAGAGTGGAGTGCGGTTGGGGGTTAATCCACATTCATCCATAGACTGAAATATCCTTCCATCAGCAGGAGTGAAATGTCCCACAATGTGTCCATTTCTGTATGACCTTACAAACCGCATTCCCCATCTTTGTATCCTGAAATCTGTTCTTGCTTTTCCTAGAAACGCATCCAGGGACCTCTTGAACCCACAAATCATACCTACCTCAATAGCCGTGCCTGATTATAATATTGACCAAATAGTTTGTTCTTCTGTGCAGCAATCCTGCATTAATTCTATCTGACCACATGTAAAGAGTAAAGAGACGTCTGTGTTTATCAGTTTGTTGAAAGCATTGCATTGGTATGTTATAACTTTATCTTTCTTCCATTTTTTAGGGTGGTGCTGAACACAATATTCCTGTTATTATATCCAAAATCTCTAAAGAGCAAAGAGGTATGTTCTTCATTGTACATTTTTTAAATGGTTCAAATGCCCATGTGAAATAGTTTGACATAGGATTTTTTTTCTTCTGTATTATTTGCAAAGCTGACCTATTGGGCCTGCTGTTCATTGGAGATGCTATCCTACAGGTGAGCATGCTCTAATACTATGTTAATGCAGACAATTGTGTGAACAGATGATCAAAATGAATTCAAGTTTGTCAGTGAATTCTTTCTCTTTTCCTGCTTTCTCTGATCATCAGATAAATGGAATAAACGTTAGGTCCTGCAAGCATGAAGAAGTGGTAAGTACAATATATATTGTTGACGCTTGTGGATCAGCCTGGCTCAGTTGATGGCATTCTCGCCTCTGAATCAGAAGGTTGTGGGTTCAAGTCCCATGTCAGGACTTTGAATTTACATGGTCTAACTGACATTCCAGTGCAGTGCTAAATGTGTGCTGTATTGTTGAAGTTGCTGTTCTTTAGATGAGATGTTAAACCGAGGTCCCCTCTGCCTGTTTAGGTAGTCAAGAAAGATCCCATGGCATCACTCAAGAAGAGAAAGAAGTTTTGCCTGGTTGTCCTGGCTGACATTCCCCCAGTTAAAATTGGTCATTCACTTCATGGCTAAATCATGAGACATTGTGGTGCCACAAATTGGCTGCCATGTTTACATACAAAATGCACAGTCACCAGATGTTTTAATATATCCTGTGAAGCACTTTGAGATGTCCTCCCGACATGAAAGGGAGGGTGGAATGACATTCAGACTGAAAATCAGTTAATCATTATTTTCAGAAGTATCACTTAACAGATTCAATGTAAGGAAACATCACATTTTCACCCCAATATTAACTTGCAAAATTGCAAAATGTATCCCAAAATGTTTCACAATAAGAAAAAAATAACATTGATTATACTTTAAGGTTGATTTTGGAGTCCTCAAGATAACCTGTTGACTAAAAATACATGGTTGCTTTTCCTTCAACTTTGATTGTTCAGGAAAAAGTTTCTTCAGAAGGTCCTTGAGAATTAATTTATTTTGTGTTTGCTTTAAAATTAATTAATTTTTTTATCAAGGTCCTGAGATGCACCAATATTGAGATTTTTAATCTATACTAATAAAGACGAAGTGTCTGTCTGTGTATCTATGTATCCGGCATTCACGCAATAACCGATTGCTGCAGAGACCTGATTTATATCTCATCGGAAAGGTCTTGCATCTGGCAGTGCCATGGGTATATTTTTTTGGGGGGGATCTCCTATCGTTGCCGAGCTATATTAAAAAATGCTTTAATTAAGCCCAAAATATGAGGTATAAATCGTATTCTGCAATTATACAGAGGAAAGCACACACCATTCGGAGAGATACATCTACATGCTGCAACAAATGTATGACACTCTTTTTCTGAGAGAGAGAGAGACTGGGAGAAACACTGAAAGGGAGAGGGACTGAGAGAGAGAACGAGAGAGACTAAGAGAGCGAGAGAGAGAGTAAGAGAGAGAGAGACTGAGGGCGAGAGAGACAGAGCGACTGAGAGAGAGAGAGAACTGAGACAGAGTGACTGTGAGAGACTGTGAAGAAAAATATTAAAGGAGTCCTCCCACATGAGTCCTCCCAGCTGAGTATAGATAAAGACAAAATGTCTGTCTGAGTGCCTGTCTGTGTGTCAATCTACATTCCATATTGGATTCTTTGGGTGCAAGCGAATCTGCAACGGTTAAATCTAGTAACAAATAAATAGGCGTTTCATTCTCCTGGGCTCTGTGCATGAAAAAAATCTCACGTGCAATTCAATATAACACTAGCAGACTCGAATAAGATTCTTAGCAGGTCATTGGAATCCTTGAGAAATAGAACAATTGGTACCAAAGCTATTTGACACATCGCCATAATGGCAACACCACTACTATGGCTGAAAAGCAAGAACTTAATTGTAGGCAATATATAATCTTCCATCCTATATTGTCCCACTTCATCCACATTTGATGGAGCGGGCTTCTGTGTTTCTATGTTCCAGCGGTCTGTGACATTTAATGGAGAGTTGTTTGTACAGATCTCAAAGAAAAGGGGTCAAGTCACCGGGCTCGGTGCATTCCCACGTACTATTTCCAATGTAAAATTTAGAATCTGCAACTCTGTGCACATCAAAACCCCAGCTGCTGGCACAGCTTCTGAGTTTCTGAGTGAGAACGTTATGGGTATTGGTATTTTTAACTCATCTAGTCACAACTGACACTTTTATTACGTTGCTGGAGGTGTGCTGCGTTGTTGCAGGTTCCTTCGTTTGGATGAAACATTAAACTTTCTCAGCATTGATGTCCATGAATCCCATGCGGTTTTCTTTGTTGGCTTTACACTGAGTTTTTTNGAGTAAGTTGCTAATTGGAAGTGAAAGCCCACAATCTATGAAATCGTTGATCGTCGTACTTGTCACTCCCACTTTTCTGAGCTTCAGATCCAGGATATAAGCAGTCTCTCCAATGCATCACTGACCAATGCAGATGCTGCAACCTTCATTCTCAGTGAATGGCTCTGAACTGGTTAGTGAGCTCAGTTGTGGAGGTGAAGGTAATGAATGCAGTGCAGATGGATGAATGAGTGACTGAGAGTGAGGCATCAATACACTAGACTTTACCAACCAGACCAGTGCAAGATTGTCTGCGGAGAGAGAACAAAGTAAATATCAATAAAGTACGACAGAGATGGACTCAAATTGCTTATGTCTTGCTACTGAAAGATGGATAATGGGGTTGATCTCACTACAAATAAACCCACCGTTTACCTCTCTGTGTCATGATTATAGCTCTTAGAATACTGGATTGAAAACTATGGAATGAATTGTCACTTTTCATCCCAGATTTATAGAAAACATCCCCACTACATTAATTCTGTGTTACAAAACTAATGGCCCTGTTCATGCTACTGGAAACTTGAAGCTCAAGGAACAACTGAGGGGCAAGCAAGCAGACTTTGTTCCGAAATGAATTGCATAGCCGTTTTTTTCGGACACTTGAAGGATTCGTGTAATGCATTGATGTCTTAAGCAGCATTGATGACAGAGATTGTCTGATAGAATTAGATTCTTTGTAGAGTTCATGCTGGCTCAATGTGATTTTTGTGCCAATCTGTCACAAGCTCTGAGATTTGGCTTTTACAAGTCCTCTTAAGAGAAGCAGTAGGAGACCACCACACAGAAATAGTCTTGCAGCACTCAGACGTTGGTTGTAATGGAGTTGCAGCAATGTTTTTACAAACTTAGAGCTGAGATTAGACTGCCAGCTTTCAAATCTTTCAATCTGCTTCAGGAAACCCCCAGCCTTTCTATGTTGATTTGGGAAATGCTAGCTTTAAAAGATGAGTTAATAATAATCTTTGCATTTGATATAGTGCCTTATCATGTCTTCAAGACATCTCAAAGAGCTTCACAGAATATACTGTAAAGTGAATTGACTGTATATTTTGTGGGCAAAATGCAGCAGCCAATTGCACACAGCAGTGTCCCACAAACAGTTGTGGATTGAGTGATCAATTTTTTTTTGAAGAAATTATTACCCCGGAAAAGCTATCTGCCAATTGACTAAGAACCGGGATAAGGAAACGTGCACAATGTTTCGCTCTGCTGGGAATCAAAGCTAGGTCCTCTCGCTTGCAAGGCGACTGCTCTAACCACTGAGCTACAGGACTCTTGTATTAAGCCTGTATTCCCCAAAACAGGGTGTTGTTAGTTGGCGTCAGCCTGGCTTGGTTCCTTGCACTATCACCTCTGAGTCAGAAGGTTGTGCGTTCACGCCCCATATCAGCAAATAGTCCAGGCTGGCCCTTAAGTGTATTACTGTGGAGTGCTATGTTGTTAAAAATACTGCCCTTTGAATGAAACATTAAACCAAGGTCCTATCTGCCTGTTCAGGTGAATGTTAAAGATCACATGTGTGAAAATTGACTGCCACATTCACCTACGAATACACAATCTCTGCACTTTACTCTAATGATAGTAAGTACTCTTGCATTTCGGATAATGCCTTTTTCTTGGTCAGGACATCTCAAAGTGATTCACAGGATTTACAGTGACTGCAGGCAAACGTGGCAGTCCACTTGTGCACTACGGTGTCCCACAAACAACTTTGAAATGAATGAACAATTTTATTTGGGGGAGTGTTGGTCAGGACACTGGAGAAACTCTCTTCTTTTGATTAATGCCACAGGATATTTAATGTCCACCTGAGATTGAGAGTTACAATGACCTAGCAAGGTATTATATCAAATGCAAAGTGATCTGCCAAACCAGAAGTTGTTCCATTTCTTGCACATTGCTTGTGTGCAATGTGAAACATTGGATCCAAATGACCACATTATAATAGGTTTCCACTGTATTTATTGCAAAGTGTCACAGTTTTACCAAAGTTTATATGCAGCAGATTATGCCTTTGATCAATGCTATATAGCTTTCATATGGTAGGGAAACACAATAAGTCATAAACATTGTGTAGTTAGTTCACTGTCTCTCTGATGTCTCAGTTCATAAAGCTGTTGTCTGGAGTGAAAATGATCCATTCAGCGTCTCTAAGAGTAAGGCACCTGCAAAACTGCAACTGAAGATCTATTATAACCATTTATTTCTAGTTCCAGGTTCGATCTATCATCTGAGCTGACTGTAACTCATCTCAGCTGGGTCTGACAATTGACCACAGCATAATTATAATGGGGAGCTGTAAATGTAACAGTGTTCGTCCTTCTGATTGCTATTCAGTGACCCCTGGTGCAAAGTAATGACATCAGGTAGGGCAAGATCATGCTTGGCTATGATGGCCCTAAGATTAATAGCACAAAATAACTCATTGTCTGGGTTTCACATGGAGAACGGCCACTTGACTGAGGAATTGGATGGTGGCTGCCATTGCTGGAAAAGCACTCCAACAAGGATCTGAGTGCTTAGCAGGGGGGGAGAGAAAAGAAGGGAAAACCATATTTATATATCATTCAGTAAAAATAACGTGCAGATAATGATATCAATGTAAAAGTTATTATTTATTTATTTATTTATTTATTTATTTATGGGTTACGACCTCCTGTGTGGTAAGCCATTTCAAGATGCCTTCCTGACATTTGATCTTCCTGGTGACAAAAGCACTAAATATTCCAGCTCTTGAAAGGCATTGTGCTGTACCATAACGACAATGTTACATCAATGCTTCCTTTACACACAAGGTTTCCGGCAATACACTCCATTCATTCATTACCTGCAATTTGTATTCCTGCAAATGATGCCATCCCTCATTGTGACACAGCATTTATGGGCGGTATTACAGCGAGGCACTTAGCATGTTGATCACCTGACTGCAAAACATGAAATACAACACGAAAATGCAGAAGGCAATGCCCAGAAGTCTTTAAAGAGAAAGTATTATAATAATAATCCTTACATTTGCTAGTTTGATATAGTGCTTTATCACATTTTCAAGATGTTTTAAAGTGCTTCACAGAACATACTGTAAAGTAAATTGACTGTATAATTTGTGGGCAAAAGTTTAAAAGGTGGAGGGAGAAATAATCGTGTTTCATAAAGCCCTTCTTTTCTATCTCCCATACACAAACAGTTAAGTGGAATGCTTGAAAGCATATCAGCCTGTAAAGCCAACTGAGGCAAAAAAAAATTTTAATTGTTTGATTTCATTTTTTACTGGAGGTCAAGAACGTGGAGGTGGAACAAAGGAACATATGAATACAGGAACAAGAAGAGGCCATTCAGCCCATTGAACCTGTTTGAGCAGTTTATTAGATCTTAGTAGATCTTAGTAGATTGCCCTTTTACCAAACCCCTTAATACCTTAATACCTTAATAATAAAGTGATTTCCAGCTGCAATGAAATATTGTATAACATTTTGGGCAAACAAACAAATAAATAATCCTTGCATTTGTATATAGCACCTTTCACATCAATAAGACACCTCAAAGTGTTTTACAGAGTGACTGTATTTTGAAGGTGAAATCTTCAAGATGGTCACTGCTCTGGTTGATTGTTTCACTCTTCTGGGTATCCTGGGATTAAACTAGAGCTTCTTCTGATTAACCCACAGGTTCAAGTGCTGCGTAATGCTGGTGAAGAAGTGACTCTTACGGTTTCTTTTTTAAAGCGAGCGCCTGCTTTCCTGAAACTCCCCCTCTATGAAGACTGCACATGTGAGCACAATAACCTCTTTTAGTGTAAATAATGCAGGTGCTTGCCGTGATACCCACTTCCATTCCATTTTGCTGAAATGAAGCTAGAATCTCTGGTTTCTCATGCAGAAAGAATCTGTGAAATTTTGCGATGTGATGTGTAAAATAAATAGCATCTATGGTGCTAATTAATATCAAGAATGAATTTAGTGATCTTATGAAATTTAGTCCATCGACTGGTCCCTGGGTATGCTGGTAATAGAAACAGAGATACTTGGAGGTGGAACTGGAACGTAACACAACTAATCCATATTTTTCTATTAGAATATTAGATACCAATTTTCCCCAGTTAAGGTAAAATTTCATTGCAGCATATTACAATGGAAAATCCAATTAGTGGCTGACATTATCAAAGCCATTGCAAATATTATTCAAAGGTTTGTATAGTTATTGACTTTGTTGACCATTGAGATGTCACAATCTCCTGAACAAAGCTATTTGCACTGATAACACATCAGTGTCTGAACTTCCATATATATCATTGAGTGATCTTACTTCTCTCAATGTTTATGCTCTGACTTTATTCCAGATGGATTGAAGTTTTGTATCTGTTTGGATTAATTTGCTTTTCTCATAATAGCCCTCAGGAAAATAAACTACACGCAGGCTCACATTGGTCTGGCAGAAAGACCATGATTAATTGTGTTATAATCTCCTGCAATACTTCATGATTAATATATAGAAAGAAGATGATCATACACTCATTGACCACAACAGTTTTTTGTGCTGCGGGGATCCATGTGTGGAAATTTCCCAGCCTGAGCCAAATAATGGAGATGTAGGGATCAATATTGTGAACTTTCTCTAGCTGTACCATTATGGATCAAGGTGTTCTAAAGCCTCAGGAGATAAAAACACATAGGAAAAAAATACAATAAAGTAAATTGTAAATGGTCGGTGTATTTTATGGGATGGATGGCCTTTTTGCATTCTGTACATCCTGATGTTCTTCTATAGAGATGCTGATATGTTGCACAATGATCAATCATTGCATTGATTTTATTGCATGCAGAACACAAATTATTGGTAGTGAATCTGACAGCGTAGTAACGTTTTTTCTGTTTCCCTGTAGGTGTCCCGAGTGATCAGAGCAGCGGCACATCTTCACCACTTTGTGACAGTGGATTGCACCTTAACTACCATCCCAACAACACAGTAAGAGTTTTATTTTCAATTTGAAACTGTGCCTTATGCTGCATGTATGGATGCGATTTTCCAGCCAACAAACAGTACAAATGGAAGTTGAAACAACACAAATTGCACAGGAGTAGCCTGGAGGAGGTGATTTTGGCAGCAGTTCAATTCTCAGATTAATTGCTATATGATTGCATTGGTTGTAATCCCCCAGTCTTCTTTATCAAAACTCCCAGGATGCTCAAACACACTGACTCTTACTGCTATAAAATAAGTGGTCCCGTAAATAAAGGAACATTAGTGGAGAATAAATGGTGTGAATCATACAGACAAGGTGAAGCTAACTGCAGTAGAGTTCCATTAAACATCCTTGTTTACAATGCTGGTCCATTTATAATGCCATTGTAGTTTACTTTCCCCTAAAAATGATTGTCAGGGAACCAGTAGCGCTTCATAAACTGGTTGGTGTGAGCACTAGGTGCAGGAAGTGTTCCTCATGTCTAATTTGGCATGCTGCACATTTGTACTATGTGCAGGAAATGCTGCTGACACCATTCACTTCAAGACACGATCACCCAGCAATCACCTATATTTTCCCACCTCACTTATAATATGCCACAAAGAAATTGGACCCGGTCTACAGCATTAGAAAGGGGTTTCCCTGCATGAAGAAGTCATAAATGTAGCTGCCATATTACCAAGATTAGGGTTTCAGTTTATGTCAGATGGTGGTTGAGGCAGGATCCTTATTCCTCTGAATATTATCGACAGACGAAGGTTCATTCTCAAGGCTGATCTTGACTTTCCCCTTTTGGAAAACAAATGATATTAATTTTAACAACAACAAAATGACATTTATAGAGCGCCTTTCACGTCAGAAGGACGTCCTAGAGCCCTGAGTAGTCAGGTGTCAGGGCCCGAGCATGGGGGAGGGATGGTGTAGGGGTGAGGGAAGGCAGAGAGGTGGGAGGGAGACCAAAGGCATGATTGAAGAGAAGGGTCTTGAGACCGGCCTTGAAGAAGGCAAGGGAGGAAGCGAGGTGAAGGGACCGTGGGATGGAGTTCCAGAGTGTGGCGGCAGAGAAGTTGAAAGCCAGGTCACCTATGGTAGGGTGGGTTGGGCGGGAGACATGGAGCAGACTGGAGCTTGATGAGCGTAGAGAGTGGGCAGGTTGGTAGGGAGTCAGCGGGTCAGAGAGGTAGGAGGGGGCAAGGCCATGGATGGCCTTGAAAGTGAGGACGAGGATCTTGAACTCGATCCTCTGGGGGATGGGGAGCCATATATTAAGTGATATATTTCAGCAACAACCACAGCAGCCACTTTACAAGGAGCTCAATTACGCTTGGATTTTGGTACGACTCTCCTCCAACTTTAAGTAACATTGTGTGTGATTGTAACTTATTTAAAAGCCTTCTTGCTAGAACTTTGCTTCCTTTAATTCATCAGGCTGTTGGAACTTTTTCTTCACGTATCTTTACGATGTTACCTCTGCTTAGCTCTCTCCTCCTCTGCTTAGCCCTCTCTCCCCATCATAAGCCTTTTAAGATCAGGATCTCAGCCGTGCAGTGGAAACTGATCCCAGATGTATTCTTTAACTTCTACCTGAACAGGCAGACAGGACCTCAGTTTAATGTCTCAACTGAAGGACATCATTTCCAACAATGCAGCGATCCTCCAGTACTGCATTGGAGTGCCAGTTTAGACAATATGATGTCCAAGCCCTGACATGGGGCTTGAACCCCCAACCTTCTGACTGGTCTATCGCTCTGATGTCATGTTTGTTTTTCGCCAAGGATCAAAGTCAATTACTCACAATGAAGACAGATGATTGATCCCTTCTATTAGTTAGTTCCTTTCAGCTGGCACCCAATACATTGATAGCAGAAAATTTAAACACAAATACTGTAATTGGGCTTCACTTCAGTGGGAAACAGCTGTCCTCAAAGAAATGTCAGAGGCAAACCATTTATAATAAAATAACTGGTCGCTGTGTTTGCATTAACTGATATAAGGCATTTTTATGGAGTTTGATTTACAGAGAATTGTGATAATTTGTATTAATTTACCTTGAGAGGAAAATTACATGTATATTACATGGACCTGTAGATAAAAACGTAATGTAAAAAATGACAAGAAATCTCAAGAGAAACTGACATTAAGTAGAATCTGAAACTATTTTAGATCAACACCATTTATGAATTATATTCTGATGGTTGCATTTATATGCTGTATTAAAGCCAATGGCAGAAATACCTTGCATTAACAGAAAGATTAAGTTATATTTATTGTAAACATGATATAACCTTGTAGAAGAGTGCTGGCCAGCCCATGGCTAGGTGAGTTATGGCATAAATCAAGAAATATTCAATCAAGAAAATCAACCAAAAAGGTTAGCAACCACCATTCTAGGGGAAACCAAACTGCCCGCTCCCTCTGTTCAGTGGGCTCCGGTCTGCTCCATGTCTCCCGCCCGACCCACCCTACCATCGGTGGCTGGGCTTTCAGCCTCTCTGCCCCTAAACGCTGGAATTCCATCCCACAGTCCCTTCGCATCGCTTCCTCCCTTGCCTCCTTCAAGACCGGTCTCAAGACCCTTTCTCTTTGATCGTGCCTTCCCTCACCCTTACTCCACCCCTCCCCCATGCTCGGGTTCCGACCTCTGACTGTCCAGCGCTTTGGGAGGTCCTCCTGAACTGGGAGAAGCTCACTGGTTAGATTGGGATCTGTGATTTCTAAAAGATGACAAAGTGCGACTCAACAAAATGTCTAGACAGTGAAAAGCCAGACACTGGGGAGATTGTATTCCCCTCCCCTGGCTTTTTCATTTTTAACATTTTCTCATTTTTCGGAAAAATCTAGATTTTGTTTCTCACCCGTTTAGCAACTATTACATTTTCGTCCCTATTGTCAGTAATGCATGCACTGCTACCGTTACATAAACAAAGACAAGAATGATTATCTGAAAACAACTGCTGAAATACCTGATGATGATTTGCCATATAATTGTCCCGTTCATTAAAAATACATCACTGTCTTATAATGGAGATTAAGAGCAATTGCTCTTGCTTAACGTTCTTTTTGTAGTGAAACTGAAAGGACTTTCTGTTCCAAGGAACACAAGTTACTGGCACCAGAACATCAACGTGATTGGATTTGAGCCACAGACTCTTTTCAATTTCCTTTGTTTCTTTTGTAGCCAGAAACACCCGGCAACTAAATTCATATGGTGGAAACAAACCATCCATTGTGATTGTTGCATACACTTTAAGTTCATTAAAAAATTGCAAGGATAATATTGATGTATGCAATAACCTGCATTCATAGACTGAGTCCAAGATATTTATAATTGCGGACATTTCCAAACTAGAATGAAATCAGAGGAGGCAGCCAAGAACTGGTGTGATTACTGGCAAAGGAAGTTCATTACAGATAAATGAATGGTACTGCACATAGAAAATAAAAGCTGAAGTAAAAGTCCTATTCATGGTGAGATAGAACTTGCTGGGGGAGCAGTAAGAAAACTTAAAGAGGTGCTAGTGTGAATGATAAATAGCGTGATGGGCATATTGCAAAATCACCAGTAATCTTGCTCAAGTTGTAGTCGTAGTTCAAGTCATGCTCAAGTTACGCTTGTGACATCCTTCTGACATGGCAGGTACTATATAAACACAATTTGTTGTGGTTTGTTCTCAGTGGGGAGGCCATTCTGAGTTTATTCAGGGAAGACTAACATAGATTGTTTGGTGCCAGTTTCTCCCACAATATGCTTGGAAAGGCCATTTTAAAACTGGAAAATGTTCCAGGCTGAGAGGGCGTTCGAAGATGGCAGGGCCCAGGGCTTTTTAGCGGGGTTTTGACATTACTAATAGTCAGAAGTTGGTGGGAAAGGGAATGCAAAGCATATCTAAGCATCATTTCTTAGATAAAGAATTGAGGGATGTGATTAGGAAGAATTATTTTTCTATATTTCTTATTTAATCAAGAAAACAAAAGTCTTCACTGACTGAATGGTGAATGCTTTAAATGATCTACGAAGCAAAGTGACTAATACAAAAAGAGTTATTCAAAATATATTAAACAATACATATAATAATAAAAATATACCACGATTGGTGAGTTTGTGGAGCAGAGGCAGGATTTGTATTCATTGTATACTCCTCTTACATCTCCAAGTGTACTAGAGTATTTCTGATGGATCTCAAATGTTGCATCATGCCCTGTTTATGTGTCGGACGAAACATTTTTTTTATTACATTGCTGAAGTGCACTGAAATGTAATGGATTCCACACTGATTTCTTTGTCAGTTTAAAATAGTATTGCTTTTAGGGCATGACAATCTATTATCAGAATTGACACCCAACCAATATATTTCTTCCCTCAATGTGCATCAAAGTACAGTATGAGTGGAATATGTTATGAACAAGTTGGTTCCCTAGAGCTGGATTGTTATACCTCAGTGAGTTTCATTTGATGTGCTTCAATGTAACAAAAGTCAAGGATTCGCTACAAACATTGCAGTGAAACATGAATCACGTTATGATTGCTGGTCTGTAGAGATTTTAGTAGTTTTTTGTTATGGATGGTATGGGGATCGCTCGTAAGAAGAATGACCACAAATTTTAGCCTTAAAACCATTTTCTTAAAATTTAAGACTTTGTTGAAATTTAAAAAATCATTGGGTTCCAGTTTTAATTTGGAGACCAGTTTAAAGAATTGCAAACAACTGGCTACCAAATTAAAGAATTTAAGAATTTCCAAAATTATTGATCTCACAATCTTAAATTTTAAGGTGATGGTTCTTAAGGCAGTTTTTAAAAAAAAAATAACAGGCAATGTTATACCGGGACAAAATATGAAACTGCCGTGTCTGCTTGGGTTCACAAAATCACTAAAGCTTCAGATGAAGAAAGCCCTTCGACCTATCCAGAATACCGACTGTACCCTGCCTTCCCATCACATCATCAAGATGCTTTTTGAATAAGTCCAGTGTCGTGGCCTCAACAACTCTTGCTGCAACATATGTCTCTAAATCTAAGGCCTGAAATTTCATGTAGTTTATGTCTGTAAGATATTTTTGCCTTAAAATGTAAGATTGAGCAGAATTCTTAAATCTCGTCTTGATGTTCTCAAAAACTTTTTTTTTGACATCTCTACGGTTTGAGCATTGTAACGACATCTACAATGCTCAAACCATAGAGATGTCCAAAAAAATATTTAGAGTTTCGCCCACAAAATATACAGTCAATTCACTTTACAGTATATTCTGTGAAGCACTTTGAGACATCTTAAAGAAGTGATAAGGCGCTATATCAAATTGCAAGGATTATTATCTCAAAGTGCTTCACAGAATATACTGTATAGTGAATTGATTAGATATTTTGTGGACGAAACTCTAAATCTAAGATGTTTTATGCGTTTTACTGTGAAAAGTTGTTACTGTGTATTTGTAGGCGAATGCAGCAGACAACTTGCATACAGCAATGTCCCTCAAATAGCCATGAAGCCAGGTGGTGCTTAGCTCGCTATGTTCATAGTTTTAGCGTCTTGGTACGGTCATCCATATTTTATATCTTCACATTCTGTTACGAGTGTCCTCATTTATTTTTGTATTGTTGAGAGCTTCAGTAAGCCTGTGTGCTGTTGAAGGCTTGATGTTCATACTATTGGAAAGCTCGCATGCACAGTTATGCAGCTATCGTGTATAGATTTAAGAGCGATTTAAAGTCCATAGCCAGTATTTTAACTTAAAGGTAAATAACTTTTTGGTGACATCAGGTCTAGACTTGGCAACAATTTGGCGGGGAAAAGAGGATCGGGAGGATCCAGGGGGCCGAGCTACAGCGATACATTGTAAATTTGGCAAGGAAAAGCAACAGAAGATATTTCCCAAAGGGGGCATGGCTTACAGCCCATAAAAGCAGCGAGCACACGGAGCTCAAGGTAGCTGTTTACCTGATGACATTTACCTGTCTGACTGATACTGAGAAGTAGTCCTCTAGGTCAGGAATTGGTTTTTCATGCATTATTTCACTAACTCATTGTTGAGTGGCTGCGAGCTGGTGTTTAGTCAATTAGTGTTTGTTATTTCTTGGCGTCATTTTTATCCAATTTGTCGGGGAGTGTTTAAGTTATTAATGCCTAGGGTTGTTTGTTTCATGGAATATCAATAAAATTCCGTTGAGTTTCCTTGACCATGCTTTCTCGAGTCTCTGTGTTAAATCTGGAAGGAGGGGACACACATAAATAGGTTGAGCCTATGTCACAGTCTGCTCTTGCGATAGACTGCTGATGGAAGCTTCCCAATTCGCTGTATTTTAAACCGCAATTGTCAGTCCCTGTTGTCGTGGTAACTCTCACTGGTAACCTGCACTCAGAGAGAGGGATCAAACATAGAGGCCATTGAATGTACTCTGCGATGGTGGGTGAAATACACATTGCAGGCATATAAAATGGTTGAGAACCATTGCAGCCTTCAACAACAACAACTCGTAATTATATAGTGCCTTCCACACAGGGTAGCATCTCAGAGCGCTTAACAGTGGCAGAGTCTGACTGCGAGCCAGTGGGGGGAGGGGAGGGAGGTGATCGTAAGCACAGTCGTAAAGGAAGGTTTTTAGATGGGAATTGAAAAAGGGAGTGGGGGGGTGGGGGCGAAGCAAAGGGATTGAGGGAGAGTGTTCCAGAGTTTTGTGACGTAATGGCTGAATGTGCGACCTCCAAAGGTGGAGCAGAGGGTGCGAGGGTCAAACAGGAGGCCAGTGCCAATCGAGCGGAGGCACCGGGTGGTAGAGTGGGGAGTGAGGAGGTCGGAGAGGTAGTGAGTTGCCAGGGAGTGAAGGGATTTGAACACAAATGTGAGGATGTTGAAGTCGATCTTGAAATCGAGCATAGCCAGAACTGGCGAGATGTGTTTATGGAGTTTGGTCCGGGTCAGTATGCAGGCAACCGAGTTCTAAATGAGCTGGATTTTTTGAATTGCGGAGCTGGGGAGTAATGCATTTGAGTAATCCAGGTGGGTGGTAACAAATGCATGCACGAGGGTTTCGGCTACATCTGGGGTAAGGTACGGTCGGATGCAGACAATGTGTCGGAGATGGAGGATGGCGATCCTGGTCAGTGACCGGATGTGGAGAAGGAAGGACAGCTGGGCGTTGAACCAGATGCCTAGATTGCGCATTTCCTGTCCCTTTTATATTAAATTATAATTCCTGCCTTTGTATGAGTAACTACTTTGCTTCTCACATCCAGTTTAGATCCATCCCATCTCTTTTATGCCACCCTGGTTTACTCCAAAAATAGTCCAGTTACCGATAAATTTGCCCACAAAAACACTCAGTCACTACATTTTACAGTATATCCTGTAAAGAGCATTGATGACATGAACGGCACTATATCAAATGTAAGGAGGATTATTATTATTCAATCTAAAGACATTAGATTGTCACCAACTGGCTTCTATTTATGTACCCCATAATTCTACTCCTGAATGCTCTCCTGTTATCAAAGATTGGTATTAACCCAGAAAACAATTTTAAATCATTTCTTTCAATTTCCAGCCTAGATATTCTTTTTTGTCATTAATTCCAACATGTACAGCCAACTGTATCTTTCCCTCTGTGAACTGTAGATGACTGAATCTTTCCTGATTATTCTCAACCTTTGTCCTTGTAGACAAATCACTGACTTCCAGCCTTGGATTTACTACAGAAAGAGTACATATCTTCCCTTTAAACCTGGGGCTATCATTGCCATCCTTCTCTTGTTTGTACCATTACTCTATTCCTTTTTTAGCTTAAACTGTACTGTCTCTTAAATATCCTTCTCTCCTCCCTCAGTAACAGCTCCTGGATCCTGTCCGACAATTCTGTTCTTTACATTTCCTTTTCGCTTACCTTTTTCCTTGGTTCTTCCCTTGCCTGCCTCCTCCTCTGATCTCTTCTTGACTAACCTCCTAGGGTGAGAGAGATAAGCAGGCCTCAATGTGACTGCTTGGAAATGGAATGTCAGAATCAATTTAATGCTCTGCGACTATACTTTGCAGATTCACTTTGTTGTGTATTCTGGATTTAAGGTTCTCGTATTAATCCACTATTGCTATGTGTGAGAATATCATAGGAGGCCAGCTTCAATTTTCACACTTTCTTTGCTCCAATATATATCTCAAAAGACAATGTAATTGTGCCATGCTCTTATCACTTTGATATGTTGTTAGAAATGTTACATGAATAATAAGTTATTCAGAAGGAGTGTGAACCATTGAAATGTAACACAAACTGTCCTGTTTTTCAGGATTCATTATCTTGTTCTTCGTGGCCAACTTCCTCAGGCCTGAAGTGGGAGAAGCGGTGGTGTGATTTGAGGTTAATCCCACTTCTTCATTCTCGCCTGTCATACTATGTTCCAGGAACTGATATTTGCAGGTAAATTTTAAATCTGAACAATGTAGGTGATGGGGAGTGGCTCAGAATACTGGACAATATAAGAGTGGAAAGAGCAACAGAGAAAATAATAAAAAATAATAATAATCCTTGCATTTGATGTAATGCTTTTCACATCTTCTAAACGTCTCAAAACACTTCACAGAATATAGTTTAAAGTGAATTGACTGTATATTTGTGGGCAATTGCGCACAGCAGTTTCCCACAAACAATCGTGGATTGAGTGACCAAATTATTATTGTTCTTTTTTCTTGAGGAATCATTATCAGGCGTATGGAGTAAGGAAACTTGCCCAAGGTTTCACCCTGCCTGGAATCGAACCCAGGTCTCTCGCTTGCAAGGCGAGTGCTCTAACCACTGAGCTGCGGGACTCCACAAGATACCTCAAGAAATAACAATTAAATGGCAGTAATTTTCAAGCCCTGAGAATTGTGGGAAGGGGCTTGGAAGGCAGTATGCTAACAACAACAACACAATTACATTTGTATCGTGCCTTTCATGTTGGGAGGACGTCCCAAGGCACTGGATAGTGTAAAGCATTTCAGACTCGAGCTGGGGTCAGGGGGGAGAAGGGAGGGGAGGGGAAAGAGTGGCTGAAGGTTTTCCCGCTAATGGTGGGGTGGGTGGGTTGGGGGACGTGGAGCATGCTGGAGCCGGCTGAGTGGAGGGAGCGGGCGGGTTGGTAGGGAGTTACGTGGTCACAGAGATAGAGATAGAAATAGCTAAATTGCTATCTGAAATTAATGGCAATTAATTATTTAACATTTAAAATTAAATATTCATCTAATGTTTATGAACATTCAGAATTCGAAAGGAGTATGTATAACAATATAATAATTCCATCTTTCATATCGGGGGATGCCTCAAAGTGCTTTACAGGATTTACAGTGAAGTGAAGTCACTCTATTTTGTGCAGAACAATTTCCCACTAACAGCCATGAAGTGAATGATCTGGGCAGTATGGGCAGTAGTCATGCTACAAAATACTTATTGCCCTAGATTTGGAAATGGAAAATCATCTCAGTTAAATAATAATAATCCTTGCATTTGATATAGTGCCTTATCACATCTTTGGGGTGTCTCAAAGCGCTTCACAGAATATACTGTAAACTGAATTGAACTGAATTGTATATTTTGTTGGCGAAACATGGCAGCCAATTACACAAAGCTGTGTCTCACAAGCAGTGGTGGATTGAGTGATCAAATGTTATTTTTTTTTATTTTGAAAGAATCATTACCAAAAAGCGATATGCCAATTGATAAACAACCAGATAAATGGAGGTGTGTGGAGTAAGGAAACTTGCTCAACATTTCACCCTGTTGGGAATTGAACCCAGGTTCTCTCGCTTGCGAGGCGACTGCTCTAACCACTAAGCTACAGGACTCCACAGTTCCTGCTCCTGAACTAATGAATTCTGCTGGGGTTATGTGTTTTGGGTGTAAAGTAAGGGGCAAGGTTGGGCTCTTTGGATAAATCAAGCTCACTATCAAGACTGGCACATGACCACTTGGGAATGATTTTGAGGACAGCCAGAACACAGCTCTACAAAGGCTGGAGCATAATATTGGATGAAAGTATTTTTGCTCATACACTTCTTGTGACATTTCTTTAGGCAAACTGCCTTTCAAGTAATTGCTGTGGATGGTGTGTGCAGTGGCATAATTCAGTGCCTCACTGTTGAAGATTGTATAGACTGGCTACAAGCGATCGCAATTAATATATCCAATCTTACCAAGCACAATGTAAGTATGGCTGTGTGCTGCAGAAAACATTAAGGCATAGCTCAATTGCAGAGGTTTCTATATGAGATATTGTGAACTGTGATACTTGTCTATCAGAACCACAGGCATGTTCAAGCGTCTACAATTGCTAGTGGTTAAACGATAATAAGATTAATTGCTCCTTAAATTATTTTGAGACAATCGCAACATTATAAGTGCTTTGAGGTTGTTACTCTAAGTGACAGGAATGTGCTAAACATTAACTTAGCACTTAGCATGTAAATTAGACTGTTCATTGGAAACAATAGGGTAATTGTATCCTTCCAATTAATTTTGAATTCCGATACAGATCTGATTCTGCAATTATTTCCAGGAATTGTATGCACAGCATCTAATTGAAAAACAATGAAATGTGTTATGTCCTTTAAATTACTCCTCTAAGCAACTTATCTCTCTCCCCACATCACACACAAATACAAATGCTACTTATGTAAGGGTAGCCAGTAACCTGAGGGTAATTTGTCTATAGATTCCTTGTGTGAATGGCTTCATCTTGTATAAAAAGATCTGCTGAGTCTGAGCGAACCAATCTCTTAAAGATCTCTCTGCAGTCATATCACTTTGAAGAGTCCTAATCAGGTCCTATGCCTAAGCATAAAACTACCTCAAATAGGAACACATTTGGCTATTTTGCAATGACATGTCATAGTACTTGAAATTGTGCGAGCTAATATAGTAAGCAAAGTTCTTTTGAGACTGGAGTTGAGACTGGGGCTACATGACAATGCTCCTGTGCCACACTTGATTTGAACTTTGGGAGTTTGCTCAGAGGGTAGAAGTGTAAAAATGTTCAGTTTGTCAGAAAAAATTAGCTTTGATTTTATCATTACCATTGTTCCTACCAGAATCAGCGTTCTACATTTAACCTTTGGTGCTTGTAGTCAATTGATGCTTTATCACTTCAAGGAAGTTTGTAACATGTGAAGGATCTATTCATTTTCAATAAATTATTTTGCATTATTGCATTGACCACTATATTAATCCTGACCAGTCAGAAGTTACAGTGAACAGGTTGACAAAACATCATTAAATCTTTGGTACATGCTTCTCCCTCACTCTCTCTCAAAACCTTCACATTGCATTAAGTTATGTAAGGGTAGGAAGTGCAGAAATCTTACCAAAGGAAATATAAAATAAAAGTAATAATAATCCTTTCTTTCCATGTAATGCCTTATTATACAAAAATGTCTCAAAGGTTTCTATAAAGTGTAGTGATAGTTTATTTGTAGGAGAACATAACAGTGCACATAATTTGCACATAAGTGCCCCACACATCCATGAAGTGAATGACTTTTTTTTATAATTATTTTGAGGGATTATTGACCGGAATACAGGAAGAACCTCTTTTTTCGTACTTCCATGGAATATTCAATTTCCATCTAATCAGGCAGACAAGACCTCAGTTTAATATCTCTTCCAAAGAACAGCTCTCTCAGAACAGCACTCCCCAAGCACTGCACTGGAGTGCTAATCTGGACTATGAGCTCAATCATGATTTGCAGTTTGAACCTACAACCCTCTAACTCAGACATGTTAATAACTAAGTCAAGCAAATACACCCGTATAACATTACAAAAGCTCATTTCTTAAATAAGAGACCTGTTAAAAACTATGACAAAATAGAGGCTTCTATGAGATATATTACCTGGACATAGATGGATTTTGTTTTTGATGGAAGATTATATTTTCAGGGTTTATATTGTTTAATTGTATGAGGTAACTTTAATATTCACAATTTAACAGTTTTAATTCAATGTTATTTTTCCAGATTAAAAAAATTAACAGAAACTTCCCTGTAAACCAACAGGTAAGGAAAAACATTTGTAATAATTTCTTGTTGACGTGTTTAAGTATGTCAGTACGTGCACCAAACTGAGCCATTGACCATCAGAGGGCATAACTCAGGTTGTTAGAATATGTTTATAACTCGGAGGATTAATTTGGAAATTCCCTTATTTGATCTGCATTGGTAGTTCATCTCTGGCAAATATTTTAAGAATACAATTAAAATGATAAATTTACACAATCTACTAGAGTTTAGGTTTTTAAAGTTTGGACAGGATTATCACAAAGAGGAAAATCATTATATTATAGTAATAGAATTTTTGGCATTAATAATAATTAATTTCATGCCTGGAGGACAACCCAAAACAATTCACAGACATTAATGCAAAGTGTATAGATTGTGTAGTTGTAGGTAAACACGACAGCCAATTTGCCCACAGCAACCTCCCACAAAGAGCCATGAAGTGAATGAGTGAATGATCAGTTGAATTCATTATCTCAGTTAATTGGAGAACTAAGGGATACCATGATTCAGGTCTTTAAAGAGGTAACTAACTGCTGTGATTGCCTTGTAGTATGAGTATAGAAATAGAAGTCACTGTAGTGAAGAAAGAAATGAGAAGATATTTTTTCTCTCCCACTGAGTAATGAAATTGTGGAAGAAACATTAACAATTGATTTTTATATTCTTAAAATATTTTCAGTTCCAACTGCTTAATATTGATCTGCATATTATTAAAGCAAATTTCCCATTTAATATTAATATTGATGTACTGTCAGAAATTATATGAAAACGAATTATTTCCAAATGTACAGGTCCTGTGGATATGCAGTGTGGGCTATTTGTTATTGTTTTATGGGAGATAGTTATTTTAATTTGAAATCAAATTAAATTTCAAACAAAAGCAATGATGTACATATATTTACTGTGTAACATTTATCTTCCACACCATCAAAAAGAGCTCCAAAAACATTATCCTCTCTCAGCTGAGAAAGCACAATAAAGGCTATCATTTAGTCTGCAGCGATGTAGTACAACCAATAAATCGTTAATATGTCAGAACATCTCTATTTTACACTTCCCTCTGTCAAGTTTAATGGCTATTTTAAGTGCAAACAAGGCAGCCATTGTGTACTTCGCAATGGCCCACAAACAATCCTGAAGTGAGTGTCCCTACCCTTTGAAACTCCATCCCACAGTGTCTTCACCTTGCTCCCTTCCTTGCCTCCTTCAAGGCCTGTCTCAAGACCCTCCTCTTTGACCGCACCTTCAGTCACCCTCCTACCCCTACTCTCCCTGCCCTCCATCCCTCCTGATCCCAACACCCAGGTCTCATCCAAATCCCTGACTCCAAAGCCTTCAGACGTCCTCCCGACGTGAAAGGCGCTATACAAACGTAAGTTGTTGTTATTGCTGCGAGCAGCCAATTTATTCTGGAGAATTGTTAGCCAGGACGTCAGGAGAAATTCACTTCTCATTTTGAATAGCATCGTTGGATATTTAATATCCACCTGAACTAGCAAATGAGACCTTGACTTAAAGTCTCATCTGAAAAAAGAGGACCTCTGACAATTCTGAGCTCCTTGCGTACTGCACCTGGAGTGTTAGCCGAGAGAATGATCTCAAGTCCCAGCATAGGGCCTGAACCCACGTTGCAATTGTGAAATTGAGATAGAACTGTTTGCTAAATAGTCTAAGAATACCGTAGAAAGCTTCTGAAAGCTTCTTTGAATGTTGTGGCACCAAAGATATATCAACATATAGCAAATCAAGAGCTAACTCCCCCTCCACCCACGAACACAGTGAGTTTATTCTGTAAATATAATTCATACAAAATGGGAAGATTCTAGGTCCATTTATTTTTATTTCAGCTTTTTTGAGATCATTCATCTGTGTCCGAAAATCCTGCAAAATTGTGAAACGGTTGAAATTAATTTCCTTTGTGAGAAACATTTAATGCATATGTCTTTCACTTCTGCATTGAAAACATTAATTCCTTGACTGTATTGCATTTTTTAACTGAAATCAACAATTTTGCTTCTGTAAAACATGATGACTTTGGCCGTTTAGCATTCCTGTACATTTGGATCTTCTGAAGAGAAGGGGAATCAATTGGAGAGGGAAACAGCGAGGATTAAAATATAAAGCTGCTTACATTAATTTTGGTTCTATAATGCATTACTGTATTTGGAAAATCAAACACAAAAAGCAAGTTATTCAGTTCGAAGGACAAAGATAATTCTGTATCCAATGTATTAAAGAAAATAATCCACAGGAGATTAGAAATTTGATATGGAAGTGCTTTGCACCTGAATGTTCCCTTTGCTTCTGTACATCACTGTAGTTGTTTCCTGGATGTGAGACTAGTCAATGCTATTGATTTCTTTGCCAGATAGTCTACATGGGCTGGGTAGATGATCGAGAGCCTGACTCACTGCAGGATAAACTGTATACACCAAAGTATCTAGCCTTGAGGGGTTCTTGCCTATACAAATTTACAGCACCTCCGGTATGTGGTTTTATTCAATTTTGAATTATTCAATGTGCATTTTTAATTTGGATTCCTGTTGGAGCTACCCAGTTGATGTCTTTGTTCCACATCGAGCATGATGTATTATTACCCAATGCACAAACAACAAAATGAATCGCAAATTTTTGCTTTGCATTCTTCGTGTTGTACCTTCTGTGGTGACAATGATGGGACAATTTATTTGACACAGAGAGAAGCAAGCTCACAGTGAGCTCTGTTCTATGTTCTAGCACAGAAGCAGACAAAATTATTGAAGAAGCATTGCACTTTGGAACTAATTTTTAAAAGCGACATGTGCAACAGACACACTGTTCTGAAGGAAAGCAGAACAAGTTCTGCATTTAATTCAGGTTACAAATTCTGAAGTCTGCGCTAACATTTTTTTTGGCCCAGTACAATATGCTGCATTCTCCTTTCAAAGCTTCATAAAAGGTTTGGCTAGAATTGCAATGCTGCATCTGTACACTGTGCAACATCCCACATTGTTTACATAACCAAAAGGATTAACTGAGGTGTTTCATTGTTCATTGTCGATTTGCATTTTGGTGAATTGAAACCTGTTGGGAGGCTTTTTGCAAGAGGAGATACTTTAGTTCTGATTAACCTTGGTTCTGAATCTGATACTATATAATACAATCCAATTTACATTTATATATCGGGAGAGTATCTCAAACCACTTTGCAGTCCTGGTTGGGGACCCAGCCGGGTTGGGAGACAAGGGAATAGGGAATATATTTGTCTATTTGTTATGTCCAAAATTTTCTATCTGAAATCATCTTTCAGATCACATGGTAATTTCAATCAGATTAAACGATTCCCCTACTAGTTAGCATGACTGATTCTAAGTAACAGATAGACACTAGGAACTTGATGGTGAAAGTATTCAGCTCCTTGTTCAGCAGGGATCAATAGATAATTAACTTGCTTCTGTAAAAGATTGCTTCTTAATACAAGAGAGCCATCTTTTTGCCCACATATGCAATGCCTCGGGGTGCTTGTGCCCCTGTGAGAGGACTGGTTGGGATTTTACAGCTCCCACCCCCCCCATGTTACCGTGTTATAATGGGGCTTCACTGTGCTCGCGGTTACTCAAAATTTCACTATGGAGTATAGGGAAACTGTGGCCTCTGTTGTCATCTGTGGTTGCAGTGCTTATCAGTGCTCTGAGGAATTATACTATTGCAGTTCCAATATTCAGCCTTTTCAGTGGTTTCTTCAGTTCCAATATATAGATACCTGAGGGAGCAGCAAAGTAATCTATTTAATCCATATAGTAATTACTGTAAGAATGGGTCCAAGACACTTGATTCCTCAGCCTTGATTTTGTATTGAAACAATCGGGACAGTCCTCTTGCCCATTCCAGATGTTCAGGTTTTGTTTTACTTTTATAGTCAATTTTGCAAGATGCTCCTTTTGAAAAAAGATTTATAATAAAACATTTGATGCATCCTCTTTCGATACCATTACTTCTTAACTCCTGCAAATCATGCAATAAACATATAACAATAATCCTAATAATATTCCTTGCATTTTTTATTGCGCCTTTCACATTGGGAGGACGCCTCACAAAATATACTGTAAAGTGCAGTGACTGTATGCTTTGTAGGCAAACAACCTAAAGACAGATGTCCTCAGAAACAACATGAAACACTTCACTGCACACATCACACTGTCACATGCAGCTTAAACAAAGTACAGATGCTGTACTTGAGAGAACAGAAATGAATGGAAGTTCGTGAACTTTCAGCGGTCAAGGTATGAGTCCAATCATTTTCCCAGAACAGGACTTACAATTCTTTAGTTTCTTGGATGATTGCTAGGAATTTTAATGCATTTATTATTAAGGAATACTGAAAATTAATCTCAAGATATATGCCTTTATTTATGTTGGGAGTGGAGCCAATGATTCAGTGAAACCCATCAATCAATTTATTTTCAATCCTGTATTTTTTTCTTAATGCTGCAATGATGTATTTCATTAATTGCTAATTGTGCTTTAATCCTGTTGCCTACATCCTGAATTGTAGCAAAAAAAATCCTCAAAAGATTGTAAATCAAGATAATTTCCTTCCTTAGGTAACAACATGGGACTGGACAAGAGCTGTGAGGAGTTACGTAGTCTATGAAATTATGTGCAAAATCCTGAAGGTATGAACAAGCACATTGTATCAGTATCTACAATAAAGGACTGCAGTGCTTGAATTTACAAATAAACATTATTTTAAATAGAAATTCCAATGAATGTTTCCATTGCTGCATCAGATTACTTTGGCCCTGGACAGATCAACTGCAATGGTCTTTTTCATCCCTATGTTACTTAACATGGGGCTTAACTGGGCTAAACGTTGTACTGTGTGAGGTGTTCATCATCACGTAGTTGATACTGCAATCAAGACATTCAATAACGGAATACTGCTTCATGAGTGTGGACACACACCTCAGATTTGTGGCAATGGTTGGGTCCATTGCTAGCACATAACCAGCATTTTTGGGACGTCCTCCCGATGTGAAAAGCGCAATATCAAATGCAAGGATTATTATTGCAATTTCAACTCACTGAGTGTGGCAATTGGTGTGTTGGAAAGGTGATTGAGACAAGGATGCTGGATTAATTTTTAAAAAAATGTACCTCGATGCTGTGATGGGAGCATGGTAGGGTGGGTGTTCTGAAAGGATCAGAGGGGCCAAAGGGCCTTCTTCATCCGAACAGGTCTTGTGATCTTATGCTGAGAGCACTTTTGGCCCAAATGGCCATTGTCAAGAAGATATCTTTCTGAGGTTCTAGGAAGAGGTAACAGCTGTACTGAGGGTCTCCAGAGAATTGATTAATGAAGGTAGGCATTTCACTCAAATGGTGGACAGTGGAAATCTTTATAGAGATCATTGGCGGCATTGAATCAAATTGACTTGATTTATTTTGAGAAGCACAGAGTATAGCTTTCTCAAGAGTTGTTGTGTTGTAGACACATGCTGGATTGTGAATCATTAAAATCAATCGATCTTCATGGAGTGATCTTGGGAATCATAAGAGGGAGGTTATGTGTCCCAGGTATTGGCACAACACTTTACTCATATCCTTCATCTGTCTTATTAGACAATAGAAAAACTTCACTTGGAGGGCAGATTGGGAACATTGATTATCCAAATTACTCTAGTTGTTTTTATTAGGTATTTTTGAGCAACTTAGTTCAATTTGTATCTGGTATTGAAACCGGGGACAAATGTTCCTATCTTCTAGCAGGTGAGCCGTAGAAACTCCTGTCCTCTGGTAATGATGGCCCATGCACCATACTTTCAAACTCTTCTCTTTCCTGTAATGTAGAAAAGCTCTGAGATCTTGACAAAGTTGATGCAAAAACGAAATAACTGACCTATCTCAAACAGGGCACTGCTGCCACAGATCCACTGCTGTGCACCGTTGATGAAACATGTATTGCAATTTGCAAGAATCATTTCACAAGCAGTAAAAATGGTGCAATTTATCCCTAGTGGACAATATATCATGCAAAGAAATTGGAAAGATACATATCCCCTCTCAAATAGCAATAGAGTCAGAAATATGCGCTTGACAGGTGAAATGTGAATTCTCTCATATCTTGGCGTGTTTCCTAAATAAAGCTGATCAGTTGCATAGTCAGAAAATGCTGTTCCTTTCATGGTGAAAAAGACCAGGTATGTGTCATTTCTGTCCAATGGAGCTGCATACAAGCAACACAATCATGTTTTTTTTTTGCATGTGTATGTGTGTACATTTGCGAACGTGTTTGTATCTATATGAACTAGTGCGAATGTTGTGTATGGGTGTATATTTGTGAATGTGTGAGTGTGGATTTATGTGGGGGTGTACATGTGTGAGTGTGAATACAATACAAAATTATATTTGTAAAGCACCTTTTACATCGGGAGGATGTCCCAAGGCACTGAAGGGTAGGAGATTAGGATCCAAGCGGTGGGGGGGAGGGTTAGGATCAGGGATGGTGGAGAGCAGAGAGGGTAGAAGGGTGACCGAAGGCACAGTCAAAGAAGAGGATCTTGAAGCATGTCTTGAAGAAGATAAGGGAGAGGGTGAGGCAAAGGGAATGTGGGATTATCATTATTATTATTATGGAGTTCTAGAGGCTGGGGGCAGAGAGGCTGAAGGCCTGACTGCCGATGGTGGGTTGGGCGGGGGACATGTAGCAAGCCGGAGCCTGCTGAGCAGAGGAAGCAGACAGGTTAATAAGGGGATAGCAGGTCAGAGAGGTAGGAGGGTGCAAGACCATGAAGAGCCTTGAAGGTGAGGACGAGGATTTTGAACTTGATCCTCTGAGGGATGGGGAGCCATTGGAGCCATCGGATTCATGGCATGGATGTGGCAGAGAAAGGTTAGTTGAGGTCAAGCAAGACGCCAAGATTCCTGAATGGCTTGGTGAGGTGGAGTGTGCATCCATGGATGCTGATGCTGCAATGCCTGAGATGCGGAGACACTGACGCGAGCCAATCAGGAAAGCCTCAGTCTTGCTGAAGTTCAACTGTGGAAAGTTGGCTCTCATCCAGGATTTGATGCCTAACAGACAGTCTGTCAGGACATGTGTGTGTGTGTGTGTGGGGAGGGGGGGGGGGGGGCGGTCAGGGTATATATGTGAGTATGGATGTGTGTGCTTGGTAAAAATATTAATTGATGTGTGCCAGATTATATAACTTCAGGTTTTCATCAGGACAGTGACCTATGGGACCGGCGGAAATACAGCTTTAGTGTTCAGACAGAAAATGGCGAGGACCTAGTCTTCAGTCTGGAATTAGAGTATGAACTCATTCTCTGGGAGAAGGCCTTCCAAACATCAACATTCTTGGAGGTTGAACGAATACAGGTATTACCAAAACTAACTTGTCGTGGGTTATATATAAAACAAAAGTTACATGTACAATACATTTCTTTAGCACCTCTCTCACACAGGCAAACAGAATGTTGGAAATGCTTTCTCATCTAATCAAAAGATCACAAGATTGGTTTGGATGAAGAAGGCCATTTTATTCTCGTTGCTCCAGAATACCCAACCTACTGTCCTCCCATCAAATCATCAAGCTGCCTCAATCCATCCAGTTTGAGCCCACTTGCTTGTCTTTAGATCACTTCTGAAGGCCCTCCTCTTCGACCGCGCCTACTGTCATCTTTCCCTGGCTTGATATCAAGCTCCTCCACTGTTAAGCGCTCCAACGCTCTACCCCATATGAAAGATGATGTATAAATGCAAGTTGTTCTAAATGATCGTATAAATGTTCCTTTTCTCATCTTCAGCCTTCCAACCTCTCTCCATCACAACTTCTTTCCTCTTTCCATCTTTTCTCAGTATGTAGTATGGACCATGTCAAATCCTACTGCTCTGCCCTCGCCTCCGCTAAATCGTCGTTCTAATCCAAGATGATCTTGGAGGCTAAGGACAACCCCAGGCTCCTCTTCTCCATAACAAACCGACTTCTCCGCCCACCCTCTCATGCTTCGCCCATCCTCACCTCAAATGCAAACTGCGAGGAGATCCTGGACTTCCTCGAATCCAAAGTCGAGGGAATCCACTCAGCTGCCTCTGCCGCTGCATCTACTTCCCCTCCCCATCTCCTCCTCCTACCCCAGCCCCTACCTACCCCTCCCTCCAAACCTTTGAACCCTTCTCCCCCTCCTCTCTCATCACCACTATAACCTGTATGAAACCCACCACCTGCTCCCTCGACTACATCCCTACCCTACTCCTTATCCCACAGCTCCACCTCCTTGCCCCTCTACTCACTGACATGGTTAAACTCTCCCTGTCCTCTGGTACTGTTCCCACCCCGTTAAAAAACGCTGTCATCACTCCTATTCTTACAAAACCCTCCCTGGACCCTTCTCTACTCCCTAACTACTGCCCCATCTCCAACCTCCCCTTCCTCTCCAAGGTCCTGGAATGGGTTGCTGCTTCTCAGCTTCGCTTCTTCCTCTCCCGCCATTTCCTTCTCAAACCCCTCCAATTAGGCTTCCGTGCTGCCCACAGCACAAAAAACGCCCTGGTCAAAGTGACAAATGACATTCTGTTCATCTGCGGCGAGGGCTCCCTCTGCCTCTTTGTCCTCCTTGACCTCTCTGCAGCTTTCAATACCGTCGACCACTCTATCCTTATCCACCACCTCTCCTCTCACCTCAACCTCCACAGCGCTGTCCTTGATTGGTTCAGATCGCACCTCTCAGACCGCCTGCACTTCATCTCCTCAAATAGCTTCTCCTCTAACCCCCAGATCGTTTCCTGTGGCATTCCTTAGGGCTCTGTCCTTGGTCTGCTCCTCTTCAACATTGAAATGCTCCCTCTTGGTGACATCATCCGCAGACAAGGGGTCAACTTCCACTTGTATGCGGATGACACCCAACTCTATCTCTCTGCCTCCACCTTTGTCTCCAGGACCACTGCTGTACTGACCGAATGTCTGTCAGACATCAAGTCCTGGATGTGAGCTAACTTTCTTCAGTTGAACATCAACAAAACCGAGGCTCTCCTGATTGGCTCCCATCAGCGCATCCTCACCTCAGGCGCTGACAGCATCACCATCCATGGATGCACACTCCACCTTACTAAGCCAGTCCGGAACCTCTTGTTTGACCTTCAGTTATCCTTTCTACCCAACATCGCTCTGCCTTCCCCCACCTCCGCAATGTCGCCCGGCTCCGACACTGTCTCACACTGCAGGCCGCCGAAACTCTCATACACGCCTTCAATACATCGAGGCTCGACTATGCAAACTCCCTGCTTGTCGGCCTCCCCAACTCCTCCCTCCACAGGCTGCAGATCATCCAGAACTCTGCAGCCCATGTCCTCTCCCGCAATAGGCTCCGCGACCCTTTCACCCCCTTCCTCTAACTCCACTGGCTTCCAATCACACAGAGGATACAGTTCAAGATCCTGGTCCTCACCTTCAAAAGTTTTGTTCCCCCCTACATCTTCGACTTCCTAACCCCCTACCACCTTGTTCGCTCTCTCCGCTCAGCGAGCTCTGGCCTGCTTCACATCCCCGCTCTGCTCGCCCCACTATAGGCGGGTAGGCCTTCCACCACTCTGCATCCACCCTCTGGAACTCCACCCCACAGTCCCTCTGTCTTGCCCCCTCTTTCGCCACCTTCAAGCCCCAACTCAAGACCCTCCTCTTCGACCGTGCTTTCGATCTCCCTCCTTCCCCCCCCGCCCTCCCCACTCCCACATCACGACCCTCAGATTGGGTATGTAACTCTGACTGTCCAGCGGCTTGGGATGTCCTCCCGATGTGAAAGGCGCTATACAAATGTAATTTTATTGTTGTTGTAGTATGGCCAGTATTTTTGTGAACTTTCCTCCTTTGGTTCTCAAAAATGTCAAATAATAATAATACTTGCTTTGGTATAGCACCTTTGATGTGGTGAGGCCATTTCAGGGTCAGACACTGAGATGACAAAAAAAAAACACTAGATTAGTGCTCTATGCGAGCAGGGATCATTTGCAAAATTTACCGAACAGATGCCCCATGCCCACATCAACAAATTAATTATCTGTAGGGAACTGATTGGAATAACACCCAATGTAGCTTGAATCCACGTGATGTTTGGTTTGGCAGAAAGCCAAGATCCTATGGGTTTTATGCTGTTACATGAGCTCCTGCTTACCTATGAGCACATTCATGTTCAAGCTGCCATTTGTCTCATAGGCTTTATCAAGAGACTCTGAAGGGGCTGCTGACCAAAGCCATCTCTGACATTTCATAACATTCTGGATTGCTCATATTTGCATATGCATCATTGTTCTGTGCATAATTAGCCACCTGACAGATCGAGGACTTAAAGGGATCTAAATCGACTGAGATTTTTCCTTTTGATTTCTGCTGTCTCAAACATGGTGAAACGCAGCACATGTTTGAAGAAGAAACAGTGATCGAGGAGCTCTTAAATGACGTTTTGTTCAAGAAATCCTGTTTTGCTCAAAGTTTCTTTTGTATAACAACAATGTGCTTTTATATTGTGCCCTACACCACACTGGACAGTGTCTTGGAGCACTCTACAGTTGGATGCTGAGTAAGGGAGAAGTGGGAGGTGTCCATAGGCATGGTTGAAGAGGCACCTTTATAGAAGCATTTCACGTTCTCCGATAGTCTCTGGATCCTCTTGGTGACAGCACAAGGTCAAGATTGACAAACATGACTTACTATTTGATAGTAAACATCTAAATAAGTTGTTTTATATATTTTTAACAAATGCTGATTTTCCATCATAGCCATGAGTGTACTTCTCAATTATGTTTTGTTACAAGACAAAGTATCATTGCTCTCTAAAACCTCTCTCTCTGAGCCGAAGAGATATTGAATGCTGTAAATACATAGAACTCTATTTGAGAAAGGAATTCAGCATTAAACTTTTCAGTTCAATAAGAAAACAGGCTCTAAATTGTCATGATTCATAACAGGAGTTACTAACAGCTTTTTTTTATAATCTGGGGAAAAGCAGTTCCCCAAATAAGACTGAATTCAATGATTTTCCAAAATTCTGTACAATTGTGAATTTTGCGACATTGGTTTTGAGACTGTCATAAGACATTTTGAGTCTTAGGAATAACTGTTACAGAATGATAATAGTTGTTTGAGGTGAGAAGATGCCAAGTAAAACGTTACATGGGATTGGTCTGTGATTCCTTTTCTGGATTGTGTGTTAGGTGCTGGGGTATTTTCATGTGGTAACCCCAACTTTGGGTTCGAAGGTTGTGGGTTGAAGCCCTGCACTGCAGTGCAGTTCTGGGCAAATTATCAATACTGGTGTTGTGCTTTGGCTGAGAAGTTAGACTGATGTCCCATCTGCCAATTCAGGTTGACTTTTAAAGATCCCATGACACTATTGAAAAAGCAAAAGGTGTGTCTCTCAGTGTTGTGGCTAACGATTCCCCAGATACATTAGCCATTCGCTTCAAGGCTGTTTATGGGATATTAGATGTACCCATTGCAGATTCGCTTGCAACCAAATGATCTAATATAGAATGTAGATTGACACACAGACAGACACACAGACAGACATGTCATCTTTATCTACACTCATCTGGGAAGGCTCCTGTGGGAGGACTCCTTTTTGGAGGACTCAGTTGAAAGACTCAGTGCTTTAAAAATGTAATTTTGTTGTTGATGCCGTGGTTGAGCTCTGTCTGTGTTATTTATTTTGTTCCCGCTGGTTCACTACGTGCAAGCTTCTGTGACCCAGGATGCCACAGCACCACGGTCAGCTGGCGCAGCCACCAGGTGTAACTACAGTGTGTGCATACATATGTAGGTGCTCTCTGATGTACAATGCCACAGCGCCACTTTAACTCAGCGGCCACCAGGTGTACCTGCAGCGAAAAACGCAAGACTGAAAATAACTCAGGAACAATAGGAGATACCTGAAAACAGATATGCCCATGTCACTCTCAGGTGCAAGACCTTTCCGATGAGGTATAAATCATGTCTCTACATCAATCGGTTATTGTGATCCTTCTTGAAACACAGACAGACATTGACAATCTATAAGAGATTCGGATGGAGAAGACCAATATGGTGGTGTAATAATCCAAGGTTTATTAAGTAATACAAACAGCTTAACTTATTCTTAAAACTGAGACCATAGATACAGTAGAATCAATATCAATTCCACTGGGAGGTGTGCTGACCCTCGATGACAACTCCGACTATTTCAAAGTCACATCTTTCTTTCATGTGTTTCTAACTCACCTCCTCTTGTCACAGAGATAGCCCCCACCCTTCACAAGCTGCTAGTGATCTTAGAGCAGGCTCATTTTGCATGAGAAAACAACTGATAAAGAGAAAGAAATGTGGACATTCTGCCATCTTCCTGTTTCTTAGTCTTGAAATAAGCAGATGTCCACTTTATGGACTCTGAGCCCCATGTTTTCATATCTGTGCTCAAGAACATGATTACTCAATTCTTAGATGGGAGGATGACATGGGGCTCAGGCACCAAGCAAGGGAAAGTCATCAGAACCTGACCTCAGCCGGGGTCAAGCCAATGTATCTTTACATTTGCCAACACTAATTATAATAACAATAATCCTTGCATTTGATATAGCGCCTTATCAGGTCTTCGAGACGTCTCAAAGCACTTCACAGAATATACTGTAAAGTGAATTGACTGTAAATTTTGTGGATGAAACGCGGCAGCCAATTGTGCACAGCAGTGTCCCACAAAGAGTCGTGGTTTGAGTGAACAAATTATTATTTTTTAAGGAATTATTACCCCAGGAAAAGCGATCCGCTAATTGACTAACCCCAGGTTCTTACTTACTGCTGGGCAAATAAAGGCATGTGGAGTAAGGAAACTTACCCAACATTTCGCCCTACCGGGAATCGAACCCAGGTCTCTCGCTTGCGAGGCGAGTGGTCTAGCACTGAGCTACAGGATTCCACACATAATTGGCACATGTACCCCTCAAGGGCCTTCAGTTAGTTATTAAAAACGTGCACCCTTGTTCATGCTCCAATAACTACGAAATCCTATACTAAAAAGGTTATAAGTGTTTGGTTACATTCTAAAAGTATTCTCATTAAAACCCTTAAAAACAGTAAGCATTGCAAATATAATCTTACAAGTGTATAAATTGGCCTTTAGCCTACAATTACACAGCTACTATACTTGTCAGCAATTTCATGTGAAGCACTTGAGACATTTGGATATTATAGGAGTTATATCATTTTTAAGGATTATTATTATTCTATGCTTCACTGTATACACAGTATATACAGAGTTTATTTTCTGCTATTACAGTGCAAGACATATCCATGTGTACTGGAGAGTCACCTCATGGGACTGACCATAGACTTCAACATGGGCTTTGTCTGCTTTGATGCTGCAACAAAGGTAAGGTAATAATTGTTAAGTCTGCTTTTTGTAAAGATGAATATTAATTCAGTTCCAAATTACCACAGCCTGATTTTCTGCTCAATGCTCATAACAGTGGAGCCTCAATTGAATTCCAGAGGCATTGACGCAAAGCTACAATACAGGTTGAATCAAAGTGTACTTTAATTGGATAGCCTTGTGTTCGATCCTTTCCATCACAAGAGTAGTGAAATGTGAATTATTCCTTTAATATTTAGTGTGAGCATTAAAAAGGTCTATATTTGTACGTATATTTCTTCCTTAATTTCTTGTATGTCACTTTCTCTTTATTTAATTAAACCCTTTGAAGAAACTAGGACTCCAGTGAGGGTGTCAATTAACATGGGAAATGAATTGGCATTAAGAGACAATATCGGTTAATAAGTTCCTACTTATTGGCTCGGCAGATCCTTTCATACAATTTCTACTTCAAATAAAATTAAATGAATCATTTCTTCTTCTAAACAATACAAAAGCACAATTTCCATCTGGTCAACTGACTAACAGACCTAATGAATGGACAACGCTGTCTTTCATTATGTGGGGAAGATGGCTACTGAGCTGGAATTCATCCACATTATCCAATTCATCATTGCAACTGTAAGAAATTAGCCCCATTTTATAATGTGGTTGATGTGATAATTGCATCAAATGCATTATTAAACTCCACATCTCTATGTACTTTTCATTTGTTCACATACAGGAGAGCAAAAAACCTATGGCAAGAATATTCTCTGTAGATATATAGGAGTGTGGAAAAACAGGAAAAGAAGGAGACGTTTCAGCCCATCCAGTCTGTTCCACCGGTTTATTAGATCTTGGCAGATCTTTTGATCCCAATGCCCCGATCTTTTTGCCATTCTGCTTAATACCTTTACTATCCAAGAATCTACCTTTTTTAAACATCAATATTTATTCCATCTCTACCACTTTTTGGGGCAAAACATTCAAAAATCGTCACAAACCTCTGTTTGAAGAAAGTTATATATTTTCCCTACCTCCACAACATCGCCTGGCTCCGCCACTGTCTTGCACCGCAGGCCGCCAAGACCCTTATACACATATTCATAACATCTAGGCTTAATTATGCAAACTCCTTGCTTGTCGGTCTCCACAACTCCTCCCGCCATAGGCTGCAGATCGTCCAGAACACTGCAGCCCATGTCCTCTCCCACACCAGGCTCCATGACCCTATCACCACCATCCTCGCCTAACTCTACTGGCTACCATCATACAGAGGATATAGTTCAAGATCCTGGTCCACACCTTCAAGGCCTAACTGTGACCTCCTAACCCCCTACCAAACTGCCCGCTCCCTCCTCTCAGTGGGCTCCGGCCTGCTTCATGTCCCTCACCTCATTGGCGGATGGACCTTCAACCCCTGCCTCCACCCTCTGGAACTCCATCCCGCAGCCCCTCCACCACCCCCCCTCCTTTGCCTCATTCAAGATCCATCTCAAGACCCTCCTCTTCGATTATGCCTTTGATCACCCTCCTTCCCCCTGCCCTCCAATCACCCAATCCCGACCACCAGCTCGGGTCCGAAACACTGATTGTTCAGCACCTTGGGATGTCCTCCCAACATGAAAGGCGCTATATAAATGTCATTTTGTTGTTTTGTTATAGATATATATTCTAATAATAATGCCTGCTAGAGTGCCTTATCAAGTCTTCCAGATGTCTTCACTTCACAGAATATACTGTAAAGTGAATTAACAGTATATTGTGTTGGTGAATTATAGATTTATACACATTATATATTGTATATATATTATAATATATTTTATACTTTATATTATATTATAGACTAGGAATCACAAGATTTCAAGATTTAGATGAAGAAGGCCTTATGGCCCATTTGATCTCATCGTTCCAGAAAACCCATCCTTCCTACCGTCTTCCCATCACAGCATCAAGCTGTTTTTAAATGTGTCCATTGTTGTGGCCATAACTACCCTCCCCAGCAACCTGTTCCAGTCATTAGTTATCTGGTGTGGAAAGAAAGCTTCCAGGTGTCTGTCCTGTGCTTTGCAACTCCAAACCTATGCCCTCTTGTTCTGCTGTCTTGGTGTTTCCAAAAATATTGTGCTGGATTTACTTTTTTGAGAAGTTGTTTACAAGTCTCAAATAACAACAATTTTTGAACAGGGGAATTTCCTTGCTGTGTGAGGAAGAGGTTCTGTCTGCATGTTTATCATTGTTGGTTTCTGTGAGCAGCGGGAGAAACTGTTTACCTTCAGCAGTTCTGCCTTGGTGATCACGGCCCTCTGAAGGGGACAGCTGTTCTATTTAGATTGCAGCTCCACGGCCCAAGCTGGGCTTCAGCTAGTGACAGTTCACAATGTTAACACTGTGTATTCATCCGTATATCATATAAGAGTCTAAAATGCAGATGGGCTACTAGCCCAGAGGCTATAATAATAATAATAATAATGTTTTCCTTGCACTTGATATAATGACTTTTCACATCATTGAAATGTCTCAAAGCGCTTCACAGAATTTACTGTAAAGTGGAGTTTCTGTGTAATCTGTGGGCAAATGTTGCAGCCAATTTGCACATGAAAAATGCCATAAAACAGTTATGGAGTGAGCAACCAATTTTATTTAGAGCAAATGGGATCTTGGTTTATTGTCTCAAAATTCAACTCCGACAATTTAGCAAAGCAGTGGCGTGGCAGGCTAAACTATATGGGTTCATCTCCCAACATGGGGCTTCTAACTAAACTAAGCTAACCTGCAATTTAGAGCCCAATAATAATAATAATAATAATAATCCTTGCATTTGATATAGCGCTTTTCACGTCGGGAGGACGTCCTAAAGCGCTTCACAGAACACACTGTAAAGTGAATTGATTGTATATTTGTGGGCGAACGCGGCAGCCAATTGCGAACAGCAATGTCCCACAAACAGTCGTAGATTGAAAATGAACAATTTTTTTTATTATTGTTTTTGTTTGGAGGGATTATTATTAGGCGTGTGGAGTAAGGAAACTTGCCCAAGGTTTCGCCCTGCCTGGAATTGAACTCAGATCTCTCGCTTGCAAAGTGAGTGCTCTAACCACTGAGCTACAGGACTCCACAATAATGACAAGAGTCAGCCTGACGCAGTAGGTATCAACACAGTTCAGTTGGCAGCACTGTCACTTCTGAGTCATATGACTGAGTTCAAGGCCCATATCAGGACTTTGAACTCACTGTCTAGGCTGACAATCCAACACACTGTTAGGAGAGTACTGCATTGTTGGAAGTTCTGCTCTTCAGATGAGATGTTGAACCAAGATCCCATCTGAGTGTTCATCCCACCTGAGTAGATGTTAAAGATCTCATGTCACTATTTGAAAAGAGAAGGGAGTTTTTCTGAATGTCCTGGTCAATAATCCTACAGATAAAAATTGTTCATTCACTTAATAGCTCTTGTCAGACATTGGGGGCTTTGATTGTCCACAAAATACATCTACAAATATGTCACTACACCAAACGGTAAATCATGTGAAGCACTTTAAGACATCCTCTCCAGGTGAAAGGCCTACACCAAATGTAAAGGCTACTAATCTGAGTTGCATAAATGAGGATTTTTATTGACTAGATGTACATCACGCCAACCCATCAGAATTCCGCATCAATAGATTCTACTTCCAGAGCAGAGTTCCCAAAGATTGACAGGAATGCTAGAAGGAATTATTAAGGAATTCCATTAAGAAACAATGGAAATAGGCTTTGTGTTCTGACTATTGCTATTTTGTACCTGTCCTACCAGCCTGAACCTGACACAGTGATGCCTGTTTATTATAATTGCCACAAGGATATTACGTGAAATAAAAGATAAGTCTCTTTAAGAACTACTCATTATTTTTCAGCTTGAGTGCATCACTCATGCAGGTAATGAGCCCAAAATAATTGAAGGCTTCTTACATCTGTAGTTCATCTCAGATTATTCATTATTCTATCTGTCTCCAGTTAATAAACATTAAGCAAACCTGTGTTGCGTGTATTAAAGAATTGTTGGTGCTAAGCATATTAAGATGCAATGTTTTAAAGATCATCTGATCTATGAATGGGAAACCAATCAATTTACAGCACAGATTGTAGAGGGGATTGTATTATATTGCTGTCTGAACAAAGATAAACAAGATATCACTGTAGAGCCCAACAAATCCTGGATAAAAATGTCTCTGTTTGGTAAACAGTTTTTGATACCTTTCAAATTTATTCAATCTGCCGCAACTATCTTACACAAGAAAGTATAAAACAAATAAAATAACATTGAATAAAAACATGCTGGAAGTAACATCAGCTGGGAGCATATCTGTTGAAGTGTTGAAGCTGCAGCAATTAGTAGAAACACAGTCTAGAGCTGGAAAGAGATTAGCTGAGTAAGGTTATTAGTCCAGATCAAGAGAGACATAACAAAGTTAAATTGCATCGGCTTTGAAATAAGAAACAGTGGATTAGGAATATGATTCAGGCATGCAGATGGAAAGAACGAAAAGGATATGTCAGGAAGGCACTGAGGAATGGCTTTAAAAAGGTGTTTATGACAATAAATATCCTTGCACTTACTATAGCGTTTTATTCACGTCAAAATATCTCAAAGCACTGGATAATATTTACTGTAAAGTGGAGTGACTATGGATTTGTAGGTAAACATAGCAGCCAATTGTGCACACAGCAATGTTCCACATTACAGATAAGGGAATACATTTTTTTTCTGGAGGATTATTGGTCAAGATAAGCTCTCTACTCATCTGAATACTGTTGCAGACTGTTGCAGACCTCCCCTTTCTCTCCAAGGTCTTGGAAAGAGTTGTCGCCTCCCAACTGCGCTCTTTCCTTTCCACCCATTCTCTTTTTGAACCCCTTCAGTCAGGTTTCCGTGCTCCCCATAGCACAGAAACTGCCCTGGTCAAGGTCACCAATGATATCCTGACCATCTGTGACCAGGGCTCCCTCTGTCTCCTCGTCCTCCTCGACCTATCGGCAGCATTCGATACGGTCAACCACGCTATCCTACTCCACCGCTTGTCCTCCCACCTCAACCTTCAAGGCACTGTCCTTGAATGGTTTACGTCGTACCTTTCTCACCGTCTTCACTTTGTCTCAACGAATGGCTTCTCCTCCACCCCCCGTACTGTCTCATGTGGTGTCCCTCAGGGCTCTGTCCTCGGTCCCCTCCTCTTCACCCTCTATATGCTCCCCCTCGGTGACATCATCCGCAGACATGGAGTTAACTTCCACATGTATGCGGATGACACCCAACTCTACCTTTCCTCCTCTACTCTCAACTCCACGACCACCGATGTCCTGACAGCCTGCCTGTCCGACATCGAGTCCTGGACGAGAGACAACTTTCTTCAGCTCAACGTGCGAAAAACCGAGGCCCTCCTGATTGGCTCACGTCAGCGCCTCCGCACCTCAGGCGCTGACACCATCAGCATCCAAGGCTGCACTCTCCACCTCTCAAAGCCAGTCAGGAACCTCGGCGTTTTGTTCGACCCTGAGCTGTCCTTTCTCCCTCACATCCGCACTACAACTGGCACCGCCTTCCATCACCTCCGGAACATCGCCAGACTACGGCACTACCTCACCCCTCACGCTGCTGAAACCCTGGTCCACGCCTTTGTCACCTCAAGGCTGGACTATGGGAACTCTCTCCTCGCCGGCCTTCCCGCCACCTCCCTCCACAAGCTGCAGGTCATTCAGAACTCTGCAGCTCGTGTACTGTCCCGCACCAGGCTTCGGGACCACATCACTCCCACCCTCGCTCGCCTCCACTGGCTCCCCATCCCCCAGAGGATTGATTTCAAGATCCTCATCCTCACCTACAAGGCCATTCACGGCCTTGCTCCCTCCTACCTCTCCAACCTACTATCCCCCTACCTACCTGCCCGTACCCTCCGTTCCTCTGGCTCTGGTCTGCTCCACGTCCCCCGCCCCAACCGCCCTACCATCGGTGGTCGGGCCTTCAGCCTCTCAGCCCCCAGGCTCTGGAACTCCATCCCCCAGTGCCTTCGCCTTGCTTCCTCCCTTTCCTCCTTCAAGGCCGGTCTCAAAACCTTTCTCTTTGACCGAGCCTTCAGCTCCCCTCTCGACTCTCTTCCCCTCCTCGCTCCCTCCCTTCCCTCCCCTCACCCTGACCATTTCCCCCCTCCTCGCTCCCTCCCTTCCCTCGCCCTGACCATTTCCCCCCTGCTCGGGTCATGACCCAACTGTGCAGCGCCTTGGGACGTCCTCCTGACGTGAAAGGCGCTTTATAAATGGAATCTTGTTGTTGTTGTTGTTGTTGTTTAAGGGAAGCTGCCCGGTGTGGAGGGTGCTATATAAACGCAAGTTGGTGTTGTTGTGAGATCTTTAACATCAACTTGAACAGGCAGATGAGACCTTGGTTTGAAGTCTAATCCAAAGGACTGAATCTCGGGCAACGTATTACTCTGGATTGTTGTGTAGACCAGGGCTGGTCAACTTGTGGCCTATGACAATTCTACACGAGTAATGCTGCTTGGGGTAATGTCATCCCAGACCATTACTCCCTCCCTTAACTCCTCAATACCTCTCCCACCGCCATCCAACCCAGCTCCATCTCCGACCGCCCCTGGAAAAAAAACCTCCCCTCTCACCCCCTTCCCGCTGCCTTAGAGTCATCTGAACTCCTTTGGCTTCTTCCCGCAATGTCCTGTTCTCCTCGGTCACTCTCCTCCACAACTTCCTCTCCACCACTCTCAATGCCCTTGCCCCACTTACTTCCCGAACCATCTCCTACTCACAGAAGTCACCCTGGTACACCAGCCACCTCCGCTACCTTAAGACTCATGTGTGTGCTGCTGAATGCACCTAGCTCAAGTCCAACTTACCAGTCCATTGGCAGATCTGACTGGACCCTATTAAATCTTACCACTCCGTCCTCACCTCTGCTAAACCATCCTTCTACTCCAAGGCAATCTTGGAGGCCAAGGACAATCTCAGGCTCCTCTTCTCCATCACCAACCATCTCCTCCGCCCACCCATCCTCTACTTCAACACCAACTGCAAGAAGATGCTGGACTTACTCAAAACCAAAGTCGAGGGGATCCACTTAGCTGCTTCCGCCCTTCCGACAACTACCCCCTCCCCATCTCCCCTCACACCCAGGCCCCTATCCATCCCTCCCTTCACACCTTCGAACCTGACTCCCCGTCCTCCCTCATCACCACCATCTGCGACCAGGGCTCCCTCTGCCTCTTTGTCCTCCTCTCTGCTGCCTTCGAAACCTTTGACCATTCTATCCACCTCCACCATTTCTCCTCTCACCTCAACCTCCACGGTTCTGTCCTTGAGTGGTTCAGATCCTACCTCACACCATTTTCACTTCATCTCAACAAACGGCTTCTCGTCTAGCCCCCGTACAATCCCATACGGAGTTCCTCAGGGCTTTGTCCTTGGTCCCCTCCTTTTCAGTGTCTGTATGCTTCCTTTTGGTGACATCATCGCCAGACATGGGGTCAATTTCCACATGTATCAGGTGACATCCAACTCTATCTCTCTGCCTGCTCCTCGACTCTAGGAATACTGCTGTTGTCGCACAGCTAACTTTCTGCAGTTGAACATCAGCAAGACTGAGGCTCTCCTGATTGACTCGTGTTCGTGCCTTCGCATCTCAGACACTGGTATCCATGGATGCTCACTCCACCTTATAAAGCCAATCCAGAACCTTGGCGTCCTGTTTGACCCTCTACTATCCTTTCTACCCCAAATCCATGCCATGTCCCGTTCTGCTTTCCTCCACCTTTGCAACATCGCCCGGCTCCACCACTGTCTCACACCACAGGCTGCCAGATCCTCATACATGCATTCATAACATTCAGGCTTGACCTGGTCCTCACCTTTAAAGCCCTCCATGGCCTTGCTTCACCTTACCTCTGCAACATTCTAACCCCCTACCAAACTGCCTGCTCCCTCTGCTCAGTGAGCTCCAGACTGCTTCACATCCGCCGCCTTGCCCTCCCCACCATTTGCCTATTGGCACCCACCCTCTGGAACTCTATCCCGCAGTCCCTCTGCTTTGCCCCCTCCCTTGCCTTCTTCAAGTCCCATCTCAACACCCTCCTTTTCGACCGTATCTTCGGTCACCCTCCTTCCCCCTATGCTCTCCACCCTCCCTGATCAGGAGCTCAGTGAATGATGAAGTAACCAGATGGTTGGGATTTCTCATAGTCTTAGTGCTAACATTCAAGATTGTGCATAATCCTGGAGAATTGTAAATAATCATAATGTTGATGGTTTTTTTTGTGAAGTTTGATTGAAGAACAAAAGAAAACATCTTTCCAAATTAAAATCCCATTTAAGAAATGTCTTTAATTTTAAGAGAATGGTTTTAAGAGCAAGTCTCTGAGAAATGTCAGGTCTTCCGTACACAAGTGTAAGGTTCAGGAAGGAAGTTAGTGAGTGAAGGTTCAGCACAATCAACATAAAGTTAATGAGATGAGTGAGATAGTAAGCTTAGCTCTGACGATGTAGAGTTAAGAAAGGATGTGAATAAGGAACTGGAAAAGTCAGTAGTACAGATGAAAAGGGAAAATGATTAGTGAGCGAGAAACTGAGTTGGTCAGTGGAACACTGAAGAAAGAATATGGTAATATGCGGAGGGACAATCTGGTGAAGGAGCTCATTAAATGAGAGGTGCTTGGCACAATTAAGAAGAAAGATCGATGAATGTGAGGAGCTAGGTTGATCAGGTCAGTGAGGAAGATGCATCCTGACTATAGATATGGACAAGCTCAATAAATAAGAGAAAGAATATTTCAGTATGGAACAAAGGAGCAGGCAAAAGAATAATGTTAACTGATCCTCTTACAGGTCTCACATGTCAGGGTACACCAAGGAGAGTCATTCAGATTGAATGGAGAGATTTTATTTTTCTCATAAACAATCCATTTGGCCTTCTTCTACATGGAGCTTGTTAATATCCTTGGTATGTGACACTATGTAGTGCTGACTTCACAATGTATCTGCATTAGGATTTTAGCTTTGTTAGAGGCTATCAGATCTGGATAGTACACTGTTTCTCAGATTACATTCTTCCAAATTCAATTTCCTTTTCGTACAGTTAAATGTGAATAGGATCTTTGGTATGTATCTAATTTCTCTACCTGATGGGTTCACTTCATGACTTATGAACCAGGCTTGTTGATCAGCCTCTTTCTGAAAATGGCAATGGTGCCGCTATCTGATTTTGACCCTGCAATGTAATTTTTATGAGTTACATATTGCTGCAAATATTTACACTTGACCACCATTCAGCTCCCTTTATTCAAGCCCCTTTCTTTGACAGTATTCGAAAAGAGAAGGGAGTTTCTCCCAGTGTCATGGCCAAGAAACCCCCAGATAAAATTGGTCATTCACGTCATGGCTGTTTATGAAACATTGCCGTTTGTAAATTGGCTGACACATTCACCTACAAATTGCAGTCACCACATTTTATAGTAAATCCTTTGAAACACTTTGAGATGTCCTGCCTCCTGACATGAAAAGCGCTATATTAAATGCAAGGATTATTATTATGATTATTATCTAAGCATCTCACAGCTAGTAGAATTTCGACCTCAGAGTTTATTTACAAGGTACTGAATTTCTCAGTGTAGAACTAAAATGGTAAACTGGGAACACAGTCTATCTGCTTAGTTTGAGCAAAAGTTCAGTTTGGAAGAAGGCAGAATCACAATCCCAGCAGGTTCTCTTGATCTTTCTTTTGACTGAATCACATGTAACAAACTATTCCAATTGTAATACACACTGCATTTTGACTTTACATCAGCAATCTGAAGAGTTGAAAGCCTTTCCTTCAGATATATTCTCTTTGTACTACAGCCAGGTATCTTAAATTAAAAAGGACATAATCATTTTGTTGTAAAGCAAACATACGGCAAAAGAAAAATGTCAGTATAGAATATTCCAGATAACCTATTTGGCATTGATTTTTTATTTTTTACATGCTGTTTACAGGCTGTTCTCTGGAGGTACAAGTTTTCTCAACTGAAAGGTTCTTCAGATGATGGAAAGAGCAAGATTAAGTTTTTATTCCAGAATACGGACACAAAACAAATTGAAGCGAAGGTAATGGGTCGTGAAACAAATATCAAGCCAGGCAAACCTGTGTTAATGCTTTTTTTTGTGAAAAACATAATGCTTATGCATATTTTATATTTCATGGTACAAAATGCTTTGAAAATATATTAATACAGTTGAAAATGACAACAGATTGGATATCCACTTCAATTGTGAGATGCTGAAATGCTGCTGAACTATTGACCTCCACAAAGAGAATCATCATGTGTTTTTCAATTAGATAGTGTGGCATCCTCCAGAGAAGTAATTACATTGCATGTGTTTTCAGCTATAGAATGTAATGCTGAAGCCCTCAGAGAGCATGTCACATGGATTCATCTTGTGCACTGTTAATTGAATGTCTATTCAAATTGGCTCCCAGAGATCAGATCACGGAAATGTGACAGAAACTCACAAAAATGAATTCTGCAACAATTATATGGAATGAGTATTTCCCCTTCTCCCCCATCCTTGACAGTTGTATGCTGTGGAATTGTAACCCACACAAGCTGAACTCAGAAAGGCCAACCTCCACTCACAAGCTGCTGTCTCCTGCCACAAGAAACATCTCCTCAGTTTCCTGAGGAGCAGATTTAGACCCAGGTCCCACAGGGAAGAAGAAAACTGAACTCCAAAGCCTGTCTTGGCCAGACTAAATAGCAGAAATTCACCAAATTTGATTTGCAGAGCAAGCTTAATGAATAGAGTGGCTTCCAGTTGGTAGCACTCTCTGGGTCCGAAGGTTGTGGGTTTAAGCCCCATGTTAGGAGCTCAAACCTGGGCTGACATTCCAGTGCCAGTGCGGGGAATGATGATGCTTTGGGGGAAAAAAAAACACGCCAGATATCAGAGTTAATTTTCTTCTTGGTAATATTATGCACGGTCATAATAGTCATAAATGGAAAACTGAAGTTTTAGTTTCTTTCTTTGAAATGCTTGCAATTCTTCTATGGTTACAAGCAGTAGATGGTAACTAATGGGATCTAATTTCCAAAATAGTTTTAAATAGCAGACCCTGCAGTTTCTGGGTGTGTCTGAAGCTGATCCTCAGGAACTTTACTCTGGAGCTGATCTCAATTTTGTTTTCCATGAATCCTAATTAATAATAATCCTTGCATTTGATTTAGCACCTTATCACATCATTAAGATGTCTCAAAGCACTTCACAGAAACTATTGTATATATTGACTGTACTTTATGGGTGCAGAGAACTCTGGTACCCATCAGGAAATCTGGGTCAATCAATGTTCAAGAGAAACACATGAGGGTTGTTCTCAGATGCATGCCTGCAGGATTCACGAATTACAAATCCATTATCTGACAAATTGGATTCCATTCTTGAAACCAGCATTCATGGGAATAAAGGTTCCAAATTAATGATTTCTCTCAAGCAGAATTCCTACCGGTCAGTGCAACATAATTCCAGTTACAGGAAGGAGGCCCTAAATGCACAGCTTGAATTTCATATTGAAGAAAATTGCAAATCAAATGGCATTGTAGAAGATCTGGTTAGAATTGACAAGATCTGCAGTGAACAAAATGCTAGTAAGCATAATATCAGATGTTATCAATGGTCATTTGAAGAGCACAATTGCTTTCAGGGGCAATCAATATGGGTTAAGAAACAATAGATCATGCCTCACAATCTACTGGAATTATTGAGAAACAGCTAAACTGAACGATGAAGACTATCCAGCATTTGATAAAGTTGCACATGTGAGATTTTTTAAAGGCTAAAGCTCATGGAATTAATGCCAAATTAGCAAATTGTGATGAAAGCAGGATTGGCAATTGTAATAATAAATGATAAAAGCTGTAACTGATGACAGTTTTGGTTATCTACTGTATACCCTAGTACTTTTGTAGTCATAATAATTCAAGAGAGAACGCCACTTGTAGCACTATAAATTTTGCTGATGATACCAAACTATGTGGTCAGGTGAATAATATAAGATGATATGTGGTTATCACGAAATTCTGGACCTATTGAGTAGATAGGCCAAGGAGTGAGGGGTGGATTTTAATGTAGAATTCTAAGGCATAGATTTAAAATTATTAAGTCTCAAACATGAATATAGATTTGAAGATTATTTTTCCCACAGGGTAGTAGTGGATATGTGAAGGTGACTCCCAACAAAAGCAATGCTGCATTGAAATAGGAAGACAGTAGGATGGATATTCTGAAAAGGTGTGATCAAGTGGCTTTCTTCATTCATAGCCCTCTTGCGGTTGTGTAAACTCCTTCAAAATAGACATGGATAAGCTTCTTCTTATGAACAGTAGTGGAGAAGATAGGGGTATGGTCTTAACAAAATGAACCGTTACCTCACGGGACACGTTTAGGAGAGTTTTATGCTGTGAAGCAGATGGATTAATGAAATAAAGTGATTATATTGGCTTAGGCACCAAGCACTAATCCATTTGAAAGATCTTATATTCATAAAATGAGTACCTGGAGATCAACGGGTTGAGTTGCTTATGGTTTTATCTTAGAGAAAGCTCTGCTTTATTGTGGTAGGAAAATACAAACTGCAGTTTACCAGTAAATAAAGATGCTTTCAAATTGAAAGAGCTCAACATCTGCCAACAAAAACAGTCATTACTGTATTATTTTAACTCAATCAAAAAAAACTGGATTAGCATCTGCTGGAGTCCTGTATTGGTGGATAAGGGGTAAGTGCAGAATGAAATGAAGAAGTGCTTCATCAAAGACAATTAATTTTTAGTACTGGAGCCAAGGAGAAGGGCAGTGGACATATTATTAGTGGAGGCCGAGGTTCACAAGCTCATAAGATTAGTCTGTATGAAGAAGGCCCATCGGATCTCATTCCTTCAGAACACCCATCCTACTGTCCTCCCATCACTGCATCAAGATGCTTTTTAAATGAGTCCAATCTCCTGCCTCAACCATCCTTCTTGGCAACCTGTTCCAGTCATTAATTAGCTGAAGAGAGGAAATGTGTGAGTGGTTGAATAATCTACAGCCTGGTCATAATTCTCCAGGGGCTTTAAGTACCTCTGTCCCTTCGTTCACCTATATTATCTCAGCTGTTCCATTCACTCAGCGACTATTGGCCTATTCCATTTCCTCTGCACTATCTGCCCCACTATCGGCAGATGGGCTTTCAAGCATTGAGCCTCCATTTTCTGGAGCCCTTCTGATTTGCTCCCTCCTTTCCAACACCCATCTTAAAATACCGTTTTAACTGATCTTTCGGTCATCAGCAGAGAGGCTGAAAGCCCTTGGTTTTTGAGCCAGGTGCGTTTGACAGGAAGCATCTGATCCTTGAGGGAGCAGAGGTGGCTGGGGTCCAGGGTGAGGTTCGTGAGTAGGAGGTGCTTCAGGAGATGAGGGCCTCAAGGGCATCAAGAGTAGTGGAGAGGGAATTGTGAAGGAGAGTGTGTGAGGAGGTTAAATCAGTGTGGGAGGTAGGTCAAAGGGTTCAGTTGACTCCAGAGTAGCAGAGAGGGATTGAGGGGGGAGATTTTGTTCCAGGGGCGGTAGGAGATGGAGGTCGGTTGGGGCGTGGTGGGGTGTAGGGTTACGGAGTTAAAGGAGACGAAATGGTGATCGGAGATGGCTTTGTCTGTGATTGTGATATCCAGATACTGAGGCCCTGGATTGGGAGTGGTAGATGAGGGTGAGATCCATAAAACCTCCATAAAAACAGGGCGACTGTGGAAGAAGCAAGCTTGATGGGAAAATGGACTTTCCATATTCCACATGTTATTAAATTATTATATTCTTACGACATGCTTCTTACTATAGCTGCTTAATTATGTTGTTTGGTTGTGAACAATATTGCCCTCTACTTTTAGCAATTGTACTTCATTGAGATAAATTGGTGAAAAATCTTGTTACAAGCAAATACGGCTGAAATCCAAAAAAGACTCTGACAAATGAAAAATAGTAGGTCAATAAATGTTACTGACAATCAAAGAATCATTCTTATGTAGTCTTTGTTTGTAGAATAGCATAGAGCTGTTAATGGAATAATGATTCACTCAAGTAATAATTAACATATTCATCTTTTAAAGATGAAATTACAAACGGCTGAAGACATGCTGCTGAAGTGCCTTTGAATGTATAAATTGCTAAAGGAAAGAAAATTATGCCAATTATTTATCAGTAGGATGTGGGAAAGAAGGTGATGGGATTTGACATTTTAAGAGTCCATGCATTCCTTATGGAAGCAGAAGTAAAACTGTACTGAAATGGATTACAATTTCTTTAGAATGGGTAAGATGTCCAAAGACATCTTTAATTTAGGTTGTTAACAAGCAGCTGATCAATTGAGCTCTGAAGTAGCAATGAACTTAATCAAGGAAAGTCATTTGTTTTAATACCTAGACAGGCATCTAAATTTCACTCATCAGCCCTTCCAAAACTAAAGAATCTACTATCTGGACAATGGTCAGCAGGAGAAAATGATACTGAACATTTTTATATTTCACACAGAGTGATCGTTTAGCCCACAGATTTCTGTCAGTTTGGGGATGGTGACGAGTTTAGATCAACATTAGTTGAAATTCTTTAATGGCCAGTTGGAACCAGATTTGGAAGATTTGACATGATCATATGGAGCCACCAAGCCATTTTGGAGCTTTCAATGCTTGTCTCCATTTAGCTGAAAGATTTGAAAGGTTTATTTTCTGCTGAGCGAGGGCAAAGTTAATGGTTAGAGCACTTGCCTCCAAGCAAGAGGACTTGATTTTGATTCCTGGCAAGATGAAATGTTGGGCAAGTTTCCTTACTCCACATGCCTCTGTTTACCTAGCAGTAAGTAGGAACCTGGTTGTTGGTCGATCGGCAGATTGCTTTTCTGGAGGTAATAATCCCTTCAAAAAATAACAATAAAGAAATTTGGCCACTCAATCCATGACTGCTTGTGGAACACTGCTGCCAATGGCGCTCACACTACCATTCCATCTCCAACCTACCCTTCCTTGCCAAAATCCTGGAATGCATTGTTACAGGTAAACTTCAGTCACATCTTTCCCTTCACTCCCTCCTCGAGCCCCTGCAGTCTGGTTTTCGCGCTGCCTACAGCACAGAGACAGCACTTGTCAAAGTCACAAATGACATTCTCTCTATCTGTGACCAGGGCTCCCTCTGCCTCCTCGCCCTCCTGGATCTCTCTGCCGTGTTTGACACAGTCAACCACCCCATCCTCCTCCACCGCCTCTTCTCCCTCATCTACCTTAGTGGGACCGCACTCGCATGATTCGAGTCCTACTTAACCAACCACCTCCATTTCATCTTAGCAAATGGTTTCTCCTCCCGCCTTGGCCCGGGCACCTGCAGGGTACCCCAGGGCTCCATCCTTAGACCTCTTCTTTTCCTTATCTATATGCTCCCTCTGGGTGATGTCATCCACAGACAAGGGATAAACATCCACCTGTATGCGGAGGACACATAATTCTACTTTGTCTCCTCCAGTACCAACTTCAGGCCTGCCGATATTCTACCAGCTTGTCTGGCAGACATCAAAGTCTGGATGAGTGAAAACTTCCTGCAGCTGAATATAGACAAGACATAAGCCATACTCCTTGGCTTCTGTCAACGTCTTCACTCCCCAAACTCCCTGGGCTCTCCCTCAGACTTACCGAATCAGTGCGCAATCTAGGCGTCTAGTTTGACCTCCAGCTGTCCTTCCTCCCCCACATCTAGTCCCTGACCAGGACTGCCTTCTTCCAACTCCGCCACATTGCCCTCCTCCGACCGTACCTTACCCCAAATACAGCCGAAACCCTCATGCATGCATTTGTCACTTCCCGTTTGGATTACTCCAATGCACTCCTCGCCGTTCTCCTCGGCTCCACCATTCAAAAGATCCAGCTCATTCAAAACTATGCAGCCCGCATGCTGACCCGGATCAAAACCTGTACCCACATCTCACCAGTTCTGGCCAGGCTCCACATCACCGAACAGATCGACTTCAGGATCCTCACACTCATGTTCAAATCCATTCACTCCCTGGCACCTCCCTATCTCTCCAATCTCCTCACTCCCCAATCCATCACCCGGCACCTCTGCTCGACCTACCTCAATCCCTCCGCCTTGCCCCCAGTCTCCCTCAATTCCTCTACTTTGCCCCCACTCTCCCTCAATCCCTCCGCCTTGCCCCCACTCTTCCCTCTTTCAAGCTACACCTGAAAACTTTCCTCTTCAACCGTGCTTATGGCCACTTCCCCCAGTCTCAGAGTCAGGCTCCGCCACTGTTAAGTGCTCTGGAGGGTCCTATATAAGTGCATGTTGTTGTTGTTGCCGCATTTCGCTCACAAAATACAGTCAATTCACTTTATAGTATATTCTGTGAAGCGCTTTGAGATGTTTCGAAGACGTGATAAGGTGCTATATCAAATGCAAGGATTATTAACATTAAACTGGATTCCTTCATTGGAGCAATCAGATTAAATTTACAATACTATTGCTGGTTGTCATCAGGGATTCTTAGATACAAAATAAGTTATTTTCTCAATGGTCCCAGGAACTGTGGACATAAAAATAAAGATAATTTTGTCATTAACATTTTAAAGTTTAATGCTACATATTTATGTTTAAAATGAGATTCCCTTGCAGTGTCTGCACAGCTTCATTTTCAATATTCATCCTCACAAAGATGTCAAGGTAAGTACGATTCAGATCATAGTGTGAGACTGTCTGAACAACAGTTAAAAGCTCCACAATGATCTCAATGTACATTTTTATAAACACAATTGGAAAATTTGGACCATAAACATCCCAATGACTCCTTTAATAGTTAAAATAGTTACATGCCTAAATAAATTCACAATTGAAAACTTAAAAAAAATTGAAACTGGACAGAGATTATTATATACATTGTTATCCTCAGCTAAGTTTCATGTTATTATTGAATCTTTAAATCATACTTCAATGCTTCACCAAAATGAATCAGGTTTTGTTTTGTCAGTTATTTGAATATGTCTCATTTTGAATGAAGTAACAGCTTCAATTTATAACATGGAGAATAATGCTCAAGTGAAATTAATTATGTAATCTTTGACATTTGGATTTAATGCAAAAAGTAGTAAACCTTTATAGAAATAAATCCTCATTTGAAAGTGTTGTTGGAGAAACAATCTGGAAATATTTGAAGTACTGGAAATGTGACAAGAAGAGAACAGACAAAGAGGGGAGGGGTCCTGTAGCTCAGTGGTTAGAGCACTCACCTTGCAAGCGAGACACCTGGGTTCAATTCCAGGCAAGGCAAAACCTTGGGGAAGTTTCCTGACTCCACACGCCTAATAATAATCCGTCCAAAACAAAACAATAATAAATTGGTCATTTTCAATCTACGACTGTTTGTGGGACACTGCTGTGCGCAATTGGCTGCCGCGTTTCACCCACAAATAAATGGTCAATTCACTTTACAGCATATTCTGTGAAGCGCTTTGAGACGTCTAGAAGACGTGAAAAGGGCTATATCAAATGCAAGGATTATTATTAATATAATAGAGAATGAATACCCATTGTTATAGAAGGTACTGAAAACTTGAGTCCCATTTGCCTGCTTATGCATATAATTTTATATATATTGAACGATATGATCAATTAAGGTTGATGGCTTCCATTGCAGTCATTTTCAGGCTCAGATTTTCAGTTTGGTTGAGATCACTTAGGATGGAAATTTAGGACTTACACCTGAGTAAATTATAAATGAATCTCTGCAAGCCTAGATTGAAAATAACCAAGTATTTATTGGAAGTGAAAATCCAAAGCACCTGCAGTTTATTAATGTGATAAGTTATTGTTTGCAGAGAAATGAGAGGCTCATGATTTAAATCACTCACACCTTACCCTCTGGTAATATCTGATTACAATTTAAGTACTCCTTTGTTTATTCCCAATATTCTTTTGATTATCATTGACATGTGAGGATTTATTGGTACAACACTCAATCTATCTGTTACACATGTAGTTTTTGTCATGACCTGCTGGAGTTTATCTTCCAGTTGTGATGGTTATGCTAGCTTTATTTTAGGAAGGTTTACAGACTTCGATTGAAATCTATAGCTGGACAAATCTCTGCATGAAAACCGTATTCTTATAAGAAAAAGTGAACAGCCAACAGAGGCTGTGGCATGTTTGCTAAGGTTACTGTGAATGCCAAAATAATTCTTCATGAATAAAATATTTGCAATTCTCTTTAAAGTAACGTGTTTTAGCCACTGGAAATGCTGCCAAACCTGTCTGACTAAAAGTTGCTATACTTATTTCTTAGTCTCTTTTCACTAGTATTAAATTAAAGGTAGATTTGCAAAATTTGGGTTGTTCCCAAACCAGGTCCCCTGTGTTAAATAATTGTGAATTCTGCATATTTTGCCCCTCCATCGAAGGAAAAAAAACTTACATAACATTGCACTCACCCTGCTGAAATTTTAACCAACTATTTCAGCCTGATCATTTCTGACAGCAATGTCAGTGAAGTATCATTGCCGTCAGCTATAGAACCATGGAAGCTATTCTGCCCATCGTGCCTGTGCTGGCTCTTTTAAAGACCAATCCTCTGAGTCCCATTTGCCTGCCCTTTCCCCATACCCTTGCAGTTTACAACTGTGGTTAAGCATTATTGAATCCTCCAGGATGTTCAGAGATGATCTGGCAGGTTTAGTTTAGTATTCTGAAATATGAAAATATTAAACAATTTAGCTTAATATGAAATCGACTTGAAACCGACAGGTGATTGTCTAGATTTGAAGCTAGTTCATGATGTCTCCGAATGTTTGTTTTCCCTTCCTTTATTTTTCTTTCTTTTGTTACAGGAGCTGGAATTTTCCAATCTGTTTGCAGTTCTGCACTGCATACATTCCTTCTTTGCTGCCAAAGTTGCTTGCATGGATCCTCTCTATGTCGGAAGCCAAAGTGGTGCTGGGAAGGCGAAGTACAATAATTGACAGAGAGACTCGTATTCTTTCTATCCAGTTTGGAGGAGTTGATGCTGCTCTACTGAACATAAATATTTATCATACCACACCCATGGGGATTTGTGTACAAGGTTTCCAGTTCAGGAGACATATTGTCACTTTGCAGTTCAGAAACGCATTCATCTCCTGTGCCGTAATAATGCAAACAGTCAACGAATAAGATGAACTGAAATCCCAGGAGTCTGCAAGCATAGTACCTTTTTGTGACTTCGATAGAGAACAGTCGTTTCCTCAATAACTGTAGCCAAATATTACAGTGAGACAATTCCTTGAATGAGAGCTGTCACTGAAGCACTTATTGTATATAAGATTTCTTATTTGAAGGCATCTCTATGGAAGGACCCATGGATTCAAATGTACTTCTGGTGTTCCAAAGGTGGACATTTTTATGAATTTACATGACATTTAAATGTTAAAGACAGAAGGTTTATGCAAAGTTGGTGTTCAGGAATATGAAAAACAGAAATTAAGGATAAAAAATGGGCAAAGTTGATCATTTTTATGTAAAATAATTTTTGTAGTGGAAATGCCCTTATTTTTACAATCAGCCTGAGTGTTTACTGTTCCCATGTTAATTCTCCGAAACACAAAATGTGAATTGTATTTCTTGAATAACATGTTCAGAATCTGTTCAATGTACCAGGCAGTAATAATAATTATTGTCTCTTTGTTGGAATCATTTGCACAAGCTGTTAAAATCAAGCTAACGTTTCTCTAGGACTATCAATAATTAAAATATAACATAACTTTCATTCATTAAAAGGAAATAACTGACTGCAAGACCAAGCCTGTATTTATTGATATAGCAACATTCTGATAAAAGATGCTTGTGAAAGTGTACCAATACAGACAGATGGACTGTTTACAGCATTTCAGCTATCTACTCTAACCACATCTCCTTACTCTTTACCCTGTACCCTTTCAATACGATTTTCCGTCAATTATTTATCTCATGTTCAACAACCCTCAAAATGTGACTATTTCTATTACAAAAATGGCAAAAATTGATAACTGAACATTCAATATAGTCTTTAAACTTATAAAAGCAATTAAAATTATCGCCAATGTTGTCCAACACTTTTTATGAGGGTTCTGATGCAAGAGACACTATATCATAAATAAGAATGAATGATTCAGCTTTTAATTCTGTTTCTATCTCTTCACGTTCAGCAATGGTTATTTTTTTTCTTGTATTTGTGTTCATTTGTCTGTCATTTCCACTGTTATCCATAGAATCCTAGAATTTTTTTTTACACTAATCCCATTCACCTCTCTCTCCCTGTACCTTTTATTAACATTGATTTTCTTCAGTTATTTATCAAATTACGTTTTATTTGTTGTTACGGACAACCTTTGTGTGAGAACATTTTCTATTGAAGCCTCGTTTTTTTTCTAGTGATGTTTCATTTACGCCCATTTGTTTGTAACTTGCTCATTAGTGGAAATAGTCTCTCTCTATTTACTATCAAAACCATTCATAATTTTTGAATCCTTCTATTATATTCCCCTAAAACTTTTTCCCCCAGCAAACAAAGGCCCAATGTTTAACTATGTAACTGTAACCTGTGCATAATGATCTAATTCACGGGAGGCAACATTTGTAGTATTCCTTAAAGTGTTCCTTGTGTTAACTGAGCCTTTGAAATACTGGAAAATGAGTTGATTACCTATTTGATATCAATACTATCTACTTACCATCAGTGTTAAGACTATTTACTTACCTCTTTAGTGTCAATGTTAAGACTATTTACTATCCTATTTAGCACCAAGGTTAAGACTATTTAATTACCTATCTAACGTCAATGTTAAGAATGATTGCTTACTTATTTAGCATCAATGTTAAGAGTATATTAAGTGGAGTCCTGTAGCTCAGTGGTTAGAGCACTCGCTTTGCAAGCGAGAGACCCGGGTTCAATTCCAGGCAGGGCGAAACCTTGGGCAAGTTTCCTTACTCCACACGCCTAATAATAATCCCTCCAAAACCATAAACAATAATAAATTGATCATTTTCAATCTACGACTGTTTGTGGGACATTGCTGTGCGCAATTGGCTGCCGCGTTTGCCCACAAATATACAGTCAATTCACTTTACAGTGTGTTCTGTGAAGCGCTTTGGGACATCCTCCCGACGTGAAAAGCGCTATATCAAATGCAAGGATTATTATTATTATTATTATTATATATTTGCATGAGTAGTGAAAGCACAGTTCATGGTTTCTAATCCCTGTACTCCTACACATTAGATTGGCAGCCCAGCAGACAAAAACACAGGAGGTGTGAAATCCATCTGGTTTTAGTCTGTGGGACTATCTGATCTAAAATTCATACAGAATTGTGGAAAATTCTTCAATTCAATCTTAATCTGAAGTTAATTACTTTTTAAAAACTGGAGAATACCAACTTCCAAATATACACTAAATTTACAATTTTTCCACAATTCTATTTGAACCTAGATTTTAGAGCAAAATGGTCTTTTTTCAGCCAGCTGCAGAAAAATATTACCAAGTTTAAGAGGAGTCCTGTAGCTCAGGGGTTAGAGCACTCGCTTTGCAAGTGAGGGACCTGAGTTCAATTCCAGGCAGGGCGAAACATTGGGCAAGTTTCCTACTCCACATGCCTAATAATAATCCCTCCAAAACCCAAAACAATAATAAATTGGTCATTTTCAATCTACGACTGTTTGTGGGACATTGCTGTGTGCAATTGGCTGCCATGTTCGCCCACAAATATACAGTCAATTCACTTTACAGTGTGTTCTGTGAAGCGCTTTGGGACATCCTCCCGACGTGAAAAGCGCTATATCAAATGCAAGTATTATTATTATTATTACCCAAAAACGGACTAAGAGTTCCACATATGGATGCCACCTATCCCTGGAAATCTCGGTTTCTAGAATGGAATTCAAACTCTCTCCCTGGAGGGACACACCATGCTTACCTAATTCCAGACAGTTTTATGCACAGCGAAGGCTTGAGAACGCAAGTGTGCATCGGGATACTACTGGAGCTAAAACCGCATAGACATTTGACAGCATTATCTGGCAAACTTACTGCTGTTTGGCCAACAAGGACCATCTTACCCTACAAATCCTGCCAATGACCAAGCCGATTGGTCTGTCATCAGCAATGCCCTGGATCAGGAACAGAACTACCAAGGCAGCCAATGTGAGGTGCTTTCATTCTGAATTCTATTGCCAAGCATATAACCTTGCTGCTAGCTCAGCTCTAAAGTGGCTGCATACTTACTCTTTTCACCGAAGGAGGACAGTCAAAATAGTCGTACAACAACTTGCATTTATATAACATCATTCACGCAGAATAGTGTCTCAGAAATGCTAAAGCTACAGGCAAAAATTAGGTGGAATTTCAGGTCTTAGAAAGATATGGGCCATGGGGTGCTGGCTAAACCTACAGGAGTGCAAAGATTGTGATTTCTCTTGAATCTACCAATAAGGGCACAGATTGCTCAGGTAAATGAATAATCATAACACTGGGGCTAATAATCCCTCAAGAGAATAAATAAATAAAATGATAATTTGGTCGCTCAATCCACAACTGTTTGTGGGACATTTCGCCCACAAATATACAATCAATTCACTTTACAATATATTCTGTAAAGCACTTTGAGACATCCAGAAGACGTGAAAAGCGCTATAATCAAATGCAAGGATTGTTATTATTATTAAATTGGTATCAGATATTGCTTGTCCTAATTAGCATAAGGAATGCATCGTGGAATATCACAAATTGTATTCCAATATAATTTTTTCTTAAAAATATAACTGAAACATCATGTGATATCTCATTTAATCTCTCCCCCACCTCCCCCTAACTCATCACTTCATCCCATGTCTCTCCTACCTCGCATCTATTTAATTTGTGGTGTCTTGGGACAACCTTTACATATTTCAATTCCAGGTCAAGTTTTTTTTCAAAGCCTAAATTTACACAATATGTGTATTATATGTTATAAACTGTCAAGCTGGCCTGAGTCATGTGAAAGAAACAATGAGGGTTCTTCCATGTATTAAGATCACTGAGACGGCATCAGACTCTATTCAGCAAACACAAAGCTGATGTCAAATTGCTTCCCTATGAAAGCAGCTGCAATCTCTCACCTTTCCATCTTGTCTGTGGAAGTGTTTTTCTAAGTGCTGCAAAACAACATGAGCGCTTCCACTGCTTGAGCATCCTTCCAAACAGAGCCTCTTGCATGGAAATAGGCTATTCGGCTCAAGCTTTTCACCTTGACCTCATTACTGCTGGAATTGACTTGCTCTCAAAGTGTTCGCAGCTGCCTCTTTCAAACCTCAGCACATTTTGCATCTCTGTCCCAGGCATTTCATGCTTAAATCTCATTTATCTATTGTGCCTTCACTGCCATGGGCTAATCTTGTGAACCACATTGTCATTGTGCTTGGCATTGCATATCCTGTGGGGATTAAAGCTTCCACATCAGTTTGATTGTCTGTGTGTTTTTCTTATTTTATTCTACATTTCATTAATTCTTCATTTATTCTCATTGGATGAAAATAATGCCATTCCTAAGCATTAATTAATTATGAACATTTCTTAATTAAGAAAAGCTTTATATGCCTGGCCAGAAATTGTAGTTAAAACAGATTCTTAAAACTTGTCCTTGGCAACTAACTGGTTTGGGATTGAAACCCACCACCTGCAACGCCACCCCCCACAATAAACAGGCCTCTTGCAGTCCCTTGTCCCCTTTACATCACCATTGGTAGCCATGCTTTCAGCCCCTAAGCCCTGAGACCCCAGAACTCTCTGCCTCAATCACTCCACCTTGCCCCTTCTTGAAACATCACAGATCACACCAAAGACCTTCCTCTTAGACCGTACCTATAGTCACCAATCTGCTCTCTCCCAGCTCCGCCACTGTTAAGCATTCCGGACAATACTCTGTGCGAGAGTTAAATAATGCAAGTTGTTCTGGAGAATAGTTTATTCCCTGTTTCACAGATTCAGCATCAACTGACTCCATTTCAGACTCTTTTTACATTTTTTGTGGTGTTGAAACTCTAGCTAAGTATTATTTCAGGGTCTTGCTTGTCACTTGCTAAATAAAATAAACATTCCGTCGATATTGAATCTGTAAGACCCCTGGGTAAAAAACGTTCTTCAGAGGTCGGGGGTTGGAGGGGGCTGCGAGAAAGGTTGATTATTTCCAAATTTGTCATTCAGGGCATTTTTGTCCAGCCAATCAACTGTTACTGTCAGTATAAGCTTCTGTCATTGAGTTCCACATTTCACAACCCTCTGCTTGAAGAAGTTCCTCCTGAGCTCCTTAATTAAGGAGCAATAATAATTAAGAAACGGAATGTGTTTGGGAATACAATTATTGCCCCCACACATTGCAATTGTCAAGATGATATATTTTCCTCTTTGTTCTTCTGTGCACACAAGATCTCCACTGCTTCTGAAAAGCACTCTTCTGTCAGAACTTCCTTATACTTGATTATTGGTGAATGTACCATCCTCTGGGATGAAGAGCGAAAATAATATAATAAAATTATGTTGTAATGTATAACAAAATTAAATTTAATAGGCACATGAAATAGTTAGCCCAATAAACAGAATAAATTGTTAATGTATGGGGGGTGGGGGGGTGGGATGGTGAATAATTCCTTCTTGACACCCATACTCTAGTTAGACACTAATCCATCTGGGGTTGGCTGGGACTTTTCTCAAGTCAAAGCTGTCATCAATAACTTTCAGGGGATTGGGCCAAAGTGGCCTTTTATAAGTGTACCCTCTGAGTAAGGGTTTATTTGTGTGTGAAGGCACACTGAATGGGCTATTCCAGGGTGTTTGTTAATAGGGGCTGGTTGCTGAATGGAGGTGGTTGCCTGAACTGGTTTAACTGTATTTTGGAATCTGACAAAAATATACAGCTACAATATATGAATCCCACATTGTTGTATTTGACATTGGTTCATATCCTCTTTCACTTATTAATTTGGCTATAAGCTCTTTGAGATGTTTATTGTATGTTTATTGTATGTGAAAGACACAAGTGGGAATTGTTGTTGCATCTACTGTGAAACAAACAGATAATGCTTGCAACTTTCATCTATGCAGAACTAAAGACCGTTGATCTTAAATAATCTAGGGGTGGGAGTTTCCCCTCATTCTAAATCAATTGAAAAGAATAACAGTCACTTGAACTGTCAATCATGATAATGCATATGTAATGGATGGTTGTTTATCACCTACAAGGATCAATTAGAAATAATGTGAAGCAGTCAAACTGAACGGGAAGCCGAACACTTGATTGTGTGAGAATGCTAAAATATTGGCGAGCTGCTAATAATAATCATTTAGGACCAGTTGTTAGGCTGTCATAAAATTAATTGTGCAAGTAAAAAAAATTCCTGTTCTAAGTAGGAAAATAGATTTATAACTTGAAAGTTTAATACATATCTGAAATTGCAATTTTGAATCCTTCCTGTTCCCATTAAATTACATAGGGGTCACAATTGCAGTACTCCAAAACCCATTCCCTTCCTGAATTATCACCGGATATAACTATGGGACACTTTATCAAGTGGAAACTGCTCTTATTGACTGCACACTCCCATGACATCAGAAGAATGGCTTCTCTCTCTAGCTTCTTACAGTCACTTTAGCAAGGAATGTGTTTTGATTCCCAGATGCTAGAAGAGATTTTTAACTTTAAATTGTTATTTCCATTTCTTTTACATGGTCTCTGCGAATTGTGTGCTCTTCACAGTCTGTTACGCTTCTCGACACCTTCTTTGCTCACAAACTCTGGTTTGTTGTGTATTCCCACAGAATGTCTTAAATAACTTTGTTGACCTTGTCTAATTAGAACCCTATTTGGCTGCCTCCATTTATTTCATTGCAACCATGAATGTCTGTTATCTCTCCCTATCTTTTATACATCATCTTGGCAGTAAAAAACAAGAAAAATCATCCTATGTTGACGTCTTTCTTTGAGCGTGAATAATTTTTATTCATCTCAAATTCTTTTGTTTGTTGACAGCTTAGGGGATTTTTGCTGCACTTGTAATAATTGCACTTCAAGGGCATCATGGTAGAGAAGTTTAGAGGGATTACAACAGAGCAAATGATTTTGATTTTTTATACACATCTATATCCGAGTGTCATACCCTCCAGCTGAATCTTAACAATTATACAGTGACCTCGATTTAGCAATGACTGTATGTCTGCATTGCCCATGCTGCTTATGTTGGATTTGATATTAAGAATTCTTCAGAAAGCTTGTCCTGTGTAATATAACGTGTGAGCGTTCCTGCCAGACAAAACCATTGCTTCACTGTTATTAACATACCTCGTGATCTTTATTGTGTTAATGTTTACTGCACAGTAGTTATTTTACTGGAGAAGTCGACCAATGCTTTATATTAAATTGTGTGCTTTTTCCTATTCTGATACATTTGAAGTGCAGCTGAAGTGCATCTGAAGTGCAGTTATTGATATTTAGAATGAGAGACCTTCAATTATCTTGTAAAATATGTTGTGGTTAGCCATGTAAGCTGTACTTAATCATATTTACAAGCGACATCTGCATACTTTATAGAAAATGTTAGGCAATATAAACAATCCTTGTCCAATCTATATTGATTGAAACAGCAATTGCATAACTCCCTACAGTAGTCAATGACAAGCTTCCCAAAGTCACAAAGATGTTATGGTTGAAATTTATGACAAACTCAACGTGTTCAATTTTACATCATTGATTTCTTACCAGTCATTTAGTATTGGGTATTTGAGAGTTATAATTGATGATGGGCTAGAGATTTGTCCTACACTGAAGGAACAATTTTTCATTCAAGTGAAATGTTGCGATTGATGTGACTAAGGGTGCTCCCAGGAGAATGTTCGAAATCAGGTTGATGAGCACTGAGTTGTCTGAAATAAGAGGTGACTCAGGGAAACAACATTGAAAACATTGCTGCTATTCACAGGAGATGGCTCAAAACTGGCAGATTAAAATTGAATTATTCAGGAATACAGATTTACTCAAATGCTCAGGAGTGATGCCAGTGCAAATTACTGAGGCCGTGCATTCCCTGATTAAAAGTACACTGTCTTCATAAAGAAGGATTTGGCAACATTTTTGTGCGGGGAAAAGCAAGGATTGTGTGTAATTTTTGACATGGCTTTGAGCGGAGGTGAAGTAGAGGCATAATTAAATCTCGTTCCATATTATTATATTATGCGTTATAAACAAACCGAAAAAGAATTCACCAAAGGCTTTTGCATACATCCAGAGCTCGGTTAAAAACATATTGAAGGAAGAAAAGAAACCTACAAATTAAAAAGGCAATTTGTCATATAATATAGTGCAGATTAGTTTTTGATCGATAATGCTAATTTTAAAGGTAATAATAATAATCCTTGCATTTGATATAGCGCTTTTCATGTCTTCTCGACGTCTCAAAGCGCTTCACAGAATAGACTGTAAAGTGAATTGACCATATATTTGTGGGAAAAACGCGGCAGTCAATTGCACACAGCAGTGTCCCACAAACAGTCGTGGATTGAAAATGACCAATTTTATTATTGCTTTTGTTTTTTGGAGGGATTATTATTAGGCGTGTGGAGTAAGGAGACTTGCCCAAGGTTTCGCCCTGCCTGGAATTGAACCCAGGTGTCTCGCTTGCAAGGCGAGTGCTCTAACCACTGAGCTACAGGACTCCAGATGTGTTAACAACAGTGACCTCTATTAGAAGAGTTAATGTTTCAATTTTAAGGTTAGTTTTTTTAATCTTTAATTTAAAATCGTAGCATATTCAGAGTCTGATATATCAACAAATGTATATTTTTTAGACTGGAAGAAATATTGAAGAAACTGTAAAGATATACTTTATTGGGATAGCACTAGTCTTCTGATTAAAGATAACTTTCTTTGCAGCTTGCTGGTAACAGCTGGTCGGTTCAGATATTTAACTGAGAATAATTCACCCATTGTTGGAAAACAAAGTTGCTTGATATAGCACAAAAAACGAATACAGCTGGGTGGCAGATAAGAATGAAAAGTAATTAGCCCCAAATAATTTTAATCCATTGAAAGTTTAACACATTTGAAAAATAAAGACTTTTGTTATAGGAATTTATAATTATTAGATTATATCTGATATAAAAGAGCTGGAGATCATGGCCATTATAATGTAATAAAATATTAATGTGATAATTCTGAGAAGGGAACAGAGGGGTATGGGAGAGGAAATTAGGAGGGGGGCTATGAAGGCTGCAAGCTTCCTGGTAGGTAACACAGCTCGGCATGAAGTGTATCAGAGCATTGCCACCATCTTACTGCATGAAGCGAGGCAGAATTAGTGGAGCTGAGGAAATGACCAGAGGAGTGCAGTCACAGGATATCACAGAGATTGAAACCTCATCCTTCTAAATTACATTTTACAGACATATATCATAATTATGTGGGTTTATAAAAAGTAATATCAAATCACATTGCATTGTGGATTATGGAACAGATTATTTACTACAAATTACCTTATAATAACTTTTAAATAAAGTATTCTGAATTTCAAGATTGATTAGAATATTAAAATCAATCAGCCCAAATATCCCATAAAATTAAGTTTCTTTCACTTCAGTGAAGATATTTTCAGTATATTTTTTTCATAGCTATTCAGCAGGAGTGACAGTAACTAATACTCTGGCTGTATGCAAATAATATAAGAATATTTGAACCTGAAAAGGTTATTAAACCCGTCAGGGTATTCAACCATTTAAGTATTGCAGCTAAGCCCAATTCTATCCTTACTTGACCCACAAATAATTTCTATGGTGGGGGTGGGGGAGTATTCAGTAGGAGTATGAAGCACAATTCTGGCTGATGTCCTCTCCCTCCTAGATCAAGAGCACTGCAACACTTTAGCCCATTGACACCAGCAAAGACAGGCTAATTCAGTAATAATAATAATAATAATAATACAGACCAGTGCGCTGAAATTCAGGTCAGCAGTCTGCGGGGAACAACATTAAAGAGGCCTGCCTTTAATGGGATTTCCCTGCTAAAAGTTTAAAACCAACGTAACGTGTTCCTGATCCAAAACTTTCTTAGTTTTGCTCTTTGAAGTTCATGGCACAATTTCCACTTCAAAATCAAATGGTACAAGTTGAGAATTTTGAAAATGGTAAGGATGAGAAACATTGCGGTCTGTCTAATTTGCAAGCTGAAGTTAAGAAGCTATTTACAAAAAAAAGTATGGGGTTGTGTTAACCATATGCATATGTACAAAGAGAATTATAGGTGCGATTAGTTATGTAACTAAAACCAATGGAAGGGATGACAGTCAGCCTGGACCTTGGCTAGGTCTACAGATTTTGGTCTAGTTGATCTTATGAATTCCACAAAGTTCTTGTTCAAGGCTACTGGGTTGCAAGTATCACCTTAGATAGTAAACAATATTCACACCTCTGGATTATTGAGCTCATAATCCAAGCTGATGCTCTGGTGAGGTATTTGTAGTGCACTACATTGTCAAGAGATATTATCCTTCAGATGAGGTGTTGGGCCTTATCTGCTGGTTCAGCCTAATACTCTCCAAGTAAGCAAGATGTGTCCCTCCAGTGTGAAGAGTGCGCATTCCATTCCGCATATCAGAGACCCTTTTTACTTCTCTTCTTACTCAATCCACCCTTTTCTTAATGGCTCTTGCACCACGTTTAGCAACTTTCTAATAACCTAATGGCCTCAGTGCATGCAAACATAACTCCTCTCAATGGCCTCAGTGCATGCAAACATAACTCCTCTCAGGTGTGCTTAAAAACTCTACTTCCTCCATGCCATTCAATAATAATAACCCCTACAATTGGTAAAACATCTTTGATGTCAGGAGAATGTGCCAAAGCACTTCATAAGATAAACTATAAAGTGTTTTTGGGTGTGAACAACAATTCAAAGGCACAACAAAAAACTTATTGCTTGCTTTTCAAAGGCATCTTTTCCATATTTGTTACAAAAGTAAGATCTGTCATGTCTTAGCTTTGAGGCTCTACTCTTGTTCCTGTTCACCTATTAGCATTCAGAGACTCAGTATCTCCTCCGACCTCAAATAGAAGCCTCAGGTTTCCTTCATTGCTAAAAAATGATGCACAAATCTTGTTTTTCTCTTTCATGTCAAACATTTATTTTGCCTTCAGCAATTCCACATAAAGCGCTTCACAGGATATACTATAAAGTGGAGTGTTTTTGTGTGTGAATGCTAATTCAATGGCACAACAGAAAACTTACTTTCTTGCTTTTCAAAGGCATATGGGAATTATCCTGAATGTCTGTCTATTGCTTGTGAGAAAACAGTTCTTCCAATTTCTAGTTTCATTGGGTGAAACGTCACTGGCTCTGAATATTGCAATATTTAATCTCCTTTCTAACTTTTAGGTCTGTTCCATTTTTCTTTCCCTTCACATTTTTTTCTTCTGCAGTGAATGCACTGTACTGACTAATGCTTTCTACATGTCTTTCGCCCAGGGACATTAAAAAATTACTGGCACAAATGGAACAGACTCTATGTTTACAGTACTTGATTTAAATTAGCCAGTGCCTAGCCTAACCTGAAAAGGAGTCTGGTATGATCAGTACATAAATTCATGTTCAAGCTGTGCTGGAAACATTACTTCTTAGCCTGCAGTTTAATAGGATTGAAGGAACGGTTCAAGAGCATTCTGTTCTTGTGTCACATCACATCTTTCAGCGTTTGCTAATTGTTTTCTAAATAGCGAGAACAGCAAGGAGGCATGATGGGAATATGTGACAATTAGGAATCTGTTTCCAGGGTAATAATCACATTCGATTAAAATTTTCAATGCATACCTGCTGCAGGCATGCTGGCTTCTTCTGCATCCCACCCCTTCCCCCAAGATACAAGGTTTTTTTTTAGCAAAGCTACAGGTAAATCAACACAATTCAGTGCCTCCACTCTGCCTACAGCGCCAGCCTCTTCCCAATTTGTTAAGCTCAATGCATGCCGAACACCACCATATATGGTAGCAATCTTATATCTAGGCTGAACTCCACTCCATCCAGAGTGCATTTCAATGAATTCAAAAGAGCTGCTATTCAAAAGTTCTGCATTGGAAGAATCTCAATGGCTCCGACAGGCTGAAATGGTGATCACCTTGAATAAGTAGATGACACCAGATTATTATTTCAGATCCCTGCAGCCTTTCTGTGTTATTTTGGCAGGTCCTTAAAATTTATCACCGCATTTCTCGTGTTGTCTACTGAGAAGCATCAGTGCACTGCAGAGAATTGCTACACTAAAATCAGTGTTGGTGTCAGTAATACTTCTAAAACACCACTTTAAGGGACCTTTACAGAACATGTGATATATTATGATGCGTGAAGTAGCTTATTGCTGTAGGTCTACTGCATGCATTGTTTTTCATGTTGCATCAATATTCCAAATGCAAAAATATAAAAGAATGTACGTGGAGAAAACAGAGAAGTGAGATCAAATGATTAACTTATAGAAAGCCAGCACAGGCCTAATGGCTAAATGGACTTTGTCTGCACTGAATCTTCCTGTGATTCTAAGAACACAAGATATAACAACAATTTACCCTCCTTGGGACGTCCTCCCATCATGAAAAACCCTATACAAATATAATTTTGTTTTTGTTATAAGGCGCTGTACAAATGTCATTTTGTTGTTGTTGGTGTACAATACCTTTCATGAAGAATGAATGTCTCAAAGCACTTCATAGAGCAATGGCGATTACTGATCAGAAAGGAAAAGATACTTGAAGGTGTTGAGCAAAGATCAAAGAGATATATTTTTGAGAAGATTTTGGAGGCAGGAAGAGAAGGAGCAATGCAAAGGGATTTTGGGAGCTAATTTCAGAGGGCAGGAAAATAATGATTGAAGACTCAGTCACCAGTGGTGAGAAGAAGGGAGTGAGGAAACAACTGCAGATCACAGCCAAAAAGGCAGATATGGGTAGGGGAATAGGGCTAAAGGAGAATGCAACGGCAAGATTTCGAAAGGAATTCAGAATCAGGCCAAGGACCATAAGGTTGATCCATTGGGGTCTAGTGAGGATGGCCATAATACATGTAGAGAACCCAGTACCCGGAGAGAATGTGAGCTGCAAAGTTTTGGATGAGTTGGAGCTTAGGCAGGTAGCTGGCAAGTAGAGAAGATATAATAATACTGCTAAGAATAATATTTTTTGCATTTGATATAGTGCCTTGTGACTTTGTTGAGATGTTGGAAAACGTTTCACAGCAATTACTATAAGTTTAATGACCGTGTATTTTGCAAGCAAGCACAGCAGGCAATTCATAAAATGAATGATCATTTGTAATTAGTCAAATATAGGGTAAAAATGTACAGCATCATAGAATTCTTTCAAATGTTCAGTGTTTTACATCAAGTGTGTGTTTTGCACACACGAGTGATGTGCATTAGAAGCAGTATAACGACAGCTAATCTGATACCACTGAACAGACAAAACTGTGGTATAACTCCAATTCACCTGACAGGAACATAGGATACATGGCCGGATAAGTCCTGTAGCTCAGTGGTTAGAGCACTCGCCTTGCAAGCGAGACACCTGGGTTCAATTCCAGGCAGGGCGAAACCTTGGAGAAGTTTCCTTACTCCACACGCCTAATAATAATCCCTCCAAAAAACAAAAACAATAATAAAATTGGTCATTTTCAATCCACGACTGCTTGTGGGACACTGCTGTGCGCAATTGGCTGCCACGTTCGCCCACAAATATACGGTCAATTCACTTTACAGTCTATTCTGTGAAGCGCTTTGAGACGTCGAGAAGATGTGAAAAGTGCTATATCAAATGCAAGGATTATTATTACTATTATTATTATTATTATTATATTATTATTGTGGTTAGCATATTTACTGGTATTGTGGTTCACAGCCTTTACTAAATAGGTAAAAGCAGATGGTGGAACAGGCTTGAAGGACAGGCCAGCCTCCTACTCTTTGTATGACACCACATGGCCATGCTATTGTGTTGCTGCCAACAGAATGAATGCAGCATATGATCCTGACATGATCTGCTAATAGCATCTGCTTCCTTCAGGAAACTTCTGTTTAATGACATTCATCTCCATCATCGCTGATAACTAATAGTTTAGAAATATTCAGTGAACCAAGATTATTTTTTTACGACTATTTCAATTTGTGTTACTTTATTTCTTTTGAGATGATTTTCCTAACAAGCAAATATGGAGGTATCTAGTTTAGAGGTGATGAGCAAGATGAATGTGAAAGTCACACAGATTCTCTCAGTGATCTTTCTCCTTCTTGCACTGTAAGCAAATGTCTCACATCTGCTCAGTGTCTCTCTTTTATCCAGCAAGATGTTCAACCAACTCAACCATCAAACCTCTGGATTGTGTCAAGTTTTCATGACCTTTCTAAATTCTTACTCTCGCAGAACAAAATAGTGATAGTCGTGAGATTTTAATGGCCTTTGCAAATCTGTTTTGTTTTCTTTCCACAGTGATTAAAATATGGGGTTGGAAGATAAATGTTAAATGGACATGGAGCGAATTTGTGTCGTATATATCATGGTTTTAAATGGAGTTTGATCAAGTAGGGTTGAATTATATTTATTCCAATCTTGTCACGGCAAATAAATTAAGAGCTATCCAGATAGATTTTATTCACTGGAGAGCAATGATATTTCACAGTTACCTACATTGGTCTGTCAAATCCAGGTAAAAAAAACATTTGAAATATTAGCTACTCTGTGCAGTGTTCGAATAACATCTCAAGGTTAACCTGGACTCAACTCAATGGGAATGATTCAACTAATTGTAAATTCTCAGCCCAAATCATTCATGTGGAAAGAATGTAAAAATATCTTACCAAGGAGTTAAATGAGACATGGATCAAATCTTGCATGTGTAGGAGCCAGTAATGTAAAATATTCATGTAACCTGTGCACATATCAGCTGACTCTACAAATGCACTTCGTTAAAAGTAGTACATTTCAAAGTAATTCAACAAAGTTTAAGTGGCCCAAAAAAATGTAATGCTGCTGTAACTGGCAGAGAGAAAGTGAGGAGAGAAATGAATGGCTGTTATACAGCATGCATTGTAAATGCCTTCCTTCCATTGTTCATCTAACTTATCCAATCTGTTGCCAAATTCAAGTCTGTATCACAGCAAGGATACAAAAACAAATGCATAACTAAACTAATGCATGATTAAAAAGACATGGGAAGTTGGTTATTTACTTCATTTGCAGAATAAGCTACCACCTAGTGTACTCTACAGCCATTAACACAATCCTGCACCCAGGATTAATTGAACATACGCAGGCCTGTCTTTTCAGGTTTCACTTCATTGTGTGCTTACACATGGTGGTAAGACATTGTTCAGTAGACATACTACCTCCTTGTTCCAGAGGCAGAAAATTGTTCAGTGTAGCACGCACACACATCCTCGAGTCCAAACCCTGACTGGCATATGACACTGTTACATCCCATGAATGGTGCGGTGGCAGAGCTGTAGAACTTAGTTCTACATTCATTTGGAAGCTAACCATGGCAAAGCTCACAAGCTTTCAATACAGTCTTCACAAATACGCTTTGGACATAAAGTTCAGACCCACATCAGATCTTCCTTTTCTATCCAGAGTTCAGGAATGATTGTGGCCACTCAATGTCTGTTAGAATGTTGCCTTCCTGTTTGCATGGTATTATTTTAGCTGTTTACACCCCACAGGCAGCAGGAACAGTCTCACTGTCTCAATTGGTAGGAATATGAACTGGTTTGCACTGTCTCAGTTAAAGGATGTTGTTGTTGTCTGAAGGGGACCTGATTTGTATGAAAAACAATTTTCTGTAAGAATGTGTTTTTGGGAGTGTGAGAGTACGGGAACAAGGGAATAAAACACTATGTGCTTGAGCAGGCAGGAGAGTTGCACCTTGGAGGGACTTTTAACAAACAAGTGGGTCAGCTTGCTGCACTGCTCAAACCGTTAAGTGCAGCATTTTATGTATTACGGCGAGTACTTAATTTAAGGCTTTTCAGTGTTGTCAAATTATATGCTTGTGTCCATTAAATATTTTACATTTATTTCAAGAAGTGCGTATTTAAAATTTGTTAATATAAATGGGATACTGGTTTTGTCCTCCCGAGTCGAAAAGCTCTGACTCTAATCATTGGGGCATTGGGTATAAAATACCAAGCTCCGTGACACAGTAAATCTTTGAGAAGCGATTTGAGATGTGCTCTCAACTTGAAAGACACTATATGAATTGCAAGGATTATTATTACTATTAATCCCTTTCCCAAACCAGGAGGCAATGAAGCCAATTGTAGTGCCAGAAAAATGTCTTTATTATGGTTTGTTTTCACTGTCAGATAACTTTCACTGTGAGATTACATTCTCAATGGGATTCACTTCACTGTGAAATTATCTTTACTGTGGGATTGGCTTCTCTGAAAGATTATCTATACTGTTTGATCATTTTCACTGTTCGATTACCATCCACCAGAGGATAGAGTTGAAAATCCTCATCCTCACCTTCAAAGCCCTACACGGCCTTGTTCCTCCCTACGTCTGCAACCTGCTGAGGTAGGAAGTGACTGACCCCATAATCCGCTCCCTCCACTCAGCAGGCTGTGGCCTGTTGCATGTCCCCCGCCTGGCCTGCCCCAGTATCAGATGTCGGGATTTCAGCTTCCTGCCCCCACTCTTTGGAACTCCATTCCACATTGCCTTTGCCTCACTCCCTCACTTGCCTCCTTCAAGGCACATCTCAAGACTCCACACTTCGACCAAGCCTTCAACCGCTCTCCTACTCTGCCTTCCCTCCACCTTCCCCGATTCTGACCTCCAGCTCGGGTCCAAATCCCTGAGTGTCCAGCACCTTGGGACATCCTCCCGATGTGAAAGGCACTATACAAATGTAAGTTTGTATTGTATTTGTATTGTACCTTCACTGTTAGATTACCTTCACTATGAGATTATCTTCTCTGTTGTTTTTGCTGTTTCTGTTCATCTGAAGGGGCTGCTGAAACACAGGCATGAAAATAGATCTTAAAACTCACAAGTATAGAATTGATAGAGTGTATTACGTGAATGTGTATCACATTCAAATTTGATTCTTACTACACTTTTATGGGGATTTTGTATCCTCAAACCCATTTTCTTCCTGTGTACCCTCAACATTCATACCCACCCTGTACATACAATCACCACCAATTTATTCACTATTGGCAGGCATATATTTTACTTCAAACATGCTACTTCTGGTATAATCAGGTCAGACCTTATACTTGGATCATCATACTAACATTATGCAGAGACATGGTTGCACTGAATTTCAATTACAGCTCTTGGCAATTCCCATCATTGAACCTTTCAATGTTCAGTTTACTTGGTAAACACAGTTTCCACCATGCAATATTAATGACATTCATAATGCTTTGAGAAATTTTAAGGCTGACTTTTACAAGGGAGAATTAAGAGAACATTTGAAACCATTGAATATGTCTATATTGACAATGTCACATTTTCTGGGAAGCATGTCACATTTATTTGTATAAAAACACAATACAACACAATTTATATTTATACCAAGCTTTTCATTTTGGAAAGGTATCTGAAAGTGCTTGATACTGCTGGTCGGGTGCCCAAGATGGGGGGTGGAAGCTGAAGGCGGTGGGTAGAGAAATGATGACCGAAAGCGCGGTCAAAGAGGTAGGTCTTGAGATGTGCCTTGAAATATATTCATTGTGTCTTCCCTATTGATGTTGTGTGCATTACAGAATAAAAATTGTATCAGATTTTGTTATTGAATCTCTGCTTATTTCCTTTCTTGTAGCTCCCCTGCCTCTTTTTGGAAGCTATTGGTGTACAAGTAGCTACTTGCTACTAGTCTGAAAGTGCTTCACAGAATATACTGTAAAGTGAATTGACTGCATAATATGGCACAATCTTGGGATAAATTCCTGAATTTATTGCAAAATTCTCAAATATCCATTGTTCCAAATTCATAGCTCAGGGTACATGAACCTCCAACTTCGAAGAGGGCAATACTGTCTCACAGAAGAACAAAAGCAAAAGTGAAGAAGAAGCAAAGCAACGCCTTATTCAGTAGGTGTTAGCTCGAAACTGATGGTTTATATTTGATGAGTTTCTCATGAACAATTTTGAAACCTGAAGTGTGACATATTAGCATTCTGTGAAAGACAAACTGCTGCCAATTGTGTCAAAAACAATGCCATGACTGTCAATCAATCCTCAAACATAACAAGCACAATTGTACATAGTGCCACCTCTGCTATATAAAAAAATATATTTTAAAAATGTCTCTGCCATCTCAGTGAATGAAAAAAAAGCTGTCACCTCTTTACAATGTGTCCATCAATTCAATTGCGAATAAATAAGAGCATCTGTTTAAAGAGATACCCCAGCATTTTCAGTCGATAGAGCTCTCCTTAGCCCTTCCTTCCCCTTTACACATCATTTTAAATTAGTTTCTTCACATATAGAGAAGTGTTCCGTCACCGTCCATGTGCCACCGTGTGATTCATTTCCCCCTTAGCCGCCTCTGCATGATGTTCATCTTCCATTTAACTCTTGTGGTTTGATTCCGGCAGCAGAAATAGAAATTAAAGAACACATGGTCAAAATTCCATCTAGTCTTAGCCTGTAAGACCATTTTGCCTTACCATTTAAGATAGCACTGAATTATGCAGAATTGTTAAATTCTGAAATTCAGCCCTAGTTTGGAAGCCGCATTTCATAAAAAGTAATTTTAAAGCCTTCTTTGAGAAGGTGAGCATGAGTGTATGTTACTCCAAATGTGCCTTTTATTTCCTCATTTGTCTGGCTATATTTTGCTAATGGGGAGAATATGATGACAGGGACGGTATCCTACAACACAGCAGCTCAGTTTGAAATGAAAGCAGCTAGAACTTTGGCTAAAGCTCTCAATTCAGCTACTCAATTGCACAGCATTACTCTGACAGCTGAGAAGCTAGGTCAAAAGGACCATATAGTAGCATTCCGGAGCACATTGTGTTTGGTTGGAGAAAAAGCGCACCTTTAATTGTCAAGTGATATTTCTCTGGAAATAACAAGCGACCTCACCAAATTGCTGAACCGGTCACTCGTCTACTGGGAAACACGTGCTTATATGGTTCTTAGGATAACAGAATGTGGTACTGAGGTATATGGTTATACAATGTGACAGTATACTCCTTACACTCTTTTGTCCCCATTTTTCCCTCCTTCCTCTCAAACACAATCACCTGCATGAAGTTCACTACCTGCTGCATCGAACCCGTCTCCACCTAGCTGCTGGTCACCCAACTCCCCCTCCTCTCCCCCCTGCTGGCCAACACGGTCAACCAGTCTCTCCTCAGGCTCTGTCTACTCTTCCATGAAAACTGCTGTTATCACACCCCTCCTCAAAAAACCCACCTACCCTTCCTTGCCAAAGTCCTGGAACGCATTGTTGCAGGTAAACTTCGGTCACCCCTCTCCCTCCACTCCCTCCTCAAGCCCCTGCAGTCTGGTTTTCGCTCTGCCCACAGCACAGAGACAGCGCTTGTCAAAGTCACAAACAACATTCTCACTATCTGTGACCAAGGCCCCCTCTGCCTCCTCATCCTTCTAGATCTTTCTGCCTCATTTGACACAATTGACCACACTATCATTCTCCACAGCCTCTACTCCCTCATCTACCTTAGTGGGACCGCACTCGCATGGTTCGAGTCTTACTTAACTAACCACCTCCATTCATCTCAGTAAATAGTGTCTCCTCCCGCTCTGGCCTGGTCACCTGCAGGGTACACCAAGGCTCTATCCTTGGCCCTCTTCATTTCCTTATCTATGTGCTCCCTCTGAGTGATGTCATCCACAGACACTGAGTAAACATTCACATGTATGTGGATGACACACAATTCTACTTTGCATCCTCAAGTACCAACTTCAGGCCCACCGATATTCTATCAGCTTGTCTGGTGAACATCAGAGCCTGGATGAGTGTAATCTTCCTGCAGTTGAATATGGACAAGACAAAAGCCATACTCCTTGGCTCCCATCAACATTTTCACTGCTGCGGATCTAAACTCCTCAACCTACCTGGGATCTCCCTAGACTCACTGAACCAATGTGCAATGTAGGCATCTGGTTCGACCCCCAGCTATCTTTCCTTCCGCTACATCTGGTCCCTGACCTGGAATGCCTTCTTCCACCTCTGCCACATTGCCCACCTCCAACCGTACCTCACCCCAAATACAGCCGAAACCATCATGCATGCATTTGTCACCTCCTGCTTGGATTACTCCAACGCACTCCTCGCCAGTCTCCCCAGCTCCATTATTCAAAAGATCCACCTCATTCAGAACACTGCTGCCCGCAGACTGACCCGGACCAAACTCCGTACCCACATCTCACCAGTTCTGGCCAGGCTCCATGGGCTCCCATCACCGAACGGATCAACCAAGATCCTCACACTCGCGTTCAAATCCCTTCACTCTCTGGCACCTCCCTACCTCTCTGAGACCCTCAATCCCTAATCCACCAGCTGGCGCCGCCGCTCGACTGGCACCAGCCTCCTGCTCATCCCTCGCACCCTCCGCCCCACCTTTAGAGGTCACGCTTTCAGCCACTATGCCCCAAAACTCTGGAACACTCTCCTTCAATCCCTCCGCCTTCCCCCCACCCGCTCCCCCCTTTTTCAAGTCCCGCCTGAAAACCTTCCTCTTGATCTGTGTGGCCACCTCGGTGCCCCCCTCCGGCTCGGAGTCAGGCTCCGCCACTGTCAAGTTCTCTGAGACGCTATCCTGCGTGGAGGGTGCTATATATGTGCAAGTTGTTGCTGTTGTTGTTGTTGACAGCCTTGGTTTGTTAATTTGAGGTTGGTTGACTTTTACTGAGGGCTTTTCATTTATGAATAACTTATTTTCTCTAATTCGTTAACCTAAGGTAAACTCGTGTGAAAGGAGAGAATTACAATTACTTTTTATGTTGCAAATTCCTGAATTTTGGCGTTGAAAAGGAACTGGTGATTTTATATGTGCATTGCATGGGTTGCCATTGGAATTTTATCTCCACTACCTAGTTTTTTGAGCAGCTGGGTATCTGACGCATGCAAAAAAGAGAATCACCATGTTTAAGTGTATCCAAACCAGACTAAGAGTTACACGTAGGTATGCTATATACATATGGAAATGTCCCATTTATCTGTAATGGAGTGTGTACTCGCTCACCGGAGGGAAGCACCCTACTAACCTAATTCTAGAATATATGAGGCATAAGTTGGCAAGAGCCAAGGCTTGAGGATCCCAGAGTGTGTGTTGCGGTACTGCTGAAATTTAATCAGCTAAAACTGTGCAGCTTGCTTTTGAAAGTGCAGTCTGACATATTTCTTACAGCATTACTGTGACAGCTAGATCAAAAGGAGCACAGTACACATGGCAGCTTTATTGAGCGTATTTTGTCTGATTGGAGAAAAAGTGCATCTTTAATTGTCAAATTATATTTGTCTGGAAAGAACGTGAGTTCACCAAATTGTTGAATATAAATGCTGTGTTGCGTCACTGGTGTATCAAATATCATTTTATTCAACACCAAGTTGACATTCTAAGTTAAACTCCTTTGATCCCAATAGAGACGGTTAAAGTCTCCATTAAGGACGTCACTTGCCCTTTTAAGTGAGCAAGACTGCACTTACTTTCAGAGTGCACAAAACATAAATTAGTTTAAACTGAGCCAGTTTATCCAAGCATAAACTATTCTCCTGTACTTGAGAGGCACATAATGTCCAGAAGATCCTTTCATTTTCTTAACTTCTATTCTGTATGGCAGGAGGCAGGATGGGACTTAAAAGCTTTTCATATTTTATTGGATTTTTGGTTTGCTGCTTATATTAACCACCCGCTGACAGTCACAAAAGATATCAGAAGAAAGGCGAAGTTAGAAGATCTTTTCTTCAAAGACAGGAATGTTACAATGCAGAATTTATTATCACACATGGCTGTTGAAGCTGAGTCCATAACAGCATTTAAAAGGGAATAGGATAAATATTTGAGAAAAATAATATGAAAGGTTATCGGGAAAAAGGCAATGAAATGAGATTAAGAGCGAATCTTTCAAGTGGGGCTCCTGATACCAGCAAAGACATGAAGGTTGAATGACCCCCTTCTGTACTGGAAACATTCCATAAAAAAAGAGAGATTTGGATGAAGAAAGCCCTTTGGCCCATTTGACCACTTCCTTCCAGAATACCCACCCTGTCCTCCCATCATAGCATCGTTTCTTAAATGAGTCCAGTTTTCTGGCCACAATCACCCTTTCTGGTAATCAATTCCAGTTGTTACTTAACCACCTGGTGAATAATGCACAACAGCTTTACGGCATGAGAAATATTTGTAGGATATTGCTGTGCCAACTGGCTGCTGTGTTTTGCTCACAAAATACACAATCACTGCATTTTACAGTATATCCTTTGAAGTGTTTTGAGACATCTCAACAATGTGATAAGGCACTAAATCAATGCTAGGCTTATTATTATTATTATTATTATTATTATTAACTGCTTAACATGGGCTTATTCACCTTCAGCAGTTCCCAGCCTCAGCATTACAGCAACCATTGTGTTCAGTAGAGTATTTTATCATCTGAAGGGAAGTCATGCTTAACTAATCTTTCAGAGTTTTTTGAAAATGTATCTAGCAGGTTAGATAGGGAGGAACCAGTAGATGTAGTATATTTAGATTTTAAAAAGGCATTTGACAAAGTGCCACACAAAAGGCTATTGCACAAGGTTAAGGCCCACAGGATTAATGGGAACATATTAGCATGGATTGAAGAGTGGCTAACGGGTAGAAAACAGAGAGTAGGGATAAATGGGTCATTCTCGAATTGGCAGGATGTGCCAAGTGGAGTGCCACAAGGATCAGTGCTTGGGCCTTAGCTATTTACAATTTACATCAATGATCTAGACGAGGAAATTGAATGTAACGTATCTAAATTCGCAGAAGGCAAACGGCATGTTAGCGTTCATTGCAAAAGGTTTAGAGCACAAGAGTAGGGAAGTCTTGCTGCAACTGTATAGAGCCTTGGTGAGACCGCACCTAGAGTATTGTGTGCAGTTTTGGTCTCCTTATTTAAAAAAGGACATAATTGCCTTAGTATAGATTCACTAGGTTAGTTCCTGGGTTGAGGGAACTGACCTATGAGGATAGGCTGAATAAACTAGGGCTGTATTCCTAGAGTACAGAAGAATTAGGGGAGATCTTATTGAAACATATAAGATTCTTAAAGGGCTGGATAAAGTAGACACTGAGGGTCTGTTTCCCCTGGTAGGAGAATCTATAACCAGGGGTCACAGTCTTAAAATTAAGGGTCAGCCTTTTAGAACAGAGTTGAGGAAACATTTCTTCACTCAGAGGGTAGTGAATTTATGGAATTCACTACCCCAAAAGGCTGTAGATGCTCAGTCCTTGAACATCTTCAATGCTGAGATTGATAGATTTTTTAAAAATAGAGAGATTAGGGTATATGGGATAGGGCAGGTAATCAGAGCAGGCTCGAGGGGCCGAATGGCCTACTCCTGCTCCTAATTCTTATGTTCTTATGTTCTTATGAATAAATGTAGAGGGAGGGTACAGGTAGATGAGATCTGGGAAATTAAAATACTGTAATTTCTCAGAAAATGTATCTTTTTAACTATAGCTTTCAATCATTCAGCTGTTTTCAGTTTGTGCTTGATAATAATAGACTGTCTGTAGAAATGATTCAGACATCCTCCTGATGTAAAAGGCGCTATACATATGTAATTTGTTGTTGTATCTTGCAAAGCTCCTGCCTTATTTGGACAAAATTCCTTTCCTGACCTTTTTTTCTATATGTTAGGAAAAAATGATGATCGATTAGTCCTATCTCCGTCACAAATAAAATTACATTATTTCTCAACCAAATCAAAATACACCTAATGATCCATTTTCAATAGAATTATTGATTTTTGCATTTGAATTATTGGACATATTAAATAACCTGAAACAAAAACAGAGAGAGCTGGGAAAACTCAGCAGGTCAGGCAGCACCTATGGAGAAAGGAAAGTGAGTCACGGCCCTTAAACAACCTGTATGTAGCACATTGTCCAGAAGTATCACGCTCTGACAGTACATAGTAGACAAATGTACACCGTTAATCTGGTTTACATGAGAATCTTTAATACATCACTTGCACAACCAATGTGTACATGAACACACTGATGGGTGGTCCTTGTGTTAACACGAGTGATAATTAACACATGGTAGAAAAATGTGAACAGTCATTAACTAAAGACATTGACTGGGTCATGGGAATCACATTCCCCCACCTTCCCCCCAACCCGAATGTGCTCACTGATTGTCACAGATGGGCTGCGTTGGATGACATTTCAGTGGCATCTCACCTAACTCTTACTTTGCTATTATGTTAATCCATTATCCTAAAGCCAGCAGTCTACTGCCACCGGTCGGCATTCTGATGAGTGTGTGGCTGCAGACTCAAGCATCACAAGATCCCATTATTGGTTTGAATGAAGAAGGCCATTGTGTACATCTGATCTCATCTCTCCAGAATACCCATTGGTCCTTTTGTTAGAAGATAACACTTGTCCTTTTGTTAGAATTACCATTAACGAACAAATAAATGGTAAAAGATTATTTCACCCGGGTGATATTTAGAAAAGTAAGACCAGACCATATCAATTCCTCTCATCACAGCATCAAGATACCTTTTAATCCTGGTAGAGTTTGTGGGTGAGGTGGGGGGTCACACCAGCGTACTTTAGCTATCAACCAGTCCCAGTTTTCAACTAATTGGTTATAGTTTTCACTTCACTGTAATTCATAATGCATATTACATTTAAGCCATAGATGGCAAGCAGGGTAGGCATACCAAACACAATAAGTGATTGGGGGGTGGAAGAGTTTGTAAATATCTTCAAGAAAAGCATTAGTGGAAAACTGATGTGAGGAAATATATATCTAATACGCTAGTGAATTTAAATTCCTTGTCAGGCTGCTACAGTCACACAGAACAATGATTATAAATTTTCAAAGTTGCCTGTCATTTACATGAATTATAGTTACCAGGTTCAATATACATCAAGTGTTTGCAATTTCAAGATGATCCCTATGAAGAAGCAAAGCAACATTTATAAATCACTTTGTAATGATTGTGAATTTCTGGCAACAAATGCCCAACTTTCAAACTTGCTTTTTTTCACTACAAGAGAGGACATGACTGATCCCGCCGATCAGGTTATTAATTACTGTACTGAAGAACCAGACTGCCTTGTAAATATTCCAGTCCCCATAAAACAACAGTGCACACACTTTTGCAACTTTTTTTTTGTGTGCACTTTAACACACACAAATACTTGTGCAATAGATTTTTGTGAGGTGGTCTAACCTTGCCTGCACTGTTGCAAATAAGTACAAATCAATGGTAAAATGTTATTTCACTCAGGTGATAATTAGGAAAGGTAAAGCAGACGATGTAACGCACAATGATTTCATCAGCTGTTCATTCTACTAATCAAGGATTATTAATCATCGCCATCCTTCACTTTGCTGCTGTAGAACTTTTCATGTCAAGAGGATCTCTCAAAGCCTTCACAGGAGATTTTGTAAAGTGGAGTGACTGTGTGTTTTGTAGGCAAACATGGATTATCAAGTAGCAACAAAAACATTTCAAGTCGCCTTATCTGCAAAATAAACCTTCTAGTTTGATTTGAAAGATGTTGCTTCTATTCACCGTTCATGCAGCTTGAGAAGAACAGTTTGGGTATTGTGAGCACAAATGCCCCACCCCCACTAACCTGTTTAAATTCCGAAATACATTTGCAGCCTTAATATAACAAATGACTTTGTTTTGTCACATATAATATGATATGTAATTAGAAATGTGTCTCAATCGATTTGCAATATTTATAACTATATTAATAATCCTTGCATTTGATACAAAGTGGAGCCCTGTAGCTCAATGGTTAGAGCACTCGCCTCGCAAGTGAGAGACCTGAGTTTGATTCCCGACTGGGCAAAGCGTTGAGCAAGTTTCCTTACTCCATACTCTTCTGTTTATCTAGCAGTAAGTAGGAACCCAGTTGTTAGTAGATTGGTGGATTGCTTTTCCTGGGTAATAAGTCCTTCAAAATAAAAATAATATAAATTAGTCACTCAATCCACGACTGTTTTTGGGACACTGCTGTGCGCAATTGGCTGCCGCGTTTCGCCCACAAAATATACAGGCAATTCACTTAAAGGTATAGTCTGTGATGCACTTTGAGACAACTCAAAGATGTGATAAAGCGCTATACAAATGTAATTAGTTGTGTTGTTGTTGCCTCATGTATGCCTAAAGTTTTATCTTAAATACAAGGATACTATTTGCTTCAACCACAGTTTCTGTCAGTGAGTTCCACATTCTACATAAAGAAGTCCCACTGCACTTTCTACTAGATCTACTAGTAGTATATTTATTTATATTTATATATATATTTATTTATATTTATAGCTTATATTTATTTATGCCTTCGTGTTTTGGACTCATCAACAAGTGGAAACAACCCATTAAATCTATCCTATCAAACCCTTTCACAGTCTTTAAAACAACTTATCAGGTCCCTATTCGATCATCTCCACTCTAGAGAGAAAAGCTCCGACCTGTCCAATCTTTCTTGATTGCTGTATCTACTTATCCCTGGTAGCATCCTTGTAAATCCAAGACAATGCATTGCCACTGCTGCATAGAATAATACGCATATCTTAGTAACTCTGAATCATTTTTTATTAGCCACTTAAATGTTTACCTGTAAAGAAAAATTAGTCTAAACACACAGGAGGCAAATATGATAAGTGGTGGCTCAAATATTTATTTTAACATCCAACTGACAAAAATGATTAAAGGTGTATCTTTTGCAAATGTTCGGTGCAAATAAGATTGAATTGGAAAGAGATTCTGATTGTACTGAGCTCCATGCTGGAAGCTGCTGTTTCTTTGGTTTGTTTTATGGAGATTTCTATGGTTGCTTTTTTAACACGTTACTTGCATATAGCCATTCCCTTCACTACAAAGTGCTTTGAGATGTGTTTGACATGATAATAATAATAATAATAATAATAATCCTTGCATTTGATATAGCGCTTTTCACGTCTTCTCGACGTCTCAAAGCGCTTCACAGTTAGACTGTAAAGTGAATTGACTGTATATTTGTGGGCGAAACGCGGCAGCCAATTCCGCACAGCAGTGTCCCACAAACAGTCGTGGATTAAAAATGACCAATTTATTATTGTTTTGTTTTGCCCTTATATCAAATGTAAAGCATTATTTAAATCTTCTTTTACCATTTTGGTTTCCTCCCACTGCTTCCAAAACTCCCACACTGTCCAGCTCGACCAACTGACTTATTTTTGTATAATTAAGAATTATGCTAGCATTGCCCAAGACTCATTATTGAAGATGCCTCCTTCAATAATGTGTGCTAGGATACTGTTAATATTAGCATAAGATGTGGGGATCTGAAGTGGTGGCACCCAATACTGTTTAGCCATATTTGGTGGTACCACCATTCAGACATTGGGCAGTGGTTATTTCAAAGCACATTCTGGAATAATTATTATTAGTTTCATTATTATATTTTTATAATAATATGCTTGCCTTTAAGACTTCTAGTCTGCATTTATTTAAAATCCTTAACAATCTTTTCCTTTGATTTAGCATCAAAAAAATATAAACACTTCACAGGTAATTGCTATCACGGGTTGTTTGTGTTTCTCGGCAAAAGCAATAGCCAATCTTTGGATAGCAAGTGTTCATTAACAGCAACAAAGTGAATGACTGGAAGATCGTTGGCACCTCTGACAATACAATGCTCCTCCTACTGGACTATCAGCCGAGACCGTGTGCTCAGTATGGTTTGAACCTATAACCTTCTGATCCAGAGGCAAGGATGCGACCAACTGAGCCAAACTGATTTAGGATTTTTTTTCACACAGAATGTTGATGGGGTATAGAATACCCTGCCAAGTAAGGTGGTGGAGGCAATGTCCATTGTGGGTTTCAAGAGGAAATTAGACAGGTAAATGAAAGTTAGAGGCTTGAAGGCATATGGAGAATGGACAGGGAAGTGGAATTGAAAATACAACTTGCTCTGAGAGGCAGTGCAGAGTTGATGAGCCAAATGGCCTCCTTCTGGTCTGTAAGTTATTATGATTCTATGACATTTATTTGAAAGTTAATGTAAAATAAATTCCTTATGGTTATAACATGCAGAAGGGAAGTCTAACAGCTCCATGAGTACATTCTGCCACCCTCTGTATCTTTGGAAAACTGGCAATTTATATAAAGCAGCATTACTTTTGTAGTTGCTATTGGCAATTATTAAATAATTAGAATTCTCTCTGTACAGTACAATTTACATTTATATGGCATCTTTCATGTCAGGAGGATGTCACAAAGTGCTTGATACTGCACTCTATACACATGTGCTTATACACGGTTTGTACAACTAACGAACTAGATCCCAGAATATACATGTTTTTAAGCAGTTCATTTAAAGGTAAAATGTTGTGTCGATTTCCTTTTGCTTAAGCTGTCTTCAGAGATGGCCAGTGTGGAGTTACATGCAATGGTATTTCAGAGTTGCTCCAAAGGGAGTGACAGCCTTTCATTTTACATTTAGCAAGAAGTGCATGCAGGTTGAAGATTGCTGGTAGGCAAAGTCCAATTGAGTCCCAAGTGAGTCCCAAGATGAGACCTTTCAGATAATCGTCTCAATTCCCATTGAGCTATTTGAAGATCTCCTTAATCCCCTTTATATTTCTCCTTTATGTAGTCTAAAAGCTGTACAAATTCGACTGCCCCAGATTCAGAGAATTAGAGTGAATGGAAACCCAAGATGGCTTCCTGCAGGTGGTAACCTCTTTCAAATGGTTCTCAACATATTTCAATTCAACATTGGTTCAGTGAGTTTTCTTCCCCCAAGATTTTTCAGTAGCTCACTCTTCTAAAAAAGATAATAAAGTTATATTAGGATCTAAAATGTGATCTGCATTAAGTATTTCCCTAAGAATCAAATATGATATTGCCCCCACTCTCTGGAACTCAATCCTTTCGCCTTACTCCTTTCCTTGTCTCCTTCAAGATCCACCTCCAAACCTTCCTCTTTGATCGCACTTTCAGCCATCTTTTGCACATAGCAATGTCCTGCAAAAAGCCATTAGGTGAATGATGCATTTTTATTTTGGGGATCGTTGGACAGGCCACCAGGAGAAACTCCATTACCTGATTTCTTCCAGAGTATTTTCCTGCTCCTATTATGTTCCCAAAACAAAAAATAATGTTTCTTAATATGTTCATCATCATGACATGTACCACCCTTCCTGGTAACCCATTCCTGTTGTTGTTGTTCCTCTGTGTGAGGAAATACATCCTGGTATCTGTTTCTAAATTGACTTTAACAACCTTGAGTCCTTTTGTTCTGTTGCTTTGGAATCTATGAAAATAAATCCCTCTCAATTCTTTCTGCTCCAGCCAAAAAGCAGTCCCAATTTTAAACTCCAATGCTTTAATTTCCTTCGCTGGCTTAATGATGCCTGCATTTCAATCTCAAAATCCAAAAAGGAAATATTGAACTATAAAAGAAAATCAATGGGACAGTTATAATATTAATCCTTACATTTGACATAGTGCCTTTCACTTGAGAAGGCCATCTCAATGTGCTTCAAAGGAAATGCTGTAAAGTGTAGTGACAGTGTATTTTGTAGCTGAAGACAGCAGACACCAATTTGCACACACCAATATCCCACAAACAACAATGAAGTTAATTTGTATTGTTTAGACAGTAGTCTGGGCAAAACTCTCTTCAATGTTTTACAAAAGATGCTATGCATCACACAGAGGATGCTATTCAAAATCCTGGGCCTCACTTTCAAAGCCCTTCATAGTCTTGCTCCACTCTATCTCTGCGACATCCTAACCCCCTACCATCTGCTTGCTCCCTCCGCTCAGCAGGCTCCGGCCTGGTTCACGTCCCCCACCTCACTCGCCCCACTATTGGCGGGCGGGTCCTTTGCCACTCTGCCTCTACCCTCTGGAACTCCATCCTGCAGTCCCTCCGCCTCATCCCCTCCCTTGCCTCCTTCAAGACCCATCTCAAGAATCTTTTCTTCGATCGTCTTTCAATCACCCTGCTTTCCCTCCTGCCTTCCACCCTCCTTGTTCCTGACCCCCCCACTTGAGTCTGAAACTCTGTTTGTCCAATGCCTTGGGACGTTCTCCCAATGTGAAAGGCGCTCTTCAAACGTAATTTTGTTATTGTTGTTGTATTTACAAAAGTGACCTTTCATTCCTTGCTGGAAACTTCTCTTTACTCACCGCAATGTAGTTTTAGTCTGAGACAGCTGCTGAACGAACCAAAATGACTCTCCACTGCAGTGCAGCTATTAAGCTGTGAAGGTCATTGGAAATAGCAGGCTCGTCACTGTTTGTAAAATACAGAGCAAGTCCTACTCTTCAGGGCAGGATTTTAAAAGGCTTTTCAATTCCATTGTGCTTGAAACCAATCTGCGTAAAAAATATTCAATGTTCAGGAGATGTGGTTAGGTAAGCGCCTATTTGATTTTTTTTTGTGAAGCTTTGCATTGAGAATTCACTTCAGCTACATTTCATATGCCTCACCAACCCTTGTCCTGGGGGTTTGAACTCCTGGTGAATTTGCTATGATACATGTACACTTCTATGAGCCTTATCAGTCATATGATTTAACACTTTAATTTGGCACTGCAGATAAAGTATGCTGTCCAATGGAACATTCAAAGCAAATTTAAAAACTTCACAGCAGGAAATAAGCCACCACATGCTCGGTAGAATTAATTCCACTGGCAAAAAGTCATATACTACTTTAAAGGGAATATGATTGCAATTAATTTTGCAATTTTGTACTATTGGAAGCATTGCATTTCCCTTCTACCAGTAGATTGGTTAGAACTTATATTCCTGTTCCAAAATTGCTCTAAATTGAAGCCCCAATAGAGCACTGTCTTAGCAGGTCCAGCATCCAGTGTCTTGGGCAGAGAGGGCAAGGGGGTGGTTTTTAAATGTACTAATTGTCAGCTCATACTGAGCTGCTTCCATTATCAGTGGGTCTAGGGAATTTCCAATCTGTTTGCTCACACACAGTGACCGCTAACCAATTGTATTACGCAGCCTAAAGGATGAATGTGAGTGCTGAAAAGTTCGATCAATAATCATTGCTTATTTATTTAAAGCTGTGTTTAGTTTCTTCTGTCCACCAAATATTGGTTTGTGGCTCTCTACTCGGGGAACAATCCACATAAAATGGCATTAATTCACAGAATAAAACACTTCTTAGCAATAATAACACAGGAATTAGATTATTGGCCCCAAATCAATCTTTTACTAACTAATAGCACAAAAACACTGCACTTAAGAGAGCATTTCTCACAGAATTATTTACTGGAAGGTGTGTGAGAGGCACAGCAACAAGGGCTGTGAACCTGCACAAGAACTGACAAAATGTATCTTAACAACTGGCTGAAGCAGTAGAGAGCTTTGGAACTCAATGCTGTGACATCAAATCTCAGGACATATCTTAAGGACTAAAGCGCAGTCATATTATATTACATCTCATGAAACCATATACAGCCCAGAATGAGCCAATTCACCTATTATGTCTTTGTGAATTCTGCAGTCCCCAGTAGAGTAGTTGGTCTCCATTTTGATGAAAAGGTGATCAATAGCTAAATGTGCGGTGGTCTCCGGCCTACGGCGCCTTGGGACATCCTCCCGACGTGAAAGGCGCTCTATAAATGGAATCTTGTTGTTGTTGTTGCTTCAAATCCCCCGTGGGCCTTCAGCCTCTCTGCCTTCACCCTCTAGAATTCCATCCCACAATCCCTCCAGCAATATACAAGTGCAAATAGTTGTTGTAAACTTCCCTTTGTTTCTAAATATATTTATTTAAACAGAGTTATACGAAGTGCAAACTTTTTCTTTTGTCAAGGAATGTTACAGGTTCCATTACACATTTTCTACCATTTTCACTGTTTTTGGTCTTGCTGTTGCAAACGGTGTCAATAATCTGAACCCAGATCTATGCCTCAAAACTGACAACTGGAAGGTGTGTGAGAGGCACAATAATAACAACTTGCACTTGTATAGTACCCTCCACCCAGGGTAGCATCTTGGTCTGCTTGCACCATTATCCTCCCTCATTCCACTTTATTTTAGGGTTTACTAAAGTCACCTATATATATTGCTCTCCCTTTCACCCGCATCATTCTCATTTACCCAAACAGACCCCATATTCATTTCTTCCTTTTGACTCATTGGTTCACTGCAATTTCTAATCATTAGTTTCTTTACTGTATTCACAAAATTCAACTCATCCAATACTCTGCCGCCCGCATTCTAAACTCCACACCCCGATTACCCCAGTCCTTCCCAAACTCCATTGACTCCTTCCCACAAAGCGGATTGACTTCAAGATCCTCACTCTAATGTTTAAACACTTCACGCCTTAGCACCCTATCTCTCTAACCTCCTATCTCCTCACAGCACTACCCACTGCCTCCACTCTACTATCTTCGACCTCCTCCTTGTTTCTTGAATCCTCCGTTCCACCATCGGTGGCTGTGCCTTCAGCCACTACACCCTGAAGCTGTGGAACTCCCTCCCTCAATCCCTTCACTTTGCCCCCTCTTTCCCCATTTTCAGACTGCACCTGAAGACCTCCCTCTTCGACCTTATCTATGGTCACCTTTCCCCTCCACTGGGCTCAGCATCAGGCTCCACCATTGTTAAGCGCTCTGGGATGTCAATCGGTGTAGAGAGCACTGTGTAAATTCAAGTTGTTGTTGTATATCCACCAAAACAAACTTGCAATTTCTCTCACGTGAAGTAAATAAATTCTCTTAATAAGACTCCCTCTTACCCAGCAAAATCACTCCATGTCCCACATGCACTCACATTTATCATTCTTTCCTTACCAGAGATCACCCGTTCTCCAATTATGCTCCAGATCTGTTAAGTCAATTAAATCCGCTTTCTTATTCCATATATCCCTCAAGTGTCAGCATCTTGTTCTTTTTACTTCTTATGTTATTCAGCTCATCAATAGTACAATGATCCTGACAACTAGTTATCTTTTAAAATTGGTTTTCATCTCCTGGGTTTCTTCTCATCTCTGGTCCTTTTACATAAAGGCTCGCATACAGCATCATTATAATTCTTAGTGTTCTTCCTTTATACTGTGTTGAAGCTATAGGGAGTAAAGTCCTCTCACTCCAGACAGCTTGGTGATGTGGAGAGGAAGCTCCATTTGTATTTCCTGCACCACGTGGCTTTAAATTGTGTACAAAAAAAAATTTTTGTACAAAAAATGCTTTTATAAATAAAATAATTTATAATTGGTCTATTTACCATTCTCGGAATGTTTGACAGGCAGAGACCTTTGAGGGAACCTTGTCGTAGTGAATGCAGTATGATTCCCATCCAGTACATTTATAACAATAATCCTTATATTTGTTACAGTGACTTTTGCATTGGGAGGATGTCTTAAAGCGCTTCACATGATTTACTGTGAAGTGTAGTGCCTTGGGTGAATGTAGGAGCCAATCATGGCAATGCCCCACAAACAGCCAAGAAACAAGTGACCAATTTTTATTTGAAAGAATGTTGGCTAGAACATGCTCTCTTTTCTTTTCAAATTGTGCCACGAGATCTGTAATGTCGACCTGAACAGGCAGGTGGACCTTGGTTTTATGATTCATTTGGAGAACAGCACCTCCAACAAAGTACCACATCCCCAGCAATGTTTGTTGTAGTTTTTCAGTGTTGTTTTGATGCTATCAGAAAATAGGTTTCTGGTGATCAAATCTGGAACCTCCATGTGTCAGAGCTATTACAGTGTTTTCTGAATTGACTCTTATAGTTTCCTATGATTACTTTAAACATAACCGATTGTTTGCATATGAAATTCCACCCAGTCTCCCAATAATTTTGAAAGATGGTATTCAACATTCTTAACCATCACCCAGCACTAGAGTGTGAAATTAATTAATTTTGATGTACCATACCATATTACCATACCATACCATATTAGTTTGTGGAATTTTTATCTTTCGTTTCAAGCAAAGGTTATCATTTCTTTGATGCTTCCAGTTTCTCTGACTGGAATCTGGTGCTGGTAACATTGATAAGAAGGATAAAGGACCTTTCCAATGTGTCACTTTAACAATCTCGACCGCTTCCATTCTCTTCTCTCCCATTTCACCCTCATGTCTTATCATCTACTTTAAAACACCTGCAAAGTTCAATTCTGTTCAGTTCAGTTCTGACGAATGGTCGTGTACCCAAAACGTTGACTCACTTTCCTTTCTCCATAGATGCTGCCTGACCTGCTGAGTTTTCCCAGCTCTCTCTGTTTTTGTTTCAGATTTCCAGCATCTGCATTATTTTGTGTTTTGTGCAAAGTTCAATTGATAGGTGCAGCTCTGTTTCCTGGACACTGTAGGCACTTAACCAATCTGTCCATCAATACCTATCAGGAACATATGACCCTTTCAGCTGCCAACAGAAGTGATAAAAATAATTATTTATGATTCTGAAAGAAAACAAGAATAACATGCTCACATATTGTCCTGTTTGCTCCAGTCTCTTCTGTTAATAACCAGCTTTCAGCCTCTCATTCTGAGTTTTTTCATCAACTTGCGTTAATATTGCATTCTTCACATAGGATTATATTCCAGAAGGCTTTAAAGTGATGGGGGTCACACACCATACAGAGGAAAGAGGAAGGGGTGTGTGACTATGCATACGATCAAAGTGTAGGTTCTAAGGCAGACTCAAAGACAATTGGAGAGAGGTTGAGGCAGGCTTGAAGTGGAAAAGTAGATTTGGGTATCAAACTGACGAGGAGAGACACATACATACACAAACACATTAGAGTGAACATTGTGCAATGTGCTGAACTAACTAACACGTTGCTGAAAAATGTGAAAGGTGCGACATCAAATGTAAAGATTACTATTACTGAACTTCTTATCTTTCCAGCAAAATAAGCAAGGGGTAAAATGTTGAATATTTGATACGCAAGAGGATACGTATTCATTACATCTGTAACCTAAATAAATTCACTGCAATATTACACAAGGCAATTATCAGTCTATACTGCTGTTTAAGATTCCTAATGGTGCTTTTAAATAAATATTTAGGATCTAATATATAAGATTAATGAGGAGTTGCTGTTAATTGAAAGGCAACTTGAGTAATTGCAGTTCCAGCTTTAATCCAGCAATTTATTACACTGAAGCAGTCAAGATGCATACAACAATGTAAAATGTGTCTCCTCTGGGGAATCCCATGTGTATCAGTTGACCTATGAGAATTTGGCTCAAAAATGATCTTGGGTCGGAGCTAACTTCTCGTGGGTTGCTATGATTGCATGTGGTGTTCCCTGGAGAAGATATACTTTATGCTCCAACTTGCAAGGCACTATTTATGTTGTAGTTTTCTTACCAAGCTCTGTTGCAACTCCATGGTATTTTTTTCGGACAGTCAGTCTGAGACACAACAACAACAACAACAAACAATTACAAACAACAATTACATTTGAATAGCACCTTTCATGTTGAGAGGACGTTCCAAGGTCCTGGATAGTTAGGGATTTGGACCCGAGCTGGGGGTTGGGATTATGAGAGGTGGAGGGTAGGGAGGGTAGGGGTAGGAGGATGACCGAAGGGCACATTGAAGAGGAGGGTATTGAGAGTGGGCCATGATAGAGGCAGCGAGACAAAGGCACTGTGGGATGAAATTCCAAAGGGTCAGGCAGAGAGGCTGAAGGCCTGACGGCCAATGGTATGGTGTGCCGGGGACATGGAGCAGGACAGAGCCTGCTGAGCAGAAGAAGCAGACAGATCTATATGGAGTTAGTAAGTCACAGAAGTAGGGAGCAGCAAGGCCATGGAGGGCTTTGAAGCACTATCACTACTTCAAGCGGAAAACCATCACTATGCTTAAAAGTAACCAGTCCAGAATGAGTGAAATAATATGTAAGTGTGTATACAATCTACGCATGGAAATATTCCAGGAATGGAATGCATGCTCTCCCTAGAGGGATGCATTCGGATTGTCTAAGTCTGAAGAATATTAGGAGCAGGTTAGTGAGAACCAAGACTTGCAGATCATCCAAAACTCTGCAGCTCATGTACTCTCGCGCACCAGGCTCTGTGACCCCATCACCCCACCTTTACCCGATTCCACTGGCTCCACATCCCTCAGAGGATCGAATTCAAGATCTTCATCCTCACTTTCAAAGCCGGCCATGGCCTTGCCCCCTCCTACCTCTCTGACCTGCTGACTCCCTACCAATCTGCTCGTTCCCTCCATTCAGCGGGCTCTGGCCTGCTCCATGTCTCCTGCCCGACCCGCCCTACCAACGGTGGCCGGGCTTTCAGCCTCTCTACCCCCACACTCTGGAACTCCATCCCACAATCCCTTCACCTGGCTTCCTCCCTTGTCTCCTTCAAGGCCGGTCTCAAGATCCTCCTCTTCGATCATGCCTTCAGTCGCCCTCCCACCTCTCTGCCCTCACCCCTACCCCACCCTCCCCCATGCTCGGGTCCTGACCCCTGACTGTCCAGCGCCTTGGGACGTCCTCCCGATGTGAAAGGCACTCTATAAATGTCATTTTGTTGTTGTTGTTGTTGCAGATCCAGAGCATGCAATAGGGTACTGATGGAGTTGATGGAGATGGGGTACTGACCAGCGAAAAACATACTGTCTGGCAAGCTTCCTGCTGCTTGTCCAGCTCCGGCCACTCAATCCATTAAGGTCTTGAATTACAGGGTCTCCCAATCCCTCTGCCTCGCCTCCTCTTTATCTATCTTTAAATCCCGCTGAAGACTTACCTCAACTACTTCAATTGTCACTTCCCCCTCTTCTTAGTGGTTAGACCACTTGGCTCGCAAGCGAAAGACCTGGGTTTGACTCCCATGAACCTGGAAACATTGGGCAAGTATTCTTACTCCATACAACTCTGTTTACCTAGCAGTAAGTAGGAACCCAGTTGTTAGTTGATTGGTGGATCACTTCTGCGGGGTCACTTATTTGGTCACTCATTCCACAACTGCTTGTGGGACACTACTGTGCGCAATTGGCTGCTGCGTCTCACCCACGAAATATACAGTTAATTCACTTTGCAGTGTATTCTGTGAAGCGCTTTAAGACGTCGAGAAAATGTAATGAGGTACCACATCAACTGCAAGGATTATTAATATTATTATTGTGCAGCTCTCTGAGGCAGTATCCTGCGTGAAGGGAGCTATATAAATGCAATTTGTTGTTGCTACGATTGAGTCTAATGATAGCCTTGTTTACATTGATTTTTCACATTCTGAAAATGAAATAAAATCCAATGCTCACTAAAATTAGCCAGAGATATGATCCTCAATCAATTTACTCACTTTTCCTTCCCTTAGAATAACATTTTGGAATGGAAAAGCTAACAGACACCCTGGATATTGTTACCGGTGATCAAATAAAGTTTTATGAACGTGTTGTATATTGGAATATTGAATTAGCAATGGTTGCTTTTGCAATCCAGATACAAATTGTGTTTGGTGAGTAATTTACTGTGCAACTCGATTCTTTATATATATATAAAAAATAACCCATAATTTTTAGTGGGTCAGCATGCTGTCATTTGGAAAGTTCACTGAAAACTAGGTTTCTTGCTTAAGGGTGAGGGAGTGCATAAGGAACATCAAGGCATCAAGGCATCAGGGTGCAAAATGTAAAGTTTCATTGCAGATCTTATGCACTGAATCTTTTCAGGATCTTAATTGATAATGTGAGTATGAATATCCTCCTCTTCCCCCAGATTTGACACAGAGAATGGTAACCATGTGAAAGTCACTGCCGGAAACTATGAAATAAATAACATCAGTGTGTATAAGTATTTTAAGGAAACATGATGCATACATGAAGGAGAAAGGAACAGAGAGGTATAGGACAGAGGATTGGGTTATTTGAAGCTCAAGAGCAATATAAACACTGGCATGGACTGGTTGTGCTGAATGGCTTGCTTCCATGTTGCATTACTCTATGTGACTCTGTGTAACAATAATTTCATCTGAAACTTCCTTTTAAAATTGTTCAATCACCTGTGCAGCAGGAATGCATGTGCAGCAACAACTGCAGATTTTTACAGGCATGTTCCAAGTGTGAATTCATGCATTTAAAACCCCAGTGCTAATTAGCATTTTGTATTGATGTAATCTGTGCCTTTCCATTACTGTCTGCTCTTCACTGACAGGGTCTGGTCCAGAAATCAGCTTTTCAATTATTGCTTTCAACAGTTGTGTTGAGTCATTGCCTCCAAGAATCACACGCCTGCTCCACTTCACTGGCTTCTTAAAAGTGATCTTAAACTCTATACATGTACAGATACAAATTGCTACCATTAATGTGGTTCACTTTACACTGGAGCAGCAATGATTGAGATGTTAAATCCTTTGGCGATATCTTCCATTTGCTATTTTATGCATGTCTAGACACAATACAGAGTTCAACACTTTTACATTTTTTGCTGTCATGAACACAGCCTCCCCTCCTCAAAAATAAATTGATGTAAATGCTGAGCACGTGCCTCAATGGTTATCTAAACATATTAATGCGTGTGAGGTTGCTGAAAGCTGACATTAAACTTCTTGGGAATCATCTATATTCAGATGCTGGCAGCATGCACTGATCATTACCAGGCTTTAAGGGTCAACCAGAAAATAATATGGAGCTACATCATAATTTGCTATATCTTTGTGAATCTACAGTAAACTCCTGATAACTCGACCTGGCTTGACTTGTCATTATCACTTAAGTCATCACGCTGTCAATATCCTGGTCGCAGTTATTTATGTATTTATACATATGCCTAACTTGCCATTACAGATAACTCATCACTGAGCCCTTTTCTCTTGAAGCAACGCATTATCTGTTTACTTTTTGTCATCATTAAAAGCATACTTATTATGGGTTTCAAGAAGTAGACAGGTATATGAAGATAAAGAGTTGAAGGATGTGAATGGACAGCTTGCTCTGAGAGCCAGTTTGGCTCAATGGGCTGAATGGCCTCCTTCTGTGCTGTCAATATCTATGATTCTAAGATTTCAGAAATTGCAGCTTGGATTGATGCTATCAGCCTGGTTTCATTGTTAAAGTGGCTTTGGATGTGTAATTAAGAAGATTAGGACTATGACTACAGAATGTAAAAACAAATCAGCTCAAAGTATTGAATTGAATAGATTGATAGAATCAAATGGAATTTAATCAAACTTACACATTTTGCTGTCATAAAGGTTGTGTCAAACCATGAGTCCTCAGATCTACTTTGATCTATATCATTAAAGCAATATTTGCTAGTTTTATGAATTTTATTAAATACTCTGATCTTGATGAAAATTCTCTCTGCTGTCTTTGAAGAAGATATTATCTTGGACTCAGAGCACCAGTGAGGGTATTTTACACTGTACAGGGTGATGATGAGTTGCCCTGAAAAACATTTCATCTCCACTACATTTTTATATTTAATTCCTGGAACTTGTTTGCCTTTCAAAAAAATAATTTGAAGAGATGTTCAGAACTCAAACCTGTGGAATTACAAATGTGCTTCCCACAACACAATACTGATTATAATTGATCCTGTCAATTGTAACACCTACAAGTTAACCCATCACCATGCTGAGGAATATTTCAATATGAAATATACTCTACGTACCTCTAAGGAATCTAACAAATTTACTAATTTTCTCAATTTAGCTAATTCCCTTATTCCTAATGGACGTCCTGGTGAATTATTGTTGGATTTCCACCAAGGCCAGTATTTTCCTCTTAAGTTTGACACCCAACTTTAAACACGATGCTAAAATTGAGGTCTGACCAGCTCTCCCTTTAACTTTACCAAAACCTACTTCCTTGGCTTTATAGACTATTGGGTAAAATTTCCGTTCAGTGGTGTGTGCAGCACCTTCTGCATGATTTATAATGGGAAACCCTATTAGTGTCCAACATCACAAAAATGGATGCATGTAACACTCTACGGAATATTACCCAAAAAATAATGTTTCTCTTGTGATAAATCCTAGCATCTCATTAGCTTTATTGATTACTTTTGTGCACCTGTAAACTAGATTCTAAACAGTTATGTACCAGGACCCATTAAACAATTTATTCATCTACATTTCCTTTCCCAGTGATTCCCCTTATAGTATAAGCTATTTGTTTCCATCCCATAAGTACGAGTTCACACACTTTGCTATCTTGAATTAATTTCATAGTACCGTAGAAATTTATGGCACAGAAAGAGATCATTCGGCCAATCAAGCCTCTGGCATTTTTCAGTTGACTTGCTTAATCTGTTCTTTGTGGTTTTCACAAATCATGACAGCTACTGTCTTAATATCATCTGCAAACACAGGTATTAATGTCCTCTATTCCCAGATCCAAGTTATTTTCCATGGATTGCAAGTTGGCTCTCTTCTGGTGGAATATGGACCACTTTCACATTTCGCCTTCAAGCGATTGAAAGTGTGGGCAGAAAGGGAAATCATCCAAATAATCTATTCTTATAATAATAATAATAATCCTTGCATTTGATATAGTGCTTTTCACGTCGGGAGGACGTCCCAAAGTGCTTCACAGAACACATTGTAAAGTGAATTGACTGAATATTTGTGGGCGAACGCGGCAGCCAATTGCGCACAGCAATGTCCCACAAACAGTCGTAGATTGAAAATGACCAATTTATTATTGTTTTTTTTTGGTTTTTGGAGGGATTATTATTAGGCATGTGGAGTAAGAAACTTGCCCAAGGTTTTGCCCTGCCTGGAATTGAACTCGGGTCTCTCGCTTGCAAAGCGAGTGCTCTAATCACTGAGCTACAGGACTCCACAGTCTTGCAGTCGAGCAGCCTTCCAACACTCACTGCTAGGGCATAGAGAAGAACAACAGCCACTTGGTGGGGTAACACAGGGCAATCAGTGCCTTGAAACCACACTCCAACCAAGAGTAGAGAGGTGTCTGTAGAGAAGGAAAATATTACAAAAAAAAATTGGACACGCTCAATTCGTAATACCAAATAACAGATTTCTTTTAACGTATTTCTCAATGCTGCTTTATCTGTATTGTTGATCCAACTTGGTCAATCACTTCATGGCGCTTTATGGGACATTGCTGTGCACAAATTGGCTGTTGTGTTTGCCTACAAAACACACAGTCACTCAACTGTACAGTAAATCCTGTGAAGTGTTTTGCAACATCCTCCCAATGTCAAAGTTGCTATACCAAATGTAAGGATTATTATTATTATTATTTGAGGTGCTTTAAGATGTCCTCCGGACATAAAGGACATGAAATGAAATAAATGCCAAATATAAATTGTATTTATTGTAATTTCTTCATTAAAGAGTTCGAACCATGAATGGCACCCATTAAACAAGGTCCAATGTTAGTCTCTGTTGTTGCTCAAAGCAGTGGATGGAAGCTGCAAATAATTTACATGTATTACCTCATCACTCAGTGCCAAAGTAGAAAAAGCAAGATTAAATGCAATATTTTGCCCACAAGCGAAAACCTCATACAAATTAAAACCGATACAGTGTAATGACTGTAGAACCAAAAATTGATTACAAATACCCCTATCATTTGTTATAAAGTTACTATACTTGCTTCCAATTATTTGTGTTAGGTTTTATTCTCTCATTTGAAAAAAAAACTACAAAAAATTCCATTAAAACATGCAAGATGCTTGTCTCTCAAAACCCATATTGCAAAAGCTGCATTGTATTTCTATTACATTACATTAATTTCAATTCTATTATCAGTTCTGCATGAATTGCATGCATCAATAAGCTGAAAGCTTGCTTATTATTACAGTTCATTTTTTGAATGCTGGAGTGGAAATATATGTTCATGGAAAGAAATTGCCTGTGTTTGAATATGAAGAAAAATGCCAATGACATCAAATAAATCATGTTTACAATACTATTATGGGATCTCTGATGTTTGTTTAAAAAGGCGCATAGTTTTGGTTTTATATTTCATTTGAAAAAAGCACCTCCGACAATGCAGCGCTCTGCTAATAATAATAATCTTTACACTTGATATAGCGTCGTATTACGTTGTTGAAATGCTTCAAAGTGCTTCTCTGTAACTTACCATAATTTAGGATGGGGAATCTAAACATTATATAGCCTGAGATAAAACAGGTTACTAACAATTACTTTATAGTGCACCATCCAGAAGCCAATATAGATGTGTTAAAGCAGAATATCTGCTTCTTTTTATAATATAAGTGAACTTGAATAACTCTATCAGTCGTGACCATAACATTTAACATAACTTACGCAAAGTAAAAAGTTTCCCCATACGCCAAGTATGGACAAATTTACATGAGTCATATCGACTGACTTAATACGACGTATATATATATATTGTTTTTTACGAGACCACATTAGTGCTTTCAGAGCCAGCGCCTCTTTAATTAAAAAAAGATTCAAATTTCCCATTATAACACAGACTGTCAACTTGACGTTCTTAAGATAAGCATAGTATCTCAAACTGTCTTTGGGCTTTTATAATCTTCAGTGCGATGATAACGATTCATGATCTATTTTCCCACGCTTGTTTTAAAATGCAGCAATGTATTTGTAGCCGGTAAGTAGACATGCAGTACTTCATCAATACAGCTGGGAAGTATGGTAGTGGGGATTTGAATTAGGAGGTGATTTGCATTACGAATTGAGATTATTTGGGACCAACAAACTTGTAAAATATGACTAGAAATCTAAGTGTTTTTTGAGAGAAAAATAAATGGGACTCAGATATATTTAGGAATTAGGCAATTATAAAATTTATAATGAGATGACGTGTGCGGGTTTACCTGAAATAATAAATAATAATACTTACATTTGGTATAGCGCCTATCACCTCAGGAGGATATCTCAAAGCGCTTCACAGGATATACTGTAAAGTGTAGTGATTGTATTTTTGAGGTGAACACGGCAGCCAATTTGCACACAGTAATGTCCTACAATCAGCCATTGAAGTAAGTGATCATTTTATATGGGGGATTGTTGGCCAGGACACTGGGTGAAACTCCCTTCTTACAAAGAAACATTCCCTTCGATAGCAACTGTTTTCTGTCTTAAGAACCAGGCAATGCACTGACATTCTGGTGCAGCATTCTGCATCAATTTTATATGCCTGGATGCACACTCAATTTCAGTCAGGCTAGTTGGAAACTGCTTTTATGTTTTTCAGATTTCTACTTGATGAGTTTTGCTGTGTACTGTGTGAATAATTCAACAAAGCAAACCTTTTTTCAATGTTGAAAAGCATAATGCAGCTTCTAATCGACACGGCTGAGATTCGGTATTTTCAGGCAGAGATTTGCATGCCTATCCACCTTGGTAGTGTCACTGTTCCACTGATCAGTGATGCAGCCAGTCACCAAATTAATCTCCAGTGGCAAATGCTGTGCAAGGAAATATGACAACTTATTCTTTTTTAAAATAAATATTAATTGTAAGACATTTTGCAAATGAGTTACTATCATATTCAGAGTCATTAAATCTTTGCAAAGTGGGAATAACACTTTGAATTTAGTGTTGATTTATTCTTATTATAGATTGAGTTGATTTAATTGATGAATTTAACATTTTATTTTAAATATTTTGTTATTTAAAACAGGATGATTTTATTTAAAACAGACAATGATTGAAACAATTTATTGGATAATCAAAATGAGGGGTTGTCATTTTCCAATGAATTATGATTTCATGCAGTATATGCATGAATGTGTAATGTCTAAGCAATGTTCCATGCGAATTAATGATGCCTCGCTTTCAACATAAAAGCATAATTGAGAATTATATATTAGTCCGGGTCAGAGAGATACTTCTGAGGCTGTACACCTTAAATGGTGAAACCAAATAGAACAATAAGAATTTTTTAATATTTCATAGCTCAAGCTAATTATGAATGAATAATACATGTTAACAATGTTAGCAAACAGTTCTACTGAGCTTTCCCTAATTATTTATTATTGTGGTGATACTGCACAGTTTCAAAAATTAAACACATGAATTATTTAGTATATTATTTGAAGAAAAATAGTTACCTGGTTGAGTGTGACAACAGGTCAGACTAGATTTGAGGGCTTTGGGTAACACAACAACAGAAAGTTTAACCCTTGCTTCACACTGTTTGAGTAATGAGTGTTTTAAAACAAATCTCTGATAATTTTATATCAAAGCGATTTTGGCAAACAACTATTTCTTACTCCTGGGTTTAAAGTGAGTAGGACCAGTGGCCTATAGTATAGCAGTTCACCTTCCACAGCAATAACTCAGCCTATCAGTCCACCGTGTAAAATTATTATAATTATCAATAACAACAACAATAATAATCTTGCTTTTGACATAGCTTCTATAACTCTGAACTGTCTCAAAGCGTTTTACAGGAAATTGATGTCAAGTGAAGTAACTGTATTTGCAGCATAGGGGCCCTCCAAATTGTGCACAGCAATGAAGAGAAATTAATCTATTAATGGATTAATTAATGGAGTCCCGTGGAGTCCTGTGGAGTCCTGTAGCTCCCGTGGAGTCCTGTAGCTCAGTGGTTAGAGCACTTGCCTTGCAAGCGAGGCACCTGGGTTCAATTCCAGGCAGGGTCAAACCTTGGGCAAGTTTCCTTACCCACATAACTTATAATAATCCCACCAAAAAACAAAAAAAATAATAAATTGGTCATTTTCAATCCATGACTGTTTGTGGGACACTGCTGTGCGCAATTGGCTGCCGCATTTCGCCCACAAATACAGAGTCAATTCACTTTACAGCATATTCTGTGAAGTGCTTTGAGACGTCTAGAAGAGGTGAAAAGCGCTATACCAAATGCAAGGACTATGTTAATGTGGAGGATTGTTGTTCAGAACACCAGGGGAAGCTCTCTGTTCTTTTTGAATACTGCCATGCTATCTTTAAATCCACCTGAACAAATGATTTGGTTTAATGTCTCATCTGAAGGACAGCATCTTGGACAATGGAATGCTTCCTGAATGTCAGCCTAAATTGTGAGCCCATATAACTGCAAAAACAAACATTGGAGAACAGAAATCGTGATATTAAATGGGCTGCAATTTTGTTTAAAATTTTAATTTTGTTGTTAGACCCACATGAGTAACGCACTTGAATATTACTCACCAATACATTTAAATATCAGAAGCTAATACTGAAGTATCGTATTGCATTTCTCCTGCATGAACAATGTTAAGGAACTTGAAATGAATGGGCATTTTTTATAGTCTTATGCTTTGCATGTAGGAGTTTAAGCACAGTGTTAACTATCATCTGATTAACTGAATGTTAGAGGATATGTTAAAACACAGGAAAGCTTGAAAATTGCTCTTCTTCTCTGCAGCATCTGCTCAGGTTCTCTGTGCCTTACATGCACTTGGTGTTTGGTACAATTGCCTGCAGCTACAAATTGCTGTGTGCCACCTAACACACCCACACCCACCCACATATACACAAAAGTGTAGCTTCATGGCATCAGGTTCGAACTGCCATTGGTGCTCACAAGCTCATTACCATGAATCTTCCAAGTAGAGTATTATAGTAATTAAATCACAATCTGGGGTGTTCATCCCTTATACATTATTTCCAAATGAATCTAGAGACAAATTACATATAGTACTTTACACATAAATTATTTTGCTGGTAATTCATGCTGCATGAGCATTACATTGAGATGGACTATTGTGTAATGAAATTTGACATATGTCTAGTTGAATGTACAAATTTGTTGCAAGTTATATTAATTTGATTTTAGGCGACACCTTGTACTATCATATTTGATTAAATACAATTACATAAGATTGGTTTAATTAAATAAAGTTATTTCCCCCAGTTTGCATAATGATTACGTTACTTGGGATGACCAGATTGGACTGAAATTTTTTTAGAAAATGTGCACATTTATTCAGCAGGGATTTAATGGATATCTCTACAATCTTTGATATAATATCTTGATTGCCTTGACGTCATAAAAGATAATGAAAAGGCTTATTTACAACAAATGGGAATATTACAACAATAACCTGCATTTATATAGCATCATCGTACAATAATGTCTTAGAGCACTTGATAATGTCGTAGTGAATACTGAGCCGGGTAGGAGGGAAGATGAGAGCTATACTCTCCCTGGCCATCACTGGTCAACAATCCGCCTATAAAATTGGTCATTCGCTTGTAGACTGTTTCTCCTGCATCTGCATGCACAATGTTAAGGAACTTGAAATGAACTGGCTATCCCATGTAAAGAGCACTATATAAATGCAAGTTGTTGTTGTTCATGGCTATTTGTGGGACATTGCTGGGCTGTCATACTTGCATACAAATACACAGTCACTACACTTTACAGTAAATCCTGTAAAGCACTTTGAGATGTCCTCCCAAAATGAACGGTGCTATCACAAATAAAAGGCTTATTATTACTTTCTTATTTCCTACAACTGCAAACATATTTTTAAAAAATTAAATTTGTGTCCAGGGTTTCAAGTTGTATGCTGTACTAAACAAAGGTATATGGACAAACTGGATTTGTTATGTTAATTGTGATTTATATAATTGTGTTTATTAATTAGGATCAGGGGACATTGCAATAAATATGCCATGCAAAACTCCTGGATTTATCCCTTCATGCTGTTTTCTACTCCCCAGGTATCCATCCATTTCTTCCCTGTACCCCTCAACTGATGATTTCTTACAATTAACAGTTAAGGCACAATTAACACACTGAACCTGGTTTGCAAATGTGGGATTTTACACCCAACGGAGGAGTCCAGTCAGTTTCCACCTCTCTTGATCAAACTTGGTAATACGATTTATCTTCTCTATTACTCCTTTACCCAGAAGCTTTCATTGCGAACAACCTGCCATTACTCATGCGTACCTGGAGGTGATGTGTGCCTTGAGTGCCTTTGATGGTTTATTTTGTTTACATCTTTGCGAAATGAAAACAAAGATTTGCAGAACATACAATTCTCCTCTGGTGTTTTTTTTGATCTGACTGATGCCATGGAAAGACAATGTTAAACTTAAAAATGTACGCTCTGCTTCATTGCATTGCATGTGACTTTTTCCCATTATAACTTTCAGCAGAAATATGTTCAGTGTCAAATCGTCAGACATGACCATTGTTTTATAGCTAGGGATGAGTTCATCACCATTGGAATTGAACCAAATCTAAATCCCAACCTAACTTTAATGAAGTAAAGTACTCTCAATAAATCAAGTGTATCTATGAGAGATTAAGATCATTTTGGTGGAAGTGGTTTGACCCTTCAAAATGAAACAATGTAACTCACACAGGGATTTAGTGGAGTCCTGTAGTTCAGTGGTTAGAGCACTCGCTTTGCAAGTGAGAGACCTGAGTTCAATTCCAGGCAGAACGAAACCTTGGGCAAGTTTCCTTACTCCACACGCCTAATAATAATCCCTCCAAAAACAATAATAAAAATTGGTCTTTTTCAATCTACGACTGTTTGTGGGACATTGCTGTGCGCAATTGGCTGCCGTGTTCGCCCACAAATATACAGTCAATTCACTTTACAGTGTGTTCTGTGAAGCGCTTTGGGACGTCCTCCCGACGTGAAAAGCGCTATATCAAATGCAAGGATTATTATTATTATTATTACTTCCAAGGTGTCACCAAGGCAACAGTTTGAATATGTGGGACCAAACCCATTCTGGAAGCATTATGTAATGAGGTTTGCAAACCTCTTTTACCATAGTCCCTGAAGTGGCTCAGCATGATCAGTATTGAGATCTGTCCTTTCTTCTGGTCAGCTCTATTCTGCTCACTTTACTGAGATCCTTATGATTATCACAATACAATTTCCTACATCTTACAAAGCTCCCTAACTAACTTATTCTGCCTGCTATAAAACATCTGTTGCTGAACCAAGTCAGCATTATGGATAGGGACAAATTATACAACGGAAAGCAGTACAAGATGAAAGCCTTGCTCACACTTGCTCTGAGTTAGAAGGATATGGGTTCAAGCCCCTTGCCTCACGTTGGCAATTTGAGCTCCTGCATTAATGCTGACACTCCAATGTAGTGCTGGGGGACACGCTGCAAGCCTGGATTTTCAAAGTGAAGGGGGCAAGCAGTGGAGTGAGATAGGAGAACATCAGATCCATAACAAAGTACTGTGGTATGGAGGGATTTATACATCAACATGAGGACGTTGTAAAGTGCAGTGACTGAATTTTGTAGGTTAGTGAAGCAGCCAATTTGCACATAACAATGTCCCACACACAGTTATGAAGTGATTGACCACAGTTTTGTGCATTTTTTGCATAATTTCCACAATTTTATTTGTTTCAAGTCTCATCCAAAGGACAACTACTACAAAACACAATCATCCAAAACACTGGATAGTCTCAAATAGAGATTAGAAAAGTAACAGTTCACATATTGGAGCTAATTTGAATCCAGTTAGTTCAATTACCTGGTTCGAGCTCAGGTACATTGGGAATTCCTAATACATTTTTTTAAGCAGTAACTTGCAGATCCTGTCATAAAAGGCAGCACTTCTACATAAATAATTGGGTTAGTTAAGTCATATGAGGTCTATTAGAAGAATAAGCCATGTCATCATAAACATATCACCATTTTGGTACAAAAAAGGCCTCATAATAATAACATTAATGATAATAATGATGATAATAATAATCTTTACATATGACGTAGCACTTTATTAAGTCATTGAGACTTCCAAAGCGCTTCACCAGATTTACTGTAAAGTGCAGTGACTGTATTTTTGGGTGAAACGCTGAACGCTTCTCTGCTGAAGACCTTTCGTTTTCACCGTGCCTTTGGTCACCTTGCCACCCCTCCGCCTTGCTCTGTCCCAGGATCCTAAACTGTAAAGCGCTCTGAGACGCCGTCTGGCGTGGAGGGCACTATATAAATCCAAGTTGTTGTTGTTGTTGTAGCAGACAATTATGCACACAGCAACGTCCCACTAATAGCTATGAAGTGAATGGCCAATTTTATCTGGGGGATTGTTGGTCAAAACTTTGGGAGAAACTCCCTTCTCTTTTCAAATAGTGCCATGGGATCTATAACGTTTGCCTGAACATCTCAGTTGAAAGATGGCATCACTGATACACAGTGTTCCCCAGGACAGCATTGGAGACCACCCAACCTTAACCTAGTGGAGCATTGTGTCTTAACATTTTAAAATCATACCAAATTGTGGAAAATTCTTATTTTTAGCCAGGCTTTATAAGCTGGATCTTATTAAGAACTGTGGAAAACTGCATTCCAAATTAAGACTGTATATAAACATTTTTCACAATTCTATGGCATCTTAAATTTCAAGACAAAATGGTCTGACAGTCTGAGACTGGGGTGGAATTTTGAGGAATTAGAATATCCTCGTCGACGTTTATCTCTTACATTTAGCTTTTCACATTTACATTCATATGATTTCGATACCTATATTTTGAACTATTTTACAAAAATCTCACGTGGCAGTGTGATAACATTTGTTTGCCAGTGTTAATGATTGTGAATGGTGAGTTAGAGTTTGGAAAACCAGACCTTCTGTGTCCAAGGGTAGCAATAAATAGGAGTAGAGTCTCTCTGAATCAATCTTGTGAACCATGGCAACATAAGGAACTCTCTTGAATGTGCAACCAGAGATAGCCCTTTCTCCTTATCTTACCAACACACCTGTTTGACCAAGAGATTGAGAAGGTATCTAATCACTAAACTTGCAAATAAATCCCCTTTAGCCAAACCAGAGCAACTTTTATGTTATAAGACTTTTCTTTCTATTTCTGCTCTTATATCCTCAAAAAGGTAAAGAAAATAATCTTTGAATTTGATATAGCACTACATCACATATTGAAACATCTTAAAGATCAGCCAATTTGCACATAGCAAAGTCCCACAAATAGCCGTGAAGTCACTGACAAATTTTATCTGATAGCCTGGACATCTGAAAAACTCCTTCTTTTTCAGCGCTATGGGATCTTTAACATGAAGTCACCTCTGACAATGCTGCACAGGACTGTGCACTAAGTGTGAGCTTAGACTATGACCTTAAATCCTCACGTAAACTTAAACCCATAATCTGATCTAAGAATCAAGGTCCACACAATCCGGGTCCTCAATTCCGATTTTATCTAGCAATCTTGGTGACGCATGCTTGTGAATGTTGGAGGTGGGAAGGATCAGACTGAACTGTGATGCTGACTAAAATCAAATACCAACACTATTTAAGTCCACATAAACCATAGCCCTTTGGATGAGGTAATAATAATATAATAATAATCCTTGCATTTGATATAGCGCTTTTCACATCTTCTAAACATCTCAAAGCGCTTCACAGAATATACGCTAAAGTGAATTGACTGTATATTTATGGGCGAAACCCAGCAGCCAATTGCACACAGCAGTGTCCCACACACAGTCGTGGATTGAAGTGACCAACTTATTATTGTTTTTTTTTCTTGAGGGATTATTATCAGGCATGTGGAGTAAGGAAACTTGCCCAAGGTTTTGCCCTGCTAGCAATCGAACCCAAGTCACTCGCTTGTGAGGAGAGCGCTCTAACCACTGAGCTACAGGACTCCACTAGACAGACAGACAGACAGACAGACAGAGCATGTCTGTCTCCTGTGGAAATATACCCCAAAAGAAATAGAAAGTGGAACAACAGAGGAGAGAAAATTTGATAGAGGAAATTTGTGAGAATAAAATAATCCTAGAAGCAGATATTTAGTTAAGTGGGGAGTTTTGCATTAAAGCATGCCATCTAGTGACTAATGACTATCCTCCTTAGAGGGATTAGGTAAGCAGAGTCCCATTGGAGCTGAGCTGGCTCGAAGGTGACATGCTTGGCCACAAAATGTTGGAATCAATTCAACTCTCTGTAATGGTCTCGGTAGTCCTGTTCCTGAGCCAGGTGGATTCACAATACTCCAGGGCACTGCTGATGACAGACCAGCCAGCCTGGCCCATCAGCAGTACTAGCATAGGCTGCAGTACTCTCCATAGGCTGTAGATCATCCAGAAATCTGCAGCCCATATCATCTCCTGCACCAGACTCCATGATCCTATCACCCTCATCCTCGCCCAACTCCATTGGCTTCCCATCACACAAAGGATTCAGTTCAAGATCCTAGTCCTCACCTTCAAAGCCCTCCATGGTCTTGCTCCACCCCACCTCTGTGAATTCCTAACCCCCTACCCATCCTGCTTGCTCCCTCTGCTCAGCCAGCTTCACGTCCCCCACCTCGCTTGCCCCACTATTGGCGGGCCGGCCTTCTGCCACTCTGACCCACCTTCTGGAACTTCATTCCACAGTTCCACCCTGCCTCAGCCCCTTCCTTGCCTCCTTTCAAGAGTCATCTCAACAACAACAACAAGAAGATTACATTTGTATAGCGCCTTTCACGTCAGGAGGACGTCCCAAGGCATCTCAAGACTCTCCTCTTCGTGCCTCCTTATCTGCTTTCGATCTCCCTGCTTCCCATCCCTGCCCTCCACACTCCCCAACCCCAACCCGCAGCTCGGGTCCGAAACTCTGTCTGTCGAGTGCCTTGGGACATCTTCCCGACTTGAAAGGCACTTTACAAATGTAACTTTGTTGTTTTTGTTCTAGCGCCTTGGGACGTCCTCCTGACGTGAAAGGCGCTTTATAAATGGAATCTTGTTGTTGTTGTTGTTGTTGTTGTTGTAGCAGGGGCAGACCAGCCACTGGGAGCAGGGAAACTTCCCATTCAGACATATGAAGGTTTTCATTTACAAACTTCCATTTAAGTCACACTTTGACATTTCCAAGACAATTGCTATTGGATAGCAATATATGATCTGCTGTGAAAGAGGCAGAGAGTATTAGGCAGGGTCAGTCTGGCAAGGGCCAAGGCTTGGGGACCCCAGAAATGTGTGTTTGGGTACTGCTGGAGATTAACCAGCTAAAACCAGACAGTTTGCCTTTAAACTCACTTATATAGCAAGCTTTCATTTGCTGCTTATCCAGCTATGACCACCATACTCATTAGGGCTTTGGTTTGCAGGGTTATTAATAATAATATTAATCCTTGCATTTAATATAGTGCCTTATCACATCTTCGAGACGTCTCAAAGCTCTTCACAGAATATACTGTAAATGTAGTGACTGTGTGAGTTGAGTGTTTTAAAAGGAGTCGAATGGGAAGAATCCCTGTCTCTTGTGACTGGTCTGCTCTCCCTATTCCAGGATTAGGGAGGGCAGAACAATCCTGCTATTATTCAAAGAATCACAATCTTTAATTTACACCCAATGCACTCATGATGTGCTCTAACCAATAAGCTACAAGAGAATCTGTGTTAATTCACTTTACAGTATATTCTTGACAACGTGATAAGGTGCTATATTGCATGCAAGGATTATTTATTATTATATGTACTGGAGTACACATCAGTTTCTATAAATATCTAAATAATGCATAACTGTATCTTGGCAATTTATGCTGTATTCTATCTTTGAAATCTTCTCTTACTGAATTTGATTATCTAAAGCCAGTAAACAAACCAAGTAGAGTACCGAGACCAGCAATTTATCACTTTGGGGAGGAATGCATTGTACATTTAGTGCTCAATGGGACAGCTGCCAGAACATTTTAAACTAATTGCTTAAAAAGCAATGATGACAAGGATAATGTAAAACTCCCTTTGGCTGTTTCCAGCCTCACAATGCTCTATTGTAACACTACACAATATTTCTGTCACTCACAGAATTCCACCTTTGGCTAAGATCTTTGTGCACGTCATAACAGACAACACTCAATGTTTGCAATCCAATGTATTATGGTGATTTAATGTTTCAGGTACAATGTGTATCACCAGGGCACATCTCTAGTGTTTTACTCTGATTAAATAATAGACATTGAATACCCTTGAGTCAGCAATGGGTTGAACTGTGAATGACATCCAAATGCAGTCATTCAATGAGCTTTCCTAAGTACATGTCACACAGATTCTCTTGTGCAATGTTAACTTAGTCCCCTAGATTGCGTTTCTACATGAGCTAAATGACTGTACAGGAAAGAAGGTATAAGTGATCTATTCAAATCAGCTCCAGGAAGTGGTCTATTTTATTTCCATGCTAGGTTGAATTAATAGTCAAATGTAAAATTCCATCCATCAGCAGTATATGCTGAGAGAAAGAAACGATTACACTGAAATGTGAAAAACAGAATTGTTTTAGTCTTTTTTTACTGTGCATTATTCTTGTTATTTTATTTTTCTATCAGTGTAAATGGAAGAATATGGAAAATGAGACAAAACTGACATTTTCTTTGAATCTGCTTAAGGTATTAAGATACCCACTTAAAGAGCAGATTTAAAATGCGTCAAGCTTGACATTATACTGTGAAAATTATCTCATGAAGCAGCGAGAGCAGTGACTAGAAGAGTGCTGAATTTCACGGAGGAATCTGTGATCGTGGGTGGACATTATACTCTCTTATTGGAAAGAAAGCTGGAGCCATGTTGCCTCAGTGGTAAAGGGTTGAGTGTCAAACCTAAGGTAGGAATTCAGAATCAAATTTTAATGCAGACTGAAATTCGTACTCTGCTTCCATACTGCTTCACAAACTACTTGTGGAGTCCTGTAGCTCATTGGTTAGAGCACTCGCTTTGCAAGCGAGAGACTTGAGTTCAATTCCAGGCAGGGCGCAACCTTGGGCAAGTTTAAAAAGGCTCTTTTTAAAGAACAATCCATTTCAGTCCTGTTTGCCTGCTCTTTCCCAATACCCCTTGTAATTTCCTCCTTTTTAAGATTATTATCTTGTTGCCTTGTCACATGTTACAGCACAAACACAGGCCATTCATCCATTAAATCTTCATGGATATTTTTCTCCACATTGGCCATTTCATGGAACTTCATTTTCCTGATTGCTTTTTCCCACACCCTTTCATCTTTCTCCTCTTCAAGCATCTATCTAATTCCCTTTTAAAGGAATATATAAACTCTGCCTCAGCAACAGTGTTCTGGCAGAGAATTCCAATTGCTGTCTCTGTAAAGAGAGGAGCAAATCACTGGGTATGTTTCCACCAGTCACAATGGCTATTTCCAGGATTATTGATGAATTTAACCTAATATTTAGAATGGATCAAATGATGTTGAGGGAGATCTCTCCGCCCCCCCCCCCGCTACTGAAACCAAGAAACACTGAGTTTAGTTTATTAAATTCTAGTGTTTTAGTTTACAAAACTCTAAATTTTTAGTTTACTAAATTCATTAATTTCTGAGTTTACTGTTTATCCTGCTTTATTTTTCCCTACTTAGCCAATTTAAATTCACTTCAATTTCAAGTTACCCATCTCACCTTTGTTTGTAGCTCATGTGGACTAGTTTGGCAGAATGGCCTGGTTGAATACTGTATCACTCTATGTAACTCTATGTAGGAGGTTGCTGGTGAAAATTACCTGTCGCTTTTGCCCAGAAAAATACAAAATACAATTCGCTTAGTTTCTAATTATTCTCTGCAAGGTGCTTCAAGACATTTCACTTCAGGTGAAAGATGCTGTTTTTGCCAGGAAGTGTGGCTGAGGCCTGGATGCTGGACTCTTTTTCAAAGCAGCTTAATGTTGTGATGAGAGAACAGTAGGGTGTGTATTCTGGAAGGATGAGATTGGATGAGCCAAAATGTCTTCTTCATCCAAACAGTCTTGTGATCTTGTGTGTAAAGACAAACTGTTCTGACCGGCAGCTTATAAATTCTTTAACAAATGCTAAGAAACCTGAAATTTCATTTCAGAAATGATGTGGACTTTAAAGAATATGGCCAGGGAGCTAAAAGATCAGAGGGAAATAAAATAAATCTGTGCTTAAATTGGGCAAATAGAAATTAAATCCCGAATTAAACCTGTACTTTTTAAACACCCACACAAGAGTGTTATTTAATCTATTTTTTTCTCGATTATGCTAAGTGTAACATTTTCATATCAAGGCTTTGCTTAATAATTCACGCTTCAGAGTGCAATGAAACCTTTTTTGAACCATGTGGTAAGAAGTAAGGATCTTCATAAGTATAAATAATTCCCTGATGCCTCTCTTTGAATAGTGCGTTGGTCACTTATGTTTAATTAAGGGTAGGGAATCCTTTGATTTACAATGAGATGGTGAAAAACAGAATATTCGGAATTTCAACGAAACTTTTATTGATACTTTCAGTACAGTGAAAGGACAGATTTAATGAAACGTTAATTCAATATTTGTTAAAAATCGATGAAGCGATATTCTGGGTGCCAGATGTTAAAATTGATTTGTCAGGCAATCTACTTAATTAATGTACTACCTGGATAGATGATTTTTTAAAAGAAATTAATGTGTCCAATCATTTTTCTAATCTTCTTAGAGATATATGTTATCTCTATGCAGATCTGGCTCCCTCTTACAGAGGTGCAGTTCTACGAGTACTGGTTGCCCTCTGGTAACCTACTCCAGAGGCTGTTGTTCATGCGTAAGCCTTGACAGTTATTGTCGGCCAGTCACTCAATTGTAGTCAGCCGAGCCTGACCTGACCTCGCCAAGCTGCCACACATCCGCACAGTCAGTATCCTGGCCAACAATTCCCCAGATAAAATTGATCATTCACTTCATGGCTATTTGTGGGACATTGCAGTGTATAAATTGGCTGTCACATTCACCTACAAAATGCATACTCACTACACTAGAATTGCTCCGAGATGCCACCCCATGTGGAGGGTCCTGTACAATATTGCGTACAGTAAAATCCAGTGAAGATTTGATAAGGGGCTCTATCAAATGCAAAGATTATTATGTGTGGACACAAGAGTGAAACAGGAGAGGTACTAGAGGTCATGCACCTGCAAGAGTCAGTACCTGATTGCGAGGAGAGGAGGAGAAAATTGCCAACAAAGGAAGGAAGACACAGATTGCCAAAGACGGCTCGATTCGAAGCTCTATGAGTAGAGATGGTCATGTGTTCAGGGTAATGTTGTGTAACAATAATTTTTTCAAAGATGTGCTTTCAGTACAAGATTACACCATGGAGTATCGGGAACTAATAGATGGAGAATTAATGACAATAGTGCCTAGCATAAATCATTAAATAACAGTTAAAGTTAAAAATGAACACATTAACATGTTCCAACAGATACAAATTGGCTTTTGTTGAAGAAAGTATTTTACGGGTGGGAAAATATCTTTGAATAAAGCAATCATTTTCCAAGTCGATAAATGAGAAGAAAAGTGGGGTTCTAAATCAAATAACAAGGAAACACATGGCTTGTGGTTGTAACATGCAAACTAGAGTAGATGCTTTTCCATTTGCTTCCAGTCAAGCAAGAAACAATTTAATTCAGAGCTCAAGAATTTAAACAATAAAAGGAAGCCAAAGGCACTGTCGTTATCTCAGCTGCTGCATATGATATAAGTAAAGATTCTTAACATTTTAATTTTAGCAATCTGGAACAAGATTAAAATAAAGTTCCTTCTTTGTGAAATGTTTGCAGGGATTGGAAGTTGGAACTCACTGGCGGAAGTTGTGATTGAGGGAGAAAGCTTCAACTATTTAAGAGGAAACTCAATGCATGCATGAGGGAGAAGGGATATAGGTGAGGGTAGAAGGGGAAGCTAATAGCACCTCAGTTTAATGTCTTGCCCAAAGGACAGCATCTCTGACAATTCAGCATTCCCAAGAACTAGACTACAGTGTCAGCCTAGATTGTGAGCTCAGAATCCCAACATGAGGTTTGTCCCACAACCTTCTGACCCAGGAGTAAAAATGTTACAAGCTGAAGCAGGTTGGTACCTAATTTTGATGCAGATGTTAGGTACAGTGATTTTATGTATTGTGTTTCAGGAAACTATATAACAGTAAAGATCACTTCTCTTCTAACTACAGGTCCACTCGGGTAAAAACCCTGTACCTGGGACTTCCTCCTGCTGTGAAAGGTGCTGTACAAATGTAAATTTGTTGTCCCTGTCTGACTAAATTGCAAGGCATCAGAAATTTCATGTCATCTTCCCTGAAGAATTCCATCATTCTGGTCTTCAAATATGAATGACTTGTTCTTGCTTGGCTGAATTTGAACAAAAAAACACAGGTAACAGAAGATGACCTTTCAGTTTATTCTCAATTATACTGGGGGAAAAATGATCTTCCATCATGGTCAAATCTGGTTCATTGCTTATATATTCAGCGATGCATAACAGCAAAACACTTTGGATCAATTGTCACTTTGCATGTGCTAGCACAATTCTTGGCATAAATAATGGTTCGACTGCTACTCATCTGCAAACATTGTAGTTTTGCTGCCAGCACCAGACAAGGACATTTGTATTTGATAGTCTCAATCTAATATCATTGTTCAAAACGTCATAAAATAGCAGGATGCGGAAGGCACTCATAGATTTCCTGACAAATTGAGTTTAAGATTGAGGGATCTCAGCTGCATTAGTCTGAGGAGGCAGCCTGCAGATGAAAGTATATCACCACAAGTAAAGGTTGAGTAAGATTCAACACATGCTCAGATATCAAATTACAGAGCAGTAATGCCAGAAAACAAAAAAAATGTGAAAATGTGGACTGTGATGCAGCAGGAGATCATGATTGCAAATCAATTGGAATCTTTAAATGGAGCTAGACAGAATAAAAATAATCCTTCCATCAGCTTGGCTCACTTGGTAGCATTCTCACCTCTGAGTCAAAGATTTTGGTTGCAAGACCCACATTGGGACTTTGAGCTCGATGTTTTAAGCTGTTACTCCAATACATTGCTGGCGGCGTGCTGTATTTTCAGAGATAAGAACATAATGAAATGCTAGACGATAAATGACTAAGGTCCATCTAGTTTGCCTTCCACCTTCCTGGTGGTCGCATGCACATATGTCCCAAACTACAACAATAACAACTTTGATTTATAGCGCCCTCCATGCCGGACGGGGTCTCAGAGCATTTTACAGTAACGGATCCCGGGACCGAGCCGGGGGAAGTGACCAAAGCTGCGGTCAAAAAGAAAGGTCTTCAGCAAAAACCTGAAATTGAGAAGGGAGGGAGCGAGACGAAGGGAGTGAGGAAGGCATAGTGGCTGAGGTATGGCCACCGAGGGTGGACGGAGGACTCGGGGGACGAGGAGGAGGCTAGACCTGGAGAAACGAAGGGGATATTGTAGGGGAATGCAGAGGAGTGCAGGGACTTGAATATGAGGGTGAGGATCTTGAAATCGATCCTCTCTGGGACAGGCAGCCAGTGCAGTCTGGCAAGGACTGGGGTGATCGGGGAGCGGAGTTTCGTGCAGGTGAGAATGCGAGCGGCAGAGTTTTGAATGAGTTGGATTTTATGGATGGTAGTGGATGCGAGACCGGCGAGGAGGGCATTAGAATACTCCAGCCGAGAGGTGACAAAGGCATGGACCAGGGTTTCAGCGGCTTTTGGAGTGAGGTATTGGCGGACACAGACGATGCATCGGAGGTGGATAGAAAGCGGTGCTGGTGAGCGACCGGATGTGAGGGACGAAGGATAATTGGGGGTCGAACCTGATGCCTAGGTTGTGTATGGGTTCGGAGAGTTTTAGGGGGAGGTCGGGTAGGTGGAGGAGGTGAGAGCTGTGAGATTTTAGATGTTGACAAGAGCCAAAGAGTATGGCTTCCATCTTGTCAACGTTCAGCTGAAGGAAATTTGCGCTCATCCAACCCTTGAGATCTGACAGGCAGGCTGACAGAACATCAGGGGACTGGGGGTCGCAAAGAGAGGTGGCAAAATAGAGTTGGGTGTCGTCTGCATACATGTGGAAGTGTACCCCATGTCTGCGGATGACATCCAAGAGAGAGCATATAGATCAGAAAGAGGAGGGAGTCAAGGATGGATCCTTGGGGTACCCCGCAGGTAATCGGGTGAGAGCGGGAGGAGAAGCCATTTGTGCAGATGTACTGCTGGCGGTTTGTGAGGTAGGATTCGAACCAGGCTAGTGCAGTCCCACTGAGGTCCCCAAACTACCTATGTACTAAATCCCACAATGTTATTTCCTAAAAGAAAACTAACTGATCTGTGTTTGAAAGAATCAACACTTCAAAATTGAGATGCTGTCCTACAGGTTGAGACCTTAACCCAAGATCCCGTCTACCTGTTCTTGTGGATGTTAAATATCTCATGTCACTATTCAAGAACAGAATTGCTCCCAGTGTCCTGGCCAACGAACTCCTAGAAAAAAATGGTCAGTTATTTCATTGCAGTTTGTGCGCCATGCTCACAATCATTGCATAATACTCCACATTCTTGGTACATTTAATTTAGTATCTAAGCCAAATGGATAATTTTGCAATATTTAACAATTTCAGAAATGGTATTGGGCCACACTTCAAATATCGTGACAATAAAAATATTATTAAAAATAATAATAATCCTTGCATTTTATATAGTGGAGTCCTGTAGCTCAGTGGTTAGAGCACTCGCTTTGCAAGCGAGAAACCTGAGTTCAATTCCAGGCAGGGCAAAACCTTGGGCAAGTTTCCTTACTCCACACGTCTAATAATAATCCCTCCAAAACCAAAAACAATAATAAATTGGTCATTTTCAATCTACGACTGCTTGTGGGACATTGCTGCGCAATTGGCTGCCGCGTTCGCCCACAAATATACAGTCAATTCACTTTACAGTGTGTTCTGTGAAGCGTTTTGGGACGTCCTTGAACCCACAACCATCTGACTCAGAGATGAGAATGCTTACCCTGATAACAAATCTTGTTAGAATTCTTGTCTTCTTGTGGGGTCTCATTCCAGAAGTAGATAATGTCAGAGTGTTGTTCCCATTGGTCAGTAAGGAGACATGGTAGACATTATTAAAAGCAGGAGCCTATTTGGCTGCAGTATTTAAACTATACTGACAGCAGAATTGCTGCCTTGAGACTTTGAGATTTGGTTGCATTTAACGGCGGACCTGATTGAACTGTACCATTTTTATTATGGTTGGTTACCAATACTATGCAGAACAACCCTGAATTGCTGTTTAAATGACAGGTATATGTAAATTTGTCAGGTTTAATTAATTGTGTCTACACTACCATCTGCATCGTCTCAATCCAACTTTGATAAAGATAACCATATTGAGCTTTTCAGCTCCCAGCAGTGTCTGGACTGTGTTAAATGTTCACTGATCTAAGCTGGTATACTGGTGAGAGTGCTAACAAATGACTTTAGTTCCAGCTGGCTAGGGTAGGAAACAACAGGCAGATTGTTACCAGCACGTTCCAAAGGAAGAGAAGATGCAGCTTTCAAGAAAAGCTTTTCTCTCTTAGATGACGCATATGAGACAGTACTTGAAGGAAGTGATTAAAATTATGAAAGGATACAATAAGTTGGATATAAATAGACCGTTTTCACTTGTTACTAGAGGGTTAATGGAGAAGGATAAGGAGTGCTGGAGGCTCATATGGGGTATAAACACCAGCACAGACTAATTGCACCAAATGGTCTGTTATAGTGCTGTATGGTCGATGTAAATCTATGTAAGGTAAGCTTTCCTCTTACACAGCAAGGTAAGATAGAAATGTTATGGATTGGACATTGGATGATGACACCATTGGTTTGTTCTTGATGTTATAAGCATACAAATTCTTATTATTATAAAGTAGGAGTGAGGCTTTATCACTGATTCTATATTCTGTTCTCCAGGACAGTGGAGTCCTGTAGCTCAGTGGTTAGAGCACTCGCTTTGCAAGTGAGAGACCTGAGTTCAATTCCAGGCAGGGCGAAACCTTGGGCAAGTTTCCTTACTCCACACGCCTAATAATAATCCCTCCAAAACCAAAGACAATAATAAATTGGTCATTTTCAATCTACGACTGTTTGTGGGACATTGCTGTGCGCAATTGGCTGCCGCGTTCGCCCACAAATAAAGAATCAATTCACTTTACAGTGTGTTCTGTGAAGTGCTTTGGGACGTCCTCCTGACGTGAAAAGCGCTATATCAAATGCAAGGATTATTATTATTATTATTATTATTATTATTATTCTGAATAAACCATCCTCAGCACTATTTTGCATTCTGTTGTATTTATGAAAGTAATGGATGACATTGCTGAGGAATCATAGGACAAGTTTGATGAAGGTTATATAAATAACTCATAATGCCACTCACATACAATGGAAATTCTGGTCTGAAATGAATAATCTGCCTTGTGGCAGATGATACAATATTTGGCTCTCTTTCAATTCACCTCTCCAAGCTACAAATGTTGGATAAAGTGCCAAGTTCAGGGCATTTTGCAGGAACACGTTCACTGAGGACTGTGTTAAAACTGTCACAACTCATTCTGCTTGTACCTAATCTACCATATGTGACAGGAGACCTTTCACTGCAATAGAGCAGTACTTGGGTTCCAACCAACTGCACCACTCAGCAAAATTGCATCCTTAGTGCAATTAAAATAGCAACTTCTCTCACCCAGGATGTGACTCAGAGCTGCTTTTAATATTTGATCTCCAAATGTCTTTCAATCTTTAAACCTACACCATTTCATACTTGTAAACATATAGATTTTTAATGGGATTGAGAAGATAAACCTAGAACAATATTTTCGGAAGTACCGAAAGAATAGAACAAGAGGACATAGGTTTAGGGTTGCAAAGAGCAATTTCAGGTCAGACACCAGGAAATATTTATGTAAATTGTGCTGTATGAAATGCAAGGATTATTATTATAACCCTGTTAGCTTCCCCCAGCGCCTATCTTCTTTCTCAATATGTTCATTGACTCCATATACCACCAATTCAAATAGTTTATTCATAATGTTCTTTAATTTCATTCATTCGTATTTAAAATTTTTAAGGAAACTGACCTTGCCTGGAAGCACCTCACCTGAAATCCAGCTAATTGCAAATGCCCAAACAGGAGTTGGTGTTTCTGAGGATTCAGCACTCACAGCTTGTAAACACTGATGCCCTCTGCTGGGGACTTGCAGCTTCTCATGTCAAGGGGAACATACATTTCAGTTTGCATTTTAGTCACTGCCTTTACAGTATAACCTGTGAAGTGCTTTGAGATGCCCTCCTGACTTTAAAGGTGCTATATCAAATTTAAGGATATTATTAAGATGAGATTGTTCTCCTTAGAGCCGAGAAAGTTAAGGCGAGATGTAATAAAGGTGTTCTGATAGATTAGATAGGGAGAAACTGTTTCCACTGGCAGGAAACAGTAACCAGGGGACATAGATTTAAGATAGTTGGCAAACGAATCAGAGGGTAGATGAGGAGAATTCTTTTTACACAGAGAGTTGTTATGGTCTGGAATGCACTGCCTGAAAGGATAGTGGAAACAGATTCTGTAACAGCGTTCCAAAAGGGAATCAGATAGGTTCTTGAGAAGGAAACATTTGCAGGGAAAGAGCGGGGGAGTGGGACTAATTGGGTAGCTCTTTCAAAGAGCTGGTACAGGCCGATGGGCCAAGTGGCCTCCTTCTGTGCTGCAATGTTCTATGATTCTAAGATTCTATTATTATATAGGCAAACACGGCAGCTAATCTATTGCATCAACATCCCACAAACAACGAGGAGATAAACAGACAATACATTTGTGGTTGGAGATAAATGTGGATTTAGAGAGGAATATGAGCCAGGTTAATTAGGATGGAGAAAGGCTCCATGTTTTTTTGAAATAGCAATAATACCTGTGGTCCTTTACGATCATCTGAATAACAAATGTAAAATAAGAACCTGATTGGAAAAACAATTGCACAAAACAAGGAACTGAATACAAGGTAAAACATTATAAGCAAAGACATTGGGCAAAGAGGTCAGACATGCAGGAGTTAGAATTGGAGTAGCAAATATCGGACCTGGATATGATCATGATGACCATTAGGAATTCTAGTCCAACACATCTAGAAGGAAATTGCATTGTAGAGCAATTCTAGAGGGTCGGTGTGAGCTATTTGCATACCAGCAGGATTCAATAGTTATAAATCCTTTGTGCATCTAGTTTGTAATTTGGCACATCTGGCTTGGTGACCCACATTCGGCCAACAATTTTATCTGGCCTGAGACCATTTCCAACATTCCAACTTTCACTCCCTCTCTGGTGAATGTCTTCCGAGGGCAGCAGCAGCAGCTTAGAGCTTGTACTCCCCCTCTCTCCCTAGTGAACGTCCTCCTAATTTGGATGTGCTATATTAAGGATGCTAGTTATAAAAATAATGCATAAGCATAGCTGGAGTCAGTCCAAATTGTTGTCTGTGAGCAAGGCACACAGTGTCACAGTGGACATGACAACACAATGGACCAATGTCACATTGGACATGATGTCTTTACATAGCAATAAGATATTATCAGTGGAGATGAAATGATGACCAGCACTGATACATTCCTCCCCACATGGTTAATAAGATCGCTGCTGTTTTTGTTGGTGAAGACGGTATTCTTCCAGTCAATATAGATATTGCTGTATACATGCAGACTTTCTTGAATCAGGTAAGCAGGGTACAACCCTCTGGGGAAATACTGCACCTTCCATTCCAGCTACGGGAATTTCTGTGTGTAGGTGGCGTGCGGGAACTCTTAGTCTGGTTTGGATGCTCATAAATATGGTCACTGGTTCATATGGTTTCCACATGAACCAGTGACCAAAAGAAATATGATGAATCTTTATAGTCCCGTGTTTGGGAATAGACATTGGCAGATAAGGTAATTCTGGTCCCTGGGTGTTAAGACTGTTACACAGAACAAAATTCTCATGTTCACGACTTTCACGTAATCCATTATTATTATTTTACACTATTTTCTTATTAAGTGACCTTTAATAAGTTTAATAATCCAATGACTAACTTACACATGTTACCTTCAGGTCACCAAAATAACGTAAAACCAGGAGAGCGGGAATAGGTGTCAGTGGCAATCCCACTGCACCCAATGTCATAATGGACATGACATCACAATGGGCCCAACGTGACAATGGACATGATGTCACAATGGGCCCAACGTGACAATGGACATGATGTCACAATGGGCCCAACGTGACAATGGACATGACATCACAATGGGCCCAACGTGACAATGGACATGACGTCACAATGGGCCCAACGTGACAATGGACATGATGTCACAATGGTCATTCCCCATTCACCATTGACTGGTGGCCTTTCACGTGAAAGGCACTGTATATATATATATATATATATCTGTATAAATTGTATATGTATTGCAGAGTACTTTGTGCGTAAGCGACTTTACAAAGCACGACTCAAAAATCACGTGGACTACTGAATAGCACAGAAAGGTTTCAAGAAGTTGATTAAATAAGATAGAGGTTTTTTTTTAGAGGGTTTGATTGAAGGGAGAGTACGGATTAAGTGAAGGGATTGGGAGGGACTGCCAGGGAGTAATGACATATTGACTGAAGTTCACTTTGCTCACCCTTCCTCAGTTCATCCACATTCTTTTCCAAATTGATCTTGATTTATTCTGAGGTTCTCTTTGCCATCTATGTGGAGTCTTGTAGATCAGTGGTTAGCGCGCTCGCCTCACAAGCGAGTGACCTGGGTTTGATTCCCGGCAAGTTTCCTTACTCCACACGCTCTGTTTACCTAACGGTAAGTAGGAAACTGGTTGTCAGTCGATTGGTTTGGTCGCATTTCAAGGGATAATAATTCTTCAAAGAAATAATAACTTGGTCACTCAATCCATGACTATTTGTGGGACACGCCCACAAAATATACAGTCAATTCACTTCACAGTATGTTCTGTGTAGCTCTTTGAGATGTCTCGAAGACATGATCATTTTTATTTTTTAAAATTATTGATTATTATTATTTTTGTGTCAACGAATGTTGTAGGACCAAAACCATTGATTTATGCTTTTGGAATCAAATCAAATTCCTACCAGATTCTTGCTTTTCTCCAAAGACTAACAATATAGTTGTGTGATGGGGTTAGACTTCTGTGGCTCGTAACTATGTCCCCAACTAGCTCTCGCAGACATACTGGAGCTCTAAAACATCTCAAAGCAATGATTCTAAACAGAACTTTTTACGGAAGAATAAACCAAAAAGAGAAAACTTCTTTGTTGTTGATTGCAACACATAAAATAATCTCACGAGATTATATATATAAAGAAATGCCAAATTATAGGGTAATTTTAAATTGACTGTAGACTCCTATGGTTCTAATGAAGTCAGCCCATTTTACTTTCTGTAACAGAAGATATTAGATTACCTGTCTGACATATTTCTTTTCTATTTTTTTCATAAGCAAAGAAAACAGCAGGAGATTTGCATCACATTATTTATATTGGTTACATGATCTAAACCTCTTGTAATGCAGTCTGATCAATTCAAAGTCAAAATGGGATTTCCAAATTCCAAACTTAACACCATTTACGGAGGACCACTTTTTGCTGTTAATTTGTAAATATGGATAAATTGGGTGATGTTCTGTAATGTGTGAATTATCCAGTCAAAATTGTGTGAACAAGTATAAATCATACTTTACTACCTATTACTCTATCTATTTAACATTTTGACAACCATCACTAATATCTTCTTCATTTAATATTTTCCATGGTTTTATTCACACTAGATAATTTACTCTGTATAAAGGGAGATTGTTAAATCTTTGTTTACGTCTGAGGCACATATAATTTTATAGTGATAGTATAGTTTTCTTATTAATCTCAAAAGACTACTGATACAAAAAATAAAAAATAATGCCACAGTATATTCTCTTTAATTTGGCAGTTAACCAGAATAATGGATTGGGAAAAGAAATAAAATGGTCTCAATTTTATTCCCGCATATTTAACTTGAACTTACATATGATTGGTCAAAAGTTAAAAACAATATTCTTGCTAAATTCTGTTTTCTCCAAATACTGACCTGGGAACAGCAACTCCTTCCGAGCAGTGGGTGAAATGTATGAGAGTATTGTCATCATCCTCCTGTACGAATCCCAGATACAATCCCTGTATAATGAGTGATAGCTCCGCCAATTGGAATGACAAATTTTCAGTAGTAGATACTTACATCTCTGTATATCAATCAAGACATGTGCATATAATAATAATCCTTGCATTTATTATAGTACCTTACCATGTCTTCGAGACGTCTCAAAGCGCTTCACAGAATATACTGAAACGTAAAATGACTGTATATTTTGTGGACGAAATGCGGCAGCCAATTGCGCACAGCTGTGTCCATCAAACAGTCGTTGATTGAATGACCAAATTAAATTATTATTATTTTTTTGAAGGAATTATAATCCCCAGAAAAGCGATCCGCCAATCAACTAACAACTGGATTCCTACTTACTGCGAGGTAAACAGAGGCATATGGAGTAAGGAAATTGGCCCATTGTTTCGCCCTGCCGGGAATCGAACCCAGGTCCTTTTGCTTACGAGACGAGTGCTCTAACCACTAAGCTGCAGGACTCTTCAGTTTAGAGGTTGAGGGGCAATCTGATTAGGTTGTTTAAAATAATAGAGATTCGATAGGATAGCTACAGACAAATTGTTTCCTCCAGTCGGGGAATCCAGAAGAAGGAGGCAGCATCTTAAAATTAGAACTAGGCCATTTAGGAGTGATCAAAGTAATAATTTTTTCATGCACAGGGTAGTGGAAATCTGGAACTCTCTCATCTAGAAGGCTGTGGATCCATTCAAATTTTCAAGACTGAGATGAATAGATTTTTGTTAGGTAAGGGTTTCAAATGATATGGGGCAAAAGCACATAATTGGAGTTGAGGTACAGATCAACCACGATTTAATTGAATGGCAGAACAGGCTTGCGGGACTAAATGGTCTACTCCTGTGCCTATGTTCCTGTGAATAGAGTGTACACTATCCCTGAAGAGACACACTTTGCTCATCTGACCTGGAGACTACGAGGCTCCGTTTTTGGCAAGAGCACATCTTGAGGACTCTCGGAGTGTATTTTGAGAGTACTGCTGGAGTTTATCCAACTAAAAACAGTCAGCTTGTCATTGCAAATACTGTCTGACAAGCTTTCTGCTGTTTCTCCAGCCGGCATCACTGTACCTGTTAAGGCTTTGGCTTGAAGGTTAATGAGAAATAAATGAAGAGAGTAGCAATTTTACACAGCAGAGGGCAGGTTGGAAGAATCATTTAAGAATTCAATCTACTGAAATTTAAAAAATATTTTATTTTTAGGAGCGTAAGAGTTCTTCTGCTTTTTATCCTTTACATCTGATATCCTATTTATATTGGTCCTACATTTTGGCTGCTTCGGACCGGATTCTCTGTTTGAGAAAGGTCCATGGGCCACATAAGCAATATTTTGTGTTCCTCTTGCAGAAACATAACAACACTGACTTTCCATGCTTCTGGATGCATCAGCTTCTTTCAGAGCAGATATACTCAATGCTCACACACACACAAACACAGTACATTCCTCTTTCAGTGCAATGGTGGAATCACAACACAATACAAAATTACACGTGGGGAGGACATCCCAAGGTGCTGGACGGTCAGGGATTTGGACCTGAGCTGGGGGTCGGGATCGGGGAGGGTGGAGGGCAGGGAGGGTAGGAGGGTGGCCAAAGGATTGGTCGAAGAGGAGGATTTTGTGACACGCCTTGAAAGAGGCAACGGAGGGAGTGAGGCGAAGGATATGTGGGATGAAGTTCCAAAGCGTTGGGGCAGAGCGGCTGAAGGCCCGACCACCAATGATGCGGTGGGCCATGCAGGGACATGGAGCAGGCTGAATTGAGGGAGCAGACAGGTTGATATGGGGTCGGATGTCGCAGAATTTGGGAGAGGCAAGGCCATGGGGCTGAGAATGTGGAGCCAGTGGAGCTGGGTCGGGGTGATGGGGTCACAGGGCGTGGTGCAGGAGAGGACACAAGCTGTAGAGTTCTGGATGATCTGCAGGTTGTGGGGGGAAGAGTTGGGAAGGCTGACAAGCAAGGAGTTGGCGTAGTCAAGCTTAGATGTGATGAATGTGTAGATGAGGGTTTCGGCGACCTGAGGGGTGAGGCACTGGTGGAGCCGGGCGATGTTGTGGAGGTGGGGGAAGGCAGAACGGGTCATGGCACAGATGTGGGGAAAAAAGGACGGTTGAGGGTCAAAGAAAATGCCAAGGTTCCAGACCGGCTCAGTGATGCTGCCAGTGCCTGAGGTATAGAGGGGTACTAAATTGTAATCTCCTCCATGAACTTCAATAGGTTATGAAAATGATGGTTCCTCCAAATCAAAGGGTTACAATTGTGAGAAAATTATCACATAAAAATTATTAATACTAATAATAATCCTTAAATTTGATATAGCCCCTTTCACGTTTCAAACTGCTTTACAGGATTTACTGTTTTTTGTAAGCGTACAAGGCAGCTAATTTGAACAAAAGCAGTCATGAAACACATGACCAGGGCCAATAGAAAATTGCGGAAATATATGACACAAATTTGGGGGGGATTTGTCAAATTTTGCAGAAAAATGCAAGGGGTTGATTGGTGCTATCAAGAGGTACATTTTACTGCCAATCTACATTTTTTCACCTTACTGATAAAAATGAAATATGAAGAAATAACACATACAGTATTAGATGCAAAAACAATTATTAATGTTTTCTTCAACAAACCTGGGTGACCAAATCGGGGGGGAGGGTTGGAAAATCAGTCCTGACCGAGGGGCTCCAGGAATTCACCACCGCCTGCCTCTCGGAGCCCACCCTCACACACAGAGATGCATGTGTATGTGTAGCGAAGGGTGTGTGTGTGTGTAGCAGTGGGGATGTGTGCAGTGGAGGGGTGGAGTGGTGGGGGCGCGGAAGGGGTGTCTGTAGTGGATTCCGCGGAAAAATTGAGGCCATAAGAAATGTGGAAGCCTCTCGGGAAACATATTGGCATGTTAGGATAATGAGGTTGAATGGTTGCATTAGCTCATGTGCTTTCTAAACCAAATTCTATCAACCCTGCAATCAAACATCCTAGAGAAAAGAGAATAAAATCTGCAAATCAAAGATGGCTAGAATGTCAACTGTCAGTTGTGTCAGTTGTGGGACTGGGCATATAACAATACAATCACCAGAAGGTAATAAAAGCTGACTGTCAATGCCGTTTAAGATAAACTGTAAACATGTATGAGCTGGAGGGTGAGAATCCTATACCTGTCTAATGCGTAAGGTGCTGCAGCTTCCCAGAGGCATTAGACTCATATAATTCTGCTGCAGATGGCTGACATCTCCGGCTGCAATTATCACACATTTTAGAGATCTTCCATTCCACAATGTGTATGTGTGGGCACTTAGTTTTCAAATATACGAAAACTAATATTTGCCCGTACTTTCACAATGCATCTTAAAATGTATACTTGTTAATATCTGGGCTATTAAGGAGGAAAGACGATTTATGAAATAATTAGAATCAGTATTACTTTTTATAATAATAATCCTTGCATTTAATGTAGCTTTATCACATTGTCGAAACATGTCAAAACTCTTCACAGGATTTACTGTGTAGAGTAGTGACTGTGTATTTATAGGCAAATATGACAGCAATTTGCACACAGTAGTATTCCACAAAAAGCCACAAAATTAATGCCCGATTTTATCTGGGGAATTGTTGGCCAGACCACCAGGACAAACTTCTTTCTCTTTTCAAACACCTACCTCAACAGGCAGGTGGGATCTTGGTTTTACGTCTCATCCAAAGAATAATAACATCTGACTCCGACAATGCAGCACTCCCCTAGCACTGCATTGGAATATCAGTCTTGATTATTTGAATAGAGAAGGGAGTTTTTCTTTTCCCCCAGAAAAAATACAGTTATACACTTTATGACTCTTTGTGACATTGTTTTATGTAAATTGGCTACCAAATTCAGCTGCAAATTACAAGATTACATAAGAGCTCTGGAGAAATGAATTGATAACATATCATCCGACTGAAGAATAGCATCACAAAAAGTATTTACGGTATTAAAATTTTAGCTTATTATAAGATAGAAATGAAGCATATCTTAATCACAGTTCTTTCCCCAGGATCTCTAACAACATTGATATTTACAAGGAGACTTCATGAGGATTTAAAAAGGAATTAAATTAAAAAGTGACAGCACTCTGAAGAATGTTTTTGTGTTTATTAAAATAACCTAGTAATGCTTCAAACTAAATTGATTTTGTTTTAAGAATATAAGTGCAAAGAATTGTGCTTATAGATTATACAGACGGATTAAATTCATCACAGCACTTAATTGTTTTTTCATTTTACAGCATAAATTCTTCACTTTATAGCATAAAATGTTCACTTTGTAACATAAATCTCCCATTCTCAGTCTAGCTCAGTTGATAGCACTCACTTCTGATTCAGAAGGTTGGGGGTCCATTTTATTTTGAACTATTGTAGCCTAGGCTTACATTCCAATGCAGTACTGCGAGTACACTGCATTATTGGGAGTGCCATTCTTCAGATGAGGGATTAAACCAAGGTCCCATCTGCCTGTTCAGGTGGATGTTCCATGGCACTATTAGAAAAGAGAATGGAGTTCCTCCCGATGTCCTGACCGACCACTCCCAAGTAGAAATGGTCATTCACTTCATAGCTGTTTGTAGGACATTGATATGTGGAAATTGGGTGCCTTGCTCACGGACAAAATATACAAACACCGGACCTTATAGAATTAAATGTAATAATAATAATAATCCTTGCAATTAATATAACGCCTTATCATGTCTTTGAGATGTCTCAAAATGCTTCACAAACTATACTGTAAAGTGATTTGACTGTATATTTTGTGGGCAAACCGCAGCAGCCAAATGCCCACAGCAGAGTCCCACAAACAGTCATGCATTGAGTGACCAATTATTATTTTTATTTTTTTTGAATGAATTATTACCCCCAGAAAAGAAATCCACCAATCGACTAACAACCAGGTTCAGAGGCGTGTGGAGGAAGGAAACTTGCCCAAAGTTTCACCCTGCTGGGAATCGAACCCAAGTGTCTCGTTTGCAAGATGAGTGCTCTAACCACTAAGCTACAGGATTGCAAATGTAAGGAATATTAGTATTACTATTAGTATTTGTGGCACAAACTGCTGGCTTCAAAGTATGGATTATATCATAATTAATATCTTAGGGTAAATTTAATGAATTGACCTTTCTCAGCTCATTGTTTTCCCTTTTTAAATGTTTGGAGTTGCTGCGCAGTGACATGTTACAAGGGCCGGCTTCAACCCTATTTCTGCATATTCATTTGCCACCAAATATGGCTGATATGTAACATGTCCCTCGAGATAAATACACAAATCCTAATGATGATTCTTCTGACCTTCTTCCCTGCAGAATCTCTACACATCTGGTCGCCTGTCATAGAAGCATAGAATTTCTCCCTATCTACTCTATCAAAACCCCTCATAATTTTGAACACTTTTATTAAATCTTCCTCAACCTTCTCTGCACTAAGGAGAATAATCTCAGCCTTTCTAGCCAGTCCTTCATTTTCCCAGACACATGAGTGTTCAGTTTCAGCTATTTTATCTGAATAAACGTTAGTTGAGTTGGGTGCCACCCGGTGAAGGAAAGATGTGTCAATTTTTAATTAAGAGTGGAGTGCTTGAGATAGGAATATACATTAGAATCGGTCTTTAATTCTGTTCTGCACAAGGCACCTAGCGGCCTTTAATATAATCACTGCCAGTAGATTATTAACTATTCTGAGTTATGTGACATTTAATGGAAAATGTGAAATGATGTTTTAATGCTGCAAAACCTGCCCGATAACAGTTAACTTGGCCAAAGAAAATGTTTATCTTCTCTAAGAAATGATTTTGGTTCTGCATGAAACTGCATTAAAGTAGATAAATAAACTAGCTAATGATTGATTCTTTATTAGGATTCTCGGCAAAACACATCTTAATACATCCTTATTGTTCTATCTTCATTGAAGTTGCGGTTTATGATAGACTTTATGTTATTGCTCAGTTATTCTACTTTACAATGCACTTTATTTTCGTGCCTTCAGGCTTGTACTGACATTATTCAACACAGAATTGGACTAAATATTTTAATGACGCATTCAAGTGTGGATCTTACCTTGGACTCTGGTGTGTCCACATCAATTTATTTATACCATTGAATAGTAATGTTTTTTTTAAGCAAAGCATTTACTGTTTAGTGAAAAATAGACGCCATGAAGCATATTCTACACTCAAACTAAGCCCAAATTGCAGCAAAGGGTATTTTAGACCAAATATATCTGGACAATTTCTGGTTGTTTCACAACAGGCAAGTGGCACATGGAATTTGATTCTCAGTGTTAGTTTAGATATTTTCTGTGTTTGTGTTCTCCATAGCAATAATGTTACAAAGCATTGAAATATTCACATCACACCTTCACATTTTTGTTATAATATCCATCTGCATTATCTTTCACTCAATAACAAAAACAAGCAATTGACATTTTTCATTGCTACAATCTACATAGCTGCTGAAGAGAAAAGCATAATAGTGGTTCAGGCTAATGTTATGTTTGGTACTAAAATATAACTTCTATGCATTAGATAATCTTTAATGATATGAATGTTTCAATACTCTAAAATTATTACTATGGAGAATACAAATGCAATGCATATCTAAACAAGCTCAAGAACCATGCTGCACTTAAACAGAGATGAAAAAAACAGATATGTATACTTGTACTAAAATAACACTGTTATTCTTTGCATTGGCCATCTGTTTGCTTCAAAACATCATCAAACATGTTTTGCTCAAAGTTTACTGTGGCTTTGTTACCTAGGAGCAATGAGGCTTGTTACCTCAGTGCCTTGGGACATCCTTCCGACGTGAAAGGTGCTATACAAATGTAATTTTGTTGTTGTTGTTGTTGTATATAAATGCAAATTGTTGTAGAAACCGTAAAAAATAATCTTAGTGTAAAAAATATAAATTTTCATGTAAAATGTAAGACTGGAGTCCCTAAACTTTGGCTCCCACTGACTATACCTAGCATAACCCACATTCGATTAGCAAGGGTGCATACTAATAATAAAGGTGCATCCCTCCAGGGAGAGAGTTCTCATTCAAATGTAGGCAACCGGGAAATTTTCATGCAGAGGTGGCATGTGTATGTGGAACTCGCAGTCTAGTATAGACACTTTTTCTAAATTGAGTGTGTCTAATTATTTTTTGTCATTTTCCCCCTCTGACATGTGCCTCTTTGCCTCTTGTCTAGCCTCCTCTCGCTGAGGTGCAGTTCCACAGGAGTTTGTTGCTCCCTGGTGCTCATTCAAGTGGTCATTATCCATGGTGTGAGAATTGGCAATGAATATCAGCAGGTCACGAGAGTATCACAACTGAACCTGACCTCTCCCCACCCAGCTTGCTAAATATGTACATGTGTATAACCAGTAGAGGGTGGTGCAGAAGGATCAGATTCAGGAACCATGGCTGGCTTTCCCCTCCCTAACCCTGGGAAGTCCCCAGCCACTTCAGCCTCCCATGCAACCCTAGCAGAGAACACGTACTGGGATTCCAACCTGTGAGCTCCTAGTCTGTAAGATGCATTACACCATTGGGACATCTCTTAGTGTTTGAATACTCTTAAGGTGGTGAAGGGTTTACACATATGTCAGACACCTGTCTGACCAAAAAAAGGAAGGATTCTCTAAAATAGCAATAATAAACGTTTTAAAGATCTTGTTGCTTTTAATACAGAGGACTGAGAAAGACACTTGGCACCATGGAACAAAGAGGAGAAAGGAAGATAAAATGGGTAAAAGAAAATCAGTTCACAACTGAGTATATCACACATCAATTGTTACAGGTACCAATGATGTTTCCCATTAAATCCAAGAAAAAAAATGCTCATTTTATCTATGATAGACCCACTATGCTGGATGTCAATGAGAGTTTTAATATAATTTAAAAGTGTAAATGTCATCTGATTTTTAAAATAAAATGGGAGCAGTTTTGTATTTTCCACTCTTCTGCTGAATGAACGAGTTCTCTCTTGCTCTCTAGTATCTCTCTTGCTGAAGAATTCCCACTCTCACCAAATTCCTGCAAAGAATTCCCACACTGTTCTGTTCTCACTATTAAACCTAGGTAGAAAAGATAGGGCTTAAGCACAAGTAAATGGAACTGAGGTACAACTGTGAAACGTAGAAAGGGAATGCAAAGATAATTTTTATTAGAATTCTATCTCTCCTACAAAAAATACATTCAGCAAGTCCTGTGAATAGTGCTTTGTGACATCCTCCCGATGTCAAAGATGCTAATGCAAATGCAAGGATTTTTTCTCTATACTGAGTTTTTTTCACCTTGCCACAGAAAATACATTTGCATTAGGAAAGGGTACAGAAGAGGCTCTGGTTGAAGTATATGAAACATTCCAAGGTATGGATATGGAATGGAAAACCTTTTAAACTTGTTTGGCTTTGAGATTCCTCCAAAACATGGTTTTGAGTGGTTTATGGAGGGAGCAGGTTTGATAGGGCAAGGGGTTTCTTTGGATCAGACAGTTGTGGGTTTCAAGAGGAAAGTCGCAAGATGCATGAAAAATAAAGGGTTGAAGGGGAGAGGGACAAGAAGTGGGATTCAATAGATAGCTTGTTCTGAGTGTTGGTGTAGACCCTATCATCTTCTACACTGTAAATTTCTATGATTCGATCTTGCCTTATGTACTTATAAAATAATAATATATTAATAATCCTTGCATTCGATATAGCATCTTATCTCATTGATGGGATGTCTCAAAGCACTTTACAGAATATATTGTAAATTGGTTTGACTGTATTTGTGGGCGAAATGCAGCAGCCAATTGCACACATCAATACTTCACAATAAGCCAAGAACGTAAGGCCAGGGAACATGATAAATACTGGTGAAAAGTAAATTTAGAGTGTAAATCTCTGATGATCTGTATAATTACTGACTGGCAAATAATAAAAAGGACTCGCCTGCCAAGATTAGTGAAATTATTTATGAATCAATCTAATAGAAGAAATAGCAAGATTTAAACATCTTTGTTCAAACACATGCTAATTGTTTAGCACAATCTATTAACTAAGGTAATAGAGGACAAGATCACTAAGATTATTTAAATTATATCTAGATAGCATAATGAGAAAGATAAATTATGGGAGATGAGTTTAATTGGATCAAGTCGCCTTTCCTCATCCCTCATGTTAAATGTTCTTATAATTATATTTTTATCCACTGAAAGGGAATCAATCACAGATACTCAGGCAAATGGAGGCAAACCACAAACTTAGGAAGAACTAGTTTAAGCGAATAAAATAAAACTATAAGGCCCCTGAGGCAACCACAAAACTGGATTCTTATGGAGGTTTGAGAGAGCAAGGGCAAAAAGTGCATATTTCCCATTGCGATCTTCAGCAAGACTAAAAGAGCAGCAAAGAATCCCAAAAGATGTAAAATTGGAAGAATAGATTTTATTGTAATATTAAAGAAAAAATGCAAATATGATTTAAGATTAAGTAGTTTCCAAAGCCCTGCATTTTTTGCTTGGATTTATATATTGTAGCAAGGTGAGTCATTGACCTTGCAGCATTTGAGTACTTTGATGTAGAACTGCACAATTCCCCTTTGGAGAAGTGCACTTGCTGTCTGATAATAGCACAGCTTCCAATAAGATGTCATTAGACTACAGAAAAGGTTTATTTGGGAGGGATGGAAGATGGGGGAGCTCCTGAAATGAATACAGAAGATTTAAATTTGCACCAGCAGATGTGTAATATTAAACATTTGACTGACACCAATCCAATTAAAATCATGGTGTGATAAGTTTGAAACATTCTGGATGTCGCACTTTTATATTTATTAATGCTATGTTTATTGTGGCCCGATTCTGTACCTAGAGACGAAGATCTTGAAGGTTACTGGTATGTTCCCTTATACATTACAATATCTGGAGCAGCATGGAAGAGGATTGCATATTTTGCACCAGTATCATGAACACATTGGCTTGAGAAACAATCTGTACTGATTAAACTATCGAATATTATACATTTTGACCAGAGTGGTGGTCAGGTTGCAAACTGATATGGTACTATTAATGGCCTGATACAGTAAGTGTTTACAGCAGGCAGCAAACTCTTACAGCTAACTCTGCAATGGTAATAAGGTAATTGAAAATCAGCATCTGACTCTTACAGGTAACATATTCCTTGTATCCCTTGCAAGCTTTCCAGTTTCCACGGGGAAGGCCCTTTCCAATGCATGTCAGCAGCTGTGGACTCTGCACTATGGGTGTAAACTACACTACAGTAAATGCTTTGAGACATCCTCTCATTGTGAAAGGAGCTATATAAATGTAAATTATATTGTAACATGGGATATATTCAGTGGCTATTACTGGGTCCTCCTTTCTAGAGAATTCAGTGTTCTCCAATGCCTTACAACTGTCCTCCAAAATGAGAGATAAATGGAAGGCCAGAAAATGTACAGAACCAGGTGCTTCATTGAGTCAGGAGTCTGCACAGACATGTAGCAGTCAGAGGATTAACAAATATGAGAGTCACATTTACAGTCATTGTGAATTTTAATACTTCAAATAGGCCCGACCCCACCCATTCTTGATGGTAAAGCCAGAGAATCTGAGTCATCAGCATCAAGCATTAGGGTTATGAGTTACCTGCTTTTGGAAATTATTTTTAGTTAAAAAGTTAGTAACAGTGTAAGGCCCCGACCTGGGGAAGGAACTTCAAAGACATGGTCCCAGCTACTCTCAGGTTATCATTGAGAATGATGTTAGGGCATCTGCCTCCAGCAAAATATCCAGATAACTATCATGCGGCTTACAAATTTGACCCTTATTTATTTGTAACCATATATAGTTATCAGTGAAACCCTATTTAACTTATCTGGCATTTCTTTACAATACCATGAGACACATCGATGAAGGTTCATTTCACAATATTCCAGGATCACAAAATTGTTTAGATGAAGAAGGTCCTATATGATCCTTCCTAAATACCAACCATTCTGTCCTCCCATCACAGCATCAAACTGTTTTTTAAAGTAAGTTTTTTTGTGTAATTAAGCATTCTGACATCAACCTCCCTATCTGGTTATCTGTTCCAGTTATTATTTATCCTCTGGGAATAGAAATACTTCTTGGTGTCTATCTTGAGTTTCCCCTTTGCAATCCTTCGAAATTTTCAACCTGACAATAGAAATAAAAATCATATTGAGTTTAAATCTTTTGTATTTAAAACTTTAATTTTCGTAATGAATTTTGTTGAAAGATTTTTACAACTTATTAAAAATCCTTTCACAGTCAGCTTACATATTGTGTCATTTTCAGAGGAACAACTGATGCTACGTATCTGTTTGCAAAAGCTGTCGTGGGTAAAAAATTATAGTGAACAATACACAATTCTAAATATGCAATTTAAAATTCAGACTGTAGTTTAAGATAATGATAAAGAAATTTAACTCAACATTTTCTTAATATGTTATGCTTGTCAACAAAAGCCAAATGTGACAATAGACATGCTTTAAGGAGTATGGGGCTAAGGCTGGGCAGTGGGATTGAATGAACATTTTGCTCTTAGAGCCGGTGCAGACTCAATGGGCAGAACGGCTTCCTTCTGTGCTGTAAATGTCTATGGTTTGAATAGCAATACAAAATGCCACATTGGTTTCCTAATATTAAATCAGTTCCTTGCTGGACACAGCAGTGTGCCTATGGTATCACAGTGGTATCCTTTATTGACAAGTTATGCATAACCTAGAGTCAACGTTTAATCTATTTGACTATAACTTGAGGTTAATTACTTGCAGGAATAATAGCTTCAAGCACACAACCAGCTAAGATATTCAAAACCAGGAGGTGATATTTGAACTGATCTGACAAACATTAATGAGTCAAAGTCACCATCAACCCCATTAATTTAAGCTGTTGGACACTTTGCATTATGATACTGCTTTGGATGAGTGAATACAAATGACAGCAAATGACAACTTAACGTGAGTCTGTAAAACTCTGTGACAGCACCAATCTATTTATAGAAATTGAATTGGCATTTCATTTAAAACTTGTCGCTTCAAAAAAGTACCAATTTGAGACTAAATGTTCAGTTTACATATATGTCATGCAATCTTTTTGCATAACAACAGGATTATAAGGTATTGCAGCCGCATATTGTAATTCACTTTGTTTACAAACACATAGAAATGTCAACTTTAATTAAAAGTACTGCATCAACATAAGATCAAAGATACTTTGCAGTCTGTTAGAAAGGTTCAAATAATATCTCTGTTTCTGTGTCAGAAAATTGCAAGTTCAAGCCACACACCAAGACTTAAGCATATTACCCAGGCTGACTTTTCAATGGCTAAATTACTGAGCCGTGATCTCCTTGATTTTTAAGCGCTCTGAGACGCTACCCTGCGTGGAGAGCAATATATAAGTGCAAGTTATGTTTGTTGGTTTAATTCTTCAAAGGTGAAGTTTCTTAATGTCTCGCACAAGTCTAATGAACAGTAGCTACTTTTTCCTTAATTTGCATTTTGTACTCAGATGCAGCAGGCAATTTACACCCAGCAATGTCCCACAAACATTCATGAAGAGCATAACCAATTTTATTTGGGGGTTTGTTGGCCAGGACACTGGGAGAAACTCCCTTTTCTTTTTAAACAGGCAGACAGGGCTCAGTTTAATGTCACATCCGAAGGAAGACACCAACAACAAGCAGCACTTCATTCATAGAATCACAGAAATTTACAGCCCAGAAGGAGGCCATTCAGACTAGCTTTCAGAGCAAGTTGCACTTTCAATCCCACTGCTCTATCCTATCCCAAATACCCCTTTCAAGTCACTAACTTTCATATACTTGAATATTGGAATGTTAGACTGGGTGCTCAAAGTTTTTTTTTGGTCAGCTGGCACATGCTGAAACCCATCACCATGCTTAAGAGTATCCAAACCAAACTGAGAATTCTATGCATCCAACCTACACAGATATATATATATATATTGTTGGAATGGAATGCTCACTCTCTCCCTGGGGGTTGCATCCTGCTTACCTAATTCCAGAAAGTATTAGGCGCAGGTTGACAAGATCCAAGGCTTGGGGTACTTCTGGAGTCCTGGTGTGAGGCTCGATTCAAATGACTTCCCTTTTAATTTTTATCCATTGACATCTTTGGCTTCACTAACAGTCTCATATGGAATGTTTCACAGCTTGTCTATTCCAAAGCCTGCTCAAAAGCTATTTTTATGCCAAATACTTATTTTCCCCTCAATAATTCTCTCAAATCTAGGATATCTCTTCTGGCATCTCTTGTACTCTCTTTAACAAAACAAAGAAATAATATTGTTTTTGGCCTTCACCTAGGTAAGAGATTAGAGAAAAATAACAGTAAACCCACTGCACTTATTTTCAATAGTAGGTCTTATTCAGTGTACCATAGCTGTGTAAAACAATTGGTACAGTGTCTGTAACGTTTCTAAGTTTCTGTAAATTTAGACACTGCAATGCTTCAATGTCTTCAGATTTTTGACATGCACCTGAACAGGTAAACCTCGGTTTATCATCTTATCCAAAGTATCTCCAACAATACAGCAATTGGAGTGTCAATGCAGAATGTAAGCTCAAAGTTTCAACACAGGGCATGAACCTACAACCTTGTGTCTCAGTAGTTAGAATACAAACAGTTGAGACACTTATTAAGTTCCTTTCATAATAGGAAACATTACTGCTGACATCTGTGTATTTTTTTTATTGATATCCAACTGATTTATTTATTGTTCTGAAGGAATAAGCTTTGAAGTAGAAAATGCAGTAACATTTTTATAAACTGTAAAATTAAATTTACAAGAAGACCTTCCAAAAAGAGGATGGTAGAAGGTCATATCCATTTGATTCATGACAGTATTATTGGAGATAATGGGTTCTCCACAATAAATACTGTCCCTTTTTTTAACTAAAATGAACAAATGTTAACCAAGCATGATTTTACAGTGTTTGACATTGAATATTTTTAACATTTCCCCTAAAGTCAACAGATGGAAAATGCACAGCAATTATGTTCTACCCAAGCCAATACCCTAAAGTATTTGAGATCTAGAATCTGCATTTTTATTTCTATGGTACAACTTGGGGCTTTTATTTAACGCACAAGCAAATTGTCCTCTCTGACCCACTGTGCATATGTTTATGTAATGCAGTTTTGTGGATTAGAAAATGGATACACTTAACTTTTATAGTCCAGTAAAATGGATGAGTGGTCAGGGCTATAATTTGTTATTTCATGTCAATGGATAAAATAACATAGCAAATACTAGTGACACGATATCACCCCACACAAAAATGTGATAAATGTGTATCATATTTTATGCAGAGTGGGAAAAAGAAGAAAAAGAGACATCTGTCTTGCATGTTCTTAATAGCTGTCACATTTCTTGAAGCTCACAGTACAAGCTGAGAAGACTTAAAGATCACTGGTGATCTTTCTGCTACATGTTTATAATAGGATTATCTCAACCATCACATTACCAGGGTGCATTACTCAGTCTTCATTATCTGCAGTGAACTTTTCACCTCAGGTTAAGAAATTATAACATTACAAACCCTGGGCTAAAATGATTACGTTTCATCACAGATTTGGTTATGTTTTATCTGTTGAGGAACAGTAGAATTTCAAATGATGATTATCAACGATTGTCGGGTGTGAACCGTGTGCCTCCACCCTTTCCAATATCATAATCTTTGCATTTGATACAGCTCATTTCACAGCAGGAGGACTTCTCAAAGTATTTCACAGGATTTACTGTAAAGTGTATTTTGTAAGGACACATGGCAATTTGTGTAGGCACAATGATTGTTCTGAATTTGCATTGACCTTTATAGCCATGATCATTTTTCCTATCTGAGGGAGAAGGGAAGAAATGTATGGCAGGGAGAAAGAATAGGTGGAGACTCATGTAGAGTATAAACACTGGCATAGACTAGTTGAGCTGAATGGCCTTTTTCTGTGCCATACACTCAATGCTACATACCAGCGGCCACCAGTCAATGACATTTCCACTCAATATGAATTACTTTGGAATTTCCTAAAGTGGCCCTGGAACACTGCTCTCAGTGAATGTCAACTGCAGCAGCAACGCTGACATCTTCAAGTTCAACAAAGGTGCCAATGCTGAGGAGTGGTGGTGTTCCCATTTAGCACCAGTCATTAATTATTGACCAAAATTCAAATGTGCCGGAATCAACCTAACGTGATCACATTGAAGCTGTTCTGAAACATTGCATTTTTGTCCCCTCCAATTTCTCTGAAACTCTGCATTGCTCACCCTCAGCCTCACAGCCAATCTCTCAGCTGTTATGGTCACATGACTATCAGCTGCACTGGATGCAATCCACAAAAGACTACAGGGCATCATTAAGCCTAATAACTACACCAAGCACTAACATTTAATTAGGTAAAATTGAATAATTATCAAGATCTGTAGGACACAATTTACATTCATCTCACAACACTGACCCTCCAAGTCAAAGAACAACTCTGAACAGCTTTTGGAATTCTGGGAACTGATGTGATGTTGGTGTTAAATATGCAGCTGAAATGTAGAGGTCGGCAATATATTGAGCAGGAATTATTGAGCTGCACCTCCGAAACTGTTCAGTGTCAACATCTTTGAAGCCAATTCATACCTTCAACTTCCGTCGCCGTGTTTCCAATTACCTGAAGGAGATCCCCATTTGCACAACTCTTATTGCTTATTAAGGATTCCCAACTAATACTAACCCTTATCAGGTTGGGACATTTCAAAGCGCTACATAGGATTTCATTGTGAAGTATAGAGGTTTTATTTGTAGGTGACTGTGGCAGCCAGTTTTTGCACAGCATTGTCCCACAAACAGCAACAACAACAACTTGGATTTATATAGTGCCCTCCACGCTGGATGGCATCTCAGAGCGCTTTATAGTAACGGATCCCGGGATCGAGCCAGAGAAGGTGAGCAAAGGCGTGGTCGAAAAGAAAGGTCTTCAGCAGAGACCTGAAAATGGGAAGGGAGGCAGCCAGGCGAAGGGAGTGAGAAAGCCAGTTCCAGAGCCTCAGGACATAGTGGCTGAAGGCACGGCCGCCGAGGGTGGAGTGGAGGACTCGGGGGACAAGGAGGAGGCCAGACCCGGAGGAACGAAGGAAACGGCTACTATGCTGAGGAGAGAGGAGGTCAGAGAGGTAGGGGTTTGCAAAGGAGTGCAGGGACTTGAATACGAGGGTGAGGATCTTGAAATCAATCCTCTCTGGGATAGGCAGCCAGTGCAGTCTAGCAAGGACTGGGGTGATCGGGGAGCGGAGTTTCATGTGGGTGAGAATGCGAGCGGCAGAGTTCTGAATGAGTTGGATTTCATGGATGGTAGTGGATGGAAGATCGGCGAGGAGGGCGTTTGAATAGTCCATCCGGGAGGTGACAAAGGCATGGAACAGAGTTTCAGCGGCTTTTGGGGAGAGGTATTGGCAGAGACGGGCTATGCGTCGGAGGTGGAAGAAAGCGGTGCTGGTGAGCGACTGGATGTGGGGGAGGAAGGTAATTGGGGGTCGAACCTGACGCCTAGGTTGCGAACGGGTTCGGACTGAGGTGGATGACGGAGGAAAGGCAGTGGAGGAGGATGGTGTGTCGAACGAGGCAAAGAAGTCCAGGAGGACAAGGAGGCAGAGGGAGCCTTCGTCACAGATAGAGAGGATGTCGTTTGTGGTCACAGATAGAGAGGATGTCCTTTGTGAACATCCATGAAGCGAATGACCAATTTTATCTGAGGGATTGTTGGCAAGGACACTGCGAGAAACTCCCTTCTCTTTTTCAATTGGGATTGGATCTTTAACATCCACTTGAACAGGCACAGACAGACAATTCTCATCAGAAGAACGGCAACTCTGGTCCCCCAGCATTGCATTGGATTGTCAGTCTTGGGCCTAGGCTATGAGTTTAAAGACCCAAGGTATCAAGAGATTAGAAATTACACTCCATCATAAAAATAACTTTAAAACCCCCAACCTTATTTTACATATTTGGACAAATTGCAGCAAATGGTCTTTAATAATTCATGTTGCAACCTGTTCCTGTTTAGAGATTATAAATTAGATGTGCTTTAAGTGTGCAAGTGTGCATGTGCCTGTATTAGGCAGAACCTTTCATATAATTAGGTATATTTTTATGGGCTATGTTCAACTCCTGACCCTATTTTTTGAGGGTGGGTGAATTTCAAGCCCTTAGGCCCAAATAACGCTGTGTTATTAATATGTATGGATCTCTGTAGGGGACAGGAATCCAGTGCAGGGCAAAGGTATGAGTGAAAGGTTGCAATTCCCTTGACCCCAATGCTGCTATTGTTGACCTTGGCACTGGTGTTTGAGTGACACTTCACAGGACACTACTTAATTCAACCAGATATAAGCAACTCTCCTGTAAAGAAACATTCATACTGACCAGCAATAACTGAACAACTGCACCGAATTTGCTGCTAAAAATGTGTCCTTAAAAAGTGCTCTTAATAATCGTTGGAACTGAACATTCCCCGACATTGAGAGAATGGTTCCTCCCTGTAGGCTTGTAAGAATTGAAACATGACTACCCTTGTTCTTAATTTGCCAAGAGGTCTGAGAGCTTAGATTCCAGTCAGTGTTACACTTTGCCTTTGGTGTTTCTGGCTGCTAATGGGATTTCCCCCATTATAATCACTAAAGATGCAATGGGTAGCATCAATGAAAATGTCCCCAATTTATTTATTCACTGCTGTCAGAAGGGCTTTCTAACTTTCTAACTCACCTTCAAATCCCGTCATGCCCTCGCACCTCCCTACCTTTCCAACTTGCTCACCTCCCATTCCACCACCCGCTGCCTCCGCTCAGTTAGCTCCGGCCTCCTGTTCATTCCTCACCGGCACCGCTCCACCATTGGCAGCTGTGCTTTCAGTCACCTTGAAACTCTGGAACTCAATCCCTTTGCCTTGCCCCCTCCCTCCCTACTTTCAAATCCTGCCTTAAGACCTTTCTTTTTGGGCACCTCCACCCTCTCTCTCCCCCTGGCTCGGGATCAGACTCCACCAGTGTTAAGTGCTCCAGGATGCTATCTGGCGTGAAAGACGCTATATAAATGCAAGTTGGTGTTGTTAAAATTATTCTTAATCCACACTCTCTGCAGCCCGAATAAAGTCTTTTTCCTTTGCACACCTGTTAATTGGCTCGCGGCAAACCAGGCTTTTTTAAATGAATAATATGATCAAAGAATTGGTTTCTCATCAAAAGTCAAAAAGCACAATCAGTAAGCTGCCATCCAACGTCACAGACCTCTTTCTCTATGATTTCAGAAAAGTCTTGTGGTTGAAGAGAGGAGAATAGGGATCCGGGCTATTTGATGTGATACATATTATACAGAACACAACTTCCCCTTCCTCCCCACCCAATATATAAATTCAACAAGCATCTAAAGAGCTAATCACAGCTTGGTCTACTTTTAGTGCATCATGGGCGATAAGAATAAGAACACTGCAATATTAATGAACATTTTTCAATGGTTGCTCACTCTATTCAGTTTGCTAAAGCACCAAAATGATTTACCAGCACAATAAGGGGAAGTTAATCAAAAAANCAAAACCCTGTGACAATAAACTGTAATGAAATTCCCAAGACGTCTGCAGTAAATTCAATGTGAATATAATGGGGACAAGTTACATCCGAATGCAGATCACAGCAAGTAAAAAGTCTTACAAAATAATTAGAGCTGATTATATGCTGGAAATAATAGGCTTCAATTTAGTCACTTAATACACCAATAATCTGTCAACTTTTGCACACAAAGTATGTTTTTTTTAATTCAGAAAGTAAATCAGAGTGGTTTGCCAGGGAATACTGATTTGCCAAGGGATGAGGTTTCTAAGATGGAAATGCAGCTACAGCTGGTTGTATGAAAAATTCAACAATATTTGAACTATTATAATTAAATCCATAACAAGAGGATTAAAAAATAATGTTACACTGAAATGGTCGGTGAGATGGAAACTCGGAAGCTCTCAGAAACTTTTATCCCTTTGTGTAAACTGAGGGAAAATAATGTTCTTGCTATTAATTGTCTTAACAATGTTTTTATTTCTTTGCCTCACACACGGTATGAGTCAGTCAACCGTGCTCATCCCTCAAAGCTGATAAATGGCTCTCCACATGGAGACAACACAAGTTATTTTTGCAATATTTCTTAATACAATTTATTAAAGTAAGAATTCTGGAGGTTTATTGTGGTGCTATCCTGTGGGATCGCTGTGAATTTGGATAATTCAGAATTTTGTTTTCCTGCTTTGCTGCTTGGTGGGTTTTGATTTTGTTTGTTTCCTACTCCCTGTTTAGGAACCGCCCACAGCACAGAAACGGCTTTGGTCAATGTGACAAATGATATTTTGTCCATCTGCGACCAGGGCTCCCTCCACCTCCTCGTCCTCCTTGACCTTTCTGCTGCCTTGGATACCGTTGACCACTCTATCCTCCTCCACCGCCTCTCCTCGTACCTCAACCTTCATAGTTCAGTCCTTGAATGGTTCAGATCCAACCTTTCACACTGCCTCCACTTCATCTCCACAAACGGCTTCTCCTCTAGCCCCCAAACTGTCTTGTGCAGCGTTCCTCAGGGCTCTGTCTTTGGTCCCCTCATCTTCAATATCTATATGCTCCCTCTTGGTGACATCATCCGAAGATATGGGGTCAACTTACACATGTATGCGGATGACACTCAACTGTACCTCTCTGTCTTCACCCTTAACTCCAGGAACACTGCTGTCCTGACAGAATGTCTGGCGGACATCAAGTCCTGGATGAGAGCTAATTTTCTACAGTTGAATGTCAACAAAATTGAGGCCCTTTGATTGGTTCCCGTCAGTGTCTCCACATTTCAGGTGTTGACAGCATCAACATCCATGGTTGCACACTCGACCTTACTAAGCCAGTCTGGAACCTTGGCATCTTGTTTGACCCTCAACTATGCTTTGTACACCACATCTGTGACATGACCTGCTCTGCCTTCCCCCATCTCTGCAACATCGCCCGGCTCCGCCACTGTCTCACACTGCAGGCTGCCGAAACCCTCATACACGCATTCATGACATCAAGGCTTGACTATACAGGCTCACTGCTTATCAGCCTCCCCAACTTCTCCCTCCATAGGCTGCAGATCATCCAGAACTCTGCAGCCCATATCCTCTCCTGTACCAAGCTCCTTGATCCTATCACCCCCATCCTTGCCCAACTCCACTGGCTTCCCATCACACAGAGAATATTGTTCAAGATCCGGTTCCTCATCTTCAAAGCTCTCCATGGCCTTGCTCTCCCCTACCTCTGCGACCTCCTAACCCCCTACCAAAATGCCCGCTCCCTCGTCACAGGGGATCTTGCCTGCTTCACATCCCACGCCTTGGGACGTCATCCCAACGTGAAAGGTGCTATTCAAGTGTAATTTTGTTGTTTAAATGCTCTGAGATGCTACCCAGCATGAAGCGTGCTATATAAAAGTCAGTTATTGTATATTAGTATGGTTGCCACCAGAACATTTCTTCCTTTTGTCCTCCCACATCTGGCTAAGTATCCTTTCAACACAAATGTAGTTCTTGAAAACTGTGTGGTGACCAACTGCTATAAGGAAAATATAAATCTTTTCCTCAAATAATCCTATCACAAAGGAGTTGTTTGTCAAGCGGTATTGGAGTAAAGATGTGGACAGTATTTGGCAGTATCTTTTGAAACAAAAACAGCAAAGGTGCGATTTTCTTCTTTTCGAACATTAGGCACAGGAAGCATTTACGCATTGGTTAATATCGTACCTCCCCAAATTAGGCAGGCATCATAATTCCCATCATTAATCTTTAGTATGTAATTTCGACCCCATCAACTTTTACTCTCGTCCCAAAAGTAACTTTTCTCGCATGATTTGGTCATGTTATTTTTTGTTCTATTTCATTGTTACCACCTTGGGCCTACTTGTGACTGATGTGGCTTCTGCTGCTGAAAAGCCCAAACACCCTGTTACCCAATGGTCATGAGGTACGAGGGAATGTGCAGGAATTAATGACTGTCCTATCCAGCCTGCCCTTTACTCAGAAGTGGAACATCCCATTGCATGGCTCTGAGCTTTAATGCTCTAATGGTCCAAATCAGCAAACTTTCTGCATTGCTCGCGTTTTTTTATATTTGCTTGAGTGCAGCATAATCTATGACTGAGTGTTAAAATGATTAAAAATGAATAGAGGTGAGTTAGTCATAAAAGGAAGTTAATACATTGCATTTATCACTCAGAACAGCCCAAGAAGAAATTCAGAGATATAACCATTAAATATTGAGGATTGATAAATCTGAAGGAAAACATCATAGCGGACTCAAGAACAAAAAGAAACCCTCTAGGTCAATTAATCTACTCATAAAAAAAACTTTTCTAATGTGACAGATTGTCTCATGGTGTGTTTATTGTGGTCGTTGGAAATATTAGTAAATCTTGTGGTAAAAGCTTTATGAGACATTGAAGCATAAAATGCTTCATAATGTGGCAGAAATTAAAACTATTACAAAGAACAGTGAAGTTATCCTTCTTTGCTCTAGGATGCACTGTATTATTCCCTGCAAAGTTTTACAGTTTGGCTGGTATTTGTTCCCTGAAACAGGACTTCCTTTTTACACCACCAGATTTTCATTGGTTTGTATTCATGAGGATTTCTGGCCCATAAATTTTGGGGTCTAATTTGCAACATTTCTTAACCAATTTCTTACCAAACAAATGTGTAATTATCAAATTTCTAAATCATTAATATGCTGAAGTAGGCATTCAATAGTGTTTAGAAATTCAATAATGTAATGCATTCTTCACCATTTTTGATGTTTTATAAATTTTACAATTACATCTTTCTTATTAAAAAAAGTATTGCATTTTGAATTAAATTACTCTACCATTGAGATACTAGTATTCTGGGTGAATTTCTATAAGCTATACAGTGCATCAAAGAAATAAAAATAACAAATTGCAATTATGGAGCACCATTAACGTAGGATAAGGTCTCAGAGCGCTTTACAATATTGCCAAGGCAGTGCTGGAAATGGGTTACATTGTTGGTGGTCACGTCCTTCAGGAAGAGATATTAAATCATATTCCTGTCAGTCTGTTCAGGTAATGTTAAAGATGCCATGGCACTATTTGAAAAGCGAAGAGAATATCTTCCAGTGCCTTGGCCAAAGATCCCTCAAATAAAAGTGGTCACTGCCACGTTCGCTGACAAAATATACAGTTATGACAACAATTTACATTAAAATCCTGGGCAGTGCTAGGAGATGCCACCCGTCATAAAAAGCACTATAACAAATCAAGGTTTGTTACTATTTTAGGATTATTATAAATGTAAATAATAATCCTTGCATTTTATACAATAATAATACAAATAATAATACTTACATCAAGAATTAATTATATAATTGAGTGATCATTGGACAAAGATGTCCATGTTGGAGTCAGGTTGTGCTGCGGTATTTCCCATGTTCAAATAGCCTGCTGACACTTGCTATATAAGCTCACACACTTGCTATACAAGCCAGCAACCATGGAATGGTACTCCAACATGAGTCATTGCTTTCAGGTCAGAAGAAAATACAAGTAAACTCCTTTCATGGCAGTGCAGCTGGACTGGTGGCATTGAGGATATATGCAAATGATTAAACAAGACACTCTTGTGCTTTTCATAGACACACCAGAGACCAGAAATATTTAAATGTGTTAACATTAAAAATCAGAGTTAATATCGAAAAATTCTTGAATTCAATGTTAATTTAAAAGTCACACTTTTAAAGAACTTTTTTAAAATTCTTCTCAATGATACATTTTAAGAGAATGAGAAAGCTAAGGGCCAGGAGAAATTTCAGCCCTGAATAGTTATAGGTGGTGTTTGTATGGCTTGTTCAGTTGCCTAGAAATAGATTAAAGGGATCCTTTAACAGCTAGTGGAAAATCAAAAAGAATCTTGCGTCAAACATGAATTGATGTTTAATCAGAGTCAGCATATTACCTAGAATCCAACAATCTTGTGTTAGAAAACAAATTAACTTCATTTCACAGTAAAAAAATCAAAGACTCTTTGACAAGATTTTATTGCGTGCCTTACTCAGAGCATTTTATGTATTAAACCAAATTTGCATGTCATAACACCCTGAATTAATAACCCTTGTAATTCAAAAGTAAATTACTGTCTTATGGTTTCAAGTCTTTCATTCAATACTCTGTCAAGATGTATAACACATGACAAGAGCTGTAAGCGGCAGGCAAAAGTCATGAAGGAAAGAAGTTGACAGAAATAGAGACAATGGAAAGACGACTCTAATTCTCAATGTTTCTTAATGGGACTCTTTAATATAGGTAGGACCCAAATCACCCTGTGGTAAATCCTTCTGGTAATTATAAAGACCACACTGACCTATAGGCCAGTAGCTACAAAGAAATAATTGGTAATAATATAATAATAATCTTTGCATTTGATAGAATGCACATGATAGATTTTCACATCATTCAAACCTCTCAAAGCACTTCAAAGGATTTTACTGCAGAGTGTCCTGACTATGTATTTTGTACAAGAACCCAGCAGCAACTTTGCATGGTAATGCATGGAACAAGGTTATACAGCCAGTGTTGGTGTTTATACTCCACATGAGCTTCCAGCCCTTCAAATCAACTCACCTAGACCCCTTTATCCACTTCTGTCTCATGTTTACATCAAGATTTCTTTTAAATACAGTCTTGCTTTGACTGTAGTTTCTAGCAGTGAGTTTCCACATTCTCACCACCTTCTGCATCAAGATGTTCTTTCTAGGGTGATAATATGACCTCATTTTCCACCAACATTCCAGGATGTGATATTGTGTTCCTGGACAAATTTTCCATGTTGTGAGTTCAGCAACATATTTTCATAATCTGTAATAATCCATCAAGTCATCTCACATTCATCTCATCTACAGAAAGAAGAGCTCCAAACAACACAATTTACTGAGAGAAGAGGGGTTGTTGGTGTGATACAGGGAATTCTAAACAGGATTATTTATGTAAGAAATGTGGCAAAGTAGACTCCATTGAATCACAGTGTAATTGGAAGCAGAATGGATATAAAAGGTCAAGTGGAAAATACTGAAAATACTGAAATATTAAGAACAGAGAAATCAAAAGCAGTGGCAGAATTAAAATTCAATGCAAAAGTTAGCACACTTGAGTCATGGAGAGTTCCAAAACAAATACTGCAGGAGGTATTTCTGGGAAGAGAAGTGAAAACTTTCAAGATACTGAGAACTGATACAAAAAAGGGGAGATCAATCCAAGGCTATTCAACATAATTGGAGAGAGCAGCGCTCAAGACATCATTCCATCTCCTTCAATTAACTATTAAGGTGACTTCCCTCTGAAGCAGTTCCATCCTTGTCCAGCTGTCTTAAAGGATCATACATTTATCTCCCTACCACTTCTCAGTATCTTCCATGTCTCTGCTTCTCTTCACCAGACTTCCTCTGGTATATTTCCTTTTCAAGTTCTCCATTGCTCAATCTTTGCCTTTAACTTCTCTTTCCACAAAGGTCCTTTCATTCTCTCTTCAGAACATTTAATTTTCAAGAAAACAGTAAACCCGAGCTGTGTGAAAGTCCAATATCACTACCTCTCTAGAGAAAGGTAACAAAAAGTTATTCGGAACTGAATAAAAAAAGATGGTTTATGCCTTGATGTTTTCTGGTGAGAACACTCACTTTCCTCACTACACAGGGAAATTCAGATCTTGCAGAATTTGTAAAATAGCCCTCAATTGAATTTTCACAAGATTGGTTTGGTTGAAGAAGGTCCTTCGGCTCATCCAATCTCATCCCTCCAGAACATCCACCCTTCTGTCCTCCCATCACAGCTTCCAAATTCAGACAGAATTTCAGAATTCTGCATAATCTTAACTGTTAAGACAATGGTCTTTAGCCTTAAGGACATGAGAAACATTGAGCTGCTTGGCTGGCCACAAAACCTCTTTAAAGTCTAAGTCATGCCCAGGACCTGAAATTCTTCACAGTAATAGCTTTAAGTCCAAAATCTTAAAAATTTAAATTGTGCAAATTTGGGAAAATTCTTAAATTCATTCTCAATTTCTATGGATGATTGGGCTCAAAGTAGACTGACTTCAAGGCCAACCATTGTAATAGGGTGGCTGATTAGTGGAATCAAATTATCTGACAAATAACACTAATGGCGCTGACAATACAATACAAATTTACATTTATATAGCGCATTTATATAGAGATCAGTACGATGTCCCAAGGCCCCCAGACACTTATCATTGTTGATAATTAATAAATCATAGATCACAATTGTCATCCCTAAAGCTCTCCCAATTTTAATATTGGTGTGCCATAAGCTATCATGTATAGCACAGAAGCAGAAGTATTTGAGAGAATATATGAAACAATTAAGTATTTTACAGAAATTCTGTCCCTCTGTGCTATAAATAATGCCTACTGTTACCTCTGATTTATACCTTGGATCTACCCAACGTCTGCTCTAACCTCACTTCCAAGGCAAATTATTTCCTGAAACAAACCTCTGCTTTACACCTTGGTTCATCTAGGAGAGTTTTTTTAGAAATTAAAAGATATAGGCAAATGCTGCAATCAAAAGCAGGGCTGGTGCAATGAACAGAGCTGTCAGCTCCAACATTTCTGCTGTTATTTTAGAGACTTCTTCCCATTTACTGTTGTAAACTGACTCTATAACAATTACATGTTGAATTTGCCACAGAAGGACCACTCACTGCCAACAGCTAATCGAAGGAGCAGAATCTCCCTTATTTCAGGCAAGCAACTAGTTGAGAGGCCTTGGGAAATGGTAATTTATCTGAAGTTAAGATGGTACAGTAAAGTGTGGGGAAATGGATAGAAAATAATAAAATACATAAAAATATTAATAATCTTTTCATTTGATAAATCGCTTTATCAGCTCAGCAAGCTTTATCATGTCTTAAAATGCTTCATTGTATTTACTGTAAAGTGTAGTAGCTATGTGTTCGTAGGCGAATGAGGCAGCCAATTTGCACACTGAAATGTCCCTGAAACAGCCACAAAGTGAATGAGTATTTTTTACTTGTGGATTATTGGCCAGGACATAGGGAGAAACTCCTCTATCTTTCACGTAGTGCCATGAGTCTTACCAGTTGAGACAGGCTGACCACTACAAATAAAGGGTTAAGAAAGAAAAATGATGAATAGAGAATCAAATGTCACTGAAAGGAAAAACAAGTAACATGCTGATGAAGAGAATTTTAATTAAAAAATAATAGAAATGAAAAGCAGATAAATGCTTACAATTCTGCTGAAGTAGAATCCATAAGCTATTTTAGAAAGAAATTTGATTCTTTAAAAACAACAATATTAAAGAATATTGGGAGCGAGCTGGAGAGTGGAATTAAATCAGGCATCTCATGTGGAGAAAAATACCACGCAGACTAGACGGACCAAATGATTGATTTGATGTAACATTGTATGATTCTAAGGGAAAGGAGGTGAAGAGTGCAATTGAGTGGAGCTAAAAATAGATCTTAATTTTGAGCCTTGAAGCTCTCTATTTCAATATTGGTATTTCACAGGTGATCCTATGCAGCAAAAGTAATTGATACAATATATGAAAGAACCATGTGCTGGGTTTAAGTCAAATAGCATCCTTGAAGCTCAAATGCTGGCTCTGGGTCAAATAAAATAATGCTGGCTTGGATCCAAATGGCACTGACAATCTTGAAAACAAGCTGGGTCTTAATCAAGTGGGATGACAACAACAACACATTACATTTGTACAGCGCCTTTCATGTTGGGAGGACATACCAAGACGTTGGACATTCAGGGATTTGGATCCGAGCTGGGGGTTGGGATCAGGAGGGGTGGAGGTAGGCAGGGCGGGAAGACGTGGAGCAGGTTGGAGCTCACTGAGTGGAGGGATCCTATCGCCAGGTTTTAGAAAATTATGGTCAGGAACATATTCTCGGAAGAGGCAAAGTGAATCTTTCTCATGATCTTGTGAAAGGTTTTTTTCTCCTTTCTGTTGACTTTATTATTACTGCAGCCATTATACAAGTTTGATGAGCTTTGAGAACCTATTCAAAGCTGTAACATTCTCACAGGGTTTGGGTACCTTTAACTGAAAGTATTTGAATCATGTGTTTTATGGTATTACCTGAAGATGGATGGTTTCTGAGGACAAAACTGTAATTAACTGTTAATTCTCATCTCAGGTACGGAAATTAGCAATGATGTTAGTTGCCCCAGGTAACATCAAGTTTATTGAATGTAAAACCAGCCCCATGGTTTCTTGGGCAACACAATTCTCAGATTTTGTCTTTGAACTAAACTACGTGACATATAGAGTCACACGAGCAAGATGGCTGCATTTAGTTTTGAATGTTTACTTTCACATTCCCACTGATGCAAAGCCCAATTTGCAGCACTGCAGCACTCACAATCGATTTGATGTTATGGTTGTGCACTGGTTGGCCCCGCGGAGTAAATGATTGCTCCTTCATTCACACAATTACGCTGCTCCATCAGACAGGAAGAAAAACACCTCACTCAGTGCAGGAAATTTGATTGCAAATTCTCTCCCTTACTCCCTTACCCATGCTGAAGCATGAAGTAAAATAGGCATCTCTGGTGGCTTAATCTTAGTCAAAGTAAAAATAAAATGATAGTAAAATTCACAGTGCAATATCATCATTGTATTAGCTTAAAGTGCTTTTCCTTTCAGTGTTGGTGAGTTCTGTGTTATAACAAGTATATTAGAAGAAATTCTGCTGCTGGTGTTTCTAGTCCCACATTCACATTTTGCAATTATCCTTATTTCTATTGCTTCCCAAGTACAGCACCCATGTATCTCCCTCTTTTAAGCACCTCAGTTGATTCTGCAACTATGACGTCTGGGTCAGTGAGTTCCACCTTCTCACAATCCTTTCTAATTAAAACCAAGACAAACCCCTGAACAAAAATCCAATGTGGAAGTTGAAGAAAACATTAGTAATTTGCTGTTATTCAACCCTGATTGGAAACACAATAAGCACATTACTGGATTTTCGTACAGCTTGAGTGTTTGACTCTCAACCATTTAAACAGTGGAAAACCATCAGGCGTTTAAATGTTGCAGCCTTCCATGCAAAACATAGATTGGTCATTCACTTCACAGGCGTCTATGGGACGTTGCTGTGTGCAACTTTTCTGCTGTGTTCACCCACAAATACAGTCACTAACCATTTCTAAATACTCTGTGATAAGGCACTATATCAAACACAACAATATTTATTTTAGAAAGGAATCACAGCAATAGTCCATCACTGCAACTCATAATCTAAATAGAGGACTTGTCTCGGACTAAATACAATGAAAGGATATGAATACTATTCTTAAGAATAATAGTTATTTTTCTAAATAACACAATGGCTGTGAGATTGATAGCACCTGATGCAAAATGTTCTGCCTCGCTGCTTGAGTTTCAGTACCTGCAGGATTTACTGTATCAAATCAACCCAAGCTGAGAATCGTGTATTTCTGAATGGAGTTATTACTGTGTGGTCACCTGTTGGGGTGACAATATCAGGATTAATAGCTCCTCCATGTATATGCACTGATTGACGCAACAGAATTAACCTTCAGGCTCTTTACCCTTCACAACTTCACATGGTTCCTTCACTCACAGCCATCCCAGGCTAGTTATTATGGATTAAAAAAAACATGAAGTAATGTTAAGATGTAATAAAATTAAACTGCACTCAGCTTGTGTGGGCAAGTAAAGGTCAGGCACTAATTTTAAAACTGCAATATTTCATAACAGATTCAAACTGATAATTATTATATCAAGTTATGAAATGTTGCATTTCTTACACCAAATTTCATTGCTACTTAGGATAATTTTTTAATAAATTATTTTTGAATAGCTTCTTGAAAGTGTAAAATATCCAGCGAATGAAAATCAAAGAAAGCTGTCTTAAAAGTCGTTGGAGATTTATTAGGAGTATTTACAGTTTAAAGGGCTTAGCTAAAATCTTGCGCTTTCCAGTCACATAAGCTCTTAATCACTCTTCTAATTTACTAACATGCTTATTTATAGAAGACACTTTGGTCATGTAGAGAAATCCAATCTTTTCAAAACAGGAGCAATCTGATTAAATACAGCCTTCCTGGTTCCATTTAAAATCTACCTCTTCAGCTGCCTCTATGATCACCTCCTTCTCCTCCTGTTCCCTTGAATGTGACAATGAAGTGAGATGTTGTCCTATGTAAAGGGTGATATATAAATATAGAAACACCCATTTATCCAGGCAATCTTTGTGTTCCCACAAAGAGGCACAGAAAAAGGGGAAGAGAGAATCAGAGAGAAAAGCAGAAGCCATTGGCATCCCATCAACACGTGCAAGAAATATCAGTTTGAGGTCTTCACTATAAAAGTTAATTCTCACTTTTTGTTTCAACTTTCTTTCTTTTACCTTCTTTCTATTCGACCACTAAAAAAAATCTTTATTTGAGAATCTGATAGTTCAGTAAATTTTATTGCAATTTATGGATAATGCTTTTACAAACCTTTATACATACTGAACAAGCCTTTGTATACAGTACAGTGTTTATGAATAATGCTTCTATAAACTTTTATACAGTACTGACACTTGTCAGATTTTTATAGTCAATTCTTAGGATTGGTAGCCAACTGAACCTTGGTACATCATCAAAGCTTCTGATGTGTTAACCCTTAAACAGTGTATCAAGCACATGATGACCCTGTGTTTAGTTTCTGCACACTGCCATCCAGTGGCTCAAATTATGATTTCAATCCATTGGTTGTTCAGGAGAATGAGTTTTCAGGTATTGGAAAATTAGTCACCACAGGAAAGCAATTCAAATTAGCTTGGTGCTTTGCTTGAGATGTCCGCATGTTAAGCATTCTGTGATACAGATACACAACACTATGAAAGGTGGGTCAGCCTGGATCAATTGGTAGCCTGTTCCATCTCTGAGTCAGAGGTTTGCTGGTGGGTTTTACCGTAAAATTCAATGACTGGGAATTAATTACTCCCATTTAAAAGAATTTATGGACTCTGCTTCAAATATAATTTGAAAATTGCACATTCCAATCCCCTCTGTGGAAAGATATTATTACTGACCGCCCTTAATTCTTTTTTATGATTGTTTTACATTTGTCCTCTCTTTCTCCAGATGTGTGAGCAGTACAAATAATCTATTAATTATTTCCCCTATTATAGCCTTCCCAATACTGAAGCACTCTATCAGGTCCCCTTTCAACCTTTAAACTTTCTTATCTCCAGTGGAAAAACTAGTGATATGATTGTATCTCTTCCTTTGGATAAGACATTCATCCTTCGGATGAGACATTAAACCAAGATCCTGTTTGCCTGTCAGGTGGACGTTAAAGATCCCATGGTTCAAAAAAGAAGGGAGTTTCCCCCGATGTCCTGGCCAACAATTCCCCAATTACAATTGGTCACTCACTCCATGGCTGTTTGTGGGACATTGCTGTGTGCAAACTGGCTCCTGTGAAGTCTCAACGAAATGATAAGGCTCGATATCAAGTGCATGGATTCTCAAAAATGCAAGCATTTTTATGAAGTTCCATGAAGCAAATGTCTTTGCTTTGCTAGGCATATAAAACAGAATGGCTGAACTTTGCACAGCAACATTCACTTCACGGAGATTGCACAGATCTGATAGTTCATTGTAATGCAGAGAAGGTGCATCATCCTCAACATGTTCAAAGAATCTTCAGTAGTCTTTCAGAAATTACAACTTCAAAACCAGCAAAGAAAAAAATTGAAGATTTTTTTTACGTGACAGAGAAGCTGCTTCTTATAACTAGATTTGAAGGTCAGGCTCCCCTTCAAAGCTGAACCTCTAGATCTGCATTAGTTTCAGTCTATCCTTTCAGTCAGCATCTGGGTTAAAACAATTTCAAAAGCTACACTGTTCATAATGTAATTTATTCAAAGATCACAAATTGAAACACATGCTAAAATAATTTTTTCATGGTCATGGAACCAGAGTCAAGATTCTCATTTCCATTTTTAGAATGTTTTACGCCATTAACTCCACTCGCTGTACAAGACGTAGCATGAATATTTTCACAGGGTCCTTGTTTTTTTCTTATACAAGCACGGTGGGGAGGGAGAGTGGGGGGCAATTTAGGACTGGGTGGTACAGTGGAATGAAAGAATCATGTAAAGTTACAGCCTAAGGGAGCCATTCGGCCCATCCATCTGCACCAGCTCTCAGAACAAGCTATGCATTCGATTCCACTGCTCTGCCTTATTCTCTTGCCCTTTGAAGCCTCTGATTTCATATATCTGTCTACTTCCTTCTGGAAACCCACATGGTTCTGCTTCTACCACCTTACTAACAGGGTATTCCACAAACCAACTGTGTGAAAAAAATTCTAAGTTTTCCTGTCGCTCTTCTTGTGATTTGCAAATTTTATTCACCCACAAAACACACAGTCGCTCCACTTTACAGTAGATGTCCTCCTGACGTGAAAAGGGCTATACCAAATAAAATAATTATTATTATTAATAACGTACTAACAATTTGCTTATTCATCAATTAATTCTTTCAGATCAGAAAGTTTGTCTTTGCTCTCTCATAAAGTGCACGAGATACACTCTGTGTACAATTGCTAGTTTATTTTCAAGTTTCTAATGGCAAATAAAATAGCAAAAGAAGATGCAGCTACTGTGAACCTTAACTGATAAATAATAGCCTTTTTTAATATTAGTGTATTCACTTATTCTCTTAATTTTTCCACAAGTTACACTGCTCCTGGCTTTGCCTCCTCTTGATGGGATACAGCTCCACATGCACTGCATACCCTCTTATACCCTATCCCAAGTGACCATTGCTCTTGTGAAATCCTTGGCAGCGAGTGTCGTACACTTCATATCTGAGACTTTTCTCATCCGATTGCTGCATACCTATTTAACCAGTAGTGTGTCTCTCTTTGGCTATAACTTTACATGATTCTATCATCCATGCTACGTATTGTAATAATAATCCTTGCATTTGATATAGCACCTTATCACTTCATCGAGATGTCTCAAAGCGCTTCAGAGAATATACTGTAAAGTGAATTGATTGTATATTTTGTGGGCGAAATGCAGTAGCCAAATGCGGACAGCAGTTTCCTACAAACAGTCGTGGATTGAAGTGACCAATTTATTATTATTATTTTTATTTTTTTGAAGGAATTATTACCCCCAGAAAAGAAATCTGCCAATCTACTAACAACTGGGTTTCTACTTACTGCTAGGTAAATAGAGGTTTGTGGAATAAGGAAACTTGCCAAACATTTTGCCCCACCCGGGAATCAAACCCAGGTCTCTCGTTTGCAAGCCGAGGGCTCTAATCGCTGAGCTACAGTCCTGTAGTGTAGCTCAGTGGTTAGAGCACTCGCTTTGCAAGCGAGAGACCTGGGTTTGATTCCCGGGTGGGCAAAATGTTTGGCAAGTTTCCTTACTCCACACGCCCAATAATAATCCCTCCAAAAAAAAAAACAATAATAAATTGGTCATTTTCAATCTACGACTGTTTGTGGGACATTGCAGTGCGCAATTGGCTGCCGCGTTCGCCCACAAATATACAGTCAATTCACTTTACAGTGTGTTCTGTGAAGCGCCTTGGGACGTCCTCCCACGTGAAAAGCGCTATATCAAATGCAAGGATTATTATTATTAAGGAATATTACAGTAATTGGTGCTGAGGGACCCTGACTGTTTTTCCTGAGAGGGCCAGGCCAATTTAGTATCCCCATACAGCCTGGCAGGAATCAGGAATCTCAGCACAGACTGGCACCTGAGAGCTCCACATTCATGAATTCCACCCCACCAGTGGCTAATCACTGTAAAACAATCTTAATAAGCAAGTAGCTATTGTGCAACTCCCATGGATGCTAATTGTTATGAACAAATGCATTTAATCAGAAGATCTTTCAAAATACCTAGAAAGAGCACTTGATACCACTCAAATCAAGTGGAGCAACCAATTGCTTTTGCAAGTGAACCTTCAGTTGCCTTCATTTTCATTCTAATTACCAACAGGTTGCAACAAATAATATGTTTTCACAACGGGGATCCTCAATGTTTACAAGAAAGCACTTTTTAAAGCACTGATTAAAAGATTAAAATGTAGGTAACTTGGTCTGTAAAGTGTAGATTGCTTTTATTAGACAATGTCTCATCATTTACTGCAGCATATCAAGTGGTAAAGTGTAATATTCCAAAAATAGAAGTATTTAGTTGGTGAATTCTGACATTTGTAGTAAACTATGACTTGTAAAATAATAATTTGTCTATTATTGTGAATATTTGCACCGGATGTAGAAATAGGTGTCAGTCTGGCTCAGTTGGTAGATCTCTCACCTCTTGCTTCTACCCCTGCCTGAAAGGGTGGTCGAGAACAATTCGATAACCACTTTTAAAAATGCGGTGGACGGGTATTTGAGGAGGACGGGTTTGCAGAGTTATGGGGAAAGGGCTGGGGAGTTGGATTGACATTACATTGCTCTTTTCAAAGAGCCGACACAGACTCGATGGGCCGAATGGACTCTTTTTGTGTTGTATGATTCTATGATACCTTCTCTGCCCTACGTTCCTCCTGATTCCAATCACCAGCTCAGGTACGGATCCCTGACTGTCCAGTGCCTTGGATATCCTCCTGACGTGAAAAGCACTAAACAATTGTAATTTGTTGTTGGTGTTATTGTGGGTTCAAGCCCCACATCGGAAATTTGAACTGACATAGTCTAGGTTTTATATTTCAATGTGGTGCTAGGGGTGGACTGCATTGTTAGAGATGCCATCATTCGGATGAGAAATTAAATCAAGGTCCCTTCTGCCCATTCCAGTGGACATTAAAAATCCCACAATACAATTCAAAAAGAGAAGGGAGTTTGTCCTGATTTCCTATCCCACATCATCTAAGTTGAAACTCCAATGCAGCGCGAGGAAGGTGTTGCTTTGTCGGAGACATAAATATTTAGCACGTAAAACCTTCAGATGAGAGGTAAAACCAAGGTTTCCAAAATGTTTGTATCCTAGAATTGAGCTATGGAATAGAAAGGTTAAGAAGGAATTTTAGGTGAAATATCCCAATTTTGTATAAAAGTGGCATGAAATGTGATTTATATGTGACCTGTGTGTTAGTCTGGCTCCATTGGTAGTGCTCTTGTCTTTGAGTCAGCAGGTTGTGGGTTCAAGCTCCATCTCAGGACTTTGAACATATAATTTACGTTGGCACTCCAATGCAGTGCTAGGGGTTGTTGGAGATGCTAATGAGACATGAAACACACCTTCCGACATGAAAAGCACCACACAAATGTAATTTTGTATTGTATTAAATTGAGGGTCTATCTGCTTGTCCCGTGGCACTATTCGAAAAGAGAAGGGTGTTTCTACTGGTGTCTTGGACAACAATCCCCCAGATAAGATCGATCGCCTCCTGACGTGAAAGGCGCTATATAAATGTAATTTTGTTGTTGTTGATCATTCTTTATTGGACAGCATTGTGTGCAAATTGGCTGCCATATTCACTTACAAAATACACTGTCACTGCACTTTATAGGGTATTCTGTAAAGTACTTTGAGACATTCTCACTGTCTATGAATTTCACCATGCGTTTCACAGATTCGAAGATGCAATTAATACAGAGAACATGCTTTGAATTTGGTTTGAATTAGATCCCAGTGTTTTCTGATCAACCAAATGTGCACTGAAAGGAATTAAATAGGAGTAACACTGAGAGACTGTTGGATTTCATGTGAATTATTGCCATCTTATTAATAATGCACAGCTTCCACCATTAAAATTCTATTCAATCTTTTAAGAAATATTCCACAATGGAAATGTTTGCAGCCAGTTGAGGCACTGCCCTTAGGAAACAGCCTGCAATCTCCTGAATTCTAAGGTACTGATTCAAGGGAACTTCAATGTGTATTCTATTGATCTGAAAGGTAGGAAAGCAACCATCGTCTTTTCATAACTTACCACAGTGTCAACAGCCGAATAAATATTCCTTTAACAATCCATCCTGCTGGTTATAAGGACTGTCAAGTGATAAGCAGAAACAAATCTAATACCTTATCAAGTCTTATAGCTTGGATAATTACATATAAGTAAAAACTATTGTCATAACATTTTGCTAATTTTATTGATACCATTAATTTACAAATTAATGGATATCTAACATGACAAACAAAGGTGTTACGTGTTTAAAAGGCTATTCTTGGATGAGGGGGAGATGTTTAAATCAATGCATAAGCTAAATATTTGGCATGTAAACAGTTCCAGGACTAACATTCTAGCTTCATTTAAGTTTTATTGCATGTTCCAGAAAGATTCATCTCAGCTCCAGCAACTGGTATGGCATTGCTTGTAAGGTTGTAAAAGTGAACTCATTACAAAGAATTTATAAGCATGTCACAAATCACGACAAAAGAAAAGATACAAAGAAAGACTACAAGCTCTCCACTGAAAGAGAGTGTTATTCTGTGGGATGTGTGCTAAAATGTAAAGATAGTCAAGACACTCAAAATGCAGGATAATGTAGAACAATCCTAAAGACATGCTTTTGAAAAGGCATTCAGTGTCATATGTCTTGATAATAAGGCACAACCATAATGTGGATGAATCTTATCATCAAATATCACTCAATCCACTACTGTTTGCGGGAGGGACACTGTTGTGTGCAATTGGTTGCCGCATTTCGCCCACAAAATATACACTCAAATATCCCATGAAGCGCTTTGAGACATGTTGAAGACATGATAAGGCATTATAAAAATGTAATTTTGTTATTGTTTCGTTGTTGTTGCTCCATACATTCCCCCAACTTAGCAAACGCTAGGAATTCTCTTGCCCAAAATAAACCGGGGAGGGAAGAAACAATAAAATAATATATATATATTACAAAGGGATTCTATTCTGAGAAGTTTGAGGGTCACTGCTTCAGGTCCCTTGCCCAATCTGCCCTAACATCACTGAATGTGCCTTCAGCCATTCTGCCCCCATGCTAAGGAATTCCATCCCAGAGACACCTCCATCCAACCTCCTCCCTTCCTTTTCAATTGCATTTGCAGCCAGCTTTCTCCCTTCCTAAGTGCCCTTCCCCATATCCCAGCTCAGGCTCCCAGTCAGCTGTATAAAGCACTTTCAGACGTCCTCCTGATGTGAAAGATGTTAAATGTAAATATAAATTGTTGTTGTTGGTTAGCTGAATGGCCTACTCCTGTTACAATGTGCCTGTGGCGTGTCATCAATTTAGAATTTGTACTCCTGACAGATAGATTTTTCAAGAAGCACAGCCATGTAGATTGTTGTACAGCTCACAATCTTATTACTCGACATGTCTATCTGGTAAATCTATCTCCGAAGACATTTGATCATTGTGGATATTATGCTGCGGAGCTGCCTGTCTCTGTAGTGCAGCAGAACAAATTAATTCTACAGCAAGAAAGGTTATGGGAAAATAATGGCAAAATAAATTCACCATTTAAAGTAGTGCAGGTCTTGCATGTCAAAGAGCGAGATGAGCAAAATTCTTTAGACGGTTTAAAGAAACATTACTCGTTCAGTCCTGCATTGAGTTTGCTCCCACCCCCGCCCAGATGCCCAGCCATCATTGCCAAGCATTTGAAAGATGCTATACAAGTGTAAATTGAATTCTATGACTATTATTCCACATCCCTTTCTTGAGGAAAATTTATTTCCATTAGTCTAGGCTCAGTTAGTAATACTCTTGGTTGTGTCAGAAGGGTATGGGTGCCAGTCCCAAGTTGAGACTTCAGCTCAAAGTGTAAATGGATATCCCAGTGCAGTATCATAGCAATGTTGGAGGTGCAATCCTTCAAGTGAGTTGTTAAATTGAGTTTCCATCTTTGTGTTATAGATGGACACGCAAGATCCTGTGACATTATTTGAAAAAAGAATCTTTACAGTGTCCTGGCGGGCAACAAACGTCCAGATAAATGGGACTGTCACCTCATAGCTGGGTGTGAGATCTTACTATGTGCAAAGTGCTATGTTTCACAATAATATAATGAAGCTTTTTCAGACACGTTGACATGATTAAGTGCAACAAAGTTTGTTCGTTCATACTTTCTTCTTTTACTTGCCACAAAGTATAATGTTTCCAGATCTATGTATTTATTATGAATTGATTTATGTATTGCTCGTTGAACATTAATTTATTGGAGCAGTTTGGATTCAATACACGATTGATCCAGTTTTCCAGGACTGTTCTGAGTCACTGGTCTCCATCAGTGAAGCTGGAGCAATTGCACACAATCCCCCTCAGTGCACAGTGTAAATCCTATTATAATGCAAAGCCTCGAAATAAAATAAACATTACCTATGAAAAATTTACAGTATATTAAACATGTGCTGATGTTAAATCAATCCTACTTTTACAAAAAGTAACAATTCACATCTAATGCAGTTACTATTTTGCACCAACCAGTACTGTGTTAGTTAGCTTCATTTGTGACAATCTCACAAATGGGGAATCATGGTTACATGTCTCGCTCACACTGTTGTTTAATAGAGGAAGCTGGAGCTTCAAGTTTGTTCATTCATGCACATAATTACTAGCTCTTGCCTTCTTGTGATGTTTCTTAATGTCTGGCAAGAAATGATAGCAAACTGAGTGAGCGCTTTTGTAGCTTTAGATAATGAATCTTATTTTACATTGAGCTTCCCTCTGCCAATCCATTTCACCATCTCGACTTTTTGTTTGTGATCATGGCTGGCATTTTGCTTTCGGGCCATTTCTTAAGGCCTGAAAAATCAGACAAAAAGCCAGAGTGTCCTCCAGGCACAATGACTGTCGAGTATTCAACAAGTGTGATGGAGAGCACCGAGCAAGGAGAAAGGAGATGTTGACCAAAAGTACGAGATATGTTTCTAAGAGGGTTTTGAAGGCAGGGAGAGAATAAGTAAAGCAATAAGATTTTTGTAGAGTTTTAGAGGGCAGAGGGTTGGCATATGAAGTGTGGGACAAAAGGAGTGGAGAGCAAACAATTGGTCAGTATAATGGGAAGAGTGGGTGATACGAGAAGCAAAATACGACTAGAATAAATCACTTTTACATTGAAAGTTGAATTGAATATTTCATATTCATATATATCAACTAATAATAGCTTGCATCATTTAATTCATTTCACGTAAACTAATAATTATCCTTACATTTGACATAGCAATATCTCAAAGCAATTCACTACATAGATATATCTCAAAGGATTTACTGTATAGTGCAGCCACTGTACTTTTTGTAGGCATCAGTAATGTTTCACAATCAACTAGGAGGTGACTGACCAACTTAATGTCTTAAAGCAATTTACAAAATATAATCAATTACAAATGGAAGTGAATATTACTGTTCAGGCAAATATTGCAACTAATATGAAGAGAGAATTTGTGTTCACTCCAGCTTTGGAAGTAGACAAACAATTGTGATGTTTATTATCAGATCCAATAACGCATGCATCGGAATCTGTCAATAACATCACTTTTTTNGAGCATTACGCACTGTTGAGCATTGACTTTGGCGATGCTTATCTTTTATGCAATCTCCCATTACAGTTGTGCATGGCCAAAGGCACTTTGTGTTAGGCTGAATAAATGTTTTACCCACATGTGGCTACAGTTTGTATATAACCAAATTGCAAAAACTGTGGGAATGTTAAGTTTCCCTGTGAGATTATTCCAAGACTCATCTCCAATCCAGGGTACTGTAATACCAGCAGTCGTATTATCCTTTGGGAAAACTGCCCAACTGTTTTTTTCATAATGCCCTTTCCCAAATTCATCTTCAGAAAGCAGGGTAAGAAAATACAGCTTAAATTGGCAGTTTTACACCTCAGCTGGAGCTAACAGCTATGATTTTTCCTCCTTGCACACACTACTCAACTGAAAATAGATATAGCCACCCTCAGGCAAAGCCTTGCTCTGAAAAACTCAACACTTATTTTACTATTACTTAAATTAGCAAGCTTCATCCTTGCATATAGGCCACATCATTGTGCCATTTACATAGTCAGTTTGTTTCTGATTAATGAGCAAAAACATGCTTAATTTATCACTGCCATTAGATATCAGTTGCTACAAATGCTTTTTATTCCATCCCTGTGTGGTCGCTTTTCAAGCTGTCACAACACACTAACTTTTACTAGATTGCTTGTAAAGAGTTTCGGAGGTGAGAAACGTCTAAATAAATCAAGAAAAGTAATGTAAGAGAAAGGCACCCAGTGAATCATGATACAAGACCCATAAATAAAGCCACTTAAACAGCAAGTATAATGTTGAATTCTGCAGTGTTAGAATATGTATGATTAGTATTCAGTTATAATATAATCTCACAGCAAATCTTGCACTTTTGCAAACCTTAACTCACATTGAATAAAATAAATCTAATTTGCAATAGTATATTTTTAGATGCTATTAAAGGTGTGCGACAGCAGAGTGGGAAATAGGTTTGATGGGTCAGAATTTCAATGCAGTGAAGAAGCTGTAAAACACGATTTTTGGAGCTTTCTTGAATCAAATGGGAATTTCAGAAGAGTACTGTCCATAGTTGTGATGATAAAATAGAGAAATACAAGAAACACTATGATCAAAAGAAACAGCATGAAGGCTAGAGATGGGAGAAGTAATGGTGGTAAACTTTATCTTGTATCAGGTTCAGAAGTGAAGGAGCTGACAGTCTTTATCTTGCATCAGATGACAAGCGTGTCTTGTTTCAGGTAACAAGCTTTGCCTTGGATTAAATGACAAGCTCTGTCTTGTATCAGATGGTAAGCCTTGCCTTGTATCAGATAATATGTTTGGTCTTTATCTTGTCGGCAAGTGCGGCAGATTTATTTTACAAAGCACGAATGTAAAAGACTTAATCATTTGCAATATAGTCATTGGTACACCATTCCAATGATTATGTTTTATGCCTTCTTTAGGACAAAGTTATTTTCACTCAGATACCAAACAGTGAGACATAGAATATGGACCATAAATCACTAAGTCTGATAAACTGTTTATTTTTTCATCCTTTTATTGCTACTCCATTTACTTGTAGAGCAAATGTTACATTCAGTTAAACTTATAATCATTGATATGGTTAATTAGCTAGTAGAATACATTTGCACAATTTTAGATATTGCAGACATGTGAGGTTTCTGAACAGTGGCTCTAAAACTGAGAACAAATAAAATTAAAGTTATGGGGGTTGGCATTAGGGTGGGTCGTTCCTGTGGGGTTTTCACTTCCAGCAAAAACAATAACTGGTACAAAGTCCCCTTCACAGAGCATAACGGCTCAGCACTCTTCACAGTGGTGGGGTTCGAGAAGTGGGAGTGGTTCCACTGATAATAATCAGGGACTCGAAATTATTGTGGTCAATAATTCTCAACTGCCTGTGGGTGTGAACCCCCCACCATGATTTCAGCACAATGTCCAGACGTAGAGCCAAGACTGAAGCATGACATCTGAGTTGTTGGCATGAGGAGCAAGACATTTGTGAGGTGGCTGCTTCTCCAGACATTGATCCATCTCAATAGAACAATTTGTGGAGTCCAGACAGCTCAGACTTAATATGAGTGGTGAGTTTTGAGAAATAGACTGTGCTGGAGGGAGGGAGCCAGTGTGTGTCTTAAAATGTAAGATTGCACAAAATTGTGGGAAATTATTCAATTTAATTTTAATTTGGAAACTGAGACTCTTTAAGAACTGCAGGAATCTGTCTTCCAAATTGAGACTGAACTGGTGAAGAGTTCATTTGAGGGGTATGAAAGATAATAGTGTCAAATAATTTATTATTGTTTTTCATTTTACTGTCCTTACTTTGGCCACACAATCTTTTCTGTCTCTGTATATGTTCTTTATAATAATAATAATCTTTGAATTTGATGTAGCGCCTTTCACATTTGGAGGATGTCTCCATGCGCTTCACAGAATCCAATGCAAAGTGTAGTTGTCATGTAACTTGTAGGCAAACAAGTGAAGCACAGATGGAATATTCAAAATATTAAAAACATTTTAAAAAAATATATTCTTTAACAAGAATACATAAGAATGTTTCACTGTATATAAATAGATCTTAATCTGGATATTGATTGCTCAGTGAAAGCATCCAAACAATGTGAAGTTGTTAACAGTAATGTTGATCACGTACTGTGAAGATATAACTCTTGTACAGCGATGTCTTTCACAATCATTCGACCAAAAGTCAATACAACCTTCAATTGATTGTTGGTAAGGTCACATTTGGAACAATGGTGTAATCTTCTACAATATTTCATAGCAGACTACTTGGTGATCACATTACAAAAATGCACTATTATATTAACGTTATTTATTATTATATTCAAATTATATTATTCATATTGTGAAACATCGCATTTCTCACCTTATTTGATTGCATGACCTTAAAAAAGTTCTAAAACACTTTTAGGACCTCTCAAATCGTGAGGATGCTTCAAAGCACCTCATAGGATTTTACTGTAAACTGCAGTGACTGTGTATTTTATAGTGAACACAGCAGTCAATTTTATGTACAGCAATAACCCACAAACAGCCATGAAGTGAAAGACCAATTTTATCTGAGAGGATTGTTGGCCAGGACATAAGAGAAACGCTCTCCTCATTTTGAATAAAACTTTTAACATCCACCTAAACAGGCAACAATGGGACTTTGGTTGATCTCATCCAAAGGATGCAACCCCAGCACTGCACTTGAGGACCAACTTAGACTGTGAGTTCAAAGTGTTGATATGCGGCTTGAACCCAACAACCTTCTGACCCAGAGGTGAGTGCTACCAACTGAGCCAGGCTGCCATACAAATATAATCTGAAGATAGTGCAATTATCCACCTCAATGGAGCACTGATGTGCAGGAAGTGGTGGGTTGTAGATTTCCTTAATGTGATCTTTTGAATGATGCTTTGAGCTGCATTACAATGAGGAAGTGCTCTCGCAGAAGCTAGCTGGAGCTTCTCTACAGGAGGATGGTAAATCAAGTAAACCATCTGTCCATCATGTGTAGTTTCCAGGAGCTGCTTCAATGTTACATCAGCCAAGAGCAAGGCCTCGGGCCAGTCATAAACAGCTCCTTAATCAAGAATGGTGTTGATCAAGGAACAGGAATACCACAATTTCTTCCCATGTAAACAAATATGTGACTAAAACTATTCATTGTTTCTTTATGGGTTATTATTATTATATGATATATCATTATAAGTCTATTTTCTTGGGAACCATACAAAGACTATAACTGTGCATGTGTTTCCTTCTTTCATGTTCTTCCACTTGCTACATAAATATAATAATAACGCCCTGTAATAACAGGAGAGGTGCAATGTCCACTCTTTGACCCATCTCCATCGTCCAATACTTTGCCACTGATGCTTATACTGCAGATTTTATTTAGGCTTTATGTGCACAGAGTCACCGCTGTTAGTTTCAACACAACAATTGATTTAATTTAAGCAAAGTGCTGATTGAACTCCCATGCGCCCTTGTCCGGATGCCTTGTTGTTATGCAGAGCTTTTTCAATGTAGTTGCAGTAATCCATGTTACATTGTTGGCAGGTTTCTAATTGAAGAAAAGTCAGCATTTATTTGGTTGACAGATATTTTAATTGGAAAACAAAAAGTGGGGTTTCGATTCAGACTGATTGACCCACTTCACTGACAAGAATGTTGTGTTACCTTCACTAGAGATTTGAGCACATAAAATCAGCTTGTTTTATCTCAGTGAACAGTAAGTGATTTATGGAGGTAAGTGTAAGTGGACACCATTTCAATGCTTTCGTACAGTTGGAATGCAGAGAGTCATGATAATATAGAACTCACTGCCGAGAGTTGTTTTAATGTCTCATCTGAAGGACCCAGTGCTTCTCTAGTACTGCACTGGATTGTCAGCACTGGAGTGTCTGCCTTTGTTTCCTTGGTGATTTCCAGTGTTAAACATTATAATACCGAAACAAATCCTAATATAATCATTTGAAGGAAGTCTGATTTACTCTGATAGCAGCATGGTTTGCAATTACATTTTGCCTCTTTATTACACAGTATTTCTCAAGGGCTTGATGACATTGTAATACTGCTATGCTAACATTACCTTAATAACAACAATCAATAATATTGGTCTAATGGCACAGTGAGCTGGTGTTTAACGTGTTAAGTCATTTGAGGAATAGATCTCTGGTTGCAAAATGTGTTTAGGTGTGGACTTAGTTCCGGCTGATAGGTGAACCTTGCCGAGCAGACTTGAAGCAGTTCTTTACAGGAAGAAATAGAAAATCAGAAAACAAGACCTTCTTCTGCCAGAAATCTCTTGTCAACCAGATCAAAAACAGCAAAGCTCCATGATAAAGTAACTCCCTCTTTCCTACTACCTATGGCTGAACCTTATGCTACTGTGTCCCTGACCTCCAGATCTTTCACACAATATCTGTTTGCCTCGCTTTCTCTTTCCTGCCTTTGAAACCCTCAGCTCTTTGACTATGCTTTCAAATAATAATCACTGCATTTGATATAGTACCTGACTGCATTAAAACATCTGAAAACTTCGCAGGATTTACTGTAACGTTTGTTGACGCCTCAACAACCTTATTTCTCTCTGCTCAGTGCTACCTGGCACATTTGTAATAATTTTGAGACATCGGTTCTATGTGAAAGGCACTATATAAATGCAAGTAAGTTGTTATGGTTAATTACAATAACTTGCTCCATCTCCAGTTAGAACATTGTGTGTTTCAAGAAATTGTTGACGGAGGCGGAGGTGTGGGGGCGGCATTAATAAAAGTAAGGTTTGTTTCAGGTAATGCAGGTAATAAAACAAGTAATTTGGTTAGTGCCAAGAAATCAGAGTTGTATGCAAAGGAAGAGATTGAATCAATAGGTTTGCCAATTAAGTGCAATTTGCTCACCACTAAGGTAAATCACCACAACAGTACAGAAGCCAGTGAAGTATCAGATGACCATTGCCAAGTACAGTATTGCCACCTGGTGCTCATTGTTATTACTGTTATGCTGCATGCATTAAAGTACATCTCAGCAACTGCATGTTAATTTTGTTATTTAAATCAGAATAATCTGCATTTGATATAGTGTCTCACGTCGGGAGAATTTCTCAAAAGGGTTTCATAGGATTTACTGTAAAGCCTATGAATTTGTGCATTTTGTAGGTGAACGTGGCAGCCAATTTGCACACAACAGAAATGAGGGTTGTGGACAAGTGGAAGGGTATGGACTGAGTTGGTCACTGAGACAACATGGCATGTATAGAACTCAGAAGATGATCATAAAGGGTTGCATGTGGGTTTATTGCAACTTGCCTTTCATGGTCGGACAAGGACACTTTCAAGGTAGGATTGAGCAATGAGTACTGATGAAATTACTGCTTATATCTTTCTTTTTTGAATAGTGACAATGGATTGTGAATGTCCACCTAACATCTGACCTGAAAGACGGCATCTTTAGGAATGCAGCGCTCCCAACTATGTACTGAAGTGTCAGCCTAGACTATCAGCATCTAAAATGTTAAAAGCTGAGAATTCAAAAGCACTGTTGAGGGTGTACAGGACAGTTTTGAGACCACACATTGAATGCAATTTAGGGCTCTTGAAGGACATATTGACTTTTGGGAGTCTAGTGTAGGTTTATTATAGTGATCTATAATGAAAGGCAGGGTACTTGGGGGATGTACTCTCTGGTGATGAATTTTCGTAGTGATTTAATCGGTGTTCACATTTCTAAAAGAGCTTGGAGTGTTCATAAGTTACAAGAGGAAATTAACTTAAAAATAAGGGCAACAGGTTAGGACTAAGATAAGGAAAAAATTGTTCTCACAAAGAGTAAAGAGAAGCTGGACTGCACTGTCCACAAACCATTGATGAGAAATTAGTTGAGAGACTTAAGAGAAAGATTGATAAATACTTGGTGAGTAAAAAAAAATTAAAGCATATGTCAGGGAGACAGGGATTTGGAATTAGGGAACGTCATACTACACAAGTTATGGAATGGTCTGCATTGGAGCAAAAACAATGGGCCAACAGCCTTTTCCTGTTCCTAATTACATATGTTCTACAGACACTCCTGATGTTAGGCTTTTTTGCAAATTGGTTTGTCATTGGCACAATTTTGCTTCAAATTTAAAGAAGTCAATTAGGTGTTGCATATGAGAGCTAACAGTGCCCATGGAACTGTACCAGAGCATGAGTCAGTGGCTTTATTAGAGGAGGAAGAAAATTGGACCAAGTAAACATCTATTATATTTCCTGTCACTACAACAAGAAAACTAGTTTGTTGCTGCATAGCAGATTAACATAAACAGAGGCCATCTGGGTTGTGTTATCGCATTTAGATCCGGCACTCTTTTGCGCATTTTAATAACACAGAAATCCAGACCAATTTAAATTGAATGTGGAAGGAAAGTTAACTTATACGTAGATTCACTTATAGCAGTGACGTCTGTGGTTGAACAGAATTCTTAAGATCATGTAGCACTATCAGATGTTTGCCTTTTATAACCAATGCCAAAGTAGTTTCACATCGAGGTTTAATATTCCACCTTTTGCTCACACCCAGACCAAATGCAATTTGCTGGCATGTGGTCTGTACCAATAGAATATTAGGAGGCCACATCAGTGTCCCGGCACCACATTAACCTTTATAAAGAGTTGTGTAAAAACCCACAGTACATTTTCTGTACCCTACAGAAGTGGCTGGTACAGTAGCAGATTTTGCAGTACATAGAAAGAAAAATATACTTGACTTTTGAAGCAGAAAACATTTTCATATTCAGCATTCTTCACACATAGCAATATAAAATGTTCATATTAAAACAAGTCAGTGACCAACATTTACCTTATTTGCAAAACATGGAAAACAAGAGGTGAAATCAGTGCCTGAGATTTTCTTTGAGATCAAGGATTCATTTTGTCTTGTATTAAAAGTTATAAATAAAAACTACTTTTTTAAAAAATACATTTACTTAAGAATATGTAAACAGGAATAAGTCTTCAACAAATTTCACTGAAATTGAATGTAGGTAAAACAATGTGTGCGATATGTCAATGGCTTTCACTGCTGATGTTAATGAACACTGTTGTTCTAAAGGACCACATGCATGATCTCTCACATTCGTTTGTCCCTAACAGTTAGTTACAAAAGAAACTTCGTCTGAGGAGCAATGGACACAATTGTTATGGTATTTTTGCAGTCTTAAAATCCAAGTTCTGTGTTGGATACCTAAGCACAAGGTAAATACACTCACGGCAAATATATCAAGGGTGAAAAATGTGGCATTAGCACAAATCACATCGCATTTTTCAGCCCGCTACTTTTAATACTTCTGAATTACGCATACTGGTCGGGTATTCCAGTGACATATGTTTTCAATACGCACTGTACAATTTTTTTAAAATGATCATGTAACAATTTCATTATTTAATGACTGTTCAGAAACTTTATAATTGAGCATTTACAAAGTTACATCACATCAGTGTTAAGGTGGGTATTACGGTTGGCGTGTTACAAAAATTATTTATATAAAATTAAAAATGCAAATATAATCTGACAAAATTTCCTTTAAGAGGCATAATGATTAGCACCATATTTGTACATAATGTTTCCCCGGCATTGTGTAGTGTGAGGTACAATTGGTAGCATGAGGACAATTGGTCCTTATACAATCACTGTCATGGCTTTTTCACTTTCCTCAATATGTACTGAAAAATATTCTGACCACACAGTTGGAAAATAATATTAATAATAATCCTTGGTTTTGGTATAGCGTCTTTCACGCCAGGAGGACATCCCAAAGCGCTTTACAGGATATATTGCAAAGTGAAGTGACTCAGTTTTTTGGCTGAAAGCGGCAGCCAATTTGCGTGCAGCAATGTCTCACAAACAGCCATCGACCAATGACCAGAAATGCCAAATAGTCTTTAGACAATACATGTGTATGAGAAAAATTCACTTTTCTGATGTTTATCACTGCTTCAAATAAATTAATTTTAACGAAATGCAGAACATAACAGTATAGTGTATAGTAAGTAATATGTGCTAGCAATGCGTTTTGAAATGATAATAGTGTACAAGGAAATATCGTGATGAAAGAACAATGGATACAAGTGTTATTTTCCAGACAAATCATGACTGTCTTGCAATGTGAGTAGTTTAATTTTTGAACATCAAGTAGTTCAGTTCCTTAATTCCTTACTGCAGGTCACGTAGTACTTTGAGGAAACTGTCATAAACTGACTTTTTTTTCTCATGCTGCGTTTACCCTGCAGTGAAATGTCACAATGTTGTCAGCGAATCAAATACTCAATATTAAAGGTTCTGAGGCAGCTGAAGCCTTGCTCCCGACATAACTTTTGAGGACATGTTTCCAGGAGGGAAGAGTTCCATTCTTATCGCAGGATAAATGCGGTGGCTGTGGATTTCACTTATTTCATTTATTTCCCCCTTTCAAAGCCACAACAAATCAAGTTTAGTTTTATTAAGGAGTTAATCAGGTGACCTCCTCGATAATAACATTAAAAATAAACACCCAATTTGTGGTCCTTCACATTTGCTAAGTAATATTGCCAGGCAGAGGAGTGACATTGCTCCCTGTAGTGTAAACACAGCATCAGATGATATTGCTTAAATCGATAACAGAAGCAGTGCAGAGAGCCAGGGGTGATCACACCCACTTTTAGTGACCTGAAACATCTTTTTGTTTGTTATCCAGACATCAGTAGACGATGCAAGAAGTTGTGAAACTATTTTTTCTTTTTTACGCAAGGAACAGTTTTTGTTTCAGAGCTGCACCTGAAGATTATTTTCTGCTTTCTGGCTTCACGCAGGTAGGACAGCACCTCCCTTTCTTTGTGGTTGGTTTGGTGCACTCCAGCGGAGGACATGTCTCTACATAGCAAGTCACCTGGCCATTCTGAAACAAGATTTCACAGCGAGAGCATTACAGTGTTGCGAACATTACAGCGCTCCGAGACGCCATCCGGCGTGAAGGGCGCTATATCAATGCAAGTTGTTGTTGCTACTTTTGTGCAGGTGGTGAGAAAAGTGGCTAAATATATAGCTCAAACTCCTTTGGGCGAGACTGGATCTCATGCCCATCTACGTCAGTTGTGAGTTGTTATGGGTGTAGCTTGTGCTCAGTGGACATTAATTAATAGTTCAAAGGGCGATAGAGTATTAAACAATCTACTTTTTACATTCCAGCTTCAGCTTAAAAACAAAAAAGCAGAACAACGGCTGTTTTTGATGTCAATAATTTACATTTATATCATAGCTTTCACATCGGGAGGATGTCTCAAAGCACGTCACGTGCCACAGGCGAGATACAGGAAGTGGGAGTGGAGGCTCAAGGATCAGTTAAAGGCGATTCCTTTGCACACACATGACCCCAGATTACTTATGACTGTCAATTTTAAGTTTCGAAGCATTCATCTTTTTAATCCTTTTATTTCTAAAACTCTCAATTTACCTTTGTTTCTTTGGCTAACTAACTTAACCACTACCTGGTCCCAGGATGTACAGAAACAGTCAGCCAAGGGAGACAAGAGTTGCTATAGACTTGACAGCAGTCTACATGTTAAATCATCTGCAAAGGAAATCCTAAATGGCTTGCAGTATCACACACACCTTACAGTAACAGGTAGTACAGTCTTCCTTTTTCCAGTGATCATTTTCATTCATGTGTTTTCCCTTTTCATCTATACAGCCATCCTGTTTCAGACGGGCTTCCAGTTTGTTGATCTGTGAAGAAAGTTGTGACAAGTCAGAAGTGTAAAAACACAACTTACATAGAATGTACAGCACAGAAACAGAACATTTGGCCCAGCTAATCCATGATGGCGTTTATACTCCACATGAGTCTTCACCCACTGCTTACCCTCCAACAATAATAATAATAATAATCATAATCTTTGCATTTGATATAGCGCTTTTCACGTCTTCTAGATGCCTCAAAGCGCTTCACAGAACATGCTGTAAAGTGAATTGACAATGCCCATCTATTTTCTTCTCCTCCACATATATATCTATATATATATTTACTGTCAGTATATTCTGTGAAGCACTTTGAGACGTTGAGAAGACGTGAAAAGCTCTATATCAAATGCAAGGATTATTATTATTATTATTATCTAGAACTCGACAATTCAATGACATCACAATTCACTATTATTAAATACAAATACAAAAGGCTGACTTTTACGCGCTGATTTGTGCGGATTTAAAATAAAATGCAAGGGTTTTGGAAACCTGTTAAAATTTCAGCTAAATTCTCACTAGAATTCCTCTCCGCCAGTAGATTATGCCAGTGCAGAGTTCTCACGGATCTCTAGTTTCAGTCACCATAAGGAATCCCCGTTTACGCACTCTGATTCCTGATACAACAACAACAAAATTAAATTTATAGAGTGCCTTTCACATCGGGAGGACACCCCAAGGTGCTGGACAGTCAGGGGTCAGGACCCGAGCATGGGGGAGGGGTGGGGTAGAGGTGAGGGAAGGCAGAGAGGTGGGAGGGCGACTGAAGGAACGATCGAAGAGGAGGGTATTGAGACTGGCCTTGAAGGATGCGAGGGAGGAAGTGAGGCGAAGGGACCATGGGATGGAGTTCCAGAGTGTGGGGGCAAAGAGGCTGAAAGCCCGGCCACCGATGGTAGGGCGGGTCGGGTGGGAGACATGGAGCAGGCCGGAGCCCGCTGAACGGATGGAGCGGGCAGGTTGGTAGGGAGTCAGCAGGTCAGAGAGGTAGGAGTGGGCAAGGCCATGGATGGCCTTGAAAGTGAGGACGAGGATCTTCAATTCGATCCTCTGGGGGATGGGGAGCCAGTGGAGTCGAGCGAGGGTGGCAGTGATGGGGTCACGGAGCCTGGTGTGCGAGAGTATATGAGCTGCGGAGTTTTGGATGATCTGCAGCTTGTGAATGGAAGAGGTGGGAAGGCCAATGAGGAGAGAGTTCCCATAATCGAGCCTTGATGTGACGAATGCGTGGGTGAGGGTTTCGGCAGCCTGAGGGGTGAGGCAGTGGCGGAGTCTGGCAATGTTGCGGAGGTGGTGGTAGGCAGTGCCGGTCATGGCGCGGATGTTGGGAGAAAGGACAGTTCAGGGTCAAAAAAACACCCAGGTTCCTGACTGGCTTAGTGAGGTTGAGTGTGCAGCCATGAAGGCTGATGCTGCCAGCGCCCGAGCTGCGGAGGTGCTGGCGCGAGCCAATCAGGGGGGCCTCGGTCTTGCTGACGTTCAGTTGGAGAAAGTTGTCCCTTGTCCAGGACTTGATGTTGTTCAGGCTGTCGGTCAGGACTCCAGTAGTCCTGGAGTTGAGGGTGGAGGCAGAGAGATAGAGTTGGGTATTATCCGCATACATGTGGAAATTTACCCCATGTCTGCGGATGATTTCACCAATGGGGAGCATGTAGAGGGTGAAGGGAAGGGGACCGAGGAGGACAGAGCACTGAGGAACACCGCATGAGACGGTGCGGGAGCTGGAGGAGAAGCTGTTTGCAGAGACGATGTGAAGGTGGTGTGAAAGGTAGGATCTGCACCAGTCAAGCACAGAACCTTGAAGGTTGAGGTGGGAGGAGAGGCGGTGGAGGAGGATTGAGTGGTCCACAATATTAAAAGTGGCGGAGAGGTCGAGGAGGACAAGGAGGCAGAGAGAGCCCTGGTCACACATGGTAAGGATGTCATTTGCGACCTTGACCAGAGCAGTTTCTGTGCTGTGGGCAGCATGGACTCCCGATTGGAGGGGTTCATGGAGGGAGTGAGAGGAGAGGAAAGAGCGAAGCTGGTGTTGACGGCGCTCTCAATGACCTTAGATAGAAAAGTTTAGGTGGGAGATGGGCCGGTAGCTGGATAGCTGTGATGGGTCAAGGGAAGGTCTCTTCAAGGTGGGGGTGATGGTGACTGTTTTGAGGGGGTTAGGAACAGTGCCAGAAGATAGAGAGAGATTGATGATGTCGGCGAGTAGTGGGACAAGGAGGTGGAGCTGGGATTTAAGGAGAAGAGTGGGGATGGGGTCCAGGGAGCAGGTGGTGGGCTTCATGGAGGATATAGTGGTGATGACAGAGGAAGGGGTGACAGGTTCAAAGGTGTGGAAGAAGGGATTAGTAGTGGTCGGAGCGTGGTGGGGGTTGGGTAGGGAGGGTGGGGAAGTTAGGAGGGCAGTGGCAGCTGAGTGGATTCTCTCGATTTTGGACTTGAGGAAATCCAGCATTTCCTCGCAGTGGGAGTCGGAGGAAAGAATCTGCGAGGCATGATGGGGAGGGTGGAGAAGCAGGAGCCTGGGGTTGCCCTTTGCCTCAAGGATCAACCTGGAGTAGAAGGACGATTTGGCCGAGTCAAGAGCGGAGCGGTAGGTTTTGATGTGGTCCAGCCAGATGTGCCAGTGTACCATTAGGCCAGATTTGAGCCATGTGCATTCGGCAGCCCACACCTGGCCCTTGAGCAGACGGAGGTGCTGATGAACCAGGGTGAGGATCGGGAATAGGAGGCAGTTCAGGAGGTGAGGGGGGCAAGGGCATTGAGTGTAGTTGAGAGAGTGCTGTCGATGAGTTCAGAAGACTCCAGGGCAGCGGAGAGGGATTGCGGGGAGATCTTCTTCCACAGGCGATAGAAGGTGGTGGTAGGTTTGGGGGCAGTGGGGAGAGGGATATAGGAGTTGAGGGAGATTAAATGGTGGTCAGAGATGGCCTTGTCGGTGATGGTGACATCTGAGACGCTGAGGCCCTTGGTGATCATCAGGTCGAGCGGGTGGCCATGAATGTGGGTAGCAGAGTGGATGTGGAGGAAGAGGTTGAGAGAGCAGAGGAGAGGTCTGAAGAGGTGGAGTAAGAGGGGATGAAGTGGAGGTTGAAGTTGCCTAGGATGATAAGGCGGTCAGAGCAGAGGCAGAGGAAAGCTAGAAGGGTGGAGATGTCAGAGATGAAGGTGGGGGAGGATTTTGGGGGCGGTAAATTAGGAGAATTTTTAGTAAGAGATGGGAGGGATGGCAGAGGGTAAGGTGTTCAAAAGAGGGGAATGAGCCAGCAGATTAGGGGGATAGGGCAAGTGACGCCCTGGAGATGAGGGCCACACCACCGCCATGGCGGTTGGGCGTGGGGTATGGTAGTAGGTATAGACGGATGGTGCGGCAGGACAGAGCGGGAGAGTTGCAGGGTGGGCGGCATTTTGAGGGAGGGCCAGCTCGGGTCAGGGGCAGCAGCCAATATGCACACGCTAAGACAAGAGTCGGCGGATTAGTGGGACACTGTCAGCCTGCAGGAGTTTGTGGGGGCCAGAGGTGGCGCAGAGTGGTTAGCAATGAGCAGCCTGCAGGGGAAGGACAGGAGAGACAGACAGACAGAGGATGGGAGGGAGACACATTGGTATAAACCTAATGGAGAAATGTTGCAAATGAGACCACAGGCCTGTGACTTTATGTGTTAACTCTGGCGCACTTTGACAATGTCCGTTAAAAATGTGAAAACCTTAACAATGGGATGGCTGGTGGGAAGTAATTTCTTAGTCAGGGAAGAAACGCAGTCTCATTTTCAATAACCTTCAGGCCCATTTTGCCCATTTGTGGGCAAATCCATTCAAATCTTAAATTACACCCACAGTAATGTTAACCTGCGAGAAACTTTTTTTCCACGCTGTGCGATGCACGGCAGGACTGTGGTCAATTGACCCTTCTGCTAAACTCACTTTTTCAATGTCAGTAATTTTCCAACCAGTATGAAACCCTCATCACGTCCTTTTATAATTGGAAATGGCACTCAGGCTGCACAGCCTTCACATGGTATTAACATTGTTTTATCTCTCCACTCTGGGTCTGTGACTTGTAAGTATTGAAAATAGCATCCTCGTCATTTTATTTATCACAAAAACAAAGACACAACAAAGGTGCGAAGGGCACTGATAGTCAGTCCCAATGTCACCCGGTGTTGCTACATTAGCATGTAAACAGCTAAGTATCGGGTGGTTTGCAGTGCTAAGCGAGACACTGTTTAATGAAAGCTAATGACATTATAATTAAAGAGACTGCACTCATTTAATTAGATAGTTTCCAAGCTGTCAGAAATCAAATGCAGAACCATTAGGAGCAATATATGCTTTCGAAATTGTTAAAATTTGCTCTCCCAAGGACAGGTATTACGAGACTTCAGGGGGCCGCTGGGTGAAAAACAACAAGATTGAAGCACTATCTGTGAGTCTCCTGTTGTGTGGTAACCATAGTAATCAACTCCCAGGAATGGTTTTTGACAGCATAGCCCTGCCACAGGTTTTTTTCTTATTTTTTTCTGCAGCAATCTCGCAGTGAAACTTCTTTTAAATCCATCCCATTGAAGTATTTTCACTCGGTATCAAACATTATTGGAACTTTAGACAATAGCATAATGAATAAAGCTGGAATCAATGCAAGATCTCAAAACTGTCTTCTCTTATCACAGACAACAAAGGCTCTTGTAGATAAGAAATGCTGTACCTAAATGCAAAATGGTCACCTCATATGCTGCACATTTTGTAATGATTCCCATGAAATGTTTACCTCAATATGGTCTTGAACACACCAGATGCAAATGTACTGAGCCAGTATATACTGTATTAAGGTTAAGATAGTATGAATCACATTGGAGCTTGGCTCCTGAGAACACCTGGAAGATATTTTTCATCCAGTTAGTGACTGGTTGGGACTAAACACATCAGGGACCTTTGACATCCAGGTGACCACATGTGATCTTACATTAACATCCCATTGTAACAAAGGCATTTTAGTACAGATCATGTTTGTACTTATAAGAACATGTTAAACTCCCAACTTTCTGAGTGCGGTCCAAAGATGCAGTCAAAGAGGTAGATCTAGAGATGGATCTTGAAGGAGAGATAAGAGGTAAGGTGAAAGAACTCCAACATGGAGTTCTGAAGGTAGGACGGGCAGAGTATGGGATGTGAAGCAGGCCAGTGCTTACCAAGCGGAGGGAGTGGAAGGTTGGTAGGACTTAAGAAAGTCACAGAAGTAGGGTGAGGCAAGACCATGGAGGGATTTAAAAATGAGGCCAAGGATCTTGAACTCAATCCTCTGGGCAATAAGACAAGAGAAAGAGACATTTACAAGAGAAATAATAATAATAATATTTCTTACATTTAATATAATGACTTATCATATCATTAAAACATCTTAAAGCACTTCACAGGATTCTACCATATGGTGTAGTGACTGCGTAATTGTAGGCAGACAAACCAGACGCATTTATGCACAAGAGCAGCTTGCTTTTATACAGCACTTTACATCAAAATGAATTCAAATTGATTTTCCTTTTGGAGAATAAGAGATCTTTCTCTGGGAAAAGATAATTAGCTTTGGACTAACCAACCCTGCAATAGTTGTAGTATGGTTCGAAAGTCTTTAATTAAGCTATATATAGATATTTAATTGAGTAGTATGTGCAGAGGAAATTCTTTTTTTCAATCCTAAGGTACAACTCACTGTCAGGACAACGAACAGAATAAACTAACTTGCTACGCAGCATTTATTGGGTCTGGCTGGTTCTTTTAATTGATCCCAAAAGCAAGCAATTGATTCACATTATGCAATTATACTTTCTCTCCCCCAACCCCTCCTCCTCGTCTCTAGTTTTATACATTCCTGATTTAAGTCCCATAAGTTTCCCCGAGCTAACTTCAATGAGAAAGAAAGCTTGTTATTTTAATATACTTCTTGTTCCTATGCAATTAGAAAATTATTTGTTTGAATTATTGCAATGTTATAAAACTTAAACATATAAGCAACTTACCAGTTTGAATACATTGTGGTTATTATCTGGCCCCGCATAGCAAACAAGTTAATTGTATTGAATTGCTTTGAGAGACTTTGCCCATACAATCTTGGCAACCAGCAACAAAGAGGTTGTTAGTAAAAAAAATAGCAGTGTACTAATCGCGCCTTAAAAAATGACCTGTTTTATCTGAGACACTGTCCGGCGTGGAGAGTGCTATATAAATCCAAGTTGTTGCTGTTGTTGTTGACCTGTTTTATTTTTGTGATTGAACCTGTATCCCTGAAATTTTCTGGGTCTTTTTGCCTGATTTTGAAAGATATTTTTCTCTCTTTCGTTATGGCCGCTTTCCCACCCACTGTTACAGATGGAGAGGGTTAGGCATAAAGTTGTTTCTGGGAAAATGCAAGCTGTTTGCAGTAATCTTACTGCCATACGTTACTTTATTGCTGGCCTCTCTCTCCACACTCAACTAGTATGCAACCTTGGATTTTGGCTGCTCTCTTAAAAGAGTGGACCGTTTTTCTTTATCTTCACCACATCTTCTGCCTCCATTCCTACCTCATCTCCAACACTGGAAAATTCCTGATTCATGCCTTCATCATCTCCAGTTTCGACTTCTCAAATACCCCTATTGCTGATTTCCCCAGCTTCATTATTTGCAAGCTCCAGCTTATCCAAAACTCTGTCGCTTGCATTCTCACCCACACAAAGCTTCACATATTAAATTTCATCTACATTTCACCCCATGCACTTGCACACGGCTTCACATATACACAAAACAGGATATATTTAGCTAGTATCTCACAGACCACTGCCTACTTCCACATGTTTTTTTAACCAAGCTTAAAAAAAGACTTTCTCAAAACTAATAGATATGCACAAGTATTAACAATTTAATTTCATGGTTCACACCTGCTTGCGAAGGGACGAGATGGTCTTCTGCATTTCAGTCACAAAGCTGTTGAAATCCTGAGGAGTCTCATCCACATTCTGCTGAAAATTTGTTGCGTTTGCTAACTCACTCAAGTCTTGTTTGTATCTGTTTAGGAAAAGAGTTCAAATCTTTCGAATGAGAAAAGAACCAATTTTAATATCTGACAAAATAATGGAGTGAAAGTGAAATGCTATAAATTCTCAAAAGGCCTATCATTAACAAAAGTGTGAAACATAATAAACAATGTGCCAAATAAACAATGTTCCAACCTTCAGATGGGACTCAGTGATCTCCTTCACGAGCAGCAAAATGTTAATTGAATTCAGACTGCTTGTTGTAGTGAGGCCATGTGTTGCAGAACATAATTCCCACAGATACATAATATCTGTGTGTCATTGGGATTGAGGTAATATTCTCTGCTAAAGCATGAATTTTCAGATATTGGCGAGGTGAATTTGGACTTGTTTTCCATTATAAACTGACACTGTATAAATTTACCAAAGGAATTCCCCCCTATCCTCTTTAAAGGAAAGGAATTTCTATTGCTGATTCTTATTTAAGCATATGACATTGTGTCCACATATCCTTTTTTCTTACTAAAACACTTTACAGTAAGAAAAACTATGGGTCAATACAGTCTATTATTATGTGAATCTATTACATACACAGTCTACCCTTCACTGGAAAACTTGGTACTATTACTTTCCTCAGCCTTATTAGGCTTAATAAAGCTGTATACAGCATTCAAGTAGTTTATAGCAATAATAATATAATAATATAATAATCCTTGTATTTGGTATAGAGCTTTTCACGTCTTCTCGACATCTTAAAGCGCTTCACAGAATATGCAGTAAAGTGAATTGACCATATGACGTGAAAAGCGCTATATCAAATGCAAGGATTATTATTATTATTATTTGTGGGCGAAACGCGGCAGCGAATTGCACACAGCAGTGTCCCACAAACAGTCATGGATTGAAAATGACCAATTTATTATTGTTTTTTTGTTTGGAATGGGGCAAAATAAAACCTTTAATTGAGGTGAATCTCTAATCATAACACATTTACCAATATTGGCAAATGAGATGATGCCATAATACACTCATACATTTTTAAATGTGTATACATTTACCAATGACCAGGGAAACCTTGGTGTTTTCATCTGAACCTTGTCTGTGTGTCCTACCTCCATTTCTTCTCACCAGGCACCACTTTGGCTTCTCTTCTGTGCCTTTCTTCCGGATAACTGAATTCTGCTGATCGTTTGTTTCGGAACTGGCGTGAAAGCGCACTGAACTGTCCTCGAGTTCTACAATCTACACAAAGCAATCAGGTTCATTTTGAAGCACTGGAACATATTTTGTCATTGTCAACCATGTTCTTATCTCTCTATAACAGGGACCAGCACTAAAGATACAATTGCACATACTTTTTGTACTGTAATGACTATCAGGCTGTTACCTTTGTGCTTTCACAATATGGCTGTTTTTTCATGAAAGCATTTCCACTTTTGCAAAGACCAATTGTTTTCTGCTTTGCTAGATTGCAAAATCCATCACTGAGTGGCAGTGCTTAGCTGCTAATGAAATAATGTGGAATTTAAAAAAAAGTACTGCTGAATGTGAAAGGACTGCAATGTGATTTGCATTCAGTCAGCTAATAAGCACCACATTGAGACCAAAGCAGAAAGACGATCTTTGAAGCTTACAATCTGTTCACAGCCATAATCCAGCAGAAGGTGGGAGAAGGTTACTATGACCTTGAAGGCATCAACTTTGTACCAATAAATTTATGACTTCTATTTAACACACAAGGCTTAGAAGTAGCTTCAGAAAACAGGCACATAAAGACCATACAAACAGTTACACACAACAGGGAAATATTAGTGAAGAGGTTTGTGTGGTTCGTGATTTTAAAGTAGTCAATGCAATGAGCTTTTTCTTCTGTTCAATCTAAAACGGACCTGCGCTAAAGGTTGTTTTGCTATCAGGGTAAATGGTATTGAATTATCTCTTAACTGTTCACATATAATCCCTAGAAGAAGGAAGACCAGACATTTCTGAATTAATTCTGAATGAATGTTAGACTTTTTAAGTAATTAAGTTTAGCTTTGGTATCTATTTGTTGTCCAGAAAAAACTTTTAGACTTCGGGTTGAACAATGGCCATCAATCTGGAGTGTACCAGCTCCATGCATTCTTCTTCCAATTTATTAGTTGATTTTTGTTGTGTATGGGCTCCTCAGGACTCAAGAAAATTAAAATGTAATAATTTCAAGCACTTTAACATTCAATAAGCTGCTGTTACTGAAACAGTTCCTAGCCAGTTAAGATGCTTGTAAATTATTGCTCACAGTTAAATTAATCTCACCAGGAATTTCCACAATTGTCCATGGGAGCAGATTGGGATCCAAGGTCATTTTTAGAGACAAAGTTTGGTGGGACAGAGTGAAGGTTCAGGCCAAAACTTGTGAATGTATGCCCAGTGAAATGTTGATCTTATACTGTGTTTTAGATGGGGTTTGACTTTAGAAATGATTGAATTGTTTAGATGTGTCAGAGGCAAACTCCAAAATGACCATTTTCACTGCTGCTTCCATGACGCTGAGTCTCACCATTCCATTTGTGGCTCACAAACCATGGCTTCTGATGGCCAGTTAGTAGGATGGTAGCTTTAATCCTGAGGTATTTCTTTAGTAAAGCGCATGACCTTGCCAACTAGTATTATGTTGCAAAAGGTGTTAAGAGGGGAAGGGGATCCTTCTACGGCACATCCATGTAATTCCAATTTGATCATTTGCCTCTCTCCCCCCAGCCCCCACCCCAGCCCCCCCCCCACCCCCCCCCCCACCACCACCACTACCATGTACTACAAATGAAACCTTTGATTTCAAGATCAAAGATGCTGGGAGTCAAACTCAAATAATAACAGATTTCAGTTATTATTTACAGCACTGATAGGGAATGTTCGACCCATGAAGCCTACACCAGTGCTAGTTTTTCAAATATCTTTAAGTGCTTTCTCTTTCTTCCCTTTAATAAAATATATCAGAATTTGCAAAAAAATTCTTCAGTCATATTATTAAAAGACTCGCCTCGAACAACAGGTTTTGACACTGTCTTCTCGAGACTAGTCACCAGCCTAGACAGTCTGCTGAGTTGCTGGTGTAAACGGTATAGAGGTTCCCGCAAACCTGGAATAGCAAATGAGTTCTGTAAACTACACAAACGTATTGTACACAGATTACATTTTAATATATGTAAATCATTGGATTGCCTGATTTCTATATTATCTTTCTGTGGCGAAAATAGGTTTTGAATTTTTAATGTGTTTGTTCTACATTTACAACCCACAAAAATCTGCAAAATATTAATATTCATTAAGAAGACAAGAAATTTAATGTTGAGAAATTAGTTACAAGGCAATAATTCCATGAACTGCAGGGGACTAATGATATCATTAACCATAAGAATATAAATGGAACAGTTTCTGGATCTCATCCAAAGCTGCAGATGGAACTATTACCTTTGTCCTTTGTTATTTCCTGATATTTGATTTGTTTAACACATGTCCCAAATTTGTTAATGATGTGAATTGGCTTTCTACAAGGCAATGGGTTTGCAGTGTGTAATGGGCTATAATTCCCTTGTTGTAATGGGAGTAAGAGACTTTAGAAATAGTTTAAGCACCCTAGAAATATGCTGCGTTTCCTCTGTCATCTTAATGACAACAAATGCTTCATGGGTGTACTTTTAAACATTTATAATAGTTATATTTAATGTGCTCATTCTGTTGGTAGGATGCAAGCTTGATAACAATCGTAATATCCTCAATGCTAATTGGGAAGCAGGAAAGTGCCCAGAAAACGTTATTTAATAATCAACATCTGGACCTCTGCTAGATATTGATAGTTCAGATATTAAGTTCATTGTTTAAAGTCTGCATTGTACATATGGTACTACTAACAATCATATTGTACTAATACAGTTTGTACAGTTGAGACTGGATTATAAAAATGACGTGAAGGAAATGGCTATTTTTAAATATGTTCTAGTGGTGCTCCATATTACTTTATTAAATGTGTTCTCCTAAAACATCTAATAATAATAATAATAATAATCCTTGCATTTGATATAGCGCTTTTCACGTCGGGAGGACGTCCCAAAGCGCTTCACAGCACACACTGTAAAGTGAATTGACTGTATATTTGTGGGCGAACGCGGCAGCCAATTGCGCACAACAATGTCCCACAAACAGTCGTAGATTGAAAATGACCAAATTATTATTGTTTTGTTTTTTTGGAGGGATTATTATTAGGCGTGTGGAGTAAGGAAACTTGCCCAAGGTTTCGCCCTGACTGGAATTGAACTCAGGTCTCTCACTTGCAAAGCGAGTGCTCTAACCACTGAGCTACAGGACTCCACAAATATAAATCTCATTCTGCATATTGCACAATCCCTACATCCTTTCCTTTGGTGAAAGTCATGCTGGTTGAAACTTCTACTGCAAAATTAGAACTGCCAACCAACTCGCCTTTGTCCTTGTGCTCACGAACATGCTTGTAGATGCGATTGTAGCGCTGGATAAGCAGTGATACACGGCTATGAAAATCACGAACATTAGATAAGAGACCTGAAAGAAGAGCTTACAACAAATAAATGAGACAATACAAGAACAAATCCCAGGAGGAGCAGACAACAAAAAACACAAGACAAAGGAGACATACATTTAAAGCAAATGCATGCACACACATATACAGACACACACAATTTGGAGCTCACAGAATAGAAAAATTAAAAATAAATGTTCACAAAGGCTCAAGATTAAAAGGCAATTGTTTTAAGATACATGGAAAAGTTTCAATAAGTAATGGGCACCCTTTTCATAAAGAAGAAGCTGGTTAAACTGTTTTTTGTTTGAAGAAGTCTCTTGTATGACAGTGTCATGACAATAATTTTGACACTCACATACAAGAGTTGGTTAATGTTGACACAATTTAGGTTTTGATGCCATGGATTCACACACACATGTACACACAAAAAAAGTTGTAACTAGTGCCCCTTTAACTCTTTACCCAAAGTCAAAGTTTAATTTACAGTTCACTGGGAAACAAGCATTGTGACCTGTGATGGGTCAAAGTTACTTAACCTCATGATACTCTTGCTTCTGTTAATTATCACAAGCTTCAAAATTCTGTCCCGTCATATCTGCATTTACTGACAAGTCCGAGATGTGATTGCTGGTACCCCACCCTCACACCCTGCACCCCCACCTTGCACATGAACAAGCACAACACACACACACACTGCCCACATTTCATCACAGTGGTTGAGCTGTAAGCTGGCCCAAGGCAAGTCCAATGGTATTGTTGGGCTGAGAGCCCAACTACTGTGGGTGGGGAGGAAGGCACACACGGTCAATAAATGAAGACTTCAATGAGGCAGAATTTTCTACAATGTAACTAGAAAATTGCAAAGTGCAATCTGTTCATTAATATTGACTATAGTTATATACTGTATATACCGTACATATATAATTAGGGGGATAATTATAAATAGATAAATAAATGAATGAATACATGAATATAAATAAAATATAGCCTTCCATAATATTTAGCAGGTGCATACAGATGTCCATATTGTCCACTTTCTACACAAGTTTGATGATTCTAATTAAAGGTGAAGTACAAAGAAAGAAATGCACTTTGTAATAACAATGACAATTATATGATGTAAGTTTTCACTTGAAAAGCCACATAAACCCGTGACAAATCATTATTCTCAGCAGCCACACTCACACAATAAACACTTACATCTTAAACAATGGGCTAACAATTCAAAGTGCCCCCGATTGATAGAGCTGATATGTGGAGTTAAGATCAGGAGGACTTAAACTGATAGCCTTCTTCTCATGACAGCCCCTGGTGTAATGCTAAGGAAGCACTGTTAATTGAGGCTTGAAATGGCAATGTCATGTGCCATTCCTTATGATCAATAAAGCCCTCTTGGTACCAATTTCAAAAATTTTAGTTAAATTTGAATAATGTTTCCTCAACAAAATCCACCAGCCCTAATTTCCCCAGGGCCCCACAGTAATTAAGATGTCTAATCTTTGAGCTAGCTCAGCTAAGTGTGCATAAAATCAAATGATTAAATTCTCAGAATTATATATTAGTTTCTTAAACTTTCTTTCAACCAATTTCATCTGGGAAGTAAGCTTTGATCGCAACACCATTTCTCCAGCTGTCGTTTACTTCAGGATTCTGTGGAACTGTTTTGACTCTTACTGTTAACACAAATGTAACCAGAAGTGTATGAAATAACATCCTGTAGATTTCATTCTTTCTGTTTCCAGAGATGACTTATTCACACTATGATGCGCAGTGACATAGTGCCTATCACATCAAGATGGTGTCTCAAAGTGCTTCACAGGATATAATGTAAAGTGTAGTGACTGTGATTTTGTAGTCAAATGCAGCAATCAATTTGCACAGAGCAATATCCCACAAACAGCCATGAAGTGAATGACCAACTTTAATTGGTTACTTGAAAGGAATTAAGTAAAAAGAGGGTTTTCTTTCCTATCAACCTAACTAATGTTTGAATCTCACATGTGATACATTATAGTGAAAGACCACGGACCAAAGGATGGTACCTCTCATAACTCAACGCTATCCCTGCACTGGATTCTCCTTCTGCACTGGATTGTTAGGCTAAACCATGAGCCCAACATATTGCCACAACCCACATTCTTCTGACCTAAATGTGAAAGTGTTACCGACTGAGGCAGGCTGTGTATGAATCAGTTTGAACTTACCTTCACAACAATCTTGCCACATTCGCAAATCGATCCTTGGGATTTCATCGCACCTCACGTATCCATGAGGATAGTCGGCTTTCAAAAAGACATCTGGTTGGACTTGCTGAATATTGTCACCATTGTTGCAGAGCACATCAGCAAGAGAGCTCTGCTTCAACTGTGTGACCTGGGCTGGGGTAAACACACCGGGATTGTCATACCAGAACCTAGAAATAGAAAGGAAGAAATGGAAACCTGAGAGACTAACAGTTGAAAGAAAATGACATGGTCCCTGCAAAGATCTGATTTACAGCAGGATTCATAGGATTACCAAATCCATTTGTGTTAACTGGTGCTAGCTCCATCAGTGGAGCTACACACAATAATCCCAATTCCCTGCTCTTTCCCTGAACTCTTTTATATTCATTTCCTCAGCAAATGTTTCTTTATTTAATCAATTGTCTTTTAACTTTTAAGTTGTTGATTTATCCTATTTTCTTAGCATTTGAGTGTGTGCAGAATTAGGCAAATTCAGTCTTAATTTTGAAGCCATTCTAAATTTTGAAGCCATTTAGAATAAGATTTTAAATTTTAAGTGCTGTTATGTTTTCCACCGCACATTTGACGAGAGTTCTATGTTCTGATGAACCGTGAAAAAGTTTATTTTAACCTCCTTCTCAACTCTTTTGGTAACAATCTTGATGTAACATCTTTTTTTAACCAAATCATAAAGCTGCAAGAATACAATTTCAGTATCTAGCCTCTCAAAACCTTTCAGAATTTTGAAGGCTTGCAACACTTATTTCAAAATGGTTTCTAACTTTTGTTGAAATGCAGAAATAAAACATTGTAAGAGGTTGTCTCAAGCGTTCTCACTCCTACTCCCAAATACTGGTGTTGTACTCAGTCAACGACTAATGAGAGCTGCATGTAACAATTTGAGAATGCCTCCAGGAAAATCTGAGAATAATACAGTAAAAACAGCATCAATAACCATTAAAGTGGCAATGATGGGCCAAATAGTCCTCATTTGGAAGCATGGATCTGTGGTCTACTCCTAACTGCAACTGCTATCATGTTAATTTTTATTTGTTGGCAAAGACAATGCAGTGATGGACACATTGCAGTTGACACATTGCAGTGTTTTGCAACGGGCAATTATGCTTTCATATTTTTTTGTCGGGTTCATAGACGCCTTTTCGCCCCCCAGAAACATCCTGAAAACAAAATCTTGAGCACGATTGCTGCATTTTAAACCCCATTATTATGTCACTTGCAAGTAATGCCACATGCCTCATCTCATTTGAAAATTCAAGATGTTCTACCAGGCTTATTTTCATGACAATCTGGCTACCTTTAAAGTGCAATATTGTGTATGGGTGGACAGAATTGGACAAGATGTGTTCACACTGCAGAATTTCAAGACATATTGAATTGCGAAACCTTGGGCAAGTTTCCTTATTCCACATGCCTAATAATAATCCCTCCAAAAACAAAACAATAATAAATTGGTCATTTTCAATCCACAACTGTTTGTGGGACACTGCTGTGTGCAATTGGATGCCGTGTTTCACCCACAAATGTACAGTCAATTCACAGTATATTCTGTGAAGCGCTTTGAGATGTCTAGAAGACATGAAAAGTATTATATCAAATGCAAGGATTATTATTATTATTGCATACCTTAGAGAGAAAAGAATGAGAACATTTTAGGCAGAACTTAACTTAACTCATGCTTCTGTTGTATGTTAAATATCTCAGAACCCTTTTTAGAAAAAGGTTTTATTTTCAAGAAACCAGGCTAGCTCTGTATTAAATATTTTGTAAAGATCTGAATATTTATTCACAAATGTGCTCAATAAAGATTAGCATGGATCCATGCCAAAGGGATAGACTGGTCTGAATGCAACTGGTTCAGCTGAGCCAAATTAAGGAAATGCTAAACACAAGACCAAATTCCGTAACTGTTTGTTATTTTCTATTAAAAACAACAAAATCGCATCCTGTTTTACTTATCTCATGAGTTATATCAGTGTCGTTATGAATGACGCCAATACCTCACTGCAAGCATGGTATGTTGTGAAGTATGAATGCTTTCAAGGCCCCAAGCAATTTTCCAAGGAAGTTAATCATTTGGCAGGTAATTCTCTATACAAGATCTTGTAGAAATTGTGCGAGTTACTGGTACATTACTTGGGAGTCAGGAGTGTTAGTCTCGGAGTCTGAAAATTTCATTGGAGGACGAGAAAGAAGGCTACCTGCAACATTTGAGATCCAAGTCATAACATTAGGAATAGTGTTAATTCTCCAGGGCATCTCTTCCTGGTTTGCAGCATTTCAATTGTGTTCCTACAGCAAGGTAATGGTATCTCAGAAGTGTAATTATATGGTTTCAATAAATTGTTTTGACAAATTGTTTTGATACTAAGCTAAGATACTAATACAAAGGTCAGGAAGTTATGATGAACCTTTATAAAACACTGGTTAGGCCTCAGCTAGAGTACAGTATTCAGTTCTGTGCACTATACTTTAGGAAGGATGTCAAGGCATTGGAAAGGGTGCAAAGGAGATTTACCAGGATGGTACCAGGAATGACGGACTTCAGTTATCAGAGAGAGGCTAGAGATGCTAGGATTATTCTGCTTGGAGCAGAGAAGATTAAGAGGAGACTTAATAGAAATTTTCAAAATTACGGGGGTATTCCATAGGGTGAACAAGGAGAAACTATTTCCACTGGCGGGTGGGTTGGTAACCCGAGGACACCGATTTAAAATGTTGTTAAAAGAAATCAAGGGGAGGTGAGAAGAATTGTTTTCACACAGCGAGTTGTTCAGATCAGAAATGCATTGCCTGAAAGGATGGTGGAAGCCGATTCGATAAAAACGTTTAGAAGAGAAGTAGATAATTATTTGGGGAGGACAAGTTTACAGGGCTATAGAGAGATGGAGTGGGATTGATTTGGAGTGGTTCTTTTAAAAGAGTTGGCACAGACGTGATGGGCTGAATGGCCTCCTTCTGTGCTGTATAATTCTATGATTCTATGCTAATTAATAAATGGCAAAATATTGTTCTTTTGTTCTTTCTTTCACAATGGTTAGTAAGTTGCAGGGTTGAGGATTCTGATCACCTGAATTTTGGATTCAGAGATCAGAATTATCATACTCTGAATCTAAAGGTTGTGTTCTATATATTATTTGTGATTGTAGAGTGCTGGTGTTAAACAACAGGGGGTCATGCTCACCATGACCATGGGTGATCATGCTCACTAAGGGATGTAGTGTCCTGTTCTCTTTCAATTGAAGTCTGAGAGCTCAAAATCATGTATTTCAAAAGCTGCTCAACGTGAGTTTGTTCGATCAGCTGGGTTTCTGACAAATGTAGTCCTGGCAAGCTTTCCTGCTGCTTATCCAGGTAGGACCACCCTAACCATTAGAGATTTGCTTGCAGGAATTGAGTGGGAAGAATCCCAGACCCCAGTGACTAGTCTGTCCCTTCAAGTCCTGCTGATAAGCCAGTTTGACATATTTCAGCATAAGGTGTACCTGTCGATCCATTATAAGGAAAAATCTTTCAACACCAAAAACATGGTTCTTCATCAGATCATACTATTTATAGGATCATACTTCAACACCCAGGGCTCTGTCCTTGGCCCTCTCTTCTTTAATATCTACATGCTCCCCCTTGGTGACATCATCCGGAGACATGGGGTCAATTTCCACATGTATGCGGATGACACCCAACTCTATCTTTCTGCCTCCACCCTCAACTACAGGACCACTGCTGTCCTGACAGACTGCCTGTCTGACATCAAGTCCTGGGTGAGGGCAAACTTCCTACAGTTGAATATGAACAAGACTGAGGTCCTCCTGATTGGCTCGCGCCAGCGCCTCTGCACCTCAGGCTCTGGCAGCATCAACCTCAATGGTTGCACACTTCAAATCACCAAGCCAGTCAGGAACTTAGGTATCTTGTTCGACCCTCAACTTTCTTTTCTTCCCTACATCCAAGCCATGATCCGCTCTGCCTTCCCTCACCTCCGTAACATCGCCCGACTCCGCCACTAACTCACCCCTCAGGCCGCTGAAACTCTTGTTCATGCCTTCATCACATCCAGGCTCGACTATGCAAACACCATGGTTGTCAGCCTTCCCACCTCTCCTCCACAGGCTGCAGATATTCCAGAACACTGCAGCCCTTGTCCTCTCCCGCACCAAACTCTGTGACCCCATCTCCCCCATTCTTGTCTGACTCCGTTGGCTCCCTATCCTTCAGAGGATCCAGTTCAAAATCCTGATCCTCATCTACAAAGCCCTTAATGGTCTCGCCCCACCCTATCTCTGTGACCTTCTAACCCCCTACCAACCCACCCGCTCCCTCCACTCAATCGGCTCCAGCCTGTTCCACGTCCCCCGACCCACCCATTGGCGGGAGAGCCTTAAGCCACTCTGCCCCCAACCTCTGGAACTCCACCCCTCAATCACTCCACCTCGCCCCCTCCTTAGCCTCCTTCAAGTCCCGCCTCAAGACCCTCCTCTTCGACCATGCCATCGGCCATCCCCCTTCCCCTCCTTTCCCTTCTCCCCCCTGACCCGAGCTCAGGTCTGAAATGCTGTACACTGTCCAGTGCCTTGGGATGTCCTCCCGATATAAAAGGCGCAATACAAATGCAATCTTGTTGTTGTTGTTGTTACTCTATAAGGGAATATGCATAAAATAATATAAATCATTTTTATTTAAGCTTAAAATCAATACCATATAATAATACTGTTTGTATCTCTGCACTTTGCACTTCTTGAGACTTATTTTTTTCAATACACCTGAGCCAAGATACCAAACAGCAACAATATGAGAAGAGATCAATCTTCAAACAGTGATGAAGAAATGAACCATCCATCATTGAGGCAGCAGTGCAAGAGAAAAAAACAATTTAGCTTTGTTGTGCATCTCCAAATCCATTTGTGTTTGCAACATTTCTGAGTTATTAGGCTGAACATCTCTCAAAGAGCTTTATTATTATACATCACTGGCTTCATTGCACATGATCTATTGTTCCTAGGAGTGCTTTACCTGTCACCATCCCTCAGCCGCTTAAACTGAGTGACAAACAGACACATGAGGGTAGGACCCACTCGTGTACCAGGAATTATATCTTCTACCATCAGGGCAGGCCAGAGATCAATATTCTGTGGTGTGCCATACAGCCTGAAACAAGAAAGGTTAGATGTCAGACATTGTAATCCACATTAGTTGAATATTTTGACAGTATTTCATGAAAAACATACACATAAATGGAGCAATTAAAACTAAATGAAAGATTCCTTTCACAACAGAGGTCAAGACTGAGATATGATTACATCAACGGTGATATTCAGCATATTGACCAAAATGTGATCAAAAGCATTTGCCACTTATCATTAGCATTACATGGCCATCGATAGTGAGAATATCAGTATCTGGTTCTGTTGATAGCCGTCTCACTTCTAAGTCAGAAAATTGTGAGTACAAAGCCTATGTCAGGCCTTGGAAATCATATAGACCAGGCTGACACTCCAATGCTGTGCTGAGGGTATGCTGCATTGTTGGAGGTACCGTCCTTTGGATGAGACGTTAAAACCAAGACTCCCAGTGTTTGTTCAGGTGGATGTTAAAGATCTCAGGGCACTATGCAAAAAGAGAAGGGAATTTCTCCCAGTGTCCTGGCTAATAATTCCCCAAATAAAATTGTTCATTCACTTTGCAGCTGTTTGTGGGGCATTTCGATGTGCAAATTGGCTGCCACATTGCCACAAAACACATTTGCCACAAAACTCAGTCAGTACACTTTACAGTATATTCTATGAAGCACTTTGGGATGTCCTCATGATGTGAAAGGTGGTTATACTAAATGTAAGTATTATTATTAACTACATCTGACCTTATTATTGGTTGACATGATAATTATCACCAGTGATATTATCACCTGCCACAGCTTTGACCTTTTATTCTATAATGTCTACAATCAAATGTTAAGTGTTGCACTATTTTGTGGAGTCCTGTAGCTCAGTGGTTAGAGCGCTCGCCTCGCAAGCGAGAGATCTGGATTCGATTCCGGCAGAGCAAAACCTTGGGCAAGTTCCCTTACTCCATACGCCTGATAATAATCCCTCAAAAAAAACAATAATAAATTGGTCACTTCCATTCATGACTGTTTGTGGGACACTGCTGAGCGCAATTGGCTGCCGCGTTTCGCAGACAAATATAATCAATTCACTTTACAGTATATTCTGTGAAGTGCCTTGAAGCATCTAGAAAATGTGAAATGCGCTATATCAAATGCAAGGATTATTATTATTTTTATTTTGTGACAGAGCTCAACTTTCTCTATGTTTTCTAATCACATCAGAGTTTAAGTATAACTAGTCCAGGAACATCATTTATCTTCTTCACTCAATCATTCTTTGATGTCTCTGAGAAGAGGCTATCATATGATGCAACTTTAAATTAAATGTTCAGCAATAAGTGATATGATACAGATGTCCAAAGTTTAGATTTACTTGAGTAGGTTATGGTTAATAATACAATCCTATGTTTAAATCATTTTTATTACTGTAATCTTAGTTTTTATTTGGTCAGCCAGGTGTCTGGCACATGTGCAAACCCATCATCATGCTTATGAGTATGCAAACCAAATTTAACTTTCACACAAGAAATCCACCCATATATGGAAGTTTCCCTGTGTCTGAAATGGAATGTGCACTCTCTCCATGGAGGAGTCTACACTGCTTACCTAATTCCAGAGAGTATTTGCTACTAGTTAGCAAAAGCCAAGGCTTGGGGACCCCGGAATATGTATTGGGGTACTGATGGGAGTCCATCCAGCTAAAACCAATAGCTTGCCATTGAAAGCATTATCTGACAAGCTTATTGCTGCTTGTCCAGTTAGGACCATTCTTTCCTTTAGGGCATTGGCTTGTAGGGTTAATAGCAGATGAATAGGATGAATCCTGCTCCCAGTGTCTGCCCCTCCAGGTCTTGCTGATGAAGCAAGCTAGCTGGTCTGTCATCTGCAGTGTCCTGGAATACTGGCTCAGGAGCTAGACTACTGAGACTGCTAAGGAGAGTGGACCCGGTTCTGACATTCCATTGCCAACACATCACTTTGGAGTCAGCTCAGCCCATAAGGAGATCCCACTTATCCTCCCAAAGGAGAACAGTAACTAGTTGGTCATTTGACATAACAGGCACAGGTTTGAGCCATTACTAGGTGATTATCAAGTATCAGGAACTCCATATGAGCTTCTTGGTGAGCAGCACAGCTCAGGAATGAAATGTGTGAGAGCACTGACACCATTCCTCCTTCTCACAATTTAGACACACATCCCTCCGCATTGAGTGATATTCCAGCAGTTGGTGGTCTGGAGCTTGAGCAGCAGCTGGTTACCTCACTCCCTATCAAGGAGGATACCGAGCTCTAGATTTATGAGTGTATGTTCACGGATCCGGACTCCAGGTAATGTCTTCCAGCATTTGTTGTCCCACGCTTCATAATTTCCTCATCAGCTATCTGAAGGATATCTGCCTTCAGCGTAGTGGGAAGAGCATTGAAGGACAAATTGCAACACTCCAGCAACCTTGATGTTCACGAGCTCCAAGTCCAATGTGACATACCAAGCTTACCAGCAGTTTATGAACACTCATCCATTTTATTATATTATAAATTGTTGTATCCTTCATTTTGTTTATTTCTAATTATAATCCTTACTTTTGATACTTAATCACTTCATTGGAGCATCTCAAATTACTTCACAAGATTTTACTCTAATATGTAGTGACTGTATTTATAGGTGAATTGGGCACCCAATTTGCACACAGCAATGTCGTACAATCAGCCATGAATTAAATTTTTATCTGGGGGGTTGTTGGCCACAACACCAGGAGAAACTCCATTCGTCTTTTCGAATAGTGTCATGGGATCTTTAACATCTACCTGAACAGGTAAACAGGATGGCACTTCTGACAATGCAACATTCCCCAGCACTGCACTAGGAGTGTTAGTCCAGACTATCAAAGTTTGAACGTGAGGCTTGAACCCACAATCTTGTCAACCTGAGACAAAAGTGCTACGAAATGAACCAGGCTGACACCAGAGTTCTGCCTACATCCAGTAAATATTTGTCATTGTGTGTTTATGGATCAAGAAAATTGCTCCATGAGCATCTACTTTGATTCTCCTTTTCATGGTTCTAATGTATTTTTCTTGCTAGAATTATGAATAAATTATTTGAATGGAAGACTTGCAGCTCATTTTGTAAACCACACTCCCATGTTGCTCTGACTAGCTAAAGATGAAAGGGATTTATACATAAACTGTGCATCAATGAGGTCATCATTTAGCCACTATTAAACAAAATGATGTAGCCCGGGGCTGACGTAAGTGAGTAAAGAGGGAGCTCTGTAGTCCAGAGGAACAAGAAACACATCAGAAAGATGTACACTGGAGGAAATAAAGAGAAAACAAGTAAGATTGTGAAAGGAATGACTTCACCACTTTGGCTTTAGCTCCTAAACACAAAACACCCACACTTTCCATATTTTGCCCATAAATATACAGTCAATTCACTTTACAGGATATTCTGTGAAGCGCTTTGAGACATCAAGCAGACTTGAAAAGCGCTATATCAGATGCAAGGATTATTATTATTATTTGCTTATATGTTTCAAACAGTAGTTGAATTTTAAGACACAAATACTGTTAAAGTTGCACATCTGATTGATTTTTTACAAATGGGTTTCAGTTTAGCTCAATCGGCAGCATGCTTGTTTCTGAGACAGAAGATTGTGAATTCCTGCCCTTAGTTATGACTTGAGCCCACTGTCTAATGTGCTGCTCCAGTGCTGCATTGTCAAGGGTGCCATTATCTGGAAGAGATGTTGAACTAAGCTTCTGAATATCTGCTCTTTAAACTAAACATCACATGACAAAAAAAGGGCGTTTCTCCCAGCCAACAATCATTCATTTAATGCCTGCCACAACTGTCTACAAAAACAGCCAGTAACCTTGAAAGCAGCTACTTTGACATGTTTTGATGATTAGGCACTGTAGTATCTGACACATACAAGGATTGCGACAGCAAAATCTCTACAATAAAATGTTTTCCCCTTTTCATTTAGGACTCTGTTGCATCTCAAGGATCACTTGAAAGGCACAACATGTCCGGATCTACATTTCCTAGATCCAATGTTCATACTAAGCTTTTCTGCCTTTAATTATTTTTAACAGGAGCTTGACTTCAGAGTAATGTTTTCGAAAAAAAACTGTATAACCGTAGAAATTTATTATAAGATAACTATTTCATTACCTTAGTTTTTGAAGAGTCTGAAGCTGTTTTCTTTTTATACACACTGTAGTTATCAAATTTAGAGATATATTGCACTGTTTTGTAGAAATTAGATAACATAATAATAATCTTTGCATTTGATATCTTATCACATCATCAAGTGGCCTCAAAACGAATCACAGATATCCTAAAAAGTGGTGTGACTGTATTTTGAGGACAAATGTGGTAGCCAACTTTCAGACAAAAATGTCCTATATGAAGTGAGTAACCAATTTTATTGGAGGGATTGTTGGCCAGGACACCGAGAGAAACTCCCTTCTCTTTTTGAGTAAAGCCATGGTATCTTTAACGTCCACTTGAACAGGCAAACAGGACTTTGGTTTAATGTCTCATTCCAAGATCAGCATCTTTGGCAATGCAGCACACCCTATGACTGCATTGGCATGTCAGCATAGATCATATGGATTCCAAATTTCGACATGGGGCTTGAACTCACAACCATCTCACTCAGAGGTGAGAATGCTACCAACTGAAGCAAGCTGACACACAGATCAGATTTTTTTTGCCATATTCTATCATAGATCTTTGCACAAATATGTTATGATTATCTAAACATGTTTTTCCAGTTGTAAAAGGCTTGTAGTTGGCACAGGAGCTAAATCATACAGAGCTACTTTACAGTTCTCTATTCTTGCCTCCAAGTCAAAAGTTTATGGGTTCATGTCTCATGCAGCATGTTCAACTCACATAGAAAAGCAAATACTATAATGACTCCAGTGCTTAAAATGCACTCAATTGTTCAAGGTACCATCTTTCGAATGAGATGTTAAGTTGAGGTTGCTTGCTCAGGAAGATATTTAAAATCTTATAGGACACTATTCAAAAAGAGAAGGGAGTTTCTCCCGGTGTCCTGGCCAACAATTCCCCAAATGAATTTGATCATTCATTTCATGGTTGTTTGTTGGACTTTACTGCCAACAATGGCCACAATGTTTGCTTAAGATAAATGTCCTTACACTAGATGTTTGCTAACAAATGCACAGTCACTTCTTTTTATATCAAAATCTTGTTAAGGGGTTTTAGATGTCTCTACGACATGATAGAGCGTTAAATACACTCAATCAAATGCAAGAATTATGATCGTGAATGTTTCCTCTGAAGTGATTTGATCTGCTGAGTGTTCCTAGTGACTTTCGTTTCGTTTCAGATTTCCAGCATCTGCAGCATTTTGCGTTTTATTTATGTATGCTCATTAACAGTAAGTTTAAAGGGCAGGTTTTTAACCACTATTTTGTATAATTGCTAAAATCTCACCAACATAAAGTGATGCATCATAGAAATAGCCCATTTGGCCCAACTAGTCCATGCCTGTGCTTATACTTCACATGAACCTCAATTCCTCGAATTTCCTACTCCTATAACCCTCTATTCCCTTCTTCCTCATGAGTTTACTCTTCAATACATTGAAGCACAACTTCTGACAGTGAGTTCCAAAGTCTCACCACACTCTGCATGAAGAAGTTCCTCTTAAACTCCCTATTAGATCTACTACTGTCCCCCGTATATCTATGCCCTCCAGTTGTAGACTCGCCAACAACTGGAAGCAACCTACCATTATCCAAACATACACCTTGTCCAATTCTCTCATAATCTTAAACAGGGGAAAATAAAGTAAAAACAAATAAAAGATGAAGGATAAAACCTCATAAATTTAAAAAATATATAAATTTCCCTGCTCTCGAGCAGAGAGCCCAGCAGACCGAGGACGTACCTGAGTGAGGAAGGAACAGAGTGGGAATTCTGTGCACGAATTTGGTGAGAGGGGAATTTGATGCAGAGGGGGACAGAGATACATAAATATAAAATATATAATATTTATATTAAAATAATAAAAAACGTGTCTGGGAATATAGCAGGGCAGCTGAGGCCTGTTGCAGCACAATATGTACCATGTGGGAACTCAAGGATGCTTTGTATGCCCTGGACAAACACATGTGTAGGAAGTGCCTCCCACTGCTCAAGCTTGAGCTCAGAGTTTCTGACAAGGAGAGGCTGGTGTCACTACATTGCATACAGGAGGCTGAAGAGTTGATGGATCGAACGTTTCAGGAGATGGTCACCCCACAGCCACAGAGGCTTCAGAAGGAGAGTGGTGGGTGACAACCCAGCATGGTAGGAAGAGGGGATAAGTAGTAAAGAAATCCGCTGAGAGTGTGGCACTTACAAATCAGTTCCCTACACTGAATACTGATGAGGGTGATGACACCTCTGGGAAGAGGAGTCAAAAGCAAATGGATGCACGGGAGGAGGGGTGGTGGACAGGAAAGAGTGTCAATGCAATCGTTACACAGCGAGTTGTTTGGATCTGGAATGCAGTGCCTGAAAGAGTGATGGAAGCCAATTCAACAACAACTTTTAAGAGAGAGATGTAGATAGTTATTTGGGGAGGACAAATTTGCAGGGCTACAGGGAGAGAGTGGGGGAGTTGGATTGATTTGGTTAGCTCTTTTCAAAAAGCCGACACGACAAAATGGGCCAAATGGCCTCCTTCTGTGCTGTATAATTCTATGATTCAATGACCTCTATCAGGTCCACCCTTAATTTCCTGGATTCTGGCAGGATGAGATTTAACAGCTACCCTTAACTCCAGCATTTCTCAGTAGGAATCACTCACCTCTTGAGTTTAGCTCTAACTTCTGGGCTCTTGATTTCATTCTTTAGGTCCTCAAACTCTTGGATGGAACTCATATTACAGTAAACCCTGTAGTCAGTGTAGGCAGGGATCCCATGATCACGTCCTCTCTGGATGTTCATTGCTGCCAAATCCAAAGCTACAGTATGGGCCATGGAAAAAAGCCTCTCGGTCAATTCCAAGTTGAGAAGCTCTGATGGGACCCTCATTTTCCCAGAAATGGCGTAGAGGCCACGGAGCAGCGGATCAATGCCACCCTCTTGTACAAGCCTAAATGGAGAGAAGAAAGCTTTGTGGAGTGGAAGATGTCCTTCTGGAATTGGCTGAAAAGACTCATTTAGTCGATGGAGAATAGGATTAATCATTGTGTGACCGAACCGAAAAGCTGCTGTGGCGAAAGCATTCAAGATAGCACTGTTCACATTTGGGTTGTAGCCCTTATAATCTCCCATCATTTTCATTCCTACATCACCAAGGATTTTGGGAAGCCAGTGGTTGTATGTGATGTGCTGCATCTGCGCTCCGACTATTTTCCGAGCCTCATGGTAGATAGTGTCGCCATCCCAGTGAGGGTTCAGTATCCGCAGTTCTGTGGCAATGCGATTATGCTCACGGAACCATAAGGTGTGTATGGCGGTCAGGGCGATCTGTTCATTGGCTCTATGATCCCCCGTAAGGAAGCAGGGGATAGGGCTTTCGTTCTCATCCCTCATGCACTCTGTGGGTCCGCCGGTGGCAAAAGGCAATAGGTGTTTACCAGACCTTGGTACGACCTCGCCTCTCTTTAACAGGCCACGCTGATTTGTAAGGTCTCTGAGTTCCCTGGATTCGTGCTTTGTGCTGCCATAGACATTTGACGCATCTATGTACGATGATAGGTGATTGATCTGCTCTCTGGCATATACACTCTTCATTAGCAAGGAAGTCATGCCACTCCCACAAACCGGACTGGAGCGAACAAAAAACATGCACCTCGCGTTCCTTACCCGTGGGTCATTTTTCGGAACCATTATGGGGAAACAGGGGGGATCATTGCTGCACACAGAGCTGCAAGGCTGACCATCTGAAAAACGTGACATACTGAGAGCAGGCACCGTCAGGTCCAAGTCATGGTCCAAGAATTGGCCCCATTGCATCAGAATGTGTGTAAATCGGTCATCTGGCGTTATGGTCTCTGTGCCAACCATTGCTGTTGAAACAAGGCGAGGTAGAGGGAGGCGGTAACCATTGTACAAGCGGTTGGGTTCTGTTCCCCGAGGAAGGCTGAAGCCATTTTCATAGACGGGTTTGAGAATTCTCTGGAATGCGGTCAGTGACGCCCCCCACATGGAATGCTGGAGGTTGTTACACGTGCCATCGTGGGTTCGATACTTTTGGTGGAAGCAGATGTCTGAGCAGTTTGGGAAGCGTCTGTGAGCCGTGCACCCAGAAAGATTGGCGATTAAGTCAAGATAACGTGGGGAAACCAGGTCATTGTAACGGAAATCTGAAACAAACCAGATAAATGAAAGCTGTTAGTTAACCACTTTAAATTGGAAAGTAGTTTCCCCCCAACCCCCCTCCCACCCGAGGATTTTGAAGAAGTCATCTGAACATTGGAAGAATAAGAGACCGTTCTTTTAGCTTGATCCAGTCACTTAAAATGTAAAAACCTATTTGTTAGAGCATGGAATACACGAACAAATCACAAGTGTCAAACATATCTTACAAATATTATTGTTGTGTAAGGTGCTGTACACAATGCCGAATTAAAAAGAAGACCATACAAGTTTGAATACCTCATTCAAACTGGTTTTAACTCTTTGCTGCAAAGAGGGACAAAAGTCCCTCATATTCACCATTAGTTTCAATAGAAATGACGAAACATTCATGGAAACTGGTTGGAAGCAGCTCAGTTCCAAGTGGTTGGATTGCTCCCATTGGAATTGCAAGCTGTTCAAGCTCACTTTTCAACTAGGAAAGAAGTCTGGTAACAATAACTTGTCGATGTCGTCATTTCTTATCCCAGCACATGTTCCTGGTCAGGAGAAAATCTGGGAGTGTCGGAGTGACTGAAGCCTGTTTATTAAAGCTCAACTTGCCTCAAAGCCAATACTGGCAACTCCAATGTGACTACAGCAGTTTCAACCGAGGAATGGTTTCAAGATGAAAGTAAAAAATCCTTGTATTTGGGAGATCACCTTTCACGTCAGGAAGATGTCCCAACGTGCTTCACAAGATATATCATAAAGTGGAGTGACTGTGTTTTGTTGGCAAAGTAATCTAAAGTTCAACACCCAAAGACTGAGGCAACAGTTTAGAGTAATGACTTCACACAAGTTGAAAACACATATGGTATTGTTTTGAAAAATATTTCCATTCAATTTTGTTTCAGAGAAATATAATCATGAATTATGGTTTTGTTATGATCAGTAAATGTTTCTTTTTAAATATTGTCAACAAGATGTATTTTAAGGAGCCTTTTTAAAGTGATGAAGTGCTCTGTGGCCCCAGTCACGGGTGCTGGGTTTAAACTGGCGCACCGTGAGGGTGGATCTCTGATGTTCGGGTGGTTTCAGAAAATCGTAGAGGTAGAGTGAGGCAAGACCATGGAGGGATTTAAAGGTTAGGATGAGGATCTTATATAATAATAATAATAATAATCCTTGCATTTGATATAGCGCTTTTCATGTTGGGAGAACGTCCCAAAGCGCTTCACAGAACACACTGTAAAGTGAATTGACTGTATATGTGTGGGCGAACGCGGCAGCCAATTGCGCACAGCAATGTCCTACAAACAGTCGTAGATTGAAAATGACCAATTTATTACTGTTTTTGGTTTTGGAGGGATTATTATTAGGCGTGTGGAGTAGGAAACTTGCCCAAGGTTTCGCTCTGCCTGGAATTGAACTCAGGTCTCTCGCTTGCAAAGCGAGTGCTCTAACCATTGAGCTGCAGGACTCTTGTATTCGATCCCCTGGGGGATGGTGAGCCAACAAAGCTGGGTGAGGATGGGGGGTGATAGGCTCTTGGAACCTGGTGTGGGAGAGGACACGAGCTGCAGACCTCTGGAATGTCTGCGGCTTATAACAATTATAATAATCATGTCTTCGAGACATCTTAAAGCATTTAACAGAATATGCTGTAAAGTGAATTGACTGTATATTTTGTGGATGAAACGCATCATCCAATTGGACACAGCAATGTCCCACAAACAGTCGTGGATTGAGTGACCATATTATTATTATTTTTGGAACGGATTATTAATCACGGAAAAACGATCGACTAATCGACTAACAACTGGGTTCCTATTTACGTTTTTTGTAAAGGACAGTGTTGGGTAGTTCAGAAAGCAAAAAGTTGAAATTGTCAAGTCAGGGCACTCAACTAATTTTAGGGGAAGATGGGCATCTGGAAGGATGAGATCAAACAGGCTGAAAGGCTTTCTTCATTTCTTCAATTGAACCAACCTTGTGATCGTGTTAGTAAACTGAGTCCCATTTGCGCACAATATCAGGAGCATAACTAGGTCCCCACCCACCAGGTCAGCTATAGAACATGATGTGGCATTATAGGGGGGTCGCGGAGTGCGGAAGAAGGGGGAGACTATGGAGAAGGAAACATTTGTTCGAACAAGTTGATCAAAAACAAGTTTCTTCTTTAAAAGGGGTAGAAAATAATCTTTCCAGTTACAATTTGAAGTGGAGTGGAAAATGAGATGGGATGTGATAATAATTAGTGAAAATTGTGATCCAAACCAGCCTTTAATTGTCTACTGGTTTTGCTGGCGTTGAACATCCCAACCTTCGGCACAGTTGTTTGGCTGAAACTTCTGGCTGTTGTGAAACCCAAGTGTTTCAGGGTGTCTTCACACACACTCAGTCATTGCTAGATCAATATATCACAATGCAGCACTATTGAGCGTAATAACCAGAACAGTAAGTGTATATTGAACGGTAGTATCTTGCAAAGAGCAGAGGAACACAGCGACTTGAGAGTACAGATACATTAATTCTTGAAAGTGCACAAGTGTAAAGACTAAAAAAAAGCTAATGATATGCTAGATTTCATACATAGATGTATCGAGTCCAAAAGTAATGTAATCATGTTACGTTTGTAGAAATCATTGTTTGGCTTCATCTGGAGCTGGTTTCCCTTTGAGAAGGTCATATTGCTAAGATGTTGAAAACAAACAGTCCAAACCCACATCCCAAAATGCTTCATTAATACTGTAGCCTCCAGCTGCATTGCAAACAACCCACAAAGGAACAGATCATGTCACAAAACCCATCTTTATAAAATCTCTTCACCTAATTAATTTAACATTGTGTAAATAAAAGGCAATATGAAGCCCATGGGTATGGTGAACTTTTGACTTATGGCACGAGCCATAACTCACTGATGATAGTTCAGTCCACTTCTGGGATAGAACTCCTTCCCCATGGATTCTTATAATATATCCTTCTTCATTGGCTGAGTAAAAACACCTTCAAATAGTCACACTTTTGTTTATTTTTAATACACTTATCCATTAGCTAATACTAATGCTATTTAGTGTTTACCCACATGCCTTTGATAAGAGAAGCCATGTGCCGGAATGTAATGACAACTTTGGCACTGGACCAGCAAAATTCATTTGTTATCTTAGGAAGGATCAAATTCAATATATTGTGAGGGGTTAGGAGGGGAGGAGATAGAGGAAAGTGCAGACCTTGGTGGAGGAGTGATTAAATTCTCCACTGTTTGCTAAAATTTACTAGTCTTGCCAATGGAAACTTATAAAGGAATTTTACCATCTGAAAACTTTCAGATTTCTAAGACTTTAGTAAATTTACCAAGTAGCAGAGAATCAGATGAGTTCACCTACTAAGGTCATTGAACATGGCTGTTTGTGCTCTGCGCGAATTGGCTGCCACTTTTGCTCATAAACGCACAGTTATGGCACTTCACAGAATATCCCGTGAAGCACTTTGCAACATCCTTCTGACCTGAAAGGTGCTATATCAAATGTAAGGATTATTATTATATTAGAAAAAATGTTACATCTATGATGGAATAAATATCTAGATCAACAGTTATTTCTAAACGTGGAAAATATTTTAATATAGTGACTCTGCATTTCTGAGACACACTCATGTATGTGTCTGTGTGTTGGGGGATTGGGCTGGGCGTTGGTGCTTGTTCGAACATTTAGCCTACATAGATCATCAAGAAGTTATGCTGCAATAAATCTTTCCATTAATTTGCATGCCATTACAGTTATCGTTCCAACTGTTGAGGCCAGAGTCAATATTCACTAATTAATGAAAAGCAAACACGAGGATAACTGATGCTTAACACAAACAATACCACAACACGCGGCCGTTACCGCCATTAACTATTTTTGTCTCTTAAAACACAACTTCACATGAAAGCTTTGCACTTACCAGATAACATTGACCACAGAGCCAGGACAGCAATGGCTCTGTGATGTCTCATTGCTGGCTTTCAGGAGAAGCGCTAATAAGTGTTTTAAGATCCTAGAAAAGAAGAGGAAAATAAATGGCTGAATGTATTTTTTCGCTCTCTCTCTTTCTCTCCAAGAGATTGAAAAGTAAAAAGAAAAGAAAAAAGAGATTATTTCAAAGTTGAAATAGGCAGTAAGAAGCTGTGAGAGAAATAAACCCATTAAAGTCAAATTACTTATTGGAAGTGGAACAGGGATCAGAACAAAACACTAAGTATTTCACTCTGCTTTTATTCTCAGATACGTGATTTATGAGGACCCATCAGTAGAATAGTTAGATGGCAAAAGGCGCTTAAAAGAATCTCTGGAGACATATTGGAAGTAGAAAAACCCCAAAAGGCACGTAACTGAGAATAAAATGATCCTGAAATACAAGTGTTTTACTAGCTCCTTGCTGTAGGTTCCATTAAGTGATTAAACTCGTCTCTCTTACATTCTTACTGATCATTCAATTTTCAGCTAATCTCTTCTGTCCTTCTCTTCATTTTTAATCACCTTCCTCAAAGGTTCAGCCATTTATTTTCCTTTTCTTAAACAAGTGTTTAAAAACCTAGGAGTGGGGTATTCCCCACTTGTTAGTAAATCTATTATTTGTGTTGGTGTTGTCTTATAGTTAGAAATTCTCATTATAAGATATCAAAAATGTTAGTTTGGTACATTTGCTGACAAACAATTAATTTTGGACCCTACCCCTCACAATCCATTTTTCTCCTGGAGCTAGCAATGGAGATATCACCAAGGTACTGCCATCCTGGTTCTTGTTATAGTTCCTGGGATTGTCCCAGGCAATACTGGTCATTGAAAAGCTTTCTTGTTGAATGGTGCTCTTAAGCGATTTGCAGTTGAACAACATTAATGGTAGAAACCGACCAGGCTTCATGGTTATCGGTGAAACTTACTTCAATCTCACATTGACAGCCACAGCAATTCTTTTAGGTTGGTTATAATATCTCGTTTGCCTAGCACAATGTCCTCTTTGAATCATCTAAGGTTGTGGGTGGTATTGCACTGTCTACCACATTGCATAATTAAAAGTTAGCACAGTACATGTAAGCAGCTATTGGCTTGCCCTCAATTGTTTTCCTCAATTCTTTCCACCTCCTTTTCTTTCCTATGAAGCGGCATCTGACCTTTTGCTTGCATCTGCTCAATGGTTGAATCTGGGAATGCTCAAAGGCTCACATCTGTGGCCTTCTGGGTTAGTGATTTGGCACACTGGAGCAGTGAAAGTGTTATGTTATTGAACTTTGACATTCAATAAGTTTATTGCATTTGAGTCTGTATCCCTTTGGTCTAGATTTGATTGACCATTCAACAAATCTTTGCTTTTTTTAATGGCGCTTTTCATGTCTGAGACATTTTAAAGCGCTTCACAGAATATAATATAAAGTGAATTGACTGGAATTGACTGTGGGCGAAAAGCAGCAAACAATTACACACAGCAATGTCCCACAAACAGTTGTGGATTGAGTGATCAAGTTATTATTGTTTATTTTTTTTCTTGAGGGATTATTATCCGGCATGTGGGGTAAGGAAACTTGCCCAAGGTTTTGCCCTGCGGGGAATCAAACCCAGATCTCTCACTTGCAGGGCGAGTGATCTAACCACTGAGCTACAGGACTCCAGGATTACAAGCAACAAGCTTGCACACAAGTAAAAATAATCGATGAAATCACATGCTTTCATAGAATGATTGAAGTTAGAGCAAAGAAGGAGGCTATTATGTCTATGCTGGCTTTGGCATCTCTATGTGCAATCTACCTTCTTCCACATTTTTTGCTCTGTTTTGGTAGCCTTTTATAATGTTTCTCTTCAAATGCTTATTCAATTCCATTATAAATGGTCTTAGCTTCAGTGGTGACTTGTGGCAAAGCATTTCATGTTCTAATGACTTTGTATGGGAAAAAATATTCTTCTAACCTGCCCCTCAACTCCTCTTATTTCGTGATCATACCTTTTAAGACCTTTCAAAATCATACCTATCCCATTGAAGTTCACATTTAGGCCTCTCTTGACGTGGTTCTGAATCAGTTGTAGAGTCCGCTCAAAGATCTCTCCTGCTCTTGCAGTTTCCACAGTGAAGGGATCCCGAGGATAGCGGAATAAAGCTAGCAGGTCATTCGGACTCAGTGGGCGTCTAGAACACAAATTACAACAACACTAAAATAAGACAATGTTGCAACACAAGTAGAAATATCAAATCACAAAATACTGCTGGAAATCTGAAACAAAAACAGAAGTCGCTGGGAACACTCAGCAGGTCAGGCAGCATCTATGGAGAAAGGAAAGTGAGTCAACGTTTCGGGTCCACGACCCTTCGTCAGAACTGGGGCATGTTGGGAGGGAAAGGCTTTTAAGGGCTAACAGAGAGGGGGAGGCAGGGCAAGGAAGACAGAGGAGAAAATGGGGTAGAGGACAGGATGATGGGTTAAAGAGGTGTTAATGATGCAAAACAAAGGGAGGATAGCAACAAAACAGGAGAAAAGAGGTGTTAAAAATGCAAAGCAAAGGGGGAAAAATTGCAACAAAATAAGCAGACCAGAGAGAGAAAAGGTGTGGGATCTAGATGATGTGGCAGCGACTTCTGTTTGTGTTAGAAATATCAAATATTGTTTAGACATTGCATAACTCTTTAAGGAACATTTCATTTTCACATCACTTAAATATTGGTGATAAACACTTTTGAAGAATTTACCACTGCAGCCCATTGTTGTGTTTAATGTATCTATTTCTCAATTCACAGACCACAGGTAATAAGGTTCATCTGAAACTGAAATCTGTACTAAGATGTTCACTTTTTCTAAGCTTTTTTCATTCAGTGCATGTTACTATAACTGCTGTTTCAAAATAATAATCTAATCTAATAATGCTTCCATTTGCATTTTATGTCGAAATATCTCAAAGTACGTCAGAGAGTTTTTTGTAAAGTGTAGTGACCGTGTATTTGTAGACAAACATGGCAGCCAATTTGTACACAGCAACGTTCCACAGACAGCCAAGAGTAAATGAACACATTTTTATTTGAAGGTTCCGAGGTGGTCAGGACACCATGAGAAACTGCTTTCTCTTTTCAAATAGTGCTATGGGATATTAAACGTCCATCTGAAGCAGCAGACAGGACCTTCGTTAACAACACTGTATCAAAAGGACAGCATGTCTAAATGAGCAGCATTCCCCTGTACTAGAGTGTTAGTGTAGACAGTCTAGTGACAAGACTCTAGTCTTTGAGAAAATGCCCAAAGCAGCAGACCTTTACAAAAAATACAATTATTATAATTTTTAAATCCATAAGATTTTAAAGTTTGTACTTTGAGTAGACCTTTGACACTATCAATTCTTCAAGTATCTGTTGGGTATCAAATGTGATGGAAGCCAGTGCTGAAAAGTAGACTGATTATCAGAGAAAAGCTATTCTCCCTGCTTTAGCTTAATAAGAACATAAGAACAGAAGAAATAGGAGCAGAAGTAGGCCATTCGGCCCCTCGAGCCTGCCCCGCCATTCAATAAGAGGGGAGATTGCAACTAAACAATAAGATCATGGCTGATTTTCTTACCTAATTCCATTTACCTGCCCTATCCCCATATTCCTTAATCCCTTTAGTTTTTAAAAATCTATCGATCACATAAAGGACATAAATATAAATAACATCACTGAATATGTTCAATGACTGAGCATCCACAACCTTCTGGGGTAGAGAATTCCATAAATTCACTACCTTCTGAGTGAAGAAATGTTTTCTCAACTCAGTTCTAAAAGTTTTGTGGTGATTTATTTGTCAGCTTGGCTGCCAGATCGTTAAAAATGTTTTGTGTTAATCAAGCATTTGACATTAATCTCACCCATTATAACAGATCTCCACCTGTCTGCTTGTGAATCACTATCTGCGGTAATAATGCACAGTATTTTCTTGCTTGTTTGTATTTCTTCCCATAAGGCAGGTTTACCTTCGCAAGATCAAACAAAGCAAAGTGCTTAAAATAATCCTTTATCAAGTTTCGCAGGATTTGTGAGAAAATAGGGCTTCAAAATCTTGGCCTCCTGCTAATGTCCAAACAATTCACAGCCCTATGATTAATATCTTACTATCACTGCCAAATTCATGTTGGAACAAATCCACCAGTGGATTCCTTTATGAAGAGAACTTGGCAAATTTGCCTCCACCCCCTTACTGATATCACACTGAAAGTGGGACTCTTGGCTTCATGCTGCAAGGATTAGTGACAGAGTCGAACTTTGATCTCCTCTGTGTATCTCCAGGCAAAAGAACAGGCAGTGTGATCAATACACTGTGGTCTATGCTCCACAGCTACACAATTGGATTAAAAAGGAATCCAAGGTCTACAATACTGTAAACAATCTCTGAGCTGTACCTCAATCATCTTACCAGACTCCCTTCATGAATGCTGTAATGTTCAGGACTACAAAAGATTATTCCAGTCCATCTGTCTGGTCACAAAGTAAAAACAAATCTTACTTTATCTTTTATATTCCTCAATTGAATTCTTCAACATAAAAGCTATCTGAATACGTTTATTCTGCATATTCACTTCTCCATTCAAAGAGCTGTTTTCCCTTTGTCTTCCGGGCTCGAGTCTGTGTCCCTTTGCTCTAGATTTGATTGACCATGTTAAAATTATTATTAGGGTTCAGCTGATCTATGTCATATGGATCGTGAATATTTCAATACAATCTCTCCTGAGCCCTTTTCTTCTTTGTACCAAAGGAAATGCAGCATTGATCGTGAAGTAAAATACAGCAAAGTTGCCAAACAATAATAAATTGCAATTTATTAAATGCTCTGTGGGAACCTTTTCCATGGAAGTAATTTATGTCACTAGATAAACATGTGCATTCATCTCAATCATTACATTGAAACATTTGTTTTAGGGAGTTATTTTCCCAAATTGTTTCTGAGCTTGGCTGCACTTGGGACAAGAATAATAAGAATTTGCAGACTATTAAATAACTTCTCACTTGTCAAACAAGTTCCTGCGCGTGGAGTTGATTGCATTGTCAACGCTATTGATAGCTTCACGAATGGAAGACTCAACAAAGTTGTCACCGGTCCGGACCCTCTCTGGAACTGTCAAGAGAGACAAAAAGTAGAAGGGAACTGAAGGGCATAGAATCAAGACTAAATACAGTACTCAATTACTCTCTGTTACTTTCCAGTGCTGGAGTCCCCCATTGAATAGTTTGATACGCAGTAAAAATTGGGTTTGTATTGCTGTTGATTTTAAATTAACTTATAAACTTAATTACAACAATGTAATTTTCATGTTCTTGGGCAGCCCAATATAAAGGACTGCCACCTTAAATGTTTTAGTATTGCCAAAGAGTTAGTCATACCCTTCTTAAAAAAGTTAACCCGTGTCAAATCCTTCTTAGTGAAAGTCTACACCTGCACTTACAACATAGTTCACAATACAATACAATTTACATTTATAAAGGGCTTTTCATTTTGGAAGGACATGTCAATGCACCTGACAATTCTGGATTGGCATCCAAGATGGGAGTGGGAGCTGAGGGGGAGGGCAAGGATGACTGAAAGAGCAGTCAAATAGGTGTGTGTCATGGTGTGCCTTGAACTTAGTTATATATGCGCAGAAGTCTTCTTAACCCATGGCAAGATCGGTCAGAGTAGATGGTATAAATATGTTTTCTGCTTCAAATTGTACTGTACTGCTGGAAGTGATCTCAAAATTTCTCAAGAAGTGTAGAAGGGGAATAAAATGATTTCAATTACTTGGCAAAAGAGTAATAATTCTGTATATTGATCTGGCTAATGCAAAACACCAAAGCCAGGGACAAAAGGACAAGCTGTATAGAAGATGAGTGCTTTATCAATCTTGTACAATAGGACAAGACTAAAAGGGGAAAAAAAACTGTTGGGGTACATTGGGATCAGATCCTAAGCAAACAATATAATAATAATCCTTGTATTTGATATAATGACTTATCACAATGTTTTGCCGGCTCGAAGCATTTCACAGAATATATTGTATAGTGAATTGATTGTGTATTTTGTGCCTAGCAGTATCCTACAAACAGTTATAATAATAATCCTTGCATTTGATATAGCGTTTTTCACATCTTCTAGACGTCTCAAAGAGCTTTACAGAATTTTGCTGTAAAGTGTATTGACTGTATATTTGTGGGAAAAACGTGGCAGTCAATTGCGCACAGCAGTGTCCCACAAACAGTCGTGGATTGAAAATTACCAATTTATTATTGTTTTTGTTTTTTGGAGGGATTATTATCAGTGTGGAGTAAGGAAACTTGCCCAAGGTTTCGCTCTGCCTGGAATTGAACCCAGGTGTCTCGCTTGCAAGGCGAGTGCTCTAACCACTGAGCTACAGGACTCCACGAATGTGGAGTTGTGGAATGAGTGACCAATTTTTTTTTGAGGGATTATTTCCCCCAAAAGCAATCCACCAATCGACTAACAACCAGGTTACTATTTACTGCTAGGTAAGCAGAAGCATGTGGAGTAAGGAGAGATGCCTAAGGTTTGCCCCACCCAGGAATTTAACCCAGGTTGTCTCACTTGCAGGGTAAGTGTGCTAATCATTTTGCTATGGGATTCCACATATCTCTTCCGCTGCTTTAAGAAATTATATCAAAAAGTTCATAGGAGACTCCTCTATTTTAACGTTCCTCTTTCTTATTGAAGCAATTTGTTTTGTATGCAAGATAAGTTGCACCAAATATATTTATAAAATAAAGAAATGAAGCACTGATCAGAAACATTTCCATACTGATAATAACATCTGGAGCCAAAAATTGCATTCAGAGCAAAATTTGATCTTCAAAAGAAAGTGTAATGTTAAATGTTTATAACAGCAATAAAACAACTGAAAATTCTATTGCACCATTGTACAAGGTAAAGATTTAGCCTCACTAACAGGAGAACCAACAACTATTATATAGTCCCAACAGCAATACATCAGCAAAATAAAATTGCCAGCAATTCATTACTGTAGTGATATCAAATACTTATTATCAATACATTTCACTGTAAACCATCCTGTTTTATTCCGACAAAAACAATGATTTTGGAAATGTCAATTAGGTCAAGCTAATATAACTTATTTTTCAAGAGAACAATCCCAACTTCCTTATTTTTTCCTTAAAAGTTAAATTGTAAATGCATTTGATTGTGCTTTCAGTCATCTTTCTCCTTCCCTCCCTCTTAAGGTCCTGCCCCGGTTTGGGTGTGCAGCCAGCAGTGCAAAGTGCCTTGAGATTGCTTCCTGGCATTGAAAGCCTCATATAAATGTAAATTGTACTCTATTGCATAAATTCTTGACTCAGAATCATTTTGGATGTTCATCTTCCTACTTAGCTACTAGCAATAATATGCTTTCTAAAATGGTGTGACCAAGACTGCAAACTGTGGGAAGAAATATGGAGTATTGTAAGGATTTGTTTTGTTCAGTTGGTGTCTGATAATAATAATAATCAATAATAATAATTTCTCATACAAGTGAACACCCATCATCAAGCTTAAGAGTATCCAGGCCAGACTGAGAGTTCCACGTATGTATGCTACCTCCGCACGTGTGTTTCCTTATGTCTGGATTGAAGTGTGCACTCTATTCCAGGAGGGCTGCACCCTGCTTAACTAATTTCACAGAGGCCTAGGTACAGGTTAGCAGAGACTTGAGGACTCCAGTGTGTGTGTTGGGATACTACTTCATTTTAATCAGCTAAATCTGTATAGTTTGTCATTGAGAGCACAGTTCTTTGCAGTACTAATAGGGTTCCTTTGGAATTCCTCTTGATCTGCAGGAAATCTGCTGTGGAAATAGAACTTGTTGGAATGGACTTCAGCACCTCGTGATGTCCTCCCAAAGTGAAAGCCGCTATACAAATGTAATTTGTTGTTATTCTATAGTCCAGAATGATGTACTTCCAATTACTGGGAATCATCCCTGTTCGTGTGGCTCTGATTCCTCAATGTGGAATCCTAGGAAAATGCCACAACTTTGACTCTAAAAATGTATGAAACTTCATCGCTATTTAAAGAAATTAAGGTACAACACACTAAATAAACTTGGACAGAAACTAAAAATGTAATGATTAATTAGGAGTTGCACCCTAATTAACCTCGACAGATTGCATTTCATTAGCAAATAATATGCATGCTATTGAAGTCGAAAACTTGTTCTTTTTTCAGGGCGAACTATTGCATAGCTGGAATTACTCACACATTAATCAAATCTCAATGAATAATAGTTCAATGAAAAATTATTGCAAAAGATTTGCTCAAAAATTCCTCATGCTAGTGAACCAGAGCTGCAGCTAGGACAGATGCTCTTCAGCCTCACATCACTTGTAGATGCAAGGAAAGTGTGATAATGATAATAATAATAATCCTTGCATGTAATATAGCACTTTTCACATCTTCTAGATGACTCAAAGCGCTTCACACAATATAATAATAATAATCCTTGCATTTGATATAGCGCTTTTCACGTCGGGAGGACGTCCCAAAGCGCTTCACAGAAAACACTGTAAATCGAATTAACTGTATATTTGTGGGCAAACGCGGCAGCCAATTGCGCACAGCAGTGTCTCACAAACAGTCGTGGATTGAAGTGACCAATTTATTATTGTGTTTTTTTCTTGAGGGATTATCATCAGACGTGTGGAGTAAAGAAATTTGCCCACGGTTTCGCCCTGCTGAGAATCAAACTCAGGTCTCTCGCTTGCGAGATGATTGCTCTAATCTGAGTTGCAGGACTCCAGCTGATTGGAGTCAAATTCGCTGAAATTCAATAACTACCAGTGCACATTTACTTAGAGGTCATTCAATAGATCAAAATTGTATTCAGAACCGTCAGCCTCTGCCCTCTTATACCATACATAATGTGTCTAAAATGCAATGCTGCATTTTGAAAACTGGATTACAAAGTATCCAATTCACATTGTTTGGATTTTAAAAAAAGTATAAGTTTGATTGGTTTAAGTCCAAAGAAAGGCTCAAATTTATTTTCTCGCATTTTGTCCGGCTTTCTGACCTTTTCTCAGCCACAAAAAGTGAAACGGGCAGCCAAGTGGGCACAGCAGTATCCCACAAATAGTCGTGGATTGAGTGAGCAAATTATTATTGTTTTTTTCTTGAGGGATTATTATCCCCGGAAAGCGATCTCCGCCAATCAACTAACAACTGAGTTCCTACTTACTGCTAGGTAAACAGAGGAATAAATGTGTGGAGGAAAGAAATTTACCCAAAATCCTGCCAGGAATAGAACCCAGGTCTCTCGCTTGCGAGGCAAGTGCTCTAACCACTGAGCTACAGGATTCCATGAAGAAGAGTCCACAAAGATACAATGTTGGTACTAACTCATCAATAATAGCTATACAGTGCACTCTAGTCCCAAATCACTGCTACTTCCCAGTATCTTTTCATATTGTAATTATTGTACCTTCTAATAGGCAGAACTTAAAATCATACAATTTCAGTAGAAATCTATAATTATATTCTCAATAGGCCAATGCACTATAGATGTCATGAACAGCATTCATAACTCAATGAAGCAGTCACAAAAAATCAATTGATCTATTCATGAAGAATTGTGGTATTGAAAAAATACTTACCCGTCACGGACAACAGCATATTTGTCGTTGCCTGGCCAATTGTATTCCTTGCAGCACACTCATACCTCCCTTGGTCCGCCTGGCCAATGTCCCTGATACCCAGTGTACCCTCGGAATTAATATGGAATTTTCCACTTTCTGTAATCTGAACTCCATCCTGTTATGACAAACACATTCATTCTGTAGCTTTCAGTGGAAATGCTACACTGGGTTTCTCAAACAAGTTTCAGATCATTATTAAAGTCTTATTTGGGTTTCTGTAGAAGACTAGAATTCAGAAGGCTCTGAATTGGTTAAATCGGGACTCCTTCTTAAAATTGGAAATACACTATTCCGAGCCATGGGAACTCTGATGGGATCGAATTCAGGAGCAGACATCCAATAGACAATTTGAATTATTAAGGAACCCTGTTAAGAATTACCACAAGATAGATTTCATAGTTCCTACTTTGTGGTTAATATTATTTTCCAAATTTTATTTCCACTTCTTTTAATTATTAATTTTCAGAGCTTTTTTTTATAATCCAGTAAGGAGGAAATACTGGCTATTCTGATTTAAAAATTCAGAAAACTGCTCTTGTCCAAGTAGAAGTACATTTGCCTCTCATGAGAGCATGCAGATTGGAGGTAGAGGGGAAAATGGGCAAATATGTCTTACAAGGAAGCAGCCAAGCCGAAAAACCCAGAGAAATCAGTAGTTTAATGTTTATTCCAGCTATTGTCTCCATTAAGGCGCAGAAAGCATCCATCCCATCATTCTTATTATTGGTTGATTTTCTGCTCCTCGTACCTTAGTCCAAGTAACGGTGGGGTGAGGTTCTCCTTGAGCACTGCAGGGTATCTCCACATCCTGACCAACATCTGCGCTAATATCCCGTGGCACAGTGGTAAACACTGGTATCACTGGGTGCAATTTGTAATACAAAATTAGAATTTGAGACCAGACATAGTAGAAATCAAGTTAGTGCAATAAATTATTAAACACTACGCAGAAATAATTACAAAACACACAAAAATATAATATTTTAGAAATAATTATATCATCCAATATTACAGCTATGTTTCAATGGCTTGACAATGAGAGTGTCATAAAGTGCAGAATGAGAATAACTAATTTCACCTATGAAGCCCACTCTTTCCACAAACCAAGTGCATATAATTGGCCATACTGTGGACTCTACTCCATCCATTTAAACTGCTGCAGGAAAGTTCTACATGGATTCCATCTCATCCCCATCATGGAGTACTGGAGCTCAGTGGTTAGAGCACTCGCCTCACAAGCGAGAGACCTGGGTTCAATTCCTGGCAAGGCAAAATCTTGGGCAAGTTTCCTTACTCCACACGCCTGATAATAAACCCTCAAGAAATAAAAGCAATAATAAATTGGTCACTTCCATCCACTACTGTTTGTGGGACACTGCTGTACGCAATTGGCTACTGCATTTCGCCCACAAATATACAGTCAATTTACTTTACAGTACATTCTGTGAAGCGCTTTGAGACGTCTAGAAGACATGAAAAGCGCTATATCAAATGCAAGGATTACTATTATTATTATCTTGTGAAACTCAGAATATATCTAAGGGATTGCACATCATGGAATAATAAATACCCTCTGATGCAATCTACTCTCGGAGCAGAGTATTGGCCTAAAGTGCTTGATGCATTTTTCCTTTCCTGATATGAGATGTTACTGTACCTTTGGGCTGTATCGTTAACTGGACAGATGCTCGTTTAACCTGCACCACATTGATAGCCTGACACTCATATTGGCCTTGGTCATGAGGGGCTACTCGAACAATCCGTAAGGTTCCGGTGGGCAAGACCGAATGTCTTCTGTCATTGGGGAGCTGTCCTCCTAGAGAACAGAAAGCAAAGCAATATTTCTTCAGTCAAGTAAAGTCTGCTACAACTCACAGCCGTTAAACTGGACAGTGTATACAACTACAGTGTATGAGCATTTCACAGTGCTGCTATTCTAGACCACTTCTGCTTTTGGTTGTGAACACTTCAAAGAGGTTTTACAAGACAAAGTTGATTATGACAGGATACTTTTTTTAAAAAGTGAATGATTTATTTATTCTGTAAGGTTATTGGTTATTGTAAGGTATCTTATATATTTAACATTTACATGTGGAACAATGATTTATTCTGAACAATGTTATCCCAAACTGTCTTTAAGATGAATCTAATAGATGAAGTTTAGACCTTAACTGACATTTTACAGTTTTAGCTAACAACCCAAAATGTAATTGCCAGAAAATGTGATGCTTTGCTTTAACGAAATATACCTGCTTTTGTCCAAGCAATGACTGGGGTTGGATTGCCTTCAGCTGCACAGTCAAAGTCTACCGTATGCCCCTCTATTATGACCTGGTCCATAGGAGTGACTGTAAATCTCGGGGGGGCTGGGTATATAAAGGATAATGTTCAGAAACTATTAGGAAATGAGAATACACTGTAAAACAATAGTACCACATTATTGAATGAAACACTTAGATAAAGGTGGAACAATTAATCAAATAAACTCACATATTTTATTATACAATTTCCTTACATCTCATTTTTTATTAAAAGAAAATGCTTATTAGCAGTTTAGGTTAATGAATGAAACAAACACAAGAGATTACAGGAATCAAACTGCACTTTGGATCTTATTACTGGTATAATAAAGTAGAACGTTAATTCATTTATTATTAAAACATGGTAACTGCAAGAGTTTGCTATGAATAAAATTTCACTCAATTTCTTCAGTATTCTTACTAATAGAATGCCATTTATAAGCAGGATCCTCATTTATCCAAGTGTTGTGTACCAAAGCACTCTCTTTATTACATTTGGTAAAAGTGTGAATTTGAACTAAGCACAGATTGAAAGTCCTGTTGATTAATTTTTTTGGCCATATGAAAAAGTCTGTGTGCAGCTCTCTCTCTGTATCTGCCTCACTCTCCCGAATTCAATTGTGGAGTCTCTACAACTCACTCCTTCCCTTGCCTCCTTCAAGTTCTGTCTGAAGACTTTCCTCTTTGATCGCACCTTTGGTCATTTTTCTCTCCCCTGCCCCTTGGCCCACATGCCCTTGCCTCCCAGCCCCAGCTTTGGGGATAATAACATGAAATAGGTGTATATGTTTCCTAACCCTGGGAAGGTCGTAGTCAACTTAGCCTCCCTGTGCAGCCCCAGCTGAGACCAGCAACCTCAATAAAAACCAGCGATCTCCTGATCTGTAAACTGCAGCTTTATCTAATACACCATCAGGGCTGTCCACGTGACTCTTTTCTCACCTCACACTATCTTATTCTTTTTTGTCTCTTCCTCTAGTTTAACAAACAATACTATGATGAATTCTTCTCTGAATATATCTCCCAAGATCAAATTGCACACACATTCCTTTGGTTGCTGTAACCAGCCTTTTAATAGCAGAAAAGGTGATCATTTAAATTTTCTGAAGTTGAACAATGCAAACCATGGTGAATGAGTGTGCACTATGTGATTTGATATGCATATCATTTGTACTCCACAGGTGTTAATAATAATAATCCTTGCATTTGATATAGCGCCTTATCATGTTTTTGAAACGTTTCCAAGCGCTTCACAGAATATACTGCAAAGTGAATTTGTATTGTGGGCAAAACATGGCAGCCAATTGTGCGCAGCAGTGTCCCATAAACAGTCGTGGATTGAAGTGACCAATTTTTTTTAAGGAAAAGCGATCTGCCAATTAATCCCATTAATCCTCAAACAGTACTTCCAGGAGTGAAGCTCCAGTTTAACTCACACTACCCCAGGCTCCCGCTTATCTTGCAGGTTTGTAATAAGCCTTGTTAAGCACTCTATGCGGTGCAAACATAGTAGTAGAAAGAGGGTTTAGTCAGAAATCTGGATGGCTGAAAGAGCAAATGAAACAATTGCAATTGATGAATGAGCCAAATCCTGTTGCTTTAACTCAATTGGAACAATCTCCTCTGACCACTGGTGCTGTGCTGTGGGTGTGTTCAACGTCAAACAAATGGCTCTCCATGGAAAGGAATAATTTTATACTTTATTCATTACTGGGTTATGTTTTAAAATGGAGATTTATGAGACACAGTATCTTTGCGTTTGAGTTTCCTATGGTTTTTCAGCCCAGTTCAATGGTGTTTGATTTACTATGAAGGCTCTCGTTAGGAAAACATGCTGGGTTGTAAAAGAATTATTTGTGTTATAGTTAATGCTTTGCTTTGTTTCGAGAGCGGAAGCTTGCAAAATCGAATGAAGTATTTGAGAATTGTGCCATCCTTTTCTCATCCACTTAAATGGTATAAACTGCACCTTACATTTCAAAACTGTCACCCGTCATGGATTCACATTTCTGGCGTAAAAACTGAGGGATGTGATTTGATCTCCGGTGAGGATTATTATCATTTCAACCCAAATTACGATGATTTGATAATTAACAACAGCAAGGTGATATCCCCCACCCCTCATCCTGACTTTAGCTTACTGATAAGATACAGAGACCCATCACAATAATTAACAGTATCCAAACCACATGAGAATTCTAATAATAATCCTTTGATATAGCACCTTATCACGTCTTCGAGAAGTCTCAAAGCGTTTCACAGACTATACCTTAAAGTGAATTGATTGTACATTTTGTGGGCAAAATATATGTATGCCACCTACACGCAGAAAATTTCCTGGAACTGGTATGAAATGTGCTCTCTCTCCATGGAGGTCTTCCCACAACACTGAAGGTGGATGACCCTCGAATAACTGATGAGAAATCTCTGAAACTTGGGACAACAGCTGTGTTATCTGGAGTCTGGGTTTGTGATCATATGTTCATACAGCTTGGATTTTTTTTTTTTTTTGGGTCTGACATATGCGGAAATCCATCACCACGCTTAAGGATATCCAAACCAAGCTGAGAGTTCCATGCATCTACACATGGAAATCCCAGAGATAGATTGTTGGAAATGGAATACGCATCTCTCCCTGGAGGGATGCATTCTGCTTGCCTAATTTCGGAAAGTATTAGGAGCAGGTTGGCAAGAGCCAAGGCCTGGTGACCCCAGAGTGTGCTTTGGGGTACTGCTGGATCTAACCAGCTAAAACCGCATAGCTTGCCAATGATATTGCTGCTTCCCTGCTGCTTGTCCAGCTAGGACCATCCTATCGGTTAGGGCTTTGACTTCCAGGGTTAACAGGAGCTGAGTGGGATGATTCCCTGCCCCAAGTGACTGATCTGCCCTTCCAGGTCCTGCCGTTGAGCTAGGCTGGTTGTTATGTTATCAGCAGTGCCCTGGGACACTTGCAGACCAGCCTGGCTCAGGAACCGGACTACTGAGACCACCACAGTTGGCTCGATTCTGACATTCTATTGACAGGCATGTCACTTTGGAGCCAGTTCAGCTCTAAAGAGAACCCACTTACCTCTCCCCAAAGAGGCTTGGAATCCACTTTGATAGATATAGCAAAAGCTAAGCACCCACTGCTCAAGCTTTTCACCTCCAACTTTTAGAACAATCACTTAATGGGTAGTGATTATGAGCTGTATGAAGATGGTGGCAATGCTCCAGAGCAAGCCTTTCATGCTGAGCTATGAGGAAGGCTCATCTGGTCATGCTCACCAGGAAGCTCACCTCGTGAGGGCTCAAATGTGTGCTCGTCAGATATCAAATCCTAAGCTGACGTGAAGATCACATGCTTGACAACTTAATGTCATAATTGAGTCAAACCTCTGGCTGTTATAGGCAGTCCAGTTCCTGAACCAGGTAGGTTCACGGTACTCCAGGCTGCTGCTGGTGACAGACCTACCAGCCTGGCGCATTGGCAGGACTCGGAGGGGCAGGCCAGCCAGCGGGAAGCTTGCCAGATATGCTCCCAATGGTAAACTATATGGTTTTAGCTGCTTAAACTCAGTACCACCAATGCACTCTTTGGAACTCCCTATCCTTGTCAGGATGCATCCCTCCAGAGAGAATGTGCACATTCCATTCCAGCACATGGAAATTTTATGTGGTTTGGATATTCTAAAGCTTGGTGATGGATTTCCGCGTATGTCAGACATCTGGCTGATCAAAACAAAAGATCTTAAAGAGTGTAGATAAAATCAATCCTAATAATATGTTTAACACAGTCACAAACTCTATAACACAGGAACAAATTGAGCTTGGCAAAGGAAGGTTGAGTGAAAGTTCAAATTTAATTACTTTACACAGAGACTAGCAAATACTTGAAATATATTATCTAGGGAGGAGCTGGAAGCAGCTTGTGTCAGCAAATTCAAGTGGGAATTAGATAGCATTTTAGTGAAAATATTAATTGGGGGCACAAGATAGAATGTTTCCTATTCCTTTGGGACTGGCCAGATGGATGCAATGCCTCTCCCTTTGCTTCCTTCAAGACACTCCTCTTTGACCGTGCCTTCGATCACCCTCCTTCTCCCACCGCCCTTCACCCTCCCCTATCCCTACCCTCAGCTCGGATCCGAAATATTGATTGTCCAGCACCTTAGGAGGCCCTATACAAATGTAATTTTGTTATCATTGCAACAACAATAACATGTACTTATAAAGCGGTCTCCACTGCAGGATAGAGTCCCAGAGTGCTTAACAGTAGCAGAGCCTGACTCCGAGCCGGCGGAGGGGGGAGAAATTGGCCGTAAGCACAGTTGAAGAGGAAGGTTTTCAGGAGGGAATTGAAAAACGGGGGAGAGAGGAGGCAAGGAGGTGGGATTGAGGGAGAGTGTTCCAGAGTTTTGGGGCGTAGTGGCTGAAGGTGCGACCACCAATGGTGAGGCAGAGGGTGCGAGGGACGGGCAGGAGGCCAGTGCCAGTTGAGCGGAGGCACTAGGTGGTGGATTGGAAAGTGAGGAGGTTGGAGAGGTAGGGAGGTGCCAGAGAGTGAAGGGATTTGAACACGAGTGTGAGGATCTTGAAGTCGATCCGTTTGGTGATGGGGAGCCAGTGGAGCCTGGCCAGAGCTGGTGAGATGTGGGTACAGAGTTTGGTCCGGCAGAGTTCTGAATGAGCTGAATCTTTTGAATAGTGGAGCTGGGGAGACCAGCGTGGAGTGCGTTTGAGTAATCCAGGTGGCTGGTGACAAACGGATGCACAAAATGCTTTGAAATTCACGCATACTGTACTCACTGGATAACTCTTGTGAATTAACTTAAGAACTTTTAAAACTTTCCAGCACTTTTGAGGAATGTAGGTAATTATAAACTGGGCAGTTTGCGGTGTTTCCTAACTATCGCCAAAGATGTTGCCCATTAGGTGGCAGCACACTCCTACTTGTGCATTTTCTTTCAATTTATAATGATGGAGCCCACTATCTTTGACATTAGTTTGGTGATGGTAAGTATAATTGTAAATTATGTGGCCTAGACTGGCTTTTATATTTTGGTTTGTTTACAATCTATTTTCCAAGGTAGATCTGCTGAGAAGGGGCAAAATACATCCTATCACCAACCAATCTATTGATGGGGTGGACTCAGTCCGAGGTCTTGATCCGTAAACACTTAATTTTGAGTTGGGGAGATCACCCTTCCTTATGAAAATAACTGTTGTGTCAGCCTGGCTCAATTTGTAGCACTCTCAAAAGGTTCTGGGTTCAAGTCCTACATCAAAAGTTTGAGCTCACAAGATCTAGGCTGACACTCCATTACAATGCTGAGGGAGCACTGCACTTATTGTCATAAGTGCTGTCCTTCAAATACGACTATAAACCGAGCTCTTGTCTGTCCCTGGTCACGTGTATGCTAAAGATCCAAAGTCACTATTCAAAAAGTGATGGGAGTTTCTCCTGGTGTCCTGGTCATTCACTTCAAAGCTGTTTGTGGGACATTGGACAAATTGGCTACTGTGTTTGCCTCCAAATAAATCGTCATTAAACTTTGTAGTGAATCACTTTGAGGAATTTTGACAATGTAATCATCATCAAATGCAAGGATTATTATTATTCCGGAATATAAAGTAATTTAGAAGCTGCTCTATGGGCTTTGATTTACAATCACACTTGTCACTGCTTCAGTAATATCAAAGATGGTGGAAACTGGGATTTAGAAAGGAAGTGATAACCTAGTGAGAGTGATGTTCTGCTAACTAGCGAGTGACAACTGAGAAACACCATAAACTTTATTCCATTGCTTCTAAAACCATGTTGGCTGCAATTGTGAACTCCATGATCTTCGAAACAAATGTGATGCCATCATGCAGAATGGTCTCAACTATGTTCCTATATTCTCATTATTAATATTGATTTGTCTATAATTCACTGATTCAGGTCCTATGTAGACTTGCAATAATACAAGATATTATGCTGTCCACCCCCACCCACCCCCTTCCCCCAACTGTGTTTATGTAATTCTTGAAAATATTAACCATGGCCTTCCCTACTTCCTCACTCATTTCCTTAAGGATTGCAGAATTTATCCCATCCGGTGAGAGGTCTCCAATTTTTATTCATTACTCATACATATATATGCCTTCCTGATCTCTACATATGTTATAGATTTCTGAGACAATTTGACTAGATCTGGAATATTGCCAAACTCTTCATTTTTGGAGACTGATAGAAAAAATAATTTAACACATCTGTGATTTCCTGATTCCCTGCATAATATTTTCTACTCAGCCTATCCCTTAAAGACCTTATTCAGTTTAAACACTCTTTGAGGTCTCTCACATGCTGCTTGTTAAAATAGCAAACTTGTCGTTACTTGTTTACAATGGGGAATCCTGATGTCTTCAATTTTTCTATTCTTTTTAATTCTCATCCAATACAGTGCAAGACAAATGTACATTTATATAAAATATTTCATATCAGAGGAAAGCGCTTAACAACCCTGGTTTGGCACCTAAATGGTGTGGGGAGTAAAATTTGCAACCCTCCAGTCCTCTGGCACCACCCCGATTGAAAGATTGTGGCCAGAGCCTCCGCTATTTCCGCTTACTTCCCTCAGTAACCTGGGATTGCATCCTGTCTGGATGGTGTGACTTATATACCTTGAGCACCGTCAATCTTTTTGGTTTATTCTTATCTTATCCAATTTCTCTACCATCTCCTCCGATTACTGTGGCATTGGTTGCATCCTCTTCTTTTGTGAAGACAGATGCAAAGTACTCATTCAGTATGTCATCCATGCCTTCTGCCTCAACAAAAAGATTTCCTCTTTGGTCCCTAATTTGCCCCACCCTACCTTTGACTAACCTTTTATTCTTTAGATGTTCATAAAATACCTTAGGGTTCCCTTTTATGTTACCTGCTTTTATATTACTGGATGACAACAGGTAAGGCATACTATTACTTTTCTTCATTTATTAACACTGCATATATGTTTTGTGCCATTCAACATTTTTCTCCCCCAGAGAAGTGATTTTCTTCCTTCAGAGGTGTGGGTTATTTTTGGTCTAAATCCATATGGACTTTCTTATTATTATTATTATAGACTGGACTTGATTAGTTTATACCTTAATTGTATGCAGCTTCACAAACTCTGGGAAATAAATGTACTCAGTGGGGTTATCCCTTCAAAGAAAAATAAATTAAAAACTTTTTAAAAAATGTGGTCAGTCTATCCATGATTATGTGTGGGACACTGCTGTGCGCAATCGGCTATCGTGTTTTGCCCACAAAATAAACAGTCAATTCACTTGTCAATACATTCTGTGAAGCACTTTGAGATGTCTCAAAAACATGATAAGGCTCTATATCAAATGCAGGCATTATTTGTGGAGTCCTGTAGCTCAGTGGTTAGAGCATTCGCTTTGCAAGCGAGAGACCTGAGTTCAATTCCAGGCAGGGCGAAACCTTGGGCAAGTTTCCTTACTCCACACGTCTAATAATAATCCCTCCAAAAACCAAAAACAATAATAAATTGGTCATTTTCAATCTACGACTGTTTGTGGGATATTGCTGTGCGCAATTGGCTGCCGCGTTCGCCCACAAATATACAGTCAATTCACGTTACAGTGTATTCTGTGAAGCGCTTTGGGACATCCTCCTGATGTGAAAAGCGCTATAGCAAATGCAAGGATTATTATTATTATTGTTTATTATTTTTAAGTTCATTGTAATGTGGATCTAGTGCATCGCCTGAGGAGGGTATTTGTCACGTTACTTTAAGAAAATGTATTCATACCAAGAGCACAGCCTACACGTTAGCAAGTCTCAGGTCAGTTTGGATTCAGCTTGAGACAATGTGAACATTTAACACAGACATGTCTGAATAAGTATTGTACTGCGGAGTGTGAGTCATGCTTACTTTATTCTGCAATGTCAGAAGCAAAGGCTTTAAAAGAAAAAACATAAAATCAAAACTTTGCAACCTCTCTGAGGCTCAAAGGAAAACCAGCTCATAACTGGAACAAAACAGTTGCTGCATTTTCCATCTAACCTTCAACAGCAATAACAACTTGGATTTATATAGCGCCCTCCACGCCGGACGGCATCTCAGAGCGCTTCACAGTAACGGATCCCAGGAATGAGCCAGGGGGAGGGGGAGGAAGGTGACCAAAGGCGCTGTCGAATAGAAAGGTCTTCAGCAGAGACCTAAAAATGGGAAGGGAGTGAGCGAGGTGAAGGGAGTGAGGAAGGCAGTTCCAGAGCCTCGAGGCATAGCCTGAAGGCATAGCCGCCGAGGGTGGAGCGGAGGACTTGGGGGACGAGGAGGAGGCCAGACCCGGAGGAATGAAAGCAACGAGTACTGTTTTGAGGAGAGAGGAGGTCAGAGAGGTAGGGTGGTGCAGAGGAGTGCAGGGACTTGAATACAAGGGTGAGGATCTTGAAATCGATCCTCTCTGGGATAGGCAGTTTTGTGCGGGTGAGAATGCGGGCAGCAGAGTTTTGAATGATTTGGATTTTATGGATGGTAGTGGATGAGAGACCGGCGAGGAGAGCATTAGAGTAGTCCAGCCAAGAAGTGACAAAGGCATGGACCAGGGTTTCAGCAGCTTTTTGGGAGAGGTATTGACAGAGATGGGCTGTCGGAGGTGGTAGAAGGCGATGCTGGTGAGGGACAGGATGTGGGGGAGGAAGGATAATTGGGGGTCGACCCTGACCCCTAGGTTGCGTACGGGTTCGGAGAGTTTTAGGGGGAGGTCGGGTAGGGGAAGGAGGTGAGAGCCTTGAGATTTTAGAAGTTGACGAGAGCCAAAGAGTATGGCTTCTGTCTTGTCAATGTTCAGCTGAAGGAAGTTTGCGCTCATCCAGCCCCTGAGATCTGACAGGCAGGCTGACAGAACATCAGGGGACTGGGGGTCGCAAAGAGAGGTGGAAAAATAGAGTTGGGTGTCATCTGCACACGTGTGGAAATGTACCACATGTCTACGGATGACATCCCCAAGAGGGAGCATGTAGATCAGAAAGAGGAGGGGGCCAAGGATGGATCCTTGGGGTACCCCGCAGGTGACCGAGGTTAGAGCGGGAGGAGAAGCCGTTTGTGCAGATGTACTGCTGGCAGTTTATGAGGTAGGACTCGAACCAGGTGAGCGCGGTCCCACTGAGGAGGATGACGGATGAAAGGTGGTGGAGGAGGATGGCGTGATCGACTGTGTCGAACGCGGCGGAGAGGTCCAGGAGGACAAGGAGGCAGAGGGAGCCCTGGTCACAGATAGAGAGGATGTCGTTTGTGACTTTCACATGCGCAGTCTCTGTACTGTGGGCATGGTGGAAACCGGATTGGAGGGGTTCGAAAAGGGAGTGGGAATCCGGAGGAGAGGGATTGGTTGATATTGTCAAGTAAGTAGAGTTTCTGAAAAAAATAGAGAAACTGTATATTTTCTTTTCATTTTGCCCACAAAATACAGTCATGTACTTTATGGTATATCCTTTGAAGCACTTTGAGATGTCTCAATAATGTGAAAGTTGCTGTATCAAATGCTTGTTATTATATCTTAAAGTATATCAAAATTGATTATCATTATTATATCTTAGCCTGCAAGAGCATTTTGTCTTAATGTTTAAAATCATGCATAAGTATGTAAAATTCTTAAATACAGTCTTTATTTGGAATCTGGTCTTTCACAATTCTGGAAAAACAACCAAAGTCGAAATTAAGACTGTATTTAAGAATTTTCCACAACTCTGGGCAATCTTGGATTTTAAGTCAAAATGCTCTTATAGGCAGAGTGGGATTATAATAAACAATCCTTGCATTTGATATAGTGGTTTTCATGTCTTCTAGACATCTCAAAGTGCTTCACAGAATATACTGTAAAATGAATTGACTGTATATTTGTGGGCAAAAAGCGCAGTCAATTGCGCACAGCCGTGTCCCACAAATATTCGTGGATTGAATGAACAAATTGTTATTTTCTTCTTGAGGGATTATTATCAGATGTGTGGAGTAAGGAAACTTGCCCAAGGTTTCGCCCTGCCGGAAGTCGAGCCCAGGTCTCACTCGTGAGGTGAGTGCTCTAAGCACTGAGCTACAGGACTCCTCACTGGGTCCTGGAGACCTTGTCTGAATGGAAAACAGGACTTACTCCCCAAACCGACCAAGTATCTCAAACTGCAAGCTCACAGTCATTAAACATTAAAAGGCTAGCTAATAAAATCTGAATTTGTCTGAGTTTAAAAGGTTTAAATAAGACTGTTAAAGGAGAAAGAAACCCAAAGAAATTATTGAGGAAGGTGTGGCTAATATGGGATGGCAGCCATAGTAAATAATAGGTTTTTTTAAACTGCCACATTACACATTAAAGCAACTATTCATTCTGAATACTAACCATACATTAGCTTTTTGAGGACGGGACATGCATTTGAATGAATTTTAACTTTCCAGTCCTCAAAACAGAATTTCCTAAGCAAAGCCCTGTGTGAAAGGGAGGGAGGGTGACTCACAGAATGCTATCTGCTCTTACAGGCTCCAAGTGCTCTGAGATGCCATCCAGCGTGAAGGGTGCCATATAATTGCAAGTTGTTGTTGTTGTTCTACCGGAACCCAAGAGCACTGAACATGGGGCAGAAGACCATAGGATTCACCGGGAAACTCAGCCACATAGCTCTGAAGACTCAGGAACAACACTCACTCTCTGGAACTTGTTGCAAAATCTCTCCACTTATTCCCTTTCCGCTTTTTGAACCCTTCTAAAAATCTACCTATTAGAATGCCGCTTTGGGTCACTTCCCTTCTCTATGTTCCCCCCAGTTCAGGCTTAGAGTGCACTTTAGGTTGCTATCTGATGTGAAAGTTGTTATATAAGTTACAAGCTACTTTCGCTCATTCAAATTGAAGTATAGATCTAAAAAGTATCTTAATCATTGCCTATTTTCGATTTTGTGCTTGTCAGAAAGTGGAACCTGAAATCCTGAGAGTGATCCAATGTTTCTTATAACACTTGTGCGGGGAAATGGAAAAATAGGAGAAAATAGTGAAACAGAAAAAAGGAACACTCATCAGTTGCCCCCAAACACACAAAATCCTGGCATCTAATCTAACAGAGTGTTTGAAATGGTGTTTTGGCAGTTTTACTCTTTATTGCTCCAGCAACCTGCTGACAAAACAGTTTCTTCCCATAAAGGAAACATCAGCTCAATAGGGGAGCTTGTAAAATCCCTGAAGTGCAACATAAATGGTATCTAAATATCTCAGTTTTGTAGAGAGTGGAAGCCAGGCATGCATGCAAACTACTGGAATTGTCCTTTCATCCACGGGCACACTGTGTGGATATTGAAACATTGAAACGTCAGTGCTTGAAAAACAAACAGGAGCAAAGATTTTAGGGTTACTCAGTTCATTTAAGTCTGCGGGTTGGAAAAGTTAACAATCTTGTTGGTTTGGGTTATAATGAGGGAATCCCATTTCTGCCAATGATGGTAACTTTATTAACCAATGGAAATGTGCAGCAAAGCTATTTACTTTGCTATTTCGTTTCAGTATTGAATTCTCGTGTTGGGAAATTGAATCCCAGTTCACGATTGAGATCTGCATTCCCCCCCATCTCCCTTCCAGGGAGAGTATATTTTCTGGATAACAGGTAGATTATTGGAATAAGGGAGAAAATATTCCCAGTAAATAGATTCTTTGTGTGTTTTGCAAGTGTAACTCTTTACAAATTGGTCAATGAAAGAAATGCAAAGTTAGAAATCATTCACATCTGGTCAGACAATAAAATTGGGGTGAGGGAAGGGAAATAAAATATAAAGTATCAGGCTATTTATTTAGTTAGTTCTTTATCTGATCTATGCTTTATAATGGTGAGCTGGCATCAACTAGCTGAGTAAATGTGAGATCTACAATGCATTGATTACATAAAAATAATAATTTGTCAAGCATTTTTACTTTTTTTTATATCAAGGTAGATCTTTTAATCTCATTTCCGTGCTTTCCATTTTTTCTCCATACACCCATCACACCATAATAATCCTTAGATTTTGAAAATAACGCCTGATCATATTGTCAAAAAGTCTCAAAATGCTTCATAGGATTTACTATGAATCATGGTGTAGTGACTATTTTTGTGGACAAACAGCACCAAATTTGAGCACAGCAATGTCCCACAAACAGCAATGAAGTGAATGACCAATTTTTGTTTGAAGAATTATTAGCCACGTCACCGGGAGAAACTCCCTTCTCTTTTTGAACAACATAGAATCCTTAACATCCTGAACAGGCAGATGGGACCTACCTTAACGTCTGATCTGAAGGACTTTCTAGGGTTGTAGGTTCATACCTTGTGCCTCCAACTGAGTCAGGCTAACACCCATATTATTATTTCCCAAGTACCTATGTCCCTTTTAAATATCCCAATAGATTCTGCATCTGCAGCCTTCTGAAGTAGTAGATTCCATATTCTTCAAACCTCATTTTATGAAGAAACAACAGTTAAGAAATCCTATTGAGAAATATTCCACTTATGATTTTCTGATAAATATACAACATAGAAGTGAACCAAGACTTGCAGGTACCACAAATACCAGCAGAAATTTAAAAGTCAAGCTGCCTTTTGAAAGCATGCCAGATCTTACACACCGTTGCTTTAACACATAATAACACATACATGTACTGGAAACAAGCAGCATGTGAATGAAGTGTTAGACCGTATCAAATAATACTTTTGACACAAAGTTCTGAGTTTTTCCAGTTAGACCCCTAGAAAGTATGCTGCTTATAAAGGTCAATTTGGGGGTCCTGTGGCAATAGTAGGCAGTGCCAGCCAAATAAATAGCTTAGTGAAAGCACTGTAGTCTCCAAATCAGAAGGTTGTGGTTGTCGGTTCAAACCCCACATCTGAACTTGGAATCACATAGGTTAAGTTAACACTCCAATGCCGTTCTGACGTTAAACTGAGGTCCCGTCTGCCTGTTCAGGTGGGCGTTAAAGATCCTATGGTACTATTCGCAAAGAGAAGGGAGTTTCTCCAGGTGTTCTGGCCAACAATCCCCCAAACAACATTGGTAATTTATTTTATGGTTTGCTTATGGGACACTGCTGTGTGCAAAATAGCCGCCACGTTTCACCCATAAAAAACAGAGTCAATCCAATCCACTTTACAGTATATTCTGTGACGCACTTTGAGACACCTCGATGACGTGGTAAAGTGCAATATCAAATGAAAGGATTATTATTAATATTATTATACGCAATCATTAGGTTTTACTGCTTTGTGGCACATTTGCTATCATTACTTTTTCTTTGGTTGTATTTGCCAATTGTAGTTCATCTAAGCAAACAACATGTCTCACACAAGGAAGCACTTACCTTATTGAAACAGCAAGCCCATATTATGGGTATTTATTGCTTACGTTAATCTGAACATTATGGGCAGGTGCAAAGAGCACAAGCCAAATTATATGCTTTGTTCACAGGGTTATATAAAATTGTATATTAGGTTTTAAACAAGACAGAAAAATAATGGACTAGTAGAACTAGGGTAAAATATCCTAAAGTTGGAGTTCAGTTAGAGTGAAAAGTAAGCCAAACACTAGTTGAGTTCCTGTGTGACAGTACTTTTCTGTATAAAGTTAGAATCTAAACATTCAAGTTGCTGTAGGAATTGCTCTGTGGTCTGAATTTACCAATGTTTGTAGGCTGAATAGTTTTAAGATTAGTAAGGAATTTTGAAAATAGTCTTGAATTCAATCTTAATTTGTGTGTCAGTCTGGCTCTGTTAGGTGGTACTCTCGTTTCTGAGACAGAAGGTTATGGGTTCATGCCCCATGTCAGGCTTGGAACTCATATAGTCTATGCTACCACTCCAATACAGTGCTAGAGATGTGCTGCATTGTTGTAGATGTTGTTCTTTGGATGAGATGCTAAACTGAGGTCTTGTCCGCCTGTTAAAGTGGACGTTAAAAGATACCATGATGTTTCTCCCCATGCCCTGCCGAACAATACCCCAAAATAAAATTATTCATTCACTTCATGACTGTTTGTCAGACATTGCTCTGCGCAAATTGGCTGCCATGTTTGCCCACAAGGTAGTCAGTCACTCCATTTTGCAGTGTACCTTGTAAAGCTCTTTGAGACGTGTATAATGGTATATATAGCATGAAACTATTAATAATAATATAATTTGGAAATAGATTTCTTGCGGTTCCCAATTTACAATTTACCTCAATTTACAATGAGATATTAACCCGTTCACCAAAGGGGAGAAAACAGAAATAAAAATTAACAAGCCAAAGTCTTGGATATTGTTGAATTATACTTCAATTTGATTTTGTTCCTTATTGCACTGAAATGTTTCTACATGGTTCATAGAGGTGTCACTAAAGTATTGTATTCGTCAATGAATGCAGTAGCCAATTTGTACACAGCAAATGACCCACAAACAGGCCCTGAAGTGAACACCCGATTGTTTTATTTAAGAGATTGTTGGCTGGGACATCAGGAGAGATTCCCTTCAGTGGTCACTTTTGAGTCTGTATGGTGGACCATCCATCATGATAACAGTTCAAAGGCATATGATTCAGTCTGTCGTCTGTAGGAATTAAAGAGTTTATGGTCCCAATTGTGAGATTTACAAAAGAATTTGCAATCAAGGAATCCCAGTGGAAATTGAGTTGAGCGTTCAAGGGGAATTTGAGAGGATAAATTTGCGACCCAGTATTTGCTATTTACAAATCTTTTTGATGAATCTCCCAATGAATCTGACAAGGAAAGAGTCAGTTAACATGTGGCAAAACCTAAAGATTAATGCAGCTGGTGACAGGAGGCTCTGCCATATTTTGTGGAACTAATTTATGTACAAATATCAAACAGATTGAAAATGTTGACACACACCTAAATCTGCTGCAAATAGAAAGTGTTAAAAGAATGTAATAGATATGTTCTTGCCTGTTTTCCAATACCAAAAGTACTTAAGTCTGAAAAAAATCTTGCACAAAATTACACTTCTACTTTCTACTGGCTTTGTCTAGTGGAATCAATCATTGCTCCTGTGACTTGTCACATACAGTAAAATGTGCCACTAATAAACTTAGTGATATGCCACAGAGACGATACCAATCAGATGTGCACAATACTCATTTGAATGTAATTGTATTAAAATTTGTAATTTGTTGCAGAATCACATTGGGAATCATTTCACTCTTAATTCAGAACAAATGTCATTGCTTCAATCTCCTCCTTCCAACTTTTGAAGTGCAAATAGGGATGAAGTGTAAACCATGCCTGCGCTGAATTAGATGGAGTATCCAGTTTACCAAATGTGCTCATGGGGACGGAAACTTGTGGTGTAGTAAACTAGATGCAGTTGTGCAGTGCTGTAATTATGCTGGGCATACTGTGGGCATGCGGTCAGTTCTGTAAGTTATTATACGCTTCACTGCTACAGGTTTTTAAGCGTGTCGTTTTCTATTACAAAGGGCTTACCACTGATCCTGTCAGCAAAACCTTGTCCATTACAATCTGGTCAATGTGGTCTGTTTATACCATGCCTAAGGGCTAGCAATTACCTGCTTATAGTAATTTGCTACTGGATTTGATGTGTTTTCATCCCATATTACTAGAGACTCTCCAAAAGGCAGCTATTACAACACAGGCCATCAGGCCATCAGCGGACAGAAAGTAGTTTTGTTTACATATCAAATTGCTGTAAAAGAAACACGACACTAGGTAGATACATACTGGCCAAGAAGGATTTAGGTAAAAAATGCAACTGGCTGAAAAATGCCATGTTTGATAACAGATTAGATAATGAATGAAGGTGTATCAAATCTGTAGGAAATAATGATTTTTTCCCACTGTATAACTGAAAACTTTCTACGTGAGTGAAATCACCCCACCTCCACCCAACATTGGCACAATACTTCCCCTCAAAGCCCCTCAGTGATCTTAATTCCCACTCTCTTAATTCACGCATTAGTAGCTGGGTTGCTATTCCAGACCAGGGAGCTGCTGTTTCGGTATCACACTGTTGCTTCTCAGCCTGCCTCTGGCTAAGATCAAGTATAGTATTGGCCATATAGGGAGACCACGATTCAAACATCCCCATGATTTATTGGAAAGCCATGTCTTCGGGTGTCTATTAGCTGAGATCAGGATAGTAGGGGTTCTGATCTGAGGAGTTTAATGCACCCTCAACAACAACAACACAATTACATTTGTGCAGCGCCTTTCACGTTGGGAGGATGTCCCGAGCCGAGCTAGGGGTCACAAAGAGGAGCGGAGAAAGTGGAATACGGATCTTTCTTAAACCCTTGGTCACCAGTCTCAGGTTGGTCTTGCCCTGGCCAGAGAGGTGCTCCAGGCACGAGACTTGCTCTGAGGTACTACTGTGCATGAAGAATGTTAAATTAATGAAAATTGTTGTTGTTTGTGGTTGTGATGCGTGGAATCAGGTCTGTGTCGTCTTTTGACAATTGTGGTGGGGAAATGGATTTAGGTGGAGATATGGGCTGCCTGAGGGAGCAATCTATGTTCCCTATTGAGGAAATTGTTTCAATTTAATTTGGTCCGGTGGGGGGTAAGTGGGGCAAACTCACTCACCCCCCAAAAATCACAGGATACCAGTAACCTATCAAGCTGTCCTAAAATGCCAAGCTCATCGATCAAAAGCAACAGTAGAAACACTGAAATCTTTGGAACCAACCATTGTACCTGCCCCCACTCCAGCTTCAGCACAATGTTTGTGCCTGGAGGTTTCAGTTCTGGCATTGTTGTATCTGATCGGGGAGTGAGGCGTTTTGGGATACTGGCTTAACTCAAGCTGCACTGAAAACCTGAGCGCCGTTTTTTTTCTTCTCTTTTACATTTTTAATCTTTGCTGGATCTTCCCTGGAGCCAGTCAAGAATCTTGGTGACTTGTTCAACCCTCAACTGTCTTTTCTTCCCCACATCCAAGCCATGACCCGCTCTGCCTTCCCTCACCTCCGCAACATCGTCCGACTCCGCCACTATCTCACCCCTCAGGCCACTGAAATTCTTGTTCATGCCGTTATCACCTCCAGGCTCGACTATGCAAATGCCCTGCTTGTCGGCCTTCCCAACTCCTCCCTCCACAGGCTGCAGATAATCCAGAACTCTGCAGCCCGTGTCCTCCCGCACCAATCTCCGTGACCCCATCTCCCCCATTCTCACCCAACTCCATTGGCTCTCTATCCTTCAGAGGATCCAGTTCAAGATCCTGGTTCTCACATACAAAGCCCTCCATGGACTCGCCCCACCTCACCTCTGCGACCTCCCAACCCCCTACCAACCCGCCTGCTCCCTCCGCTCAGCTGGCTCTGGCCTGCTCTACGTCCTCCAACTCACCCGCCCCACCATTGGCGGGAGAACCTTTAACCACTCTGCCCTCAACCTCTGGAATTCCATTCCCCAATCACTCCGCCTCGCCCCCTCCTTAACCTCCTTCAAGTCCCGCCTCAAGACCCTGCTCTTCGACCCAGCTCGGGTCTGAAATGCTGTACACTATCCAGCGCCTTGGGATGTGCTCCCAATGTGAAAGGCGCTATACAAATGTAATCTTGTTGTTGTTGTTAATCCTTGACAGCATTTTAATACCGAGGTCAGTTGTGTAAGAAGATCAAGTTCAAGAAATACTCCCAGGAGTTTGACCAGATTCATAAACTTTCATTAAAGAATCATCACTCACTTCAATGGCAGCCTGCCAGAGATGGACCTATTGGATTTATCATCCAAGTGGGCCTTTGTTGAGCAGGAAACCTGATGTGGCATTTCCCCACCAGACTGTTTTTGGACTGGAACAAATGGGAATATATTCCCTCAGCTAATATTTTATAGCAATTGCACTGAAATTGCTTTCTTCTCTTGGAATGAAATTTCCTTCAAGGTGATGAATTTTTACAAACATCTAATAAAATGCAAGGCCCCACATGAGAAACCTATCAACTGTAATTAAAATTTATACTTTTTTTATATAAAGATCTCATTGAAAACTCATTTTTACTTTTAAACCAATTTTCTCAAAACTTCTTGCTTTGGATATGGTTTCCATATTACTAATTTGCCAGTTCACTGTGAATGGTGTCTTTGTAAAGAAATAAATAACTGGCAGGCTTCAGATTTGCAATAGTACCTTATTGTACCATGCCTGTGTCTAAAAGGCAACTATCGTTTTTCAAAGTGCCTTATTTTAACTCTTTCCATTCGCCTGCAAATATATAATCACTCTGCTTTACAACAACAATTTACATTTATATAGCCTCTTTCATTTTGGGAGCATGCCTCAAAGAGTGTGTGTGGGGATGGGGAGGAGGGTAAACTGGCTGAAAGCAGGTAGGTCATAAAAATGGGTTTTGAAGGTGAATGAGGGATGGGACACGGAGAAAGGACTCCAGGATAGAGTTTCAGTGAGTGTGGGCAGAGTGGCTGACTGTTTGCTCAAAGTGCGGTGGGTGATGAGTTTAGGAGACAGGAAGCAGGCCAATATTTGCTGAGCAGTGGGAGCAGCCGTGGCAGCAAAGACAGAAGAGGTGGCAGAGGTAGCAGGTGCAAGGCCATGGAGGCATTTGAAAGCAAGTTTCAGAATATTGAATTCAATCCTTTGGGAAATGGGGGAGTCAGTGGGGCAAATCATGCAGAAGATGTGCAAGAATTTGTAAGTCTTAAAGAGTGGAGGTGAACAAGATCATTGATTTTACAGAAAAGATTTATGGCTCAGTTAGATACATTTCTAACTTATGATTTGTAGTAATTGGAGTCTGGATTTTTGAATGGTGAGAGAACTGGACTTTTGTGATTGTAAATGGGGTGAGTTAGTTAAATGACTGGTAAGGTGGAATGAGAAGCAGTACAACATCCAGTCTAGACTGCTCTTACTTCCCACTGAGAAATATCCTGGAAACAGCTCGAAGGAAATATTAGGCTGCCTGGATTTCCACTGAAATTACCAGAATGTCTTTCATCTCCAAAAGCAAATGTTTGTTAGGCTGACATGACAACAAGTTATAGTACAGATTGATAAAAGGAAACAGGGCTTTGGAAGCAAGGATAAGCCCCTTAATCTTTATTTGAACAGATTTGCATTTATATCAAAGGAAAATTTAAATTAAATATAAATGAGCATATTTGTTTAAATTCCATACCTCAGCACATTATCTGCATATTAAATCCCAATTAAGTGCAGTCAACTCCATAAATCTGGTGATCTGATGTAAGGAGAATTGAAAGGGAGAATTCAGTGGAATGCAAATCCTTCCTATCTGTTCAGTGTTAACCATTTCTTTATGCAGGACAATGTGGTTTTCTACAGGGGCTCTTTAATGCAGGTCTATGCAGAGTTAACGGATCTTAGGCCAGTTATTATGGGTAAAATAAATCGATCAGGATTCCTAAGTCAATTGCTACCCAATGACTCCAGTAAACTGTGAAGTAATTTTGCTCGCTAGTCTATTTCAGACTTCACTGACTTGGAATCTGGAATTTTCTGGCTGCGAATGTTGTGGTTAATTTCACAAAGTTGCAATTTAATGCAATAAATACCATTTGTGACAATCACAAATTGAACACCATAAACTGAACAATCAATTGATTGGTGCATTATTTAGATATCTCAAAGGATCATTGCACTTCAGTCTTTAGATGGCTGGTATTATTACACTTATTAGACAGAGATCATCAAACACTCCTTGAAGCACAGTGGTTTCTGTTTGACTGGGATGATGAACATCCTGTCTGTAGAAAACATAAAACTGGGCTTGAAGGACAGAAGTTGAATCACTATTTTGGCAGAAAAAAAGGGGAGGTTAGAAGACATTTTTCAGACAGAATGTTGTTAGCGGATGGAATGCTGTACTAACAAATGTCTTTAAAGCTGAGGTATAACAACACTTAAAAGAAACATTGAACTAATAATCAAAGAACAATCTAAAAAAAATCCATAGGAATCAATGGGTAAAGATTCAGAGTAAGTGGAATGGAATAGGATTAAAGCATGTAGGTCTTGAAGGGGAACTAGGACCAGCACAGACATGATGGTTCAAATGATTTTCTATGATGGAAACCCTCTATGATTCTAATACAACAACAATAAAACAACTTGCATTTATATAGTGCCCTTCAAGTGGGGTAGCGTCCTAGAGCGCTTCACAGTGGCGGAGTCTGACCCCCAGTCAAGGGAAGACAGAGGCGTAAGGTGACTATAAGCACGATCAAAAAGAAAGGTCTTTGGGCGGGATTTCAAGGTGGGGAGGGAGGAAGTGTGCAAGGCGGAGGGATTGAGGGAAAGCGTTCCAGAGTTTCGGGTGACGTGGCTGCAGGCACGGAGGGTACGATGGACAAACAGCAAGCCAGAGCCAGCTGAGGGGAAGTAGCGGGTGGTGGAGTGGGAGGGAAGAAGGTCAGATAGGTAGGGAGGTGCGAGGGCATGAAGTGATACAGAGTTTTGTGCGCATGAGTATCCGGGCGGAGAGTTTTGAATGGATTTTGTGTATGGTGGAACTGGGGAGACCAACGAGGAGGGCATTGGAATAGTCCAGCTAGGAAGTGAGAAGACTTGGATGAGGGTTTCAGCTTCATCGGTTGTGAGATTCGGACAGAGGCGAGCAATGTGGTGGAGGTGGTAAAAAGTGGTCCTGGTCAGGGAGCGCATGTGTGGTAGAAAGGAAAGCTGGAGTTCAAAGCTGATGCCTAAGTTGTACACAGGTTCAGAGAGTCTGAGGGAGAGCACGGAGAGGTTGTCTGCAGATGACATTGCTGAGAGGGAGCATGTAGATGAGGAAAAGAAGGGAGCCAAGGATGGAGTCTTGGGGTACCCTGCAGGTGACTAGGCAGGGGCAAGAGGAAGAAACATTGGCTGAGATGAGTGCTGGTGGTTGGTTAAGTGGGACTCGAACCGTACGAGTGCGGTCCCACTAAGATGGATGAAAGAGGATATGCGGGGAAGGAGGATGGTGTGATCGACTGTGTCGAACGCAGTGGAGAGGTCCAGGAAGACAAGGAGGCAAAGGAAGCTCTGGTCACAGAGAGAGAGGATGTAATTTGTTACTTTTACATGGGGTAAGAGGAGGAGGAGGCTGCCAGGCAGATGTTATCTATCTTGGAGATAAAGAAATCCAAGACCTCTTCGCACTTGGCATTAGATGTTAATGTTAATTACTCTCTGCTTATATAAAGATTTGTGAGTAGCACAAAACCATAGGTAATAGATGGATAACTCACTAATACACTGAGTCTGAAATCTACGTATATGTATATTGATTGACTAATGAATATGCAGCCTCTAACAGCAACTTCCTGACCATTGCTACTGTCTGATTGAGCCCTTCTACAGTATTTTAGCATTCTACAGTTAAAAGTCCAGACAATAGTTTTCTAACTTGGTTGAAATTGCCGCACACACAATTAAAGGACTGAATTAGAAACATAATGACCCATGAATTATCATTGGAGTGTGTACATTGTTTCTCCAATCATCAATTTGTCCAGCATTTTTTTTGTTAGAGTACAAGAACACATAAATCTATTGAATGTGAAAAGGTCACTTGGCTCATTAAGCTTGCTTCCCTAAAGACTATGTGCAATATTTCCATTCCTGGACTCCAACCAGCCCACTCAATTATTGAGGGAAGCAAAGCAACCAGAGGTAAAATCTCTAAGAAGATAAAGCTTAGTGAGACTCCTGCGCAATTGTTAAAGGTACTCAAGCGAAATACCAAGGTATTAATGCAACCTTGCAAACTACATTATTCAATTCTGACTAATGATATTCCACAGATGGGATGACTCATCCAGAAGCACAGGAACTATTATGTCCCATAGAACAACATGATCACTTATGTCTAATGTTAACATTTATATCTTCAGAATTGTTCTAACTAAATGAGAAGTCCATTTGTTCTTAACTAATATCGGTATCTATTGTCCTTCATAAACCACTTGAATTTCATACTTTATTGTTTATCACATAATTAGAATAATTAGATTAGTGTCCTGCAACTATTATCCAAGATGTACATAATAGTAATAATCCTTGCATTGTTAGGTATTATCATACCTTATCATGTTGTCAAAATGCTTCACAATGTGGTCACTGTATTCTGTAGGCGAACATAGCAGCCTATTTTACACACAGGAATGTCCCACAAAGCGCCATGAAGCCAATTATCAATTTCTTCTGAAAGATTGTTGGTCAAAACACCAGTGGAAACTCCCTTCACTTTTTGAACAGTGCCGTAAGATATTTAACATCCCCCTGAACAGGTAAACATGAAATGGTTTAATGATTAATTCAAAGGATGACACTTCTAACTCCCTCAGCACTGCACAGGGGTGTCAGCTGAGTCTTTGAGCTGTGACTGTGCGGTGAGAATGTGAGCCAGGCTGATACTTATACTGTAATATAATAATAACAATCCTTACATTTGGTATAGCACCATTCCTGTTGGGAGGACGTCTCAAAGTGCTTCACAGATGTACTGTATAGTGGAGTGACTTATGGGTGAATATATTGTATGAAATATGAATTGGAAGATGAAAATGGAATCAGTGAGCGTGGCACTGTAATATATCCATAGCAGAGTGTGCTGCGATATGAGGTTCACTCCTAGTACATAAACAAAACAGCGAATTATGATGCCAAGTGAACAGAACAGCAGGATGTGATTCAGATAGAGGTATAATATGATGACAACAAGTGTGCTGTGCGCAATTGTCTGCAGTGGTTCGCCCACAAAATATGCAGTCAATTCACTTTAAATATTTCCTGTGAAGCACTTTGACATTTTTTGATGACATGATCAGGCACTATATAAAATGCAAGAATTAGTATTATTATTATTAATACATCTGTTTTTACAGAATGTGAAGAAGGCTTTTCTAGGTGTTACAATCCATTGATAGAGAAACTGAGACAATTAATCCAGATTTTACAAATTGAGCAGGATTAAGCGATAGTTTTCTTATCTTGTCAGAATATAAATGTGTTCTATTATGGAAAAAGCTTTGATCTCCATTCGGTACACAATCCATTTTATTACTTTATTGCTTAGTATATATCGCCATGAAACACACAACTTTGCAATTAGCGGTGTATGAAGGAGGGATCCAAGCTGTCAAACAGCCTCCACACTGTAAAACACAAATCACAGCCACCTGCTATTTCTGCTGCTGGAGTACCAAAACAGCCTTCTTCTGCTTCAATTCCATTAAGTGTTGAGGTCAGCCCTGGGCACACTAATTCACTTGAGCAAGATAAAATCAACAACAAAACTTGCATTTATATAATGCTCTTCATGTAGGATAACATCTCAGAATGCTTCAATCCAGGTTTGGTAAGACCAATAGTACAAGAAGTGTTATGGGGTTAATGGGGTAGGAAGCTTAGCAAGGGAGAATGGGGAGAGGGAAGTAACAATATTGTGGTCAAAGAGGTAGGTTTCAAAGTGGGATTTAGGATACATAGAGAGGCATGTGATGAAGGAACAAGTGAAGGGAGTTCCACAGCTAAGGGCACAGTGACTGAAGGCTGGTCACTGATGCTGCAGGGATGTGCAAAGAAGTTCATGAGAGGATTGCTAGCAGTTCTGTGATAACCATAAAGTGCCATGTGAGTATCTAGTTCCAGTTGCTCCAAGCCAACACTATTTTTTATGCACACAATGAAGGATTGTAATATAGAACAGTGCAGTGAAGCTTCTTGAGGTGGAGCTGAAACTCATCTATAGAAATGGTTCCCAGTGCTGAGTACTGAGTACTGAAACAGCAGTAATGCTAAAATGCTGCCCTAGTAAATGCTGACCGGGCAAAGTTCTCAGCCCACCTTTACAGACCAGCAAAACATTTCTTGAACTGTTGACCTTACCAAACCTATGCCATAGGTATGAGATAAGATAAGACTTCCAACCAGTAAACAAAACTCTCGTATTACAACTAACTGCACGAGCAATAACTAACTCATGCCAATTGTTACTGGTATCTGCCACGAAATGTAAACTGAGCAAATTAGACAGCACCTGACCCATTACACACCCACTTCTCACTGAAGCATCTCTGTCATAAAGGGGTCAAAACTTAGGTTTTCCTAAATACATTCAATTCAGCTATCACCAGTTAAATGTATACCCATCAGGTCTTGGATTTTGAACAAATTGAACACAAATCCGGGATCAAAAAATGTCACCAAAGATCTGACTTCACACAGCTCTGCATGACCATTACATTTCTTGCATTGTAGTGTTCAAAATAATGTCATCTTGAAAGAAAGAATTGGTAGATTTTGACTCATGAATAATTAAGAAAGGTTTTAGCAGAATATCTTCAATGACTGAGATTAATGGAAACAAAATTATCACCAGTGATAATTATCAACAACAACTTGCATTTATATCGTGCCCTTCACATGGGGTAGCATCTTGAACATCTCATATTTTCATCTGCTAATTTCAATCACAGCAAAACTAAAAACAGGATATAGACTGTGAAGATTTCACCTGCAGTCGTTTTCATGTTTATTTGCCTACATGATGGCTTTGTCACTGAGTTGTCACTCCATTTGTTCTAAGGCATGAGACCGCCCAGAAGATATCTCCAACATAACAACAATAGCCCTTCAAACTCAAGACTACCTTTAGCTCCGATGAGGTGGTACTTACCCTGTACAATGATGTGAGCTGATGCTTGGATGGAATCTTGATTGTTGTTAGCATGGCAGATGAACTGACCGTGTTCCTGCAGAGTAACGTTCTGAATAAAAAGCCCGCCTGAAGACGTTGTGGTATATCTGGAGTGGGGTGAGAGTGATTCTCCATTCCCTTTAGTCCAGGTAATTCGCGGCTGGGGATGTCCAGTGGCACTGCACTCCAGGGTGATACTTGCCCCGATAAGAACCTCAGTGTTTTGCGGTTGAATCACAAAGCTGGGCTTAGCTAAAGAAAGAGATTGAGGTATATCTCTAAGTTTGCTGATGATACTAGATTGGTCTGAGGAATAACAAAGACTTTATTTATTTATATAGCGCCCTTCAGACAGAGAAGCGTCCCTGAGCGCTCGACTGTGGTGGAGCACGGTGCTGAGCAGTAGGGAGCAGGAAGGTGACCGTTAACACAGTCGAAAAGGAAGGTCTTCAGGTGCGTCATGAAAATGGGGAAGGAGGGATAGAGGGAAAGTGTTCCAGAGTTTCAGGTAATGCAGGAAAATACAGAAGAATACAGACCACTCGGCAGACTGGGCAGATAGGCAGCAATTGTAGTTGAATGTTGCAAATGTGAAGTAGTAAAATAAAAAGAATAACAAGCTAAATGACAAAGTTCTTAGATACAAAACATGAACGTTTTCACAGAATAACTATCTTTTTGTGAGATCTGCGTGATGAAGGCTGTAGAAACAGTTCAATTGGAGCAATACTAAAACATAGGTATATGAAAAAAACTGTTGTAAATCATGTTGTCAAGGCATATCTAGATGGGTATAAAGAGACCGAGAATCCTTACAATCACTGGATTCTTGTTGTTCTTAATATTCATTCTGGTTTGATAAAGATGTTCTTTTAGAAGTCCCCACAGTCATTTTTTTGTTCTTCTATAGACAAACTCATACAACATTACTGCACTTTTGTGTTGCAAATCAATCAGTGACTTTTAAAAGTAGTTCTGGTGTAAGCTGACAATGAGACTTTTGTGAAATCTTGTTCTTAAATTATAGCATAGAAAGAGGCCATTTGGATATCGAGGCTATGTTAGTACCAGCTAGCTCCTCCACAATTTCCAACTTTTCATGGTTTACTTCACAGCTGCTGTGAGAAGTGAATTTAAATGAAGAAAATGTAGAAAACCCCAGCGAAAATGATTTCTTACTTGGGCTGCCAAAATATCGAAGTAAAACACCCTGGGTTTTGGCCTCCCCAGCCACGTTTTTGGCCATACATTGGTAGGTCCCCTGGTCAGATTCCTGTGTATTCTGGATCATCAATGTACCGTCATCCAGTAAATTAAGACGGATGTCATTCTTCATGTGTAATTCATTGCTGGAACATAACAAAGAGATGTATAAACATTAACTGGGCTCAGATTAATTGTGGGAAATAGCTGCAACGTTGCTTCCTGTGCTAAACTAAAAGCAGAAAGTGCTGGAAATGCAAAGCAATATCACCAACAGATTGCATTTATATCACGCCTTTCTTGATAGGAAGATATCCCAAATCGCTGATTTTTTAAATATATTTTGTATTTTTTTTGCACCTACCATCAAGGAGTTTAAACTCCACTCTTTTATAAAAACGGGCCAAAACACTCATAAACTAAACAATTCCCCAGACTCCTTAATGCATTAATAATCCTTACACTTTGCACATTATGTTACAACCTTCCTACATCGCCTTGGCCATTTCAGATGCAGCCATGTTAGGCTTGGTGTGAACAGATAAATTTCTATTATCTATTATTTATTAGCATAAATTTCCGAACAGATTCATCATGATAACTAAGAAACTGAGAAATTTCAGTGGATTATTATAGAGGGGTTTCAGGAATGCACCCCCCCCCTCCCACCAAAAAACATCAACACAATGGCTTACTCCACAGCTTTTAGAAATTGTTCAGTCATTATTTTGGATTAGCATCAAGCTAGAGGCAGGACAAAATGAAATAATAAAAATAATAAAATAATAATAATCCTTACTTTTGATATAGTTCCTTTGAAGACAGGAGGACTTCTCAAAGTGCTTCACAGAATTTTACTGTAAAGTGTAGTGACTGTGATTTTGTAAACAAATAAGTAGCCACTTTGCACACAGTAGTAATGAACTGAATGACAAATGTTATTTGGAGGAATTGTTTGCCATGACACCATGAGAAACTTTCTTCTCTTTTCAAGTAATGCCGTGTGAACTTTGATGTCCACCTGAACAGGCAGATAGAACCTCGGTTTAATGTTTCTTCGGAAGTTTGACACCTCCAACAATGCAGGTGAGAATAGAGGTGATAGAGGGTTCAATATTATAAAAGGGTTCAATAGGGTTAGCGTAAATAGGCTGTTCCCACTTGTTAGAGAGTCAGTAACCAAGGGATACAAATGTAAGGTAGCAATATTGAAATCTAAAAAAATAATTTAGGAGGAACTGCTTCACGCAGAGAGTGGAAAGAATGTGAAACTCATTGCCTGAAGCGGTGGTTGAAACAGATAATATTAGATGCATTTAAGAGGAAGCTAGATATCACATGAATGAGAACTGAATAAAGGGTATGGGAGGGAGTAAGGAGTGAGTGGTGACTTATGTGGAGTATAAATGCCTGTTTGAGTGGTCTATTTTAGTGCATAAAATGCTATTTGAACTTTCACATTTAATCACATAATCACAAATTAGTACTTTTTTGGTACACATCTTTGGTTCAGCTTCATAACATATTTAGCAAAATATGTTCATTTGTTATATTTGCTCACAGAAATAGCACAATTTATTTTTGACTAATGTATTGAGAGAATTCAGAAATCTCATTGAAATGGGAAACGGAGCACAAAATAACAAAATCTTGTAAATTTTATTCTGGTTGCAGGGAGCTTCTCATTTTGAAAGAAAATGATTTACCGGATTAAGCGGTAATTGTCGAATAGCAATGCAGTGCTTCCGGAATAATAACTACATATGTGATCACGTTGACGGCTTCAGGGTTTAGTTTTTTAAGTCATTTTGTTGCTTTAATTGGCAAAAGTCTATGTAGCAATTTGTACTGATTCTTCCTACTTAGGTTTACCAAATAATGTTGCAAAAATAAAAAAGTCAGGACAGTTTAAATGATTTTTACAACATCTACTTTTTGTTGTGGCACTTATGCTTGTTGTCAGCTAACACAGGCTTGAAACCCCCCTCTCTCCCCGAGCCACCATCAGTAGCCAAGCCTTCAGCCATCATGCCCCCAACCTCCGGAACTCCCTGCCTCTATACCTTCACTTTGCCGCCTCTCTTTCTATCTTTAAATCTCACCTTAGAACTTACGTCTTTAACCACGCCTATGGCAACCTGCCCTCTCCCCTTCCCTCTAGCACAGCATCAAACCCTGCCACTGTGAAGCGCACCGAGACATCATGTTGCATGAAAGGCGCTATGTCAATGCAAGTTTCTGTTAATGTGTTATTATGAAATCTACCTGTGAATCGGTTATGAGAGATTTTATTTTACTGCGGTGTCCTGTCTCATTCGTTGATCTGGAAGTGGTGCGATGATGCCACAGAAGCAGAGTGATTTCCCTCTGATAAACAGAGACTTACACCAGACACCGAGGCAAGAATCAGGTGAGCTTCAGTGATTCCTGACCGCAAATTGTTGTCTTATGGGAGAATCCGGCAATGGGTATCTCTGATTGACTCCGGGCGACAGAGTGAGGGAAGAGTCAACAGTCTTGCTATTGAACAGCTAGGTCACATTTGTAATAATTTTCACCCGCAATAACAAACAAATCACAATTTTCAATCCCATAACTCCAACTTTGTAAGTTTTAAAATTCAAACTTGTTAGAAAAGCTGAGCACATGCTAAATGAACAGGTTTATCATTGGGGTCTCCAGCATTAGTTACTGAGCACTCACTTGTTGTGCAGCCATACAATTTTCGGCTTAGGATTACCCTCAGCTCTGCAGGTAAAGTAGACTGTGTTTCCTAAGGTCACATCCACATCCCGGGGCTCTGAAGTAATGCGGGGCCTCTCTGGGGGGGAAAAAAATAAACAGCTGTGTTACAGAGATATTAAAACTGCTCGAATTTTATTCAGAACAGAAATATTTAATTGTAGTGGATTCTCTCAGACGTTGGTCTGTGGTTGGATGAATAAACATGTCAGTAATAAAAAGCAGAACATCAGTCTTGACTGTAATGATTTTTATTTCCAGCTTATATTCCTTTTCCACAGCTTGAACAACTCAGATAAGCAGACTGGCTTTGGTTTGAATTTCTAACAAAACCATTCAAAACTTTTGATATCTGTAACTGAATTAAATCACTAAACAACTTGCAATTCTCTAGCACCTTTCATATAGAATAGTGTCACGTGCAGGGAAGATGAAGCCACTGAGCAAGAGAGAGAAGAGGGTGGGTAGGAGCAAAGTGATTAAAACATGATCTAAACAGAAGGGAGTTTCTCCAAGTGTCCTGGCCAACAAATAATATTATTCATTCATATCTCAGCTGTTTGTGGAACATTGCAATGTGCAAAATTGGCTGCCGTATTTGCCTAAAAAATACACAGTCACTTCACTTTACAGTAAATCCTGTGAAGCGCTTTGTGGTGTCTTCCCGACATGAAATGTGCTAAACCAAATGCAAGGATTATTATTATTATTAATAATAATAAAGCTTTTGAAAGGGTTTTGAAAGCAAGAAGAGATGGTTTGAGGAAACAATGTTAAAAGCAGCGGATGGTTCAAGCAGCAGACAAGGAGGTATATGGAGCCTGATCACACACTGAGAAGATGTTGTTAAGACTAAAGACACTGTGTACTATTTAAAGATAAATGGATAGAAATATAAAATAATGATTTGTTGAAAATGCAATATTCTCAAACTGGATTCAAGTGGCTACCCGTTTGCAAAATCAAATTGCGAGGTTCATAGTAAGATTTGCAAGCAGTGAATTGTATGCCCCCAACCACTGAAATAAAGGTGCTTTTCTGGCAATCATTAACTCAAATCCAATTTTCACAAATGTAATTTCATCCCCAATGTTTATCTTAAACATTATGTTATTGTGTGGAGAGTTGGAAGGTACATAAGTGTCTACTAAGTCGGGACATTGATCAGCTGCCAGGCAGTAACAATGTAACCATGGTTTAATGCTGGTGAAGAGAAATTCAGACAATGAAATACTGTAGTGTCACAAATATAGTACACACAACTGGGACTGGCATCAGCCCAAGGCATGAATGGAAATGGAAAGGATTAATTTTTGAAAATGTATTTTGGTGACTGAAGTTTGAAACTGGTATTCAGCTGCAGATTCCAATTATACTTACCTCTGAAAACTTTCTCTAATCCCTACTCTCCTACCTGCATGTTCTGCTGATTCTGGTCTAATGCTCTTTATGTCTCATCATTGTTGACTGATCCTTCAGCTACTATATCCCTGCCTTCTTGAACTATCTTCCAAAATGTATTTGCTTTGCTTCATTTCTCTCTCTGTTCTCAAAACTCTCTCAGAAATATATTTTTAATCTTATTTATTGTCAATTCTTCCTTCCCCCTGCTTGGTGCTCCCTATTTATTAACTTCTATATGTATATACCTCTATTAAGCTAGATTTAATAAGACTTTTATTCCATGTGAAAGGCACTTTGCAAGTAACAAATGGTTCTGCGAATCACAGCAGAAGACTTGGAAAGAACATGCTATGGATATGAATTACTTAGTGGGTGAACTTTAAAATACATTTACAGAAGTACTTCAAATACTACTTTTAAGTTTGGAAAAAATGTCTTGGAGAACATTTTCAGGAACTGAAGCCAGAAAGTGCTTTCGAACCATAGCCTTTAATCTCAATACACCAGACACCAGTGTATCAGCAAGAACTTTAATAAGGCAACATTTTCTTCTGGATTTCCTGATTGTAAATACTATCGGGATACATTTGCAACATTTGCTGACAAATTAAATCTGAAAATTATCACACTGAATCTGTTTTAACAGGAGAAGAATGTCAGTCGATAGTTTCCGACTGCTTTTAGACCTGGATCACCCCCTACTTCCTTCAGCACAACGGCTGTGCTCGAAGGTGATGTGATTGAAAAGAGATGACACATTAAACCAAGGCCCTGTCCGCCTGTTCAGCTAGATGTTAAACTCCCATGGCACTATTCAAAAAGACAAGGAAGTTTCTCCCAGTGTCCTGCCACAACTAGAATTGTTTACTCTGTAGCTGTTAGTGTACGTTACCGTGTGGAAATGGGCTGCTGTTTTCGCCTACTAAATACAGAGTCACTATACTTTACAGTAAATCCTGTGAAGTGCTTCGAGACATCCTCCTGACGTGAATCCTGACAGAAATTGGATGCCCAACAAATTGGTACACGGCAACTATGCTGCAATTTATCTCGTTCCTGACAGGTCCAAGTTACAACTCTTGTATTTTTGACCCATAACCATAGTGAAAGTGATACTTGCTTCTTCTGATTTATACTTTACTGCAGGGAAGGCAGTACCCTTTATAATAAGGAACAAAACAAAACTAACCTTTCAGCCATCCCAAAGCCTAAACCTTATTTATTAACAGACATACACGTGACCTGATCAAATGAGTCAGACTGGGATCATTTCACATTTTTGCTATGGCTTTGCTCTCATCCTTGCCAGGCATATCAGTTACAGAGAATAGGAGGGGTGGCTTGCACACTGCTGTGATTTACATATATCCATAGCACTTACACTCAACAGAGTGAGAATATCATTTGTTAAGTGGCTGATATTTTAATGGGAAGAGAAAAAAGGCATTGAAGAAAACAGGCAGCTTGACTTAAAGCCAGGTGTCATATTTACTATAAATTTGGAGGCAGAAAGAGTTATTGGCAATTTCGAGCTTGCTAAGTGAACACATGTCCCCCATGTGTTTTTCATCTTGCATCTGAAAGACTTCAGTTTAGTAAAACATAAGGAACAGAAGTTGTCATAAAATGCAATGGATTTGGGCTTTAATCTTGGAACGCCTCACTGTTACCAAATAAAACAGGCAAGAAGGAAAGCTGGTTTCAATCGCCTGTGTTGAGCTTGGGCCTTCACCTGATTAAGAACAGAAAATAAAAAGTTTTGAGATTAAATGGCCAAAGCTTTACGTTACAATGTGCCTTTAGTTTCACATTTCAGACAATGGGATTTCAATCTAATGAAGCAACATATTGACACCTGTTATATACCAGATCCTCCCAGGGGTCTTGTTTTATTGTTGTTCTGGTTCAACTCCTAACATTCTGACAATCTGCCACTTATTCCTGCATCCCCTGTTTAATAGTGCAAATTGCACTGTTTGGTTGAAAGTAATTTGTGCTCCCTGCTAAGCACCAGCAGCTGTTAAACGTTCAGAGCATTTTTACATCACCTTCTCTCTTGTGTTGCAAATAATGTACCACAGTCCTGCTGGTACAATCTGCACCATGCGCCGGCCACTGTGTGGCAAGTTGGTTTATTTCTAGTGCGTTTCAGGGCAGATAAGTCTAGTGTTGATGTGAAACTACTCTTGCACCAGGGGAAATCAGATTGAAAGACTTGCTAAGTATTAGACCATAAGCTCATATGAAATAAGCGGTCAATCTGTCCATCAGCCTACTTTGCTACAGAAGCTATACAATTGACCCCACTGTCCACAACACCCAATCCACAATCAGAGATGCCTGATAGAAGGGACAAGTACATTATGTGGACATTGAACAAAGACAGGATTAGATTTGGCTGTGATGCTCCATTCATTTAAGCATCCTATCAGCTCTCACTGTCGAGCCTCAAAGATGAATAATGTCTATTTGGGTAAAGTACCAGAGGATAACTGGTGCTTGTGGAACTATTTTCTGTAGAAGCAAATAGGAGTTGGTTGCCTTTGAGAGAGGAAGAGTGTACAGAAATAAAAATGATGTAGGCTAAAAAAAAGCTTCCAGCAGAATACGGTTTTCTCCCAGATCCTCTGGTAATCCAGTGAAATACGAGGGGAATAGTCACAATTTTTTATTATTATTAAATTATTATTAATGAAGGTTTATTTGAACATTCTTTTTGTAAAAAGGAACTGTACGACCTAAACTACAGAGGTTCTGGGCTCAGTACACACAGACATTGTTGTATGTTTCTCATTAGCAGCACCTTCACCTTTCCAGACACTTTGAATTCTCCAGTCCATGTTCATTTTAATTGTGGCTTTAATCTATTTTTAATAACCACTCTGTGCTTTTGTGTGCTAATTACTGTTGTTTCTGAAATAGAGCAGGGATTCTCAAAATTTTAAGACTTTTGGCATTCATAATCTTTGAGAAGCATTTTTCCAAAGAAATACATACCAACACCACTGCTTCTCAAAGTAATTTCAATTGCTCAGCAATCCTTTAGTGAGCTTTGTTCTACTTTGTATTAATTCACTTCTTCTTGTTTTATGTGCAGTTTCATAGTCAGTAAAAAGTGCAATTTAACAGCAATGCCAAGCGGAGGAAGGTTACAAGTGCCAATAAAACGTACCACAGTTAAACTCTTCTGTTGTTACCGAGGCAACTGATCTGCCCTGCAGTTTCCTGGGATATTCGCAAGTTGCTGCAGCTTGGGTTTGGCTATTCTGGGCATAGTTCTTAAGCAGTTCTGCCAACCACATCAGCTCGCAGTCACAGACCAGGCCATTGGAATCTAAACGACTGCGAACAGAGAAAGATCAGAATAAAAGGCAGGATTAGTACAGTCATTCATATCTTGACACAGCATTCGACACTCAATCCCACCTATTTTTATAGTTCCCAAATTCAATGTAAGTAAGACCTGACTTTATTCAAGTACTTTCCCCAAGCTCCATAAGGTGAGACAAAAGAAGGGAAACAAACAAAAAAATCCTGGCAGGTGGAAGGATGGTTTACCATGGGATCCATCTACATTTGGAAATGAGTAATGTGAAATTTTAGTCTTAAAAATTAGAAAAATAATAATGATCCATACATATGATACGGTGCCTTTCATGCCAGGAAGACATCTCAAAGCATGTCACAGTATTTACTATAAAGTGTGGTGGTTGTGTATTTTGTAGATGTACAAGTCTGTGAAATTTTATTTCATACCTGGGCTTCATAATTTCTCACATTCTTAGGATTAAGACCATTATCTTAAAATTTAAATAGAAATTAAATGTGGAATTTTGGAAAACAGTCTTAAATTCAGTCTCAGGTTGGAAGTCCATATTCTGCAGTAGCCCAAAAATGAGCTAGAGTAAGGTTCAGTTCCAAAATTCTGCACAAACTTAAATATTAAGATACTGGTTTTAAGACTAAGAACGTGGTTTTGGTGATCCGAAGCAGAAAGCACTTTGGTTCGACTTGGTTAATAGACTAGGAGGGGCAAATCTCACCAGCAGAGTAACAGGGGATTAATAATAATACTAATATCCCTCGTATTTGATATAGTGTCTTCCATTTGAGAAGGACTTCTCAAAGTGCTTCATGGGTTTTGCTGTAAAATGGAGTGAGTGTATTACCAGTGTTTTAAACCAGCGGACTTCAGTGATTTAAGAAATAAGCAAATTACAATCATACGGCTCTGAGCTGGGTGCTGAAGCAATACAAAATAACCAGCACACTTTCCCACCACTTACAGTCTCTTTAGTGAATCCAAATGAGAGAAGGTCCCAGCAGGAATTCTTGACAATTTATTGTTGTGTAAGAACCTGTGAAACAAATCAGGTGAGTTTAATAACACAGAGAATGGGTATTAGAACCTACAACACTTTATATTTATCATTAAGGATGAAATATTCTTGATAATGTTCACATTTACAGGCAATATCTGGATAGTGGTCTACATCAACTCATTTTGCTCAACTCAATACTCGCCTATTAGAATCCATCTGCAATGACATGCATTCCTAGGTGAACGGTGTGTGCGAGGTGAGGGTGAGGTGGGTGAAGAGGCGTGCAGAAGGCTGACCTTTGGTGGTGTAGGGTGGGGAGCTTTTGATCTCTGGCATTCTAGAACATATGTCTGATCTCTCAAAAATACAGGTTTGTTCAGAGCTGGTGTGACGAGTTTAAAACATTACTTTGAACTTGACTGTACAGTTTTTAGAGCTCACAAAAGGCAAATTTTGCAAGAAAATTGCATTATCCTGTCCCAGTTAAAAACTGGTAGTCAGGGATTGTAATACCTAAATATAGCGCTTTGGGACATCCTCCCGACGTGAAAAGCGCTATATCAAATGCAAGGATTATTATTTATTATAGTTGGACACACTATTCCTGTTTCATAGTGGGAGAAGATTTTACCAACTGATCCTAGAGAAGCTAGTGTTTGTTGTATGTGTGAGTATCTGATCCACACATTCATGGACTAGATGCTGTCCAAACTTTTGCTGAATTCTTGCCTGTAAGACATTTTTAATCATTACCCAAACATGCTTGTTTGGTGCATCTATTGATTCTTTCTCTGGCAGTTTTAAGCAGGCATCAGTTTACAAATCAAATCAAATATTGAGAAATGAAATAACTGAGGGTAAAAGTGCTACTAATCTGTTATTTTAAACTTATTAGATATGCAATTATTGGTCAATTGATTTCAAATTATGGCCTCTTTTTGACCTAGAGCAATATCTTTTTTGGAGGTCATTACTGTCCCCAGGGTACACATTGCAGAGTCAAGTAATGACCATAATATTGGAACAAACTAGTGAAATTTAGCTTGATGTGGCCTTGTTCCCACTTTTTTGCAATAGCATTGCTATTTGCAGTGGAGTCCTGTAGCTCAGTGGTTAGAGCACTCGCTTTGCAAGTGAGAGACCTGAGTTCAATTCCAGGCAGGGCGAAACCTTGGGCAAGTTTCCTTACTCCACACGCCTAATAGTAATCCCTCCAAAACCAAAAACAATAATAAATTGGTCATTTTCAATCCATGATTGTTTGTGGGACACTGCTGTGTGCAATTTGCTGCCGCGTTCGCCTACAAATATACAGTCAATTCACTTTACAGTCTATTCTGTGAAGCGCTTTGGGACGTCTAGAAGACGTGAAACGCACTATATCAAATGCACGGATTATTATTATTATTATTTCTGCATATTCTCATTGAAAGCATCATGTTTTTAGGATGCCCAGTGATATTTTACCAAATTTATACTTTTCTTAGCTGTGATGAGAGACTGGGTTAACATGGGTTACGTTCACTTTAACAGTGTTTATGCTAAACACATTAGTAGTCTGCGAGTTACCGCTGTGTTTTGTGCACACCTCCATTTCTGAATGGTGCTTGTGATATCATTTAGTGCTGGACAGCAAGTTGCTGTCACTCTGCTGAGATCCCATGAGGAACTCTTGCCAGTATTAACGTTTATAGCAGCTCACAACCATTTACACAACAACAACAACAACAAGATTCCATTTATAAAGCGCCTTTCACGTCAGGAGGACGTCCCAAGGCGCTGCACAGTTGGGTCATGACACAACATGGCATTGCATTATAGATCTCGTGTACTATTTCAGATTTATTCTTTGTGAATAATTTTAGTAAAAAATTAAGGTTAAGAAAGAAAAAAAGGCAGCAGCTCCCCTATAACCCAGTGTCTAAAGGCCAGAACAGCACTGGCTACTGGCCAGAACAGCACTGGAACTGATCTCAGCTGGGACAACAGTCCAGCTGTTTCAATTGGCTGACCACCTTGGGTAATGGAGAGGGAAAACTAGTCAGGGTTCCCGCTCCTAATCAGAAATCTCGGCTGGAATGTGTGTATATGTGAACGCTAAGTGACAATGGGATCTGGCTCAGCTGTGATACCTTCTGCTGTTGAATTGACTTTTGAGATTCGCACGGATAGTGACAACTTGATGAGAGTTATTGGAGGACGATGCAGCACCTAAGGAACCATTAGAATGAAAAAGGAGTCTAAAAGCCATCAGGAGATTGATTTAATCGCAGAAGACGCAAGGAATCAAACTGCACAGCAAACTCATGGACTTCACACTCACTACTTGTAATTTGGACCAGAATTCACTGAAGTGCATTACAGGTTATTCATCTGAGTGTGGAAGAACCATCATCAGTCAGTTTAAGAGTATTTTGTGCAAGCTGAAAAATCTCTATAGTGCATCATTCCTGGCTAGATATTCAATTTAGTGGCCAAATGTCCTCTTCCATGTGTTCCAGGTTATGTAAATTGATGTGCTCATGCTAATAGCAATCATGTTTCTGGGTGGTCAAGATGTCAATTTATGTCAATTTATGTCAATGCTCTGTAAATTATTGATTTAAAAATGCTGTGAAAAGTGCATTTGAACAGTACAGTATCTTTGTAATGAAAGGTAACCTTCAATCCAGTATCAGTTAGGGTATTCTACCCTCCCACATGCCCATCATTGCTCAGGGCACCAATTCGAAAGCTTTCAGTGTTTAACTCAGTATTTTTTGGATATGTGGATTCTGACTCTGCAAGGAAATGCATTGCTGTTCTTTATTCGTTTAGTTATTTGTAAATTCAATATTACTTTAAACATGGGCTTTAGTTTTGCTGAATTATGAATATAGTTGTGAATTACAAACTAAAATGGTGATTTTGGCAGTATTACTTGGGTCCGGCATCAAATTCTGTGAAATATTTTTAGATTAGTTAATTTCTGTACTGTTTCTGGACCAATTTATATTGGCGTTTCAGAAGGCATTTGCCACATAAGAAATTACCAGTTAATATTAAGGTAAATTGGAAGAAATCCCATGACATTAATAAGAAATTGGTTGGATAATAAGGGTCTAATAAACAGGACTAGCAGTGAGAGGTGATATATACTCCAGAGAACATGGCTGGGGCCCCAGAAATGTTGTGCTCAATATAAATGACCTGGATCTAGGAATAGGTCCAAGTTTGCTGATGCCACAATGCTCAGAGGTGCAGTAAATTTGTGAAGATAAGAACAAAAAAGTCTAAAGAGACACACAGAGATTGAATAGTTGGAATTGTGGCAGATGTGGTTTAATGTATCAAAGTGTGGATACAATACTTTGGACATGCAATAGAATCTAAATGGGAAAGCACAAAAGGGCTAAATGAACAAAACCCCAAGTTCTTAAGTCATTAAAAGCTAGTTTCGCAGGTGCAAAGTGCCATCAAAAAGGTGTCATTAATAGAATTATAACCAGGAAGTGCTGCTGTAATTGTACAAAGTGTTTGTTAGAAATCATTTGGAGTATTGCTCAGTTTGGGAGTCAAATCTTCAGCAGGATATATTTGTGTTGGAGGATGCCCAGTGGCATTTCGCCAAATTTGTACATGTCTTATCTGTGATGAGAGGCTGAGGTAACATGGTTTACACTAATGAAGGCAAATAAACTAAATAGGGAAAGACTTCCTTCTGGTAGATTGATCCAAAACTGAGGGGCAGTACTAGCTCTTTGACCGAGCCTTCAGCTCCCCTCTCGACTCTCTTCCCCCTTCTCGCTCCCTCCCATCCCTCCCCTCACCCTGACCATTTCCCCCCTCCTCGCTCCCTCCCCTCACCCTGACCATTTCCCCCCTGCTCGGGTCATGACCCAACTGTGCAGCGCCTTGGGACGTCCTCCTGACGTGAAAGGCGCTTTATAAATGGAATCTTGTTGTTGTTGTTGTTGTAGCTGGTTAGCAGTAAAACCAGAAGACATTTCTTTATACAGAGGGTTGTGAGAATATGGATTGCACCCTGCCAGAAAGTAGAATTGATTGAGATATTTAAAAGAGTGATATATAGAGTGAGATGGTAGAGTGATAAAGTGTTAGTTATTTTATTTTTAAAAAAACTTTTATTAGATCATAGCAAATCTTTGCAATCCCATTTCTTTGTCTAATTCTGTTCCAATCTGCATTTGCCCCTATGTTCCTGTTGTTGTTCAAGACACAAACACAAATTCTCTTACCTGTAAAATAATATTCTGAAAAGTTTGAATGGTAATGGTTATAACATAGATTTTTTTTAAACAAATTTCTCAACAACATATGAAATAGGTGCAAACAGTGACATGCACTTAATGGTTAAAAGCTTTTTATCAAGCTGTTCCTTCAAGGGAGCTATAACCAAGACCATGGTTAGTTATCAATCCAAGGCACAGTTAGTCTGGTCAGTCACTTAAATGACAAAGACGGAAACAGAAACGCAGATTAAACAACAATTCATGCAGCACTTACAATCGCTCTAGTTTGGGTAGGTCACTAAAAGTTTCTGGTTCTAGTATCTCTATGTGGTTGAAGTGAATATATCTGTTGAGAAAATTCATGGAAGAGTTAATATTAATGGCTGGCTGAAAAGAGGTTTATTTTCAGAAACCAAACCAAGCTACTGTAAATTGGGAACTTTTCTTATATATTACTGTAGCCACAGTTCTTGCAATCGGAGCTTGATATAAACCACAATATATGTGACTAAGTAATTCACATCAGCTTAACTTTTGTATCATGCAAACGTATTTCATGCAGAGCAAAAAGCTCACCAGTCCAAAGAGCTGGAAATCTTTCCAATTTCTACCTGAATGATGCCAGAATTCTACAAGCAACTTGTCATAACTAACAGTCAGGCCATTATTCTACCCTGCATTAACATTGGTAAAATGACTTTTATACAACAAGAATTAGTAATTTCCTGATATCTCAAGCAATTGGAATCATTTTCCACATTAGACTCCATGGGGTGCTCTTTGGATTAGTGCCGTTGCTGTTGTTCACTGTGTACACATCCCCAGCCAGTTAATACTGAAAACAAAATATTCCTAACATTTAGATTTTGGGTCAGAATGCCCTCAGTGTATGAAAAGGATCCCAAGCCAGAAATTGCCAGACAGAACTTTTTTCATCCAATGTTTAGGGGATTACTTCATACTCTGCTGTTTGTAAGTTCTAACTTTCTGCCCAACCATTATGTAAATGCTAGACTAAACGCTGCCCAGTGGCTGCAGGTTTATGAATTTCAGTCACTGTTGAAAAAGTAAAGAAATGGATCAGCAGAACTGCAGATCTGACGGTCAAACCCATGGTGGACAAGGTGCTGTATGAGCAGGCCTTGCAATGGACTTGTACCTTGTTACTCTGCTCATTCTGCTTTTCTATGTTTGCTAACTGAGAATCCCAATTTACAGTAGCAATAACACTTAAAAGGGAATAAAGCGTACAGCAAAAGAAAATCTAATGAAGCTTTTATTAATTTTATTTAAGGCACAATAATTAATTTAGGAAAAATATGCTTTGATCATCTTAATTGATTTAAGGAAGCATGTTCTGTGCCTTCACTCTCTTGTCTTGTTAGAATTCTGTATCATCCTGTTTTACCATTCAGACACAGGTGAGCTATGAATCAAATGTCAACTAAAGGACATCCTATTAATAGGAATCAATTTAAAATGGATCAACTATTCCCAGGACACTGTTTACTTAATGAAAGAAACAATTAACTGCCATTTTTATAGTGCTTTATCATGTTAAAGCATCAAAAGCACTTTACAATAATTATGGTCAAGTTTTATCACTGTTTTTGTTGGCAAACACAGCAGCCACTTTGTGCACAGGAATGCTCGAGAAACAGCCGTGAAGTGAATAATTAATTTAATCTGGAGGATTGTAGGAGACATTGAGGGAAATGTCCTTCTGTTTTCAGATAGTATGATGGGATCTTTAATGTCCAGGCCGACAAGATCTTGGTTCAAATATCATCCTTCAAATGACTTTCTCCAGTGCTTCTCTAATTTTGAATGGAATCCTAGACCATAAGCTCAATTCCAACATGACAATTAAACCTACGACCTTCTGAGGCAGAGAAGAGAGTGCTATCAACTGAGACAAGCTGACATCAAGACATTAATAGGAATAATTCAAACAGTGAATTGTCTGCTTGACAATAAATTGATCTCATGAATATGCTTTACTCATGCACACCTAGAGAAGCAAAATCATCATCAAAAAGGTTATATTTCCACTTGAAAATCAAATTACAGGATTTGCATTTGAAATGTAAGAAAGTATCCAAATGATTTCTGTATCTTTACGATAACAGGATGAAAACTTATCTAATGGCTTTGTCATGTTTTATTTTAAGTGAAGAGCATAGTGAGAACATAGTGGGAATCAATGTTAAATATAGCACCAACATTACAACCACAGAAAGGTCTATCAGTGCCACATCAATGTAAATAACACACATATTTAAAGGCTGTCACAGATTCCTGTGTAAAATCGTAAAAGTAACACTGTAAATGGTTTAAATGTTTAGTACCATTCTATAGCATGTGTTATGTGTCATGAATGGAAATATTATCCAGTTAAGACTGTCATAGAAGATCCATATGTAATACATTTTAGGTAAGGCCCTAGTACAGAATTATAATATTATGAAGAACGCCTCTTCCTTTTATTAGATGCGAAACTACCTAAAAAAGTGAGCCACTAAATGGCATCCATAAAGAAAGGCTGGCAACACCAAAGGTAGATACAGACTCCAAAGGAGAAAGTCAAATGCAAATATTGTATTTGCTGACACAGAAATTTAAATGCTCTTCATTGGATTCTCTTTGTTGAAGACTGTGAGTTATCCAATCTTCCTCCTTCAGAGTGGAAAACAAAATCCCCATAATAAATAATCTTTACATTTAGGATAACGCCTTTCATGTCAGGAGGGTATCCTGAAGCAGTTCACAGGATATACTGTAGAGTGCAGTGACTGCGTGTTTAGTGGGTGAATGGGGCAGCCAATTTTGTGCACAGTGATGCCCCATAAACAGCACTGAAGTGAATGAGCAATTTTATTTGGGGGATGGTTGGCCAGGACACCCGGAGAAACTCTCTTCTGTTGCATGATTCTCAGCCGAGTAATCCTTCAACTCCATCTAGCTTCTCTCTCCCCCTCTCCCCTTTGCAACATTTTGCCTTCGAGCCAAATTTGCATTATTTTCTGGGATTCACTAATAATCCCATTTAAAATTTTGTATACCTCTATAAGGTTCCCTCTTAGATGTCTCCTTTCAAGACTCAAAAGCCCTAACTTGTCTAATCATTTCTCATAGCTTATTCCTCAAATACTGTGGACCATCCTCATTGCTCTCCTCTGTTCTATCTTGGCCAGGGTATCCCCAAATAAAATGATTACAGAATATTATGAGTATTTCTGGTCTGGACCTTGCCAGTAAAACCATTATTGCAGGTGCAGTTTTGCATCAACTAAGAAGGAGGTGGGGGAGTAACTTAAGCAATAAATAGTGTGTGTGCTTCTCTTACTTGACAGGATAGGAACAGTCTTGCTGCAAAATAATGCACCTTAATTCACAGGGTATTCTCTCTCCGCTATAAGTATTGCAAATCAACTATACTTTCAAGCCATTAGGTTCCATCAGTAACACTTGGAACCATATTGTTATCAATAATTAATTCATATTTAATATTTAAAAAGTAGTTGCAACCACAATAATGATTAAGATGTGATATTGCAGCAGGCCTGTGAACACATAAATGTTTGAGGACAATGGGTAACATGCATCATAAATTTATAATAAATGTAGCTCATGAAACATTGATCACGTCATTATCACATTGGCAGCTTCATGTTCAGCTCAGCCTTTTATCCTGACTGTGTTCGTCTCAGGACACCAGTATCCTCTAGTAACCGCTCAATATATCTTATACAACATGCTCAATTAGGAAAAGCATGCATTGAACTAGCCCCAGCTCCCATATGGACCATGGACTTTAATTTAAGTGATACATTGGGAACTGTATCTTCCACATTCCTGTAGACTTTAATATGTATTAACTATATATACTGTATCTATTATTAAACTGCAGTACTGTCTCCCTGTTCAGGGATATTAAAGATTCCATGATAAAATTCAAAAAGGGAAAAAAGTTTCTCCCAGTGTCCTGGCCAACATTCCCCCAGATAAAATTGATTTTTCACTTCATGGCTGTTCATAGGCAAATTGGCATTTATGTTTGTCGACAAAATACACATCCATTACACTTTTCAGTAAATCTGTGAAGCACTCTGAGATGTTTTGATGATAAAAATAATTTGGTGATAAAATGCTATATCAAATGTAAGGATTATTATTATTAATTGGTTTCTTGCAATGTGGTGTATTAACGACATCGGAGGAACAAAAAGCGGAAAAGTTTAAAGGAACAATAAGCAAGGAAGCATTTATAAAATAGACAATATAGAGTCTACGATATTGAAATGTCTCAAAATACTTCATGGATAATTACTGTTAAATGCAATGATGCATTCGTAGGCAAACGTACCAGCCAATTTGCACACAAGATCGCAGAAATAAATATGAAGTGAATGAGCAATTTTATCTGGCAGATTGTTAGCCAGAACATTAGGAGAATCTTCATTCACTTTCTGAATGGTGCCATGAGATCTTAATCACTCATCTGAACAACTAGACAGGACTTAGGTTTAATGTTTCATCCGAAGGATAGCACCAACGACAGTAGTCCTCCCTCAGCAGTGCAGCGTAAGCTTGCACTCTGAGGTTTGAATAATAATGCCAGGGATGAGGAAAGGATCACTTATTAACCGACGAGCATGTTCTTGTACTCTGTTCATAAATAGAAAAGAAAATGCTGTCAAATACACTGAAGCAGCAGGATTAGAGATTATTAAGAGCTGGAATGAGTTACTAGGAAGGGTGGTAAACCTCAATTTGGTGCTAACTTTCTATCTTACTTTCGGTTATCGACTCATAGCTCCACGATTCTGTTCTGGTTCCCAACGAATATTAGCGCAGGAACCTACCTGACAGCCTGAATTGCCCTGCTCTTCCTATCTGTTGGTTGAAATGCTAGCAGGAAAGGTTTGGCAGGCAAGACATCAACTGGCAGGCTTAGGAATCTTATCTGGCATCCAGTACGTGCATGTTGAGTTCACCATCGGGCAGACAGATAGTTGCTTTGAGCGCCAAGAGCATGTAGAGCTCTGGTATAATCTCACCCATTCTCTGAAGTTGTCAATGTTACATGTAGCTTTTGCAATCTCTCGCTTCATCGCCATCTGCATCAAGATGTCTCCAAGAAGAAAAATAAATCTGACAATCAGCTAATTCTGTCATCACTGTCTGTAGCTGAATACTGCAAGGACTAAATCCACAGCTTGTTATTTTATATGTCCCATTGCATTTATGCCATGGAGACTTTCAAACAGGGTCAATGTACATAATTGGAGAAAGAAGAGGAGCTGCATGTTATCTTGTGTACTAGAATCATATAGGTCTTTCAAAATACTGGCATTAGTTCAAGAGACTATTGACAGGACATTAGAACCCTAAGTGGAGATACTGATAGAAATATAAGCAGATGAACAATTTGCATGGTTGCAGTTGTATAATGCCTTAAATCTCCAGCATGATCTAATTAACTATGTCTGGTGTCATTGTTTAAGCAGCTAACATCAAAGCATATTCTGACAACATTTGCAAGGTGGTGATGGTCTGTAGACAAGAAAGACATTACATTATCTTTATTCTTTCACTGGAGTAAAATGTTCATGAACCTTTGCTGTTCTTCAGTGCAAAGGCAGAATCCAGGGAGTGTTTTATGCTGTACTGGTTTGGAAAAGGAAACAGTTATGACAGGAAAGGATCTGACTCCATAACGTTTAACTTAATTAACGTTTTGATGGAGATAACATGTATAAATTATTTTAATTCATCATTGCATCATTAAACTGTAGATTCATAGAGAAATGATATAAATGTTTCAAAGATTCGAACAATTAACTGCTTGTGGTGTACCGTGCCATTAAATCGCAAGAAATATGCTTTTGGCAGTAATTCTATGCATGGCAAGTGGCCGACTTCAAAAGTGACATTGCTGGAGGTACCGAGGTGGAGCTCAGGGACTCAGCTTCTCAGCAGCGGCTGTTATATTTGGAGCGTAGAGTAAGAAAGATAAAAATCAATGATGAGTCAAGCAACTGAAAAGCCCACAAAATAAGGAAGAAAAGGTAAGCAATAAGGCACCAAACGAGTGTTGAAGAGTTCGTAAGAGTTTGGAAGAGCAGAAGTAGCGATGAGATACTGAAGATCCCTGAGAGAGGAAGAGAGTCGCTCAGAGGAAGCTTAGTGCCTGTTCTGGGGCAGAGGATGGAGTAACTGCACTAAATGTCCTCTTTAAGCCAGTATATTCTACATGCGCATTAAATAGTTAGATTGAAGAGAAGCTGGAAACCAAATGAAAACGTCTCAAAAAAAGTTTCAGACAAAGAGAAAAGCATTATGATGACAGCTGAAAACCGCTCATTATTAAACTCTTGTGAGTAGCAGGGATTACTTACAGCTGCTCCAGTGAAACGAGCCCTTTAAACGCTTGCCTGTCAATTGTTTGGATGTCGTTCTTGTACAGGTAACTGAAAATAAGTCAGAAAGTTAGTGTGACCCGACCATGTTAGCTTTAGGGTGTTGTCCAGCATCAATAAACAATGGCGATTTTACATTTATATAGTGCTGACATGGAGTCCGAGCTGGGAGTGGGGGAGCTGAGGAAGGAGGGTGGGGAAGGATGATCAAAAACATGATTGAAAAGAAATATCATAAGGTGACTTTTAAAGGTGGAGAGGGGCAAGGCGAGGCCGAGAGACTCCGAGATTTAGTTGCTGAGAGCGGAGGTAGAATGGTTGAAAGCTCATGCTGGTCGGGCAGGGGACATGAAACAGGCTGAGGGAATGGGTAATCGGTAGGATTGTAAGAAGTCGCAGGGATTTGGATCTTGTATTCGAAGATCCAGAATGCTAGAACTTGAATTCCAGGACTCAATGATAATTCTTGTATTTGATATAATCCCTATGACATTAAAACATGTCAAAGCTCATCACAGCTAATTGCTGTTACATTAATGGCTCTGGAGGCAAATATTGATGAAGTTACTCACCGGAGTGAAATATCAAACAGTAAATAACATTACAGATAACTTTCTTGTAACTTTACATTTATACCACAGAATATATTCCTCTAAGTAAAGATTTAAATAAAGTTAATGAGGATTTGATCAGTGCACTTTTTAATCACCCAGAGGCAGTCATCATACAACAACAACAAAATCATATTTGTATAGCGTTTTTCGCGTCGGGAGGACATCCCAAGGTGCTGGACAGACAGAGTTACGGACCTGAGCTGAGGGTCGGGGTGGGGGAGGGTGGAGGGCAGGGGGGGAAGCATGGAGATTGAAAGCACGGTTGAAGTGGAGGGTCTTGAGGTGGGTCTTGAAGGTGGCGAGGGAAGGGGTGAGATGGAGGGACTGTGGGATGGAGTTCCAGAGGGTGGCTGCAGAGTGGTGGAAGGCCCACCTACTGATAGTGGGGAGAGTGAGGCAGAGGATATGAAGCAGGACGGATCCTGCTGAGCGTATGGACCAAACAGGGTGGTAGGAGATCAGAGAGGTAGGGGGGAACAAGACCGTGGAGGACTTTGAAGGTGAAGACTAGGATCTTGAACTGAATCCTCTGAGTGATGGGAAGCCAGTGGAGTTGGGCAAGGATGGGGGGTATAGGGTCGTGGAGCCTCGTGCGGGAGAGGCCATGGGTTGCAGAGTTCTGGATGATTTGCAGCCTGTCGAGGGAGGAGTTGGGGAGGTCGACAAGCAGGGAGTTTGCATAGTCTAGTCTCGATGTATTGAAGGCGTGTATGAGGGTTTCGGTGGCCTGCGGTGTGAGACAGTGTCGGAGCCGGGCGACGTTGCGGAGAAGGCAGAATGGGTTATGGCGCAGTTGTGAGGTAGAAATGATAGTTGAGGGTCAAACAAGAACCCCAAGGTCTTATACAAGAACATAAGATTGACTGAACACAACAATTGGATGTTGATCATAGCAGTAAAGCCTGATAGCAACTCTGACTTTCCTTTTTGATCACTGAAAATGTTCTTGGCAAATGCTTTTGATTTTTGTCCAATATTGCTTCAAACCAAAAATTTCACCCCAGAAAACACATTCAAATTACCTCAAGTGGCCCCACTAATCACAGCTCCAGCCATAAACTATAACTGCAGTTCCTATTCTGTGAGTTTTACACATAGTAGTCAGACAACTTGAGTTCTTTCACTTATAAAATAAATGTTTACAAGAGGGAAAAGCATAATAGATGGGCAAGGAGGAGGCTAGAAAAAAGGGATTAGGATGGGTAGAGATTCTTGTGGAGTATTAACACAAGCACTGACCAGTTGAGCCAAATGACCTGTTTTGATGTTTGTAAATTCTGTTCAATTCCACATAAATGTATGTATATATTTTGGATGCCCAGCAAGCTTCACTTAGAGCATCAAGAGTCAGGGAAAGGGAACTGGGACAGACAGATGTAGTTCACCTCATAGAAATCTCACATGACATCCACGCAGTTTGAAATGTAGCTGACCTCATAGAGCTCAACCAGGGGACACAGCTCTAAACTGGAATTACTGTGGCTACTGGCACCAGACATCACCTCCAAATGGCTAACTTAGTCACCTTTCACTCTACACTTTCACATTTCAGCTTTTGAGCTTCCTTGACAGCCTGATGAGTCAAGTGATCAACATCTTAAATCCATACAGACCACAAAACCACTGTTTTGATATGTTTGACAGGCACTGGTGACCTGATAACTCAGCAACATTATCTTAGGGATGGGAAAATCAGCCAAGGTTCCTGCTCCTGATCAGTATCTAATGACTCTTGTTGACTTGTGTAATAGGTGTGGATGGCAAGTACAAACAGGACCAGATTCAGCTGGGAATCCCCTAGAGGCGAAATAGTCTGCCAATGACATTGGAGAGGCTCACACATCATTAATAGCCCAGTTAGACAAGGTCACCAGTGCCTGTCAAACATATGCCAGTGGAAAGAAAATGGAGCTTGATACCTTCAAGAGACGAGGAAGGGAGAAAATTGGTAAAGAAAAATTTGGCAAGAAATAGTACAATATTAGCATCATACCAATTCACGTAATAGTGAGATGTACTGTGGCCAGTGGGAAGCCAAAGTGATGCCAGACTTCCTCTTGCTGGGGATCTTACACTGCTATAAAAACCTCATGAACAAACAGAACCTTGTCACAGTTGCACTGTTCACCTTCCATTGGTATAAACCCCTTCACAGTGCTACGTAGTATAATATAACATGTGAAGTGAGACAGCCCTGTAATTTAACCTGCCAGGGATAGTGGCAATGAAATCATACTCCCATGTTTGGCAGGGGAAATCTGGAGGCTTCGAGTGAGAGGTCTCGCAGGTCCAAGAACTACCAACTGTCTCCTCTCCCTCACCAGCTCGTCTCCAGTTTTTAGTTTGCTCTTTGACTGCTGTGCTTCTGAATGTTGCAGGAAATGTCATATGAACTTATTGAGCTGCTCCACATCTCAATACCTCAGTGCAATAGATCCAGGTATAACTGTCCTCACTGAGATAATGAGGTACGGAGGTGTTGTGACTTTTATTAAATATTAAAAGTCATGCAGGAATCGGAATTTAAATTTAGCTGCACTACAAATGGTAGAATATAAATGATTGTGTTATTCAGGCTTAAGTTTCCCAGGATTATTTTAGCAATTAATTCAATACTGTACTAACTTAAGTTTTGAAGATAGCAACTATCAGCTTGGGACACAGGTGAGGCACCTCACACTAAAATATATTGAGAAACACAGCCCACAATTAACAGTAAGTTTGTTACTTTTTCCGAGTAACTTTCTCTATTCCCTTTCTTCTGTTTATAACTCATTTTTCCTTCTATTGTGTTAAAGTTCAACAGACTGAATGGTTCTGTTTCTGTGCTGTAACATTCATTCTAATTGCTGCTTGTCCTCATGAATCTTACAGAAATAGCTTTAATTCATAGGTGAACCTTAGCACTGCCTGACAAAAGCCTGTTCAATTTAGGGGGAAGTGCACGGAAACTCAATCCTTCACTCATCTGAACACCACGCAACATGCATGAGAGGTATGTCAAATACTTTAGGATACACCAAGGCATTAGAACAAAGGGACATGGGTTTAAGGTTGCAAAAGGGTAATTTTAGAACAGATGCCAGAAGGATTTTCTTTACCCAAAGGGTAATTAACTGGAACAAATTACCGGGAAGGGTGGTTGAGGTCAAGACACTGGACACATTTAATAAACAGCTTGATGCTATGATAGGAAAACAGTAGGGTGGGTATTCTGGAAGGATAAGATCTATCAAGGCTGAAGAACATTCTTCATTCAAAATCAATCTTGTGATGTTTTCCTCCATCTATCTCAGAAGCTCTGACCAAATGGAGCTACCCTATTGCCTCTCCAATTGAGATCAATTACTTTAGCAGAGATAAGGGAACAAACCTAACATTTCTCATCCCTGCATTTCTCAACTATTCACCTCAAACTTGGGAGTCTACTAAATTATACTTTAAACTTTTACTTCAAAAAAATCCTGTATTGAAAACATTTAGTTCAGCACACTGTTTATGTACTCTTTTTCCTGGTGGTTTCTCACAAATAGGAATGAAGATTTACAGGAACAAAAACAGTTAAAGACCAAAGGGAAAAATAGATGGTGAATTTTGTACCCCACAACAAATATACAATCAGAAAATGAAACTTCTAGATTACAACGATCAGGGTGATGGCATGTAGGGAAGCCAAATAGACAATTCACCACTTACAGGTATCTCAAGTTGTCCAGCTCCTCAAAGGCTTTTCTTGGTATCCATTTAATTTGATTGTTGTTTAGCAATCTGGAAAAGAGCAAAATATGAATCCTCCATTAAATTTGGACATCATTTATTTTGCCAAACATGTGCAACTCCTATTCAGTCAGTGAAGCAAGAGTTAACTTAGTGCAAAAAATATATTTGTACATAAAGCCACACTTAATAGTGTCACATCCAGCGGTAATGATTCTTACAGGATGCCTGCTGTGACCTAAATTGTTTTCCATCAATAAAACACCAAGTTTTATTATCAGAACAAAACTTCAATTCAATGTTATTTGGCATCAGTGGGCCAGAAAACACTGACCAGCCTACAAAACAATATTGGGCACTTTCATTTTGCCGAGCTCACAATGACCTATTCATTGAAAAATAGAACAGATCAGGCCAACCATTTGTAGTCATTTGAATACCTTGCATCCAAAGAACTCCCACTGCTCTCCATTCCAGGTCTTCAACCATCATTAATCGTTTGGATTCAACAATATGTAGAATAGTTAGAGGAATTTAAGTTGCTCTGAATGGTGGTTGAGCCCCAGCCATATTGGATAACAAAAGATGTTACCAGACCACCCCTCCACCCCCAGAGATTCAGGGACCATTTGTTGTCCTCCATGAAACAAACGAGGGAAAGACCAGTAAATTGCGATTAGTCTAATAGCTCGCAGAGAATCTAGCATCAGTTGATGATCAATGGGCCAAAAGGTCCCCTTCTGGGCTTTAATTTTATGATTCTAGGAACATCAGTGAATTTGTTTTTTATTAATCTCTGTACCCCCCACCCATCCCACCACCACCAAATCTTAGCTATAATTTGTAAAATAAATGGGTACGAGAAAGAGAGATTCTGTTTCCCTTAGCACTGGGATGAGAACATATGGCAATCACATTTAGAATAGAAAGAAGGTGAAAATTCACTCCCATTTCTAATGTTATTGAATGCCATCCCTTACACTCCCATTGTTAATCTAACCCTTCATCATCCCTGCCCACCCATCTCCCAGCCTGCTCGTAACAGTGTTGTCAAGGTTACAAGTCATTAGAATATTTCGGTTCTGTTCCAAACCAGAAGTATTAAAACACAAGGGTGAACTTTGGTTGAGATTTCCTGTAAAACATCTGCATTTAAAAATATCAACATCAGCAATAGCCTGGCCAAATCACTGTGCATCCAACGTTTGGGAAAAAATTTCATCTGAGTCAAAATGTATTACATTTTCGTAGCATTTTAGGGTGCCCAGTAACAGAGCCCAAACATTCTGTTGATTTCAGTCTTAACTTTGAAGTAATTCTTCTGTACGTATTTAAAAGAGAACTTTTAAGAACTGATAATGTAAGTTCTTAATCCTTAAGAGTTAAAATTAGGGCTGCATTTAAGAATTTGCTAAATTCATCCATCTCGAATAAAGAGCTCGATGGTGGCATTTTTAATATCCAAGAACAACAATAACTTGCATATACATAGCACCCTTCACACAGGGAGCATTTCAGAGTGCTTTTATATAACTGTATAAAGTATCTCCCACTCACCTCTGAATAATTGATTTACAAGTCATTCAATGTGATACCTGAATGTTATAATAATAATAATAATCCTTGCATTTGATATAGCGCTTTTCACGTCTTCTAAACGTCCCAAAGCGCTTCACAGAATATACTGTAAAGTGAATTGACTGTATATTTGTGGGCAAAACACGGCAGCCAATTGCGCACAGCAGTGTCCCACAAACAGTCGTGGATTGAAAATGACCAATTTTTATTACGGTTTTGTTTTGGAGGGATTATTATTAGGCGTGTGGAATAAGGAAACTTGCCCAAGGTTTCGCCCTGCCTGGAATTGAACTCAGGTCTCTCACTTGCAAAGCGAGTGCTCTAACCACTGAGCTACAGGACTCCGTTATCAAAGGTTCACAAATTTTCTCCCCAACATTTCTATTGCAACACTGATCACATTCTGTAAATCTTTTTTTATTTCTTTGCATTTCTTTAAGTATGAAATCAAAAGGTGAAACGAGTGAAAATGCAAGTCATTTTACTTCTAGCTTCAAATCTGGATTCATACAATGAAAAGCTCAACGAGGATAAACTGCGCGTAAGAAACATAATTCACAGAGAGATTGCAAAGCCTTGGCAATTGACCTTTAAAAGTCTATTTTAAATTAGGTTGCAATGGTTTTGATAGAATGCTAAAACTGTGGAGATTTAGAAATATTATTGCCATAAAGTGCTCTAAACTGGATCTCTAAATCAGTGAAATTGATATTGAGATGCTCACACGTCCTCATACTGTAGTTGGCTTTCATTTCTGTGTGCTTAAATGCACATATGGTGTTTATAATAATAATAATCCTTGCATTTGATATAGCGCTTTTCACACCTTCTAAATGTCTCAAAGCACTTCACAGAATAGACTATAAAGTGAATTGACTGTATTCACTTTGACCGTCAATGTATAAAAGACACCATTGTCCCAATGTATGCTTGTTTTACAGAGATAAAGTGCTCATTGCACCAGGAAAGCTTTGCTGTGGGCACACGCCATTAGTGATTTTTTCATTGCTGAGCATTTGCTCATAATTTGCAATGAAGTGTGATGTGAATCACTGGTGTTTTCTTACCATCTCGTATCTGTGATTGGCAGTGTATTCATCAGGCAAAGATGATGGAAAGAATATTTTCAAAACTTCAAAGTGTAAGATGAAAAAAAACATTGCAAGCCCAACTAAAAGATTAAAACATTTGAGTACTGATGATAATATTTGATAGCACATTGAATTGCTTATGCTGTTGTGCCCGGTTACATAAGCTGTTATGCCCTGCCGATGACTTCAACAACATACAGTACTTAATTGCTTTTTTCTGGCAATCTGGCAGCTAGACCAACAGAGGACAAGGCTCCAGACTTTGAGATCTCAGTCTGAATCATGGTCTCAGTTGAGAGTTGCGCTCAGGATTTCCTTTAGAAAGTGAGTTTCATCTGTCTAAACTCTGTCATTGGGTAACATTGGATAATGTTTGAACTGCTATTTTTTTCCTTGTAGGTGAGATTTCCTGAAGTTATTATTTTAACATTTTTCACCCTCCACCTCTAATAAAAATTAATTTTTAACTTTATTTAGCTTTTATATCTATTTTAATTTAAAGGGATGGAAATAAATCTTCAAAAGAAATAAAGCTTTGGTACAGACTAGAAACTGATCAGTTGGATAAGGAAGAACTATTGCCCTGGCCACAAAGAATCGGTCCAAAATACTCCCGTTCTTAAGATGAATATTGTCTTAAAATTTAAGATTTTGCAGAACGTCTTAATTTCAGTCTTAATTTGCAAGTGATGTTTCCAGATTACTCAAAACAGATGCTGGAAAATCAACTTTCAAATTAAATTAATTTCCCCCAAATTCTACACCATCTTAAATTTTAAACATTTTACTGGTCTTGTGCCCAAGAAAAAGAAAATTTTGAGCTCCTAATACAGCAAGAAAGCAGATGTGATAAAGTGAAAGATTACAAATGTCTATATTAAAGTAGTATACAAGTTGGTAAATTGCACTATAGTTTCAGTTCATCAAAACTGAGAATAATTCTGAATTGAGAATACTCCCTTCATTGTCCTCTTCCTGCTTGAATCCTTCTGGTCTTCCTTTGTTTAACACACTTATCTAGTCACTGTATTCTAACTAAAACATCGCACTAAGTAGCAGATTTGTAATATTTCAGTTTCTTTAAATTCCTCCATTAGATCATAAATAATGAACCACATGTAATCTGCAGGGCATTGAAATTAAAAAAATTGTAAATCTAAATAGTAAAAAGTCAACACTATAAATATATGTTGCACACTGTCAATGTATTGTCTTGGAGATCTAAAGGGACTTTAATTCAATATACTCCACAAGTTCCTGTAGTTTATCAGATACTCAACAGAAACTTGTAGTTGTTCAGTGATATGCCACAGGTATATTTTTTCAGAAATCAGCTATGCCTAAGAATGAGTAGAGTGAGTGAGTGAGTGAGTGAGTTGAGTTGGAAGATAAGGAATTAGACCTTTGTTTAAGCCCTTTAGGTTTCCTAAGCATGATGATAATAATTTTTATAATAATGTCTGCATTTAATACAGCACAGTTTACATCATGAGAAATTTTCAATGCTATGAACCACTTTAAGACGTCCTTCTGATATGAAAGGCATTATATCACATTTTTAAAAAAGGTGTAGGAAACCAAGATCCTCAGTGAAAGGCACCACTAAGATGGAAAAGGGTAAAGGAGTAGATTTGTGACACTAATATGGTGAAGGCATCAGTGACTGTTGGGAAGTTTTGGACTAAGGGGTAGATTTGACTAGCAAGTCAATGGCTTCATAGAAAGGACTGTAATGTACTTCACCACTCCTTTGTATAACCACTGTACAAGCTCATCTGTGTAGGTGTATTTTGTTTCTAATTCACACACAATAAAATTACACCATTAACTGAAGTGAAATTCAGTTGGGGAAGCATTGCTCCTCCATAACTTAGTCTTACTTAGTTTGCCTCCCAGGTTTATAAACACAACAAAACACTTGTTATATGACGCACACCAGATGGAAAGTATCAGTCCTTGAGTTTGTTTTTCCATAGTGCCTGTATTGAAATCCAGCCAGTACTGTGGAGTGTAAGGGAGGATCTTCAATACTGTACCTGCAAAGTACTTTTGGTTGTAGTAATTCTGTATGCATTCGCAAGCAATAATGCGAGTGCTCAGCTCAGTGCAGTTTGAGAATGAGAATGCCTGCTGGGCGGGTAGAGCTGATTTCAAAGTGATTGGTATGGGCACAGTTGAAAAGTATCTCACCACATGGGCCCCTTTCACCCCATTTGTAAGCTCATAAGAGACTGATGTAATGCTATAATGTTCACTGTAAATACGGTTAAGAAAATGCTCAAATTGGCTGGAATGTGTTTATTAGTACAGCAAAGGTTTTATGAGTTGACTCATTTAGTGCTCAAAATTTGTCATAATTGGCACTTGTGCTATAATCAGTTTGAATGTCTTTGCTAAAGAGACATTCATTGCACGTTTAATAAGTGCAGTTTTATTCCTGATTCCTGCATGATGCCAGATCATAGCTGACAATGTTGGGCTGTTCAGGTTAGATTTCTACTTTATAAGCACCAGAGAAGTACAATTTTAAAAGATTTGTTTCTGATTCTTCAACCCTTTCCCTTGGTCCTTTATCTTGGTACCTTTATCCTACAGCAAATAAACAGTCAATGCACTTTACAGTGAATCCTATGAAGTACTTTGAGGCATCTTCCTGATGTGAAATGGACTATGTTAAATTTAATGTATTTTTGATCATTTGCAGATTCTGTACTAAGAATATGTACTAAGTATTCACTGTTGAAACTAAATAGTGTTTGCAATGCGGTGAAATTTGTGACATTTCGTAACTGATTGGGAGATGATGTGAAAACAGTCTCATTCAATCTGTTACAAAGGCTTGCTTACAACCCTCTGTTCCTAAAGAATGGCCCTGAAACTGCACTGCACTAAAAACAGAAGTCGCTGAAAACACGCAGCATGACAGGCAGCATCTATGGAGAGGAAAATAAGTTAACATTTCAGGTCGATAACCTTTCATCAGAACCTTTCTCTCCATAGATGTTGCCCGACCTGTTGCGTGTTCCCAGCGACTTCTGTTTTTATTTCAGATTTCCAGCATCTGCAGTATTTTGCCTTTTGATTACCCACTGCAAATTGATTTGTTCCTATTTGCCATTCAAGAAAGTTGCCCTCATCTTGCCTGGCACCTTTATCTTGATTTTGGAGGCATTCTTTTGTGTTGCTTCCAAGCCAACTGAGACTCCAAAGATGTCTCAGACGAGCTTGGAAGTCTTCTTCCAAGACCGTCTGAGGCTTCAAAGTCTTCACTTCGCTTGGAAGCCCGGGCTTGGAAGTCTTCACGTCCCCCGCCTTGCCCGCCCCACCATTGGTGGTGGGGCTTCTGCCACTCTGCCCCCACACTCTGAAACTCCATCCTGCAGTCTCTCTGCCTCGCACCCTCCCTTGCCTCCTTCAAGACCCATCTCAAGACCCTCACTTCGACGGTGCTTTTGATTACCCTGCTTCCCCCCCTGTCCTCCACCCTTCCCAATCCCGACCCATATCTTGTAATATGCATAGATGCAGCTGAATTCCATAGCCACCTTGCAAGCTCCAGTGCACACTAGTCGTATTAAACCCACATGGCGTTCTTATCAATACTATCTCCTTGAAACCTACCAGGAGCCTCTCTGAACGACATTATTATAGTATTTTTCCAAACGTGCGATAATTTTAAATGCACTTTTTCAGAAACTGTGAGGCTGCTACCTTTGATAAATTACAGGAAGCACAAGTTGACATGGCAAAGCCTCCCAGGATGAAAATCTAAAGGTGGTCTCATGGAAACAGGTAGATACAAACTTAATCACAAATATAATTACTTATATTTGACAGTTTCTGTTTCCAATATGTTCCACAGTCACCGCAAGGTTTAACCCACGGTCAGAGTTAACGTAAATAACCCAACAATAAATGTAGTCTCCAGGGCGACTCGGATTTGCTAGCTTTCATCAAGAGCAGCCATCAACAAAATTTCATTAACCACTTCAGTGAATAGAACAAGTCACTGTGGAAATAAAATCTATCGTATATGCTGGTACGTTTCTTTGAAGCAGGCAGATATCAGCTTGGTTCATTTGGTAGCATTTTTCCTTCTAGGGTAAAAGGCTATGGTTTTATCTTAAGATCTTACTCCAGGCTTTGACCTGTGGCACGATTCGAAAAGAGAAGTATGTCCAGGCCAGCATTCCTTCACATTAATTAATGATTCTCCTCAGTGGCTATTCGTGACACCTTGCTGGCACAAATGACTGCTGTGTTTTGCCTACAAAAACAGTCCCTACCTGTTTACAGTAATTACTTGTGAAATACTTTGAGGCAATTCAACATAAGTATCTGTAGTACAATAGAAATGCATGTGCTTTCTTGTAATTTCTTCTGCACCATCCTAGCAGTATTGACACTGTATTCCTCTCCCATTAACAACAATTGCAAAATTATATTTGTAAAGCGCCTTTCATGTCAGGAGGACGTCCCAAGGCACTGAACAGTCAGGGATCAGGACTTTAACATTTGTCATTATGCCATTAGGATGTGCAGGTCAATGTCTGAATTTACTATTCCGCTATTTTGCTTCAAGATTTCTGAACATGTCGGCCATTTTGAACTGTCAAGTTTCATTAGCAATCTTAGCTACAAAGTTAGCCACAGACAAGAGAGTTTCTCCTGGTGTCCTGGCCAACAATCTCCCAGAGAAGAAAAATAAGTCATTCACATCACGGCTGTTTGGGGTGCTTTACTGGGCATAAATTGGTCGCCACATACAAATTCAGTCACTACAATTTACAGAAAATCTGCAAAGCACTTTTGAGACATTTCGGATGACATGCTAAGACTATATTAAATGCAAGGATTAGTATTATCTTAGCTGCCACAGAAGCATGAATCATCCTTTTCTGATACTTTTTAATAAGACTCACACAATAGCATTCCTCCTAAACAGCCTTCAGCAACGGACGACACTCATAATCTCATTACTATTGCTTTTTAAAAAAGCATTCAATAGGTTTTACTTCCAATTTTTGGGGTGAATAAATGCATGAAGCAGAGATGGAGGATTATTCTACAACTAACCCAAGACTGGCCTGGAATTAGTATAATTAGAGGTAAAACGTGATGACTTTAAACATAGTTAGAATTCTTGCTGACTCTCAGGAACTCAATTACAGAAGTAGAAACGTTGGAACTACAGAGTTCCTGCAGTCAGCACAACATTTTAGATCATTTTACATATAGCTGCATCTTTAGATCCAATGTTAACACTAATAAAATTACTTCATTGACATCCCTTACGAAAATTAGCAAAACGGGCACAAAATATTATCGTAACACAAGGCGATGTGTTTCAATAGTTTATGAGTAAATACACTACAAAGGATGTCTTGTCTCAAGAGTCATCTCAACAGCATTAAAAGTTGCTATATCAAAGGCAAAGATTATTATTATGAATATGATTTGTTGGGTTGATTGGCGCCTTCTGATCTGAACACATTCTAACATTCTGCGATTGAAATGCAGTAATCCCCCCAATTTTACACAATGTTATTGCCTGTACTTTTCAGTTCCAAACCTTCATGTACAAGGTAACCACAGTAGAGCCTCACTAATTCGATCACTTAAGTATCTGGACAAAAGTGACCTACTTCGTGTGGTGACCTGATTACTGAAACAGGTCGGGTGATTCAGGTCACTGATGTAATGTTCAGGGCATTGATAATGGGTGAGGGTGGTGAACATTCAACAACTAGACTTTGCAATCTCATTAACATAAAGGCATCGTCACATTTAAAACAAAAACTTTCATGTATTCAGCCTTCCTTTTGAGAATGCATCCAACTTGTGTTCTGCCAATGCCATAGATCACAGCTAACTGTCTATGACTTTTGCCCTCACTGTTTTTGATTAAGTCCACACTCTCACGTAAGGACAACTCCTTCCGTGGTGGCATGTTTACAGCACTTGTCAACAGTCACTAAATCAAAAGAAACAATTTACACACAAACCATGTGCTCTGAATGCAGCACTTACCAAGAATTGGCGGCAGGAGCTCAGGTTAGGCCGCGGGCGCCGGGTGAAGTCAATTTTCCGCTTGTGACACACATGCACAACCAGAGCCCACTCCACCCACAGTAGCAGCATCAAGGAAACAGCACGAGAAGCCTGAGGCCTAGCGCACTGTGTTTAAGTTAGTAGTGGAGGAGGGTGTTGTACTGCGTTTATAATGGAGGAGGGTGCTGTAAAGGCCGCAATCAATGACCATTGTCCTGAATAGTGAGGTGCCCGGTTTACTGAAGCAGACAGATTATCTTTTAGCATTGATAATGAAAGAGACTGTGAAAATGTACCTGCAATTGTGAGGCGGCTGGATTATCGAGGTGACCAAATACCGGGTTTCTATTTGTAGTTACCCTAGTATGACTTTTTACGGATCATAGGTGGTGTTTTTCCTGGCTACTTATTTAAACTTGTCCCTTTACACGGAAGAGTATTAAGATTCTAATGTTTACTTGCTTCCTATTAACTCAGTCTGTGTTCGCCGAAGTGTTTACTTTGAGACATCTCGACGATGTGAGAGGTTCTATATCAAATACAAGGATTATTATTAATAGGGAGAGCTAGAAATGCTTATAATATTATTAGCAAATTTCATATGAAAGTAGGGTCCTTTTTTAACATTGATCACCTCTTTCAGGTTGGAGTATTCAATTCCAATACTGCCCTGAAGGGTAAATTTCAAAGTAAGAAACCACATCTTCTAATTTATTTGAATTGATGTTGCCAGGGCAAGTCCATAAAAAATGCAGTAAATCACTTTATTATGTCTGATTTTCTGAAGACGATTAAAACGACTGTTTTATGTGAGCTCTTTCTTCATCCCATGGGAGCGATTTCAAAAAAAGTGATTGCAGATACTTTCTACGATGCTCTTCTAAAGTTTCGAGCTGTTCAGAGCTCAAACACTTTTGGAATAACCATTTGATTATTGATAGGATCATAAGATCAAACCACCTAACTCAGAAAGGAAAGAATGTGTTGTGTTAAGATAGAACCAAAAGGTGAAGAAATAAAGCTCAGATCAAAAAATTAACTTTGCTAAATAGCTGGAGTTAGTCTTTGTGATGAACAAATTGCTCGCAGATGCGTTTTAGGAATTTCACGTTAGGAGTAACTGGCTATAGACACTTTGTAAGCAATCTAACAGTACAAGCCTGAAGTCCAAAACCACAGATGCTGCCCGATAAATCAAGCAGACATCTTTTAGAACTTTGTTTCCAAAAGATAAAACTTTTGCAGAAACAAATTACGTGAATTGTGCCAAATGTAAAGAGGTTATGTGCTATAGTTTTATCTAATGCTACTTTGACAATGGTTACAGGAATGTCAATAAAACAGTAAAGGCACATCTGTTTTTGTACCACAAACACATAACACACACACACACAGCATGATGTCAGAGACCCACAAGCCCTCAGAAATAGATTTCGTAACAGTGATTTATAATCCAATCACAGTTCAACCTACAAATTGCCATTTTTTAACAAGGAATAAGAAATGCAAATAGGGATTCTTTACCTTTATTATGAAATGCTCTGAGACACTACCTGCACTTGAATAAGGCTGTGTGAATGCAAGTTGTTTTTACAAATGTAAGTAATTCATACAGATTCAAGGGGATTCTACTCTGAACATACAGTAATAATCCTTGCATTAGATATACTGCCTTAACATGTTATTGAAACGTCTTGAAGAGCTTCACAGGATTTTTACTGTGGAGTGCAGTGACTATGTATTATGAGGTGAATACGGCAACCAAGATGCTACAGTAAAGTGCGACAAACAGCCATGAAGTGAATGATCAAATTTATTTGGGGAATTGTTGGCCAGTCCAATGGGAGAAATTCCATTCTGTTTTTGAATAGTTCCATGTGATCTCTAAACCTGAACAGGAAGACTGGACCTCAGTTTAGCATCTTATCTGAAGGACTGCAACTCCAACAAAGCTGCACACCTCTATCACTGCATTGGAGTTTTAGCCTAGGCTGTGAGTTTAAAATCCCGACTTGGGGCTTGACCTATCAACCTTCTGGCTCATGTTACCAAATGAGCCACACTTTTATTGACATATGTACAGTATTGAAATGGAGAATCCACAGATCTGTTGACCTACGTCTGGTGACCTACTTTTCTTTTTTATTACCAACTGAAATCTCTTCTGGGTGTCACACTGTGAAAGGAGGCATTGTGGACATTTCCTGGAGTTACTTAAAACAAAGAAATATTGAGTGGAAGAGGACTGATTTATGAGATACTAAACTCCAATTACCAAAATGTATCCCTTGCTATATCACGTTACTTCTAATATTTCATATTGAAAAATATGAATAAAGCAAGAATCTCTGATAACTCATCATTATTGCTGATGGAATAGCAATTGCTTTGTAAAACGGTTACCCTGAGAACAAAATTGCTTAATTACAATCTGATTTAAGATCCTCACTGATCAACTTTAGGATCCTCAGCCTGATCTTCAAATCCCTTCACACTCTTGCTCCTGCTTACCCGTTCCTCCTCAGCATTGCTGCACCACCCATGCCCTTCACTCATTTGACTCTGATCTACCCGTTTCGCATGCTCTCCTTCAGAGGGAGTGTGACAAACCATCAGCCACTATGCCCCGCTTACTGGAACTCTCTTCAAATTCCCTTAGCTTTGCTATCCATGCATTCAACTCCCCTCTTAAAAACGTTTTTAACCATGTCTTTGGTCAACACACTTAAGTTCTTCTTTTACTCCTCCCTGTTTGGTGCTCCCTAGCTTTTCTGTGAAGCTCTTTAAGAATGATCACTCCTATGCAAAAGATGCTACGTCTTTTGCAGCCGGCCTCACGATTCACTGCCATCTGTGGCTTGAGCACCTCCGCACCTACCGCCTCTCCATTTCACAGCCCCAAACTGGCTTTTATTCCAAAGTCATCCTGGAGGCCAAAACAACCCAAAGACATTGTTTTCCACCGTTCATCACCTCCTCTGTCCTCAGATCAAACAAAAAGTGTGAAGAAGTCCTAGACTTTTGCGCCTCAAAGATTGAAAACATCCGCTTGGCTGCATCATGCTCCCCCCACCCCACATGTCCCCTTCCACCCTACCGAGAACATCCACATCACCTTCTCCCTTCGCCACAGCTCCCACCACTACCCCCTCCTTTCAATCCTTTGCCCCCATTTCTCTCTCCTCCCTTTCAACCACAATCACCCACATGAAGTTCACCACCTACTACCTTGAACCCCTCCCCACCCAGCTGCTGGTCACTCAACTCCCCCTTCTCTCCCCCCGCTGGCCAACACAGTCAACCAATCTCTCTCCTCAGACTCTGTTCCACTCCCCTCGTCAAAAAAACCACCTTCGATCCCTCTAACCTCTCATACTATTGTCCCCATCTCCCTCCACTCCTGCCTCGAGCCCCTGCAGTCTAGTTTTCACCCTGCCCACTTTTGTTAAAGTCACAAACAATGTCCTCTCTATCCATGACTAGGGCTCCGTTTGCCTCCTCGTTCTCTTGGATCTCTCTGCCACGTTCGACACAGTCGACCATGCCATCCTCCTCCACCGCCTCTCCTCCTTCATCCACCTTAGTGGGATCGCACTCATATTGTTCGAGTTCTACTTAACCAATTGCCTCCACTTCATCTCAGCAAATGTTTTTTTAAAAATTGGTCACTTCAATCCATGACTATTTGTGGGACACTGCTGTGCGCAATTGGCTGCCGTGTTTCGCCCACAAAATGTACAGGCAATTCACTTTACAGTATATTCTGTGAAGCACTTTTGAGATGTCTCGAAGACGTGATAAGACGCTATATCAAATGCAAGGATTATTATTATTTCAAAAGATCTTAATCATGCACTCTAATGCCAATAATTCCTACACCTTATGAGAGTTCAGCCATTCTGATCCCACTCTCTGGACCCCATCCCTCAGACTCGCTCCTTCTGTACCTTCCAAAACCCATCTTGAAATCTTTCTCTTTGACTGTCTAAGGTGTGCTCTGGAACTCCACAAGATGTGAAAGGTGGGTAAATGTAAACTATTCGTTGATGTGTGATATGTGGAACGGGAAGTAATGCAGCAGAACTTTGCAAATATCACCTATCTACTGTTTCCTGTTCACTTCTTTCATGATCTTTTCTTATAGCAAATTAAAAGTGTGCAGGTTTTGTTGGTTGCAGTGGGGAAGATCAGTTAACGTAATGTCCACCATGGCTAAATGGAGTGGCTTCCAGTTTTCAAATCCACAGAGCGAAGGGCAAACCGCAAGTCCTCAAGCAGTAAAGTCCGAAAAAAGACAGGGGAGCAATATAACTCTAGAGGACAAATGTAGCACCCAGAACACACCTGCTTCCTAGCTGGAATCAGTTAACTAGCACAAATGGAATTTGACTTTCCGGTCTTGCTTTGCGATGCCTTCAACCATCAGAGGAATTTTCTTTATTTTTGATAGACTCTTTGCTGCAAAATTAAAATGCAATATTATGCAAAAGCCAAAGGGATGCTTATCAACTGATGCCACCATTACTCCGTCATTGACTTGCAATTACTTTGCTGCTGATGGACTTTGCAGTAATTGCTTTGAGCCAGAATTAGCACAATGGGGTAAAAGTATTAATTTGAGAAGTTTCATCTTAAGAAATTCCAACTTGCATTATCAGGGCATTATTGTTTTTGCATCGTTGCACACCGTTCTAGCTAAGCTTGCAAAAATGCATCCAATATGTTGTTATACCAGGTGCTTATGTGTAGAAATCGCATCTAAATCTAATTTAAGTAGATTGTCTCCACATTACCATCTGCTTACCACTGATGTGATTTGAGCTCTCTTCCACTCTCCTTGAATTCTTCTCAGTGCTTCTAATGGTTCCAGCTCAATGTTAGAGCAAAGAAGCACAAATGAAAGCACAAGGCTCTGGAGTAGATCAGTTCTGTACCACTCTTAAAAGAAGAATGGAGACTTGTGAACTTCCTTGGCCCTATTTTATATTACTAGCACCAGTACAAAGCATATTTTACATCAATTATTTGCTTGTTCTGGTGCTAAAGGGAGAAAAGCTATTTAATAGCCTTTATGTGGACTGCCACATATTCAACAGCATATTTAAATGGAATTGTCAGTACACAAAACACTGAAATTGGTATATTGCAGTTTTATTACCAATACTAAAGGGTTTTTATTACAATGTTTTTACGACGCTTAGACCAGATACTGTGCCTGAAAACAATTGTGTCTTTAAAGAACAAGAGCCCTAAAACCAGAACATCTTGTTCAAAATCTAAACTGACACATTCAAAGAGAAAAGTACTCGTTGACTCAGAAAAACCTGAACCCAGAGATCCCTCTTCCACCTGATAACATAACATCAGAACAGAACACAAGAACAGAATACAATAACATAACATCAGAACAGATAACGAACAGAATGCAAGATTTTTTTTGGGGGGGTTAACCAGGTGTCTAACTCATGTGGAAATCCATCGCCATGTTTAAGTGTATCCAATCCAACTAAGAATTCCACGAATCCCACTTAACTAAGAATACAATACAAGAACAGAATACAAGAACAGAACAGAAGAACAAAACAACAAAAAAATTATATTTATATAGTGCCTTTCACGTCAGGAGGACATCCCAAGGTGCTGGACAGACAGAGTTACGGACCCGAGCCGAGGGTAGAGGGCAGGGGGGGAAGCAGAGAAATCAAAAGAATTCAAGATACAAGAACAAAATACAAGAACAGAACATTGGCACAAATTAATTGCACTTAGCAGTAACAAACCAAGTCTGGTCATCTCCAGAAGATATTTTATAAAGTCTTATTCAGTTGAACCAAAGACAAGGTTACTGATCAGCATTACCTGGAACTTCAACAATACAAAAAAATACCTGTGTCTCCAGCCTTGGAATAGACTACCCAAAATTGCGCCTTTTTTTAAAACACACAATTTCAAAAACCCTTTTTTATTATAACCACTGGAACAGTGTACTATAAATTGCCTCCTGTAATTGTTTCTTTGTTTACTCTATTTATTTCTTAAACCATAAAATTCCGTTTTAAAACATGTGTCCAAGTGAATAAAGTATTAATTAATTACATTTGAGTTTATAAACACTAAAGCTTTACAGCTAAATGCATAACGAAAGTCGTAAGACTTCCACAAATAGTAAATGCAAATAGTTATTTATTTAATAGCTCTGCCATTTCACTGTGATCAAAGAACATCTACACATCATCTTTATCCTCCCTTGAAATAAATAACTTGTGCCCTTAGTGATTGATTGAGTTTGTATTTATCTATTACAAGGCATGGCACTGAGCCACAGAGATCAGGGTTGTCTTCCGTCCAATTCCTTGTCTACGTTGATTTTAGATAGGCTCAACCAGTGTAGCAATGGAGAGGAGGGGTAAATGAACTTTGCATTTCCAGGCTCAGGGGGGAATTAGTTGGCCAAGGTTCACACTTGTAATTGTTCTCCAGAGAAACCCATGAGTCAGTTAGCTTTTGGGATGTTTGATGAGAGGATCAGATTTGGCTATTATACCCTCTCCCCTCCCTACCCCCAACGTCACACACATCTAAATAGCCAGCTGGCACTCATTACTTTGGATCTCAATGAAGAATGGCACTTCAACAAGGTGCTGAATGTTTGCCACTGCTTAAAAACCTGCACACCAATGTGAGGCACAAACAGAGAATTTGGAGAAGTGAAAAAGTGGCACAATGTTGAATTGAAATACTCTGGGCTATGCTGTCTGTAATAGAGCACAGTGGGGACAGTCAGTGCACATAATAACTTCTGACCAATGTGTTCTATCATATTGGCCCGAGTCACCAATTGAATCGCCATGAACAATGCTAAAAGTTGCCCGTGCCATTCATCAATCAATCTGTTGAACAGATTTTATAGATGAAACTGTATACTTGGGTGAACTTCTAGATATGATGAGATAATGATCCTTGCAGTTGATATAGTGCCTATCACATCAGACATCACATCTAAAAGCATTCCACAAGTTATTACAGTTATTACACTGCTCAAAAGAGAAGGGAGTTTCTCTTGGTGTCTTTTCCAACAATCTCCCAAATAAAATTGTTCATTCACTTCATGACTGTTTGTGTGACATTGTGGGACATTCTAATAATAAAGCTAAGACAAAAAGATAGGATTTTAAAAGGAGCAAATTTCAAAGGATTGAGAGAATGACTAAAAGAAGTGAACTGGGAATTCCTGTTGAAGGATATCGCAGTTGAGGCAAAATGGAACATTCTTAAAGCAATAAAGGGATTATTCACTCCATGTGCTTCATGTAGTAATTTGTTAATGTGGGCTATGTGCAATTCTGTTCCATTCAGTACGTTTAGCCAATTGGTCCCCAAGTGCCTATATATAACTTAAATGCAATTTTAAGTATAAATAACATGACAACAAAGATGTAAATTTAAATTACATTTTTAAAATCACATTAGATTTATTTACAAGTGCACAGGGACACATTTGCAAAATTTACTGAATGAACGAGAATAGCACTTAGCCCGCAGCAACATGTGCATTACACGGAGCACACAGAGCAGAGTAACCCTCAGTCTTGAGTAAGCAAGATAAATTGAAAGACCCCCAAGAAACAGTGCAAACTGAATAAGCATTCTTCAATATGTATGAATAAGTCACTTAAAGGAGGTGAAATTTGCAATATTGCCTAACATAATTAGCACATTAAATATGATATGAAACATTGCTCACTCACAGCCATTCCTAAAGACTCAACATTTCAGCACAGTACCGTACTTTGCTGTGTGCAAATTGGCTGCCAGGTTTGCTTACAAATACCCTCACTACACTTTACAGTGAAAGCTGTAAAGCATTTTGAGATATTTCTACAAAGTGCTAGGCACTATATCAAATAAAAAGATTTTTATTACAAGTGACTATACAAACAATGTTTATAAAGGCATTTAAAAGAGATCTGAGTAAATACTAGAGGAAAACATAATATTAAAAAAGGAAAGAAACAGGAGAATAGGATTAAAGTAGGTAGCTCCCGCGGGGAGCTAACATCAGCACACACCTAATCAGTGATGTGCTTAGTCCCGGAGCGCTGTAGAAATGACGCCATGAGGAACAAATGATTCCCAGATGACTCATTCCCAACTAAGTAGTTGGGTAGCTTTATTTGCATGTAGGTCCTGCTGGACTGAGAATCTCTGTAGTATTCTGTACACTTTTTCTTGAATAAAGTTGTTATGCTTTTTTGCTTTCTCGCCATTGTTGGGTTCCCCCAGCATGAGATGGCCTCCTGATGTGAAAGGTGCAATATAAATGTAAATTGTATTGTATCCTACACCTTATCAAAGTACTGTACATGAAATATGAAATGGCATATATAAGATAACTCCGACAATTATGTTACAGTAAGCCAAGAGTGTCCTACCCAAAATCACCCATGTAAACTTCTGGTTGTCAGTAATGTATCTTAACATTGTGCAATTATAATGTAATAGATCCACACTGGGAAGGATTAACAACAAACCTCCCAAATGTTTTGTTTCAGAAAACCATTGGAAATAATTGCTAAATATCATGAATATGTCCTTGCTGAAAGTCTAAAGAATATGCTTGCTTCAAGGTTTAGCAACTTTTGAGTCATAGAGGTAGCAGAGGAACATCTTTGCTTTTTCTGTATACAGCACAGGGTTCTGTTCCTGGCTATGAATAATACCAAGCTGCTCTAGGTTTGGATTCAGCGATACTTCCCAAAGAAAAACAGACAAACAATAAAGGGGTCTTTGCAACAACAATGTTGCTCATCTCTTTGATTGATATCAGGCAACACTTTGCCCGTGATTATTCAACCACATTGAGGCATCACAACCAAAGCCAACTATCTATCATCCGACCTATGTACTTTCCTATATTAGGAGTTGGGTCATTGAACAGTAATTAGATGCAAGAACAACAACGATTTGCATTTATATCACGTGGGGTAGCATATCAGAGCCCTGAAAAATGGTATAGTTTGAAGGGAAAAAAGAAAGTACCTTAGCCCAAGGCATTGAGGCCAATTGGAATACAACTACTGTTTCATATCTACGGTTTTACCAACTGAGTCATCGGGCATGCTCAGAAACCCCACTTTATTCAAGTAAGAAACACAAATCCCAGTGATTTAGGTATTAGAAAAACATTCTATGCACTCTTCTGAGTGGGCAAGTATAGAGGTAAAGATTATTTCCTCTTCAAACCAATCTGATTGATGTTCTGTGAGAAAGACTAATACCAGTTCTCTCAGTTGAGGGAAAGAATGTTTGCAGTTCACTGCTAATTCAGTGCAGGTCACTTGGTAAAGCACGCTCTATATTCCATAAATGATCAGTCCATTGATCTTGAACACGTCCTTTGACTCAATACGGTAATGCTTGTAGCTGCCAAGAATTAAATAGTAACTACCACAGTTTGAAATTGTTTGTTCAATACTTTTCGCTCGTCCACACGATTTCGCTACACCTCTGTGATTTCATTGTTATGGAATAGAACGTAATGATAAACACATTTGCTGAGTTTCTTTAATCTGTTGCTTGAAGCAAGTTCCACTTTAAAATATATTATTCATCCATTTCACTCAAACACAGCGCAACAAAGCTGGATGCTATCCAGCTGACCCTATTATAAATTGCAAGTTGGTGGATTTCGGCAAAGACAGGGGAAAAAAATCAAATAAAGGATCGCTGCATGTCAAAAGCTTGTTGGATTGATCTTCGCTCTATAGTGAGTCAGCTGATCCTAACTAGAAAGGCAGATGGGGAGAGACATCCTGCCTGCACACTTCTGGAGAGTATTATGTGCAGGGTGGCAAGAGTCAAGGCTTGGAAACCCCAGATCGTGGATTCGGGTACTGTTGGAATCTAACCTGCTAAAACCACATAGCTTACCATTGGAAGCACTGTTTGGCAAAGTTTATTTCTGTTTATTCAGCAAGATAGGTAGATTTTCTCCTTTCTTTGCCTTGGAATGTCCTTCTGACGTGAAAATCGTTTTACCAATGTAATTTGTTGTTGTTTTTGTTCAGCTTGGACCACCCTATCAATAGGTATTATCTTAAAACTGGAAGATCAAGCTAATTGTTTTTAAGTGTGTTGTCTGCAGCCCTTTAAAAAAATGGCTTCCAAATTGAAATTAAAATTATTTCCAAAGGTTTTATTTTGAAATGACTTTAAACAATGAAGGCTAAGGTCATGAGGCTTCTTTCAAAATAATTAATGCGCTCAGTGATTTGGCCGGCTGAAAGTCAGTTGTATAATTTGGAAATTCTGTTTGAACGGTGCTGATCTATATTAAAATCTAATTAGAATTCTGATGAAGACGGAAGACAAGGTCATTGTACACTGAAACTCCCATTCTATCCCAATTGTGTGCAACACTTCACCCAGAGCTCCTCATTTTATTATATTCCTCAGACATCCTTTAATAAGGGCTGTAAGGCAGAAGAGCTCTGACCTACATTTCTTAAAAGCCGACTCACATTTGGAAAAAAAAGGGAGAAAATCTACATATTTTCGAATATAACTACAAGGCACTAAAATGTTTAAGTTTCAAAAGTTATGTTTTTATGTATATTTCCCCAAACCTCCTGATGCAAATCATGATGCATAATGTCCAAACTGAAAATTGGTCAGAAACAATTTGCCACTGAATAGTTTTTCTGCACAAAATCAATATCAGATAGAGGGCAAGTACAGTGTGTTTTAGGTCACTGTGTAATCTTTTCTGCATGTGTTATGGATAGTGTGAATCCCTCTGGTGAAGTTGGCAGTTAATAGGTCTTCCACAATATAAATCAACATCTCCAAAGACTCTATGAATACCACTACACAGAATTTCAGCCTTATACACTGTAAAATGGAGGACAAGTTTGCAGGGCTATGGGGAGAGAGTGGGGTAGTGTGATTGATTTGCATAGCTTGTTTCAAAGAGCCGGCACAGACATGATGCGCCGAATGGCCTCCTTCTGTGCTGTATAATTCTATGATTCTATGAAAGCCAAATTAGATGTTTCAAAAATTGCAGTGTGCACTGCATTTTCTAATGAAGGATGTGGCTACCTTCAGGACAGGATCTGCATTGCTTTGGCATATGTAACAACATCTGGACACTGCCTTGATATGCTGAGGGTCTTTTTGACTGGTACAATAACAATCCTTGCGTTTGGTATAGCATCAGGTGGATGTCCCAAAGTGCTTTACAGCATACACTGGGAAGTGAAGTGACTGTGTGTTTTGTGGGAGAATGCTCACAAACTCTAGTTGCTTAGGAGAAGGTGGATGAGAAGTAGGAGTTGGTAATCCATCACAGAGTAAAAAGGAGAAAAATAAAGAGGAATAAGCATCTGCAAAAAAGGAGCCAACTGTTACCTACTACTCTCACAGATGTGTTTAATACGGAAATATTCAGGCTGTGCAAAAGGATTGTTTAGCACTTGATAACTATCTGTTGATATTTTTCTGACAGCTTGTTCCACAATTTCAATGCGTCCTTAATGTCTTCATGGGAAGATTCTACTTGACCTCCTCAGTCTTACAAAAAGGTACTTCATTAACCTCTCTCTTCTTCAGATGATAATCTACTCGTGTCACATTTCTAGCAAGTTTGATTTTGATTTCAGATTTGCAACATTCACAATTTCTGGCATCTCTAATGGGCGCATTCATAAATTAGAATTTATTTTTCAAAGCTCCTCGAAAGGTCATGGAATTACTGGGTTGATACAATGTGTAGGAGTACAGCTGACTATAATTGAGAACAAGCAGAATGTTTAAAGGACAAGACCGTAGGTTGAGTCTGTGAAACAGATTATCAGCCCTCAATTATAATATATTTGTATGATAGTTATCTGAGATGGTTATTTATATTATACGTATCCACTTAAAGGTGTGTTCAATAACCATAATTTCAAAATACAGTACAGGATATGACCAAGCAGCCTATCATTGAAAAAAATGAAAGCACTATATGTCCCAGCAGAGAATTTCCAAGATCAGTATATGTACTGCACCTAATGTGCTACTTACATAGAAATTTGACATGGAAAGAGTTCATGCAATAGCAGTTAGTCATTTGAAAGATTACATTGAAAGTTTTTTTTACAATCCAAATTTACATTCTTATTATTATAACATCATTATTCCTAGGTCTTGTCTTGATATCCCTCATCCCTCATAAATCAATCATACAATTGATTGAGACACTGCACATAACGTTTTTTCATTGTAAAATGTAATCTATAAATTCAATAACTGAACTTAATCCGATCTACATTCAGGGTAGCCATCACCAATAATATGTGTTCACATAGTGGATTAGTGGATTCAGCTGCTCTAACTGAACACAAAGCAAGAAATATAATCACTTATCACTATACCATAATGTGCAATAGCTTAACAATAAGCTCCTTATTGATAAACTGATGGCCTCTAACCAGTTTAAGTTTATTACCATCAACCCATTTTCTGCCTTGCAGATGCATAATTGTCTGACAACTCACTCAGACCTGTTGAATAACAGTAATGCATTGTTTCTGTAAATAAAGAGTTGACCCTCCTCAACCCCACATTAAAAGTAAAGAACGAAATGCACTTGCACTCCAGAATGAACAGCAATTCTAGAGGTGGTTTGAACAAACTAGTTACTAGGTTCATCTTTGGAAATTGTTGTTTTGGGCAAATGGCAAACTGCCACTGTCAGCGCTTAGTTGATTTGTATTTCCTGATGATCATTAAGTTTCATTGGTTTTTGAATGTGAATCTATTCCTTGAATTCATTCATGCTGAGCACTCCGATTTCTTTGGCATTGATCATGAACTGAAACCTGCTTCCACTCCGTGGGTGATCTACGCAGTTCCCTCAGGAGTGCATAAGCACAGCCCTGCACAAATCTGCTGGTTCCTTCATTGAGTCAGCAAGTGAAAAGGCAAGTAAACCCAGACAAGCAATACTGAGACAGTGGAAGTACAGAGGCTTGAAAGTCTTCTGGTCTTGGCCACAAACTATACCCCACAATCTCTCTATTGTATCAAAACCATTCATAATTTTATAAAACTATTAGACACACCCATAAACTTTTCAGCTCCAGAGAAAAGAGTCCCGGCCTTTTCAAGTCTTTCATTTTAGTCATTTGGGTGTCTGATACATGCGGAAACCATTAGCATATTTAAGTGTATCAAAACCAAAATACTGAGGACTCCACATAGATATAGTTTCTGTTTGACTTGTATAGAGTCACATACTCTCTCTCAAGAGATGCACTTGCTTGCTTAATGCCAGAGAGTTTAAGAGCAGGATGGCAAATGCCAAATCTTGGGGAACCCAGAGTTTGCTTTGGGGTGCTGTTGGGAGTTCAACCTGCTAACACTGTGGAGGTAAAACTGCACACACTGTTGCAAACACCAGTAAGCTTCCCACTGCTTGTCCTCCCATGCAGTGAATGACAAATTTTACTTGGGTGAATGTTGGCCATGATATATAATGACAGTAGCTCATATTCAGCTTTGTTTAAATGCCAGATGTTCCTGCAATTTAATTCCATACACATTCAGCATTCTGACAATTGATGACATCAAAGTTGTTTCTCTCATTGCATGACAGTGCAATACTGTATCAACTAATTAAAGAATAAATTAGACACCAGTGTTATGTTTGCTCAGTGAGCAGCTTGCATACCTCCTGTTCATGAAGATAAACTTGGTGAATTAAAGAAAAACACCGAGCACCAACTGGATTTTCAAAGTTCTCTTTCTAAAGAAACAGTCCTGACATTTTGTTTTCTTTGGTGTATTTGGTGGTTTAACAACACGAAGCAGCCAGTGAAGCAGCAACAAGGGCAGACTTCAAAGAAACTGGGGCACTGAAGTGCTTGGAGATAAAGCAACCGGGCTTGAGTAAGGGTCATTGAGTAAGGGGGAATGGAGTTTGCAGCTGGAATATGGGATCAATGGTATGTTCCTAAATTAAATATTTCTTCATACAAAGGAGTGTGAAAATGTGTAATTCATTGCCGCAGAAGGCATAGAGGCAGAATCAATCGATTAGGATGGTTAAAAGGAAGATAGGTATGCATTGTACTAGGGAAGCAAGGATATTAAGCAGAATGGAGTAAAGACAAGAAAATTCGATTAAATAAACTGGAGCAGCAGGATCAATGTACTGAATGGCTTCCTCCAGTTCCCATGTTGCTAATTGTCTCTTTAAAGTTATTGGGAAAATTCTATCAAATGCATCAATAGGCAACATCCTTTGCATTTTAGTGTGTGAAATTGTAATGTTTCACATCAAATCTTAATTGTTTTGTTAATTGAGTTTCAATGGGATTTTACAATGGAAAACTGCAATAATTTTTGTAAATATTAATCTAAATTTTATTTTATTATTTGAAAACTCTCACTGTCAACCTGCTTGTGACTTTTCCCATTGGAATAAATACAGGTCTATTAATTCCACTGCTTTCTGCCCATTCTGCCCCAGTATTAATAAGCAACTCTTAGCAAAAGCAAAAGATTTGAACTCTGTCTGAAGTAAATATAATTTAATGACTTTACAATTTGTTTCACTGTAAAAAAAACACTCAACCCTATTCATTTTTAACAGGTTGAAATCATCCTTCCTCAAATGAACCCATCTCTTTCACTTTTAAGATTTTTGCAGTTTGTTTCCTGGAAATAAATAAAGCGTTCTTAATTTTAATATCATTGCAATTGGTTTCACTGCTTTAAACCCATCTCTGTTTATTTCAGTGGTTTGCAATCTGTCTCGTTTTAACAAACCCAACTCTAATTCATTGAATTAACAATCTGTCTCAGTGCACTAACTGTAACTCTGGTCATTTTGAGGAATTCATAATCAGTCTTATTGTAATAAACACAACTCGAAGCACTCTTCTCAGCCTACAATTGTTTCCTTCCTTCCTCATCCTGTTGCCAATGCTTAACCCTAAATCTGTAAATACACTAATAAACCTTACGCTGTGCACCATGCCATATGTATTATCATGCCACTACTTTTTGTTTCAGTGGCCACTTTCAATTCATTGTGTGAAAGATGCTGCAAGAAATTCCACATGTGTGGAATCATGTTCCAATTGATGCGCTGGAGGTTCAAAGTCCATCACAGCTTCAAACGCCTGGCAGTTTCAGTACATTCCAGATTTATTTCACTTTGTCTTAACTGTGGAATGTTTACACATTGATTAAGAAGAGTTTTTCTTCACCAATGTAAGGGGCAGTGCATGGTAACAACGTTCTGTAAGAGGAATGCATGCAATTATGATAAACTGCCAGAACTTGTTTGAATATGAATCTATCAAACCCCAAACATATAATGAGGTACTTGGAAACATTGGGCCCTAATCTGTTAGAGAGTCCGACAAACATTAATAAATTGTGAATCCCGCAGATACATGGATGTGTCAGAACTGGCTCACAGTCTAGGCTGACACTCCTGTGCAAATTCCAGGGAAATGTGGAATTGTTAAAGGTGATATCCTTCAGATGAGACATTAAACCAAGTTACCGCCCTGTCTGTCTGTTCAAGTAGATGTTAATAAACTCATGACACTATTAGAAGAGGGAGTTTTTCCCAGTGTACTGGCCAACAATCCTCCAGATAAATTAACCATTCACTTCATGTTGCTTGTAAGACCTGCTGACTGCAAATCAGCTGCACCGGGCAAACAGGACTAGTGCAAATTGCAATGGGTTCACTCTCAGCATTTTTTTATGTTAAAACAGCCAGATTAATAATTCACTGTACATTGTTCCAAAGTAACGGCGATTATTGTGAGAAGGCAGGAAGGAAGATCTGAGAATAGAAAACAAATCATTTGTTGTACTTGTCCTTATATTTCTTAAGTTATTAAAATGAAAGCTATGGGTTAACATTTGTAGCATTTCATAAAGTTGCGTATCTATGAGAGAGTGAGACGGGTGGCTTCACTAATTGCATCAGAAAAATGTTGTCTAAAGTGCCTCTCTGAAGCTGTGTGCTTAATTGCGTATCAACTATCAGCAGTGAAAAGATGAAATCCCCAAAAGCACAATTTCATTAAGGAGAGAGCCTTGTTTTCTTTTCCTTAAACAAGCAACAACTTGTATCTCCTGGCCCACAGATTTAGGGCATTCTAACTGGTAAACTCAATGTGCTACAGTACTTACTGTGTGTTCCGTCCTATCTGCACCACCGTCAGTGTCCAAGCTTTCCAGTTCGATGCCACTAACCTTTGAAACTCCTCAGTCAAACCCTTTATCTCACCCACCTCTCCACCTGTCTTACTCGAAGATCTATCTCTTCAACCTTGATCTCTTTGCCTAGCATCCGCCCATCTCTGTAAAGTACTCCAAGATACTACTCTACATGAAGATCGCTAAATAAATGCAAGTTGTTGATGTACTTCTGTGGTGCATGCTCAGAAGGGTGCAGCAAAACATACCACGCTGTGTTGGCCTTGTAGTGTCAATGGCCTTCGATCAGCCATGTGTATCAGAACATGTCGGAAAGTCCTTATTCATTTCTCTTGACGGTTTGCATAAATACTTTGAAGATTCACAGTCAATCTATAACACTGAACCCACAGCACTCCATTTGAAATGGTTGTGATTGAAGATAATAAGCAGTGTGGGGATTAGGCAAAATTGCGCATTCATTTTCCCCTTGTCGTTCATCACAGATTGCAGTCTGGGAAGGTGGAAATGAAAGCAAATGGACTTTTCAATCAGACCAGCTGCTGTAATTTGGATTGTTGACAATTTCAGACTTAATCACACAGTCACACAGGAAAGGTCACATAAACATTGAAATGCTTTTGTAAAATCAAATGAGTCCCCCCCCCCCACCCCCAAACTTCCAAGAAACACCTGCCTAATTTTTTTCTTTAAAACTTCCATTGCAAAAATAACAAAAAAAGAGAAGGGAAATATAATGATGCTGCTTTTTCTCCGATGACTATTCATCAGCACAAAACTCTTAAAGTCAAGACCTTCATCCTCTCATTTAAATCCGTCCATAGCTTTGTCGCACCTACCTCTTTGATCTCCTGCAACCCTATCAACCAATAGCCACTCTCTTCGCTCAGCAAGCACTGACCTGCTTCATACCCCTGTCCTATTCAGTGAGATTTTAGTCTTTTCTGCACTGCTTTCTAGAATTCCATTCCAGAGACACACTGACATGCATTCACCCTCCACATGTTCAAAGCCAACCTCAAAACTTACCTCTGAATTTCATTTTTGGTTATCCTTCTGTGCTCCTCAACCTCTTCACTCCCAGCCCCCACCCCCCCGGTTTGGGTGCCCAGCTCATGGTGTCAAGGGCTTTGAGATGTCCTCCTGACATGAAGCCCATTATATAAATGTCATTTTTATTGCTTTGTAAGCAATTTCAAGCAGGTAACAAAATTGAAGTTGGGTGATAATAGAAGTAGAAGTTTTAGCAAATGGACAGTGGCAAACAATTTCCATTGTAGGACCTACATGCAACAATCAGAGGAATCAATGAAAATTCAGTGGATTTAAAAGGATTTTAAAAGAATGTACAGCACAGAAACAGACCAGTTGGCCCAAATAATCCGTTCCAGTGCTTATACTCCACATGGGTCATAAAGCTGTTCCTCAGTAAATGAATGCTCTGATCTACCTGTTCATTGCCAGGAAGTAAGACTTATTTTATTTTCACAATAATTCTTCTAATGGCTTTGCTTCCAGTCTTCACAAGGTCACCTGTGCAGGCCTTTATTCTTGGCCCTTTCCTATTTCCTATTAATGGGCTTCCCCTTCCGAACAAAGGATCAGTTTCTGCATTTATGCTGTTGACTCCCAAGTTCTAACCACCCTCGATTCCTGGGGGGGTTTCTGTTCTAACCAATTCAGGTCCAAATTAGCTTTGGTTTCTTCAAGCTGAAAATCAACAAAGCTATGACCCTCTCTAGCAACCTACCTGGAAGCTCGCTTCCTCCAGCCAACCAACATGCCCGGACCTTTATTTTGGTGAAGCTTTAAAGCTTTACATTGGTAAATCTCTGGAGTGACTGGTTTGACCTTCCTGTTTCAAACCCTTAATCCAGTCCACAATCATGACAGCTCTCTCCCATCTGCCTAACATAACATCCCTATTTCACTGCTTCCGCAGCTGAATCCTTCACCCATATTTTCATCATCTCAAGACTAGATTTCTCCAATGCTCTCTTTATTGACCTCCCTAGCTCCACCTGCTATGAGCTCAATCCAAACTAGGTTGATTTTCTAACCAGCTTCCAATGGTAAAAAAATGCCAATGAAAAAGAATCTGTGGGAATGCATGGAATTGTGCACAGGCACAGTTACAAGACAATATGTTATGTTAAAAATGTTATGTAGCATTATTATTACATTATCTTTAAGACCTCATCATTGTACTGTGATTGTGGTATTTCCCTGTGAATCTACTCATGTCATTGTATGGTGATTTTGCTAGAATATGTACACAAAGGATCTGTCAAGATACAAACAGCCTGTCAACTCTCAGTCAAGGCTCACAACTGAATATAATGGACAGTACATTATGTTTTCTGATGTGTATCCTGGCTGAAGGAATAAGTAGTCAAAGGGTTTCAGGAGATGGAAAAGATGAAAACTAGTTGTAATACATCCCACAGGTGTTTCCTAGAGTTCATCTCAAAGTCAGGAAGACATTAAAATAAGCAAACATTTCAACATTTCTGTCAGCATCATTATTTATACAAGCTGTTTTAGCAGACTGATGCCCTATACCTTATATGCCTCTAACAATCGTCTGGGACTAACCGCATAAAAGATCAACATAGATATTAACAAAAATGAATTCATTCTAATCTATTGAAAGTACCGTGGCTATTTTTGTGTTTTAGTGTGTAACAGTGACCTCTCACTGGGGTGAAACTTGCAATGTTTTATAACTTGTTAGCACAAGGAACGTGATATGAAATGCAAAAATAAAGTTACCTGTTTATAATCAGAAGTTGGTTAGTCACAAGAAGTTTCTCTAATAATAATAATAATAATCCTTGCATTTCATATAGCGCTTTTCACGTCTTCTAGATGACTCAAAGCGCTTCATAGAATAGTCTGTAAAGTGAATTGATTGTACAGTTGTGGGCAAAACGCGGCAGCCAATTGCGCACAGTAGTATCCCACAAACAGTCGTGGATTGAAGTGACCAATTTTATTAATGTTTTTTTTTGGGGGGATTATTATCAGGCATGTGGAGTTAGGAAACTTGCCCAAGATTTTGCTCTGCCGGGAATCGAGCCCAGGTCTTTCGCTTGCGAGGCAAGTGCTCTAACCACTGAGCTACAGGCTTCCATAATAAGAACTAAGCCAATGAAGTTGTCCCTACTTACATTTAGGTTTTTTTCATAACTAACTAACAACTGCACCCCAGACTTCCACTCCCACTTTCTGAAACACTGTTAATCTACTGGAGCTATTTAATCATTGCACCAAAGGAGTACACTGTTCCTAATGCAAACTGCTAGTTCGCAGTGCAAGTTTTGACTTAATATTGCTCCTTATTAAATGCTCATTCTGAGACTGTTTTTCCATGTAATGTCAAGATGCTTGAAGCGGCTTCCATTACCCACTCTCCAATCTACAACTATATCAAGTATTGCTATTAAGCACTTTGATTTCCCAAGTACCATGTTTCACTTTTCTGAAGATTGCCACAGCCACAATCCTGATGCTCAAATTGCATCCAATAATAATAACAATAATAATCCTTGCATTTGATATTAGATCTTTTCACCTTGGGAGGATATCTCAAACTGCTTCACAGGATGCACTGTAAGTATAGTGGGAGACACATGTGGAAATCCATCACCATGCTTAAGAGTATCCAAATCACAGTTCCTTGCATTGCACCTAAACATGGAAATTCCTGAGGTATTTTGTTGACATATTTCTGAAGATCAAGAATTGGACAATCTGAATGAATAAATCCATTGCACCCCACTGAGATTGTGCCATGCCAATCCGAATCCTCTCAGCTTTTCAATGGATGAAAAAACAGCCATTAGCTGCTGAAAATCTGATACTAAGATGGGTCCTCCCATTCCGAAATGGACAGTGGGAGCAGTGAGGCAGAAGGAGGCTAAATGGTAGATTGTAAAGTTAGATAAACAAAACACAAAATAATCTTAAAATTAATAAACACAATAAGGAACTAGGAAAGGAGAGGGAATGAAAGATAAAAAGGATAAACAGGACTACCCTAATGATTTTCAAAACAAATATTTATTTTGTTATTGATTTTCAGTGGCGTAGATTTAATATTACAGTGATAACTGCATCTTAATGTTTGAATAGTTCATTGCAATATTAGTATTTTACAAGTATTAGTATTTTTTCACTCAGAGAGTTATTGGGATGTGAAATGCTCTGTCAAGTAATATGGCAGAGTCCTTTGTGGGTTTCAAGAGGGAAGTTGACAAATACATAAAATAATAATAATCCTTGCATTTGATATAGCGCTTTATCACGTCTTCGAGACGTCTCAAAATCGTTCACAAAATATAATAGACTTAAATGTGCATGAGGATATGGCAAGGCAGAGGGATTGAAAGTACAGCTTACTCTCAGAGCAGATGCGGAGTCAATGAGCCAAATGGCCTTCTGCATACTAGCAGCATGCAACTGTGTGGGGCCCGAGGCAGCAATGGGACCCCCTGTCATCGTGAAAATCCATTGAAATTATCTCCCCGCCAACCTAACCAGCTGGGGGGAGGAGTGGCACTCAACATGATGGATACCTTGCTGCAGCCAATCCATGGCCTCTTCTAGCCCACATCAGCTATCCTCCAGCCAATAGTTGAGTTGCCAGTATAGATATCCACCTATAATAATAATCCTTGCATTTGATATAACGCTTTTCACGTCTTCTCGACGTCTCAAAGTGCTTCACAGAATATACTGTAAAGTGAATTGACCGAATATTTGTGGGTGAAACGCAGCAGCCAATTGCGCACAACGTGTCCCACTAAGTTCATCTGGTCAGAGACCTGATGGCAACACTGTAGGGGCTCTGCAATCAAGCTTTGCACAGGACTCTCATGGGGCAAACATCACACTTGCTTCTACACTGTCAATTTTTATGATTTTATACAGCAAAAAGCATTCACCTACAACAAGCACAGACACTAAACTTTGCATTAAAGCTGTGAAGCACACTGATGTGAAAGGCACTATTATCAAATTTAAGTAATAATCCTTGAATTTGAAATAGCGTCTTATCATGTCATTGAGACGTCTCAAAGTGTACAGGATACATCATGAAGTGTGTATTTTGTGACTGTGTATTTTGTGAGCGGAAGTATTATTATTATCATCAAAAGCAGCTTCAGCTGAAACTGCCAGACCTATCGTCCACAGAGATTGGAGTTTAAAGAGACCTGCTGTAGTCAAAGGGTTAACTTTTTCCCCAGAACAGTAAAAAAGCCATTTTCAGACAGCTGTGTTCATCTGATAGAGCAGCATTATTCTAAAAGATGATTAGAAACTGAATGCAAAATGAGCTGAATGTACCCTACACTGAAAAACAGGATTGTGATAGATATAATCCCATATGACAAATTGGAAAACTGGAGGGATTATAGCTGGGTTTTAAGGAATGTAATAGAATAAATCTCACAGGAGAACTCAAAAATCCTCTGAGTTGCTGTGAAACGTATCTGTGCAACATCTTATTTAAAGCCGGTAACCAAATACAGGGAAAGTAGGAATGTGATACAGTCATGAGGCTGTCAAGTGATTAGACCTGACGGCACTGGCAGTGGCCTGTGGACTGCTAGCCTGTGGGCTCCACAATATGGGAGAGAGGGATACCAATTTAATATAGTGAAAATAATCAGGGTTGGGATCACAATTCCTACCATTGTGGTTGACTTGGTGAGTGTGGAGGTGGGTGGGGTGGAATCACACTGATGCCTAGTCTTCTTATTAACTGGCCTTGTTGACTTAGGAATGATGTGCACTTAGGAATGATGTGATTATTCTAACACATCACAAGTTAATTTTCATCCCCAGTGTTCAGTGATAGTAATTGGGGGTGGGGGAGGGGGAATTGAGGTAAACAAGTACACTTAAACCCCAGGTGGCCAGACCAAAGCATGGGGGAAAAGATGCAATCTGGCAAGCCGGAATTTCTGGCTAAGCCGTTAAGTGTAATTACAATGCCAGTACCAACATCCGATCTATTTCTGTAGCATTTTAGAACATTCAAAATTTGGCAAATCAGTCTTTAACTTTGCAGTCAGTGTTCTTTTAAAAGAACTTAAAGAAAACTGACTTAAAAACTAAGACTTTACTTAACAATTTGCCGTATCCTGGACACTGAAAAGCTAAGAAAATGGAGTAAACCTAGAGCCAGGCAGAATTTATACCCCATAGTGCATCACGGTCACAGAAAACTTAATCTCCGCAGGGAGAAAAACAAACCTTTATTAAGCTACTCACTGTCACTCAGTCTCTGATCATCACTCTCTCAGGGGTCATTGAGATCCGAGACTAATCCCAGCTGACCTCAACCTCTACCTTAGTGCAGAGGAAGCTATGGTGCAATATTGATTGATATGGACATATGTCGTAAATATTTTGAATGATACCCTATAACAGCCTCAACTACTATTTCCAGCAAAGGACAAACATCTTATTTATTGATAAATTCCAAATGATTTACTCCTTGCTTCCTCTCTCCAGGTCACATCCCACACGCTGAGAGGGCAGGCTGAAAATACTGACTGAGACATAAGCAAGTGCTGCCTCTTTGATATTTTCTTTCTCCTTGAGAAGAGCTGGACAGCTCTTCATGATGTCCCCAGAGACAAAAGGACTATGCTGGAGCTCACTGCATGAAAAAATGAAGTCACATCCTGCCGCACTGCGGCACAATATCTTCAGTCACTATGTCATTCTGTTGGCTTTTGGAAACAAGGCAATAAATTGCCAGCAATTAACACAAATCCATCTGGCTCCAATTGTAAAAGAATAGATACCTTACATCAGGGTGATCCAACCTTTTGGCTGCTGAGGGCTGGTTACCCTATATGAGAAATGTCAGTGGGACGCAGAAGCAATATTTTTGTGTTTCCCTTTCAGAAACATAGCATAACATTTACACACGCCTTTTTCATGTCAGAAAGATGTCTCAAAGCACTTGACACTGCGCTGGCGGTGGCCAGGGCCTGGCTGGATGATATTATCCTCAGACTGGATGCCCACGGGCCGCGATTTTAACCACCCTGCTTTACATTATCTAGAAATCAGGAAATCTTCTTTGCTCAAAAGTAAGCAAGAATCAGGTGGTAAATGAATTAGGGAAAATCCTTTGTATCAGACTTTATAGGAGAAATGGCAAGAAAATTAAGAGAAACAGAAAAACAGTTTCTTTTCTCTCAACCCCTCCCCCTCTCCTTTCCCACACAGAGTGAACTTTCTCCCTCGCCTTTATTATGAAGTCATACTGGCTCTGTGCCACATCTGCTGCATTTCTAGCTGACTAACATGTTCCTGACTTTCGACACAAGAAAGAATTTTCTGCCCTGTATGCTTTTAATTGATTAGATGCGGTTGCTCCTTGAAATAATGGTGCTTTGAAAACTGTCACTAAAACTGCATGCTTTGCACTGCAGCCTTTAACACTGGTCATGATTCCAGTGTAATCTCTTAATTCACTCAAGGCAGGCGATCCACCATTGGGTCCAATTTGTGAGTTATAAAATGACACTTCACTGTTAATTTCTTCAGATAGCGGGATTATAATAATAATCCTTGCATTTGATCTAAGGCCTCATCACGTCATTGAGACTTTTCAAAACGCTTCACGGGATATACTGTAAAGTGGATTGACTGTATATTTTGTGGTCAAAATGATGTATTGGAGGCTGGAATTAATATGAAGTGGCTTGAACTCACAACCTTCTGGCCAGAGGTAAAAGTACTGAGAGAACTGAGCCAGGCTGAGATCCTACATAATCCACTAAATAACCTCTAGATTATTGAGAGCACTGCTCTCTGTTTACACACATACAACTGAGATGATCCCCAACCTGCCCAATTTCATAAACTGCTCCATTGTGTGATGAGAAAAATTCAGATTTGATGAAGTTCTGATTAAAATTTTATCTTGTTGACTAATTATTGTTCAGACAGATGGACACAGGAACAACATCATAAAATAAATGATTTCCAAGCAGCTGGCTGCCTGGGTACCATCGTGACAAAACTCTCCGTGCCAAGCAGCACAGACTAGGAATGAATCTGCCGTGCATTTTGCCTGCAGAGGTTTGCATTTTCCCTTTCCAAGTAGATTATTTGCTATTCAAGGCGTCAAGCAAGCAGAAAAATCTCCTCATTCTAATTTAGCAGATACAAATTGATAATTTTCCTCCTGTCTTGTTATTAGTGGCAGGTACAAGATCCCATTAAAATGCCTTTTATAGTGCATCATTTCAGGAAAAGAAAGACAAGAATCAGCAATCTTAATTACAGAAGAGGCTTCCCCCTCCCCCCACTCTCCAGATTATCCAGGGTAATTATTAGTTTTTATCTGTTCATTTGTTTTACTTGACAGGCAGAATATTAAGAATACTATCCAGCTTTATTATAACTCATTAGTGTCATGACTGTGATTATGCTCCACAAGAAAGGTTTTCCCTCTGGAGTTTTGCACATCAATAGCTAAAATGTCCGTGAACCACCAGGGAGGTTATTAAAATGCCAGACGGGTTTGGTACATTATACATATTTTTAAATGCAAAGTGCTTTCTGTATTTTCACTTGATAGTTTCAGGTACAAAACGTCTCCAGTGATGGACTCTCTCCTGGAAGAACATTATAAAACCAATAGCCAGACTTAATAATGAGAATAACAATCTTAGATTTGATATAGCACCTTTCATGTCCAGAGGACATCTCAGAACATTCCACAAGATTTACTGTAAAGTGGAGTGAGTGTGTATTTATAGACGAATGTAATAATGCAATAGCCAATTTGTACACAGCAATATCCCACAAACAAACATGAAGTGAGTGACCAATTTTATTTGGGGGTGGGGTGGGAGTATTGGCCCAACACCAGGAGAAATTCCCTCATCTTTTCGAATCGTGCCATAAGATCTTTAACGTGCACATGTATAGACAGATGGGACCTCAGTTTATCGTGTCATCTGAAGTATAATGCAGCACACCCCCAGCACCGCATTTGAATGTCAACCTAGACTCAGATCAAAGAATGCCACCAACTGAGCCTAGTTGACACATAAACAAGGAGGGATGGGAGGGTCACTGACTCCCAATTGTTCATAGAATCGTAGAATTATACAGCACAGAAGGAGGCGATTCGGCCCATTGTGTCTGTGCCGGGTCTTTTAAAAGAGCTACTCAAATCAATCCCACTCCCCCGCTCTCTCCCCATAGTCCTGCAAACTTGTCTTCCCCAAATAATTATCTACTTCTCTCTTAAAAGTAGTTATCGAATTGGTTTCCACCACTCTTTCAGGCAATGTATTCCAGATCCGAGCAACTCGCTGGAGGAAAAAGTTTTCCTCACCTCCCCCCTGTTTCTTTTAACAACTATTCTAATGGTAGTGGAATCTCACTTGTTTTTCTGCAGTGTATTGCTGTGCACATATTAATTTCCATTTTCAGAGAGGAGGAATTGGGCAATACCATTTCTAATGCATTTTTAATTCTAAAGCCAAGTTTTGGGGCCAACTAGGGTAGATGGAATAAAAGCTTTTTCAATCTAATGCCTGTTAAGGAGTTCATTTCAAATAGGTTTCGACAATCTCAATCCATTTCCCAATGGAAGCCATATTCACAGAATAAATCTAGCCTTCACAATTGGCATGTCACTGGCAATACCAATCTATTAGCAATTGCAGCATACAGCACCTTCAAGTGCATGGAATAATTGTTGAGTTATCAAGCATCTAACCTTATCTTGAACTTTGCTGAAGGTAGTCTTCACAACCAATTAAGAATTAGCATCAAAATAAAGGATCTGTTTATCATTATTCAAATCTAACAGTCAATAAATAAAAACAATGTTTTTTTTCCCGTTTCTGGTGTTTGAAGCTAAGCAGTTTGACTTCTTATAATGATATAATAATTCTAGCATTTGTTATAACCCCCCTTTAGTGTGTCTAGGCTGACACCAGTGCCGTGCTGGAGGTATGTTGCATTGTCGAAGGTGCTGTCCTTCGCATGAGACGATAAATTGAGATCCTGTCTGCCTGTTCAGGTGAATGTTAAAGATCCTACTATTCTAAAAGGGAAGGGAGTTTCTCATGGTGTCTTGGTAACAATCCCCAAAATAGAATCAACCATTTACTTCATGGCTATTTGTGAAACATTGCAGTACACAAATGGGCGGTCACATTTGTCTCCAAATACACACTTTACAATATATCATGTGATGCACTTTGGGACATCTTCCGAAATGAACAGAGCTATATCAAATGCAAAGATTATTATTATTTACATTGAGAGAGTCTCAAATAGCTTAAATGGATTTACGGCAACATGTAGTGACTGTGTATTTTGTAGGTGAACACAGCAACCAATTTCTGCACAGCAGAGTCCCATGAACAACTGTGAAGAGAGTGAGTTATTTTATTTGAGATTCTGTGGGGCAGGACACCAAAATACACTTGACATTGTGCATTATATTTTTCCGATGACAGCAGATCTCAATCCATACAAACTGCAGCAATCGGTCCAAGTAAAAATGTTGGAAAGGGTGACAGCAATTTTGAGTCCAAAAGACTCAGAGAATTGTATGTGCACAAATTCACCAAGAAAAAAGTAACATCATTGCATAGATCCATGCTAAACATGCAAAGGGATGCATATTGAAGGCTAATTCACAAAGTTTAGACTTCAGAAGTAATTATTTCTTCAAAAATACAAGGCAGCATTCTGACACAGACAGACAAATATCCCTCTGTGCTTAGTCAGTGCCATTTCCAATGTCCTTCCACTGCAGTGCGCACGCTTAAAGGAACAACAAGCTCCTTTTGTACAGATACAATGTCATGTCAAACAACCCATTTCCTCCTGCTCTACCGCCAGCTGGCATCAGCCGCTGGTGCCAAAGCACAAATGGAGACTTCAGCATTGATGTTTTCTTTGTGATAACAAGATCGCAAGATTAGTTTGGAATGAGGAAGGCCTTTTCACTCATCCGATCTGATTCTTCCACAACACCCACCCCCGCTGTCCTCCTGTCACAGCATTATGTTAGTTTTAATGAGTCCACTGCCTTGGCCTTAACCATCCTTCCTGGCACATTTGATCCTCAGTGGTCTCGACGAACAAAGAGAGCGTATGCATCCTTATTCCAATCATACCTTGTGTGTAGTGCATGATGCTTCCTCTCCAGTTGTTACAATGATCGAGGAATGGCTGACAGGAGGAGATATATATCTCCAAATATTCTTTTTGATTGTATTTTTAATGGATATGATAATTACCACCAATGAAAACATCACATGCAGCATTTCCGTCCTCCCCCACCCAACCGGATTCCCTATGAAATCATTGCAGCGGATGAAGAGCTATAACCGAACTACAAAATTGGTCACATAAATTTGGATAAAAGAATTTGCTATATGTTGTGTATCCAAGTGGAAATTCTTTGGAAAGTGTTATAACACCTCTAGAGAGCACTAGTGGTGACAGTGATGTCATTCTCCCCAGAACTCTATGTGGAGAAGAGATGACATAATCTAATGGCAACGGAAATCTTGCATTTCAATGCATTACATATATTTGGCAGTTTTTCTGTTTGCCAGAAAGGGGTGGGGTTTGACCTCTATCATAATAATCATTACATTTGATGTTCTGCTTTTCACCTTTGGAAGATGTTTCAAAGTGCTTCACAGTCTATACCATTAAGTGGAGTGAGTGTGCACTTAGTAGGTGAATGTGGTAGCCAATTTATACACACCAAGTTCCCACAGTCATGAAGTTTTTATTGCCATGTCTGGCAAAATGTATGCCATCAGCTTATTTGCTTGTAAGTGACAAGTTGATTCTTTTTCAATCCAGATCACTCCTCTATTCACGGCAACACAAGATAGTAACAGATGTGGAACAGAGTCCTTGAAGGATTTAGTGTGCGAGATAGTCAATTCCATCTTATAGTTTGCAATCTATTTGAGCTTGGTACGTAGTCAATGTTCTCTATTTGGGGGAAATTTGCAGGCTAGAATGACCATTTGTTTTGCCAATGAGCTTTAGATGTTGTAGCTTTATGCATTGCTCTCTACAAAGCACAGCATTCATGGCTGAAGAAACTGTTGGTAGACTCGAGAAATAAATGCGAGCAGCTGCAAACCAACCAACAAATACTTTCTGCAGTTATGCCATGATGTGTTTCTTTCAGAATTCCAGCAATATCTGCTGGTGTTTGTTTTTAATTGAATGAAACACAATCACTGTATTTCATGCAGGGTTAGTTTTATAGAGAAACAAGCAAATCAGCTCAAAGGAATGTTGGCACTGATGTCAATGTTTTACTTTCCAATTTCAAAAACTGGTTTGTGGTTTAAAGGGATACCGGCAAACAGCATGGTCAATCCAGAAAGACAGAAAATTGCTGTGAAAGTAATTTGAAACGGAATATAGTCACTGACTGGTAACTCATCGAAAAAGTGACACCATAATTGTCCACTTTGCCAATTTATAGCATTAATCTGGCTCAGTTGGTAGCACTCTTGCCTCCGAGTCAGAGGTTTGTGGTTCAAGGCCCACATTAGGACTTGTCTCACATAATCTAGGCTGATACTCCAATGCAGTACTAGATTGGGTTTCATTTGTGTGCAATTGGCTGCCGCATTTCACACACAAAATATACAGTCAATTCACTTTATAGTATATTCTGTGAAGCACATTGAGATGTCTTAATGACGTGATAAGGCGCTATATCAAATACAAGGATTGTTATTAATTATTATTATATTGTTTGGATGAGAAGTTAAACTGAGACCCCGTCTGCCTGGACGTTAAAGATCCCATGGCACTATTTGAAAAGAGGAAGAAGTTTCCTCATGTTTTCTGGGCAACAATTCCCCAAATAAAATTGGTCATTCACTTCATGGCTGTTTGTGGGACACTGCTTTGGGCAAAATGACTGTCTTATTCTTCTACAAATTGACACCACAAACTTGACAATAAAATCCTGTGATGTGGTTTGATGACATGATGACGTGGGGTTCTGTAGCGCAGTAGTTAGAGCACTCGCCTCACAAGCGAGAGGACCTGGGTTCGATTCCCGGCACGACGAAACATTGGGCAAGTTTCCTTAATCCACCTGCTTCTGTTTACTAGCAGTAAGTAGGAACCCAGTTATTAGTTGATTGACGTATTGCCTTTCCCAGGGTAATAATCCCTAAACAAAATGAAAAAATAAAAAATTATCTGGTTACTCAATACACGACTGTTTGTGGGTCACTGCTGTGAGCAATTGGCTGCCGCGATTCACCCATAAAATATCAGTCAATTCACTTTACAGTACATTCTGTGAAGCACTTTGAGACGTGATAAGACGCTATATCAAATGCAAGGATTATTATTATTATAATCCGGCAGCCAATTTCTCACAGCACTGTCCCACAAACAGTTGTGGATTGAGTGACCAAATTACTTATTATTATTATGAAAGGCGCTACATAAAGTATAAAAGTATTAAACACTATTAATTAACATATTGTTAAAAAAGCACCAAATGGTGTTCTGGAGGCATTGTCCCCTGACACTATTCATATTTGTGCACTTAGAAGCCAGCTTCAGTATTGTGGGGCTTTTTTTGTCTAATTAATCTGGTATTCCATAAATTGGCAGCCCTATCTTGTTAATAAATATCACTATTTAGACTGCTAAATCTACTCTAAAGTACAGTCCGAGCACACAAAGTGGCAACACAAAGTTCACATTATACAGTCTAAACTGTAGGTCATGAACTATCACTTCATGATTCTTTGTGATAAATTTACAGGTTTTGTTGATAACTGTTTTACTACTTATGAACTTTTATTTATAGCGTATGAACCATACAAAAGATGCAGCAATTAATTATTAATGTAATAACTCACACTGCACGCATTCTACATCCTTCTGTGTCACTGTTTCTGGCAGCTGCAAAGCCAACCTAAACTCTGCCTGAACAAATGTATTATTATCCAGTTAATCCATGTGTAACATTGTGTCACAGATAAACTCCCTACAGAACTACCACATGGCGTGTTGGTAAGTAAATTACCTGCCCTGCATTTTGTAAACTGTTTTTGTTCCAGTTGCAGGTTTACACTCCATCCAAGTTTGTCAAGCGTAGAATTGCATTCATCATCGTTAAATCATCAACTAGGCTGCAACGTGAGTTTACTCAGTGAGGAGGAGCTGAAGCGGGAAACTCCTAAGTGCAATCTCCGGTTTGAACTGCAAACTGGTTTGTTCATCAGCCTGGTTCAGTTGATAGCGCTCTCGCCTCTGAGTCAGATGAGGTTTAAGCCTCATCTTGGGACTTTGAATTCATATGGTCTATGCGGTGCTGGGTGTGTGCTGCATTGTTGAAGGTGCCATTCTTAGGGTAAGATATTAAACCAAGGTCCCTTCTGCCTTTAGATGGACATTAAAGAAACCATGGCACTGTTAAAAAAGAGAAGGTAATTTTTCCCAGTGCCCTGGCCAATAATTCCACAAATAAAATTGGTCAATCACTCCATGGTTGTTTGTGGGACATTGCTATGGGCAAAATGGCTGTCTTGTTTTTCTACAAGTTGGCTGCCGCATTTTCCCACAAAATAACAGTCACACTACTTTAGAGTATATTCTATGGATTACTTTGAGATATCTCAACAACAGGATAAGGTGCTAAATCAATTGCAAGGATTATTTTTCTCTGATACAGCTGCTGTCAACGTGGGCAGAAATACAGGTACTATAACATTAAAGTCGGGAGCTTTAAGACACTTAAGATTGCGCAGAATTTGGGAAAATTCTCAAATTCAATTTTAAAATTATATTTATTTCAGGAGAGTAAAATCTATGGTAACTTATTATATTTAATAAAGTTAAAAAGGAATAATTAGATATCTAAAAGGAATAATTTGCAGGGGCTTGAAGAGCTGGGGCAAGAGGAACTATGAGCAGAGATTGGAGGAAATAGACCTATTTTTAATGAAACAGAGAAAGTCAAGATAGGAGGTTTTTTAAATTATGAGAGGTATTGATAAGAGTCGTTAGGGAGAAATTATTTCCACTGGCTAGTGAGTCAGTGACTACAGAGCATCAATTTTAAAATAGTTTAACAAAGGAGCAAAGGGGGAGATAGCACAAAATATTTCTACAGAGTTATATTCGGATTTGTTGGGTGAGGAGGTCAATGCAGGATCTATATTTGTTTTCATTAGGGAACTCAATAGATATCTAAAACAAAGGAGTAATTTGGGTACGGGGGAAAAGGCAGGTAAATGGGCGTGGATGGATTGCTCCTTCAAAACCCCATAACACAGACAGGATGAGCAGGATGTCCTTCCTCTGTGCTGTAAATTTCTTGTAGATAAGCTGAATGACATTTTAAAAGAGGATGGTGAGATGTTAGGAACAGAAATGCTTTTGTTGTGGTGGTTTGATCATCTGCTTATCCATCTTCTGATAAATCTATTGTATCAGAACAACAGAGTGAACATGAATCATTCTTGACTTCAAAGACCAAAACTGAATTTTGCAGACATGCTCTCTGGAAAGTGATCACCCTTCACTTTTTAGCTGGGCCTTATCTGATATGTTTGTATCAGTGAGCGGTTGATTTGTTAGCACTGCAGAACCCTGTGTTATTCTGGATCAAAAAAATAACATGATACCCATCTAGTTCAAGCAAACTATAGGCCTGAAATTCCACCTCATTTTGGCCAGCCAGACTATTTTGTCTCAAAAGTTAAGATCACAGAGTTGTAGAAAATTCTTAAATTCAGTCTTGATTTGGAAGCAGGTGCTTTTTTAAGAACTTGTTTAAGTATACTGCAGAAAAAGGTCTTCTAAATTAAGAATCCTTAATAATAATTTGGTCACCCAATCCACCACTGTTTGTGGGACACACTGTGCACATTTCACCCACAAAGTATACAGTCACTACACTTTACGGAATATTCTGTGAAGTGCTTTGAGGCGTCTCGAAGAAGTGATCAGTCACTATATCAAATGCAAGGATTATTATTAATGGATTTAAGATTTTTCTTAAGCGGTTAAGACCAGGTGGAATTTCAGGTTCTGCATCCTTTTGACACAGTGTTTATTCTGAATACGAATCTCACTGCTGTAATGTTATGCCAAGCAGCACATTGCATGCAAAGACTAGCTCCAATATATTCTCTAACAGCCAATCTGGTTTCCGTGGGCGATCCTATGTCTGGGAACCTGTCCAGTTCTGATTAATGCCGCCTATTCCCTTCACTGCTTTTGGGCATTACGCTGATCCAGATAACCCTCTGTGACATGTTCCATCCAAATTTCCACAGGACTGATGAGCTCAGCCCACATATTTGTGCAAAATTTCTCTAGGTTTCAATTTTCCTGTGAGAGTTTTTGGCTATAGAAAAATAAACAAAATAAAGGCATATTAATGCAGGGGGGTTACTGGTTATTAAACATTTTTAAGGATATTCATGACTTGAAATATAAAATGCTTCTTACAAAACTATTCTACCCTCAGACCGCTGGTCATTTTTAAAAAAGTTTTCAATTCATATGCAACAGTGGTGAAATAAACACTAAGATTACAGTAATACATCAAACAAGAGGTGCATTAATACTATACAAAATACTATGAATAAAGCTTTTAATGTAGAATATTCTCCCACTTTCTCGCAAGCTCTGTCTCACTCTCACTTTCAATCTTTCGTTCTTCTCTCTAAAGCTCTCTTTTTCTCACACTCTTTCTCACTTTCTCTTTCTCATTCTCTCTCAAGCTTTCTCTCTCACTCACTCTTACTTTTTCTTTTTCTCTCTCTATCATTCTCAAGTTCTCTCTCTCTCATTCCCTCACTCAAGCTCTCTTTCAGTTGCTTGTTGACCTATTTTGTATTTCCAGCATTTTGCTATTTTTATTTCAGATATCTTAATGTTGAGCTTTTTGCCCATTTATCAGTATGAATTGTGCCCTTTTCTATGAACCCACCAATGTGGTAGCTTAGTTTAGACACAGAGATGAAAATCTTTCCATTATTCATACTATGGAAAAGAAGCATTTCAGTAATCTTGGTCACATACAACCACCTACTGAATATTAATAGAAAAGGCAATGAGACAAACCTCACAGGAAGAAACTAATGTGCACAATGAGAAGGTTTGGTTTTAAATGGAAAGTGAGCATTCTTACATACATGATTCTTCTTAATACTGGACTGAGCAGTTGCATTTCCATTAGGTACCATCAATCTGAACAGGTGCTTTTTAATTCCATTAACATCCATCCATCTCATGTGACTCCACTAATGTCCGTCGGTCTCTTTGTACTTTGATTCTGTTAGGGTCCATCTGTCTCAGCAGGTTGTATTTAGGGTTCATTAATCCATGCTCCTGTAATTTAATTCTGTTAGGGTCCATCAGTTTGAGCATGCTTGACAAAAGCAATTCTTCTCCAAGTAACTTGGCACCAAACTGGTCTACTCACTTATTTCCCTCCTACACCAGTCAGTTCAAAGTCTTCAAGCAAATGTTTTGCCACACAGCTATATCCTTTTGACTTTTCCTTGTGATATTCAAGTCAAATTAAGTATTTATTACCAGAATCTGGTGAGAAATATTTAATTGGACTCAAATATCACGAGGAAATGTCAAAAAGACATCTCAACAAATGTGCAATTATTGAATATGTAAAACAGTGATGTTTTGGGAAGTTTAATAATGTAACATTTCTTAATAAGAAATGTGTTAACAAATATTGCAAATTAGTGCCAGACCATGTTGTGGTCTAAAATGAGAGTTGGGCTAATACCCCGTAGGTTAACCACATTCAAATGCTTGTAAGTGCCCTTAATTATGCAAATAATCATCATTTTAGGTTACAAGTATTTTGCATTTGAAAGTGGTTAGTCCATGAACTATTTGCCCAACTTGCATGTTAGTACATCATCAAGCCTCTTACTTATTTGGGTAATGGGGATATGTATCTATGTGGTCATCTTCAAAGATTAATTTGGGACATTCCTGTGATTTTAGCTTCAAATGTCACATAGAACATGAATTTTGCCCATTGTAAAAGCATCCTTTTAAAAAAGTAAATTATATTATTAAGACATTTAGAAGCACTTCACTGCTTCACATTTTTATGCGAAGCAAAGTTAAAGCAAATTTCGACCAAGTTCATTTTGAAGAAGCTATCAATAAAGGTTGGAGGACAAGTCTGTTATTAATTTGCAGAATATTTTCATGAAATTGCTGCTTCCAGTCCGTAAATCAAACCGATGGCATTGCCCTTGAAAAATGAAGGCTTCTGCTGTACCCTGTAATGTAGAAAAGGGTCTCATTGGAGCACAAATCAGCACCTTGTGCTCTCTTCTTTTAATCCTCCCACTTAACCTTATGGTATAAAGGTTATCGCTGTCTCCTTAGTTAATTACAACACTTATTTATTAATGGTTTCATTTATTATCACCATTTCACTATTTGGTTATCTTTTATGTATTTTGCTCAGTTCAGGAATATAGTAAACATTATTGTATTACAAAAGATTAAAAGGACATTGCAGTCAAGAGTTTACAATTTTAAATAAATTACATTCACACTGCAATACAGAGAAGACAGAAAGTTGTCAAATTTTTACCATTATTTATTTAAACACTTTCATTTTTTTGTCAATTTTTCTGCTCCAAACTAGGGGATCAGGACACCAGGAGAAACCTCTTTCTATTTTTAAATAGAGCCTTAGGATTTTTAATGTCAACCTGAACAGGCAGTCAGGACCTTAGTTTAATATCTTGCCTGAAGCATGGCACCTCTGATAAATACAGTGCACACCAACTACGTAGGCGTGTTGGCCAAGACTATGAGCTCAAAGTCTTCGGGACTTGAACCCACAACCTTCTGACTCAGAGGTAACAGTGCTACTGAATGAGCCAGAATGATACCTAATCCACATACTCACCAAATTATAAGAGTCACTGAAGCACTCAATAATTATCTGTGTTCCTATTGTATCAACCATCAACTAAGAATGAAGCATATCATAGCAACAACAAATTACATTTTGTATAGCGTGATTTACGATTAAACATTTTGGAGATGACAAAAATTTCCCATATTCTGAATACATATGTTCATGTAAATGTTGCGTATTTGAATTACGCATCCACATAGGCCTCATGAGCAGTCAATTTTCTGTGACTAGAGAACTGAGATATACCCTAGTACACTTTCAGAGAACAAACTCAGACCACCGTGGAACCTGAACATCTGTCCGTTAAACATCAGGGAAACTTGGATGCATATCCAAGAGCTCTCAGATTTGCATATATATACAGATATATATCAACAAAACATCAAAAGAATAGTTAATAGACAGTCAGGAACATTAAGCAGATATCTACTGCATCAGGAGAAATAACGTCAGGAGAAATAACATCCAACAGGCCATTAAGCAACATGAATCACTGGATCTTAAGGGAACTCAGACCAGTAGACAATCAGAGAATGTGGACACCCACCAACTCTGAGGAGATTTAACTTTGACATAAATGGAGCAAATTGATTTCAAAGGCAAAAACTTCCTGATTTCAGAGATGCTTGCACAATTAGACCACAAAGAAAGCACAAAATCAAGCTAATTTAATTACTTTCAAAAGTGCTCAATGTCATAGAAGAAACTCTATAAAGTGCTTAATCCTGTTTTGAAGCTTGATACTGTTTTGCCAGTAAACAAATTGCTTAGATATTGCAATAGAAAATACACCCATTTATGACTGTGTTGCTGTTTGCATTGCATATTCTGAGGTACTGCTATGATGAATCATTACTTACAATGTGTTCAGGTTTTTCAGCTTCTTGAAGGCTCCAGGTGGGATTGTTCTGATCCGGTTAAATCTCAGATCCCTGCAAGAAAAACAGACACTGATCATTAAATGCAATATTTTGGGGGGCTCACAGCATAAAGTAAATTGATTTTAGACAGCAACCTAACATGTTCCACTCAGCTAAGATCTGATGACTCTTGTTGATCAGCTGGATGTCTGATACATGTGGAAACCCATCACCATGCTTAACAATATCCAAGCCAGGCAGGCTGATGGCATTGAAATCTTTGCAAGTGTCCTGGTGATTAGCACAGCTCAGTATGAAATGCATAAGAGATTGCCACTATCCTCCTGTGCACAGCTTGGAGACACATCCCGAATCATTGTGCAATGGATCAACCAATTGGAACACAAATTAACTTTGGTAAAGATCAAGGTAAGAGATGGTAATGCTGGAACATAACACGTTTCAAGCACACAGGTCAAGTGCAGCAAAATTTACATTCAGAGTCAAGATCTTTCTACTCTGTTGCCAGTGTGCCTCAGACCCAACCCCAGAATAGAACCTGTTTCTACATCACAATGATATTTTTAATTTCCTTCACATAAATTTCATCCAGTCTGGGCTTGATATGAATCTATGACCCTGTGGTGGTCACTGTCAAAACCACTGTCCAACTCATTCGTACCCTTTGACGCTCAAATCTGCCAATATCGGTAAATGTATTAACTATCAAATGACCATGGTTTATTGACCCAAATCAGAAAGTTTGCATTCCAGCATTATATTCTCAATAGAGTAATATATTTTGTTATCATATCAATATTGAGATATTATTCAACATCTGATTTCACTTAATTTCACAAAGCACTACTGGATGATCTTGAGAATCACTTCCTTTCTATTGAGTAATAACATTGGAGGTATATGCTTCCATTACTAAGATGTAAGTTGCACTGAATCACTGGAGGGTCATATGTTTGACTTCTATTACTTTCATTGTATATCTATGGACAAGAGCAAAGTGAAAGTAAAGTATTGGAAGGATGCATTATTGAATTTCCAGCTAAGTAAAGGTATGAAGGAAGCAATAAGCTGAAACAGTTATTGACAGCGTGGAATGCGTTCAGTGAGTAAATAACTTGAGTACAAAAGCTGTTTAATGCTTGAGTGTCCTGACCCCCTGCTCGGGTCATGACCCCCTGCTCGGGTCATGACCCAACTGTGCAGCGCCTTGGGACGTCCTCCTGACGTGAAAGGCGCTCTATAAATGGAATCTTGTTGTTGTTGTTGTTGAGTGCACCTGAATCTATTTATTTCCAATTGCACAACATCCAAATTGTTTTTTAAAAAAGGCAAAATACTGCTGATGCTGGAATTCTGGTATAAACGCAGAAGTCGCCGGGAACACACAGCAGGTCAGGCAGCATCTATGGAGATAAAGTAACTGAAAGCTTGGTATAAGTAGTAAGTGCTTACTCATTGAGTACCATGTACAGTGTTTAGTTGTTTTCTATGTTCAATGCACCCACATGAAGAGAGGACCAACACTAGAGGGATATAAGCTTTGTGAATTTTTAAGGTTTATTTATCTGCTCTTTGGCATTAGTGCAATGTTAGCATCTATTTATTACCTACAAAATACAAAGTCACTACACCTTACAGTTAACCTGAGGTATCCACCTGACGTGACGTTCACAATATCAAATATAAGAATTATTATTAGAGACTCGATAAGGAATTTGTGTATTTGTTGTACTTTAACAAAGAGCTTTGTGATTGAACTTTACTAAATTAGAAAGCTAACCCCCTCCCCCAATCCGTCCAATAAAAGGACACTTCTGCAGCTCTGCAACGCATTGTTAATCGGACTATGAACTCAAAGTCTCAACTCAAGGCTTGAACCCACACATTTTTTAATCAGAATCATAAGTGCTACCAACTGAGACAAATAAAAATAGAGCTTTATCAATGCAAGTTGTTTAAGAGCACTGGGATACGTATTCAGCATGATTAGTATTCACCAATAGAGCTAGTGTACATCATTTTGACCCACAAGACAAAACCAGAATGAAAATTTCTCTGGATAGAGCAATCTTCTCTGTTGCCTGCATGTTTAAGTTCATTCATTATAGCCTGGGCTCAAATATGTTGTGTTACATTTGTTTCTATTATAAATTCCAATATGCGGACAAGAAAATGACACTGTTACACTTGCCACATGATCATATTAGCAATTCAGGATGCATATCGCAATAGTCATTATGGCTTTTCCCCTGTGTGTCATCATGTGAATGAGCACCAGCTGACTATGCAGTGAGCACATGAATGTTTGTCACTAAGTCACTGGGTATTTAAAGCATATTTTACAACAAACCAAATATGAAGGAGATCTTAAGAGTTCTGACGATAAGAATGCATTCCTCAACATTTGGTGATGATCATGCACTAGAATTCCTTGAATGAATTGTAACTTCTCAAGTATCCATTTTTCTATAAATGTTATACCTTTACTAAATGCATATATTAGGCTTGAGAGATTCTTGCTTGAAGAGTTCCCACCAGGTGGACCACACACAGCACATTGATATATAGCTCCACAGAAAATACCTCAAGTCAGAAGTAACAGTATGTCATCAAAGTATTCACACAGCAGGTTGGTACAGTATGCTACACATTATTCAAAGCATAAGTGGTATCTCATAAGAGAATCCTTTGTGCAGGAGATAGACTGAAATATATGATAAGAGATGTTGGGAGCAATTTTTAATTTGTTTTTACCTAAGTATAAAAATAGCATAAATTAGAATTGTGGTCTGCCATTTTTGGATAGGTGTGAAGTGCTACTCTTTTTATTGCTTTTAATCACTGCAACAATAAAAAAAACTGTATATGTTAATGATGGTCATGATGGTCATAATATGCACCATTTGTAACCTTAGATAGCAGAGAGCATCACAATGCCACAGAACTCAGTCCTTTTTCAAATCCATTATTTATTATACTGTAAATAAGTAGTTGTAGTCCTGGAAAACGGGAATTACTGTGAGGTGTAGTAACTGTGCATTTCTAATTGAATGAGGAAGCCAATTTTCACACAGCAATGCCTCATAAACAGCCATGATGTGAATGTCCAATTTTGTTTAGGGAACTGTTGGCCAGGACCTCAGGAGAACCTCCCTTTTCTTTTCAAGTAGTGCCATGGGATCGTCAACATCCACCTGAACAGAAGACAGGACCTCGGTTTAATATCTTATTTGAAGAACAGCATCTCTGACAATGCAACACAACTCCATTGCATTGGAGTGTCAGCCTAGTTTGCGAGTTTAGTATCGATTTGGGGCTTGAACCCATAATCTTCTGACTCCGAGGCGTTTCCAAATGAGCCACGCTGACACCTGCTACTGGTTAGTTGTGCAGAATCTGAAAAGTTGTCTACCGATAGTGGCACGCAGAGGGTGGGGCATGTGCAACAAGCCCAAATTTGCCGAGCAGAGTGGGAAAGCAGAGCAGAAGTTCGGAGAGCTAAGGAGGTGCTAGGACATAGAGGGATTTATAGGTGAGGGTTTAGATGTTGAAATCGCACCCCTGGGAGATAAACAGTTAATGGGAGTTTGACAAGGACTGGGTTGATACACATATGGAGTTTGGTGCGGGTGACTGCTGGAGTAATACCATTTGGTTTTACCGTAGGAGTTTTAAATGTTTAATCTTTCTACAACGTAAATGCTTGATGATGCTTTCATGTTGTTTCGGGGCAAAATGAGAATTTGCAACTGCACACTTTGTGGAACAACTGTAAAAGATGCTTGAATAATAATCCCAGTAATTCTTTATAATCTTTACATTTGATATTGTGCATTTTCCATCAGAGGATAACTAAAAGCACTTCAGAGAAGGGCAGTGACTGTGAAGTTGTAGGTGAATATTTGTTTCAATGAGCTTTATTTTGAAAACATATATTTATCTGTAAATATAATATTTGGTAAAACAAAAATCCAAAACAAACACAAAGTACATGATCTTCTGTTACAATTTTTTTCCTTTTCTCCCGATACAAAAAACATTCCATTGTTTACGATACATTCTTTTACCGCACATATGTTGTTCCCCTTTTTTTGGGACTCTCCCTTTAACACAGTCGGGAATCGGCCCTGTGTACACCACATCCATGCGCGCACCCACACATACCCTGATAAGGTACACTTGCCGCTTTTGGAAGCCACCCCGATGTCCACCGTACGCGCATATGTTCATCGTACATACATTTTCGGACGCTCTTTGGTGACATCTCGAGCGTCCTTCTGTACCCTTACTTGAGTCAGTTTTGGGTGTGCTCGTGGGCTACCCGGTGGGTGTGCTCTGAGCGGGTTGTGCTGGAGCATCTCCTGCTGGGTTCAGGCCCCATCTGGCCTTTGCCGCGGTTGAACTGAACTTCAGTTTGTCCCTCGGTATATACTCCCTGAGCCTACTGTACGTGAGCCTGAGGCAGGTCCTCTCCGTCCCTTCATTCTGCCAGAAGAACGCATGGTCTTGGGAGTGCCAAAGGGCCTCCTTTACCGAGTTTATGATCCTCCAGACAAACTCAATGTGGATTTTGCTGTGGGTGCCCGGGAAGAGGCCGTACAGCACCGAGTGCCATGACAGCAGATCCCCAGGGACGAACCAAAGCACCTTTGCAAAACAACACTCCAGGACGAGGTGGTCCATGGTCTCCTGGACTCTGCAGCTGGCCCGAGGGCAACATACTGACTGGCCCAGTCCTCGACCGTGCGTGAAAACCCTGAGGGGAAGGGCCCCCTTTATCGCCAGCTGGGCCATGTCCTGATGGTTGTTGGTCAGGGCCGCTGAAAAGGCATTTTGCCAGACATAGCTGCTGTCATCGCAGGGTACCTCTCGATCAGGTCTGCCCTCTCCCCCTTTCGAACTGTTTCTGTGCTACCTGCCGCAGGATAGCTCGTTGATTGTGCGGGGTCTGGGATGTTGTTCTTCAGGAATTTCTCAACTTAGTTCTCCACACTCCAACTGTGTGGAACGTTTTGAAGCAGTTCTGCCAGACCCACCCTTCTTAGCACCGAGTACGGGTAAAAACCCAGCATGTCGCAGTACTGCACATTTCTTTACTCCTCAAACAGCACTCAAGCATGTTCACCAGGAGTACACCTATTCCATAGTTCTACATATCACATGTTCAGTGCTTCACTGGACTATTTATTTAACCTTCAGTCGTCCTTGTTAAAACTGGTGCATTTATCAGACCTCAAAAACATATTCCTGCTCCAACGTGCTAAACTCAATCTAAAGAAAAATCAAACAGTTCTCAGTCCCACATGTCAATTGAACCAGTACTGGGCCTTGATCCAACACATCTGCTTTTAACCCAGGATAGTTTTTTCCCACAAACAGCATGGTCAGGTTGAGTCAATCACCCATCGCTATTGGATGGTAAATTTTCTTTACCATCAAATCCAACTGCAGCTGAAGATGGGTTATTGAACGTCAATAAAGCTAGAATTGTGACTTTCTCAATAATATTTGATAGATTTGTATTATATTTCACCCACAAAACACACAGTCAATTCACTTTACTGTATATTCTGTGAAGCATTTTGAGATGTCTCGAAGACGTGATAAGGCGCTATATCAAATGGAAGGATTATTATTATTATATAATTCAATTTAAGCAAATTCTTGCTTGTTAGCTTTGCAATTTGCCATGGAACCAATAGAGCATGATAGGTCCTTTGACCACGGAAGGTCAACAATTTTCAATTACTTCAGGGCGAGTATGACGACGTGTTTCCCAGTAACTCCCATACCTCAACTGGATAATCGTATTAAAGGGGAAAGCTTGGTATATCTTTGATGTTCTGTCAAAAGACGTTCCACATATTTAGTAAATATTACACTCTAATATGTAACAATTCCTAAGAGGATTCTTATTAAAGAAATTGAGTGGGGACACCTTTGGATAGATTTCATGTGCATCAAACTAGCCATGAGTACATCATTTGCACCTCACTAACCAACCCTACCGATCGCACTACTACCTCATGCTTGCTGCACTGACTCATGAAAAGGCTACTCAGAAAGTAGATCATTTTGGACAGACCTTCCCGCAATTCTGTTTTTGAAACCTCACAATCTGAGCATTTAAAATTGAGTTTACTCCACAGATCAACATTGAAATTTGTGGGCCCTCTGGTTGAATGGCACTGCAGGTGGCATTGGGGCCAAAGATTTTGATGAAGGTATAACCCTCAGCCAGGCATAGACAGATTTAGTGAGCCAAATTTCAGACATCATGAAAATGTCATGGGTGATTATCACTTAAATTTTTATATTCTGATACTTGTGGTTACCATGAGTGCTTTTTATTTCTGTTTCCATACCCTGCAAATTTGTCATTGGACAAGGACATTGAGAATCTATTTCTTCAGAGTGACATTCACTGCACGTGATCTGATGACTGGCAATTCAATTTTTCATTTTAAAATGAAGATATCATTCAATATGGGGACTTATTTTAAAAGTATTGGATTGTTCACATGCATGTGTGGGTTATGTGTATATCGTACAAATACTTTTACAAAAATAAAAGATTGTTAAGCCAAACAAATGCTTCCTTTTTTGATTGATCTCAAATCCATCTACCTAACTATATCCTCACTATATTCTCATCCTATATCCTCACTCATCTCCTCTCTCCAAAAACAGTTGGAAGCCTTATATTGAATCCATTGAAAATGTCAAATAGCACTTGAAAAGGATTGGTTAAATAATGCAGCAGTAATAATAATTATCATAATCATCATCCTTGTATTCAAAGCATTGCCTTTCATCTCAGGACGTCTCAAAGTGCTTCAGTGCTACCAACTGAGCCAGGGTGACACCTAAATGTATGAAGGTAAAGGATACGGAGAAACAACATGCAGAATGGGATTAGAGTATCTGGTTCCAGTGGGGCATCAAGTACCAGCAGACACAATGGATTGAAAACAAATAAAATAAGTTCAGCTTGATATTTTAATTTACAATGTCCCATTGTATTTGAATAATAATAATTCTTACATTTGGTATAATACCTTTCACGTCAGAAAGGCATCTCAAAACACTTCAAAGGATATACTGTGAAGTATAGTGACTGTTTATTTCACAAGAGTTATCCATTGGTCCACATAAATCTTGTCAATCCCTTTTCACCCACCAAAAACACAGTCAATTCAGTTTACAGTGATATTCTATGCAATACTTTGAGATGTCTCGAAGACGTAATAAGGCACTATATCAAATGCAAGGATAATAATCTTGAAAAACTACAAATGACCTCTTTCCCAAGAAATGCAACTTTGCTCAAATATTCAAACTTAAACTCTTGATATCTGGAATTATCTATCTGCTCATATCATAAGCTAAAATATATCCTACCTTGAAGTTCAGATTTATAATAATCATAATCCTAATATTTGTATAGCACCTTTCATGTCAGGAGAATCTTTCAAAACGTTTCACAGGATATGCTGTCAAGTGCAATGAAGTGTAATATTTTGTAGGCAAACCCATTTTGAAGACTTCAATGGCATGGGCTGATATTCTCTTTATCCTATGAAGATAAACGGTATATTTTATAGTTTTTTTTTGGTTTACATATGCCAAGCAGTTTTCTATTTTAAAAAGGCAACCTTCCAAACATTCATAAATCATTCTACCAGCAGTCAGAAGTATTTAAGTCAAATCTTTGCCAACTAAAAACATTGAATAGATCTTTGCAAGTAAAATACAAGTAATCTCCACTCCTTAATGTAATCCAAATCCAACATTCATTTCATTACTGTTGGCTGGTGAATAGTAACATGAAAAACAAACATCCTGTTCAATTATATTCTGTCCCTTTTTTTCCCATAACATTTCACATCATTTACAATAGATATAGATTTGGGAGAAAAAAAGGCATTGTTTTAAGATACAAATATTAGCCAATATTATGACCCAGGAAAATTAAATTGGCAATTTTCTTTTGTGTGTGCACTGAGGCATCCAAAATAGTATCAAATACAAATGCAGGGATTATTATTATTATTATTACTCTTATTCATAATCATAAAATATTACAATTTGATTCTTGTCGGTTTTGTTCAGCAACTAAATTCGACAAGTGAGATTAGCTGATTGTTTTCATCTGTAGAACAGGATTAGCAGTTTTAGAGTTTGGGAGCTGATCTGGAGATGTCCGACTATGGCAAAGTTCTGGACAGGCTGGGTGTTGCTCTATTATTGCCATGTACGCTAAACGCTCACCAGTACTGAACACAGTAAACTCCTCATAACCCGTCACTCCAAGGGAAAAGTACTCAGTGGCAAGTTGTCCGGAGTGACGAGTTAGGCATATGTATGAATACTATACACAAATAAATGCAGTCCGGATTTAAGCATGACGACTTTAAGTGGTAGTATTTACCTAAGCCAGGGTCAAGTTATCAGAAGTTTACTGTAATACCAGGCTCAGATATTTGATGTTTTCATGGGTTTAGGATTACAAGTATTGTTTTAAAATCTAAGATTGTCCAGAACTTTGGAAAATTCCTATTTTTTTCCATAAGAACTGCAGAAAAACAGCTTCCAATTTAAGAATTTTCTAAAATAGACATCTAAAATTTTGTGGCAGTGATCGTAAAGTTAAGAACTTAAAGTTTGGGGACTCAAATAATCTCTCAGATGGTCCAAAAACACCAGTCTTGCTTCACAGGATTCAGTTAAAGCAGTATCCTAATTTCACAAACTCTATTCTTCATAATCAACAGTACGGAAATCTTTGTTCCAAAAACATTATGCCAAAGCTGGGGGATTCAGAATGACAATTATTCGCTGAAATTTAGCTCTTTTGTGAAATGTTGCAATTTAGAATTAAATCAAGCAAAACATGCTCAAAACACATCATATATCACAAGGTTTCATAAAATTGCATTCTATACTGTAATACAAATTTATATTTATCGTTTGAAGGATGTCTCAAGGTGCTAAACAATAATGCTTTATCACCGAAGCTGGGGGTGGGAGCCGGGAGGGTGCAGAGGAGAAATATGATCGAAAGCGCAGTCAAAGCGACAGGTCTTGTAGTTATTCAATGAACAAGGCAAACATTGACACACAGGAGCAAAGTATGAAAAATAACGTGCAGTAACGCACAATTTTTATTTTAAGATATGAACTTAAAGTTTGCCTAAATGTAAAGCAGCAGCCTTTTGAGACGTATAACTTATCATAACATCATTATGTTGCAGCAAACATTTATGCACTTTATGCATTTTCAGGTTATACCCATCAGAGCTTTGATGAGGAAGCCTTGAAAGAATACCCTGTACAGGGTCACCTCAGGATGCAGTGTACATTAACCAAATGCCAGTGGATGACACCTCAGCAGTCCCATTAAGATAGCGACCATCTGGCTTCATGGAGGTTTGAGGGGTGATATAGTATATATTCCCAGCAGAAAACAGAGGACTGCTATGGTTACAAGGTCAGTTCACCATTTAAGTCTATGGCAATTGGGCTCCACAGCTCAAGACTTTTTGGAATGTTCTTATTCTCCTGTATAGTTGTGGAAACCATACTCAATGATAACCAGGAGTGACATATGGAATTAAGGGCCGATTTGCAAAGTCTGGGATTGTATTGGGGAAGAGCAAATTATATTATTTGTAGCAGATGAGTCCCCTTGATGTGTGATAGCCATTTGGAGGATGTCTCCATTTGCAATATTGCCTCCTGATGAACAATTGTGCATTGAACTTGTTGTAACAGATGTTGCACATCTGTTTCCAAGGTTTCATCAGCTATACCAATACTATATATCACTTAAGAGACTCTCCTCCTCCAATGAGGTCCCATTCGATTGGTGCTGTTCTAACCCTGCGATGAGGATGATAACAATTATCTGTGAAAATATAAGAAGACTTGCTCAATTCGTGGTTCAATTCAAATGACTAAATTGAGCTTAGTGAGCTCACTGAAAGTAATGTATCATCGATTGTGGATAATTATTTTACATTATTATGAGGCATGACACACAATATGTACTGGTAGTTGATAATACATAGCAAGAGTACACAATATGCATTGGTAATAGCTGAGACTGTATTCTGTGAAGTATCAGAGATGCAGGTATAAAAGAAAACACTTACCAAAATGAGTGATGCGATAAGCAGGGTTAAATCTTACTTCCTTGATGTGGAATACTGAAGTACCCCCTCAGTTCTGTCTAGTTTTTATTCTTTGTCCATGCTTGTATCTTTCACAGTCAGGCTATTGATGTAAAACTTATTCTCTGTCTTTGCCACTTGACACTGTTCCCGATACGTCTCCTTTCAGGCTTCTGGAATCCAACTAACTTTACGAACATCATTTGTCTTCACTGCACTGGTACAGCGACATTTCCAACAGGTTTCCACTGCTGGTAGTTGGGAATTTGTGCCCAGAATTAAATCTTAGCATTTAACAAACTATTTGCCAAATCTTTTCAGTGAGAAATCAGAAACCCTTGATGTCTGCCAAGCGTCTACAATCAGTGCCTTTCTTCAATTCTCTCCTTTGTGCCAAGGAGAAAACAAAACTCATTTGCATAGGTCAAGTGACTCAATCTGTGTAGTTAACTCTGTTGATTCATTTTGTTGCTGTTGAATTCTGATTTAATGCCTTGATCCACTGACAAAGGTCTCCTTGTGCAGCATAACATAGCAGAGAATATCAACAATTATATTCTCAAAACTAGTCAAAAATATACTCTCTCACCCCAACTACTATGAAGATATAATAATAATACTACTGTACTTACATTTGGTATAGTGCGTTTCACATCAGGAGGGTTACTCAGTGTTTCATGGAATATATTGTAAAGTGCAGTGATTGCATATTTTGTAGGTGAACACTGCAGCAAATTTGTGAACAGCAATGTCCCACAAATAGCCAAAAAGTGAATGACTAATTTTATTCGGGAGATTGTTGGCCAGAACACGGGGAGAAACTCTATACTCAATTCAAATAATGCTGTAGGATCTTTAACGTATATCTGAATAGTCAGATGGGACCTCAGTTTAATGGCTCATCTAAAGGACAATATATCACTCCACCAGCACTGCTCTGGAGTATCAGCCTAGACAATGAGTTAAAAGTCCCGACATTGGATTTGAGCCCACAACAACAACTTGCATTTATACAATGCCCTCATGCAGCTTAGTGTCTCAGAGTTACAACCTTCTGACTCACTTGCAAGAATGCTATCAACCTAACCAAGCTGACACAGAGTGCATTTCTAAAATTTCACTCTAATAGTGGATCATCTTTATCACATTCAGCCCTTTTACCAGCGTAAGATTGAAACACGTTAAATTCCTTTTGATTAAGTCAGCTTTTTTTAACTGCACAGGTGTCAAGGTGCTGGCTATTTGCAGTCTTATTCTGATTCAGTGTTTAATAAGGTGTCAACAAATACTCATGAAGTTTATTTTACAAAAAAGGCCATGTTAGTATTCTGTGCTTAATGTTGAGATAACCTTCAAGTCCTTGAGACAAAATATCATACCTGCATAAAATATAAAAATATATACTTAATGACAAATTCAAATAGATATTTTGGAACAATCTCAGACACTTACAAATGAGGAATGTATGAAAGTGGGATCCAATATTCCGATTTTGGGACATCACTTATGCACACAGTAAAGGCAGTGTTGGCAGATCTCACGACCTCCAACTCTCCTGCAGATGTCTGCTTATTGTCACGCTCCTGGCAAATCAAAGAGTATCCCATTCTACTACAGTTTCAGGAATTCTTATCACTAATAAAATAGAGCCATGTCCACTTCATTTCTGAAAGAGCATCAGCAAAGCCATCTCTGAACACTGAAGTCTGACCCACCGAACAGCATCACGGTGAATAAAAAGCCAGGAAAACAAGAGAGGAAAGAGGGGAATTGGTTCATATTCTTCAGCAAAGAACAGCTTATTAACCTGTCAAAACTTGTTTCTGCATACCATGAGGATTATATGGATCTAACTGTTATACTCTACACTGAAACTAAACACTTCTCATTAAACGTGTTCTCATTGAATAAAATCATTGCAAACGGCTTTGATGTAAAACAATAAAGTCTTAAAAGCTGGACATGATTTGTATGGGGAAAATGCAGTCGCTTGCTCATACAATTTTAAATTGTTAATATCCTCTCGTGTTTATTTCACTTTCTTTTAGATTGTTCAACAAAATAACAATTAACTAATTATGCTTTATCGTGGAGCCAGTGTCTCCAACACTAATTTAACTATACAATATGATGCCTGAAATCTATCTTCTCAGCTGGTGTCGATTTCCAGGTCTAAAAATACTGCTCTGAAGTCTGGGAGCACTGAATTTATGAGTGTGATTTTCATGTATATAGAATAACTTCTCAGAAATACAATAGTGCAATCAAGGTTTATGAAAAGGATACTTGTTGCCAGATTTAATGTTCCTTTCATAAAGCGATCTCAGCCCAGTGATCTGAAGAGTGAAAGCCCTTTTCTGACGAGTCACACTCTAACTGCATTTTTCACAACTGAGAACCATTTCAGTAACAACCATTCAGTCCGTAACTCTTTTAATTTACAGATCACCCTTTCCCTAAAAGTAGAGCAATGTGATTTACTAATAAAGCAATGTGACCTCAGTGTATTTGTTGGCCCTGCCCACATTGAAACATGGCCATGATGACCAAGTGAAAAAGACAAACCTCTTGAACTTCCAGTGATCCCATTACCAGTGCAGTGGGCCCCATTGCAGAAACATCGATCCATTACATTTGGCATTTTCAAGCAGCAGGAATTTATTCCTAATCTTTACAGGGTAGCAGACACTAAGACAATACAAGATTATGCATTGTAACAGGATGCAAAACGTTATCAAAATTGGTTTTGAAATTGAATTTGCTGCCACTGATGTATACCATGATTTCGTCAGTGTTAAAAAATATTATCGCATTAGTCAGAGGAAAGCAGAACAACAACAAAAAATTACGTTTATATAGTGCCTTTCACGTCAGGAGGTTGTTCCAAGACGAGGGTTTGGACCCATTCCATAATAATGGAATTACGTTACAGTTCTAAAGTACAATTACGAGGGAATTAAGAGTTAAAGATTTACTAATTGCAGGAAGTGCTGTGACATATGATGATCTCCACAAATGAGACTGTTGGAATAATTTATGAACAATGTAATTACAAGTAAGCTATGGGATGTCTCAAATCGGATACATAGTCAAACATTGTGCCTCTACCAGTTACAGCATTTTTGTTGCCGACTTTCAACTAGAAAGAGGAGGAATTTAAATGGATAGCTTTTTGTACTTTTGTAGTCCATAAGATCAGCTCAAACAGCTTTGTGTATACACAGCTTCAGTGAATGGTGCAGCAGATTTTTTAACTAGAACAGGGGACAGAGCCATGGACCCGAAACGTTGACTCATCAGCCTTTCTCCATAGATCCTACCTGTTCTGCTGAGTGTTCCCAGCAGCTTTTGCTTTTGTTAAAGTATTTATGTACTTCAGTGTTTTGAACAAATTACTTTAATGTCTAATGAGTGTTGCTAAGTCTAAAAACATGACAACTAATTGGTGCCCCAGTAATGTCCCACAATCAGCAATGAGATAAGTGACCAATTTATCTGTGTTGCACTGCATTTGGATGAGAAATAATCTTAAAGGCAATAATCCTTGCATTTGATACAGGGTCTTTTCACGTCTTCGAGACGTCTGAAAGCACATCACAGAATATATTGTAAAGTGAATGGACTGTATATTTTGTGGGTGAAACGTGGCAGCTATTTGCACACAGCAGTGTCCCATAAACAGTCATGGATTGAAGTGACCACTTTATTATTTGTTTTGAAGGAATTATTACCCCCGGAAAAGTGATCTGCCAATCGACTAACAACCGGATTCCTACTTACTGCTAGATAAACAGAGGCGTATGGAGTAAGGAAACTTGCCCAACATTTTACCTACCAGGAATCGAACCAAGGTCTCTCGCTTGCAAGGCAAGTGCTCTAACCACTCAGCTACAGGACTCTGAATTTCACCTGCCAGATAGTGTATCAGAAGACCTGATCTTTGATACTATTGTGCCCCTTTAGGATTTAAGCAAATGATAAACAAGTAGTTTCTCTTCGACCGTGCCTTCAGCTCCCCTCTCGACTCTCTACCCCCTCCTCGCTCCCTCCCTTCCCTCCACTCACCCTGACCATTTCCCCACTGCTCGGGTCCCGACCCAACTGTCCAGCGCCTTGGGACGTCCTCCCGATGTGAAAGGCTCTCTATAAATGAAATCTTGTTGTTGTTGTTGTAGTTAAATGTTTGAATTATTGTATTTATCAAGTGAACTGTCTGTTTACATGTAAGTACGGATCATGGACTTATCTTATATTGTGATTGTCTAATAATCAGGTGTTAATTTACGTCTAATTCTACTTCCAAGTCTTGTATGAGACCTCCATTGTGTAGATAGGTCTGGTATGTGATATGACAGTTATCACCGTTATAAAAATGTTGGTTAGATTCCATTCAGCCCAACGGCCCTGTAAGGCAAACGATCACACGTGGACAGAAAATGTAGTTAACACATTCTTAAAGACTGTCATAAGAGTTTTTGGACTGAACATCCATTCCTTCCCCCCCTCGCCTCCACACCACAAGATCTGGAGAATGGATTTGCAGATTCCAGAGCAATGCCATGTTTGCTTTCAGAGAGTGAGTATTCAGAACCTGACATTATTCCCAGTGGAAGCAATGATTAAACCCTGCTTCACCAGCCAGTGAGTTAATTTTAAGAATGGGTGCCTTTATGTATCTGATTCCTTCCAATTTGTTGGTAGTCTCCTAGACAACAATCTTACACTTGTATATTGTTCTTTCCTTCATTTCTTTGTATTTTGGTTACAAATCAAGTGTAGTAGTCTAAAAGACAGCAACCCTGGACGGGTAAGTATCATTAAAGTCACTTTTCATTCATAAAAATAAAAACTTGGGCATTCTTCAGTCAAGATATTGTCAAAAACGGGAGAAAATTAAAGTGAAAATATTTTTGTTGCAAAATAACGTGGGTAAATTTAGTGAAACCTGGTTAAAAATCTGCCATTGGTTTACATTTACTGTCCATGTCAAAGGTAGGTACATTACATCTTTCTGACCACAACAGCATCGAACGCAATCTAGTTTTGGAGTGTAGTTCCCACAAGTCAGTGTGATGTACATGATGTACTTCTAGATACCAGAAGGAATTCATGCTTGGGACAATATTGTGTGCAAATTGGCTGCTGTGTTTGCCAGCAAAACAGTTAATGTATTTTACCGTTAAATCCTGTGAAGTGCTTTGAGACATCCTCCTGAAGTGAAAGGCCATATATCAAGTGCAAAGATTATCATTATTATACCACAGAATCAAATGAGGGTACTTGGAAGGTGTCCCAATATATTAGACTGAATTCAACAACAGATAAAGGAAATTTATTCAGGAATGTAATAATTGGTGCGGTGAAATTGGAAGTGATTGCTGCGGTTAAATTATTAGTTAATGGTATGTTGCGCACGGCACAATCAGAAAGCATATTGAAAAGCAAACCAGCAGACTAAATAGCAGATCACAACATTAATGGTACATTATACAAATGCTTTTAGTCACACAAGAAACTGTTATAATTCATCCTGGGAATAAACTATAACATGTATTGCTCCCATCATTGGTGTTTTAGGAGCACTTCATGTTATAGTTTATTCCAACGGGGTGTGAATTGCAACCTGTGATTGTATGGTGTTAATAAACATAGTGTTAAAATGCAGCTAGTTGATGTATCAATATACTGACTCCTCAACTTCATCACAATGCCTGAGCCCAAAGCTGCTTTCAGTTAAACTGGTTCCCCACAGGCCGTTCTGTCTGATGACCAAGGTGTAATATCCTCAGTAGTGGGAGATGAGCTCAGTGGTTAGAGCGCTCGCCTCGCCTCGCAAGTGAAAGACCTGAGGTTGATTCCTGCCAGAGTGAAATATTTGACAAGATTCCTTGTTTCATGCGCCTCTGTTTACCTAGTAGTAGTAGTTGCTACCTGGTTATTAGTCAATAGACAGATCGCTTTTACAGGAGTATAATTCCTTCAAAAAAACCAAAATAATAATAATAAATTGGTCACTGCTGTTTGCGGAACACTGCTGTGCGCAATTGGCTGCCGCGTTTCACCCACAAAATATACACTCAATTCACTTTATAATATATTCTGTGAAGAGCCTTGCAACATCTTGAAGATGTGATAAGGCTCTATATCAAATGCAAGGATTAGTATTATTATTATTAAATGGGGAAAGGAGAGTGGAGTTCTGTCTCACATAAGTCCATAGTACTCCATGGCACAGCTGATAATTGAACCTAAATGAATAAGCAGTATTGGGTTGGCACTTGTCTCATAGTGGAACATTACATTGTTTGAGCTGTTTCATTTCTAGCACAACCTTAAGTGTGCACTTTGGGGTTCCTAATATCCCACTTCTTCCAATCTGAGCCAATGTTCTCCTGTGATAGGCAAAGTGGTGTGTATAATGGGAAAACAACGTATTCAGTTTCCAATTACTATCCCCAGCCCCCTATTCCCTGTCTCCCATGGAGAGATTGCACACTCCAGATCTGACAAGCAGAACCCACGCTTGGGAAATCTCAGCAGCTGGAATTGAGTCACTGAAGCAAGGCAAGGAGTTTCAAAGGATGACCCTAAAAATATGAATAAACCTTCTTCAGGAAAATAAAGGCTACGGGAAATGGATAATATGATTTACATTCAATACAGCTATCAGAGTAATGAGTGAAGTGCTGCTGTGCAATTATATAGATAACTGAACCAACTCATTGTGATGCCTTCCAAGTATTGCTTTAAATCTATTTATCTATCGATATATGATATCCTGAGCTCAATGTTCAATACAAAGAATTAAAATCTTAAGGCAAGCTTGAATAGCAATGGTGGGCACACAAAGGCCTGTAAAACGCAGGACAAGTTGAAAGACTGAAGGTATCAGAGATCAATGTTATGTGTTAATGATTCAGCCTACCCTTAATTTGCCAATGCACTAACATTGGAAAGATGTCCATTTTGTACCTAAATGATTAATGATCTTATTTCCCTCCTATGACACAACATACCCAGAGTGCAATAAACATTCACAAATTTAAAAATGCAATAAGAAATCAGTTCTGTTTTGTAAATCTCCACTTGCTTAATACTTCAGCTGAAAGGGGAGCAGATGTTTGGAGATCATCCAGATATGAGCATTAAAACAATTTCAATCTTTCTTAAACTCCAAAGGTATAGGGATTCGAAACCATAGTATTTCTGGACACGTTCCTGTTCTTATTTAAGAAATAACATTAAAATGCGCATTAATTCCACGTTTCTCCTTCGTAATTTCTAAATAATGTTACCACCCAAACGCATCTTCAAATCCTTGGGTGCCTCCATCTGGGATTCACGGTTAGTTGGCAATTATTTTTGACTGTCGAGAATGACCTGTCTGAGCTTTTTCTGATCTTACAGATCTAAACTTAATCTGTGTTAGGACAGCATTCGATCAATAAGCCTTGAGAGAATGCTTGCCACATTCTCAAATAAACAAACCAGGTCCCACTGAAATCTTTCAAAACATAATTTTTACCATTCTTTAAATATGTAATTCTGTAATTTTAGATTTGCAAGGACATTTCTCTAACTATTGTAGATACATAGACAGAAAAAAAGCAACCATCCATTTCATTCTCTAAAAGAATCAATTCCCTCACTCCACTTCCCCCTTATGATGTGACATTGGATCTGATGCAGACTATCCAAAATCAGTGGTGAACAACAGAAGTCAATACCACTGTACAGATTAAGATGAAGAGTCCTTACTTCAGTCTTCATACCATGAGTCTCTTAATAAATAACCTATTGAATTATAAAGTAGTGTGTGGTTTTACATTGTATGCAATTAAAAAATTAAATAAGTCATGCTTGTCTCCCAAGATTGTAGTTCATTAAATAAAATATTTTTNAGTTTGCCATTTCTTTTTATCAAGTACTGTTGCTCCAATTGATTGTGTTCAAATCCATTAATTCCCTGATACCTGCCTACCTCTCTGACCTCCTCACTCCCCAATCCGCCACCTCCGCTTTACTAGAACTGGCCTCCTGCTCGTCCCTCGCACCCTCCTCCCCACCGTCAGAGATTGTGCTTTCAGCTACTACGCCCACTACGCCCCAAAACTCTGGAACACTTTCCCTCAATCCCTCTGCCTTGTCCCCTCTCTCCCCCTCTTTCAAGTCCCGCCTGAGAAGTTTCCTCTTCGACCGTGCTTACGGCCATCTCCTGCCTACCCCTGGCTCGGAGTCAGGCTCCGCCACTGTTAAGCGCTCTGAGATCCTACCCTGCGTGGAGGGCACTATATAAGTGCAAGTTGTTGTTGTTGTAATGTGGGATGACATGATGGGCATGGAATACATTCATTGATTTTCCCAATTCTATTCAATCAACTCTTGAAATCTTTCTGTATCAATCCTTACATTTGATGTAGTGCCTTTCACGTCAGGAAGACAAATTGCCTCGCAGGATTTACTGTAAAGTGTAGTGATTGTGTATTTTGGGAGTGAACATGCAATATCTCCCAAACAGCCATCATTTGAAGGACCAATTTTATTTGGGTAACTGTTGCTGGGGCATCAGGAGAAATGTCCTTATCTTTTCAAATAGTGCCATGCGATCTTTAACATCCACCTGAATAGGTACCTCTAACAATGCACTACTCCAGCAATGCATTGAAATGTCAGCCTATACGAGTTCAAAGTACCAATGTAGATTTTGAATCTACAAACTTCTGACTCAGAGGCAAGAGTGCTACCAGTTGAATCAGATTGACACACGATGTACAGCAAGAGCAAAGGTTCCTTTGACATGTAGGGCTGTCCACTGAATAAGGTATAGACATTTGAATAAACAGGGTTTTATGTATACTTAGCAAAACGAGTGCTGTCCTAAGCATTTTACCAGCTAACATTGGGCTCTATACAATAGAAAGGAATTTCAAAAATATGTTCTGCTATTTCAGCAATAGTTTGCATTGTGGTGCAAGCTAGGACAGGTCTAACTTATCCCGTCAAGGAAAGTTATTTCTGCATAGATTGACTGACAGCAAGCTTAAACGGTTTGACCTCTGAAGAAGACACCATGCAATTCTGGGAGGTATCTGCCAATGAATCAATATGGATGGTGCACTTTTCAAATTGCTGGGGCATGCTTGCTTGAAAGCCTTCAAGGGACAGTGCACCCATTCTCGATTCTATTTTTGCTATGTATTTTATCAGCATGAGTAATGCAAGATGCAACATAGTTGTCCATCTGAGTGCACCACAGCCTTCTCAGCACTTACCAGTTTCATTCAAATGTCAACCTTAGGAGCGCAAGCAGCTCTTTGCAGCAAACATCGTCAACTGAAGGGGAGCTGCTGACAGATCTGTTTCCTGGAACTACTACACAGGGTGAGACAATACCGTGCTCTCAATGGGTTAAAAGAAACTTTTAATGATCAGCTCTGAGGCCTCAGGCCTACCCTTCTCGTTAAAAGCTCATGTGGGCAATGAGAGCATGCTTTTCAGTCCTCCTTAGTGGATAAATCCTGTGAAACTAGTTAATAAATAAGAACAAACTCAGAGCACAATGTAAATTTACAAAATTAAATGCTCCTGTAAGGGACAATAACAATTGTAATGCTAGTATCTGAATAGGAACAAACCACTACTCAATTTCTTAAGCACAGGAAATCTTTAAAACTGCTGTAAATTTTACCCTCATATTGATTTATGTCTGCCTGAGTGGTTGGGTTTTTTTTAATGCATATGTAAACAGTTACCCAGTTGAAGCATCTCATGGTTCAGGTGGATGTTAAAGATTCCATGATACAGTTTGAAAAGAGAAGGGAGTTTCTCCTGGTGTCCTGGCCAACAATCCCCCAAATAAAATTGGTCATTTCTGAATGGCTCTTTGTGAGATTTTGCTGTGCACAAATTAGCTGCTACATTTGCCTACAAATATATATAGTCATTACACTTTACAGTAATTCCGGTGAAGCACTTTGAGATGGCTTGATAGTGGGGTGAGTACTATGTATCAATTTTTGAGGGGTCAGCCGGGTATCTGACATGTGCAGAAACCCATTACTCTGCTCAAGAGTATCCCAACCAAACCAAGAGTTCCAGGCATCCCTCCTGTACATGGAAATTTATTGGAATGGAATCTGCAGTCTCTCCCTAGAGGGATGTGTCCTGCTTACCTAATTCCAGAGAGTATTAGGTGCAGGTTGGAAAGAGCCAAGTTTTGGGGACCCCAGAGTGAGTGTTGGTGTAACAATGGAGTTTTTATTTTTAAAAGGTTAATATTGTAAACAATTAAGCATGTGCTTCCTGGATTTTAGACAAGATACAAGTTTCCTGTAAGCTTCACTGCAGATTGCAAATATATTGGCTTTATGAAGCATTTCCCAGTTACAGACACTTGTGTTTTTAAATCAGTAGCTTAAACATTGTGAACAAAAATAATGCTCTGTCATCAGTTTTAAAGCTATGGTGTGATCTGCCAGTTAACAGAGAACCCCAGTGTTGGGGAAATCCTTTGTGTACAAGCTACTGTGTATTTTTTCCCGTTTTTTCCTTCATGATTAATTATGGTGAAATAAGCAGACTAAAATGTGTTTACTCAGTATCACATTCATTTCCTCCACATATTATCTGCAGTGAAATAAATGTCAGCGGGCAAACAACACGACTTGTGCAGACAGTAACCTCTGCTCAGTCTTTCACTGGATTTGGCTCAGGATATGGAAAAGCTTCTTATTTTTCCAACCTGGTCAGTCTGTGTTTGAAGGAAATTTCCATTTAGTTGAGGAACAAGAATAAGTTCAATCTATTAAGTTTTGCCTGAATTTGAAACAAACCAGAGAAACAACATTAAGTTCTAACAATCTAATTTGCAATGTTTGCAAAATGTTTAATTGCCAATGTCTAATTTTCCTACAATGATAGACCAACCTCTATTCTTCCCAGCACAGAGGAGTTTTCAGTCTAGCTGGCTATCACAGAAAATAAAGTTGATTTGAAAATTCCTCAAAGAGGTGATTCCATCCCTTTAAGAAAGCTTAAACTCCCTGAAGATCAAGATTCATTTTTGTTTTGCCAGCATTGAATTACATTTTAGATAAACCAGCAACACTGGATTATATTGTGGTTTGAAATTTAATCCTTCTGTTTTGTATTTAATTTTACTTGATCTTCTCTTTCGATCAAATAATGCTGCTGGGGATGTTCAAGTGACAGTGAAGTGGAAAAGAACTGGAGATGATGCTTCGACCTAGCACCTAGGAGTGAAGAGCTTTTATATCACATGTCAACATTAATAAACTCTTCCCATTATTCCAGTTATGGTCTGCTGAATTTAATTTAAACAAATTCATCACATTGAATGAAAGGACAAACATCTTTTGCCATCAGTAACTTGGAATTGAGCCTTTCAAGAGCAGCTCTCCATAACTATTTTTATTGTAAAGATTTCTGTGGTCACCTTTGAAATGACAAAGCAGCTGTTGTTTGTATACATGACCTTATTTTTAACCTTCTTATTTTGCCAATATTCTCTCCTTCACCTTTCTTTCCCAAAGGTATGATCCCTAGATTCCTGAAAGCTTTCCATCGCCCAAGGGTCCTATCCACATGTGAACCTAGAGCATCTGCAGCCTTGGGAGAATGAAGCAATTATACACTGACCTCCAATTACCCCATTCCATTCATTCTCACTTTTACAGACACTGCAGGGACACTCATTGTGAAATGAAGCTGTAAACCTACTGCCTACAGGGCGATCTGGTCATATCTTCCTAAACAAATATACTACATCACTCCAGAGTTGAACCATCTAATAAAGTATGTGCAATATTGCATCACTGATAAGCATCAAGTTAGAAACTTGGACTCAACAACAATTGGCACTTATGTATCACCTTTCAAATCGGCATTTGTCCAAATGTTGAGTGGTGACAGGATTAGACTTAATTGTCTGTTCCTCACTTGATTGTCATGCCAGCATTCCTGAGTTGAAATTCTGGTGACTGTTATGCATAGCACCATTGACAATTTCAACTTCCAATGGGTTTTTCTCCAATATACTACTTCTAGTGGGTGTTAGATTGGCTCAGAAATAGCTCTCTTGCTTCCAAGTCAGAAAGTTGTGGCTTTAATCCCACTTCAGGACCTGAATGCCCATAGTCTAATATGACACTCCAATGCAGTTCTGAGGGCATTTTGGATTGTCGGAGATGCTGTCCTTTGGATGAGATGTTAAAGCGATATCCCATCTGCCTGTTCAGGTGGACGTGAAGAATCCCATGGAACTATTCAAAAACAGAAGGGTGCTTCTCCCAGTACCCTGGCCAATAATCTCCCAAATAAAAAAAATGGTGATTTGTTTCATGGCTGCTTGTGGGACAATTGCTGTTGTGAGCAATTGTGCTACATTCGGCTACAAAATACAGTCACTTCTTGTTGTTATTGTTGTCCAGGACATGGGAGAAATTCCCTTCTCCTTTCGATTAGTGCAATGGGATCTTTAACATTTATCTACACAGGCAGAAAGGCCTTGGTTTAATGTCTCATCCAAAAGTCATCATTCCAACAATGAAGCACACCCCCAGCACTATAGTAGAGCATCAGCTTAGACTTTATGAATTCTATGTCCCAACATGTGGCTTCTACTTAAAATCTTCCAACTCCAAGGAGAGAGTGCAATCAACTGAGCCAGGCAAACACACAATAGCCAAAGCCGCTACTCACAACTCCAAAGCAGAATGTTAGTCCATCAATGTCTAGGCTACCACAAGAAGAATAGTCATTTGGGAGAGCTTGTGGAGCATATGCAGGACAAATGGACAGTATGGCATAGTCTAATGGTCTCAACAGAAGAAGGAAAAGCCAAAGAGGTTACAAAACAATCAGAACATGGTCTGCTGCTTTGAATTAGTTGAAATGGCTAATACCATTATAAAAACACCTGCAATTGTGAAAAATTGAGCAACTGCATAAGCAATTTATTTCAATTTCTCTCTGTGCACTGTGGCAAATCAATAAGGAAGTGTCCAACTGGTAATAGACCAGAACTGCATGAAGCAATTCAATTAAATAAGAGAACAGTAATATCCCACTGGAATCAGAACCTCTGCTTTCAAAATGAAGACACTATTAAGGATCCAGTCATATCACTTAAAGTGAGCATTCAGTAAACTTCCCTGCTCAGTAAGCGCACAGGGAATTTGGTATAGTGAGTAAACAAACAGCAGGATCAGGAAGTGAAAGATTGCAGGCCAACCAGCAGACAGAAAGCTACCAGAAAGCCAAGTCTGGGAACTCCAGGAAATAATTAAAGAAGGGGGATCCTTAAAAGATATGAAGTCCAAAATTTGACCTTATCTTAGCCTGGAGACCTTTTTTGTCTTGAAATTTAAGATCGCGCAGAATTGGTGAACATTTGTAAAATCAGTTTTAAGAGTTATGTTTTGCAAAGTTCTTAAAAAGGAATTTGCTTTCCAAGACTGAATTTAAGAATTTTCCACAATTATGATTTAACCTATAATACAGTAACTCTTACAAGCTAAGTCTAATTTGAATTTGAGGCCTGCAAAGGGAGTTTAACTTGTGTTGATTGTGACTTTCAGTTTGTGAATATCAGATTGTAAAATTTCCTTCCTGTAAATACTCTCTGTTCTTGGCGAAAATTGCGAAATACACTGATCCCCAATTATAATACAGCAAATCCTGGGTAATTTATCTAATCCCACATCCCCACCATTCAGTTTTGGTTTGCACTACCTTCTTGACAACATTCTTCATTCTGCTCTCCCCAGCACCGGATGGAGACAGATGAACCATGCATTTCCTGTGGAGCATTTGTTCATCTGAAACTGCACTTTCTCGCTCCTCCTCTGCTAATTGCAAGCAGATACCTGTCAAGTTCTTTTTCTAAAATATAATTGATAAGATGGAAAATAAGATAAAAGTAGCAACAAAAAGACTTTCTGAACAAGTACATGTACACGAGTTGTAGAGTTGTAGTGGAGGTGTATCAGACTAGTTGTTCGGGAGTTGTAGAGGTCACCAACTCATGGGTTAAATAATCAACAATAAAAACAAAAGGAAGACCAAAAGAGCCAAGAAGTAGAAAAAATTCTCAAATGACCAAGAGGTCAATAAAGATTAAGTGAAGCAGAGCAAAATATGAAAATTTAATTGTAATTAGGAACTGGTCAAACAAGAGAGGATTAAAGGAAGGACTGAAAGGGTCAAAATTCCAAACTTAGCTTTAATAAAGTGGCTTGGGTAATGATGGTGGAATTGTTTTAATGCTAAATTTGGCAATTCTGGTGCCTCTTTTTACCATAAGGCCAGAAGCAGTTTGGGGTTGGAGTACCATCGGGTGCTCTATTAAGGCGGAACATGGAGCTGCTGAAGGCTATAACTGTTCATTCTCTGCATAATGAAGTTCAATGGGGAAAGTATGCTTTGCTAATGAGACTTGCACATGCGCCGTCATTGGCACAGTACGTTTGTCATTGTTTGCATGCAAGGATACAAATAACCATGAAGTGAAGAAGTAGATGGACCTCACTTTAAACATCTCATCCAAAGCATGGCATCTCCAACGAGGCAGCACTGCAAATGTCAGCGTATACTAGAGCTAAAATTACCTAAAATAAAAACAGAAGTCGCTGGGAACACTCAGCAGGTCAGGCAGTATCTATGGAGAAAGGAAAGTGAGTCAATGTTTCAGGTCCAATACCCTTCGTCAGAACTCTCTTTATTATCAGGGAAGCCCATGGAATTATACAGGCTTTGACACATAGTTTTCAACGGTTCTCTGATTAGTTCGTCCATCCTGTTTATATATGGGTGATATTGACTTTGGAAGTGAAACTGACACATGTTTTCAATGCACTCCATTACATGCACTAACACTATTTAGATATGGCTGAGTGCACATAACAGAAACAAATATTGTTTCATCTGTGCCATAATAAAAGTAGTTGGACTTTTTCTGTTTGCTCTATGCAGGCTACAAGCTATATATTCAGATCTATAACAACTGAACATTTTAACTGAAAACCAAAACATAAGTTGCTGGGAACACTTAGTAGGGCAGACAGCATCTCTGGAGAAAAGAAAGCGAGTCAACATTTTGGGTCCACAACCCGAATGGACCCAAAACGTTGACTCACTTTCCTTTCTCCAAAGATGCTGCCTGACCTGCTGAGTGTTCCCAGCAACTTCTGTTTTGGTTTTCAGATTTCCAGCATCTGCAGTATTTTGTGTTTTGAACATTTTAACTTCCTTGTTTCCTTGATAATATTAATGTCTTGATTTCTTGATTATATCTTTGCTCTGATTTTTATTCTAAAATCTTAATCATAAAAAAGTCTAGGCTGGGAAAAGCACTGTAGTGTCAAAGGTGCCATTGTTCAGATGTCACCGAGGTACATTTGTTCAGGTGGACTTTAAAGATTAGATGACTCTATTCAAAGAGAGAAGGGAGTTTCTCCCTGGATGACAATCCTTTAGATAAATTTGTAATTCACTTCATACCTCTTTGTGTGATTTTGATGTGCACAATTGATTACCACATCTGCCTTCATATACAAAGACACTCACTACACTTGACTGTGAAGTAATTATTTTTTAAACGTTGAGATGTTTTAATGTTATAGACCCCATAATCAATTTACACATCATGTACCTGTTCTCTGTTCCTATTGATAGTGTCTACATTCTAAACACAGAATTCCTTTGCAAAACTTGGTGATTTTTCTTCATGAATGTAATTATTTGTGAGTGGGAAGTTCCATAAAAATGTATACTTCCTTTCAGAACAAATGAAAAAAAACAAAGCTCAGCTAAAAAATGATTCACACTTGTCCTGAAATGTTGACCCACTTTCTTTTCTCCATAGATGCTGCCTGAGCTGCTGAGTGTTTCCAGCAATCTCTGTTTTTGTTTCAGATTTCCAGCATCTTCAGTATTTTGCGTTTTATACTTTGCCTTAACTAACTGAGCACTGTATTTACAGTGAGTGGACATTTCTTGTTCTATTTAATTCTCAGCCCTGATGAAAAGTATTCAGTCAGATAAATTCGAACTAACTAGCTTCTAAAAATCACATATAGAGTCACTGAGGAATAGAGCCATTTTAGTATCTGGAGCATTTAGCTGCCACTTATACAATAAGTCATTTTGAGGAGGCCACTTCACAGAACTGAGTTCAGCTTGAAATTGAACAGCATTGGTTGACTTTCATTTAAAGGCCTTTTGGTTTATTCAGTGAGAGTTTTACTGATTTATTCTCCTGTCAATGTATCTGACTTTCAATTCACTGACTGCCACTCTATCTCACAGTATGTGCAATGCAACACAAAATTACATTTGTAAAGCGCCTTTCACGTCAGGAGAATGTCGCGAGGTGCTAAACAGTCAGGGATTAGGGATTAGGACCCGAGTCGGGTTGGGTGGGGTAATTGGGATCAGGGAGGGTGGAGGGCAGAGAGGGTAGGATGGTGGCCAAAGGGTTTGTTTGAAGAGGAGAGTCTTGAGGCGTGCCTTGAAGAAGGCAAGGGAGGGAGTGAGGCAAAGGAAATGTGGATGGAGTGCCAAAGGGTGGGGGCAGAGAGGCTGAAGGCCCGACTGCCGATCATGGGGCAGGCCGGGCACGGCGGGGGACATGGAGCACGCCACAGCTTGCTGAGTGGAGGAAGCAGACATGTTGAAGTACTGTAGTTTGGTTCAGCAATCTTACAATTATATACAGATTCCATAAGAACCACTCCAGAGAAGATTACACATTGAACAACTAATGGGATGAAATTCTTGAAGTTCACAGTCCATATGATATTTAGTGTATTGAATGGACTTACGAGTTGTGTGTTATAGACTTCTCCCTTCCCCCTCTCACACACAGACATACCCATTCAATGGCATTCACAACGGTTCATTGGCGAAACTGGATTCATGCATTGAGCCTTTGGTTTGTGGATCTGTTTAGCAGGATATCAGATATGTGTTTTGCTTCTAAAATGCAGTATCTCATTAACTGCCAGACCATCTGTCTGCCAGAAGCGTAACGCTTTAGACCAAGCTTCTCACACAACAACAATAACTTGAATTTAAATACCATCCCGGAGCACTTGACTTGACTCCATATTGAGAACAGAATTATTGGGTTAGGGTTAGGTTAGAACCCTAAGTTCTACTCCTGGCCATTCAATGCCATTAATATCAACCCTCCTGCAGTGGAACACACCAATTTCCCCTGCCCAGAAGGGAAACATATGGTGGCTGAAAGGAGTAGAACATATTGATATAAGATTGCTCAGGAAAGAGTACCAGAAACAGGGGTCAGGATGCCTGCGTGTACCAAGACACTGTATTTCAAGTCACATTCTCCTATGGAGGTGTGGGTTCAAATACCATTACTGACAAAAAAAATCATTTAATAGATGTGAGAAACTCTGGGCAAATTCTCAGCAGGTTCCTAATAGTATTAGTGGACCAAAAGCAGTCTTGTGTGGACAACGTGTAAGTAGGGAGGATGTGTTGCTACCAGTGTTGTGTGATGCACATTGCTGTTGGCCAATAAACTTTTGGTTCCAACTATATTTGGTTTCAACTATTATTGGCCCAACACGTACTACATGACAAGAGATTTGTGTAACAAATGAAGCACAACATTGCCAAAAACAAGACATTGGTTATCAAATAAACCAGATGCTTATTTACAGCCACATACAGAAAGTGTAATTGTGATCATTAAATTTCCCAAATTAATTCAGCAATTACCAAGAATGTTGTTGTTTGTTTGAGAATTTTATAAGTGCCCAGATGTTACCAAAGCTTCCAGATGTTGGCTGCTGAAAAGTACCACCAATAGAGTTCTAAGGAAGTCTCGCAAAATCCATCACTCAGACTTTTGTCTAAATAGTTTAGAAAATATGAACAACAACAAAATTACATTCGTATAGCACCTTTCACGTTGGGAGGACGTCCCAAGGCGCTGGACAGACAAGAGTTATGGACCTGAGCTGGGGGTTGGAGTGGGGGAGGGTGGAGGGCAGGTAGGGAAGCAGGGAGATCGAAAGCACGGTCGATATCACCAAATGCTCTAAAATTTTATTTGTATTAATTCATTAGGAATGGCAAAAATAGATTGCTGAGCTGACACTTTGAGGGTGCAACATGTAGAGTGTGATGTGATAGCTATCACATTGTTGTATATTCTGTTCCTGGAGATGCCTCAGTCTTGTAATACAGATGAACTATTTTCAACTGTAAATAGCTGTGCTCACTGTTTTCTTCATTCTTTCTGTTAACACTTGGCAATAAGTGCCTGAAGAAATGTGAACTTTTAGCACTGAGTCTTGTGAGCAACATACACTATAGAGTAAAATATGTAGCACTTCACAATTTTGGAACCAATTTTTTATATTAATTTGATAATAATATATATTATTGATACTCTAATAATTTTTAATAAGTTGTGATAATTACCACTATCTGATAACTATCAAACAGTTCATCACCTTTCCATCATATGAGATTTAATTATGACTGGTGATAATTAGCACATCAAATCTTTTGTAAAATGCAGTTTATTTTACCCATATACAACAACAAACTTGCACTTATATAGCACCCTCCAGCCAGTGTAGTGTCTCAGAGAGCTTGATGCCTTTTTTTTGGCAGCTGAATTTTAACACATACGATATGCCTTGATCATGTGATATATATACATCAAGAGATTGAAAGATAATTCATATGTGTGAACGTGTGAGAAATAATAGTTTGTAGGAGTGAAGGGATGATCACTTATAACATCTTATTTCACAATGATCAGTAAGTGGTCAAAATGTCAATAGTTTCAAATATTTTGGAAAGTTAGAACAATTCTGAAATTATCTCCTAAAAACAATAGGGCTTGGAGAGTTTAGTATGTGCCTTGATAATTACTACTTGTAATAATTATCACATTACATATCTCAGCCCCAATAAATGCTGGAAATATACAGATGAATCAAAGTCTGTGTGAATTTTGTCAGTGTATCAGCCTGCCTCAGATGGTAGCTTTCTCCCCAAATCAGAAGGTTATGGGTTTAAGCCCCACATCAGCACTTTGAACTCACTTAGGTTAACATTCTAGTGCAGTGCTTGCAGTATGTGGCATTGTTGAAGTTACTGTCCTTCGGATGAGCTGTTAAACCAATATCCTGTCTGCCTGTTCAAGTGGACATTAAACTTCCCATGGTACTATGGAGATGGGACTGATGTTTAGGCATCTGGGTGAAGTCTTCTCGTAGCTTGCAAGTCATTAACAATTCTCTCTCTCTTTTCTTACCCCCAACCCCGACCCCGATCCCAAATGAATCACTGCCTTGCAAACCACAAAAGCGAGAGGGCCTGGGTTCGATTCCAGGGCGGGTCAGGTCGGGGCGAAACCTTAGGCAAGTTTCTTTACTCCAAATAGACACAATCCTCTGTTTATCTAGCACTAAGCAGGAACCTGCTTGTTAGTCAATTGGCAGATCGATAAGATATAGCGGGAGTAATAATCCCTTCAATAAAAAATAATTCAAAATAATAATAATGTGGTCACTCAATCCAAGACTGTTTGTGGGACACCGCTGTGCACAATTGTCTGCGGCGTTTCACACACAAAATACAGTCACTACACTTTACAGTATACTCTGTGAAGCGCTTTGAGATGGCTCAATGATGTGATAAAGGGCTATATCAAATGCAAGGATTATTATATATCTGTAAAGAATTATTATTATTACTATTCGAGAAGAGCATTTCTCCCAGTGCTTAAGGGTAACAATCTTCAAGATAATATTGGTCATTCATTTCATGGCTGATTGTGGGACACTGCTGTGTGCATATTGATTGTTGCTACACTTGTCCCTCCACTTTACTGCAAATCCTGTGATGGTCTCCTCATATGAATGGTACTTCACTGATTATTATTTCATTAAAGTTTCATGCTACTCTTCATAAAACTTTTACTTTTCATAGGCTGATAGCCTACTACACTTCTCCAGTATTTTCTGTTCAGCTCAAATTATTTCTCAGGTGTTTCCATCATTGTAAGGCATTCACTTGAAACAATGGAATTTGGGAGGAGGGGGCTTGCATCATGATACAGATGACTGCTCTTTCTCCACTGAATATATTTGCACAATACTGTATGTTATCAGAACTACAGACTGAACCAAACAAGGCTCATTTATTCCATTCTCATAGTGCTGGCTGAAACCCTATTACAGTAATGTGCTGCATTGCCAGAGGTGCTGTCTTTTAGATGTTAACTAAAACCTGCCTCAACAGTGGCAGATCAGAGCAGCTCAACATTCAAATCGGTCCTTGTGGGGGGCATCACAGCTAAGGATCATTGAATAAGAATCAACAGTCTTGGCTGATGCTCCAGGATTGTGCTGGGGAATCACTCCATTGTTGGGCGTGCATGTGTCTTTCAGAATGCTACGTAGGTCCCTCTTTGCCTGTATAAGTGAACGTTGAAGATCTAATAGCCCAATTCAAACGTAGATTTACATAGAATTGCATAGAATCTACAACAATGAAACAGGCCATTCATCCCAAATAGTCTGTGTTTGTGTTTATGCCACATGAACCTCCACCTATCCTAATCCTTACTCTCCAGGGGCCCCATACCTCTCTATTCCCTTAAACCCTCATGAACATTGCTGGGAGATTTTTCTGGCCAGATGAAATGGTCAGTCACCTCCTGGCTGTTTACATAACTGGCTGCTGCAAATTATTGCCATGTTTGCTTATAAGTAGTTATGACACTTGACAATAATCACTGTAAAATATTTTGAGTATTTTACAATAATAATCCTCATATTTGGTATAGCGTATTTCATATCAGGAAGATGTCACAAAGCAATTCACACTGTAAAAACCCTGGGCTTTCTAGATGTATTTTGAACTGGGCACTAACAATTCTAAGTTCATTAATAGTTTTATTTGGGGTACGCAAAATTGATGTTCATCGAGAGAGAGGATTTTCTTTTACAAATGACTGCAAATACTTTGCCTGAACCTCAAAGACTTAATCTTGTGTCCACTGCAGGGAAATCAAGTGCAAGTCATGACTCTCTGTTTTAGTTCCAGAAATACAGATTCTAATCAGTAGGTGTGAAAGAAATCTCAAAAGCTTTGAGTTATCACATGAAAATCCATGGAAGAATTGGAGCATGTCCTAGAATTTTACCATTCGTCAGGGATAGCTATTGATCAACCACAGGTTTCATTGTAAGATGATATTTCTCTGCTCCTCATCAAGTCAATACAGTTTTGGTCCCATTGAATCCAAGCACTTCCATAACAGATGTGACTTAACAAATGCAGTTTGAAATCTCAATGAATGAGGTGGCTTGTCAGAACAATTGGATTCCTCGCTACGCTCCAGGAGACTAATGCTCGCGTGTCATAACAAAAGACGATAAGAGCTAAGAAAATCCACTCCATCTGATTAGAACATTGAAGAAGACATATTTTGCAAATGCCTATAAGCTGAAAAAGATCTCATCTGAATGCATCAATTTAATTCCAAAAGACATAATAATAATAATAATAATAATAATAATAATAATAATAATAATAATAATAATAATAATAATAATAATAATAATAATAATCCTTGCATTTGATATAGCGCTTTTCAAGTCAGGAGGACGTCCCAAAGCGCTTCACAGAACACAGTGTAAAGTGAATTGACTGTATATTTGTGGGCGAACGCGGCAGCCAATTGCGCAAAGCAATGTCCCACAAACAGTCGTGGATTGAAAATGACCAATTTATTATTGTTTTGTTTTTTGTTTTGGAGGGGCTGTTTTTGGTGCTGGGCAATAGTAATTTCACACACATCACATATATGTGATGTGTGCGAAATAGTAATTTCTTAATACATCCCCTGGTTCTTCTGAGTAAAACACATTGCATTAGTAGCATCAGAATCTAACATATTCTGGTCTGTATTAATAGTAACTTTTGTTTTGCTATTTTTTCCCACATTATAAAGATATAGCGGAAAAGAGAACAGAAAACAGAAGACCCTAGACCACAATAGTAATATGCATCAATAAATATGAGCGGTTGTTTCCCTAATGGCTAAGCTTTCCTATATAAAAAAATTATAAGACATCATTAAACCTGATTACTTTGGGTGATTTCTATTCATTGAGATTAGAGTTTTTGGTGATGGTCAATAGTAATTCAAAAGCTGTAGTTATTAAAAAGAATTGGCTGCTAAATTAGGACAGAATTTATGAATTTTGCTAAATTCTCTCTGAGAGACCTTAAACATTAAGACAATATATTCTGACAAGCTAAGCTCGTCTCTTCCAAGCAGGTCTTTGAATTTTTTTTAAAACACATCGCATTAGAGGCATCAGAATCTAACATATTCTGGTCTGTATTAATAGTAACTTTTTTTTGCTATTTTTCCCCGCATTATAAAGATATAGTGGAAAGGAGAACAGAAAACAGAAGAAACTAGACCCCAATGGTAATATGCATCAATAAATATGAGCGGTTGTTTCCCTTTATTTATCCCCAAAATTTATGAATTTTGCTACAATTCTCTCTGGGAGATCTTAAATTTTAAGACAATATATTCTGATAAGCTAAGCTTGTCTCTTCTAACCAGGTCTTCGAATTGTTTTTTATAAAAACTATCTTGTACACTGGTATTGTTGAGTTACAATCAAGCAAGATCAGCAAGAGAGTTTCAGATGAAAAGGTCCTTTGGTCCATTCTAAATTCCCTTCAAAATCCTAAATAGTTCTACAGCAACAACTTGCATTTATATAGCGCCCTTCATGACGGACATGATCTCAAGAGTGCTTAACAGTGGCGGAGCCTGATGGCGAGCAATGGGGAGGGGGAAGGTGACCGTAGACACGGTTGAAGAAGAAGGTCTTCAAGCGCAACCTGAGAATGGGGAGAGAAGGTAGAAGGCATTGAAGGAGAGAGTTCCACAGTTTCAGGGCATAGAGGCTGAAAGCACGGTTGCCAATGGTGGGACGTAGGGTGTAGGGGACAAGGAGGAGGCTGGAGCCAGTCGAGTGGAGGCAGCGGGTAGTGGTGTAGGGAGAGAGCAGGTTGGAGAGATAAGGTAGTTGTAGGGCGTGAAGGGATTTATATGCAACAGTGAGTATCTTGAAATTGATCCGCTCTGTGACAAGGAACCAATGAAGTTTGACAAGGACTAGGATAATGGAGGTACGGAGTTTAGTGCAGGTGAGAATGCAAGCCATGGAGTCTTGAATTAGTTGAATTTTGTGAATAGTGGAGCAGGAGAGACCAGCGAGGAGGGCTTTTGAGTAGTCGAGGCGGGAGGTGACGAAGACCTGGACGAGGGTGTTGACAGGGCCCCTCCCAGTGTTATAATCAAACAGAAATGAGTTGCACTGTAATGTTTTCAGTGTTCCATAATGTGTTCTTTATCATGAGAAGTGAGTGGTAAAACACTGCAATTTTCATTGCTAATCCACAAACTTGTCTCGATTTATAGGTAAACACCATTGAGATGTACTCAGTGTTGCTGATAACACCTTTATTTTGATAGTTAACACCCATGCAGTGAAACAGTGGTATAGAAATAAAAGAATGAAGTGTGTATGTAGACAAACGCTGAGCAGAGTGGCAAGAAACCTAGCGCTCAATGCCCTGTGCTACTTTTGTACAACTGAGATTTAAAGCAAGTTGATGAAAATTACACTTGAGTATCTGTTGGATTTATTTTACCAAGAAATAAAATCCCCTGAAGATCACTGCTTGCCAGCACCATTTAGTTTAACAATAGAGCCCAATGTCTGTACATGAAATTCCAACATTATCTAAACTTGGATGATTTAGCTGGACAGAGCAGAACTGATCAGGTTGGCACTGAGATGAATTTTGATTTTTTTTGACAGACAAATGTAAACTTGGAGCTGAGACAATTTTATTTTACCATAAAACTGAAGGATGAAACCACATGTATCAAACAATCAAACTAGCCTGAGTTCAGCAGAAAATATTTTTCTGATCCGTCAAAATAATATCAAACAATTTGTTGATCAAACAACTCCCTTGTGTTATGCTCCTGGAACATGTATAAAGACCAGTCATTTGGATTGGTTCATCATTTGCAATTTAACTGTGCCATATTTCAATGATTTACATGTGTTCCGCAGGAGAGCGTTCTAGATTATTGACTGATTGCTAAAGTGGGTGTGCAATTGTTGCAGTCAGTGAATTCCAAAGAAAACAACAATAACAACAACAAGCTTACATTGTATAGTGCCTTTCACATCGGGAGGACGTCCCAAGGAGCTGTAAACAAACGGAAACTTCCGATCAATTCGCTCAGAATTGTAAAGTCCAACTAGGACTGCCTGCCCAGCAGGACTTTTGGCCAGGAAGATTTAGTATATGTCCACACCTCAAATTCGCATTCATGAGCCAGATGGGCTGGTTAACCACCATTTAAGCTTTGGACAAAATGCAAAATATTGCAGATGTTGAAAATCTGAAACAAAAACAGAAGTCGCTGGGAAATCTCATCAGGTCAGGCAGCATCTATGGAGAAAGGAAAATGAGTCAATGTTTCGGGTCCACGACCCTTCATCAGAACTGGGGTATGTTGGGAGGAAGAGACTTTTAAGGGCTAACAAAGAGGTGGGAGGCAGGGCAAGGAAGAGAGAATGGGGTAGAGGACAGGGGATGATGGGTTAAAGAGGTGTTAATGATGCAAAACAAAGGGGGGGGATTGCTACAAAACAGGGGAATAGAAGTGTTAATACTGCAGAACAAATGGGGGGGCAGGGGGAATGCAACAAAATAGGCAGACCAGAGAGAGAAAAGGTGTGTCTGGGACCCAGTTGATGTGGTAATGGTCACAGAAGAAGGGGAAGATGAGCTGTTATAGTCTGAAATTGTTGAAATTTATTTATTTCAACAATTTCAGACCATAACAGCTCACCTTCCAATGAACTTGAGAACATCCAAGGCTATCTATTCATAGTAGGGTTGGCACCCAGCCGCTTTCTCACTGATATAGCATTGAGAGTTCCAAGTGTCACCAAACAGCCCGACCGCATTTTAAACTCAGTGTTTAGGGTCTATAATATTACACTCAGTGTCATAATGTGCCCACTAATAAAAATAGCTGCCAGGTTTGCTTCTGGGTCATTAGGTTACTGCTGCTGTCAATTCCACCTTCTGCCACTGACTTGTGGGCTTCCTGAGTATGTGCACAGCATGCAGGAAGCCAATTCGTAAGCCACAACTGCTCTCATAGTCATGATCACCGATAGGCAGTTTCACAACCTCCCAGCTGCTCAGTCAGATGGCCAGAGCACAGTGAGGTATCTATCTCAGGTTCAAGCAGAACATAGCATACTACAAAGTCGGACAATTGCCAACAATATCAATAAATCTGGTTCAATTGGTAGCACTCTCACCTCTAAGACATAAGGTTGTGGGTTCAATCCCCACATCAACTCTTTGAACTCATATAGTTTAAGCTGACACTGCAGTGCAGTGCTGGGGAAGGACTGCATTGTTGGGAGATGCCTTCTTTTAGATGTGGCATTAAACCAAGGGTACATACATCTGTTCAGGTGAATTTAAGGATCTCTATGAGTCACTATTGAAAAAGAGAAGGGAGTTTCTCCCAATGTCCTCACCAACAATTCCTCAGATAAAATGGGCATTTACTTCAAGTATATTTGCATGGGATATTGTTGTGTGCAAATTGACACTTATAAAATACTCAGTATATGCTTTGAAATGCATTGAGATGTCCTCCTAAGATGAAAGGCCCCAGAGTAAATGTAAGGAATATTTTTATGTTACTTTATAAGAAGAAAAGTGTTTTAAAGGTGGGAAAATGAAAAAAAATTGAAATGCAAAAACCTGCCTGGCTTTTATATTTAAGTGCTGTGTTTGTGCTGTGGCTGCACTGAGCATTTGTAAAAGTTCTGAAGATATTGCAGTTTGACACCTTTGTTGAAAAACAAATCATCAGAAAGGTAACATACATAAGAACAGCAGAACATTTAGTATATGTCACAGTGAAGGTAAAGCAATAGGATATTTTCCTTTTAGCTATTGTTCTGCTGAAATTTACCAACCTCACTTATCTCAAGCAATAATTCAGGCCATTGATCTAACAAATCATCCTTTTTTTGTCTCACATTAAAAAGAAAGTTAAATGTTTCAAATAGATAACCATCTACACTCATTGCACAGAGAGAAATCTGCATAGAATTTACGTAATCCATCTGACTGGAATAAAATTGAACACAACAGGAGTGAATAGAAATAGAGCGACAGATACCAGGATTATTGACTATACTTGCAATATTTACATATATAGCATGATGTACAGATTTTTAAAATATATCATTAATGTTTGGGGAAATATTTCTCTCTGTGATTAGTGAATCTTTAAATTTACACCATGTTTTTGTTAACTTGACGATTTAAGCCCGTGACTTTGTCTTTTGCCAGACATCTTTATTCTTTTCAAAGAAATGATCTAATTTTTATTAAACTACTTCTTCTTCGAACATGTACAGACTTTCTCCTCAGAGGATATGGAAATCTGGAGCATTGGTAAATGGCCAGAAGAGATATGTGCTTGAGTTTACTGGAGTTATATATACACAACATTATTCTTACTCCATAATTGGAGAGGAGTTTCTCTCAGATTTCACACAGACTAGCACCATCAGTTGAAACAGAAAATAATAATACTTATGTTTGATATTGTGCCTTTCAAATGGGATTGGGGGGAGAGATCTGAAAGTGCTTCACAGGAGGATATACTGTTAAGTGGAGTGTTTGTATTGTAAGCGAATCACAGCAACCAATTTGCACACAGCAATGTTCCACAATTGCCATGAAGTGAATGACTGCTTTTATTTGGCTGGTTATTGGCCAACAACAACAACAAGATTCCATTTATAGAGCGCCTTTCACGTCGGGAGGACGTCCCAAGGCGCTGTACAGTTGGGTCAGGACCCGAGCAAGGGGGAAATGGTCAGGGTGAGGGGAAGGAAGGGAGGGAGGGAGCGAGGAGGGGGTAGAGAGTCGAGAGGGGAGCTGAAGGTACGGTCAAAGAGAAAAGTCTTGAGACCGGCCTTGAAGGAGGAAAGGGAGGAGGCAAGGCGAAGGCACTGGGGGATGGAGTTCCAGAGCCTAGGGGCTGAGAGGCTAAAGGCCCGGCCACCAATGGTAGGGCGGTTGGGGCGGGCGATGTGGAGCAGACCGGAGCCAGAGGAACGGAGGGTACGGGCAGGTAGGTAGGGGGATAGTAGATCAGAGAGGTAGGAGGGAGCAAGGCCATGAATGGCCTTGTAGGTGAAGATGAGGATCCTGAATTCGATCCTCTGGGGGATGGGGAGCCAGTGGAGGCGAGCGAGGGTGGGTAGGCCAGGACATCAAGAGAAATTCCCTTCACTTTTCAAATAGTGCCATGGAATCAACGTCCATCTAAACAAGTAGATAGGACCTTAGCTTAATGTCTCATCAGAGGGACTACACCTCCCCCAGCACTGCACTGGAATGTCAGCCTCAACTATGCAAGTTCAAAGTCCCAATGTGGGGTTTGAGACCACAATCTTCTGAATCAGAGGCAAGACAGGATGACATACAACATACACAAAAGAGTTCACCCTAAGGCCTGCAGGACACTTTTTCAGGCAGTCGCGTTAAATTTAGCATCCACTTTTTTAAAGTAATATTCCCAACACTTTCACGTACAAGGGTTCACATTGTAATAAAATAATATGAAACTATAAGATGTCAGTTGTGGCTGTGATGTTCTCATTTCTGGTCATCCCTGAAGCAGTTGCATAAGAAGTAACAACATCAATACTCTGGTATCTGACCTACATTTCATGAGGTAATCAGTAATGTCATAGAATTGGGGTGAAAAAAAAGTTTTAAAAATCTCAGTTTAGCTGGAGTGGCGTGCCACACGTCTATTTTCTGATGGGGTTCAGTATTTCCAAATACTCTGGGTATCCCAGTGTGACTCCTATATTTCCAACCCCTGTGTCTGAAATGGAAATGTGACATACAATGGGATAATTATGATCAGTAATGACGATCACATCACAAATCTCATTTTTCATCACAAGGTATTTTTTATCTTCCAGATTGTGGTAACTGCTGTTTAAAAGCAAAGCCATGCAGAAAAATACACGGCAGTCATTTATGTTCCCTATAAAAGCAGCATCTTCCACTCTCAAGCAATGCTCCAGCACTCAGCTATTATCACCCAACGGTCATTTCCATGAAAACTCTCAGTGTGAGTCTGTAAATTATTTTTGTCAAGTGCTCTTTGCCTTTAACTGCCAAGCCTGAGAGCAGTGGAGTATTTGCCCATGAGCTACTCCCAGTAATTCAGCTCTGGATCTGTCAAAACATCTGCATTAGCTCAGACCCACTGAGTTATGAATTAATTCAAGCAATTTGAGTTTGGAATTCTCTCCTTAATGGAAATAGTGCTGCATACTGAAGTGAGTCATGCAAGGACAAGCCCTGCTATCTCAGAGGATTCTTCAGTCATTGCTGAGAAGAAATTATACAAATTGTTTGACAGCTTCCCAGAAAACACTGGAAAGTAACACATAAAGGAACTCTTCTCATTATGTATGGTGAATCTTATCAAAGGCTGAAATGAATACCTCCCCCTACACCCCGACCATCAAATAGGTGAATCCTTTGCAGTCGACATAAAAGAAAAAGGCGATTGCTAAACATTTGTAGTAAAAAAAAGGAAATGATGGAAACACATGTCAGCTCGAACACCATTTGAAAGGGAAAGATGGTTTAGATCCAGGTTTGTGTGTATGTGTAGGTCTGTTGTACCAAATATTATATTCTATATCTCAGTGGTAAGAGCACTCTCCTTGCAAGCGAGACAGCTGAGTTCAATTCCAGGCAGGGCAAAATCTTGGGCAAGTTTCCTTACTCCACACGCCTAATAATAATCCCTCCAAAATAAAACAATAATAAATTGGTCATTTTCAATCCACGACTGTTTGTGGGACACTGCTGTGCACAATTGGCTGTCGCGTTTCGCCCACAAATATACAGTCAATTCACTTTACAGTCTATTCTGTGAAGTGCTTTGAGATGTTGAGAAGACATGAAAAGCACTATATCAAATGTAAGGATTATTATTATTATATTATATTATGTGGGCGAGGAACTGAATGACAGGAGAGAAGTGCAGTTGGAGATTTAGACAGGAATGGACTCAATTGCCCTCTGGCCTTTATTCCACTCTTTCCTTTCAACCTTTCTGTGTGCATCAATCTAGCTTCCGAAAGCGGCAAGTGTGCCTTATCAGGGTGTGTGCAGGTACGTTACATGGATGTTGTGTACAGAGGGGCAACTCCCGACTTTTTTAAAGGGAATGATACAAAATCGTGTGCGCAACCTATGTGTGGTGAAGGAATGTACCATAAACACGGAAGGTTTTTTGTATTGGGAGAAAGGGAAAAATTGTAACAGAAAATGCAGTATGATGTGTTTGTTTTGGATTTCTGTTGTCCCAAATATTATATTTATAAATAAATATATATATTTTTTAAAAATCAATCTAGGTTCTGACAAAGAGTCTCACCTGAAACATTAGCCTAGCTTCCTCTTTTAACTGTGTATTTATTGTGTTCTCCATTTCCGTCTCAATCTCTATCATTTTTCTCAGGTCACCGAATAATAATATATAATAATCCTTGCATTTAATATAACCCTTTATCATGTCGTTGAGACGCCTCAAAAGCGCTTCCCAGGATATATTGTAACTGTATTTTGTGGGTGAATGCAGCAGTAGATTTGAGTACAGCAATATCCCACAATCAGCCATAGAGTGATTAACCAATTTTGTTTTAGAGAATTTCTAGCCAGGACACCAGGAGATATTCCCTTCTCTTTTCGAATAATCCCATGGAATCTTTAACAACCACCTGAACAGACAGACGGGTCCTTGGTTTAACGTCTCACTGGAGGCCCATAGTGTCAGCAGATTTCAAGGGGAATGAAAAAAAAATCGATCAAAGCTTATGACAGACAGAACAGTGCAGACGTATATATCTTTCTTTACGATTGGCCAGGCAGACTGCAATGGTCTTTTTCCGGTGCTACACATTCCTATCTTCCTACATTCCTATCTATATCTGCTTGGGGGGGAAAAAGTAACAAGATGAATTCACCAATTGTCTCATATCTTCATTTAGCTGTTCGGCCTGCGGAAGAGATTAATTGAAACCATTTTGTGTACACAATATTTTGTTCTGTAAAGTGCTCTGGGACGCTACCCTACGTGAGGGGCACTATATAAATTCAAGTTGTATTTGTTCTTAGAAGTGAAGCAGAAGTAATTTTGAGGCAAATGCACAGAGCCTCTTTGAGCCTCACAATTCAACCCAGTTTCATAACTTATCGAAAGTGCATTAAAAATTGATATGACCCCTTTCAAAGAAACAAGAGGATGTTTTAGAAGACCAGTAGATCAAGTGCAAAATGGATCTTTGTTTATCTCTTGGTAAAATATCTTCTTCAGCTGCGCTGTGTCAAATTCAACATTCTGTAAGGGAAATGTAATATGTTGACTTGTCAGTAAATCTTTGTTTTTATTAAAGCCCCAGTCTGAAATCAAATGCTTGTGATAGTTTGTGTTTGGGCTGTGGATGCCAAGATTCCATAAGACTTGAAAACCTCATAAAAACCTGCATGAAGATTCAAGTTATGCACCAGCAGATTTCACAAAAGCTGTTTTCGTCCATTGCTTCCTTAACCTCGCCTTGGGACGTCCTCCCGACGTGAAAGGCGCTCTATAAATGGAATCTTGTTGTTGTTGTTGTAACCTCAAGGGTAAAAATTCCTGCCTCCTCCCCAACCCCACAGCAATACCACCCTCTCCTTATTCAATGTCTGACTCAAGACCTTGGACCGCGCTTTCAGTCACCTCAATTCAGGCAAAACATTCATCCATTGCTCATAATATCAAAATCCTTACTCTTGGTAAAATGTCTTTCATATAGGGAGGACGTACCCTTCACAGGATATACTATAAATTGCAGTGACTGTTTTGTGGACAAACGTGACAGCCAATTTTGCATAATTCTGGGACATTGTGAATGATTAATTTTAGATGTCACTATTAGTAGTCATTATTAAATTTTGTAACATATTTCCCCTCCCCACCACCAGCAACAGAAACCATAACGAGCTTTCATAACTAGACTAAGAGGATATCAGGCTGTATCTGTTTGATTGTTACTTTGTGATGAGTTGAAATGCTATGAAAATGCTTTGAAATTTGGATTTCAGGCTTTCTGAGTAAACCATTTGCTGAACTGAACTGACTTTTTATTTCCACTTTGGTCACATTCCAGACTGTCAATCATGATCTTACTGCATCTGCCTACTGGCAACAGACCCAATATCCATTTATTTGAAAGAAGTTTGCTCCCGATGAGGTGCGTCGGCTGTGCCAGTCAGTCACTGGAATAACTCATTTAGTGATCATGCTCTGGGTTTAACTCTTTAAAACGGCACCCAAAATTGACCAAATGTCAATCATTCCACCTCCGACAATGCAGCATATCCCCAACACTACAGTGGAGTCAGCCTACTGACTCTATGAGTTCAAGATCCTGACGTAGGGCTTGAATCCATTGTCTGCTAACTCAGAGATGAGAGTGCAACCAACTGAGCCAGGCTGCTGCAATATAAATGGTCATGAGATGGGAATGCATTAAGGGGCACAGATTGCCACTTAGCCAGGCTTCTCTTTTCCACTATAAATCAATTCCTTCACCTATCTTCTTATACATCACACATCCCCTTCTTTATCCCCAAATGTAAGGAGCTGTTGGACATTTTTATGTTCAAAATCAAGAAAATCTGTTCTGCTGTCTCTAATCTTTTTACTAACACCTCCTCGCCTTCCTGCATCTATCCCTTCCTCCACTCTTTCAACTCTGTTTCACCGTGTTCTCTCTCCTTCATCATTTGCAAAACGAAACCCGCCAGCTGCTCCCTCAAACTGATCCCTACCCCTCTCCTGACTCCCAGCTCCATCTTCTTGCCACCCCCACCTCTGCTACCTGACATTGCCAACCTCGCTTTGTCTAACGGCACAGTTCCCATTTTGAACACCTGTCATCAACCCTGTCTTCAAAAATCCTTTTGTTGACCCATCCCTATTACCTAGTTACCATCCCATCTCCAACCTTCCTTTCCTCTCCAAAGTACAAGAATGAGTTGTTCCCAGCTGTGCTCTATTCTCTCCGATCTGGATTGTGCTCTGCTCATAGTACAGAAACATCCCTGGTCAAAGTCACAAATTATATTTCTCTCTGCTTCCTTTCTTTCTTGATCTCTCTGCTGCCTTTGATGCTGTTGACCATTCTATTCTTCTCCACAACCTTTCTTCCCCAAAGGAACGAGTTTAAGTTCCTTGTCCTCACTTTTAAAGCCCTCCAGGGTCTTGCCCCATCCTACAAGGATTATCAATAACTATTGGTTAGTGTGAGCACAATTTCAGTGAATGAGATAATTATCACATCATACGTTGCATTTACTCCATATGATGGGGTAGATTTTCTATGGCTATAGATGGAGTGGACATGCAGCACAGCCTCTCCTCATTCCATGCCTTCATTTTCATCCACAAACAACAAAGTCACAACACTTTGCAGTATATTCTATGAAGCGCTGCATCAAATGCAAGGATTATTTTATCATTATTTTTCATTTGCGGCTCACACTGATGTAATACTCTTGACCAGTTAAACAAATCTGCCAGTAGGCAGAATTTAAGTTCAACAATGTTGGGTAGTTTGCCAAAAAGTGGTTTTAGGATTATAAAATGAAAACATATCCAGCTGTTGAAAGCTGTCTGTAATCCTGGTGGACGCTTGCAACCCATAAAGGCGTTTCATCAGGCAGAGTCCTGTGTAGCTTTGCCCATTGATCACCAAGACCAGACTATTATACATTCCCAACTTTTAAAGGCTCAGCATGAAGGAACAATTAATTTATTTTAAGTTTTTAGAAACCGGCTTCAGTGCAATTGGACTGTTCTATGTAAAATCCCAGTAGGGCAACATGATACAGAATTAGAAAATTCCCCAACATTGTGCACCTTACACGATTAATCTTACCGGTATCTTACGAGTGAAAACTAAAAAGAGCAGATGAAATATTCTAAACATAGAAAGCGGGCAGAGAAACACGTCATCAAGATAGTTTGCAGTGTGTTAATGAACAGCCCATTGCACACGTGAGCCTAAATCATTTCAGAAAAGGCAGATTTTGTTGCGTACACCTCTTAATAATAAGGACTCTTGCATTTGATATAGCACCTTATCATGCCTTTGAGGTGTCTTAAAACGCTTCACAGAATATACTGCAAACTGAAATGACTGTATTTTTGTGAGCAAAATGCGGCGGCCAATTGTGCTCAGCAGTATCCAAACTTTTGCAAACAATTTGGTTGATTCTGCATCTATGACCTCATGTGACCATACATTGCAATTCCAACCACCCTTTGTGTGCTGAAATATGTTCTGGATTTAGGAAATTGAAAGCAGAATGCTGCTCCCAGACCTTCAAGCTCAATTTAAGCAATGAGCTGGAGATTGTGTTGTTTTATATCTTTTTGAGTGATGTCTTAATAATGTCAAAGCAGAGGTTTTATGGCAATTGAAGTATTACCCGGCTATCTGAAACCTTTCATCAAATTTCCTACTAGGCCTTTGTAGACATGGTTGCTGCTTGAAATAGTCTATGAAAACTTTCGGAGTGTCTGTAGACCATCACAGATATCAGCCATGGTTGTTTGGCGAGACTGATATGGGCAACTTGGCTGCTGTGTTTTCCTACAAATACACAGTCACTACACTTTAAAGTAAAATATTTTAAGATGGCTCGACAATGTGATAAGGCACTCTGTCAAATGCATGGACTATTATTATATCACAAGATAAGTTAGTTTTACCCTACATCATATGTGGCCTAAACCTAACCTGTCTCACGACAGTTCACATTTCACATCAGCAAGTGAACAATCCAACACTTGGTGATGACTTGGTGAATTCATCTTCACAATAATAAAAAAAACATAATAATTCTTTTATATAGCCCTTAGAATGTCGAGTAAATCTCTCAAAGAGCTTTATAAAGTTTCTGTAGAGCCTTTCTGTGTAACCATAGGAAGATGCAGCAGCCAAATTATGCACAGCAATGTCCCACAAACAGCGAGAAGAATGATCATTTTTATCTTGGGACTGCTGGCCAGGACACTGAGGAAAACTTCCCTCACCCTTTTCAAACAGGTATACTGAGTTCACACTGCACATGCCCTATAATCCAAGCCAAAACATTTAGACAGCATATTTATTACTTTCTGTTATTTGATAGAAATTTAAGAGTTACTTATAAGTGTACGGAGTCATACTGATTCTGGGTACAATTTGATATGTAAAAGTGATATACTGTATTTAGGAATTTCTTTTGGAATGGAAGTACACTTTTGCTAGATTTCTAAAGTTTTTTTTTGCATGTTGGCACTGGTAAAACAGCAGTTTCATTCTCATTTCTTCTGTTTGTTTAACCTGTCCAGACTGAATGAGTAAAAGTACCACATTCATCAAACCCATGAGTTTGAATGGTACGTGTTGTCCAATAGAGTTCCACTCTGTGTTCACAAACACCGTTTACATTCCTGCTGCAGGCAAGTGTACGAAGTCACACTGATTCTGGGAACAATTTGAACATTTTGGCCCAATAAAACGTTGCTTTAAATGAAATTGGTTTCCGTAAAATGTGCATCTGATCAAAAACAAACAAACAATAGGAATGCCTGGAAATGTGCCTTAAGATGGAAGGAACGTTCTGTCCCGCCAACTGCCTCCCAAGCTTCCAATAGCATCAACATTACCCATAACGAAATGGGCAGAAATAAAACACCTTCTGAGCTGAAAGGATGAATTGCAATGAAGGCACTGCATAAATCTTTCACCTGACACTGGACAGCAGCAGATATATGAAAGGAGAATAGCAACACTGAACAATTCAACTCTTATTTAATCTTTATAATAATAATAATCCTTGCATTGTTACAGCGCCTTTTCATGTCAAACGTCTCAAAGCACTTCACAGGATCTTACTGAGAATTGTGGTGACTCTATTTTCTAGGCAAATGCAACAGCCAATTTGCACACAACAATATCCCTCCCACAAACAGCCATGAAATGAATGACCAATTATAGTTATGTGATTGTTGGCCAAGACACCTGGAGAAACTCCTTTCTCATTTCAAATAGCACAATGGGATTTTTGACCTTCACCTGAACAGGCAGAAAGGACCTCGGTTTAACATCTCATGTGAAGGACAACACCTTTGATAAATGTAGGACTTTCCCAGCTCTGAACTGAGATGTCAGCCTCGACTGGAAATTCAAAATCCTGAAGCAACTGTTGTTTCTTCCCCAGCAAATATAATGTAAAAGCCACTCTTTCTAGTGAACACCATTTGAGAGGAAAGATTTCTCTTTGTTGTGCTAAACAATGGACGTAAATTCCTGTTAACTAGCTTTGGAAACAGATCACATTGGAGTGCCTTGGGACATCCTCTCAATGTGACAGGCACTATATAAATATAATTTTTTTGTTGCTGTTGGAGCGAATTCTTCTGGTTACAAGAAATATCCCCATTTTTATGCAACTCAAACATAATTTAGACAATTTAGCTCTGAAACTTAAATGTAAAGCATATGTACATTTCCTTCAGCAAATATTCATTTATGTAATAATTGTGACCAGAGGCTGCTAACTGAGTGAACTGGCATTTACTGAGAAATGTATATTTTTAAGGCAGCATTTAAAAATGGAACCCAGAAGCAAAGATTTGTTTAACACTCTGGCTGCCTTGTCCCTATCACCCCCATTCTCGCCCAACTCCACTGGGTTCCCATCACACAGAGGATACAGTTCAAGATCCTGGTCCTCACCTTCAAAACCCTCTATGGCCTCAATCCCCCCTACCTCTGCAACCTCGTAACCCTCTATCGTCCTGCCCACTCCCTCCGCTCAGCGGACTCCAGCCTGCTTTACGTCCCCCACCTCGCTCACCCCACCATTGGTGGGCGGGCCTTCTTCCACTCTGCCTCCACTCTCAGGAATTCCAATCCGCCTTACCCCCTCCCTGTGCCTCCTTCAAGACCCTCTTCTTCGACCGTGCTTTTGATCACTCTCCTTCCCCCTTGCCCTCCACCCTCCCCAATCCCGACCCCCAGCTCAGGTCCAAAACACTGACTGTCCAGGATCTTGGGACACCCTCCAGATGTGAAAGGTGCTATACAAGATCCCTCCAAAAACCAAAAACAATAATAAAAATTGGTCATTTTCAATCTACGACTGTTTGTGGGACATTGCTGTGCGCAATTGGCTGCCGCGTTCGCCCACAAATATACAGTCACTTCACTTTACAGTGTGTTCTGTGAAGCGCTTTGGGACGTCCTCCCGACGTGAAAAGCGCTATATCAAATGCAAGGATTATTATTATTATTACAAATGTAATTTTGTTGTTGTTGTTGTCAATGTTTCATTTACTTTTTAAAACTACAAATTCTGATAGCTAGTTGACAATTGCACTCACTCTGTGTGGTGTGCTAATGGACTATACAGACCAGAGAGATCCTGGGCTCAACTTGTTAAGTGCCATCTTAGGTAGTAAAGATTAAGTTGTCATAAGGTCTCTAAACTTCATCGGTTGGAAAACATCATTCAGGATTCCTTATTGCTAGCAAAATGCAAGTTTTCTCACAGTGCATGAAGAAAAGCTTCCATTTAAAAATGTTCTATAATTTGCCTCATCTCATCAATATAAAATAGTCACAAATAGATCAAATAGGGAAGTTAGAAGAAATTTATTCACACAGAGAGTAGTGGGAATGTGGAACATGCTACCACGAGGAGTTGTTGAGGCAAATAGCATAGATGTATTTAAGGGAAAACTAGATAGGTACATGAGGGAGAAAGGAATAGAAGGTTATGCTTGAAGGCTTAGTTGAGGAAGGGTAGGAGGAGGCTCATCTGGAGCATAAACACAGCATAGATCAGTTGGGCCAAATGGCCTGTTTCTGTGCTGTATATTCTAATGTATTCTAATGTATATCTTTCAACGATCGTCTTAAGGCTAAAATCATGAGAAATTTCAGGCCTTGTGTGACAACAGAAATGTGATGCCTACCCATCTCCCTGTTTCCAACTCACCTTTGAGAAATAAAGCCTGTCCAAGCTACAATGTATGAATTGATACTTTTGATAAGATGCTAGATGCTGCTGGAGGCTGAGGCAGAGTATTTGATTTAGGAAACAGGGCCCAATTACTTCCTAGTACAACAGAGAATGGTGAAGGAATGAGTTAAAGGAGAGAGCAGATGTTCTTTAGAAGCAGATGTCTTAAGATATAGCCCATGAGCCATTGCCTATACTTCTCTAAACCACCCATGTCATTGTATCCTCAGGCTACAGAAACCACAGCACTCGCTCCATGAACAAGGAAACATGATGTTTTAATAGAGGACAAACTTGTGAACCAGAGTGAACAGTGGGGGGGAGGTCAGACTCACAGGAGCTTCTTTAACCCTGTCATGAGGGTTTTCGTGCGGAAAGTGATATATTTATAGAAATATTATTGAAACTTTTATTGAGCTGTCAGGACTTCAAGCACAGTAAAAAAATAATAAACCTTGCATTTGATATAGAGTTTTTCATGTCTTCTAGACATCTCAAAGCACTTCACAGAATTTACTGTAAAGTGAATTGACTGTATTTGTGGGCAAAATCTCCCGCTAACATGGAGAACATGGGGTGTTCGCTGCTTGTCAGTAAAGTTCCCTACATTTGGCGATGAGCATTTAAATGTAGATTTCATTTTTGCAAGTACACACTACTAAGGGTAGTAAATTCACCTACAAGTAGAAAAATAAAGTCAACATCAAGGTCAGTAAATTTTCTATTCAACAGAGTATAGCTCCCATCCACCGAACTGTCAAAGATCATTTCTTCCAATACAGGCAAGCCTCAGCCTTGTCTCCATTTAAGATGTTATCCACCCAGATTAAGATGTACATACTGCAGATTCAAAGAGCAGTTCAGGCATGACCAAACATGGAGAGTGCTGTTAATGGTGTAGTTACCCATCTTGTCCTGTATTTGCTCGCCAGCTCTCATGATCTATGCTTTTTTCTATCAATGCAGCTTCTACAAATCTTGTGAGGAATTTTGCACATTCTCAGTGAATTTACTGACCTCGGCAGTGTAACCTTATAACGTGGAGATCCTATTATATTCTCTCAATACCAAGGCTGGTTGATTTACTGACCAGTGTAGTTTGATCCTTTAATCTCTGCACAGTTCAGAGTGGTGCAGCAAGGAAATCCTGTGCCTCCAAAAGTAGAGAATTAAAATATGGGGTGAAAAATGAGACAGTAATAGAGCTACTCTTTGCTGCTGTGTTTTTGAAGTTGCCCTCTTTGGGTGAGATGTTAAGGTGAGGTCCTGTCCGCTAGTTCCAAAGGACGTTAAAGATCCTGCAGGGCTTTTTGAAAAGGAAAGCGAGTTTCGTCCTGGTCAATAATCCCTCAAATAAATTTGGCTCTTTGCACTTCAGGAAGGTTATGCAGTACAGGAACATCTTTTATCCTCACCAATTTTCTCTCTTCACAATATCATAAGATTAATCTGGGTGAAGAAGGCCCTTCAGCCATCCGATCTCATCCCTCCAGAACATCCACCCTATTATCCCCCATCACTGCGTCAAGCAGCTTTTTTAAATGAGATCAGTATTCTGGTCTCTACCACCTCCACTGGTAACCTATTCCAGTTGCTGATTAACCTCTGAATAAAGAAAAACTTCCTGGTATCTTTCCTGAAATTGTCCTTTCCAACTCTAAACCTATTTATTGTGTCTGTCTTGATGCTACTATCTTGATGCGTCCTAAAATACTGATCTAGGTTTACTTTTGCAATCCCATTGAAAATATTATATACTTCTATGAAGTTTCCTCTGAGTCATCTTCTCTCAAGACTGAAAAGCCCTAGCTTATCTAATCATTGTTTCAGTTCATTCCTCTAAAACGTAAATGGTCCTCATTGTTCTCCTCTGCATCCTGCTGAAGGAGATACTCTATGTGAACATTTACTCTGGATCATTCACTTCCCCATCTCACTTTTATTCCGCATTTCAGTTTTACAGAATTACTAACTCAAAATGTTTGTTTTAGTCTAAGGCCCAGAGCAAATTCTGTAGTCAAAGGGTGAACACACAATGGTTCCTACAAAATATTCAACTCGGTTGATTTCAGTTGAAATGAAAGGTTCACGTGGCTAATCATTAGTGCAGTGTATCATAATTCCAACACCCAGTTTTGTTTTGTACCTAGATTCATTTTTCTCAATTTTTTGAACAAGAATGCATGTAATCTCATTCATCACTGATCCCTTCCCACCACCAACTCCCCACCTCATGCAAGCGGAGAGCTGCAGTGATTGACCTTGACCTTAACAAAGAGTCGTCTGTCTAATCCACCACCATATCAAACTCAGGCAAAATCTTTCCTTGGAATAAACAACAACACATATCAATAAGTGACTTTGGGCATTAACTATAACCAGGCTGTCATGTGTCAAAGTTATACAAAACTTCCCTTCATTCAAGCTCCATTAATCCCAAAGGATAGATACAGGTTATCCAGCTCACAAATGAAAGACAGCCCATTACAAATAAACAGCAGCATATCCAAGTATAAGATCAGAATTTATTTTGTTTGCAACTGTGTGCAGGAAAAATATCCTGATGCCATCAAAATAAAATTGAGGTTGCTTTTGCAAAATTTCTTAATATATTTCGTAATTAAGTCTGTTATGTTCACCCATGATAACTCCTCTCCACTCAATCCAGTTTTGGAATGGGTTTCCCTAATGTTGTAGGGACATGTTCTACCAGGTAATGGAAAGAATTGCCACTTCGATTTCTTAATTAAGATCCCTCAAAATTGACCCCATTCCCATTGGTGTTATAATAATAATAATCCTTGCATTTGATAGAGCACTTTTCACATCTTCTAGACGTCTCAAAGCGCTAATGCCTTCTTGGCAACATGCAGTTTCTTTTTATGTGTCTATTGCAAAAGAGGAGGAAAGTAAATCAGCTTCCAGCTTAATGTTTCAGATGTTAATTTACCTCTTTCAGGCAACCGTGCAAAGCAGAAATAAATCTTATCAGATGTTAGACAGGATACAAATGCATTCTTCTAAATAATTTCTGGAATCCTTCATGACTTAACATTAAGATCATTTTCATGAACAGCTACAAATTAAGGCTACATTTTTAAGGTTTGTCCAAAATTCTGCTTCATCTTAAATGCTAAGGCAACAACAGCCTTAAGTTTAAGGTCATTAGAAACATCATGCCTTTGATAGCTGATGATTCTCTCACCCCTAGCCTCAAAGATCTGTCTATTCAATACAAAATATCTTATCTTTCTCTATTTCAGGCAAAAGCTGTACAGCCAACAATGACTGAAGCCAATTTAGGAAGAACAACTGAGAGCAAGGACAGAAAAATCTTTTGATAATCTTTTTTCTTTTAAAAATAACTATTTAACAAGTTTGGAGAGACATACATGATAAATTTTGTTTGTGGAGAAGTGAATCACATTTTATTCGATATTTTCTAAAGTATGATTATTACATTTGGGAACAACAACACACTTTATTGGTTGGAAACTAAGGTCACCAGTATAAACATTCGTTACCTTCTGCTTACAGAATTCAAACGATTACAATGCCGCATTTGGCATTGTAATTACATTTAGCCGGAAATTCCGGCTCACCGGACCGGATCTCCCCAAACCCCACCCCCACCCACCCACAATTAGTCCAGCCAGCAGGAATTTAGTGTAATGACTGGTTTTATAACTGTTTTACGACAACTCTTTCTGAATAGCAGGGATGAGACTCATGGTGTAAAGACGTTAAGTTATAACTGATTGTGTCATTGAACCCTCCCCTGTTTACAGCATTTAAAATTAAAAGCTCCTCATTCGAAAGAAGCATGGAGGGTTTTGTCTGCACATGTGTAATAAATTTTCTGCATTCAACTGGGATAAATAGCCCCTTCATCACTGGGCACTTCCTCTTACCAGAGGGTTTAATCTGAGCCTTTTGCCAACTTTATGCCAAATTTTAATTCCTATAATCTTCAAGTGCTTTTGCTGGGAACCTGATATTATACATTGCACTGTGCTTGCCAGCTAAACCATTTGTGCCTCTGCTCATCATGTTGAAAAGTGTGTATTTGATTCTCAATCTGCATGCTTTGCACAAGATTAACTCGCAAAGGGTCCACAATTCTACACCAGCTAATTTGTCACATTGAAATGTGAGGGATACACATTGAGCACCATCATTCAATGCTGCATTCTTTCCTTTAAGAAAGCTTAAGACAACAACTGGAGGTTTTGGGTTAACAAAATCCTACCTTTATGTGGGTGTCCCGGTCATCTAAACAAGGCACAAAGTCAAGAAATTATCCCCACAATTCTAAAGTTTTTTTTACACTGAGAACCAAGCTAGTGGTACAAGGTCTGTGCAGGTCACCGCTACATCTTGAATAGAGTAACAGATAAATAAGATTGATACAAAAATAGTTTTCCAGACTGCAAGAATGATTTGAATGAAGAATGCCCCAGGGCCCATATGATCTTATCACTCCAGAATAGCTCCCCTGCTGCCACAACAGCATCAAGATGCTTTTTAAATGGCTTGGGGTTTGAAAGCCTTTTAGACAGAGACCATAAGATTACAAGAAGTAGGAGCAGAAGTAGGACATTCGGCCCCTCGAGCCTGCCCCACCATTCAATAAGATCATGGCTAATCTTCTAACCTAATTCCATTTGCAACAATAACAACAACTTGAATTTATATAGCGCCCTCCACGCCGGACGGTATCTCAGAGCGCTTCACAGTAACGGATCCCAGGACTGAGCTGGGGGAGGGGAAGGAAGGTGACCAAAGGCGCGGTCGAAAAGAAAGGTCCTCAGCAGAGACCTAAAAATGGGAAGGGAGGAAGCGAGATGAAGGGAGTGAAGAAGGCAGTTCCAGAGCCTCGGAGCATAGTGCCTGAAGGCAATGCCGCCGAGGGTGAAGCGGAGGACTTGGGGGACAAGGAGGAGGCCAGACCCGGAGGAACAAAGGCAACGGGTACTATTTTGAGGAGAGAGGAGGTCAGGAGGCTGCAGAGGAGTGCAGGGACTTGAATACAAGGGTAAGGATCTTGAAATCAATCCTCTCTGGGATAGGCAACCAGTGCAGTCTGGCAAGGACTGGGGTGATCGGGGAGCGGAGTTTCAAGTGGGTGAGAATGCGTGCGGCAGTGTTTTGAATGATTTGGATTTTATGGATGGTAGTGGTTGGGAGACCGGTGAGAAGGGCGTTAGAATAGTCCAGCCGGGAGATGACAAAGGCATGGACCAGGGTTTCAGCAGCTTTTGGGGAGAGGTATTGGCAGAGACGGGCGATGCGTCGCAGGTGGAAGAAATGGTGCTGGTGAGGGACCGGATGTGGGAGAGGAAGGATAATTGGGGGTCAAACCTGATGCTTAGGTTGCGTATGGATTCGGAAAGTTTTAGTGGGAGGTCGGGTAGGTGGAGGAGGTGAGAGCCTTGAAATTTTAGACACTGACGAGAGCCAAAGAGTATAGTTTCCGTCTTGTCAATGTTCAGCTGAAGGAAATTTGTGCTCATCCAGCCCCTGAGATCTGACAGGCAGGCTGACAGAACATCAGGGGACTGGGGGTCACAAAAAAAAGTGGAGAAATAAAGTTGGATATTGTTTGCATACATGTGGAAGTGTTCCCCATGTCTGCGGATGACATCCCCTGGAGGGAGTATATAGATCAGAAAGTGGAGGGGGCCAAGGATGGATCCTTGGGGTACCCCGCAGGTGACCCGGTGAGAGCGGGAGGAGAAGCCGTTTATGCAGATGTACTGCTGGCAGTTTGTGAGGTAGGATTCGAACCAGGCGAGTGTGGTCCCACTGAGGTGGATGATGGAGGAAAGGCGGTGGAGGAGGATGGCGTGATCGACTATGTCGAACGCGGCAGAGAGGTCCAGGAGGACAAGGAGGTCAAGGAGGTCACAGATAGAGAGGATGTTGTTTGTGACTTTCACAAGCGCAGTCTCTGTAGTGGGCAGGGTGGAAACCGGACTGGAGGGGTTGGAAGAGGGAGTGGGAGGAGAGGTGTGCACGAAGTTGGTTGGCAACAACTCATTCTATAACTTTTGAGAGGAAGGGCAGGTTAAAAATAAGGCGGTAGTGTTTGGGGTTTGAGGGATCTAGGGAGGGTTTCTTCAGGAGGGGGATGATGACAGCAGTTTTGAGGGAGCCAGGAACTGATCCGGAGGAGAGGGATTGTTTGATGACGTCAGCCAGTAGTGGGCAGAGGAGGGGGAGCTGGGTGACCAGTAAGTTGGTGGGGAGGGGGTCGAGGCAGCAGGTGGTGGGTTTCATGGAGGTGATGGTGGGTGAGAGGGAGGAGGGAGAGATGGGGAGGAAAGAATGTAGAATGGGGGTGGTGGTAGGAGCAGATGATGGGGAGGGTGAGGGGGACAGAGAGGACGTGGTGGTGGGTGACAAGAGGCAGCTGGATGAGGCTGCCTGGCGAATGTTAAGTATTTTAGATGAAAAGAAGTCCATGACCTCCTCGCACTTGGCATTTGATACGAAGATTGAGGAGGCCTGAGGGGGGGGCACGGAGGAGGTAATGGGTGGTGGAAAAAAGGATTTTAAGGTTGTGTTTAGCCTCCAAGATGATGTTGGAGTAGAAGGCCATTTTTGCGCATGTCAAAAAACGACAATAGCTGTGGAGATGCTCGAGACACAGTTGGCGGTGAAGTGTCAGGCCAGTTTTCCGCCATCGCTTGAGCAGACGGGTTTGGGTCTTTAGGTGGCGGAGATGGTTGTTGTACCAGGGGAATCGGGTGGGTTTGGAGATGGTCCTGGATTTTAGAGGGACAAGGGAGTTGAAGGTGGAAGAGAGGCGATCATGGAGCAGCTGGACGGCTGCTTCAGGATCTCCACGGGTGGAAGGCCAGTGGGATAGGATGTTTGATGATGAGAGGCCCTTTTTGAGGGTCTCAGGGGGTAGTCTTTTCCAAGGGCGGTAGAGGATTGTTGAGGGCTTGGTTGAGGAGAGAGGGATATGAGAGGAGAAGGAAATGAAAAACTGGTCCAAGATGGCCTTGCCCACTATGCTGAGGTTGGAAATGTCAAGGCCGTGGGTGATGTCGAAGTCAAGTGCATGACCACGGTTGTGGGTGGGTGAGTTTATATGAAGGGTGCAGTTTAGGGAGGAGAGGAGGGCAGTGAAATCGGCAGAAGTGATGCAAGGGGAGTTTAGGTGGAGGTTGAAGTCACCCATTATGAGCAGGCGTTCGAAGTAAAGGGACAGGGAAGAGAGGAGAGTAGAGATGTCTGTGTGGAAGGAGCCGAGGGGCTTAGGGGTATGGTAGACAAGGAGGATTTTCAATGGGAGAGAGGGGTGGAAGAGGGTGATGTGCTTGAAGGAGGGGAAGCAGCCAGAGGAGTAGGGGGTGAGACCAAGGGAGGCTTTGAAAATGAAGGCCACCCCGTCGCCACGTTGGTTTGGACGGGTGGTGTGGTGGAAGGTGTAGCCTGGAGGGAATGCTTCCACTAGGGGGACGGGGTCATTGGGGGAGAGCCAGATTTCGGTGAACCCCCACAAATATACAGTCAACTCACTTTACAGTGTGTTCTGTGAAGCGCTTTGGGACGTCCTCCCGACGTGAAAAGCGCTATATCAAATGCAAGGATTATTATTATTATTATTATTAAGGTGCTCGTCCAGGATGAGGTCGTGAATGGTGAGGGCTTTATTTACCCGTCCTATCCCCATATCCCTTTATCCTTTAGAAATCTATCAACCTCAGTCTTGAATATGTTCAAGGACTGAGCATTCACAGCCTTCTGGGGTAGAGAATTCTACAAATTCACTACCCTCTGAGTGAAGAAATGTTTCCCCAACTCAATTCAAAAAGGCTAACCTTTAATCTTGAGACTATGAACCCTAGTTTTAGATACTCCAACCAGGGGAAACAGTCTCATGGGATCTACCCTGTCAAGACCCTTAAGAATCTTATAGGTTTCTATAAGATCACTTCTAATTTTTCTATATTCTAGAGAATATAGGCCTAGATTACTCAACCTATCCTCATAGGTCAACCCCCTCATCCCAGGAACCAACAGTGAATCTACGCTGCACCCCCTCTAAGGCGAGTATGTCCTTTCTTAGATAAGGTGACCAAAACTGCACTAAATATTCTAGGTGAGGTCTCACCAAGGCCTTATACAACTGCAGCAAGACTTCCCTACACTTGTACTCCAACCCTTTTGCAACGAACGTAAACATGGCACTAGCTTTCCTTGTTGCTTGCTGTCTGCATACTAACTTTTTGTGACTGGTGTACAAGGACACCCAAATCCCTCTGAACACTAACATTCCTAGTCTCTCCCCCTCTAGAAAATAATCGGCTTTTCTATTTTTACTACCTAGGTGAATAACTTCACACTTCCCCACATTATACTCCATCTGCCACCTTCTTGCCCATGGGCTCTAATCTTATGCAACAGCCTTTTATGTGGCACCTTGTCCAATGCCTTCTGGAAATCCAAATACACCACATCTACTGGTTCCACCCTATCTAACCTGCTAGTTACATTCTCAAAAAATTCTATAAGATTTGTTAAACATGATTTCCCTTTCGTAAAGCCATGTTGACTCTGCCTAAACATGTTATGATTTTCTAAGTACCCCATAACGACGTTCCTAATTGAGGGCTTTAGAATTTTCCCTACCACTGATGTCAGATTAACTTGTCTATAGTTCCCCATTTTTTGTCTCCCACCCTTCTTAAATATCGGCGTTATGTTTGCGACCTTCCAATCACTGGGAACCATTCCAGAATCCAGGGAATTTCGGAAGATCAAAACCAAAGCATCCACTATCTCTGCAGCCACCTCTTTTAAAACTCTAGGATGCAGGCCATCAGGTCCAGGGGATTTATCAGTTTTAATCCTATCAATTTCTCTAGTACTATTGCTTTACTGATGTTCATTTCTTTACGTTCCTCACTAACATTAGCCTCCAGGTTCCCCTCCATTTTCAGTGTCCTCTAACGTGAAGACAGAAGCAAAATAGTTGTTTAATGATTCTGCCATTTCTTTATTTTCCATTATAACTTCTCCTGTCTCTGCCTGCAATGGACCCACATTCACTTTTGATAGTCTTCTTCTTTATGTACTTGTAAAAACTTTTACAATCTGTCTTTATGTTCCTAGCTAGTTTACCTTCATATTCCATTTTCTCCCTCTTAATCAGTTTCTTGGTTTTCCTTTGCTGATCTCCGAAGCCCTCCCAATCCTCAGGTTTACTGCTCTTTTGGGCAGCATTATAGGCCTCTTCTTTTAATTTTATACTTTCCCTAACTTCTCTAGTTAGCCAAGGTTGAACCACTTTTCCCATGGTATTTTTATTTTTCAAGGGAATATGTGATCGGTGGGAATTATTTACTATATCTTTAAATGTTTGCCATTGCTGGTCTACCGTCATATTTTTTAATCTAATTTCCCAGTCTATTTTAGCCAAATCTTCTCTCATACCTGTAAAAAAGTTGGCTTTATTTAAATTTAAGACCCTTGCTTCGGATTCAACTATATCACTCTCTAACTTAATGTTAAATTCCATCATGTTACACTCACTCTGCCCTAGAGGAGCCTTAACTTCCAGATTGCTGATTAGCCCTATTTCATACACAAAACAAAATCTAGGATAGCCTGTTCCCTGGTTGGTTCCTCAGCATACTGTTCTGGAAAACTATCTCTAATGCATTCGATAAACTCATCCTCTAATTTACCTTTGCCAATTTGGTTTTCCCAGTCTATATGAAGATTGAAATCACCCATCATTAGTGCATTCCCCTTGTTACATGCTCCTCTAATTTCCTGACTAATATCTTGCCCAATACTGTAACTGCTGTTTGGGGGTCTATAAACTACTCCCACTAGTATTTTCTGCCCCTTGTTGTTTCTTACCTCCACCCATACTGACTCTCCGTCCTGATTTTCTGATTTTAAATCCTTCCTCTCTACTGTTTTTATCTCAAGGAACTAAGGAGTTTTACGGTCTTGAGTTACAACAAAAGTATAGCTGTGCAGCAGCTCAAAACTGTGAAACTCCTAGACTCTTTATACAGGACAGCAGTGTTTTTTGGTTTCAATATATTTTATTGTGATACAGGGAGGCGGACAAGCAGATAGCATAATATCAAAAAATACTAAAATAAAGAGAGAATGGAAGCTAGGACCAGAAGAAAGGATTGCTTATCGGACATTATGCCCTTTCCTTGTACCCAATCCTGTCCAGGAATAAAGAGAGATGTTTGGAAGAACTGTCACAGATACTATAGAATACAATACACACTTATACAGCATCTATGAAGAAGTCTCATAACGCTTGAATGGATTTTGGGGCGGTATCCAAATCGTGGAAGAATTGGGGTTTTATGAAAAGGCAGAAGTTGAGAGGAAAGAAATGTATGGCAGGGAAAAAAAAAAATAGAACTTTTTTGCAGTTTGCTTTAGGAATGGAGGGGATTTGAGAATTCTGTTTGAGAGCAGAAAAAGTGAGGCTCAGAATTTTCACAGAAGGATTAAGGTTGAAACCATCCATCAAAGCTAAAAGTCAGGAGCCGTTGGTTAGTCTTGCGCGAGATGTGAAAAAAATGTGATTTTGAAGAATTGAATTAAATCAAATTTTCATTGCCCCAATGAAGAGCAAGGAGGAGATCAAGGTTCATTGATTCAGCCTTTCTGATTTCTAAAACTAATAAAGTTGCAAAAGCATTCAAGAATAGAGTTTCACAGCAACTCAGCACCAGCACAAACTCAATTGTCTCCTTCTGTGATGTAAACCTTCAATAATTCTATTTAAAATAGGCAAGAAGATTGCCAGTGGAGCGGCCACACTGAAAACTGCATAACAATAATCTGTGCAACTGATATGACGCTTTATCACATAATGTATCATGTTTATCACATAATCACAAAAACAACAACAACAAATCACCATTCAAGTCGGGAGAACATCCCAAGGCACTGAAAAGTCTCAAAGCATTTCATGGGATTTTATGGTACATGTATGGACTGTGGGCCATTACAACAGCCAATTTGTGCACAGCAATGTTTTCTAAAATGCCATGAGGTGAATGGCCGATTTAACCTCTGGTGATTATTGGACTTTAAAGATGATGCGTGATTCACAATTTAGAAGATACAGAATATGCCTTCAAACCTAGAAAATACAGAATATGCAGTAAATATCAAATCAACAGGAACTATAATTCTTAGGGAATTATCTAGACGGAAGAGTGATGTAATGGAAGTTATAGAAGAGTTTCAAGAGACAGCATTAATAGGGGTCAATTGCTCCATTGGCAGAATAAACAGTAATTGACATTTCTCTACATTTAGCAGGTCTAATGATGGATTTACTGGGGTTATAAACAGAGCTAAAGAAGACTGTGGATTCCTCGTGAGCGATATACAGCATATGTATGTGAGACAGCAAAATGGCAGTCATCACAGAACCACAATTCAGCGATCATTTGCCAGTGAGGGAAAATTAGGTACAAAGCTTTCCCTGCCACTTACAATTACATTGGTTACTTCACTGATGGATCTGAGGGATTGTAGACCAGCAAAGAATTCCCTAAAACCATCCAAGTCAGCTGATTAATAGTGTCAAATACATTGGCTCTTGCAACTGGGTTGTGATTTGTTTTAGAGGGTATTTTACAAGATTGTAATAGACATTGGTCAGCGGGGAGGAAACGTACAGACAGATTAGGAATGAGGATTGGAGGTGATTTACCAGGCAGATCATCAATTGAGATACAGTGATCGACAAATGCTTCACCACCACTCGAGAAAGAAAGGGATTTGGTTTCAGTGGCTGTCATATTGGTAGGAAAGTAGAGGAAAAATTTGCACTGGAACTCACCAAGAAGGATGATTTCAGCAGAGACTGGGATGACAGATTTGACTTTGATGAAAGTTGCAAAGTTCGAAAGTGGCATGGGGAACTTATAAATAACTGCAATCCAATTTTTTAAAGTATAATTTCATTATAACGATATGTTATTATTACTTTAAATTTCTTATTTACAAGCCCACTGAAATAACAAGAAAAATGTTTTGTGAATGGTGATTTCAGTATATCCACTAACTCCAAGCTATTATCTTGTGTACGATTATGTATTCTGGAGTTTGAGTTTATTTCCCTACATGTGCATTCAGAAATGGTTCTAACCTCTTCACAGTCCTTGGCATTTTGTTAAATTGCTATTTCCTACACAAGAGAACAATGGCTGGGAGAATATTGTCCTTGTGTTACTGGGACTGGAGTTTGAATCTAAAACAGACAGATGGGATGAGGCTCAGACTCTCAAAAGTGCTGTTTAGTCTCCTAAAGCCTTCTCTATAGTACTCTTATGAATTTGCATTTGTTGCAAATTTGCAGCTGTTTCATTGATTGTCCCACTGTGTAAAAGATGCAGTTATTTACTCCATCCTGATTTGGAGAATTACATTACTCCAGGAAGCAAAACAGGCCAAAGATTCCCCGCAGATTGGTACAGATGTCTGAGGCATTCCTTCTGCCACACTGTGTGACAAGTAAACACTTGGCAGTCATGCTGTGAGTTGCTAATATAATGTCGCCAGCAGGTATGTTGCACTGTGAAGGAACAATGCGAGATGTCGTTCAGTCAGAATCATTCTGGCATGGTAAAAAGGGAAAAAACAACCGCACATGTTGTAAAATAAAAGGAGGGGGAAATACAGCTTGTGATTTGATAATTGTCGCCAGTGGAAATATGGTCTGTGATGTGATAATTACCCCCTTCCCAAAAAAAGCACTGAATTGCTGAAATTCCACAGCAGGGGATCAATCAACATTTCCAAGAGAATGATGGATTAATGTTCCTAGGGTGACCCTTCATCATTCGTTCTGATGTAAATTGACTGCAGTGTTGCAATAGAAGTGCAGATTGTATTAATGATGTATGTCGGTCTGTATCGTGCACTCTAGGTAGCAGGCTTTGCAGTATGACTGCATGCACTACAAATGCTCAGTTCTCCCTCCTTCATAATTCCTAAATGAAAAACATTGTTCAACCTAATTATATGTGGGTGGTATCCATGGAACACTCAGTTTGGTTTGGATACTTTTAAGCATAGTGATGGGTTTCCGCATGTGTCGGATAGCAAGCTGTCCAACAAAGAAAAGTGATTTCCCCTCCTCTCCTTCCTCTGGACACCCCTCTTCCAATTAGAACTATAAACTGTGAGGTCTCATTGTGTTAATTTCATGCTCTTGGACTTGCACCTATGTATTTACTACATCTACAACAAACGCAGTTACAATTCCAATGTTTGATCACAGAGGAAATAGAATTTCCAGCTACATTTTATTTGATGCTACATCCCTTGCTGTGAAACTGACTTTTATTACACATTCGCTTACATTTCTCAATGTAACTAACATCTTACATCCATCTCTTTATTTGCTCAGTAGTTCTGAATGGAACACAGGAACAGGAGTGGACCATTCAGCCCCACACGCCTGTTCCACTATTCTATAAGATCATAGCTGACCTGTACCTCAACTCCAATTACCTGCCGTTGCCTCATATCCCTTGATATCTTTACCTAACAAATATCTATCTACCTCAGTCTTCGGAAATTTTAATGGATCCAGCATGCACAGAATTTTGGGGGAGAGAGTTCCAGATTCCCACTACCCTTTAGGTGAATGATATGTTTATTTTGATTCTTCTGCTTCCTGCATAATTTTGGACCATCTCTGATCTCACAAATTGCGACCTCTCATAACCATTTTTGACAATTATCAAATCTGTCATAAATGATGCATTTTTCACCCAATGCATTATTTCCCAAGGACTCTAATAAATACTGTATTGTGAACAACATGGGTTCCCAGACTGCTAACTTGAAATTCTAAGGTCACAGCTCTCCACTAATTTTGTCACTATCTATTACAGCACTACCACTGTTACTAATATTACATCTAATTGATCTTGTTTGTTTGACCCTGAACTGTCCTTTCTCCCCCACATCCGCGCAATGACTGGGACTGCCTACCACCACCTTTGCAATATTGCCAGACTCCACCACTGCCTCACCCCTCAGGCTACTGAAACCCTCACCTATGCATTCGTCACCTCAAGGCTTGATTACGGGAACTCCCTCCTCATCAGCCTTCCCAACTCTTCCCTTCACAAGCTGCAGATCATCCAAAACTCCGTGACCCCATCACTCCCACCCTCCTCCGTCTCCACTAGCACCCCATCCCCCAGAGGATTGAGTTCAAGATCCTCGTCCTCACCTTTAAGGCCATCCATGGCTTTGCCCCCTCCTACCTCTGACCTGCTGACTCCCTACGAGCCTACCCGCTCCCTCCGTTCATCGGGCTCTGGCCTGTTCCATGTCTCACGCCAGACCCGCCCTACCATCGGTGGCCGGGCTTTCAGCCTCTCTGCCCCCACACTCTGGAACTCCATCCCACAGTCCCTTTGCATCACTTCCTCCCTTGCTTCCTTCAAGGTTGGTCTCAATACCTTTCTCTTTGACTGTGCCTTTGGTCTCCCTCCCAACTCTCTGCCTTCCCTCACCCCTACACCATCCCTCCCCCATGCTCGGGCGCCGACACCTGACTGTTCAGTGCTTTGGGACGTCCTCCCACCGTGAAAGGTGCTCTATAAATGTAATTTTGTTGTTGCTGTTGTTGATAATCCAATGTGCAATTTCATTTGAGATGCATGAGCTTGCACTTTAGTCATAAATCTCTTTTGATGGGAATATCAATGCATCTAAAATCAAAGTATGATATTTACCATTGTACATTCATCAACACATTGAAGGAAATCCAATATATGTGTTGAGAATGACTTGCATTTCAAATTAATCCAATGTTATTTAACTTGAATTTATTGACCTTACACTTTTTCCTTTGTATAATTACTTCAGTATTTCCTACCTTGAACCAGCAGAGTTACTTCAGAGGTAAAATGTATTACTAGGTCCAGGAGAAGAGCCTTTAACAGTGGGTTATGTATAACATTCTAGGTAAAATTCAGCCTGTTGTGTTAAGAGAATGATGGAGGAAGTATTCTATATGTAAAAGCTTAACATTAGTGGGGACATTATGAGTACCTTTTGTGATTGCTCAGCCATATGTTACAGGAAGGAAGAAAGGAGATCTTACAGAGCCTCATCATCTTAAAAGATCTGATAGCGCTTCACCAGTGATTACCGTAAAATGGAGAGAGTGTCTTTGTAGGCAAATGTGGCAGCCATTCCACCAAAAAGTTCTCACAAACAACCACAAGATGCATATAGAGGAATTATAGTTAAGGCATTGAGAGAAACTCTTCTTTAGAAAGTACTGTGGATTTTTAACATCAGCTTTGTATGGGCAAACAGAAGCTCAATTTAGCATTTCATGTGAATGATGGCACCTTCGACAATGCAAATAACCCCCAATTATATTCTGGAGCATTAGCCTAAACTTTGAGTTGGCCATTGCCATGGAGACAGCGTAATATTCACAACGTCACCAGTGGAGCAAGCAACAAGGCCTCGTCGCTGATTTTCCACCACTTTCTAAGCTTTTGGATTCACAAGTGATTGTCTGCAGTTTATCTATACAAAATACAATACAAAATTACATTTGTATAGCTCCTTTCACGGCGGGAGGTCGTTCCAAGGAGCTGAAATCCATATCGGAATTTCTTATTCAGCGTTTCTGTTCATTCAGAGGAATTCACTTCACCAAGTATGGTCTGACCATCCAGCCACTACAGGAGATGACTAGGAAACCACGGAGACACCTGTTCTTAAATAATCACAGCCAGCATAGTTTATTTTCATTCCTGAGGTCTGTCTGGGACACGTTTCATTTCAAAACTGGTTACTTTTTTATGAGATGTGCAGTCTATGGGAAAAATCAATACACTCTTGAAGGTCAAAATCAACAAGCCACATAGCCTTAAAAATGAATGAATGGTTCAAATACGGTGTTTGAAAGGTAATGCATCTTTCCCAAAGGCAAATGAGTGCATATTTATAATTGAATGTAACAATTTGAAAATAAATAATATTGTTCAGGATGTTAAAAAAGGTTCTTTTACCTCCTTTGAAAGTGCTCTTTTCATATTTGTGGTCAGCTAACACACACGGAAACCAGGCACCAATCTTATGAGTATCCAAACCAGACTAAGAGACTCACATGTGTATGCTTCCTATACATGGGAATTTCCCAGGGTCTGAAATGGAGCACACACTCTATCCCTGGAGGAATGCACCCTGCTTATCTAATTCTGTAGTGGATTAGGTGCAGTTTGGCAAGAGCCAAGGCTTCAGGACCTTATAGAGTTGGGTACTGCTAAAGATCAAGCAGCCAAAAGCACATAGCTTGCAATTGAAACCACTATAAGCAAGTTTCCCGCTGCCTGTCCAGCTAAGCCACCCATTAGGGCTTTGGGTTGCAGGATGAACACAAGCTGAGTGGGAAGAATCTTTTCATTGTTCATGAGTTGTCTTATGCTTTGTGAACCCACTAGCGCTATGCACTTTGTGAATTTTTATTCCTTCCCCCATGAAAAAATATGAGGTTTCATAAAATATCACAGAGAATTTATTTTGTGAAAAATATAACTGTTCTTATAAAGCGTTGAAGAGATAATGGGTGCATGGTGGCCTGATAGTCTAGTTACAGTTTGCCTGTTGGTTGCACAAAAAGGAAATTGAAATCTTTCTCTGAACAGTTACTCACATTGAAGCTTCCATTGAGGCTTTGAGACGTACTTCTGACCTTATATGAAATGTAAGGATTAGTATTATTTATTTTTAGAGTCCATTAGATATAGCAGACTACGCAAGTCCTGTGCCGTGTCATTTTCTTTTACTCCTTTTTCCAATACTGACAGATTTTTACAACTGTTTCTGGTGCAGTGTAAAGCTGTATCCTCAAAGACCACATTTGTCACGTTTGCTCTTTAATCGTTACAGACTTTACACTCAAGGGACATATTAAATCCTTTCCAAGGTTTTACATTAGGTCCTGAGAGATGCCAGCTATCATTTCAGAGGATATGACTGTGAGAGTACAGAAAAGATCAGAATGTCTGGCCAACTAAGGCTAGCCTCCGAATAGCAAGGGGTCTTCAGAGGACAGAAAACCTGTCAAGTTAGTGGAAGAAGTCTGAGTTTCCCACCACCAAACCACCAAACCACCAAACCACGGAATGTCTGCAGCCCTTCATCTCAAATTCTCTCCAAGTTTTCCAAAGAAGGATGTACCGCAGAAAATGTGCAACATCTAAACTTGGGCATTAAAATAAGTGTGTAAATTGAAAACCTATGGCAGTGCTATTTGAAATGAAAATTGGGGAAAGAAAGGTTACCTTTATTGCACGTCAGAAGCATAGCGTGATAGACTGATTCTACCTATTTTTTTTCAGAGATCAATCCCAATGTGCAAATTATAAAAATAATTCTTACATTTCATATAGTGCCTTATCACATTGTTGAGACATCTCAAAGCACTTCACAGGATTTTACTATGAAATGTAGTGACTTAGTATTCATAGGCAAACCCCTGGAAATTACAAGTTAGTAGGAAATTAAGGAGTTATTTCTGGCAGTACATCAACCTGTTGCAGTATAAACACTGATTTATCCCTAATAAATTTCTACAACTTAATTTTAATGTTACCAAAGAGACGATCACATGTCTACTGCACATTAAAACAACCTGGCAACCTGATATTGGAGTTCTGTGGCTTGTTGAGTTCCTAAGCACAGAAGTCTCCTAGGTTGCAGACAATTGCAATTTGAAGTATAAATCAGCCTTCCCCAATCCTCAGAATAATATTACCATACCTCACCTCATTCGGTACAAATTCAACAAAAAAGAAACAAATATTGTTTCTTCTCTGCAGTAATAATAACTTGCATTCATATAATACCTTTCACGTAAAATAAATGGCCAACAGTGTTTTCAGAATACAACTGATCAGAAATAACAGTGAAAGTTATGCATAGACAAATCCAACAACTGATCTACACCAGCAATATCCTATGAACTATAGTAAGATGAGTTGCCAATTCATTTGGATTTGGGAGTGAATTTGGATGAGAAGAAAAAATAGCCAGTATAATTGGATGAAGACTCCACATTTCTTTCAACTAGCAATGTACTCTATTCAAAGCACACTGAAGTGCAAATTTCACTTCCCAAACTCAATTTTTTTGAGAACCTCATGCATGACATAAATTATTAATTCAATGGAGATAGTGCTTCCAATAATAAAATTTCAACATTTATCATAATGCAAGTAAGTCTCGAGGCCATTACTTTGAAATGTAAAGAAAAATATAAAATGAAAATGTTAAGAAAATTCTTTATTCCAACAATAACTTGCATTTATACAGCGCCTTTCACGCTGGGCAGCGTCTCAGAGTGCTTAACAGTGGCGGAGCCTGATGCGAGTTGGGGCAGGGAGGAGGTGACTGTAAGCATGGTCAAAGTACAGTCTTAATTTGAAGCCAGTTGAAAACTAAGACTAAATTTTGTTTCCCCCCCCAAATTCTGGTTTACATTATAAAACAATGGCCTTAAGGCTAAGATCTCAAGTGGCCTGAAATGCCATCTAATCTTAATGCTGTAAGTCCATTTTGTCTCAAAATATAAAAATTGTGGAAAAATTTGACCTTCCCTAACTTAAAAGACAAAATTATTTCACAGGCTAAAGCTAAGACAAGGTAAAATGTTGAACCTCTGATCTGGCTGAATTTCTCTTGTGAGCCTAACACAATAAACTCATGATATATCTTCACCCAAAGGGAAAAGCACTCAGTGACTATATATCTGGGGTGACAATGTACGCGTTAGTCCTCCAACAACAACAACCACCACAAAATTAAATTTATAGAGCCTTTCACGTCGGGAGGGACGTCCCAAAGCATTGAACAGTCAGATGTCGGGGCCCGAGCATGGGGGAGGGGTGCTGCAGGGGTGAGGAAAGGCAGAGAGGTGGGAGGGAGACCAAAGGCATGGTCGAAGAGAAGGGTCTTGAGAAACAGCCTTGAAGGAGGCAAGGGAGGAAGCGAGGCGAAGGGACCATGAGATGGAGTTCCAGAGTGTGGGGGCAGAGAGGCTGAAAGCCCGGCCACCGATGGTAGGGTGGGTCAGGCGGGAGACATGGAGCAGGCCGGAGCCCGATGAGCGGAGGGAGCGGGCAGGTTGGTAGGGAGTCAGCAGGTCAGAGAGGTAGGAGGGGGCAAGGCCATGAATGAGGACGAGGATCTTGAACTCGATCCTCTGGGGTATGGTGAGCCAGTGGAATCGGGCGAGGGTGGGAGTGATGGGGTCATGGAGCCTGATGCGTGAGAGTACACAAGCTCCAGGGCCGTTAGGGGGTGCTGTGGCCAGGAGAAGCCACACCAACAAACACTGCCTGTGCAGAGCAAGCAGCCGTCAGTGTGGCAGAGTGGCCTGACCCGCACAACTGTCAATTTATTGGTTAAAATTTGTTTCAATTGAGTACAGTATAAGTTTATGTGTAGGCATATCTGTCTGTAATAAACGTTTTGTTCAGCATTTTGTTGGTGGAGCAGAGGGGACAAGGGCCAAATAGGAGGCAGAAGCCAGCCGAGCAGAGTCAGTGGGTGGTGGAGTGGGGGCGGGGTAAGCAGGGAGATGCAAGGGCATAAAGTGATTTGAAAACGAGTGAGAGGATCTTGAAATCGATCCATTCGGTAAACTACCAACTTGCATGTAGTTGGGTATTTTGCAAAGATTTAAGCAAATGTCTAAAAGAGGTTTCCTCAATTTTGTTGAAAAACTGTTCTTTACCTGCCAAATTCTATCTCTACATCAATTTTGAATTGTGTTCAATTAGTACAAGTTATGGATTTTAGTCCTCCCGACATGAAAGGCGCTATACAAATGTAATTTTGTATTGTATAAAGGGTGTTTATGGTTCTACACTGTGTACAGTACACTGTTCAAAGGCTGTGTGCTGTCTATTACAACACCAGGGGCTGCACCACTCCTAACATTTTGGTGGCAATCACTTGAGGCACTGCATTAAGCTCCTTTGTTCAGCACACAAAATGTATTTTGTGCTGCTGTGAAAGGAAAGGGTGGAAATAGAACCAATCCACATAATTATGACTGAAACGCAAAACATGGGTTCAGCAGTCATTCTGTGGTACCAAAAGGCAATTGGAATTCAGCTCAGTGCTTCTCCCTGAAGGCAGATCCAATTGATAGTGCTGTTAAATGTGGATTGGGTCCTGCATTGTTGGTTTTTGGAAGGAGGTTTTCCACACAAGTGTTATTAACCCTTACTCCTCCAAACTGATTTTCTGCAGCTTAGATATTGTCCCGCCCAATTTGCCCACAAATATACAAGTCACTGCTCTGTACAGTAAATCCCATGAAGCGCTTTGAGATGTCCTCCCTAGATGAAAGGTGCTATACCAAATGTAAGGATTATTATTTTAGATGCCAAGGGTAGCATTTGAGTGTGATTCTCAGATACAATCTTTACTCAGCAAAAAAAATTAACAATACAACTGGCCACGACTGCAATTTTCAACAATGTGAAAATTATTACCACTGCTGAATATCATGTGACACTGCAATGTTCACTCCCCTTCACCCCTGGAAAAATAATGTTGCAAAGGCACATTTACATTTCTGCCATGCTGCTCCAGTTCTATGCATGTTTGGTTCTTTGCATAATTTCACATCTGTGAATTATCAGGGGTTTATTTGACTGAGGTCCCAAAACACTTCCACAGTCCGTCAACACTGCACAATTTTCACAGTTCTTAGACTCCTGCGTCGGGTGGGGGAGAAAGAATAACTCTGGCTTTAGTTAACCACAGAACTTGGAGACCATAGCTTTAGAGTCTAGAGTCCAGATTGAAATATGAGCTCAGTTGGTAGTTCAGAACCCAGTAAGGACAGAAGCCAGCCTGACTGCTAAACACCACTTTCTTTCCTCAGAGGCAGTCAGATATTGCATGCACATCACATTTCGTTTTAGCTTCTTAAGACTACTTAGCTTGCTCTTCTCCCTCCTGTATTGGGGCTTCTCCAGTACACTCTTTCAGTTCCTGGGATGGCCCGAAATGTTGACATCTTTCCTTCTGCAGGTGACTATTGGCCTGCTGTATCTTTCTAACATTCTCTTGTTTTATATCTCATTTCTAGAGTCTGCAGTTTTTTCTTTTCATTGCAGCCAGCTACATATAGGCCCAGTCTACTTGTTAAAGATGTTCTCTTTTCTCCTTCAGTTTTGGTACTGAAGAACATCTTAATCTTACTGTTTTCATGATGATTTGCTGCCATCCGATTTTAGGGTTCTCACCCCTGATTTTGCCGACATTGGACGTTATTTATTCACAGCTCTGGCCACTATTTGTGACATGTTGGCATAAAAGATTTTCTTTTTACTTTATTATTCTAGTTTTCACAATCTCAAAAATATGGGTCTTCCAGCACTGTCACTTTTCATACACAGCTAGTACCAATTCCAACAAGGATAATTCTTGTCCTTCTGATCATGGAACCATTTCTATGACTGTCAGCCCTGCTTGTTGATGTGGGTCAGTATTTATTTTATTACCTGAAGTACAATGGCATCTTGATGATCCACAAATTTGAATTATTAACTGTATAACTACATTAATAATCCTTGCATTCGATTCAGAGCCTTTTACATCAGGAAGGATGACTTAAAGCTCTTCACAGGATTTACTATAAAGTGTACTAACTGTGTGTATTGTTGGCAAATGCGGCAGCCAACTTGCACACACCAATGTCCGTCCCACAAACAACCATGAAGTGAATAACCAATTTTATTTAGGGAATTGCTGGCCAGCGCACTGCACTCCCTTCTCTTTTCAAAATGCAACCAGGCAAACAACTCCTCGTTTTAACCTCTGATGTGAAGGACAGCACTCCCAACATTGCAGCACACCCTTAGTACTGTCTTGGAGTGTCAGCCTGGACTGTGTGTTCTAAGTCCCGACCTGGGGCTTGAGCCCACAACCTTCTGGCTCAGAGGCGAGAGTGCTAACAACTGAGCCAAATTGTGTTGGATGATCCATTGTAAACAATAATTATCCCTTTGGGTCATTTGGTTTCCAACAATTTCTGACTTGCCACACATGGTTTTAACTTCATCTGATCATTATTAAATTTTTCAAAAAGAAAGTTGAGAAAAAATCTGACTCATTCAATATTACTATTGAATTACAGAGACATTGTCTCTGCTATGTTGAAGCCAAGCCTACAAAACTCCTGCAGCAATCAAAGTGCACTGCTGCGTGACCCAGTGGCAACACCCCATTGTTTTTTTAAAAAAGCAAAGCTTTTTTTTTGCAATTGATCAAGCTACAAATATAGTTGGATCTTGAAAAGACATGAACCTTGCCAATAACCAGACTGTGCTTGAATCAAGTTTTTTTTTAATAGAGTTTTTTCTCATAATAAAAAGTTGATTCATAACATATGTACCGTTTACTCTATCGGACTGCAACTGAATCCAGATTAAATCACTTCTTGTTTTCAAAGCACTTATTTTTTCTTTTGCAATAAGCTGTTAGTGTGTGTGTGAGATGTGTGAGCACACAACATGCTGCAGAGACAAAAGAGAAATCCTGCAGGAATATTTAATGCTTGTGTTAGAGGGTTGCACTGAGATATTAGTCTGGCTCGGGAATCCTTCACAGTGGCAATTAATGAGACCTGATTTGGGCCACTGTATTCCCAAACTTTCATGGGCTACAGTTTGGCTTTTATGAGAGCTTTTATTTCCTTCTTTAAATGCTAGGCAGACTTTGCAGAAGTTTAACTCTTTTTTTTACAGGAAAACAGTGCTTCAAAATATCACCAAAGAAAACCATCAGAAACAGCACAGAAATTCAGGTAATAAAGTAATAATCCTTACATTTAGTACTTTGGGAGGACCCCTCTAAGCACTTCACAGGGTTTACTGTAAAGTGTTATGACTGTATATCTTCTAGGCAAACATGCAGCCAATTTGCACACAGCAATGTCCCACAGACAGTCATGATGTAAAAGAAATCTATGTAATATAAAGACAATTGCACATTGAAAGCATGCCCACAAAATACACAGTCAATCCACTTCACAGTACAGTAGAACCTCACTAATCCGGTAAATCAAGTGACTGGCCAAAAGTAACCCATTTACTGAAACAGGTCGGGTGATTCAGGTCACTGATGTAATGTTCAGGGCATTGATAATGGGTGAGGGTGGTGAACATTCAACAACTAGACTTTGCAATCTCATTAACATAAAGGCATCGTCACATTTAAAACAAAAACTTTCATGTATTCAGCCTTCCTTTTGAGAATGCATCCAACTTGTGTTCTGCCAATGCCATAGATCACAGCTAACTGTCTATGACTTTTGCCCACACTCTCACGTAAGGACAACTCCTTCTGTGGTGGCATGTTTACAGCACTTGTCAACAGTCACTAAATCAAAAGAAATAATTTACACACAAACCATGTGCTCTGAATACAGCACTTACCAAGAATTGGCGGCAGGAGCTCAGGTTAGGCCGCGGGCGCCGGGTGAAGTCAATTTTCCGCTTTCGTTGCTTCCACGATCCCAACACTCCCCGCGCCGCGCATGTGCGACCGGAGCTCACTCCGCACACAGTAGCAGCATCGAGGAAACAGTAGAGAAACCTGAGGCCTAACGCACTGTGTACTGTACAGGTTAGTAGCGGAGGGTTGTGTTTGTACCACTTTTGAAGTGGAGGAGGGTGCTGCAGCGGCCGTAATCAATGACCTGAATAGTGAGGTGCCCTGAAGCAGACACTATCTTTGAACATTGACAATGAAAGAGACTGTGAAAATATGCCCACATTTGTGAGGCGGCTGGATTACCGAGGTGACCGCAAAATGGGTTTCTACTGTATATCCTGTAGAGTGATTTGAGACATCTTGACGATGTGATAGGTGCTCTATGAAATGCAAGATTATTATTATTATAACATGTGGATTTAGAAAATAGACTACATGGGTCCACTGGCAGTGATACATTTGATATTGAAACATATTAATATATTTGTACTGGATTCACAGTAGGTTAAAATAGGATTTACTAATAGCAATTCAAGGGCTGAAGTCAGAATTATGCATTCTGAATAGTGCACTGAATGTGATCATTTATATATGATGTTTAGTGGCTTTCACAAATTAAATGGTTGAGAACTATCATTTGCTATTATTGGCATTTCCTTAATTTATGCAATAAAAATCTGCTGGTATTGGGTATTGGCAATAAACACTAGTTTTAACTATAATTTGCCTATAAAATACACAGACACTGCACTTTATCCTGTGAAGCACTTTGAGATATCCTCCTGCTGTAAAAGGTACAATACCAAATAAAAGGATTATTATAATTATTATTATTAATGACCATTATTATTAAGAGATCAAAGAAACAACTGGCATGATACCAGATAAAGAAAATGTTCAACCATAGTTTTCTGCATGCTACAATCCTGATGTTAGCTGCAGTCACCTGCTGCTTTTCATGGGCTTGAGTGGTCAGCAGGGCAATTGGCCACAGGGATAGACTTGGACTTAGCAGAATTTTATTGCAAAAATTAAGGAAATGGTAACAATATTAAACAATAATTCTCAATCATTTAATGGGTCTGTTAAAACCAATGCAACAAATGAGCCTCTTGGGTCATCCTGTGACATGTGGCAACCATTAAGGGACATTGCCATGCAGGTATGTACTATGACAATGCTGAAACACAATAAGCTGGGACAAAATAGTAGTGCCTTTCCTCAAAGTGTTTTCAGAAGAAAGGGCGTTTGTTGCACAAAGTCAAATGAGAAACAGATGTGTGTCAATTCAAGGCAGGCTTCCAATAATCAAACTGCAATAAGACACTTCGGGATTGCATCTATCACTTGACTACTGTTTCCCAGTCCCATTTCGTGATTTTTGCCTTAAATCACAACATAACTAAAACCAGTTGAGTGTGGATTAATATTCAGTTCACACATTGCTCTTCAAGAGGTTTGAAAAAAGTAAGAGTTAATAATGATCAAATATTTTGACCAATTGTACTTTCATATAATTCTGGAGATAAATGAAAGCATAAATTGTCAGAACATGGTTCAAGCCTTTCCATTGTAGTTAAGGCTTGGCTCTCAGCCTGTGTTAATATTGGACTGAGGATAGCAGGGAAGATTTACAGAGTTAGGTGCTGAAGATCTAAGACTTCCAAAATTAATAATTTTATAGTGAAACAAACGTAGTTGCTCTTGTATACTTTTCACAGGCTATTTTCCAAATGTTTTCTGAAGCTGGATGCAGTATGTGCCGAAAGATTGATGAGATCTCAGTCTCACTGTTATCTTGACCAGACTGCAGACATTTAAACTGCTGTTTATATGTCAAGTACACACTGCAGTCCCCCTGTTTGCTTCTTATCATCAATTTAGCATTCTCAGTGTCTGAAGGAGACTGTGAAACTAAATAGGCTTTGAAAACAAATGGAAGGTAGAACTAGAATAAAATAGGAATGAACTGAGTGCACCAAATCCTGGCTTTGAGTCTGAAGCTGATGTCACGATATACTATACACAATGCATTATGCTCAAGCTACAGAGTCATAGATGGATACTGTCCAGTGGGATCCATGTGTTGTACAGATACTGTCTCACACTGATAATCATAGCACACATTGTTTATACAGCCAGTGCTAAAATATGTCACCACTTTAGTTGTATAAAAGTAGTTTCCTGACTACAGAATCCTCACCTTCCCCCAGGAATAAGAAACTGTTTTTATGTTTTTAAATGTCTGACATCAAAGTTATGAAACTAAAAGTTCTGCACAATTAGGAAACAGCTTGGTGTGCATCTACAGCACTGGACCACATCAGATTAGTGTTTTAAAGGGATATATATTGCCATTCCATTCTTCCTTGGAATTCAAAGTTTAATGCAGGTAAAAAGTTACATAGGAGTATAAGAAAGCAAAGAATAGGAAAAATATATTCAGTCCATCATTGCCTGCTACTTCCACACGACAGGCCATTATCAGTTGGACAACTGGTTTCATGCTTTGCAAACTTTATTGAACAAATTAAGGAGATGGTAGACTTTATTGGATAGATGAAGGAGATGAGAGCCCATCGTGGATTAATTTAACCTGATAATAATCCTTACATTTGGTATAGTGTGTTTCACATCAGGAAAATGCCACATAAGCGCTTCAACTGAAGTTGAGTGAATAGATGTTTTGTGGTTGAACGTGATGGAAAACGCTGCATAAGTACACTAATCAAACAAAATGTTGGTATATCTGTTGGTATAAATGTTGGTGTATCCGCACTCTTGTCATTGTCTTCTGAAGATGATAGCTCTATTCCAATTGATCCTTTCATTCTCGACTTATGCATATAACCTTCACTCCAGTTCCTGACCATATAGCTACCAAAATCATTTTTGAGGGAGCTAATTGACATAAGTCGTGAAATTCCAGTTAGTCTTAAGACTGTTATGAATGTTTACCATAAATTTAAGATTGCATCGAATTGTTCTTAAATTTGTAAGATGCTTCCTTTTAAGAGCTACAGAAAAATAGCTGCCAAGAGTGAATATAAGATGTTTTTTACTGTAATTTTGCCCAATCTTAAACTTTTAGCAGGCTAAGATTAGGGACATTTCGGGACATTTGTGTCAACAGCTATGACTGGTATTTTGTTCCACACACCACTTCACTTGGAAAAGAAACATTCTTCCAATTTGTACTTTAGGTTTGTGTTTGAATACTGCATGGGAATGACAGTGAATCTCTCATAATTTCCAAAACAATCTTCTTTGAAAAAATTCAAAAGCGATCTTGTTTCAATGCAGCAAAATCACTGGCTAATAACAAGACCATTTAATTAATGGAAAATGTCATTCATGACAAATGCATTCCAGAGCGCTTGTACCTTTGCTACAAAGAAACTCTGTTTCAGTACAAAAATTGTTGTGTGATTTTGTGCCACAAGGATTTTGCAGTGGATACAATGTGACATGTGGGTTTCTCTCTCTTCCGTGTGGGTGATGGAGTCGGGCGAGGGTGGGAGTGATGGGGGTCACGGAGCCTGGTGCGCAAGACTATATGGGTTGCAGAGTTTTGGATGATCTGCAGTTTGTGAAGGGTAGAGTTGGGAAGGCCAATGCGGAGGAAGTTTCCATAATCGAGCCTTGTCGTGGGTGAGGGTCTCAACAACCTGAAGGGTGAGGCAGTGGTGGAGTCTGGCAATGTTACGGAGGTGGTGGTAGGCAGTGCCGGTCATGGCGCGAATGTGGGGTAGAAAGGACAGTTCAGGGTCAAACAAGACACCCAGGTTCCTGACTGGCTTAGTGAGGTTGAGTGTGCAGCCGTGGAGGCTGATGCTGCCAGTGGCCGAGGTGCGGAAGCGCTGGCACCAGCCAAGCAGAAGCTACGACATATACAATAACTGACGTGCCCTAACTGGAGATGAAGAAGAATTGGTTGAACCACCAGTCATATCTCCAGACATTTTGCAGAAGGCATGTCCTTGATGGAATGCCAAAAATCCTACAATGTCTTAGTAAAGGGGGCCTAAGAATGCACTCAATGACTTTGTAATCAGTGAACATGGGCTAAATGCCACTTGCTGGAGAAGACAGTTCCTATCTATGCTACACATGTGATTTTGTCATTCGGTCTTATTATTGCACAGATACTGCTCCATGACTGAGAAAACCAGAGGATTACAGTGAAAATAGGTGTATTAGTGATGGGGAAAAAACGTCAATGTTGCACCCTCAATTATTCCATCTAAAATTAAAATGTGCAAACATTCTTTTGTAAAAATGGTTTTAAATGGTTATTTTTATAATTTGGCATCATTATCAATAATAAGATGTCTGCTGATATTGAGCAGCTCTGCTGCAAAACCTTTGTTTCATTGCTACAGTTTGTTGGTTAAAGAAAACAAAATAAATCTTCTGTCCTAAAACTGACATTCACCCAGATCCACCGCACCCCCCCCCCACCCCCACACACACACGCACGCACACAAGACACAATTAAGTTGTTCAATACTACAACTGTTTGGAATGCTTTCAATTCCTGTCAAGTAAACTTTAGTCTGTCAAAAACTGAGGGATTGTATCGGTGATGCTCTTTAAAGTGTATTTTTGGATCTGCTGCAGATGCATTTGTAAACCTTCACCATATCACTGACTCAAAGGTTTTGTTTTATATTGGTTGAGCTTCACACATCAAAAGCAGCAGTACATGTCCATCATCTAGATTAATAATGCTTCCTGCATGTTGTCCTGTGGTGCTTCACGGAGCTAAATGTCCGTGATAGTGCAACGTTCCAAATGTAGAAATGTTGCCACACAGACTTTTAATGAGACTATGGTGGCCTTGATTAATTCATGGCATGCTCTGCTGGATATTGGATAGGAGATGCCCATTTTGAGATTTAAGATATCTGTCATCACATTGACACGTCTGATGTTCCAGACAGCATATGTGGTCCTGGCAGAGAATCTCATCCCTGTCTCACAGTGGGAGATTTCAATGAGCAACTTGAATCCAAAAACAAGTAAATGGGAAACAATGAACCTGGGACTTTGTTGCTCCTTATTTTATCTACAAATTATTACAAAGAATCACCTTTTGTCTTCCCTTGTGATCTCATTGATCAAGAGCGCAGGCAATGGCACATGTTGAGACATTAGCCGTCTTCATTGAAAGAGTTCATAACAGATTAAAACTTGCAACGGTTCAGCTCCTGAAACTGATGTTTTCTCTAACATTTCCTTTTGTTACATCCATTAATAGTTGTAATGAATGTTTCAACTAGTTTTAGGCTACAGTCTGGAAGCTTGCACTGAATAAAACTCATAACCTTTAATCAGTGTCCTGTCTCTACAACAACAACAACAACAACAAGATTCCATTTATAGAGCGCCTTTCACGTCAGGAGGACGTCCCAAGGCGCTGCACAGTTGGGTCATGACCCGAGCAGGGGGGAAATGGTCAGGGTGAGGGAAGGGAGGGAGAGAGGAGGGGGGAAATGGTCAGGGTGAGGGGAGGGAAGGGAGGGAGCGAGGAGGGGGAAGAGAGTCGAGAGGGGAGCTGAAGGCACGGTCAAAGAGAAAGGTTTTGAGACCGGCCTTGAAGGAGGAAAGGGAGGAAGCAAGGCGAAGGCACTGGGGGATGGAGTTCCAGAGCCTCGGGGCTGAGAGGCTGAAGGCCCGACCACCGATAGTAGGGCGGTTGGGGCGGGGGACGTGGAGCAGACCGGAGCCAGAGGAACGGAGGGTACGGGCAGGTAGGTAGGGGGATAGTAGGTTGGAGAGGTAGGAGGGAGCAAGGCCGTGAATGGCCTTGTAGGTGAGGATGAGGATCTTGAAATCAATCCTCTGGGGGATGGGGAGCCAGTGGAGGCGAGCGAGGGTAGGAGTGATGTGGTCCCGAAGCCTGGTGCGGGACAGTACACGAGCTGCAGAGTTCTGAATGACCTGCAGCTTGTGGAGGGAGGTGGCGGGAAGGCCGGCGAGGAGAGAGTTCCCATAGTCCAGCCTTGAGGTGACAAAGGCGTGAACCAGGGTTTCAGCAGCGTGAGGGGTGAGGTAGTGCCGTAGTCTGGCGATATTCCGGAGGTGATGGAAGGCGGTGCCAGTTGTGGTGCGGATGTGAGGGAGAAAGGACAGCTCAGGGTCGAACAAAACGCCGAGGTTCCTGACTGGCTTTGAGAGGTGGAGAGTGCAGCCTTGGATGCTGATGGTGTCAGCGCCTGAGGTGCGGAGGCGCTGACGTGAGCCAATCAGGAGGGCCTCGGTTTTTCGCACGTTGAGCTGAAGAAAGTTGTCTCTCGTCCAGGACTCGATGTCGGACAGGCAGGCTGTCAGGACATCGGTGGTCGTGGAGTTGAGAGTAGAGGAGGAAAGGTAGAGTTGGGTGTCATCCGCATACATGTGGAAGTTAACCCCATGTTTGCGGATGATGTCACCGAGGGGGAGCATATAGAGGGTGAAGAGGAGGGGACCGAGGACAGAGCCCTGAGGGACACCACATGAGACAGTACGGGGGGTGGAGGAGAAGCCATTCGTTGAGACGAAGTGAAGACGGTGGGAAAGGTAAGAGCTAAACCATTCAAGGACAGTGCCTTGAAGGTTGAGGTGGGAGGACAAGCGGTGGAGTAGGATAGCGTGGTCGACCGTATCGAATGCTGCCGATAGGTCGAGGAGGACGAGGAGACAGAGGGAGCCCTGGTCACAGATAGTCAGGATATCATTGGTGACCTTGACCAGGGCAGTTTCTGTGCTATGAGCAGCACGGAAACCTGACTGAAGGGGTTCAAAAAGAGAATGGGTGGAGAGGAAAGAGCGCAGTTGGGAGGCGACAACTCTTTCCAAGACCTTGGAGAGAAAGGGGAGGTTGGAGATGGGCCGGTAGCTTGATAGCTGCGACGCATCAAGGGAGGGTTTTTTCAGGGTGGGCGTGATGATGGCAGTTTTTAATGGAATGGGGACAGAGCCAGAGGAGAGGGACAGGTTTATGATGTCAGTGATGTGTGGGGCAAGAAAATGGAGCTGGGAGATAAGGAGTGGAGTGGGGATGGGGTCAAGGGAGCAGGTGGTTGGTTTTAGGGATAGGATGAGTTCAGTGACAGAGGGTGGGGAAACGGGTACGAAGGTGTGTAGGGGAGGATGGGTAGGAGTCGGAGTGTGGGAGGGAAGGGGTGGGTGGTGGGTGGAAGTTGGAGGGGAAGTGACCGCGGAGCGGATTCCCTTGATCTTGGATTCAAGGAAATCCAGCATCTCCAATGGAGAGTATACAATGCTGAAGCATTCATTATAAATATGTGACGATACTGTCTCACTGGAAGACTAAGCAAGTCGGATCAGACCACTCTATGCAGCAAGTACTGCTTGAACCTTTTTGGATGAGGACGAAACTGACCATTTTAACTAATCAACTGCAGTCAAGAATATTAACGCATCAACATTTTTATTAAGGGTTTTGAAACAGTTCCTTTAATTAAATGCCTTGTTTGGTAAATGCAAGCACGATTCAAAAAGATATCTGCAAGGATCCCAGCTCCCAGTTCCATATTCTGCAAATGCAGAAGAAATAACCCACAGGCACTTAGGCCCTTGGGTGGGAATGAAGAAAGTGGTGTGTGATGTGCTATAAAAACATCGCACACCACATATTTCAACCCGACCAGAAAAATGAATGTGTTTAGATTCCAGCAGGGAACTGCAGGTTTGGTTACAATGGAAACTCCACAGGCTCCTGCAACAACAATAACAACTTGCATTTATATAGTGCCCCTAATTCAGGGTAGCGTCCCCGAATGCTTAACAGTGCTGGAACACTGTAAATGCTGGTAGTAGGGATTTGCAGCCCAGTTGTACACAGCAATGTCCCACAAACAGCCATGAAACAAATGATCCATATTTATTATGGGGATCGTTGGCCATGGCATCAAAGAAAGTCCCCAACCTCGCTCGCCCCACTATTGACGGGCGGGCGGGCGGGCCTTCTGCAACTCTGCCCCCACCCTCTGGAACTCCATCCCACAGCCCCTCTGCCTCACCCCCTCCCTTGTCACCTTCAAGACCTATCTCAAGACCCTCCTCTTCGACCATGCTTCCTACTTCTCCCCACTGTCCTCCACCACCCCCCGACCCCGACCCCCAGCTTGGGTCCGAAACTCTGTCTGTCCAGCGCCTTAGGACGTCCTCCTGACGTGAAAGGCGCTATACAATGTCATTTTGTTGTTGCATATTTTGTGGGCAAAATGCGGTAGTCAGTTGCCCACAGCAGTATCCCACAAACAGTCATGGATTGAGAGACAAATTTATTATTATTGTTTTTTTGAATGAATTATTATCCCCGGAAGACCAATCCTTCAATTGACTAACAACCAGGTTCCTACTTACTGCTAGGTAAATAGAGGTATGTGAAGAAGGAAACTTGCCCAACATTTCGCTCTGCCAGGAACTGAACCCATTGTGTCTCTGTCTCTGGTTACAAATCTGAGATGGCCCATGTTTACACTAAGTGCATACCTGAGCATTTCATTCTAGCCTTGCTGGGGTGGGTGGGAACAAGGACAAATTCAAAGTGATATGAGTACACTGGCAAATCCATCATTGCCTGAAGGTATGGAGTGCACATCAAAGGCTGCCTCTGATCTCAGAACAGGAACCAATTTACACTGCACTAATACAAGTATCATACTAGGGGGGTGGGAAAGCCTCACAAAGAAATGGTCAACTTCAGAGTGGGGGGAAGGTGGAGTCCAAACTGAGATCACCCAAGCACAAACACCACTATTTAATCTATTGCTATTAAATTAGTGCCGCCCTAAACCATATCAGTGATTGTAGCATTTATTGAGAAACAATCTTTATGTACAACTCGAAATGCAGCAGCCAATTGCGCACAGCAGTATCCCACAAACAGTTGTAAAGTGACCAAATTCTTTTTTAAAAGGGATTATTATCCCCGGAAAACGATCCGCCAATAGACTAACAACCAGGTTCCTACTTACTACTAGGTAAACAAGCGTGTGGAGTAAGGAAACTTGCCTAAGGTTTCGCCCTGCCTGGGAATCGAACTCAGGTCCTCTCGCTTGCGAGGCGAGTGCTCTAACCACTCAGCTCTAACCCTCCTCTTCGACCGTGCTTTCGATCTCCCTGCTTCCCCCCGGCCCTCCACACTCCCTGATCCCGACCCCCAGTTCGGATCCGAAACTCTGTCTATCCAGCGCCTTGGGACATCCTCTGGACGTGAAAGGCGCTATACAAATGTAATTTTGTTGTTGTTGGTGTACCTACAGGACTCCACAAAGATAGGTAATTTCAAAATCCTGTCCTAAAAGTGGCTAAACGGACTGACTTTATATAAAAAATTTAAGTAACTCTCACAGATAAGATACCCTTGAAAAAGGAAACTCCAGTCCCAGAATCTGTCCACCCCTGAACGCTTTGGTTTTCCAGGATTTACTTACCAATATATCCAGAAAGCAGCTTTTCCAAATGTCAGCGTACCCTCAGGGAATTACCTTACAGAACAATGAAGTCACCTCTAGCATGCCCACCATTGTTATTATTTTAAGGAGAGCTTGTAATTCAAACCTTTCAGAAAGAAAGCAGTTCGCTCACAGTCTACAGGAAACATTTAGTAAATTTTTCATTTCTTCATTTACCCAATTTATCCAGAGAATGATTATATTTTTCTGCATGAAGCTATTAATTATGCTTTCTTTTGCCTTTCTTATTATGCACTTATTAAAATGTATTTTCAGTAAACTCAAATCAACTGGATCTAATACATATGCCAGGCTAATCCAAGCATTGTAAATTCCACTTACTCAGACCACAGCATGAAATACTCCAACTCTTCCAAATCCACTGCATTCTAACTTCACAGCTCTCGACACAAACAAAGTTTTGTGTATGAACCTTACTCTTGCATAAAATAATGTAAAAACAGAAATTCCAGGATTTGCCAGCAATTTGCCATTTCGTTTCCATTCTGCTTGAAGTTTTCCACTTACTTCACATCAGAAGTTTTAACATCACATCTTTACACAATCCCCAAATGACAATGGTTGAAAGCAGACTTCTTAAAAAGGCAGCAACAAATTATCAGGTATCAATATGTATTTAAGAAACTCAGTTTAGTTTGTTCCTCTTACAAACCAGGCCACAATTAGTATTTAATGGGACCTCTATAACAAAGTCAAAACTCAACATTAGTTGAGGAACAAACTTTTTCTGAAAAGAAAGTTCTCAAATAAAGTTTTGTACTTACAGAATAACAGTCTGTGGTGCTACTTTGGGTATGTGATCCAGCATCAAATGCATACAGCGGACAGTGGTCCTGAAACACAGGCAGCGGCTCGGGCAGGAATGGGAGATTGTAGGTAAGAAGAGGACGAGGAAAGCTATGAAAAGGAAACATTTGTGTCCCATCCTGAGAGAGATCAGAGCAGTGGCAGCAGCGCTCAGAGCTGCAGAGACCAAACTAAAAGAGTGAGTGGGGTCTGGGCAAGTTTAACTCAAGCTATGCATCCAATCAGACCACAACCAGGATCATATTACAGCACACAGAGCAGAAAGAATCCAGCAGCTTTATCCACAAAAGACTGCCAGGATTGTGATACTCCTCGATTGGAAATTTATGGATGCAAAATCACTGTTATAATTGTTACATGACAAGGGAGTATCAGGATGATTTCTGAGAGAGTCGGGATCCAACCCACTTCTGAGCAGGACTTGTACACGAATATTCTTTATACTTCCTTAAGTAGATACATACTGTTTCCTATCCAGTTTTCAATGGATCAAAATTTATGTCAAGTTTAAATATTTAATTTAGCTTGGTATCAAAATCCTTGTGTAGCACATTAACACATCAAAACATTTCTCTGTAAAGTGTAGTGACTGTGTATTTTTGTTGACAAATGCAGGAGTCAATTTGCAAACAGCAATGCCCCACAATCAGCCATGAAGTGAATGATCAATTTTATTTGGGGTGCTGTTGGCCTGGATATAATTCCTTTTTTTGAACAAGATTTTAACGTCCACCTGAACAGGGAGAATGGACTTTGTTTAACATTTCCTCTTGAAGGACAGCACCTCCGATAATGCAGTACATCCCAGCACTACTATCAGCCAAGAGTATGAGCTCAAGGTCCTGACATTGAACTCAGAGACGAGAGTATTACCACCAAGCCAGGCTGACACCTGGTATCTGAAATTGTAGGTTGGAAGCATTAAGTGTTGTGAGAATGCTTCCTTGGCTCTGTCTTGTTAAACAGATAAAAACTGTATATTCATCCAAATGAGAAACAAATGCTGTGTTGATACTGCATGTTTGGTGGTGACTTGTTGCCATCTGCCATTAATTCACCACCAAATGTGTAGTATCAATGGGGAGTGGAGACTGGGAATTGCATTGGGAGGAGGTATTTGCAGGAACATTGCAATTCACAACCATGCAGTACAAATTCAACAGCTGCATGCATTTTGGTTGTTCTAATGTGGGCTGCATATGCTTCTTCCCCGTCCATTGAACTTTTGGCATTTTGCACAGATTCAATTCCTTTTAACATACATGTATATATTACTTTGAAAAACAATTGCAGAACATAAAAATCAAGTGTGGGTGTTGGTGGGAGGGGGGAGGAGCAAAACAGCTTCAGTTGAAAGCAGTGTAGGGTGGGAAACATAAATCTGCCTTTCTGCTCCACAATGTTATACTCCTGGGAGTGAAATGACTTTTCTCCCAGCTGCACATATTCAGGGTAACACTGCACAGACTCTTACTTATTCTTGATAAATGTGCAGAAGAGAAATATGATCCACTTCACCTACATTGTAAGACTTTCAGTAATAACAGTAATTAAAGTATGTAATAAATAAAAATAATAATAATCCTTGCTTTGATAATACCATTTTTCATGTCAGGAGTCAGTCACCTCACAGAACTCCCAATGTAATGTGTAGTGACTGTGTACTTGTAGGCAAACTTGGCAGCCAGCTTGCGTAAAGCAATGTTCTACATAGAGCAATGAAGTGAATGACCAATTATATTTGGAAAATTATTTCTCAGGGCACTGGGAGAAACTCCTTTCTCTTTCCAAATAGTATCATGGGATCTTTAACATCCACCTGAACAACTAAGATTGGGCCTCGGTTTCATTTCTCATAATGAAAATAATAATAATTCTTGCATTTGATTTTGTGCCTTATCGTGTTGTCAGAATGTGTCAAAGTGCTTAACAGGTTATTGCTATAATGATCGTATTCTGTAGGTGAAGAATGTATACTATATACATAAACTGGCAGGACCATTTTCGTTTCAATTTTAAGACAGCACAGAATTGTAGAAAATTCTTCAATTCAGTCTTAATTTGGAGGTCCTTTTTTATTAAGGATGGCATAGGACCGAGCATCCAAATTAACACTGACTTAAGAATTTTCCAAAAATTTGCACAATTTTTAACTTCAAAACAATATGGTCTTACAGCCTAAGACATGGCAAGATTTCAGACCTCCAATACATGTCATTCGATGAAGAATGAATGGACTCTCTAAATGAATCAACTGTGACACCTATGTTCGGCAGAGAATAGAATTAACAAACCCTTGAAAGTGTAAACATCTTTTCATAATAAAATAATAATAATCCTTGCATTTGATACAACGCTTTTCATGTCTTCTAGATATCTCAAAGCGCTTCACAGAATATACTGTAAAGTGAATTGACTGTATATTTGTGGGCAAAACGCAGTTTTAACATATTTGTTAGTTACACACTGATTTCACACATAATAATTTCCTCCTGTTTAATATGGTCCATTCAATATTGTTATCAAAAAGGGGAAGAATCCGATCTGTAAAGAAGTTATTGTGTGGTTCTGAATTTTCCAATTTATTTGGTTATAAAAGTTTTTTCTGTATTGTCCCAGTGGATGTTAAGAGTTTTGCACTTGAATGCATTAATAAATACACAATTTATGCAGAAAGTAATGCATATGAAGACGTTAATTTGTTTTGTTGTATTCAAGTTTTCTAATTTTCAAGAGCTACAGAAATCAGTATTTATTGTGTTATATTGTGTATAATCTTCAGCTACTACCAAATTATAATCAGAATACTTGGCCAGTTTGTAATGCGCTCTGCATTCATAGGGCAAAGAAACACAACCAACTGTGAGAGATGTTGAATTGTGTCATTTAGGTGTCACCCTTGCTCAGTTGGTAGCAGAGTTGTTTCTAAAGTTGTGGATTCAAGCCTCGCATCTCTAGTTGAGCTCATAGTTCCAGGCAGACACTCCAGTGCCATCGACCAGATGTGCAGTTTGAAATTTAGCTCAGTGCCCAGCAGACTGCCAATGTGCTGTGGCCTGAACAAGCAGCCAGGAGGCTGTTAGAATGAATACCAGTGGCTGAGGTCCTGGCAAAGTAAAGCTATCAGGAAATATGGAGAAAAAAACAGTAAATAGGATTACATGACCTGACATGATTAGTTGCAGAAATGGCTCAGTGGGCTGAATGACTCCTTCTGCTCTATGTATCTACTATGAGTTAGATGTCTTGTATTTTGCATTGAGATTAATAGTAACATTGTAGTATTTCAGTGATTCTGGCTAACCATCACTGCATGGAGTGGGGTTCAGGCTCAAATTCATGTTTGATAGGCATAGAGGGACAGAATTTCACTTGGATTCAGATATGCTTGACATCCTTAGTGTTTCAGGTCATCTCAAATGTGGCAGATTTGTAATATCAACCTTAGGTTTGAGGACGGGTTTCATTAAGTTATTTTAAGAACAACAGAAAAACAACTTCAAAGTTCAGGCAGAATTCAACAATTTGTCGAATTCTGGAAGCTCTAAAATATTAAGAAAATAGAGCAAGTCTAAACCTAGGTAGAATTTCTCACCAGATACAAGTTTAATCCTTTCTGGAGACAGACGAGGGTCAATAAGAACTGAGTCACCTGGATGTTCATTTCTTAGAATTACCGGACAAAAAAATTGACTGGTTTTGTTATTTTGTTTTCATCGCCTTGGGACGTCCTTCTAATGTGAAAGGAGCTATATAAATGTAAAAATGTAAAAATAATTGTTATTCCATCAAAAATTCTATATATTCATTGGAGCCATTTTTAATTTGCCAAATTTTTCTAAGTCTACATTTAATTTGAATTTACTAAAACAGCAGTAGTAATAATAATAATCCTTGCATTTGATATAGCACTTTTCACGTCTTCGCGACTTCTCAAAGCGCTTCACAGAATATGCTGTAAAGTGAATTGACTGTATATTTGTGGGCGAAACGCAGCAGCCAATTGCACACAGCAGTGTCCAACAAACATTCGTGGATTGAAAATGACCAATTTATTTTTGGTTTTTTTGGAGAGATTATTATTAGGCGTGTAGAGTAAGGAAACTTGCCCAAGGTTTAGCCCTGCCTGGAAATGAACCCAGGTGTCTCGCCTGCAAGGCGAGTGCTCTAACCACTGAGCTACAGGACTCCACCAGTACAGTACCAGTAACCAGTACATCTACAGCTCCCAGCGGGTCAATGAAGGACTGCATATATGTAATTGGTTTTACAGTCAATTAACCTCTGCTTCATACGCAACAATTTCATTAATAGTGTTTCATTTTAAGAAAGCTCCTCCCCCCCACATAAAGAATGACTGTAATATAATGAATATACATTATAAATCCTCACCACAATATTGTGGGGAAAAATAGTAATATTGACTGTCTTACTGGGGAATCATCCTCGTGAGGTACTCGTTCCTCTGGGTCTACAATAATACTTGTGCTGGGACCCCGAGGAAAGTGTACTATAATAATGAGGCCCCATCAGATTTTTATAGCATTAATTGGGTTATGCCTTTGAATGATCATTTATAACTCTCTTCAAATTTAGATTGTTAAGATAGCATGTATCACCATAAGAAGTAAGAAAATATTTGCACAATGCAGTGCTATTTACCACACTTTCTTTGAATATTTTGTCTTAAGATCATAAGCAAGCCGTAGAACACAGTTGGAATGCTGTGTGCTGATGTAGTTCAGAAAACGCATGATCTAAGCAGATGATTCTTACCTTTAGGCTCAGTGCTCTGGATTTAATAGTCAGTGGGAGGAGTTTAATAATTAACATGGAGACAGTTACAAGTGCCGAAAAATTTACAACCGAGACTGATCTCAGTTGTAAATTCTTTGGCACTTGTAACTGTATAGCCATAGGGCTCCACAAGGCTAAATTGGTGCAATGTGACTGTGGAGAAAAATGAAGCTGTAACTTTTGTAAACCGTAATAATAATAATAATCCTTCATTTGATATAGTGCCTCCTCGCAGACAGGTACTGGTTATTTTATGCAGCATGCATACTACATACTTTTGAAGTCAGAATTGGCATGATCTTGACAGAAACTTGCAACCAAATGGAGATGTAATCTAAACTGGAGCTATGATGCTCAGGTCATTTCATGAGCAAAGTGATTCACACTTACGTGGTAAATGCATGGTGGATGGTAAGAGAGGAGCAAAAGGTTCCTTCCTCCAGCCATGATATAATAGAATGGCAGAACAGGCTCAAGGCGCTGAATGGCCTACTCCTGTTCCTCTGTTCCTGTCCTTGTTTTGATTTTCAGATCCCTCTATCTCTGCATAACTGTGCAGTCTTCTCCAAACCCAGGTGCCTGTCCATAACCTTTCCTCTCCTGAATTTGCTCTACTGCTTGTTCCTCACTCCTTTTATCCCACTATCGGTGTCAAGTCTTCAACAACAACAACAGCAACTTGGATTGAAATAGCGCCCTCCACGCCGGACGGCCACTGCTCTCTGGATCGCTTTTCCACAAACCTTTCACATTTGACTTGTGCAATGGCCTTCAACAACCTCTTGCAAATGTATCCCTTTGATTACCTGGGATCAACACAACCAAACTCCTTCAACGAGCCTCGCCTCCATGCTCAGTGACCCTCAATATTATATGAAGCCTTTTAAGAAGCTTATCCTACATGAAAAACACACTATAAGTGATAGTTGTTATTGTTAATTTGTGTCACAATGGTACATTGCATAAAAGATATCCTGCATGTGTTCCAACGCCGTAGGAAATATAGGAAAACAGGAACAGGAGGAGGCCCTTCAACCCATTGAACTTGTTCCACCAATTTTAGATTTTGGCAAATCTTTTAATCCCAATGCTCTGCCCTTTTTCCATTAACTTTATAATACCTCAACTACCTAAGTATCTATCCTTATTGATTCCACTGTTACAATTTTCTGGGGCAGAACATTCTACATCTTCAGAAATCCTGTGTGTGAAGAAATGCTTCCTGACTTCAGTTCTAAACATCTTTGCTCTGATTTTAAGGCTATGGCCCTTGTATAACGGATCCCGCCAACAAAGGGAAGAGTCATCCAGTATCCAACCTGCCATTTCCTTTCAATAGTTTAAATACTGCAATTGAGTCACGTCTTAACCTTTTCTACTCTAAGGAATATAACTAGTCTATCCAACTTCTCAAAATCAAACTATTTGCTCCTTGTCACTTATTGCTAATATCTTTATGAGAGACTGTCTTGAAATGCTATTCAACCACTGCTGCTGCATATGGATTACTAAAGCAATGGTATTTCACAAAGCATTTATCATTTTTTCCAAACTCTTGTGCATAGAAAAAGGACACGACACCACACAAATTTTCCCAGCTTCAGCATCCACCGATTAATATTCAAACACTCCACATATAGCACAATTAACATGCCATTAATCTTTGTTCACCATCACCAGACTTACAAGTGCAGTGTTGAATATTTAATTATTCTGTGATCACTGGTCATGGAAGGTCACTTCAAGACTAAGAAAACATACGTGTGGGGACAAAAAGGCTTTGTGTGCTGTGAAGTACTGGGGAAATTCAACACTGATTCTATAGTTTCATGAAGCAAAGAGCATTTGTGATCTGCTTCACAAAACAATTACAGTAAATCCCTAGCTTGCTGGACTCGGGGCATACAGAATTCGAACCTAGCCAGACCAGGCTCGGAACCGAAAAATTAAAAAGAATTTCTGCGGGACGTCGGGTGGACTGCCACCAGCTCACACTCCTAGCACGTGCCAAGTAGTGCAGAGCAGCCCCACATAATTTTTTTCCCCACCTCATCGTCTTTGCTAGATTTCATGGTGGCCAGGGATATCGACTTTGATTCAAATTGTTTGAATTCCGTGAGCAGAAGCTAGCTTGTTCGTGCTTAAAAAAAAGCACAGTGCCAAAAAAAGCCGGTGAATGCTGGGGCTGCTATTGTAACTACACAATTTCGCCCACAAAATATAGTCAATTCACTTTACAGTATATTCTGTGAAGCGCTTTGAGACGTCTCGAAGATGTGATAAAGCGCAAATGCAAGGATTATTATTCTTACACAACCAGAAATTCTGGCTCACCAGACTGGATCTTTCTTCCATTAGTCCAGCCAACAGGAAGTTATCTGTATTGTACTTTGTGTGTTAACACAGAGTTTGAGGCAGCAATATAAAGCAGCTTTGCACTTTAAAGATTTACTCTATTTCTCTGCAAGAAATTAATGTTAAAAGGTCATCCAGATTTCATTCATAATTCTGACCAAAATTAGTAAGATTAAGTCTTCATATTGCAATATAATAGTTGTGGTCCTGGAGGGAAAAATGAGACTTTTCATAACAGATTTGATGTGACAATCATTACATCAAATCTGATATGAAATGATGCATTTTGGAAACACTTGTGTGCACTCAATTCCGTATAGTAATTTTTTAGAAAAGACTAAATTATGCAATGTGCAAGATGATGTTAGAAATTGGACTAAATCGTTCAAAGGAATTGAAACAATGTCAATATAATTTTAGCATGAGTCTGAACCACCAGAATAGGAGACCCAATGGGCAGTTTAATATTTCATCCAAAAAGTCGGCATCTCCAGAAATCCATCAATTCTTGTATCACTGACACTAACTTTTATTGTAAAGGTAAATCGTTCCAGGATTGGGATTTTTTTCCAGTGAATCAATTCCTTGAGCAAAGTCCATTTCCAAAAAATCTCACGGAGTCTCCCATGTTGACAGTTAAAGAATGTTCCTAGTGCAGCACACATAACATCTCTTTTTCTGTGTTTTTTTTTCTTAGTTCTTAATCAAAGAGAAAAGAACAAAATGGGATCAGTAACCCTCTGATGCTCTTGGGTTTCTCACTGGCTGTGTTTGTGTCTATAAACCTAGTAACCCCACCTGGAGCACATTTGCTCTCTCTCTCACTCTCTCTCTTCCCTTTAAGTTTCTCCTGTTACCTTCTGAGCAGATACTGTTGGGTATGAATTAATGACTGGCCTTAACTCTTTGATAACTTGCACAAAAAACTGCTTTTAATCTAATTACCCTAGATAGAGACCATCAGTGGATTATTCAAGCATGTCATTACAGCACATCTAACTCCATTCACACCCAATATCCACAAATATATCTCCAATGAAGTTTGCTGGATAATGAACAGAAGCAGGAGCCATCACTTTTTGGAAGATTTTGCACTGTTTAAGACATTTTGAGTCCATGGGCTCTTTAACAGGCTTTTTGTGTTGCACTGATGCCACCTGGAGTGCAAATATAATGTGAAACTCCTTGTACAGCAAAGCCAAGTAAGATTATACCATGAATAGCAGAAACATTTACTGAAACAGAATCTAGACTAAGAATGCTGACCAAATAATAATGTGGTCACTCAATCCACGACTGTTTGTGGGACACTGCTGCCGCGTTTCGTCCACAAAATACACAGTCAATTCAGTTTACATTATATTCTGTGAGGCGGTTTGAGACATCTCGAAGATGTGATAAAATGCTATATCAAATGCAAGGATTATATTATTTCAGTGTGGCGGTTTGAGACATCTCGAAGATGGATAAAATGCTATATCAAATGCAAGGATTATATTATTTCAGTGTGATACTGAAGGATTGTTGGATTGCTGGAGATGCCAACTCTGGATGAAATGTTAAACTGCCCATTGGGTTTCCCATTCTGGTGGTAGAGGCATATGTTTAAAAAATGTCTTAACATTGTTTCAAAGAGCGAGAAGTTCTCGAGGTGTTGTGGAAAATAATGCTCCATAATCTGAATTCAACAAAAGCCAGCCTCAGAAGTCATTCCGATCAGTGCATTTTTGGGACATCAAGCCACAATTTTGCCACCACACTTGCTCTGGTTCAAATAACAATTTATTATATCAAGTGCTTTGTGATGTAGTAAGTGTTAAGTCTCTTTATTATCATTTATTACTAGAAAGTTTGCTAGTGTCAAGTGTACGACTATTGACAAGCATAGGAATAATCAATAGTTTAATTGAGGAAAGGGAACCTGAATTAAAAAAATCTTTGAAGGTTTGCCTCTTAAACGCTTTTTAGTGCTTCCAAAGGTAACACTGCCCTCTAAAGGTAGAGTGCTTCATCAACCATTAGGAGACGAGTAAATTCAGTTCATTTTCTGAACAGAAAATGGCTAGATTAAAATAATATAATAACAGTAATCATTGTACTTGATACAGCTACTTGTCGAAATGCCTCAAAGTGCTTCAGAGGATTTTACTATAAAGTGTAGTGACTGTATTTGAGGGCCAATAAAGAATCATTAGTAATAATAATAATAATAATCCTTGCATTTGATATAGCGCTTTTCACGTTTTCTAGATGTCCCAAAGCGCTTCACAGAATATACTGTAAAGTGAATTGACTGCATATTTGTGGGTGAACGTGGCAGTCAATTGCGCACAGCAATGTCCCACAAACAGTTGTAGATTGAAAATAACCAATTTATTATTGGTTTTTTTTTGGAGGGATTATCATTAGGTGTGTGGAGTAAGGAAACTTGCCCAAGGTTTCACCCTGCCTGGAATTGAACTCAGGTCTCTCACTTGCAAAGCGAGTGCTCTAACCACTGAGCTACAGGACTATAGCATGAGGTGCTTTACAATGATGTGAATTTTTTTAAACTTCTTAAGATGCAAAAAAACAGCTATTGTTACCTTTGAGACACAATAAAACCTAGCTGAGAACCAAAAAACCTGTCACCAACTGGAAAAATGCCTCTTCGTGAAACCTGTCATGGCTATTCAAACACAATTTACTGGGCGTTGCCACCACATAGTATAATAGTAATAATATATAATAATCCTTGCACTTGATATAACGCCTTATCACGTCTTAGAGACATCTCAAAATATCTGTCCTTTCAGGACTTTTAGAATATCACAGTGGCATGAATGTTGGTGGAAGGCAGTTACTAACATAAATGCTTATATAATAATAATAATCCTTGAATTTGATATAGTGCTTTTCCCGTCTTCTAGACGTCTCAAAGCGCTTCACAGAATATACTGTAAAGTGAATTGACTGCATTTTTGTGGGCAAAACGCAGCAGCCAATTACTTTTCATTCAAAGACCTTCCTGTCACAAAACCTCTCATGGCATTGTTGCTGCAACCATGCCCTGTGCTCTCACCTCAACCTAAAATGCTTGGCTATGTCCTCTCGACATGAACGACACTATATAAACTTAAATTGTTGTTGTTGTAAAATAGTACACCTGGAGATTGAACCTTTTTACTATGCTCCTGAGCATACAGTTTAAGGGCACGTAGGTGAACCGATGAATCTAACCCACGGCCAACCTTGTTGACCCTGTCAGTCTGAGTAGCAGATTAAATGAACTTAAAAACTCCCTTTACAATGCACAACAATTCTGCTGCTCCCCATACCTTTGGTATCATGACACGGGCTGCTGTCCCTCAATATGATCTACATGAAATACAATTCTCTCCTGAACAAGTTATCCCTTTGTTTCTGGACTGCCTGTTTTCGAGCAATAAGGTAGAGGTCTCATCTTATCCCTGCCATGGGCTAAATATTTGCTTTAAAAATTCCAGACACATACCAGGACCTCCTGTACTAACATTTGCACATTTCTGCCCTATTTCTTTTATTGTGTAGTTCATCCTCACCATAAAAATAAGCTCCAGGTTCAGATCTTTTTCATCCATGATAGTAGTTGACGGATTTAATACTCTCAAGCAGATTCTATCTTGTTCAAAAAATACCTCTTTCTACCTGAGTGAAGTCTGTCTGCCAGTTCCTGGGGAAACCTGAATTATGAGGCCAAGTGTGTTGCGAGCAGTGAGCCGTCTGATATAGATTATGCTGATAATCCAAAGCACAATGTGCAGCCTTCAAGAAGTCAGGCAGCAGCAGGTTGGTTTCCAGACAGGAACATAAGATGTTCTTATCACAGTCTGAATCTAAGAAAATTCTTTGCTATAAATGTAGTGAGTCTATCATCCCTTCTTCTGATCTATGAAAAAAAGATTCACTGATTACACGTAGTCCCAGTTGGACCATCGTAAGTGTGAGCAGAAACTTTGCTTAATCTGGAGCACATAAGTAGGCAATGGGATGTCTACGCGGAAACAGACGATACACAAAGGTCATGGATATCATATAGTTAATTTTAGCCTTATTGTCAGGGTTAATGATAATCGTTGCTCCTCATCACATTATTGAGATGTCTCCGAACACCTCACAGAAGTTACTGTGAAGCCTAGTGACTGTGTACCTGTAGGTGAACTTGGAAGCCGATTTGTGCACAGCAGTGTCCCAAAAACAGCCATGAAGTGAATGACCAATTTTATCTTGGAGCTTGTTGGTCAGGACAGGGAGAACGATAACGCACAATAAAGAGATCTTGTTAGAGTGTTTCCTAAAAACACAGTAGAATCTTAACTTGAGTTTTGGAAGATGTGGAAGTTCTGTGAAGACTCACTCATTAGAAGAGTTAGTCAATCAGAAAAGCAAAAGTTATTTCAATGATGACGAGGAGCACAATACAATACAAAATTACATTTGTATAGGGCCTTTCACATGGGAAGACGTCCCAAGGTGCTGGACAGTCAGGGATTTGGACCCAGACAGGGGGGAGGTTGGGATCAGGGATGGTAGGAGGGCAGCCAAAAGCACGGTCGAAGAGGACCTTGAGACGTGCCTTGAAGGTGGCAAGGGAGGGAGTATGGTGAAGAGAGTGTGGGATAGAGTTCCAAAGGGTGGAAGCAAAGAAGCTGAAGCACACATCCAAAGTGGGTTCCACCACAAGTGCAATTGTGAAGGACACATCTGAGCAGGGCTAGTGCAACTCCAAGATAAGTGATATTTCAAAAGTGATTTGATAAAGCCACCATTCGATCTCAAAGATCAAAGTTACGTCAGTGTAATTGACTGAGTTACAGAGGCTGTATGATGGAATTTAATACACATAAGAAAGCCTTGAGCTCCCTAACTATTAAAGGGTGCTATCAGGGAGAGCTGGATGGTTGAAAGGCACATGTGGGTGAGTGAGGTGTTGCAAGATACTTGAAAATTACTTGATTCAAATGTATGTCTGGAGAAAAAAAATGAACTATTTGGAATAAAGTTGGAGTTGAAAAGTAGAATTGAAAGATTATTCTGATAAAAGGAACATCCTTCTGAGTACGTCTACTGTTGTATATAAGAATGGTGTACAATTTGGGCGTATTTTACTTGATTTTCTCATTTCATTCTCAGCAAGATATTCCATTCCAAACATTTCTGTTATTTCAACGCATTAAAGAGTGATGATAGCTCTTTTAGAGAAACTACACAGTTAAACTGTGTGTATACCCAGGCCAGTTTCAAAGGAAAGCTCGTTTCAAGAGATTTACGAATTTATGCAGGCTAATTAACCACAGTGCTTAGGGGAAAACCAATTAGAAAAATAGAATCCGACATCTATTAAAATAAAGCCCACAATGACACTATATTCTTATTTGATGTGGGACTTGACTGTACTCCTTGTGGACTTATGTGTCCAAAGATGCCTTGCTGCATGTGCCATCTTAGACTGGTTGTGGTGGATCAATGATCGATTGTCGCTGGCATTACAGTTTCAACAGATATGGAAAACTTGTTATTCGAGGATATACACAGAATCATAACAACCAAAAAAATGCAAAGCCACCCAGTGCCACTTCAACCTTACCTGGTGCTAACTGCAGCCCTTCCTGTGCAATCTATACATCTGCAAAAGCAGGTACCTCTCTCGATCCAACCTGTAAGACAGAGAAAGCCTGGAAGGTGTCGAGACATTTCTCACGATTCAGCAACCAAGTGATCACACAGTGTTCTGATTGGGAATTCCACTGTCCCATCTACCTTTGACATGTGGGTAGATATATATGAAGTAACCTCTGACCATTGAACATGTTGACCTACAATGTGCAGAAGTAAAAGCCTGCGACTCCAGAAAGTGACAGCGCTAATAATTCCTTTACTACTGCCTTTACAGGGATTGATAACAGGGCAACCCCATTATAATGTGATTGTCTGGGTCCTATATCTCAAACACGCATTATAACAGTGTGTGTAAATGGCTAACTACTGGGCCAAAGGTCACTGCTGACATTACTTTCTGTGCAATTAACATGCATGCAGTATGCCACTGATCTCACTTCCTACACGCTGCACAGGGTGTTCAGGAAACGATATAAGCAAAGGTGAACTGCTGACCTGGAAGATTAGCCTTTTTTTAAGCACAGGATGCCAGCTAGTCACCACTGAAAAAATAGGTGTATTTTGCATCTTGTATGATGGACTTATGTTCTAAACGAACCCTTGAAATGTATAAGATTCATCATTCACAATGAAGCTTTGATGAATATGTGCATGCTCAAATGTTTAGTTAATTCATCAGTGCTTCCCATTTTGGTTGATTTAAGTAAACAAGGATTTAATCATCTTTGCAATTGTAGTTTTTGCTGTCTTTTTTATTTGAACTGCAATTATGGGCAGATAAATCATCACAATTAGTCTGACTGTATATTGCTCAATGTTTCTCTTGTTCAATCTCTTTGATAATATGCCTTTCCACAAATGTAATAATCCTTGCATTTGATATAGTGTCTTATCATGTCAAAACATCTCAAAGTGCTTTACAAAGTTTATCTGTAAAGTGAGTGACTGTGTATTTGGTGGCTTATAGGTTTATTATTCACAGAGAAGGCTCTAAATAAATCCCTAAACTCAATGCTGCCCAAAGCAACAAACCTTTTTCTCATTATAACAAAGGGTTATTGAAAATGTGCAGAAACCAGTTTGAAGGAACCCTAAGGAATTTCAAGAACCCTTGAGAGGATGCCAAGCAGTTTCACAGACAGTACTGTTGGTAAAGGCTGATGCAGCAAATTTTCTTAGGTCCGTCAATAACAACTGGAATTTCTCTTGTGCAACCTGATGAGTTGAGGAGCTAACAATAAACACCCCAATGAGCCTCAGTAAAGTACTGGTTGAGTTGCGAACTAAGTTAGCCCTCAGAGTGGAACTGATTCTGATTTATCTGAAGTTTTATCCGGTTAATATAGTGGAGTCCATCTTGTCCCTGAGGAAGGATTCCTTTCGCCAAGTTACATGGATGTTGCACCAAGATTGATTCACCTTACTTGATTTTATTTTGTCATAAATATTTTGGGATTTTTCCTACCTATGGTGCTTTTTNGGTTCTCTGGGCATCAAAATCAAATGTGAAAGGAATGCTAAAAACAAAAATTCTGCAGGTCTTGGAATGTGTAGTAGAAGTACTACAGTGTAGTAGAAATGTCCACATTTTCCATAGGTGCAGTTTTGATACATTTATTATGATCAGCACCAGCAGATTGTTATAATCTACGACTTCCATTATTTGAGTAAATGTGCACCCACAAAACACACAGTGACTGCATTTTACAGTATTTTTCTGCGAGGTGCTTTGGGGCATCCTTCCGACATGAAAGACGCTATATCAAATGTAAAGATTATTATAAATCTATTTGAATGTTCAGATTCAATGGAATACAATCTGCCTTCCTTGAACATCACACAATGACACTTCAGTGTTCAGATCTCTACCCATCATGTTCCTCAACAGAAATTGAACTGGGGAAGAGGTCAGCCCACAAATTCATGTAATCCCCCTTGTATAGGATCCGAGCATCCGCTATTAAGATCATGGACCTTGATGTTCTTGGTTAGTAATATTTACTCAACTGTAACTGTGCACTACTCCAGATACACCACAACCACAGTACATTATTCCATATTTGTGTGTGTATGTGCATGTGTCAGGGTAGAAAATAAAACTCTAATCTGAATATCACTGACAATCTGCAAATACTCCTCCACGGTTCTGAACAACTGCTGGCCTTCATCAATAGTGGTCCTACTCGAATAAATGCAATTGTAAATATATTGCTCAACAAACTGATTTAATCTTCCCACAGGATTTTTCTTTAACTTTATTGCATACATTAGATATCATATTAATTTAAATTCTTGTAAAAAGTTACATTGCACATACAATTTTATTGTGGACGGTGGCAATGTTATTTCCCTATCCTCGCTAATTTCCCATCTCATTTTTCCTTTCTATGAGGGTTCAATTTCATGGGCAACAGTCCTCTGCCGGTACCTTTACCCAAGGGACCACTAAACAATGGGAGAGCTTGAGGTTACGTTTTTAAACCAAGGCATTGTTGAGCCAGGAAAGGAGGAAGGTTAAAAAATAGTTGACAATAAAATCATGGTAGATGATCCAAAAACAATTTGTAGTATGTTTCCCTATTTTTTCCAGCTGTCCAAATTTCAAGTACATTCAGTCCATATCTCCAGTAAACAAATGGATTGTCTACTCAAATATCACTGACAACTATGACGCTCCTTAGTGTTTATATGTGTGGAGTCCTGTAGCTCAGTGGTTAGAGCACTCGCTTTGCAAGCGAGAGACCTGAGTTCAATTCCAGGCAGAGGGCGAAACCTTGGGCAAGTTTCCTTACTCCACACAGAGCCTAATAATAATCCCTCCAAAACCAAAAACAATAATTAAATTGGTCATTTTCAATCTACGACTGTTTGTGGGACATTGCTGTGCGCAATTGGCTGCCGCGTTTGCCCACAAATATACAGTCAATTCACTTTACAGTGTATTCTGTGAAGCGCTTTGGGAAGTCCTCCCAACGTGAAAAGCGCTATATCAAATGCAAGGATTATTATTATTATTATATACTCTCAAATAGAATGCATTCCTCTAAATGAGAACTGACAAAACTGATTGTGTACTTTCGAATGTTGCTCAGATAAAGCTTGGAAATAACAGTGTGAAAATAGCACAAGCCAATATACTCCTGGGCTGCTCTGTAAAAGTTCCCTTTGATCTTGGCAAGAGCTTATTTACAGCATTAAGCAACTAACAAAATGCAAGTCTCTCATTCACTTAGCTTTCTCAGTATTGTTTCGCACACAAATATACATTCAATTCACTTTACAGTATATTTTGTGAAGCACTTTGAGACGTCCAGAAGACATGAAAAGCACTATTTCAAATGCAAGGATTATTATTATTGTTTAATTCACAGTTGTGTTTATTTTTAAATGGACTATTCATAAGACAGACATTAAGGAATGATTACTGCAACAGAGTTATGATAAAGCGTATGAATTTTATTGAAAAATATTTTCCCAATGATCACTGTATACAGAAGCAATCAGTTATTTATTCAAACCGATTTTCATAGAACTACTACTGTGAGTTTATTATTAGTAATTCTATAAAAGGAAACAAACTTAAACCACATTTTCAACAGCAAAGTAAACGCTTCTAAACATGAATTCATATCTCGACCAAAACGTTACACAAAATTACACACCTATGAAAATACATCTATTGCTTGTTTAGCTACTGTTTTTAATAGATCAATTGATAGTGCAGAAAAAAAGTTCCCCCTCCCCCTCCCCCCAACATGTCTGTACAAAAGTTTAATATTTACCTGAATATCACTCCATCGATGTATTATCACCAAGATCACAATCCACCCTGGATTTATAATGCTGGTACATCATTATAACCTATTGTACACAGTATCAATAAAAGATCAGTCAGTGCCCTCTCGCAGAGTTGTACACGTAAACAGTACCTAAAGATTCAGGAGAGGCGCAATGGAGCAGAGGCCTACAGTAAGCACATCATTGGCTATGGGGTACTGTACTAACCTGCTTAACAATTCTGACAATTTGGCTACATGATCCTCAAGGTCCCAGAGAGTTTGGTTTATTGGGATACCTACTATCCCGAAAATAATTCCAAAGCGACATTGAGATAACTGTCATTGTTCTCACACTGCAAGAACAAAAGTTCAGAAAATATAGTCGTAATGCAACTTTTTGTCAAAAAGCTTAAACATCTTGGCAAACAAGTTTCCAAAATTCTAAAGTGCATTTGCTATACAAGCATAACATAAGTTAAGCACTGCACATCCACGTACAAGTAATTGGACTATGGAACCACAGTTGGTTACCTCTGTCAATGCATGATCTGCCAGATATTAATTAAAGACAATCCACACATTGGGGTCTAAAATGCAGCAACTTGTAATGAGAATCCGCTTGGCAACAACTCCCAAGTTGCAAAAAAAAACCACATTCCATCCAATAATTAGAAATGCATCACATGGATTTCTGACCTGGAAATCCACTCTGGAGATATATGTATGTTGGACACAGTGACCAATTCCTACAGGTCAGCGTGACATACCTCTTGTGGTGGAAGATTTTATTGCTGCAATTTATACTCAAAAGTAAAGTAGTGATGCTACAACTAACTGCTCCTGTGTTACTAATCAGGTGTCTAAAACAACACAATCTCAAATGGGATTGCTTAATTAAGGAATGCCCTCCAACACAAATTGTGAGGCAGTGTGATGTACTTCCGGTTGCTGGACAGAAACCTGACTTGAATGTTAGTTAAGGTGTTCCTCAGTTAATAAATTCCCTTTGAAATTGTCACAATCTTAGATCCCATCTGTGGACACTTTTGAACTGCGTTATTTCAAAAGCCCATACTTACATCTTGCTTTACCATATTGAATTGAGTTGATACGGCTGCAGAAGTTAACAGATATACCGCTGACATATGTGGTATATAGTACAGCTTACACATACAGGACTTAACAGAAAAATAGTAATAGTAAAACTTGCTAATTGCTCTAGCAAATCTGATTCACTACAAAAGTGTATCAAATGGTGTGCACTACTCAAATATTTAAAATTTTTACCCACCTTTAAAAATAAACTACTTTTCACCTCCTAATAGAAAATGTGAAATTCTTTATATCCTTGCTTACTTATTGTGCTAATATAAGTCCCACAAGAATGATATATAGGGGCTGAAAGAATGTGGTGCCTGAACCTTTATATTTACTATTACCCAGTATCTGAACACACCTAAACTGTGCCAGTAAAGAAACGCTTTAAGGTTTCTATGCTCTGTGTATTCAGGCCAAATCTATTATTATAGTTGTAATTATTAGTTGTAATGTCAGAACCTTTGTGTTTCCATTAACGGTCTATATTGAGAGTGATTGGTCTAGAAAATGCTACATTGGACAACTCGAGAGAGAGAGAGAGAGAGAGATTTCAGTGGGCATTGTTCCCCTTAGGGTCACCATTGGTTCAATGCTATTTTTGTCTATAATAAGTTAGGTATGCTTTTAATGATTCCGGTAGTGGGAGACTCATAATTCTCTCTCTCAGCAGACTTGGGGTAGACTCTTCCTGCTTGAGACCTTCAGAAATTTCTTTTTCCTCCTCCTCCTCCTCTTCTTCCTCTCTGTTCCCTTCTTCCATTTTATCATCCTCGTCGCTATCAAATGGCTGAGGAATTAACTGGTTGCCAACAAACACATAAGTATCAATTCTGCGCCTCCGGAGCTTCTTGCGTTTCCGCTTTGGTGGGGCCCTCGGAGGAATGCCCCTGGCCTGGATCTCCTGATTTATCAAGTTTCTAAGATTGCGCCGAATGTAAATTCGTGCCAAATCCTGAAGGCATCGCACAGATGCTGACGCTAAATAAAAGGTAAAAGGAAGCATATAATAATTCCACCAAAGCTTTAATGCAGTGAGTTGGACTTCATTATTTGGAACATAAACAAATCAATGGAAAACTATGATGTCTTCAATAGAAATGGAAACTTAAGCAGATTATCAATCGGACATGCAATATTGGTCAATCTACAACAACAACAACAAGATTCCATTTATAAAGCGCCTTTCACGTCAGGAGGACGTCCCAAGGCGCTGCACAGTTGGGTCATGACCCGAGCAGGGGGGAAATGGTCAGGGTGAGGGGAGGGAAGGGAGGGAGAGAGGAGGGGGGAAATGGTCAGGGTGAGGGGAGGGAAGGGAGGGAGCGAGGAGGAGGAAGAGAGTCGAGAGGGGAGCTGAAGGCACGGTCAAAGAGAAAGGTTTTGAGACCGGCCTTGAAGGAGGAAAGGGAGGAAGCAAGGCGAAGGCACTGGGGGATGGAGTTCCAGAGTGTACTTCCAATGTTAAGATTTGCAGTGTTTACTCGTGTCCTGTTACACAACACCGATTTGTATTGAAAAGAAGCCTCCCTTAAGAATGAATACTTGTTGAAAACAAAGGTTAAATTCCAAATTTTCCTCTTCCCTGTCAATGCTCACACATGAATAATGGGAACTTGGATGAGATATCCTTTCGAATTAAAACAAAAATGAAGGAGGCCACTTAGCTTTAAAGATGAACTGAACTATACCAAATATTATAGGCACATTACTTCATACAAACCAACTGAAAAGCAAGCTGAAAATTAATAAATACATTTCAGGGTTTGGAAACGTACGAAGAGAATTGACAAACAAAGAGATAAAAAGAACAAGGACTATCACACACATGACCACCAGGTGAGGAAAGTATAGGGCATCAGAGAAGGAAAAAGGAAGAAGTGTGATCAAGGTAAGAGAGACCGTGTGTGCAAAATGATTTTTAAATAATCCCCCCCATTTCATGTTTTAATTTAGTATTTTTCTCTTTGCTTAAAACTTTCATATTATTTTCCTTCTGCTTTTATTGTGTTATTTTCACCTTCTGATGTCTTGCATTGTTCACTTCCTAATGCAGCAAACCTTTTTGCTAGAGAAATATAACAGAGGAAGACAATTCAATAACCCCTTTCTCCACCAAAGTCTACCAACTGAATAGTATTGCTGCAGAGCAGAACAAATTCAGCCAGAAACAATCAGCAAACTTCTTTCGTTTCCATAAACTGAACGTCACTCGAGTATTTGGAAACAGCATCACAACAGTCAATCAAGTTTGAGTCAGAAGAGTGAAAAAATAATCCAATGCTTTCCTCCTGTGCTAGCAACTATTGATTAAGACTTATAGTGCACAAATGTGTGTTGCAATATTGGAAGGCTCTTTTTGACATTTTAAATACTTACAATCCATAATAAGTATGTTAATACTGGGAGTATACTGATACTCCTCTGTCAGATTGTGGGGCTATTAAAAAGTATACTCGTTGGAAGTTCACAGTGCAGGCTATAAAAATAAATAGATTTCATTAGACCTTAATGAGTTCTAACTATGCCATTTAGCCTTAATTCAGCATCATTCCAAATGAATGAAATATTTCCAGCCCATGCAATAAAATACATTCTTTCCTTAAAAGATTCTGAATACTTACGTAGCCCTACATTGTCTGATTTTAAGCTATCTGTCCGGCTTGGTTGGATCAGAGGAGCAAATGAAACAGCCAATATATTTTTGGTTTCCCATGTGTTCTGTCCCGTGCGTATTATCTGGGTAAGCTGCAGAAAGGGAAGAAATACAATTAGTGACACAATCTAATCTTTTATGTTATTTCTAGGGTTGCTGGAAATAGTAATTTTATTTTTTCAGATTTGTGTCCGATAAATCTAATGGTTTTTATCTATTTTTTCCACAACAATTTTTGTACAGAGAACACAAATCAGAGACAAATCAACAGTTGCAATACTTAGTGCCTGCATCATATTTAGTGTATGCATACTCTTGATTCCTGCACTAAGGACACAAGTAGCCCCTTCATTCGATCGCACACCTGTTCCTCATCCTCAGAATTGAATCATACTCATGTTTTTAAAATCAGACAACCTATGGCTCTATCAACCAGCTCAATTGATCACATGTTAATCCTTCTCAGAATCAACTCAGTTTTAATTGTACACCCAGTAGTCCTGCAAGCCAAGAATCAGACACCCGGATCTCCTCAGCTGGCTCAATGAAAGTGCATGTTTCGGACATCCCCTAGTGAGTTTCTCTCACTATAAGCTTGGAATTTTGGCAACAACTTTTCTTGCTAGAAACTTGTTGGTAATTATAAGAAAAAAAAGGACTGAGAGTTTACAGACCAGTGGCCTCATACTGTAAGGGACTAGGTGGAAGAAAAGAAAGGAAAAATATTTTTTTTCTTAAAGCTAAAGGGTGCAAAAACCAACGGAATTCCATTCAGAGCCTCCTTTGGAAGTTTTCTGACTTTAAGTGCATAATAAATGAGATATGTCATCTGAGCAGAGTTCCAGCAGGTTGGGATAAAAGACTTTGGTGCTTGTAAAACGGAATAGTTTCGAACTCTTTGATGAATCTCCAAAAGTTACTTCCTATTGTCTCAAGACATTTATTCCACATTCCAGGATACATCTAAATCCTGATTATTTAGGTTGATAAATAAATGAGAATCAACACTTTTATACACACACACGCACTGTATTTGGCATATGCATACAGACTTATGCGTAATACTTCAGACATTGCTTAAGAGATGATGTTACCTGATCTTCCATAGGCATAACAAGAATTCCACCAACTTTCAAAAAGATTTTCATGTAATTTTCATGATCCTTTTGCACTCCAGCTCCACAATAAACCCGGTCATACTGAAGATTGTCTGATGTAACTTCTAAGCAGTTCCCAACCACAAAGACAGGCTCGCAGAATTCAAACCTAGGAATAATAAACACAACATCTGTGATGCAATCATATAAAAAAGGGAATCAAATTGTAGATATAGTAAACTGAACATGTCTAGCAATGCCAACATTTACGTACGTCGCTTTACGTAGGATAACATTTTGGAGCACTGTACAGTGGCAGAGCTAGATGCCAACCAAAGAAGAAGGTGGAGGGAGGTGACCATAGAGGTCAAAGAGGCAAGCTTTGGGGTGCGATTTATTGTATTAAACAAAAAACATAAATGTAACAGAAACGATGTAAGGAGCGAAGGAGAAAGTTCAGAACAGTATTGGTACAATGGACTGTTAAATGGTAATTTAACCATCCTCAGGCGCTGACACCATCAGCATCCAAGGCTGCACTCTCCACCTCTCAAAGCCAGTCAGGAACCTCGGCGTTTTGTTCGACCCTGAGCTGTCCTTTCTCCCTCACATCCGCACCACAACTGGCACCGTCTTCCATCACCTCCGGAACATCGCCAGACTACGGCACTACCTCACCCCTCACGCTGCTGAAACTCTGGTTCACGCCTTTGTCACCTCAAGGCTGGACTATGGGAACTCTCTCCTCGCCGGCCTTCCCGCCACCTCCCTCCACAAGCTGCAGGTCATTCAGAACTCTGCAGCTCGTGTACTGTCCCGCACCAGTGACCACATCACTCCCACCCTCGCTCGCCTCCACTGGCTCCCCATCCCCCAGAGGATCGAATTCAAGATCCTCATCCTCACCTACAAGGCCATTCACGGCCTTGCTCCCTCCTACCCCTCCAACCTACTATCCCCCTACCTACCTGCCCGTACCCTCCGTTCCTCTGGCTCCAGTCTGCTCCACGTCCCCCGCCCCAACCGCCCTACAATCGGTGGTCGGGCCTTCAGCCTCTCAGCCCCCAGGCTCTGGAACTCCATCCCCCAGTGCCTTCGCCTTGCTTCCTCCCTTTCCTCCTTCAAGGCCGGTCTCAAAACCTTTCTCTTTGACCGTGCCTTCAGCTCCCCTCTCGACTCTCTACCCCCTCCTCGCTTCCTCCCTTCCCTCCCCTCACCCTGACCATTTCCCCCCTCCTCGCTCCCTCCCTTCCCTCCCCTCACCCTGACCATTTCCCCCTGCTCGGGTCATGACCCAACTGTGCAGCACCTTGGGACGTCCTCCTGACGTGAAAGGCGCTTTATAAATGGAATCTTGTTGTTGTTGTTGTTGTAATAGCAATCTCTTTTTTAAAAAAAAAGGACTAACCTCAGACTGGAAGAAAGATTGGTTACAAAATCTAGTTGCAAATAAACTGTGCTGATCTCAGATGAGGCCTTACTTACTTATCAAAGCTGTCACTGTTCTTTACAAAAGTGTCCAACTTTTGTCTGGCGTATTCTACCACATCAGCATGCAGCTCAACTCCATGGTTTATTCCAAAGGGGCCTACAAAACAGGGCAAAATAAACCTAAGATTATATTCTAAATGTTAATGATACTGAAATGAAATAATGGTAACCTGTGCTGCAGATCACATTCTGAAGCAATTATTAACTTGCACCAGAAATTAAAGTTCACATTCTTATTGAATATTAAAATCTTCCATTGAATAACAAAAACAATCCACTTTCAAAGTAGTGCATCCCTTTTCTAAAACAGCACCTGCAAACTTGGTGAATGAGATTTTTTTTAACAATTATGAATTTATTTTCTTGGAATAAACCTCTTTCAGCCTTTAAAGCCCCTGGTTCCACATCATAACCTACAAAACCTTTTACATTTATATAGTATCTTTCATTTCAGGAAGATTTCAATGGAGGAGGAGAAGAGAAGATGACCGAAAGCACAATTAAAGACTTTATGATACACTGAGATAGTAGAACAAGAAGAGTTCACTCCAGTTAACTACTGGGTGTCTTGACTAACAGCTGTGAAAGACAAAATTACTCGTGAGCACTGCACCAGAAACATGTACATTGGAACTTTGATTAACAGTCACAGCGGAGGAGAACATCTCTATCCCATCTGTGGAGAAGTGAAGTTATCAAGGTTCCACTGTGAGTCCATAGGTTTTTACATCAACTAGTTTGTTATTCAAAAAAAACTAAAACGTTTAACCAATTTAAAACACATCTTCCGAATTAGATTTTTATGTCAGGCTGTTATGTACTCTGAGGTGCTGTCCCCCGTGAAGGCGCTATATAAATGCAAATTGTTGCTGTTGTAAATCAATCCACTGAGCAGATTTTAACATTACATCGATACTGTAGCATCTTCCATCACTGTACTTCATTTTGTTAATCCCTACTACTCAGCCTCCCCTACTCCTCCCTCCACAAGCTGCAGATCATCCAGAACTCTGCAGCCCGTGTCGTCTCCCACACCAGGCTCTGTGACCCTATCACACTCATCTTTGACCGGCTCCACTGGCTGCCCATCAGTCAGAGAATAGAGTTCAAGATCTTGGTCCTCACCTGCAAAGCCATCCACAGCCTTGCTCCTCTCTACTTCTATTACCTCTTAACCCCCTACTAACCTGTCTGTTCCCTCCGCTCAGCGGGCTCCAGCCTGCTTGATGTCCCCGCCTTGCCCACAACTGGTGGGGTGGGCCTTCAGCCTCTCTGCCCCCACCCTCTGGAACTCCATCCCACAGTCCCTTTGCCTCACCCCATCCCTGGCCTCCTTCAAGATCCATCTCAAGACTCTCCTCTTCGACTGTGCCCTCGGTCACCCTCCTAACCCTGCCCTCCTAATCTCAACCACCAGCTTAGTTGCGGATCCCTGAATATCCAGCGCCTTGGGACGTTCTCCTGACATGAAAGGTGCTATACAAATGTAATTTGTTACTGCTGTTGTTAACACAGACAACCTATCTTTATGCAGGAGAAGGGTGACGTGTTCAGAAATAGAAGAAACAACAAGAAAGGCAGAAAAACTCATCACAGATCCACATTTGGTGTTCTACCACAAATGTTATCACAATGTAATGCAATGATATCTGGTATAAATCAAGCAATTCAAATTATCCTTTCAAATTTTACACTCTGGGATTAATGGTCCAATATACAATAGCTTTTCAACTAAGTGAACTCAAAAAGCTATTAACCCAAATGTTATTTTTCCTGCAATTACGTAAGTAAATTAGACGTCAGTGTAAGATGACAGTGCACAGTCATATTCAAGAACCAGCCAGCGCTTTTCATATCTGGAGGTCTGAAGACGAACAAATATAAAATTCCATACAGTGAGCACTAAACATTGTTTTGATTATTAATACAACACAATTTCCATTTACAGACTTTCATGAGAAAAGGACATCTCAAAGTGCTAAAAATGCTGGATGAGCACCTGAGCTGGGGGTGGGAGCAAACGGGATGGGGAGGGGGAAAATGACTGAAAGAGCAGTCAAAGTGGTACGTGTTCAGATATGCTTCGAACGAGGGAAGGAGGAAGGGTATGAGTTGGAAGAACTCCACGATAGAGTTACAGACATTGGGGGCGGAATGCTTGCCTGCCAATGGTGGAGTAGATAGGGTGGGGGATATGAAGCAGGCCACAAATGTTCCCATTATTAAGCAAGGCAAGAAAGGGTAGTGGGAGCTAAATAGGGAGCTAAATAGCAGAAATGTACAGCTCAATATAATCATATGAGAACTGTACTATAGATTAATGCATTATCCAGTATTAAAGGTTATATTATAGAATAATTACCTTCATTTTACTTATTCAAATGCTCCCTCTCATACTGCACTATTAATGTTCTTTCAATTTTTTTGCACACAAATTATACAGTACTAAAGTAGCATAACTCACATTTTACAGGCCTGAATTTTGATTCCCACCTGAAAACCTCTCCAGACCAGATACTGAATTGAATTTGATGTCAAAAACATCAGAATCAATATGATTAAACAGGTTCCAATTAACATTTGGATCAACCCTGAGGTTTTTAATGTATAAAACAGCAGGTGCATACCTGACTCCTTTAGTACTTAGCAAGCATTTTCACACCAGTTAACAGAGCTTAGCACATCCCATTTCCTGCTCCAATCTCTCTTCGACTGGAAGTGATATTCCATTGTTACTGTATGTTATATTAGCATTTTAACTGAACCTTTAGAATCATAAATATATTTTTTTTTAAAAAAACTGAGAAAGTGAAACATTACACCAAAAACATCATGGACTAGCCTAAATATTTGCAAGTTCCAATGTAAGTCTGGAAAATCTTGGGGTCAACCATTTATTGTTTATTTTGGGGACGGGCAGCAGAACCTACAGTACACTGTGGGATGTCAGAGAAGATCCAAGCTCATGCTTGAAATTCCCTACAGAGAAAAGAGTGACCCTCAGCTGTGCCATTATGTGGTGCAGAGAAAAATATTTCTATGCAGGTATTTAAAACGTAGGTCTCTCACCCCCAGGCTGTTCAGCGCCTTAGGACATCCTCCCGTCGTGAAAGGCACTATACAAATGTAATTTGTTGCTATCATTCCTACACTCCCTAGAGGGTAGTTTTAGAATAGCACTGGTTGAATAGTTAGGGGGCAGAGAGATTTAAACAATACATTATTGAATATCATTCCAGTGATACATTTCTGTAAAGATTTGTTATCAGCTTTAGCAACTAAGTCTTTAAAGATCATCCGATCGACATCCGCAATTCCAGTTTTATACTGTTAAGGTATTCAATTTCATACTTACCACATATTAAATGCCTCATCGTCCAGTGGATTGCATTCAAGATCCCAGTATTCACATCCAAATTCCTCCAAGGCCTCTCCCCCTAAATCTCTGTGATTTCCTGCAATTCTACTGACCTAATTATTTTCATTGGTCAGAAAACACTGGCCCTAGCCACCCCACCCATCGGTAGGCGAGCTTTCAGCCATTCTACCTTTGTACTTTTGAACTCCATTCAGGAGTCACTCTGACTCACCCCCCTCTCCCAACTTTTAATACCCACCTCAAAACTTCCAAACTTACCTCTACGGCGGTGCTTTCAGGCATCTTCCTCCCCCGCACCCTCCCCCCACCACCACCCGGCTCAGGTGTCCGAGCTTCTGAGGTATCCTATCTGAGATAGGCTTTGAGATAACCTCCCAACATCAAAGGCCCAATATAGAAGTAAATTGTAAATTGGTAACTCTTTTCATTTGGTACATTTAATTCACAAATTTCAAACAAAATGTGAAGAATATAAAGTGGCATTACCTAAAATTAAGCCCACCATTGTACTCAAGTAGCCAGTTCCACTGCCAAGGTTCAGGAAGGTCAATCCTGGCTGGAGTTTCAATGCTTCCATAACTTCGGAGTAGATGCAAGGTGCCGACAAGTGTATGTTGCCATGCTTCCAGGCCAAATCCTTATAAGCATTTTCCCTATATGCTTCCAAATAATATTCTGCTCGATCGATGGCCCTGAAGGCTTGCTCCACTCTCTCGGTGCGAATGTACTGAGCTTCTTTTAAATTGTCAATTAAATCATCATTGTCCTCACCAGCACTTACAGCTCCTCCCATGGCTTGCTGTACTTGATGATATCAGATCCCCAGAATGTTAGACCAACTTAGCGAAGTGGACAATGCCTGAGCAAACACTGGCAGTAAATGACATCTCAGTTCATTGATCTGGGATGTTAGAATTTTAGCACAGCATCACAGTTCAATCAGTTAAAGGCTGCAAAAGACAACAAGGTGAAAAATCAATTAGACAAAGAAGTGCAATTAATTTACAGAAATTGGAGGTGAACCTTATTTCGTTGCAAAAAATAGTATTCCCTTAGCCCCATTCTGCAAGCTCCATTTTTTTTGTTTCCTCTCCTCCACCGTCCCAAATGGAAGAATTATTACTTATTAATTGGCACGCTTCATAATCTCTTTTAAAATCCCCAGAGTTACAAGAGGAAGTAACTTATCAAAGTTAAACACTGCTGAACCAATTTTAATTCTATTCCATTTGTCAGAAGGAATACTACAATGTGGATCACTGATGCGTCCCTTCCTCATTGAACTTGAATTTGTGCACATGTTTACTTGCCTATGCTTATTTGTTCTCACAACCCCAGGAGATTGAAACATTCCAAAAACCACATGAAGTTGGACCAGGAAAATAACATTTTAACCATATCATTAAACCCAAACCCTCATCTTCCTTTTGTTACTTAACCTGTTTTCTCTCCTTAAAGCATGAAGACAAAACTGTGAACAGATTTGCTTTGCTTCATCGGCTTAGCAGTCAAGGTCGCCACTGTAGCTATCCTGAATTAAATCCTCTCTTTGAAGGTGTCTGAACGTGTTTTTGGACTTTGAGGGAACATAGAATCATACAGCACAGAAAGAGGCCATTTGTCCCTGTGCCAGCTCTTTAGAAAAGCTACCCATCCAGTCCCACTCCCCTACTTTTCCCCCATATCCTTGCAAGATTTTCCTTTTCAAGGACCTATTCCCTTTTGAAAGTTGTTATACTACACAGAATTGATGGTTACAGAGTTATTAGTCACAACTGGTAACAGAGAAGAGCTTTGACAGCTAATTCGAGTTTTGAAGGCTGAGTGTAGCAGAAATCAATTTTTTTTTACAAGCAATTATCAAATGGAACTGTCTTGAGGGGTTTTAGTAAAATCAAAGCAAAAGGGATTACTGAATAAGAGAAAGGTAATGCAAATCATGTACTTTAGACCTACAAAAACCTACTGTAGACTAAAAATCTCTTAAAGGGTTAGACATTTTTTATGATTATGCGTGCCTTACCCTCCCCCTCCTTCCCTCCCAAGTCATTCAATTCATTATTGAATGTGAAGGACAATAACTCGAATATTGAAAATCTAGCACTTTAAAATGGCTGATCTGGGTTCAGTTTTGGAGATAATCCCAATAGTTTAACGATTACTGGTCCTGAATTTTAAATAGACTGGCTTAGAATATTAGCACATGCAATGAATGAATGCCAAACTATTTTTCCTAACTGCAAGTAGTGTTTGTTCTCAATGTAAAAAGGAGGGAGCTTATGTATAGGACAAGACCCAGGATTTGGAGTGATCAACACATAAAACTTTAAATGCCATCCACAGAAATCTCATTCTTCAGTAAAGCCCGAGCGCTGGTTCCTGAGGCAGTATAATTATTAGAGTGGAACACTGTTATAATAATAATAATAATCCTTGCATTTGATATAGCGCTTTTCACGTCGGGAGGACGTCCCAAAGCGCTTCACACAACACACTGTAAAGTGAATTGACTGTATATTTGTGGGCGAACGCGGCAGCCAATTGCGCACAGCAATGTCCCACAAACAGTCGTGGATTGAAAATGACCAATTTATTATTGTTGTTGTGTTTTTGGAAGGATTATTATTAGGTGTGTGGAGTAAGGAAACTTGCCCAAGGTTTCGCCCTGCCTGGAATTGAACTTAGGTCTATCGCTTGCAAAGCGAGTGGTCTAACCACTGAGCTACAGGACTCCACTGTTATAAAAAACTTCATTAAAATGTGGGCTAACTTACTGCATGGTTTTAGGTATGGACCTCAACTTACTCAAAAAATGCAAACTGCACATGCCCATTCCGCCATTGCTTCAAACACTGGCTGGTGTGTGTTTCCACAAGATATATGGTCAATTCACTTTACAGTATATTCTGTGAAGCGCTTTGAGATATCTCGCTTTGTGATAAGACACTATATCAAATGCAAGGATTATTATATTATTATCATTAAAGCAAAGGAAATGATGTAGACTGTAACTTAATGTCCCGGAAGTCAACCTCTTTGGTATTGGGGTGCAATGCACAGTGAATGTGGAAGTGTTGACATGCAATCATGCATCAGTTGGGATTTTATGGATTTCAACTACTGCTTTATAACGGCTCTCCACTGTATTTGGTAACTTAAAACAGGAAACAGTCTGTTACTGTAATTCGTTTTGCAATTTTGTGGAGTCCTGTAGTTTAGTGGTTACAGTACTCGCCTCGCAAGCATGAGGACCTGAGTTCGATTCCCGGACAGTGCTAAATGTTGGACAAGTTTCCTTATTCCACATGCCTCTGTTTATCTAGCAATAAGTAGGAACCCGGTGGTTATTCGATTGGTGGATTACTTTTCCGGGGGTAATAATCCCTTCAAAAACAAAAAATAATTTGGTCACTCAATCCATGACTGTTTGTGGGACACTGCTGTGCGCAATTGGCTGCCGCGATTCGCTCATAAAATACAATCAATTCGCTTTACAATATAATCTGTGAAGTGCTTTGAGACATCTCGAAGATGTGATAAGGCGTTTTATCAAATGCAAGGATTATTATTATTTATTATTATCACAGAAAATTATTGTTTTTCATTCAAAGAAAACAAAGAATCATAGAATCTCACAGTACATTTGTGCCTGTTCTCTGAAAGTAAATCAATTTCTAAAATACAAACAAGGAGATCTTCAAATTTTATTTTTTATCTGAAGTTAAATGGCTCCATGTTGCTGCAGAAAATTCATGTTAAGTTTACAGAATACAACAACAAATTGCACTTATATAGCGCCTCCATGCAGGGTAGTGTGTCAGTGCGCTTAACAGTGGCGGAACCTGACTACGAGCCGCTGGTGGAGGGAGGTGGCCGTATGTACGGTCAAAGAGGAAGGTTTTCAGGCGTGACTTGAAAAAGGAGAGAGGGTGGGCAAGGCGGAGGGATTGAGGGAGTGTTCCAGAGTTTAAGGGCGTAGTGGCTGAAACCACGACCTCTGATGGTGGGGCAGAGGGTGCGAGGGACGAGCAGGAGGCCGGTGCCAGTTGAGCAGAGGCGCCGGGTAGTGGATTGGGGAGTGAGGAGGTTGGAGAGGTAGGGAGGTGCCTCAAGAGTGAAGGGATTTGAACACGAGTGTGAGGATGTTGAAGTTGATCCATTCGGTGATGGGGAGCCAGTGCAGCCTGGCCAGAACTAGTGAGACGTGGGTACAGAGTTTGGTATGGTAAGTATGTGGGCAGCAGAGTTCTGAATGAGTTGGAGCTATTAAATAGTGGAGCTGGGGGGACCGGCGCGGAGTGCATTTGAGTAAACCAAGTGGGAGGTGACAAACGCATGCACAAGGATTTCGGATGCATTTGGGGTAATGAGGTAGGTAATGTGGCGGAGGTGGAAGAAGGCTGTCCTGGTCAGGGACTGGAGGTGGGAGAAGGACAGTTGGGGGTTGAACCGGATGCCTAGATTGCACTCTGGTTCGGTGAGTCTGAGGGAGAGCCCAGGGAGGTTGAGGAGCTCAGTTCTGCAAGAATGAAGACTCTGATGGGGGCCAAGGAATATGGATACCATCTTGTCCACATTTAGCTGCAAGAAGTTTGCACTCATCCAGGCCCTAATGTCTGCCAGACAAGCTGATAGAATATCGGCGGGCCTGGAGTTGGTACTGGAAGAGGCAAAGTAGGCTTGTGTGTCATCCACATACATGTGGATGTTTATCCCGTGTCTGCGGATGATATCAACCAGAGGGAGCACATAGATTAAGGAAAAGAAGAGGGCCAAAGATGGAGCCCTAGGGTTCCCCGCAGGTGACTGGGCGGGAGTGGGAGGAGAAACCATTTGCCAAGATGAAATGGAGGTGGTTGGTTAAGTAGGACTCAAACCATGCGTGTGTGGTCTCACTAAGGTGGATGAGGGAGGAGAGGCAGTGGAGGAGGGTGGCATGGTCAACTGTGTCAAATGCAGAGAGATCCAGGAGGACGAGGAGGCAGAGGGAGCCTTGGTCACAGACAGAAAGAATGTTGTTTGTGACTTTGACAAGCGCTGTCTCTGTGCTGTGGGCATCACGAAAACCAGACTGCAGGGGCTTGAGGAGGGAGTGGAGGGAGAGGTGTGCCCGAAGTTGACCTGCAACAATGAGTTCCAGGACTTTGGCAAGAAGGGTAGGTTGGAGATGGGACGGTAGTATGAGAGATTAGAGGGATCGAGGGTGGTATTTTTGAGGAGGGGTGTGATTGACAGAAGTTTTCAGGCGTGGACAGAGCCTGAGGAGAGAGACTGTTTGACCGTGTCGGCCAGCAGGGGGAGAGAAATGAGGAGTTGAGTGACCAGCATCGGTTTATGTTTTGAGTGAGCAGAGGTAACTGTTTACCGGGGGGAGCGGGTGAGTTTGGAAACAACCCTGGATTTCAGGGGAGTCAGGGAATTGAAGGTATGGAGAAACGGTCATTCAGTAGATTGATGGCTGCATCAGGAAATTATGTTTAGGCTACATATGGTGTAGTGTGTGCAGTTCTCAGCACTCATTCCAGAACAAATATCAAAGTCATGGAGATGGTACAGTATTGGTTCAAATAGACGATAACCCAGGCTAAGGGTTTATAGTTTTGAAAATAGGTTCAAAATGGATCAGTTTTCACCGGAACAGAGGTTAAACCATTTGAATTTACAACAATACAATCTATGTTTCTATAGAGCATTTCATGTCAGGAGGACATCTCAAAAGCACTGCACAGTTTGTGAAAGTAAAGACTAAATGGCTTCCTACTATGCTTCCATAACCCACAGCTCAAGGTTCGTCTTTCCTGCCAAGTTCACCTAATCAATGACAATCTTTGTAGGAGACGAGCAATAAAATACAATTCCTATAAGTAAGAGATAACGCAAAAATTTGCTCAAACCTGGAATCCTGGCAAAAGACAATTGTCTTGCTGTCTTGGGGATAGGCATGGTGATGAAATAAAAATAAAATTAGGAGCTAAGCAGAGTTGGAATCAAAACAGGAAATGGAACTATGTCTGAAAACATATGCAAGACAAACCAACTAAAACCAAACCATTGTTTTGCAACAATAGAAACAAATCAGCCAATTAAAATACTTATTAAAAATAATCAGACTGAAATCAAACGAGAATTGGAGTGGCGTTAATATTACATATAGATTTGACCAACAAATTAACCCTTTACTGAGCAGCAATACTTTCTACAGTTATGGTCTCCAGTTTACTGCCATACACATCTTAAATATTTCTAAACCATTGGTCAAAATAATCTTTTTTTTAAGCACTACATTGGCATGTCAGCATAGACTGTATGAGTTCCAAGTCCCGACATGGGGCTTGAAACCACAACTGAGGCGAGAATGCTACTAACTGAGCATGGCTGACACACAAAGATAATAAATACTGTGTGTTTTGTATATAAAATGACACGACAGCAAACAGCAACAGAGAACTGGGACAAATGGCTCATGAACTTGCCCCTGGTTGTAGGTGAGCGAACCCTTGGAAGTTAGGGCAAATTTATTGGCAGATCAATGAGCACATTGAGGATCATGCTGTTCCTCAACTCCAATTTGGTAAGTAATCATTATAATAATAATAATCCTTGCATTTGATATAGTGCTTTTTCACGTCTTCTCGATGTCTCAAAGCGCTTCACAGAATATACTGTAAAGTGAATTGACCGTATATTATCATTAACTCTGCTTTGAACTTTTGCATAGAAAGGAAAGAGTTCCAAATGGTGACTTCATAGGGCAACGAGTTACCAAATAGGGGAAGCAATAATAATAATCTTTGCAATTGATATAGTGCCTTACAGCATCATTGAAATGTCTCAAAGTGCTTCACAGCATTTTACCATGAAGGGCAGTGACTGTATTTGTAGGCAAACCCTGCAGCCAATTTGCACGCAGCAATGTCCCACAAATGGCTAAGAGTGAAGGAATAATTTTATCTGGTTGATCTGTAGTTAACAGAATTTGTTACAATTCCTGTCAGACACAGAAAAAACATTTCAAATCAACATTCCTTACTTAGAGCATTATTCTGATGTACCAAGTTGTGCACAACATTGGAGATAATACAAATGAAATGCAACTTTCTCTGTTAAGCAGGCAAAACTGAGATGTGACTTGATTATGAAGCATTTGCAAAGTTTGGATTCAGTTATTTTTCTTCTGCTGTGTACCAAAATATGCCACTGAAACTTCTGGTATCTGTGCAATATAATTACCAATATGAGAAAAAAATCCTGTATATTCATCTACCAAAGGTCTGTAAATCTATCTGGGTCTTAACCCATTTTAAAATGTGGAGATCACATAGAATTATGGAAAATTCAGTTTCAATTTTTTTTACAGCTCTTAAAAAGAATATGCTTCAAAATTAGGGTTGAATTTAAGAATTATCCACAATTATGCACAATCATAATTTTTAAGACAAAATGGTCTTAGAATTTTACTGGATGACCTTTGAAGTCTACATTTCCTCATGGTTGTAGCCTGAAAATTTAAGATCTCCAAGAACTGAAGAAAACCTACTTCTAAATTAAGACTTAGACATTCAGAACTTGCATGAATAATCTTACATTTTAACTGTAAGCTTAAGGCAAAGACCGCAAGGATATTTTCAGGCTTCTGATCGCATCTTACACTGGACCGTGGTTTGGAATGAGATCCCTAAATAGCTAGCCTATTGTAACAGTCACTAATGTGGCTTTACATTTCAAATAAATCATAGCTTATAACATGACTCAAACAAACTAGAAACATAGAAGACAAACATTTTAGCTCTACCTTGATGCAAAAAAACCTTTTGATAGCATGAGGTCTACAGCTCCTTCAAGAGGTTTCTGATTTCTGAAAGGAAAAGATTATACAAAAGTAACATTTGTGACTGATTGAAGGCAATGAATAGAGGACACTATGTTACATAAAATATTCTGCTGTTGACAATACAAAAATATTGGCAACAACAGAATAATTGGCTATTTTCAACTAAAATGAACATAGGATTTTACAATAACAATGGAATGAAATTTACAATAAACTACAATTAAAGCTTGTGCTTTCCTCAGTGTTTCAAACAAAATTCCCAGCATTCCGAATATGCCCTCTTTAAACAGGTCCAAGGAATGTTTTGACAATAGGGGTTCAGGCTCAGGGCATTTTTTTAAAAAAAAATCAATCTCCTCCTTTCACTAAAGTGGCCAAAGTCGACCTTTGCATATCGCATTGAGCACTCCGACTGCATGGCAAAATAATTGGAAGCTCAGAGAAATAGCTGCTGACACAATGACATACGTAGGAACAGGAATAGATCATTCGGCCCATTGAATTGAATTTGCTCCGACACTTCATTTGTTCATGGCAGCTCTTTATCTTTTTTAATCTATTATTTTGTCATGACATCCAAGCAGCTAATACCTAGTTTACACTAACATAATAGTGGCAATGAAAACAGCCATTAATAATAATAATAATCCTTGCATTTGATATAGCGCTTTTCATGTTCTTCTGGACGTCTCAAAGCGCTTCACAAGACAAACTCTTGGGATTTTTTTTACACATCATTACTTAGAAAGTTGCAGCCACCTCCCCCCCCCCACCCCTGAATCCAAACTTTGCAAATGCTTCATAATTTGTGGGCAAAACGTTTTGATAACAGCAAACCGAAGTCTAATATCAGCTATTGTTGAGGAAGGATCCAAATTTATTGTTTTTGACCAATTTCTTTCCTTTTGAAGGGTGAAAATATGTTAGTTGGGGAAAAAAGGGAACAATATCTCAAGAAGTGCCTCAGGACAATATGCAAGTCCTAAAGAAAGCCCTTGGATTTGATGTTGAGTTCTGATCAGCTCTGAGGTGATCTCTTTACATGCTATGCTGCCAGCCTGGCTCTGTTGGTAACACTCTCTCAAACAGTACAGTGCAACATCAGTCAACTAAGAAGGCCATAAATTTATGCAGATAACAACGGATATTTAGATAAAATTCCAAAGTCAAGAGTTTAAAACAACACAAGAACAAAGCTCCAGACCTTTATATCTGTTATGATCTACTAAATAAGATTACAGGCTTGAAATCACTCCCATATATCAGTAGTTTTTATAAACACTATCACTTTAATTAGTTTGCAACCCAAATTTAATTGTTAGGAAATTATATTAAATAGCTCACATAAAATGAAATCGGCAGATATTTCATGTGCATGTTGCTTATTGAAGATATTTAATTCAAGTTGTTGGACAAAGGAGGAAGAATACATTGGAGGCCTGTTTATACCGCTGTGACTGTATCTAAATCCCAACGTATTATAATAAAGCACATTAGGGAGTTTTATTGTGCATCTGCTCAGCCTTCTCCGTGTATATAATAATTGCATTTGATGTAGCGCCTTATCACATCTTCGAAACGTCTCAAAGCACTTCACAGAATGTATTGTAAAGCGAATAGACTATTTTGTGGGCAAAACGCAGCAACCAATTGCGCACAGCAGCGTCCCACAAACAGTCATGGATTCAAGTGACCAATTTTTTTAAGGAATTATTACCTCCATAAAGGTGATCTGCTAATTGACTAACAACCAGGTTTTACGTATTGCTAGGTAAACAGAGGTGTGTGTGTGTGGAGTAAGGAAACTTGCCCAATATTTTGCCCTGCCGGGAATCAAACCCATTTCTCTCGCTTGCGTGGCGATTGCTCTAACCACTGAGCTACAGGACTTCACTAGTGTACCAGCTAGATCCCACACTAAAAAATGGTTGACTTCCGGTCATTATCTTACCACTGACATCACACAAAAAATAGTAAGAGACAACAACAACAACAACCTGATGAACTGGAAGCCAGCCATGTTTTTTAGCGTGGAAAGCTAAAATTATCAACTTCCAGGTAATCAGATCTCTGTTGATGCACTTTCTGATGCTATGTGTACACCACAGGAAGTGATATCTGTAGTAATCTAATGACCCAGATGTTGGCCAGTTCAGTGTGAGAACCAGTTGGTCAGCAGGCTGCATGTGCAAATGCACACTAAATGGTGTGCAACCATATAATAACCAAATCTGCACCGTCTCTGAGGTGTTTAAAATTATCAAAGGATTTGATAAAATTAGCATAAATAGGCTGTTTCAATGGTTGGGGAGTCCTTAACCAGGGGACAAGTATAAGATAGTGACTGGGGGAATCTAAAGAGAAGTTAGGAGGAACTACTTCACTAGAACTCACTGTGGTTGAATCAGATAGTACAGATGCATTCAAGAAGATGCAAGACCTTCACATAATGGAGAGGGGAATAGAACAACAACAAATTATGTTTGTATAGTGCTTTTCACATCAGGAGTATGTCCCAAGGCAGTCAGGGATCCACACTGCTGGTGATTGGGATCAGGAGGATGGGGAGAAGGGGGTAGGGGTCGAAGAGTGACCGGAGGCACAGTCGAAGGGGAGGGTCTTTAGACGGGCTTTGAAGGAGCAAGGGAGGGGGCAAGGCAGAGGGACTGTGGGATGGAGTTCCAGAGGGTGAGGGCAGAGAAGGCCCACCTGCCAATAGTGGGGCAGGCAAAGCCGGGGACGTGAAGCAGGCCAGAGCCCGCTGAGCGAAGGGAATGGACAGGTTGGTAGGGGGTTAGGAGGTCACAGAGGTAGTGAATAGCATGCCCGTGGAAGTGTATGTTAGGGAGTAATGAATGGGTGGAGACTCATGTGGAGTTTAAACACGTGGGAGACTGATTGCGCAAAGTGGCCCATTTCTGTGCTGTTCATTCCTCATAAACCTTTATAATAAGTCTTTATAAAAGGAGCACATTATAAAGGAATTGCACTGTATTTAGCTAAAATCTCCAACTGTACTGGGAAAAAGTTATACATTCCTCACTAGGAGGCTTCTTCCCAACATCTACTGTTGGTATTTTGTTTTAAAAAAGTAAAGCATTCAGTCAGAATGTGAAAAAATTGTGTGAGTAAAATCAATCAAAATGCCCCCTCCCCACCACATGTATATAAAAACAGGGCAAATTTAAAGAATTTCCATTTGATAGATATTTCAGTGAGATAACGTTAAATATTTCAATGGTAATTATCTGATACGTTTTTTTGGAAGAAAACATGGCAGCAAGGTCCCACCCAGAGGCATAAGGTGAATGACTAATTAATCATTACAACAACAACAAAATTACATTTGTATAGCGCCTTTCACGTCGGGAAACTCCCTTTTCTTTTTAATAATGTTATTGGATTTTTGATGTTCATCTTAAGTAGATGGTACTGTAGCTCTGACATGCAGTGCTCCCCCAATATGGCACCGGAGTGTCCAGCAAGACGACAAGCTCTAGTACTGGTAAATGCGACTTAAACCCACATCCTACCTATCCAGAGCCAAGAAAGCCACTAACTGAGCCGAGATCCTACCAAAACAGTCAGCCTTTGTCAAAAAAATATATTCTTACTCAATAAGTTGATGATGATTCTGATGATAGTTAATTAAAACCTCAAAGTGCAGGGACTTCAAGTATAAAAGCCAAGTGCCACATCCTGTCTCAGGCGGCTTTGCACTATTTCTGACATGCACCAGTAGTCGAAATGGTTGTATCTGAACCCAAATAGCTGCAGGAAGTAAAATGTTGAACTTCAAAGGGAATTAAAATTGATTTATAAACTGTGAAACCTTTCATTGGAAACCATTTCATTCATGGGATCACTCTGTATTTATTATAGGAAATGCATGTTGAAATAGTGTCTGTTTTCTTTATTTGAAAATAAATAAAAAGTTACCACCAAAAACTGGGTTACGTTGTCCTTTTCACTTCTGCAAATAAATCCAGCTTTGAATAAACATTAAATGTTGCCGACTTTGTAGGACAAAGCTTAAAATTGGCAAGCAACTGGCATTCCTACATCTTTTTACCAACACCGTAAGCTCCCAGTGAATACATATTTGAAAGGATTCAGCGTTAGTAATTGATGACACAAACATGTTGGAAGAAATGTGTTCGGAGGCAAAATGTGTCAAAGGTCTATATTCAGGCATGAAACTGTTACTATGTAACTATCTCCACAAGTAGCGATTGATATAGCAAGGCAGTTAACTTTACAAAACATAAACAAAGAATAACTGAGCTGGGAGCACACTCCAGTACAAGCTTTAACAGTAACACAGGATTTGGATGCCTTCACAAAACCATTCATTTGCTATTTCTCATTTGTAAGATCATCCAATGCTTTCGATTACAGCACAGCACACCACGTGAAGGGCACTATATGAATGCAAGTTGTTCTTGTAGCTTTCTTCTCCCAGGTCCAGTGAGCGAGCCATTATTTTTTGTTCATAAATAATCTCTAATTATACAGCACAATACGGTATTATGATTTTTTTTCACAGATTCACTTTAATGGATTAAGAAATCCTAAGAGTTTCTATGTACAATGTGCAGCACGATTAAGAAACAATAGTGAGACTATACCCAAGTGAGAAGGGTTTTGGAAAGAGGATGAGGACGGATGGAGGCTAAACACAGAGACTGACCAGTTGGGTCAAATGGCCCGTTTCCATGCTGGAAGTCTATGTATGTAGTTTAATTACTGTTTTAAAATATAAAACCTGATGTTTAGTCAAAGTAGTGGGGTCAATAAAAAAAAATCCTCTTTAAAGCAGTAAAATTAATGACTGGTGCCTCGCCACTGGAAAACGCTTTGTGACAAACTGCATCTTTTGCAGGAAACTGCATGTGCCAACCTGAGACACCCCAGCTCCAACTGGATATTGATTAATTACCACTCATGACTTAGGATTTAACCATGCATAATGATGGAAATTGTGCTGGTCAGGAAAGTAAGAATAATTCCTCAGGTGTCAGCTTGGTTCGGTTCATAGCCACTGTCACCACTGGGTCAGAAGGTTATGGATTCAAGCCATACATCAGACCTTCAGTTCATAGTCCAGACTGACTGCAGTACCAGGGATGTGCTGTATTGTCAGACGTACTAATATTTAACCAAGGTTCCAATTCATGTGAAAGATCCCAAGACACGACTCAAAAAGAAGTGAATCGTTGCTGGTATCTTGGTCTACAAATAAATTTCTTTCATGGCTGTTTGTGGGGCCTCGCCGTGTGAAAAATGGCTTGCCATACAGGCCTACTGCTTTGCACTTGACAGCAGTTCCCGGTTAAGCACATTGATTAATTTAACTAATTAATGTAATTAATATGATCAAACAGTAGCAACAGACACATCAATACAACCATTTTAAAAAAGTTGAGAAGTTGACAAATTGAAAGCATATTAAAATCCTTTTTTTTGTCCATTTTGATATTACAGTGCTTGCTGTGTAAGTCATTGTTGTGGTTTCTATCTTAAAGCTGAAATGAACACGATTCTTTTAGCCCAACGAGGTGGAAGAAGTAGTCCAATGCTACAGAAAATTTTCTAGATGGTTTGTAATGATAATTTTAACTTTTTTTGCAGCAGGACCCTGCTCTTCATCATATTCCTCACTCTTTGCTAGGGAAGCAGAAATTAAAATTTTAAAGGACAATGCCAGTGGTCTAGAAATCCCACATTACAATGATCTCTGCTACCAAAAGCACAAACAACTCAAAATAGCATGGAATGGAAGCGGACTTCCTTAGCTCCCACCTAGGAATAGTAACATTGAATATGAGGTATTGTCACTTTAAACTTATACTGGAGTCAAGAGGAAGTGAATGGTATTATGATGAACTGAACTTTTCTTTCACCAGATCAACCACAACCGGATGCAAGAATTGGCAGGTACACTTTAGCTGTAAAAAACACTTGAGACGTTACTGAAGGTACAAGCTAAATATTCACAAACACATCTTTAATGCACCAAATACATGAAAACATGCATTCAATTTTTTTTTGAAACTCAGTAAAGCTGTTACTAGTTCTGTTCACAATTTAGTCAGTTATTAGGAGGCACTAGTTCCTGGCTTGCATTTTTGGAGGAACTAACACATCAACACCATTAATTTGTTACAATTTTGTAAAAGTGCATATGCTTAGTTGTGAGTAATCATTCTTCAGTGTAAAATAAAATAACCTTTACATTGAATACAGCACCTTTTCACATCGTAGAGATGTCTCAAAGCACTTCACGGGATTTACTGTAAAGTATAGTGACTGTGCATTTTGTAGTTAAATGCAGCAGTCAATTTGCACACAGCAATGTCCCCAAGAAAAATTAGCTGAAGTAAAAACCCTGAATTAAAAATAAGTTTCAACAATCTTATTTGAAACAAAACCATAAAAATAGAATTTTTTTTAACATACAACAACAGCAAAATTGCATTTGTATAGCGCCTTTCATGTCAGGAAGACGTCCCAAGGCACTGGACAGACAGAGTTTTGGACCCAAGCTGGGGGTCGGGATTGGGGAGGGTGAGGGGGGGAAGCAGGGTGATCGAAAGGAGGGTCTTGAGATGGGTCTTGAAGGAGGCAAGGGAGGGGATGAGGTGGAGGGAATGCAGGATGGAGTTCCAGAGGGCGGGGGCAGAGTGGCAGAAGGCTTGCCCGCCAATGGTGGGGCGGGTGAGGTAGGGGACGTGAAGTAGGCTGGAGCCCTCTGAGTGGAGGGAGCGGGCAGGATGGTAGGGGGTTAAGGTCACAGAAGTAGGGGGGAGCAAGGCCATGAAAGGCTTTGAAGGTGGGGACCAGAATGTTGAACTATATCTTCTGTGGATGGGAAGCCAGTGGAGTTGGGTGAGGATGGGATGATAGGGTCACAGAGCCTGGTACGGGAGAGGACACGGCTACAGCGTTCTGGAAGATCTGCAGCCTATGGAGGGAGGGGTTTCGGAGGCCGACAAGCAAGGAGTTTGTATAGTCAAGCCTCAATGTTATGAATGCATGTATGAGGGTATTGGTGGCCTGCGGTGTGAGAGTGGTGGAGCCAGGTGATGTTGCGGAGGTGGGGGAAGGCAGAGCAGGTCATGGCACGGATGTAGGGTAGAAATGATAGTTGAGGGTCAACAAGGCACCAAGGTTTGGACTGGCTTAGTAAGGTGTGCAACCATGGATGGTGATGCTCTCAGCGACTGAGGTGTGAAGGGCCGGACGGGAGACAATCAGGAGAGTCTCGATCTTGTTGATGTTCAACTGAAGAAAGTTAGTTCTTATCCAGGACTTGGTGTCTGCCAGACATTCTGTCAGGACAGCAGTGGTCCTGGTGTCAAGGGTGGAGGCAGAGAGCTCCAGTTGGGCGTCATCCACATACATGTGGAAGTTGACCCCATGTCTGCATATGATGTCACCAAGAGGGAGCATATAGATGTTGAAGAGGAGGGGACCAAGGACAGAGCCCTGAGGAACGCCGCACGCGACGGTGTGGGGGCTAGAGGAGAAAACAGTTGTGGAGGTGGTATGAGAGGTACGATCTGAACCATTCAAGGACAGAAGTGTGAAGGTTGAGGTGAAAGGCGGTTAATGAGGATAGAGTGGTCAACAGTATCAAAGGCAGCAGGGAGGTTGAGGAGGACGGGGGAGACAGAGGGAGCCCTGGTCGCAGATGGACAGAATGTCATTTATCACTTTGGCCAGGGCTGTTTCTGTGCTGTGGGCAGCACGGAAACCCGATTGGAGGGGGTTCGTGAAGGGAGTTGTGGGAGAGGAAGGAGCGAAGTTGGGAGGAGCGAAGCAATGACTCGTTCCAGGACCTTGGAAAGGAAAGGGAGGTTGGGGATGGGGCAGTAGTTTGAGAACAGGAATGGATCCAGGGAGGTTTTTTTTAAAAGAATAGAAGTGATGATGGCTGTTTTTAAAGGGGTGGGAATGGTACCACTGGACAGGGAGAGATTTATCATGTCTGTGAGTAGAGGGGCAAGGAGGTGGAGCTGGGAGGTAAGGAGAGTGGTAGGGATGGGGTTGAGGGAGCAGGTGGTCGGTTTCATGTGGGTTACAGGGTGAAAAGATAGGATTAGGAGACAGGTTAAAATGTGTGGAGGGAGGGATGGGTAGGGGCCGGGCTGAGAGGGAGAAATGGGGAGGGGGTAATAGATGGAAGGGCAGAGGAGTTGAGTGGATCCCCTCGACTTTGTATTCGAGGAAGTCCAAACTGTCAGCAGACTGAAGCATCTTAAATCACTTTATGTTAATTACTGTCAAATACAGTGAATCCTTTTATAGGTAAAGAGGCAACCATTTTCTCAAAGCATGAACCCCCGCATAGCCACAGAGCAGATTTTATCTGGAGGATTGTTGGCCATGACACTGGAGGAAACTCCACTCTCTTTCAATGTGCCATAGTAGCTTTGATATCCAACTGAACATTCAAATTACTCTCTGGATTAAAATCTCACCCGAAGGACAGCTTCTCTGACATTACAAGCTGGCCCAATACTGAATTCGAACATCAACCTTGGACTATGAGCTCAAGTTTCATTTTCCACTGCGACACAAATTTCCAAACTTCCACTCTATTTTTAATAAACTCATTTGTTTTTCAAGTTCTAATCAAAGGGAAAAAGTGTAAACAGTCTCATTACTGAACACCGATAATCCACGCCGACCTTCAGTATTACTGTATCTGCTTCCTGATTCATCTTATGTGGTTAGTTATAAATCTCGAGTCAGAAAATAAAAGTAGGAAGATTTGGACTTCACTGCATTACTCCAAGATTTTTGCGAAACTTTCATGACCCACTTTTCAAGACATTGAGGTTCAAAGCTGAAACTTGTAGTCTGGCATTGGAAGTGAACTCCACTCTTGCCAACAGCATCCCTTTTGTGAGACCAAAAGGCTGAATTTTCAAACATACTTTTAAAAAAATTCAGTGTTTTACATTGATTTACACATTTTTCACTGAAATTACAATTTGCATTTAACATGTAGGTCTACGCCACTATTCAGCTTGTGGACTAACGGCAGGGACACCAAATGTTACATTTCTCCATTGTTCTCCCCAACTACACTGAGTTTCCACTGTCATGCCAGTCTGCCCCCCACCACTTATTTAAATAACCACCAGTACTTCAACTCAGAAAAATGAGCACAAATTGGAGGGAGGGGCAGACAGATGAGATCCTCAGAACCAATGCATTTCAATGAGTTCACAACACTGCACAAAGGAAATAGGAAGAGCAACAGGAAAGAGATATAGTACTGGCTTTTAATAGCGCATTTTTGAACACATCATGAGAAATTGGAAATGTACGTATTTTCTCCTCTACCTCCTGTACTACAACATGTTTTGCACCAAAATGAATGGGCTACTTTGCCTCTGTAGACCTTTGCTCAATTAAATTCCCAGTAGCAAGCAGATTTCCACGTTGCCTAGCATTCTTTTCAGTCATCTGAAATATGAATATCTGAGTCCTGTAGATTAGTGATTAAAGCACTCGCCTTGGTTTGAGTCCTGGGTTCGATTCCTGTGCAGGGCAAAACTTTGGACAGGTTTCTTTACTCCACTTGCCTGTTTACCTAGCAGTAAGTAGGAGCCCAGTGGTTAATCGATTAGCGAATTGTTTTTCTGGGAGTGATAATCCCTTCAAAAAAACAATAATATGGTCACTCAATCCACGACTGTTTGTGGGACACTGCTGTGTGCAATTGGCTGCCATGTTTCATCCATAAAATATACAGTCAATTCACTTTAGAGTATATTCTATGAAGTGCTTTGAGGTGATAAGGCTCTATATCAAATGCAAGGATTATTATTATAATAACGGTTGTACACAGTAACTAACAATCTCAGACGTGTCCTCGACACAATCAAACACTGAATAAGATACCAATTAACTGCTTACTATTGGGAACCAACTTGATATTTTCTGGTAATAGAACAGTATTGGTTTACAAAATTGGCGTTCAACACATATGTTTTCGTCAAATAAACACTAGGGAGATTTTGAGTATGCAGAATTGGTAAAGAAAGGTCCTCAATCAAGTCACTGGCTTCAATTGTGGCTTCTGACCAAAAGTAATGAGAATCAGTTCCATAATCTAGGCTCAACATTTCATTTTTTGTCTGTCTGTTCTTGTTTAAGATTGGAGGAGATCCACACAGTTTGAGATCAATCTCAAATTGATCAAAGACCAATAATGATGCAGAATGTTCTCAGAGAAGCAAAAAAATAGATTTTAAGATCGAATTTGCCTCCTTTTCCTTCTAATGAGCTGGAATCCAATATCCTAATCTGCATTGTCATATATGGAGTGCAGCTTCCTTGCTTAATCTTGATTCGCAATGAGGCAGTGCCATAAGCAACCATTTTTGACCAGGCTTACATACAACACTTGTGTTTTATTGCCTTGTGGTTGACTATAGACAAAACACAATGCTGAGGTGGATTTACTTTATCACCAAATTCTGAGTTCCAAAATCAATTCCTGACCCTGGCTAGAATAATACTGGCAAATAGAGATCATATTTTTACAGAAGGTAGGTACACAAACTTTCTGCGTAAGAAACATTCCAAAATTGATATTGGAGTTTGTATCATTTTACTGCCAATAAACAAGGTTACAGTTTTTAGATCATTCCAAGAATTCAGCATTTTGAATTCTGAGAATCTTTGAATAACGCTCAGTTTTACAAATATCAGTTTCTGGAATGAGGAAGAAGGCACGATAAATGTTTCAATAGGAAGAATGGGAGAGCAAGGTATTACATGGGGAGGAAGCAAAGAGAGAAAAATGTTACAGGAGAGGGCAAGGAGGAGGAATGAAAGGGAAAGGTTACATGGGGGCAGGAAGAGGAAACCAAGAAAAATGTTCGATGGGAGGAAGGGACAAGAGAGAAGTGTTATATTGGAGAAAGGGGCAATAGAAATGTTACATAGGGAGGAAGGGTTAGAGAAATTAACCCTTCCTCCCTATGTAACATTGCTCATGCCCCTTTCTCCAATATAAGAAAATGCTTTTACCTCTTGGGACTTATACATGTGATATAGCACTACATGTTGAGGGTAATGAAGACAACTTGGCTACTTCCCAGTTATGTCAGAATACTCACGGGATATATATTTTACTCCATCTGTCTTAATAAGATCAATGTATACATCAAGAAAAAAAAGAAGAGCTTTATTACAAAATAGGGGGTTCATTTGTGAAATTATCAGTGTCACCTCCTGTGAAGCTTTAGTCAATGTGAGTATTATTGGTGTTTGCGACAGGTTTAAAATACAGTACATTTTCTTGGAATACATTTTGACTTTTACATCTACTTACATCCAAAGTAAATATTATTTCACTGTTTGGGATTCAATGACACATCCACAAATTGCATCCTTCATTTTCTTTTCAGGAAGTTCTCTTCTATTCAACTAACTCCATTACAATGTTGCATTTAAACAAGCAATTTCCTTGTCACTTGTTGCTAAATGAAACAGTGAGAGAATTAATTCCCAGTGAAGAAACAAATACATGGTGAAAGGGGGATTGGGGATGGAGAAGGAATGCAATAATAATAATCCTTGCATTTGATATAGCACCTAATCACATCTTCTAGACGTCTCAAAGCACTTCATAGAATATAACGTAAAGTGAATTGACTAATTTGTAATACAAAACTAATAATGTACTATATAATAATGTACAGTACAGCTCAATACAACAAAGGTAACAGCTCAATGCAATTCAACAAAACTGTACTGTATAAAGAATTAAACAAACAAGAGTTTTTAAGGCTATAAGATATGTCTGAGTCATGTGTTACTGTTTACTTATTTACTTATGTACCCTGTAGGTTGCCCACATTCACAGCATTACACCTACAGCAGCAGCACTGTCAACAAGTGATGCTGTTGCTTCTTATTCTGACCTCAAAAAGAAGTGGCTTTCCGCAGCAACTCCAAAGGAAAGTAAACTGCCAACTATAATGTGACCATTGTCACTGGAGGGTCTGCTGATGATCCTGACAGTTTATTGAACAAGCAGCTGAACCATGCAGACTCCGAAGATTTGAGGCTCAACACTCCAGTCTGTGCTGAGTTAGCTCATCTCAGCTGAGGTGGCACTGGAAGTGTTAAAATTAGCTTCACTGCCAGTCACCGGAAATAAATCATCCACTGTTCATTATCCAGGCCTCTCCTTCCTCGGGAGATGTTCGTGAATGAGTGCCAGGTAAAGACAGGTTCAGGCATAGCTGTAATGCATTCTTCAATTAAACAGCCTTTGCCACACTTGCTGTCAGGCATAAAGCATTTTGATTATGCAACACCAAGAAACCCATCTTATGGTAGTTTTCCATTGTTTTGCCTGTATGTACTTCCTTTTGCGTTCATTTGCAAAAGTGCGGTACCCAGAAATAAACTGACCAACCACAACTTTAATACAACTGCACATGTGCATTCGTTTTCCTGCTCTGGCAACCATTGGAAATAATACAAATTACATCTGTAATGTTCATTTGTATAGCGCCTTTCACGTCAGGAGGACATCTTACGTGAAATAATGCAACAGGATAATAGAACATTACAAAATAGAACATTACAGAAATATTATTTGAAATACAGGCTCAGCAGGCACTGCCCACTTCACATCTGGCCCACTACCAATTGCATTCGGGTTTTCAGCGTATCTGCCCCCATTCACTGAAACTCCATCCTGGAGACCCTTCAAATCACCTCGTCCCTCGCCTCCTTTAAACATGCCATAAAAATGTAAATTTGTATAGTATGGTTTCCCCCCCCCCTCCACCACTTCAAGGCTCCAAACTACACAAGAGTAAAATTGCAACTACTAAAATAAGCATTGATTTGAGTCTTGCAATACAACAACAAAATTACATTTACAGAGCGCCTTTCGTACCAGGAGGACGTCCCAAAGCGCTGAACAGTCAGATGTCGGGGCCCAAGCATGGGAGAGGGATGGTGTAGGGGTGAGAGAAGGCAGAGAGGTGGGAGGGAGACTGAAGGCACGGTCTAAGAGAAGGGTCTTGAGATTGGCCTTGAAGGATGCAAGGGAGAAAGCGAGGCAAAGGGACCGTGGGATGGAGTTCCAGAGTTTGGGGGCAGAGAGGCTGAAAGCCCAGCCACCCATGGTAGGGTGGGTCGGGCAGGAGACATGGAGCAGACCTGAGCCTGATGAGCGGAGGGAGCGGGCAGGTTGGTAGGGAGTCAGCAGGTCAGAGAGGTAGGAGGGGGCAAGGCCATGGATGGCCTTAAAGGTGAGGACGAAGATTTTGAACTCAATCCTCTGGGGAATGGGGAGCCAGTGGAGTCGGGTAACCAACTGGTAACCAGCTGAAAGTGGGCTCATGGTCGAATGCATGACCATTTTTCCTGCAGAGACAGATAGCAATCACAAGCAGGAATAACATCCAATTTTTTCTCGCTACAGCCTTGATACTTTGACGCTAATGATAACATCAGTTAAGATTGACAAACTCGATGTCAAGCCTCAGGCCCTTCCTGTTTATCACATGATGCATTTAGTCATAGATCTTGCAGATAAAGATCGCAACAATAATATTATTATCAAAGGTTAACAACACCTCACTGGGTCAAAACAAAACATTTGAAACACTAAAATAATCACCATCAGCCGAACGGTCATATCTCACACATTTTCAGCAAAGCCCACGAGTCACATATTTATGATGAAACAATTTTTTGTGAACCTTAATGTCACATACATCATTCTAGCTCCTGTACATTTATTCCCCCTCCCAACTAATCGTTTTTGCTTAAAATGATTCATAGTTAACAGTGGCCTGGCTTTGGCATGTATAAATAGGCTTGGGGATTGGCTCAACAAAGGCTACATCAGAACATTTTTCAAGAAATACAAAATCCTCCGATGCAGTACCCCTTCCCTCTCCACCCAAGAAAACCTGAGATACTCAGATGCAATTTGCCAAAATAAGATAAGACACTCAGATGCCTTATTCCCTGCCTTACAGCTCTCAAGGTGTTCTTTACTGTTTCGGACACAGGAACATTTCCATGTGTAGCTGGATGCATGCAGTGTATTTGGACCGCTCAGCCTTTTAAAGCAGGGCGAGGGGCTTCCTCATATGTCTGGCAGCCAAACTGACACAGAACAAAGATGTTTGGGGGAAATGGCTCCTGTGTTGATTTCTCTTTTGAAATAGCAATTGCAATGACCACAAACACACACACACACACACACACACACAATCCTTTTTAAAGTGTAACCAGCTCCAAAACAGCGACGTATGTCACCGTGTGGAGAAGCCACAACTATACAAATATATGTATATATATATATAGAGAGAGAGAGAGAGAGACTGAGAACAACAAAAGGCCAAACGCGGCAGCTGTTGCGATAGGAAGTTACCAAAAGCAGAAGTGGATACTACTCGATGCCTTTTGTTGTTGTAAACAAACAAAACCCTCGGGCCCTGCAAAACAGGTCCTACTGGTCACCACACCAGGAGAGGCCGAGCTGCTGCTCCCCACCACACACACCACACCAGGAGAGGCCGAGCTGCTGCTCCCCATCACACACACACCACACCAGGAGAGGCCGAGCTGCTGCTCCCCACACACACACCACACCAGGAGAGGCCGAGCTGCTGCTCCCCACACACACACCACACCAGGAGAGGCCGAGCTGCTGCTCCCCATCACACACACCACACCAGGAGAGGCCGAGCTGCTGCTCCCCATCACACACACCACACCAGGAGAGGCCGAGCTGCTGCTCCCCACACACACACCACAACACACCAGGAGAGGCCGAGCTGCTGCTCCCCACACACACACCACACCACACCAGGAGAGGCCGAGCTGCTGCTCCCCATCACACACACCACACAGCTCAGTGCCCGGACTGGGCACCAGCAGCAGCTAACGTGGCTCCGACACACACAGCCCCCGACACCCGGACCCTATACACAGCCCCCGACACCCGGACCCTATACACAGACCCCGACACCCGGACCCTATACACAGCCCCCGACACCCGGACCCTATACACAGCCCCCGACACCCGGACCCTATACACAGCCCCCGACACCCGGACCCTATACACAGCCCCCGACACCCGGACCCTATACACAGCCCCCGACACCCGGACCCTATACACAGCCCCCGACACCCGGACCCTATACACAGACCCCGACACCCGGACCCTATACACAGCCCCCGACACCCGGACCCTATACACAGACCCCGACACACACAGTTTCCCGACACACAGACCCCATTTACACAGCCCCCGACACACAGCCCCGACACACAGACCCCAATACACAACCCCCGACACACAGCCCCGACACACAGACCCCGACACACAGACCCCAATACACAGCCCCCGACACACAGACCCCGACACCGGGACCCCATTTACACAGACCACAAAGGCAGCCGAAGCCCCTTTTTTAGCTGAGCTGCAAGGCCCCAACCGGGGGCCGCGGCGCCCCTCACAGGCCGCTCCCGACTCCCAGGCCCGGGGCCCGGCTCCCGGCTCCCGGCCCCGGCCCCGGCACCGGCGAGGGGTAGCGGGGGCAGCGCCGAGCACCTGTGGCTCCGACCCCCCGCCTCAGGGCCGGACCCAGACCCCGGGAGCCGCCGAGAGTCGATGACAAAGCGACGGCGGCTTAACGTGATTCCCCGCCGACAGCAGCTGCAGCTGTAACCCGCACTCACTGCCTGGTCTGGCGGCCGCTCTCTGGGTCCGGTCCGGTCTGCGGCTCTCGCGCTGCTGTCCCTCTCCGCCAACAACAGCTGAGGATGTAAACACTGCGTCACGTGACACCAGCCCGTCCGCCCGCGCAGCACTGCACAGCCCCACACCCCCACTGCACAGCACTGCACAGCCCCACACCCCCACTGCACAGCACTGCACAGCCCCACACCCCCACTGCACAGCACTGCACAGCCCCACACCCCCACTGCACAGCACTGCACAGCCCCACACCCCCACTGCACAGCACTGCACAGCCCCACACCCCCACTGCACAGCACTGCACAGCCCCACACACCCCACTGCACAGCCCCACACACCCCACTGCACAGCACTGCACAGCCCCACACACCCCACTGCACAGCCCCACACACCCCACTGCACAGCACAACACAGCCCCACACCCCCACTGCACAGCCCCACAGCACTGCACAGCCCCACACCCCCACAGCACAGCCCCACACCCCCACTGCACAGCACTGCACAGCCCCACACACTGCACAGCACAGCACTGCACAGCCCCACACACCCCACTGCACATCCCCACACCCCCACTGCACAGCCCCACAGCACTGCACAGGCCCACAGCACTGCACAGCCCCACAGCACTGCACAGCCCCACACCCCCACTGCACAGCACTGCACAGCCCCACACCCCCACTGCACAGCACTGCACAGCCCCACACACCCCACTGCACAGCCCCACACCCCCACTGCACAGCCCCACAGCACTGCACAGCCCCACACCCCCACTGCACAGCCCCACACCCCCACTGCACAGCACTGCACAGCCCCACACCCCCCACTGCACAGCACTGCACAGCCCCACACACCCCACTGCACAGCCCCACACACCCCCACTGCACAGCACTGCACAGCCCCACACACTGCACAGCACAGCACTGCACAGCCCCACACACCCCACTGCACAGCCCCACAGCCCCACACACTCCACTGCACAGCACAACACAGCCCCACGCACCCCACTGCACAACACAGCCCCACACAGCACTGCACAACACTGCACAGCCCCACACAACACTACACAGCCCTACTGCACAACACAGCCCCACACAACACTACACAGCCCCACTGCACAACACAATACTGCACAGCCCCACAGCACAACACAGCCCCACTCAATATTACACAGCCCCACACTACACAACACAGCCACACAGCACAACACAGCCACACTCAATATTACACAGCCCCACACTACACAGCCCCACTGCACAGCCCCACACAACACTACACAGCCCCACTGCACAACACAGCCCCACAGCACAACACAGCCCCACAGCACAACCCCACACAACACAGCCCCACAGCACAACCCCACACAACACAGCCCCACAGCACAACACAACCCCACAGCACAACACAACCCCACACAACACAGCCCCACAGCACAACCCAACACAGCCCCACAGCACAACACAGCCCCACAGGACAACACAGCCCCACCGCACAACACAGCCCTACACTACACAGCCCCACAGCACAACACAGCCCCACAGCACAACACAGCCCCACAGCACAACACAGCCCCACAGCACAACACAGCCCCACACAACACAGCCCCACAGCACAACACAACCCCACACAACACAGCCCCACAGCACAACACAACCCAACACAGCCCCACAGCACAACACAGCCCCACAGCACAACCCTACACTACACTGCCCCACACAACACAGCCCCACAGCACAACCCTACACTACACTGCCCCACACTACACGGCCCCACAGCACAACACAGACCTACACTACACAGCCCCACAGCACAACACAGCTCTACACAACACGGCCCCACACTACACAGCCCCACATAGCACAACACAGCACTACACATCCGCACACAACACAGCCACACACTACACAACACAGCCCTACACTACACAACACAGCCCCACACAGCACAACACAGCCCCACACAGCACAACACAGCCCCACACAGCACAACACAGCCCCACACAGCACAACACAGCCCTACACTACGCAGCCCAACACAACACAGCCCCGCACAGCACAGCCCCACACAGCACAGCCCCACACAGTACAACACAACAGAGTCCTGCACAGCACATCCCTACACAGCACAACACAGACCCACACAGCCCCACACAGCACAGCCCCACACAGCACAACACAACTCCACACAGCACAACACAGTCCCGCACAACACAGTCCCGCACAACACAGCGCAGCCCCACCCAGCACAGAACAGCCCGCACAGCACAGTTGCACACAGCACAGTCCCACACAGCACTGTAAAGCTCCACACAGACAGCCCCACACAGCACAGTATAAATTACATTTGTATAGTACCTTTCACATCAGGGGAATGTCTCAAGGCGCTGGATGTGAAAGGTTCTACACAAATGTAATTTTGTTGTTGTTGTTGGACGGTCAGGGATCCGCACTCAAGCTGGTGGTTGGGATCAGGAAGGGAGGAGAGAGGGGAGGGGTAACCGGGTGACCAAAGGCATGGTCAAAGAAGAGGGTATTGAGATGGATCTTGAAGGAAGCAAGGGATGGGTTGAGGCGGAGGTACTGTGGGATGGAGTTCCAGGGTGGGGACAGAGAGGCTGAAGGTCCGGTGGGCAAGGTGGGGGACATGAAGCAGGCCGGAGCCTGCTGAGCGGAGGCAGTGAACAGGTTGATACTGGGTTAGGAGGTCACAGATGTAGGGAAGAGCACAGTAAAGCACCACATAGCACGACCCAACACAACTCACTTCAACATAACTATACTAAGCCTAAAACAACTCAAAAGCTACTCAATAGGACCAACATAATTGAGTCCAGTATAAAAGAAGCCAGATCAGCAAAACTCTTGAAAGCTCATCATATCAAACAAAAATCTAATGGATAACGCCCATTACAACTTAACCACAATTCCACATACTAGAGACAAGTAACAACACAGTCCAACATATACGTTGAATAAGATGGTCTGAGCTGACACTTTGTTCATAGCACAGTTAAACTAGCGTGTTCCAAGAATTTGGTACTGATACCGCACGTAGAGCATTCAAAGTGCATCTAAATCTCTTTAGCAAGTAATGGGGAGCAGGTGGGAAATATGAAGCAGACCATTATTTGTTGAGTGGAGTGAGCGACTCAGACAGTAAGCTCACAGGAAGTAGCAGGGGTAGGATGGGGAGAGGCTAAGAAGTTAGAGTTCAGTATCATCTGTGTGGAAATGAACTCCAATGCTTGTCCAACCTTCTTTTTAAACAAATTACACAACGTATAGCTTTCTGTTGTTTAACAAAAATGTACTCAGCAACATTATTTACCTCAAAACAAGTGTTTTAGACAATTTATCTAGATTTCCAATTTATATACAAGCTTATTACACTGTTCTATCATGTAGCATGGCGGGACAGGCTTGAGGGACTGAATTGCCTACTCCTGTTCCTTTATTCCTAGGTTCCTATATCAAGTATTTCTTCTGAATTCCAGTTGTTTGATGGATTTCATGAACAATTTAACAAAATAGAAGCCCATGGTATTAAAGGGACTGTGGCAAGGAGACAGAAAGCAGAGTGGTAGTAAACGGTTGCTTTTCTGACTGGAGGGAGGTGTGTAGTGGTGTCCCTCAGGGGTCGGTACTGGGACCACTGCTCTTTCTTTTCTATATTAATGATCTGGACCTGGATATAAGGAGCACAATTTCCAAATCTGCAGACGATACTAAGCTAGGAAAAGTAGTTAATGGTGAGGGGGATAGCACCAGACTCCAAGAGGACTTAGATGGATTGATACAATGGGCAGAAATGTACCAGATGAGGTTTAATGTGGAGAAATGTGAAGTGTTGCATTTTGGTAGGAAGAATGAGGAGAGGCAGTATAAGCTGATGGTACAAGCTTAAAGGGGGCAAATGAACAGAGAGACCTGAGGATCCACATAAGCAAATCTCTGAAGGTGGCAGGACAGGTAGGTAAAGCTGTTAAAAAAGCATATGGGATACTAGTTTTTATAAATAGGGGCATAGAATTCAAAAGTCAGGAGGTTATGTTGAATATTTATAAAATGCTGGTTGGGCCTCAGTTGGAGTACTGCATTCAGTTCTGGGCACCGCACTTTAGGAAAGATCTTTAGGAATGAAAGACCTTAGTTATGAGGAGAGGTTAGCGAAACTAGGATTATTTTCCCTAGAGCAGTGAAGATTAAGAGGGGATTTAATAGAGGTTTTCAAGATCATGAGAGGATTTGATAGGTTGAACCGGGAAAAACTGTTTCCACTGGCATGTGAGCCAGTAACCCAAGGACACCAATTTAAAATAGTTGTTAAAAGAAACAGAGGGGAGGTTAAAAAAANTGTTTTCACCCAACGTGTTGTTCGGATCTGGAATGCATAACCTGAAAGGGTAGTGGAAGCCAATTCAATAACAACTTTTAAGAGAGAAGTAGATGGGTATTTGGGGAGGATAAGATTACAGGGCTTTGGAGAGAAAGCTGGCCAGTGGGATTGAGTTGGATTGTTCTTTTCAAAGCCGGTGTAGACACGATGGGCTGAATGGCCTTTTTCTGTGCTGTATGATTCTATGATTCTATGAATTTTGCTGCCGCAGGCACTAACCTTTTAATTCAACTGAATGTTTGCTGGTAGCTTCCAGTACTAAATTACAAACTACCAGAGTATCTGTATTGTTGTTATCCGCATGTGGTTTGGTTTATTTCACTAAACGCTTGCCGCAGCAAAATTGCTCTTGAAATCCACTGAGCCTCCAATGCGTGTGATTTGAGTGCAGTGACTACCCGGAGCACCACTTGAAGAGCCACTGAAATCAGCGAGATCCCTCTGTAGTTATCGGTTTCACAAGAGTCACTAGAGTCCCCCTTCTTGTGGATAGACACCACAATTGCACTCTGGAACCCTGACAGGGTACATGCTTCAGAAAGAAACTTCTGTCCAGTGCTAGGAGGGCAGCTCCAAGGCGAGTTGGGGGTTCCTGGCTTGGACCTGTAAGATCCTCACTGTTCTCCATCTCCTTCCTCAGATCGCTGCTCATCACAGTAAAAATGCTGTGAAGTGCTAAAGCACTATATCAAATATAAGGATTATTATTAGATCATGTGGCATCCTACTCCACTTACAGTCAAGTGTTTTCATAACTCAGTTTAAATCAACTGTAAAAATAAGCAATTCAAACATGGAGTTGTCCTGCCAAAAGTATTAAGTGTAACTGCACGAGTTGCACTAATCCACCCATACACATCTGATTTAGCCTGAAACATTGGATAATCACATCAGAAAAGAGAAGCTCTCTCTCCACAAATAGTTTTGCACCACTTCCTTACAAAAGAGCAATCTATTAACAATTTAAAAAGCAGTGGAATATTTTGAACAAATCTTGAAAGACTTTGGGAATAATTCCTGACATTCCCCAGGATTGAAAGCTGTGCAAAGTAAAATGAACACAGCAGTACATGGAAGATATAAAATTACACCAATCAAAGTGTAAGAGCAAAATGTTAAGCTTTTTTAAAAATGATTCCAAAGTCCTGGCTTCAGCCACCCTCCTAATAATTATTTCAGTTGTTAATTACCCACTGGGTAAAGTAAAATGTCCTGGTGTCTGTCCTGAAATTGCCCTTTGCAACTGTAAACCTATGTCCTCTTGTTCTGCTGTCTTGGTCCATCCTAAAGTATTGCTGCAGGTTTACTTTTTCAGTGCCATTTAAAATATTATGTACCTCTATAAGGTCCCCTGTGAGATGTCTCATTTCAAGACTGAAGAGTCCTAGTTTGTCTAATCGTCACTCATAGCTCATTCGTCTAATACTGGGGATCACCCTTATTGCTCTCCCCTGAAAAGCCTCTAGGGCCTTGACAGTCCCCTGATCGTAATTCAGCCACCTGAGGGAATTGCACCCTTCCTTCCTCCCGACCGGAACTCAGTTTGGCTCAGTTAATACTGTAATAACACTCTCGTCTCATCAGGTAATAATGGATTTAAGCCCCATTATGGTATTTGAGCTCTTGGTCTAGGCTGACACTCCATTGCCGTTCTGGGGAAGCACTGTATTGTCAAAGGAACCTTGGTTTTGGTGTCTTATTATGAACTTAAAAAATGTTTTTGTTTCTTTACAAATGTATTTTAAAATTGATTTACTGTCTCACACAGAAATACTAGTACAATACAATATTATATTTGTATAGCACCTTTTGACATTGGGAGGATGTAAGAATGTTCCATCAATTTATTTTCTAGTCACACAGCAGCAGATCCCTCAAACACTTTTGTCAACACATTAGTTCAGACTGAACACAGTTCTTTCCTTCTGGCTGGTGTCACGCTTCGTCTCAGAGCCCAGGGTTGATGTGAACAAGCTTGTAAATTACCAGCTTTAACTGACAGCTCAATATAACAAACAGCTGTTAAACATCTTCATTCTAAGTGGGATCATCTATCCCATTTCCCACTTACCTGCATGCACTTGAGTGAAGTTTGGCAAGTTACATATGAAGGCAGCAATTGAGGTAGCAAACATATGGTCTGGATCTGAGGCAATAAGAAGGACAATGGGCTAATGCACTCTGGCCAAATGGCCATCCAAATTGCACATCATTGAAACCTGCAGAAATTCATGTCCAGTCTTGAAGGAAGAAAACTATTGCCTGAGTTATACTGGGAATTATTTTCCATGGAACATAGGGATACAATTTGCTTCTTGATGGGATGCTTTGATATAAAATTCCTGTTAGTTTATGCAAATTCCACTCCTTAATTAAATTGTCCTGGGGATCAGACTGATGTATTTTTGGTTATGGGAAGGAGTCACCATTTGTGTAACTTGTGTCCTGGCTAACAGTTCTCCCCCCAAAAACTGCAATTGTGGAACATTGCCATATGCAAATTAGCTACCATGATCATCGTCAGGTTCGACCCCCAATTATCCTTCCTCCCCCACATCCGGTCCTTCACCAGCACCGCTTTCTTGCACGTCTGATGCATCGCCCGTCTCTGCCAATATCTCTCCCCAAAAGTTGCTGAAACCCTGGTCCATGCTTTTGTCATCTCTCGGCTGGACTACTCGAACGCCCTCCTCACCAGTCTCCCATCCACTACCGTCCATAAAATCCAAATCATTCAAAACTCTGACTCCCGCATTCTCACCCGTCCGAAACTCCGCTCCTCAATCACCCCAGTCCTTGCCAGACTGCACTGGCTGCCTATCCCAGAGAGGATCAATTTCAAGATCCTCACCCTCGTATTAAAGTCCCTGCACTGCTCTGCACCCCACTACCTCTCTGACCTCCTCTCTTCTCAAAACAGTACCCGTTGCCTTCGTTCCTCCGGGTCTGGCCTCCTCCTCGTCCCCCGAGTCCTCCACTCCACCCTTGGCAGCCATGCCTTCAGTCGCTATGCCCCGAGGCTCTGGAACTGCCTTCCTCACTCCCTTCATCTCTCCCTCCCTTCCCATTTTCAGGTCTCTGCTGAAGACCTTTCTTTTCGACCACGCCTTTGATCACCTTCCTCCCCCTCCCCCTGGCTCGGACCCGGGATCCGTTATTGTAAAGCACTCTGAGATGCCGTCCGGCGTGGAGGGCGCTATATAAATCCAAGTTGTTGTTGTTATCTACAAAATACACAGTCACTGTATATATTTAATAATTATATTATTCCAGAAAACACTGTGAAGCGTTTTAGGACATATCATGACATAATACAACAACAAAATTACATTTATAGAGCGCCTTTCATGTCAGGAGGAAGTCCCAAAGCACTGGACAGTCAGGGGTCGGAACCCAAGCATGGGGGAGGGGCGGGGTAGGGGTGAGGGAAGGCAGAGAGGTGGGAGGACGACCAAAGGCAGATCGAAAAGAAGGGCCTTGAGACTGGCCTTGAAGGAGGCAAGGGAGGAAGCGAGGCGTAGGGACCGTGGGATGGAGTTCCAGAGTGTGTGAGCAGAGAGGCTGAAAGCCTGGCCACCAATGATACGGGGGGTAGGGTGGGAGACATGGAGCAGACCGGAACCCGCTGAACAGAGGGAGCGGGCAGGTTGGTAGGGAGACAGCAGGTCAAAGAGGTAGGAGAGGGCAAGGCCATGGATGGACTTGAAAGTGAGGATGAGGATCTGAATTCGCATCTGAGGGATGCGGAGTCAATGGAGTCAGGCGAGGGTGGGAGTGATGGGATCACGGAGCCTGGTGCGCGAGAGTACATGAGCTGCAGAGTTTTGGATGATCTGCAGCTTGTGAAGGGAAGAGTTGGGAAGGCCGATGAGGAGGGAGTTTCCATAATCGAGTTTTGATGTGACGAATGCGTGGGTGAGGGTTTCAGCAGCCTGAGGGGTGAGACAGTGGCGGAGTCTGACAAGGTTGCGGAGGTGGTGGTAGGCAGTGCCAGTCATGGCGCAGTTGTGGGAGAGAAAGGATAGTTCAGGGTCAAACAAGACACCCAGGTTCCTGACTAGCTTCATGAGGTTGAGTATGCAGCCGTGGAGGTTGATGCTGCCAGAGCCCGAGGAACAGAGGTGCTGGTGCGAGCCAATCAGGAGGACCTCGGTCTTGCTGAAGTTGAGTTGGAGAAAGTTGTCTCTTGTCCAGGACTTGATGTCGGACCGGCAGTCAGTCAGGACGCCAGTGTTCCTGGACTTGGGGGTCGAGGTAGAGAGATAGAGTTGAGTGTCATCCGCATACATGTGGAAATTTACCCCATGTCAGCGGATGATGTCACCAAGTAGAGGGTGAAGAGGAGGGGACCAAGGACAGAGCCCTGAGGAACTCCGCACAAGACGGTGTAGGGGCTGGAGGAGAAGCCGTTTGCAGAGACGAAGTGGAGGCAGTGTGAAAGGTAGGACCTGAACCAATCAAGGACAGAACCTTGAAGTTGAGGTGGGAGGAGAGGTGTAGAGGAGGATTGAATGGTTCATAGTGTCAAAGGCGGCGGAGAGGATGAGGAGGCAGAGGGAGCTCTGGTCGCATATGGTCAGGATGTCATTTGTGACCCTGACCAGAGCAGTTTACGGAAACCCAATTGGAGGGGTTCATAGAGGGAGTGGGAGGAGAGGAAAGAGCTGGGAGGCAATGACTCTCTCAAGGACCTTGGACAGGAAAAGGAGGTTTGAGATGGGCCAGTAGCTGGATAGCTGTGATGGGTCAAGGGAAGGTTTCTTCAAGGTGGGGGTGACAGTGGCTGTTTTGAGGGGGGTAGGAACAGTGCCGGATGACAAGGAGAGGTTGATGATGTCGGAGAGTAGTGGGGCGAGGAGGTGGAGCTGGGATTTATGGAGACGGGTGGGGATGACTTCCATGGAGCAGGTGGTGGACTTCATGGAGGATATGGTGGTGAAGACAGAGGAGGGGGTGACAGGTTCAAAGGTGTGGTAGGAGGATGGGTAGTTGTCGGAGTGTGGGCGAGGGGTAGGGAGGGGGTGGAAGTTGGGAGGGCAGTGGCAGCTGAGCGGATTCCCTTGATTTTGGACTCAAGGAAGTCCAGCATTTTCTCACAGTGGGAGTCAGAGGAAAGAATCTGTGAGGCATGGCGGGGAGGGCAAAGGAGCCAGTTGGTGGTGGAGAACAGGAGCCTAGGGTTGCCTTTCGCCTCCAGGATTAAGGAATAGAAGTACAATTTGGCTGAGGCGAGAGCAGAGTGGTAGGTTTTGATGAGGTGCAGCCAGATGTGCCGGTGGACCGTTAGGCCGGATTTGAACCAGGTGCATTCGTAAGCCCGCACCTGGCTCTGAAGCGAGCAGAGGTGCTGGTGAACCAGGGTGAGGATCGGGAATAGGAGGCAGTTCGAGAGGTGAGGAGGGCAAGGACATTGAATGTGGTGGAGAGGGTGCTGTGCAGTAAGCGCAGGGAGTGGGTTGGTGCGAGAGGTGGGCCAGAGGGAGTTCAGAGGACTCCAGGGCAGCGGAGAGATTGCGGGGAGATCAAAAAAGACACTGTATCAAATGTAAGGATTCGTATTATCACTTGGATTCCTTATTAAGAATATAGGATTTTTTACAAATTAGATTCCACGAAGGAAATAGTGAAACTGTTGCAGTTTATACGCAACTACCATCAAAACTATCTTCAACAACCTCTCAGAGGACTGGACCAAAGTGGCCTTTATATAAGGGTGGCCTTTAAGTAAGGCTTTGTTGGTTTGCGAACAGGGTTATCTGGGCTGTTCCAAGATGGTTGTCAACAGGGGGTGCTTGTCTCTCTCCCCCCCACCTTTTGGAACTCAATCCCACAGTCCTTTTGTCTTGCTCCCTCCCTTGTCTCCTTCAAGGCACGTCTCAAGACCCTCCTCTTCAACTGCGCCTTCGGCCACTCTCCCACCCCTACCCTCCCTGTCTTCCACCTCTCCTGATACCATCCCCTGCTCAGATTCAAATCCCTGACTGTCCTATGCCTTGGGACATCCTCCCAACGTGAAAAGCACTGTACAAATGTAATTTGTTGTTGTTCTTGTTGGATATGTTTGACTTGTATGTGGTTTCCTTTTCACTTTTACTTGGGCACAGGCACCAAGGACTCTTCCTGTACTCTACCCAAGTGATCTTTATGTGAGTGTACACAGGCTTTGTGACCATGGGTGGCATCACAATCAAAATTGGTCATTTTTATAAATATACATTTCCTGCAGGTTTCATCAGACAATGATCAGGAATACAATCCCAAGCTGATTTTGCCCATCCTTAATCAATTGTATCTACACATTCCCCACACTTAAATCTTATCAAAGATTTTACTTTATAACAGAAAAGAAATATCATTGTTTCCATCCACAACACATACTGTATTCTTGTTAAATTGGTTCTCATTCAGATGTGTGAAGTGCTTTGAGACTTCCTCTTGATGTGAAAGGTGCTAGATAAATGTAAATTGTTGTTAATGTGTGTAAATTCATGTGTATTACTCCTAGCCAGTACAACAATCAAGATTAACTTGGTGAAGTAAAAGAAAAAAAGCTGCAAATTATCATTTCAACAGTGCTGCAAATACCAGCACAATTGATTCCAATAGCCCATCCCTCCAACAATGCTGAGCATCCTCATCATTCTTCTCTGCACTGTTCATAAAGTCTGTTATGTCCTGGTGTCCAGAACCATATTCAGTAATTCAGGTGTAGACTGACCAGAGAAGTGTATAGTTTGAGTATGATTTTGGTGTTGTGCTTTGGATTCCTTAAACAGAGTGACCTCCCAGCTCCAACAGTCTCAGGTTCCTTCAGAAGTGATTGTATTTGAAGTTGTTCCCAAGTCTACTACAAGCTAAATACAACATTAAGCTCTTGGGTAAACATTCTAACACAACAACAACAAGATTTCATTTATAGAGCACCTTTCACGTCGGGAGGACGTCCCAAGGCGCTGGGTCAGGACACGAGCAGGGGGGAAATGGTCAGGGTAAGAGGAGGGAAGGGAGGGAGCGAGGAGGGGGTAGAGAGTCGAGAGGGGAGCTGAAGGCACAGTCAAAGAGAAAGGTCCTGAGACCGGCCTTGAAGGAGGAAAGGGAGGAAGCAAGGCGAAGGGACTGGGGGATGGAGTTCCAGAGCCTAGGGGCTGAGAGGCTGAAGGCCCGGCCACTGATGGTAGGGCGGTTGGGGCGGGGTATGTGGAGCAGAGGAACGGAAGGTACGGGCAGGTAGGTAGGGGGATAGTAGGTCGGAGAGGTAGGAGGGAGCGAGGCCGTGAATGGCCTTGTAAGTGAGGATGAGGATCTTGAATTCGTTCCTCTGGGGGATGGGGAGCCAGTGGAGGCGAGCGAGGGTGGGAGTGATGTGGTCCCGAAGCCTGGTGCGGGACAGTACACGAGCTGCAGATTTCTGAATGACCTGCAGCTTGTGGAGGGAGGTGCCGGGAAGGCCGGCGAAGAGAGAGTTCCCATAGTCCAGCCTTGAGGTGATAAAGGCGTGGACCAGAGTTTCAGCAGCGTGAGGGGTGAGGTAGTGCCGTAGTCTGGCGATGGTTTGGAGGTGATGGAAGGTGGTGCCAGTTGTGGCGTGGATATGAGGAAGAAAGGACAGCTCAGGGTCGAACAGAACACCAAGGTTCCTGACTGGCTTTGAGAGGTGGAGAGTGCAGCCTTGGATGCTGATGCTGTCAGCGCCTGAGGTGCGGAGGCGCTGACGTGAGCCAATCAGGAGGGCCTCAGTTTTGCGCACGTTAAGCTGAAGAAAGTTGTCTCTCGTCCAGGACTCGATGTCAGACAGGCAGGCTGTCAGGACATCGGTGGTCGTGGAGTTGAGGGTAGAGGACGAGAGGTAGAGTTGGGTGTCATCCGCATGTCTGCAGATGATGTCACCAAGGGAGAGCATATAGAGGGTGAACAGGAGGGGACTGAGGACAGAGCCCTGAGTGACGCCACATGAGACAGTGCGGGGGCTGGAGGAAAAGCTGTTTGTGGAAACAAAATGAAGACGGTGGGAGAGGTACGACCTAAACCACTCAAGGACAGGGCCTTGAAGGTTGAGGTGGGAGGACAAGCGGTGGAGGAGGATAGCGTGGTCGACCGTATCGAATGCAGTCGATAGGTCGAGGAGGACGAGGAGGCAGAGGGAGCCCTGGTTGCAGATGGTCAAGATGTCATTGTCACCGTGACAAGCATCTTAATACAAATGAATTTGAAGATGTAAAACCGCTGGTTGACTAACAGCCTAGTGACTAATTAACTTCCTGTGTCCCAGTTGTGACATGAGATTTTCCCACCTGAGAGCGACCATCACCATTTGTTTCCATAATTACTTTGATCTTAACTGCCCTCCAGCACGAGGAGACTAATTTGCAGCTATTCTGCTGAGACAAGTATCCTGCGCTTCCAACACACACTTGTAAGCAAGTATTTGCCAGTTCACCATATGTTTGAACAACAGTAACTTTAATATAAAAGGGTAGGGAGAAAAGGTGTGAGAATGGCACTAAATGGATAGGTCTTTCAGACTGAACAGTCATGAGGGGCCAGCGTAGTGGCCTCCTCAGTTGTAATTGTTTATGGTTCTATGGTTCTACAGTCTATAAATCACTCTGTCCCAAATGCAAATAAAAGGAGATGGCCTTCTTTTAATAACCCTAAAACCCTTGCATTTAATATAGCACTCACCGGGCTTCACAAGTACTTGCTGTGAACTGTAGTGAATGTGTACGTTGAGAGAAATGTGACAGCATCTACAGTGTATAGGGCTGACACATCCGTGCATGTTTACCGGCACAGTTGAGGCAGAAGGTGCATTGTATCATCTGCTGAGTTAGATGTCTTTTTTCCCCCCAAGAGATGGAATGAGGACTCACCTCAGGACACAGTAGCAACAACAACTTGTACATATTCCAGGTAATGCCGCCAACAACAGGGCTGCCTTAGATTGCAGTTCACAATGGGATTTACCAATCAAGACTCAGAGCTGCTAATGGGGAACCAAAGACAGTATCAGGCAATATGTTTTAGCCACAAGATATACAGTCAATCCACTTTACAGTATATCCTGTGAAGCACTTTGAGACATCTCAAAGACATGAAGGAGGTGCTATAACAAATGCAAGAATTATTATTATTTATTATTATGATTACTACGTCTTGTGCAACTTACAAGATCCCAGGTCAGAAATGGTGGAGTAGATTGGAATTATTACAAAACAATATAAAATTACATTTGTAAAGCGCCTTTCACTCGGGAGGTAGTCCCAAGGCGCTGAACAGTCAGGGATTAGGACCTGAGCGGGGGGAGGGGCATTTGGAATCAGGAAGGGTGGAGGACAGAGAAGGTAGGAGGGTGGCTGAAGGCATGGTCAAAGAGGAGAGTCTTGAGGCGTGCCTTGAAGAAGGTAAGGGAGGGAGCGAGGCAAAGGGAATGTGGATGGAGTTCCAGAGGGTGGGAGCAGAGAGGCCGAAGACCCAACCGCTGATGGTGGGGTGCGCCGGCAGGGAACATGGAGCAGGTCATAGCCTGCTGAGCGGAGGGAGCAGACGGTTTGCCAAGGGGTTAGCAGGTCAGAGAGGTAGGAAGGAGCAAAGCCATGGAGGGCCTTGAAGGTGAGGATGAGAATTTTGAACTCAATTTCTGAGGGATGGGGAGTTTGTGGAGCCAGGCAAAGATGGATGTGATGGAGTCATGGAGCCTGGTGCAGGAGAGGGCAGAGTTCTGAATGATTTGCAGCCTGTGGAAGGAAGAGTTGGGTAATGAATGCATGTATGAGGGTTTTGGCGGCCTGAGGGGTGAGGCAGTGGCGGTGTTGGGCAATATTGCGGAGTTATAATAATAATAATCCTTGCATTTGACATAGCGCTTTCACGTCTTCTCGACGTCTCAAAGCGCTTTACAGAATAGAATGTAAAGTGAATTGACCGATTATTTGTGGGCAAAACGCGGCAGCCAATTGCACACAGCAATGTCCCACAAACAGTCGTGGATTGAAAATGACCAATTTATCATTGTTTTGTTTCGGAGGGATTAATATTAGGTGTGTGGAGTAACGAAACTTGCCCAAGGTTTCGCCCTGCCTGGAATTGAACCCAGGTGTCCCGTTTGCAAGGAGAGTGCTCTAACCACTGAGCTACAGGACTCTACGGGGAGTCCAGTTGGGGGAAGGCGGAGCGATTCATGACATGGATGTGGTGGGGAAAGGACAGTTGAGGGTTGAACAAGTCGCTTAGGTTCCTAACTGGCTTGGTGAAGTGGAGTGTGCATCCCTGGATCCTGATGCTGCCAGTGCCTGAGGTGTAGAGGCGCTGGTGCGACCCAATCAGGAGAGCCTCGGTATTGCTGATGTTCAACTGTAGAAAGTTGGCTCTCATCCAGAACTTGATGTCTGACAGACAGTCTATCAGGACATCAGTGGTCCTGGGGTCGAAAGTGGAGACAGAGAGTTAGAGTTGGGTATCATCCGCCTACATGTGGAAGTTGATTCCACGTTTGTGGATGATGTCTCCAAGAGGGAACACGTACAGGTTGAAGAAGAGAGGACCAAGAACAGAGCCCTGAGGAACTCCGCACGAGATGGTACAGGGGATGGAGGAGAAACCGTTTGTGGAGACAAAGTGCAGCTGGTGTGAAAGATAGGATCTGAACCATTCAAGAACTGAACCATGAAGGTTGAGGTGAGAGGAGAAGCGGTGGAGAAGGATTGAGTAGTCAACAGTGTCAAAGGTAGCAGAGAAGTCAAGGAGGATGAGGAGACAACGGGAGTAGCAGTAAATAGGAACCTGGTTGTTAGTCAATTGGCAGATCGCTTTCCGGGGGTAGTAATCTATTAAAAAAAAACAATAATTTGGTCATTCAATCCACGACTGTTTGTGGAACACTGGTGTGTTCAATTAGTTGATGCATTTCACCCACAAAATATACAGCCAATTCACTTTACAGTGTATTCTGTGAAGCATTTTGAGACTCCTCAAAGACATGATAAGTTGCTATATCAAATGCAAGGATTATTATCTATAACATGATGTGTATGATCCAGTGCGTTAAAGCAACTAATAAAGAACACTATGTAAGTCTTGTGTAAGAGAAGAATATTCTACTTCAGATGTACTGGTTCGTTGGTAACTAACTATGGGACATATATTCGTAAGCTACTCCACGGACAATTCAAATCATTTGTTTCATAAATGGTGGCTTAGGAAGTGGTGCTGGAAGACTCAGAAACATTTTAAAGCAAAACATATGTCTTTTGTTATAGTAACACGCACTGCATCCTCAGGAACAGAACTCTTGATACTCCCCAGTAATGAGTTAATTGCTTTTCACCAGTCAAATAAATTGTGTATCCTCTGAATCCATTGTTTATCTTCTGTTGACAGTGGAAAATAAAACAATGTGCAGCGCTGTGTTAGCAATGTGGCAGTGAGGGTTCTGGCATCAAGGAGAAAACTTTACTCTTACAGGGAGCAGCTGCCACATGGACAATTACATGCCACAGACATAATTTGTATGTTGTGCTCATATAATTATAATGTGTATGTATCTGGAGAGAAAATACTGACGCAATGATCCATTCACCCCAGAACAGAACAGGACAGGTCATGGCTTGCTCTCAAGTAAAATAATAATACTGATCCTTGCATTTGATACACAATACTGCCTTTCACAACAGGAGGACATCTCAAATCTATTCACAGGATATATTATAAATTGTAGTAACTTTGCATTTTGCAGGTGAATGTGACAGCCAATTTGTATACAGCAATGTTCCACAACAGCGAAAAGGTGAGATTTTTTAAAATTGGGGGCCTTTGTTGGCCAATACACTGGGAGAAATTCCTTACTCTTTTCAAATAGGATGGGATCTTAAAGTCCATCTGTAGCGACAAACAGGACCTCAGTTAAAAGTCTCATCCAAATGACAGCTGCAAAAATGCAGTGCACCCCAGCACTGTACTGGAATGTCAACCTAGAGTTGTGAGTTCGAAGTCCCCACTTGAGGCTTGAACTTACAACCTTCTGACTCAGGTGAGAGTGCTACCATATGAGCCAGGCTGAGACCTATCAATACAATGCAATCGATCATCAATACTAGTAACTGCACAGAAAAATACAGGAATAATAAAAGCGAAGACCAATGGCAAAATATTATAAATAATTGATGGCTCTAAACTCTGGTTTAAACAGAAAATGTTGTAAATGCCTTTCCTTAATAAAATATTTATAGAGGAATTTTCCCATTAACATTTTTTTGGGTGGAAATATCAAAGTCACATTCAGAAATTAAAATTTATTTTTCAAGCACAATTTTAATCTTGAGAGCAAAATATCTTGCTAATAATACCTATAGTTAAAGTAACAGTTTTGAAACATATTTAAGTTCTCAGTAATTTGTCTACTATTGATTGCAGACCATCAGTAAATCAAAATGTATTTTTGGAATTGAGATAAATTCAGATTTCAGCCAATTCAGAGTTTAATTTTTTTGAGGGATTATTACCCCTGGAAAGCAATTTGCAAATTGACTAACAACTGGGTTCCCACTTACTACAGTTTACTTACTAAACTGTAATTTATACCGAGACCAGAAGATGTCTTGTTCAAAAGGGTTTTTATTTTAATCTGATATGAGCCGACAGTGGAAAGCAGTAGGTACAAAAATACAGGACAACACACATAATAAAGAAATAATACTTGCCGTTCCTGGGAGCTGGCTGGGAGATACTTCCAATAATCCAACTGAACTCCTGTTTGGTTCCTCAAATTTTTTATTCCCCGCTTGCTTAAATTCAGAACTCTGCTGCCCACATGCCAAACTCCGTACCCACATCTCATCAGTACTGGTCAGACTCCACTGGCTCCCTATCACCGAATGGATTGATTTCAAGATCCTCACACTTGTGTTCAAATCCCTTCACTCTCTGGCACCTCCCTACCTCTCCGACCCCCTCACTCCCCAATCCACCACCCGGCACCTCCGCTCAACTAGCACCAGCCTCCTGCTTGTCCCTCGCACCTTCCGCCCCACCATCGAAGGTTGCGCTTTCAGCCACTATGCCCCGAAACTTTGGAACACTCTCCCTCTATTCCTCCACCTTGCCCCCTCTCTCCCCTTTTCAAGTCCCAGCTGAAAACCTTCCTCTTCGACCGTCCACCTCCCCGCCGCCTCAGCTCGGAATCAGGCTCCGGCACTGAGATGCTACCCTGCGAGGAGGGCACTATATAACTGCATGTTGTTGTTAAATTTAGCAATCTTAAATTAAAACTCTTAAACTTCTTTCCTATTGTCACAGTCATGAGCATTAATAGCGCCATTTTAGCTGTGAATGTTAAACAGATTAAGTGCCTCCAGTATCTCCTGTTTGCCTTTGTTTCAAGAACAACAACAACAAAATTACATTTCTAGAGCGCCTTTCACGTCGGGAGGACGTCCCAAAGTGTTGAACAGTCAGGTGTCGGGGCCCGAGCATGGGGGAGGGGTGGTGTTGGGGTGAGGGAAGGCAGAGAGGTGGAAGGAGACCAAAGGCATGGTCAAAGAGAAGGGTCTTGAGATTGGCCTTGAAGGAGGCAAGGGAGGAAGCGAGACGAAGGGACCATGGGATGGAGTTCCAGACTGTGGGGGCAGAGAGGCTGAAAGCCCGGCCACCGATGGTAGGGCAGGTCGGGTGGGAGACATGGAGCAGGCCAGAGCCCGATGAACGGAGGGAGTGAGCAGGTTGGTAGGGAGTCAGCAGGTCAGAGAGGTAGGAGGGGGCAGAAGAAGTGTTTTCAGATTGGCAAAGTTCCAATGCTGTCTTTCAATCAAAACGTGTGTAATAGTTAATCACCTTAGCCACTGTCCTTCTTTCCAGAACACATTAGCTCATTCATTTATAATTATATTAATCCTTGCCTTTGACACAGCGCCCCACCACATCCTCCAGACATCTCAAAGCGCCTCACAGAATACACTGCAAAGTGAACTGACCGCATGCCCCACAGGTGAAATATTTACATCCCAGCACTGCTGGGTAAACAGAGGCATGTGGAGTAGGGAAACTTGCCTATGTTTTTTCCTAAAAAGACAAATAACTACAGTGTTGTTATGCAGCAGTTAACACATGATTTCGCTCAATCCATAAACTAGGGTTCTTAGCAATGTACTATCTCTCAGATGTTTGGGAATCTGCAATCAAAATATTTTGTGTGGTTATCAAAACATTTTGTGGTTGAGTGTGTGAACTGCTGGCAACACAGCATAGTTACTCTATAGATAGCAACAGAATACTTTCCATAAAATGTTAGTGCAAGTTACTGCTTGGCAGTAAGTTAAAATAGACAGCTTGAAGTGAGTTGCCTTATTTAAATCTATTATCCCAATGAGCTGTTCGCCTCCAAAATACACAGTCCCTACACTTTACTGTAAATTCTTTGAAGCGCTTTGTAATATCTTCCCGACATTAAATCAAATGCAAGGATTATTCTATTTTTATCTATATTATGTTGATGTTTTTCCTGAATAGGTGAGCTGCTGAGAAATAATCCCATACATAGTGACATCCACTGGCAATATCATTCTATCAACTATGAAATTGTCAATAAGGCTGATGCCTTGTTTGAACTGCAGTCCAACACTGGTTGCACTGCATTTGTTTTCCGATCCAAAAGAATTAGAATCATTCATTAACTTGGCAGTTTCAGTATTTTTGCCTCAGGGATAGAAAGCCTGTGGAAAAACCAAATGGCTTTAATATTGCAGCAAACTCCAGAAGATCTATAATGAAGCATTTGCCAGTATATTTAGTGGTCATTTAGATGACTCCTCTGAATGCATGTAATCCATGAAATCCATTAGCAAAGCTGTTAAATGGTAATGGCAGCGGCTCACTTTTCACTGCTTAGAAAGAAGCACACCACATTGGTACTGGGACTGGTGAGTAAAATGTAAAGAAAAGCAGATATTATAAGGTCTATGTACTAATGACACTATCACAGTCACTGCAAATCAAGGTCTGTCTGCCTGTTCAGGTAGATGTTCAAGATCCCTTTGCACTATTTGAAACGTCAAGGAAGTGTCTACCAGTGTCCTAACTGACAATCCTCCAGATGAAATGATGACTGTTTGTCTGACATTGTTGTACAAATTGGCTATCCTATCTACATAAAATAATAATCCTTGCAATTGATATAGCACCTTTTGCTCCTGACAGATAACTCAAAGCGTTTCAATGTAAAATGTAGTGACTATATTTTCTAGGTGTATACACAATCGCTACACCTGGTCGTAATTCACTGCAGTTCATACCCACCAGCGAGCAATAGGAAGTCATGTAACATCTGTATTTGCCAGGGAGCAATAGGGTATAATAATCATAATCCTTACATTTGATATAGTGTCTTATCACATCTTCGAGGCAGCTCAAAGCCTTTCACACAATATACTGTGAAGTGAATTGACTGTATATTTTGTGAGCAAAACGCAGTAGCCAATTGTAAACAGCATTGTCCCAAAACAGTCACGGATTGAGTGACCAAACAATTGTTATTTGTTAAAAATGTTTTGAATGGATTATTACCCCTGGAAAAGCAATCCTCTAATTGACTGACAACTGGGTTCCTCCTTACTGCAAGGTAAACAGAGGTGTGAGGTAAGAAAACGTGCCTCGCGTTTCACCCAGGAATCAAACCCAGGCCCTCTCGCTTGCCACTAAGATAATAATAATCCTTGCATTTGATAAAGCTAGCGCTTTATCACATCTTTGAGACATCTCAAAGCGCTTCACAGAAATATACTGTAAAGTGAATTAACTATATATTTTGTGGGTGAAATGCGGCCTAAAGCAATGTAAAGGACAATATACAGGCAAATTACATGCATATTATTTTGTCTTGAAAATAATATAGCTTAAAACAACCCATACAGGACTCCATGTAACATCTTCCTGAGGTAAGGGATAACACGTGCACTATGTGGTTGAGGCAAATAGCATCAGAGTATTTTAGAATAAATTTGATGCAATCATGAGGGAGCAGGAAATAGAGAAGTATAGATGAGGGGAATAGGAGAGGGTGGAGGCCTATTTGGAGTATTCACACTGACAAGAATGAGTTAGAGTGAATGGCCTATTTCTGTGCAGTATTAATCTATGTGACACCATGTAACATTCTCAACATCATCAACTTCTGTTTCTGTTGGTGAAAGGGTTCAAAGGTTTTCCCTTCTCACTAACTTAAATGCATCACTGCAACTTATGTTTGTGAGTAAATTCCACCAGCCTTCCTTTTAAAATTCGAAGCTTAACTGACTCCTTAAATGCAAACCTTACCTTCAGTTTATTTGTAGGATACACCAATGCTGACATGCTGTAACTTAATGATGAAAAACATTTCAGGCTGTCCTGCCCTGGATACGCTCTTATTTTTCTTTCCTCGTGTGGGATCTTAGGAAAACCCTGAAGGTTCATATTAAAACACACTGTAAATGTATGATTTTCTTGGGAGACTAATTTGCTTGTTATAGGCTATTTGGATTTTCAAAACACAGTAAAGACCAGTGTAGGTCTTTTAATGTTTGTTAATTACAGCATTTCTGAAATGCTGTACTCTGTCCAGCGCCTTGGGATGTCCTCCCGACGTGAAAGGCGCTATACAAATGTTATCTTGTTGTTGTTGTTTCTGAAAGATTTAAAATAAACTGGTGCATAAAATGTAGCTAAATGAATCAGCAGGCATCCAGTCAATAGATCAATAAGACAGTACTAATTAAGTTTAAACCCAAGAACTGTGGAAAGCAGAGAAGAAATAAACTGTCTTCCTATGATAGGAAAAAAATAACTTACAGTACAGTAGTGTCATTAGTGTGTAAAGTCCACCTCTATAATTTATATAATTAAACTCTCTTGTCAGTGTGTCAAAAAGTATATTTTTCTGAAGTATCTGTTGGTTGAACGGTTGTGTGGTATCATTGTAACTCAAGATCATTTACATGTATGGTTTTCTACTGTTTCTGAAAACCTGTGTGTGGATGTATAATGTACAGGATAAATGTAATGCTCCTTTCTGTGAGCAATGTACAGGTCAGCCCGCTGGGCCCAAGATACAATAAAATGAACATTCCATAGGGAGGATGTCTCAAAGCTCTTCACGATTCTACCTAGGATCCGACTCAAGACAGCTGCCTTACCCAGCAGATTTTATAAGTATTCCATCACTCGGATAAAGGAAAGACTGGTCAGCCTGGTCTATTAGCTCAAAGTCCTGAGCTCAGCAGCTGAGAGGATGGCTCAGGGTTTCTAATCTTTATCATATCCTTTTATTGCTTCTTGCTCCTTTAGGGTGAGCCATGTAAGGCTTGCCCTGGACTTTTATATGGCCAGGCCTCCTCCCTCACCATTTGGTTTCACCCCTGATCACCCAGTGATTACTTGATATGTTTCCACCTCTTTAAGGTGACAGGCATTTCTCTTAGAACTCAGAAGGCAGATCATGAGTAGAATCCAGTAACACAGAATCACCTTGCTGTGGAACCACAGGGGTGACCTGAGGTTAGGGGACATCCCTTATCAAAGATAACCCGTTTTCCTGCCTGCAATTTTACCCATCCTTTAAATCATAACCCACTGTAATGCTGTCCAATAAGATACAAATTTACATTTATTTAGCACCCTTCATGTTGGGAGGACATCACAATGTGCTGATAGTAATAATCCTTTGATATATAATCATTTGATATAGTGCTTTATCACGTCTTCGAGAAATCTCAAAGCTCTTCACAGAATATGTTATAAAGTGTAGCGTCTGTTTATTTTGTGGGAGAAATGGGGCAGCCAATTGTGCACAGCAGTATCCCACAGACATTTGTGGTTTGAGTGATACTTAAGCTAATGTAGTACTCTGCCCTCATCTTCCTGAACCTATTCCGTGGGATTGTATTCGGTCACTGGTTATTTTGAGTGTGGCTAATGTGAGATTGTAATTTGCTGTCAAAAAGCACTCATGTTTTTAGTCTACAATGTCAACCTCACTTCTATCTTCCAAATCATTCTGTGGTTACACTACAGTATGTTATGGTACACAGTTTCATTTGCATCATTTATTCGGTCCTGGAGACAAGGATTACTTTGTGTATGTTGTCCCTCAGGGCACTCTTTTATTCCTTCTTCACCACAACCAAATTGCATTAGCCATCAAGTAATTGATGATAACCATAATTAGTGCATACTATATTTTAATCCTCCATTGGTCGCATCCCAGGATTTCCATTGTACAGTATTGTTTCTATGTTCATACTAAACATCTGTATGTATTTGACCAGCCATCAGATTCATAACTGGATTCTTCAACCATTAATACTAAACAAAGAAGCTGCAGAAACACAAGACTATTTTCTGTATGGAGACCAAAGGTTAGAAATACAATTGTCATGATAGCGAGCTGCAACAGGAGCTGGGAAATAAATACAGTAGATGATTTTTTTTTGTTGGAACTGAACCCATCACCAGGATAAAGAGAATTCAAACCAAACTGAGAGTTTCACATAAGTATGGCTCCTATTCATGTCTGGACTGGAACGTGCACTCACTACCAGGAAAGACACACTCTGCCTACCTACTTCTGGAAAGTATTAGGCATGGTTTGGTGAGAGTTAAGGCTTGGACACATATTACTAGGGAGCTCTGCATTGTTTGAGGTACTGTCCTTTTGAGACATTAAACTAAACTGCCAGCTCAGGTGACCATTAAAGCCTTGAGCCACTATTTGAGGAAAAAAGGAGTTTCTCTCAGTGTCCTGCAAAAACGTCTCCAGATTAATGATTCACCTCCTGGATGTTTGTGGGACCTTGCTGTGCACAATTTAACTGCCTTGTTTGCTTTCAGAAAAGTATTTACAGTTGACCATAATTGCAGTGCTTTAAAACATTTCAACATATGAGGCACTGTAAAAATGCAACTTCTTTCTTTCTAACTTGAAAATACATATATTATAAAGACCTGAGTTAAATAAATGCATTCTTTCAGCATTAGTTGACATCTCTTCAAAAAAATTCTAAACTTACTATTTGGTTATGCGCATCTGTTAAATGCTTTTAACACCCTGTTAAATGCTTTTCATTACCTCACCCCTCACGCTGCTGAAACCCTGGTTCACGCCTTTGTCACCTCAAGGCTGGACTACGGGAACTCTCTCCTCGCCGGCCTTCCCGCCACCTCCCTCCACAAGCTGCAGGTCATTCAGAACTCTGCAGCTCGTGTACTGTCCCGCACCAGGCTTCGGGACCACATCACTCCCACCCTCGCTCGCCTCCACTGGCTCCCCATCCCCCAGAGGATCGAATTCAAGATCCTCATCCTCCTTCAAGGCCGGTCTCAAAACCTTTCTCTTTGACCGTGCCTTCAGCTCCCCTCTCGACTCTCTTCCCCCTCCTCGCTCCCTCCCTTCCCTCCCCTCACCCTGACCATTTCCCCCCTCCCCACCGCTCCCTCCCTTCCCTCCCCTCACCATTTCCCCCCTGCTCGGGTCATGACCCAACTGTGCAGCGCCTTGGGACGTCCTCCTGACGTGAAAGGCGCTTTATAAATGGAATCTTGTTGTTGTTGTTGTTTCTTTCTTCAATGCTTGGAACAGTTTGTTTTAGTCACCTTCAGCAAAACGTGTTAGGCTGAGCATTTGTGGCACTGGTTTCAATGAAATGACAGTTTCCCTCACAGGGATTGGATTTCATGCTGGTATAGGTTTAGCAACGCAGGGAAGCAAAAAAAAATTGGCTGAACAATTGGACCCCTAGGCACTGAAATTATAAAGAGAAGGTTTGTTCTTTTGCCACAGACATGCTCGTGATTTGCCTTTCTAATGTTCCATTGGGCAAGGCTGGTCATACTGCATTAATCTGAAGTCTATCAAATGCAAGGATTATTATCATATTATATTAAACGTCCATGCATCTGAGGTGTGGACAATCTTTCAAAGCTCAAGAGCTTATTAAAAATATATTGTATGCTGACAAATAATTTCAACTTTTAATATAACAACAATAATCCTGACTTTTAATATAATAGTTTAGCACGTTATCGAAACATCTAAAAAGTGCTAAACATAGTGACTGCATTTTTAGGTACATATGGCAACCAATTAGTGCAAAGCAATGTCCCACGAAACCTATGAAATAAGTGGCCAATTTTATTTGGGAGATTGTTGGCCAGGATACCAGGAGAAACTCCCTTTTCTTTTTGAAATAGCGCCATGGGATCTTTAACATCCTCCTAAATAGGCAGATACTTCGGTGTAACATTTTATCTGAAGGATGGTATCTCTGACAATGCAGCATAACTCCAGACTTATATTCAAATGTTATCCAAGACCAATGGTGGCCAACCTCTTTGGTTGGCCAACACAATAAATGTTTCATTATTGAATATTTCTTGATTTTATGGCATAAATCTATGCTGTTTTGTTACTTCTATGATCATTTTGTTGGACAACCAAAACATTTAGTAACCACTGCCCTAGATTATCTGAGCTCAAATGCCCAACATGGAGCTTGAACCCACAGCCTTCTGACTCAGGAGAGTGCTACCAAATGAGCCAGATAAAGTAATAGCATTATGGGATATAATATACAATATATAGTGAGTACTTAAAGCTCTCTCATGATCTGTAGCTCTAGGTAGACCATACTCTCTCATCCAATATTATCTGCTGCACATGGTCCCTGGAGAAAGATAACTATAGTTAGCAAAAACTCTGAACTTGACTTGCAAATAATATATAAAAAGAATGCATTACATCAGTATTCTTTAAGTCTGTGCAGCAAACTGGGAAAGAGGAGTGATCCCAGCAGTTGTGCCCAACATGGCACCTGCGAACCACAAAAATAGGGGCTCAAACACAGTGCCAGCCAATTCTTTAAAGTTTCTTAGTGGCTTAAGTTAAAGTTTGAATATTGGCTATTCTGCCCTACTCTACAGGATATTGATGTAACTGAAATCACTGACCTGAAAAGTTGCTTCGAAAACCGTGGCCTCACGAGGCAGGAATCCCTGATGGCATCTCTCAACCATCTCAGTCGCTAGCAAGTGTGACCACTTATTCAAAGGTCAGGGGCAACTATTTCAAAGCACTTTTTAACCTCATTCCTTAATTAAGGAAGAGAATTTGTTTAGCAGTACCATGATTTTGACTCTTGGATTCTTGGCTATCAGATTTAGAGACAGACACATCAAAGTAATAGCATTATGGGATATAATAATAACATTATAGGATATAGTACATGGGCACTTCGGGACATATGTGCAAACGACTGCCAAGAAGGTGGAAGGCGACTCGATGGACCTTGGATCTTTTTTTCGCCTAACTTTTCTTATGTTCTTATATAATGTCATTTGTTGTCCTTTGTTGTTGTTCTTATGTAAAGTAATGTTGCAGGAAACTGGATGCCTACACTCAATGGATCGTCCCTATGGTGGGATCCCTCTGCCTCCCCCTCACTGTTTTTATAATCCTTACTGTGACTTAAACTGAGGGGAGACATGACTTCAGACACTGGAAATAATTGCTTAAGATGGGCCTCCATTATATTATGTTCCTGGCTATCAACTATAGCTAACACTGACTATGATCCTGACTATCCATGCAGAGGGCAAGGAACAGATGAAAGTTCAATAATTGTTTCTTTTTATTTGACAAAACAAAATGCTAATAATCCTTATATTGATATACCAGCTTTCACGTCATTGAAATATATCAAAGTGCTTCACAGGATAAACTGTGAATTGCAGTGAGCAGGTAGTTTGTAGACAAATGTGGCAGCCAATTTGCAAATGACAATTTTCCACAAACAATGATAATAATAATGATCCTTGCATTTGATATAGCGCTTTTCTCGTCGGGAGGACGTCCCAAAGCACTTCACAGAACACACTGTACAGTGAATTGACTGTATATTTGTGGGCGAACGCGGCAGCCAATTGCGCACAGCAATGTCCCACAAAGAGTCGTAGATTGAAAATGACCAATTTATTATTGTTTTGGGTTTTGGAGGGATTATTATTAGGCGTGTGGAGTAAGGAAACTTGCCCAAGGTTTTGCCCTGCCTGGAATTGAACTCAGGTCTCTCGCTTGCAAAGCGGGTGCTCTAACCACTGAGCTACAGGACTCCACAAACGGCCATGATGTGAATGACTAATTTTATTTGGGGAATTATTAATAATGATAATCCTTGCATTCGATATTAGTGCCTTATCAAGTTTTCAAGAATATACTATAAAATTAATTGACTATATATTTGGGGACGAAACACGGCAGCCAATTGTACACAGCAGTGTCCCACAAACAGCCATGGATTGAGTGACCAAATTATTTTTTTTGATTGATTTTGAACAGATTATTACCCCCGGAAAAGTGTTCCACCAATCGACTAATCCCGGGTTCCTATTTACTGCTAGGTGAACACTTGTTTACTGCTACTGCTTGTTGGTTTCTAAGCTCCCATGACCACACAGTCTGCTGATACTCAATATCCAGCCTCACCCGTGAGGAATGGCCACTGCAGTGCTGTATCAGAAAGCAACAAATGGCTCATCTGGAACTAACCCTCAAAAAGACAAAGCTCTTCCAGAAAAATAGGGTGACAATTCAAGCAATGTTCTGAGCAGCACAGCTAATAGATGAGACCAAGGTTTAGGATTGGTTGCTTATCAATATCACAAATCAATATCCCTCAATAACCTCCTATACTGGCAATAAACAAAGCCACTGTACAGTACTATTCCTAGTACAATTGCACTTACATCAGAGGCTAACTCTAATTGTGTCCCTGACTAGACTCTGACGTTAATGTCATTCAGTTTTTTTGTTACTGTAATGCTGGCTATTCTATGTTTGGCCTGTGCTTGACCAGCCTTCCTTCACACAGGCATTTAACGCTCAGCTATTATAGGTTCGGCCTCTTTCTTAATCTTTCTTTAGCTTTGGGAGTTAAGTGTTAATTATTTCACATTCTCTACAAGACACACTCATTAACAAAGGTCAGTAAAGCTCTGTGCTGGGTGTTAAATTAGTAAATGAGCATCCTTTCACTTCATTTACTTTGGCAAGAGCCCACTGCTATGTACTGTAGTAAATTGTCATGTGAAATGATGCTGACACCATAAATAGAAATTTGTGGTTAATATCCAAGGTTTCACATGCAGCTTCTGTACTGCCAATAAGTTTCCCCCGGCTGACAATACCCCAGATAAAATTGGCCATTCACTTCATGCTGTGCGTGGGACATTGCTATGCACAAATTGGCTGTTGTGATCACCACAAAATACTACATTTTAGTGTATATCCTGTGAAGTGCAGAATATTATCATTATTATTATTATGATTAAAAACCTGAAATAAACCTCCTTGTCCCATTCCTTACTTTGAGGCAACATTGAGATGATGTGGCTCCTTTTCCTAGATTTAGCAAATCAATTGCATCAAAACTGTTATAAGGACATTTTTATATTTATGTTGTAATGCCATTAAGTACAATAACAATTAATTTGCTACATTTAGAGGATAGAGAAGACAAGCGCTTTGAGATGTCTCGAAGATGTAATAAATGTAATAAATAAAAATAATGCAACGATTATTAAAAGCAGAATAACCAGCAGCGAGGCTTAATTTCATTAGGTAAAGAGCGCCCTCTGCTGTACATTGTAGGAAATGCTAGGCTTTAGAATTGCCAATTGCTTCTGGGACCTCACTCAGGTGGCCATTATTCTTGTGCAGTCCTTGACAGTGAGCGTTGGCAAACAATTTGAGTTGGAGTTTTGAGTTGGGGGGGGAAGCATCACAGCCAAGCTCAATCCTGTTTTAATGAGAAAGAGACACGGGTATGTATCAGTAGTGGTCTCTGGAAAGTAATGAAGAGCGGTTCTGTGTCTGCTTTCAGAATCATTCTTCCCCATACTTGTATTGTTAAATCGACAACAACGACAAGTTACATTTATATAGTGCCTTTTATGTCAGGAGGATGTTCCAAGTTGCTAGACAGTCAGGGCAGGAGGTCACAGAAGTAGGGGAGAGTAAGGCCATGGAGGGCTTTAAATGTGAGGACCAGGATCTTGAACTGTATCCTCTGAGTGATGGGGAGCCAGTGGAGCTGAGCAAGGATGGGGGTGATAGGATCACGGAGCCTGATGCGGGAGAGGACCCGAGCTGCAGAGTTCTGGATGGTCTCTTGCCTATGGAGGGAGGAGTTGGGGAGGCTGGCAAGCAGGGAATTTGCGAGGTCGAGCCTGGATGTGATGAATGCGTGGATGAGGGACCAGGCGGCCTGTTATGTGAGACAGTGGTGGAGCCGAGCGATGTTGCAGAGGTAGGAAAAGGAAATAGCGGGTCATGGCACGGATGTGGGGATGAAGCACAGTTGACAGTCGAACAGATCTTTGGGTTATAGGGTTAACCGGAGCTGAGTGAGATGACTCCTTGGCCCCAGTGACTGGTCTGCTCTTCCGGGTCCTGTCGATGAGTCAGGCTGGCTTTGCTGTCACCAGCAGTGCCCTGGAATACTGCGGACCCACCTAGCTCAGGAACCGGACCCCCGCCACCGCCATAGAGGGCTGGCTCGATTCCAATATTTCGTTCCCAGGCGTGTCATCCTGGAGGCAATTGAGCTCCAAGACGACCCCACTTATCTCCCCTCTTGCGAGGTTCCCGATGGCAATGCATAGCAGCATGAAATGCATGAGAGCATTGCCACCGTTTCCCTGTCCACAGTTCGGGCACACATCCCTTCCCATTGAATGATGGTTCCACCAATTGAAAGTGCGGAGTTAATAATAATAATAATCCTTGCATTTTGATATAGTGCCTTATCACATCATTGAGATGACTCAGAGTGCTTCACAGAATATACTGTAAAGTGATGCAGCCGTGTGTATTTTGTAGGGAGAATACGACTGCCAATTTGCGCACAGTTGGACAACGGGATGGGACCTTGATTTAACATCTCATCCGAACGTCTGATCTTGTTTCGCAAGGAAAGAATACAATTAATGCCATAAAAAAAATATTTGGTTATCAACTTTATTTGCTACCATACAAAAAAATGTATAGTATACAACACAATTCTGTTTTCTTGTAAGAAATAAACAATTACATGTTGAAACATCAATGTACAACCTACCAAAACATAAAAATGTACACTTCATTGAGGCTGAAAAATGCCAATTTTACAATAAAGTCTAGCATTATTAATGCAAGTGGACACAACGAACAATTCAGTGCACGTTACAAAACACATCAAGTATGAATCGGTTCAAACAATAAATATTAATGTACTACACAGAAATACCTGAGGCAAAACAGTGAACAGCACATTTAAATCAGCTTCAAGCAATTACAAATAATAGTTATGAATGAGCACAAAAAAAATGTAGACGATTACAAAATTGTTTTATATATGTATAAAACTGAACTTAAAGAAATAAATTAAAAGCAGTGCTTTGCTTTAAGTTTCAGTTTATTACCACAGTATTTTTTGTTTATAAAACTGATGTGTGGTGACAGTACGTTCTTTTAGTCCTTTCTATATTCAGCAGATATCACAGAAGTTACAATCCGGTAGCAGGTGCTTTTGCTGTTTGAAGAGACAGCTGATCTGTTTTGTTTATTGGGAGTGTGGGATCTTTTGGGAAAATCAGATAAACCTCTGCTGGGCGCCAATTCTAAGAGAGAACTCACATTTTTTCCAGTGCCTCATCCCATCAAAACATATGTACTACAATAAGCACTGTCCAATGACATATGCACTGCTTTTGTAAGCAAACATGGCTTACATTTTGTGCAATGTCCCATGGACAGCCTGAATTTGGGGGTCAATAAAAAGAACTGCGGAAAATTGGCTTCAAAATCAAGATCAAATTTGCCAAATTTCTGCCAGATCTGAAAGTTTAAGACAATGGTCTTTAGCCTAAAACCAGGTATGTTTTCAGTTCCCCAGGAGCCAATATGATCTTTCCATAGGTTGTTTGATTGTAATAACGACAATTGCCTCTTGAAGCCTGTGAATAAGTTAAGCTCTAATTTCCAATAGAGGTTCCTCAATCAAGACAGAAACCAAAGTGAAGAAGGCAAGAATTGTTCTTATCAGAACTGAATTGACAGCAAGTTCAAAGTAGAATTAACTTTCTTGGGAGCTTTGGAAGAACAGAGAATTGTTTTTTTAAAAAAAACACAGGTTCAAATTTAAATGGGAAATGATTCCTAAATTGCCTTGTAAATTGTCTTACAAAATCATTTAGCAGGTTAGTTGCCAGCAAAGTGAAATTGATGCTACAAATGAGATCATTATTTCTTTGGCTATTTTGAGAATGTGAAAACTACATAGCAAGAGAGTGCTGAACGAGAAAAGAGCATTCGTTCATCTCTACATTTGTTTGTTCATTCAGCAGCTACAGTATTTCCTTCCTCTCATTGTCTTAGTAAACCAGCCTGTTTATTGGTAATCAATTCAGGCCTCCAACACCAAGGGATGTAAACTAAAGATTATCACTACAAGTCAATTTGGCAGTAACTAAGGAGGAGTTTCAGAGAACCCTGCTTCTGACTGTTTCAGGATCTTAGGTTACAATATAACCATAACTCCTTCTCACTCAATGATTCATTTTGTCTGCGGCAGCAGAATTAGCCCTCAGGTTAGGAAGGGGACACAAATCATCCAAGGTTGTTGTTTTTATTTGTCACTGACTGGATCCCTGCTAGAAAGCACCTGCCTGGATATCATGTAAACACATGATCAGGTACAGCTGCTTTGCCCCCTTCCTGTCTGAAGTACTACATTGCTGAATGGTTACTTAAGCGAGATATCAGAGGGCTGCCAGAGCATGTAGAACTGTGCCCGAACATGAGTCACAGGCTATGTGAGAGGTGGTGAAGGACAGAACATTTGCAGAGTTATGTTGCTGAAAAACTGGTCCAGTTGCTGGAGTAGCAGAACATGCTCAATGGGATACATTATTCCCACTCATCGATAGATCAATATCAAAAGGGCCTAAACCCAGTATTAGTACTAGAATCATTAAGGAGATTAGGAGATTTTCCATGTTAAACTAAATGCTTTGCCCCAAGTAAATATTCAAAGCTAAGACTATAACAATATTTAAAAGGCAATTGATAAATGTTTGAAGTGGAACAATCCAAAAGGGCTTGGGGAATAAGTAGGGAATTGAGATTAGATCCAGTGAAGTGAGCTAGTAGCATCTTAAATGAATGGATTGAATGACCCTCCACTATGGTGTCAGCTCTATGATTGTAACAGGTATTGCTGTTATGTGGTCACCGTTAACTCATGTCATTAACTCAACCACCATCAACTGTCGATCTAAAATCAAACAACCCAAAAAAGGTTCATAGAAATAAAAGGTACTGGGAGACGGTGTAAAATACCAAATCACAGCAGCACAACAACAATATCACACCTATATAGCGCTTTTCATGTTGGGAGGATGCCTGTCTTTATATAGTGTTTCACAACTGGGAGCCCAAACTGGGAAGTAAAGAAAGCCAGGCTTTAGGAACATAGGAACAGGAGTAGGCCAAATCATACAGGTAAATGTTCCCAGTCAATGTCTAGCCATCAGCTGTCGCCTCAGACACAAATACAAGCACGCACCCTAACTCAAGTCAAGTACTCGCAGTGCAAGAACACATGCACTACACATATGTGCAAGTGGCACATGCGTGTGCAGGAAAAGAGGGGTCAACCCCTGCACACCCACTCACACACAAAACAATTTTTTTAAGCTAATTTATGATGTAATAGAGTGCATAAGAAGTGTCTGACATTTGATAGTTTTTTTAAAAAAATCAATAAAAACCTTTTCATAGAAGCCATTTGTTGATATTTCTCTAGTTCCTTTGCTTCTCTATTACTGTACAGTAGTCCCTGATATGCAGACTTTATCTGTCATGAACTATCACTAGGATAAGTAATCTTGCACATTGTATTGTATGTAATTTTCAGCTCAGTATCTTCACTAGAGGGCAATGTGATTCACGTTACACTTTCCTTTTGCATGTCTCACTTTGATTGCTCAGTTGGTTGTACAAAATGCAATATAAAAAGAAAATATATATCTAGCAAAACACAGTGGTAAGAAAATAAATGCGTCAGAAAACAAATTATCACAACTAAAATAAAATCTTTTGCTTCGGAACTCACAAAAGACATAAATAATGTTATTTGTTCCTCATTCAAAGCCCAAAGAGAAATGTCACTTATATATATATATAAAAAAATCTGTTTTCTTTTGTCATTTTAAAATTATTTTATAAACCTTTTTTCAGAAAACCATTCCTTTAAATATATAGTAGAGTAACATTCACGCGATTAAAAGAACAAAAATATCTTAAATAAAATCAATAAATAATGTGGTGTAAAAAAATAACCTAATCACACACTTTATACAACAAATTATATTAAAAAAAACAAATTGGTGCAAAAGGAAAGTATCTTAAGTGCAGTGTTATAGGTGCTGTCATCCCTTCCAATTTAGTTTTTAAAAGAATCAGCATTGCATCATGGACCCACATAGGCTGGGTTTGAAAATTGTTACAAATCAGCCCTTTATAATAGTGTCTTTTTACTTATCGCACATGATGTGTCCACTTCAAAATATTTGAAAATTTTTTTTAAGTAACATGACAGCTGTACTACAGAAATTAGCCTCCAATCTGATTTCAAAAGGGGGTCTGTAACTCGGTGACATGATTTCACAGCATTGATATAAAAAGAACTGCAAATGCATTATGAAGCTTCATGTATTTCCCAAAGGGAAACTAGTGTTCCAGCTCTTGCTTTTGATACCTCTGAGTTACAGCCCCTCAGCGATGGGATGGTTTCTCATCCTGCTTAAGTGGCTGTTGTAAATGGAGATTTTTTGCTGTTCCTAAGACATGCCACTATCACATGTGCGTCAAACACTTGAAGCTGAATTGTACTGCCTATGAATAAAAAAAAGTCAGTAGCATTTACAGAAGAGGCACCGGGAGACTCGAGCGGACAAGATTCACACCTGGATGCCCTTCACTGCTTGTTTAATGCTTTCAAGAAGTGCCTTGCTTTCAGGGGTGTAATTCCGTTCCAAACTGCTGTACATGTCAGTCAGAGTGTTCATGTATGCGTCAAAATTCTGCTCGCTGATTGGCTCCTGAGAGAAAAATACAGATTTGGGTGTTGAGAAGGTGCAAGCACGATTAATATATATTTTTAAATCCTTACCCTTGCTACAGCGCCTTTCACATCAGGAGGATGTCTCAAAGTACTTTGTAGGATACATTGTAAAGTAGAGAGCCTGTGTGTTTTTTTGTGGGCAGACATGGCAGTCAATTTGCACACAGCAAAGTCCCACAAACAGCCATGCAATGAATGTTCAATTTTAACCAAGGTGCTCATTCTCAAATAGCAGGAAAAGGCCAATATTTATTCGAAACAAAAAAAGCTTTGAATGGTCATTGAAGGCTGAGGACCTGGTTTCTTTCTTATCCTAATTTGGTGTTTCCAGAGACTCTGAAGTGAAAAATGCTGCGTATAATATGATCAAATTGTCAAATGGATGATATAAATCTGCCTTTAATTATCGACATCTCTGAGTGTGAACTCTCCCTCCCTCCCCTCGTCCCCCATCCCTGATTTCGGAACAATAATAATAATAATAATCCTTGCATTTGATATAGCGCTTTTCACGTCGGGAGGACGTCCCAAAGCGCTTCACAGAACACACTGTAAAGTGAATTGACTGTATATCTGTGGACGAACGCGGCAGCCAATTGCGCACAGCAATGTCCCACAAACAGTCATAGATTGAAAATGACCAATTTTATTATTGTTTTGGGTTTTGGAGGGATTATTATTAGGCGTGTGGAGTAAGGAAACTTGCCCAAGGTTTCGCCCTGTCTGGAATTGAACCCAGGTCTCTCACTTACAAATGCCTGAAGTTGACCAAAGACTATGTTCGCCTCTTCCCATTGCTGCACTTGACTCCCGCAACCTGGAATGTGACTGAACTCGGAGCAGTCCTGGTGTTCTGTGCAGTGGGACTCAAATACAGTGATCACGTGAGCCACAACAAAGGTGGCAGCACACACCATTGTATCAATGGTTTGACCTGAACTCTCAGGTGCAACCTAGCTACCTGTGTGCTACCACCTTGGGGGGGTGAGGGTGGGTGGGGGGGAATTGATTACCAAACCTGTTGGTAATCAATACAGGTTTAAATGGTACTTTTTTGCAATATGATAATTATTACAGCAAATGGCAGATTTTCACCCATAAGAGTGTGGAAGAATTTTTACTCAATGCTGCAAGCATTATTCTTGCTGGCTCTCAAATTGCTCGCATGGTTCAAAGCTATCCTTAGGAGTGACTGCAGCTTGTGATTTCCTTTGACCACATCTCTCCAAATCTTTCTCATTCGTAAAACCTCTAGCACCCAACTCATGTTCATCCCCACACTGTGCACTTACCTGTATTTCCTTTGGTCCATTGGCTGTTATCATAGAATCATAGAATTATACAGCACAGAAGGAGGCCATTCGGCCCATCGTGTCTGTGCCGGCTCTTTGAAAAGAGCCATCCAAATCAATCCCACTCCCCTGCTCTCTCCCCATAGCCCTGCAAAATTGTCCTCCCCAAATAATTATCTACTTCTCTCTTAAAAATTGTTATTGATAAAATTGTTTCTCCTTGTTCACCCTATCGAATCCCCTCATAATTGTGAAAACTTCTATTAAGTCTCCTCTAAACCTTCTCTAGCCTCTCCAGATAACTGATCCTGGTACCAACCTGGTAAATCTCCTTTGCACCCTCTCCCCTTTAAGATTGTGATAATATTTGTTTGTGCCATGTTGAGGTATCAAGTTATAAAGATGCTCTAATACCATGGGGAGGAATGAGGAGACCAATATCGACCCACTCGTCAGCCTCTGAAGCCAAGTCAGTAAAAGGTATAGCTCTTACTTCTGATTACAAATAAAAGTTTACATACTGTGGGAAATTGCTATTAGGGCTGTCAGTGAAAAAGGGGCTGGAATACTGAGTTGCCCTTATTACTACAGTAAAATTCACCAAAGTTGTATCATTTAATATGCCTTCCGCAAAATCCGATTTGCAGGCAAACTGTAGAATGTAAACTGTTAGACTTTTTACTGTTTCAGGTTATCCTGCATTTACCAGATATTCACCAATAGGTGGCACCGTGAGGTTAGATAGTATTAACTGCTGCAGGCTTCAAGTTTCATACTATTGCATTCGGACAAATTTTGAACCGCATAACTTAAAATACGATCTCATTGCATGTAACGGTGCATTTCTACCTCTCAGTTTCTTGGTTTCCTAGTACTGTATTTTCAGCCGCAGTCATAATCTTTGCAAATAAACAATATTTGTTAATGGAACCTTCTTCCAAGTGTATAGTAACTATATATAATAAATAATAATTATACTCCTTGCATTTGGTATAACGTCTTCCATGTCAAGAGGAGTCTCAAAGTGCTTCACAGGAAATACTGTAAAATGGGATGACTTTCTTTTGTGGGTACATAGTGAGGGTGTATTCTTTAGGGAGAGAGTACACATTCCATTCCAGATGCAGAGACATCTCCATGTGTAGGTGGCAGACATATGTGGAGCTCTCAGTCTAACTTTGATACTTTTAAGCTTGATGGTGGGTTCTATATGTGTCAGACCCAGTTGACTAAAGCCAGGACTCCAGGAAAGGCCAAGCTTCACCTATGGGAGGGAAGTGAATTGATCACACAACTACCAGACCAGCTTGGGATGTAGTTTTATAATCACAATTAGAGTGTTGTAGTATTGTGATGGTGGTGGTGAGGGGCGGGAATCAAATCAATGGTCACAATGCTCCTCTCCATCCTCTCTTTGACACATCTTGTGGGTGCAGGGACTCCCACGGCTCCAGGAGCAGTCTCCCTCCCAATGGAAATTGTCTGTGACTCAATGACATCAAATAAAACATCCCACCAAGCACAAAAAAATGCAGTTTCATTTATTAAGTAAGTCCATCCTACCAGCAGCAATGGGCAAGGTTGAAACAGCAGCCCGTGTATTCAGATTGACCCTGATCTTGAATTTTATTTCTCTTGAGAAAGTAATATCTCCTTTATATTAGGGTTATAATACTGGAAAAAATGAGCTGCCTCATTCAAAACGCACCAATTACATTGCACTTCATTTTTTGGGGAATTCAGGAGTGGGTTGGGGTGTTCAAGAAAGAAATACTCACATTCTCATAGTTATTATGCTACTGAAAAATGTTTTAGTTTGAGTTACTAGTTTGATATCTTACCATTTGTGGGAGTTGGATGTCAGCGAGGCTGTTAATAAGGGCCTGACTCAGACCAGCTAATTCCTTTAACAAACTCTCATTGTGCTGCTCAATTACTTTATTCTCCTCCTCAATTGTTTTCAAATTGCTCTCCATGGATGTAATCTAAAAATTTAGAAATAATTTTTCTTAATTACATAATGGGCGTAAAAAGTCACTTTTACAAACTTACAGAAATACAGTGTTGATTTATTACTGACAGCTAGTATCAAGCGCTTTGCAGTTAGGAATGTGCAACAAGCTGAGCTTATTGCTGTTGGGTTAGCTAAATCATAAAGCTACCATACTTATCTAACACTGCAGAGCAAATAAATTAGAAACTTAAAACATTTAAGAAGAGCACCGAAATATTTTGCACTTAAGTGCATGAAACCCCTTTCTACAGATAAAGCATTTTCAGAGTTTGTGTAAAAATGCATTAAATGGCATTTTCGTGGCGCTTCTACCTCTAGTCCTTGTTATCATTTACCTGTGTCTGGAGCTTTATCATATCTGCTTCCATTTTCAGGTTTGACTCATTCAACTCTTTAATCTCATCATCCAAATGATTGATCTCCTCGTCATTTTCCGCCCCTATAGCAAAATAAAGAACCTGATTTATTGTCACGGAATACAAGTCATGCACATGCCCTTATAAGGACAGAAGAAAGCAGGAGCAGGAGGAGGCCATTCAACCCATCAAGCATGTTCCATGAGTTTATTTAATCTTGGCAAATCTTTTAATCTCAGTATCCTGCTCTTTGCCATGCTGCTTAATACTTCTAGAAAGCTTTAAAGAAAGTGTTAGGTGACAGCTTGACTCATTGGGTAGTAGTTTCGCCTCTGAATCAGTAGGTTGTGGGATCAAGCCCCACTTCGGGACTCACAGAAATGCTGTCCTTTGGATGACTTTAAAGAACCCGCAGCACAATTCAAAAAGAGAGGGGAGGTATTCCTAGTGTCATAGGCAAAAACTTACAAAGAATTACAAAGAATGTACAGCACGGAAACAAGACATTCGGCCCCAACCAGTCTGCGCCAACGTTTTTACTCCATACAAGTCTTTACCCATTCCTTACTCCCTCCATATCCTCTACCTCATGTGGAGTTCTACCTTCCTCCTAAATGCACCTACGCTATCTGATTCAATCACCACTTCAGGCAGTGTGTACCACAATCTCATTATCCTCTGCATGAAGTAGTTCCTCCAAAATTCTCTTTTAGATCCCCTAGTCGCTATTTTATATTTGTGTCCCCTGGTTACGAATTCCCCAACCAGTGGAAATTTAGATTAACCTTATCAAACCATTTTATAGTTTTAAACACTTCTATTGTGGAGTCCTGTAGCTCAGTGGTTAGAGCACTCGCTTTGCAAGTGAGAGACCTGAGTTCAATTCCAGGCAGTGGGCGAAACCTTGGGCAAGTTTCCTTACTCCACACAGAGCCTAATAATAATCCCTCCAAAACCCAAAACAATAATAAATTGGTCATTTTCAATCCACGACTGTTTGTGGGACATTGCTGTGCGCAATTGGCTGCCGCGTTCGCCCACAGATATACAGTCAATTCACTTTACAGTGTGTTCTGTGAAGCGCTTTGGGACGTCCTCCCGACGTGAAAAGCGCTATATCAAATGCAAGGATTATTATTATTATTATTATTTAGGTCCCCCTTAAACATTTCTTCCCGAGTGAAAAAAGGCCTAACCTATCCAGTCTATCTTAATAGCAGTAACCTGCTAGCCCTGGTATCATCATCAACCTATGCTGTGCTCTTTCCATTGCTGTTATATCCTTCCTATAATGTGAAGACCTGAATTGGACACAATAAACCAAATGTGATCTAACCAAGATTTTGTATTAATTGAACATCACCTCACTTTTATATTCTATCCCTCTGGATATAAAGCCCATGACCCCATTGATCGATGTTACAGCCCTAGCTACCTGTGTGGCTACTTTTAAAGATTTGTGGATCTGAATCCCCAGATCTCTTTGCTCCTCCATTTCACTTAGGTTCCTACATTCCAGACTATAGACAGCTTCTTTATTTTTCCTGCTGAAGTGAATTACTTTGCATTTTCGTATATTAAACTTCATTTGCCATCTATCTGCCCATTCTGCTAGCCTGCTAGAAGTCTGCATGACTTCTAACATTCTTTTGCAATTCCCTTCACAATTTACCATTGCCTCAGTTTGTAAATTTTGTACTCTCTCCAATGCTATAATATCAAACAGGTAAATCCAATGGACGATACCTTTGATAGTTATAGCACTCCTCCAGCACTGTATTGGAGTGCCACACTGGACTATGAACTCAAAGTCCTAACATAGGGCTTGAACACATAACCTTCTGAATCAGGCAAGAGTGCCACCAACTGAGCCAGGTTGGCCGCTTTCAACCATAGAGTGCCTTTCAAATAAGATAACTATTTGCAGCGCTTCACAACAATAGGGTTGAAGTTGAGTACGGTGAGAAGTAGTGCAGGTAGGACTGAACTCACTGAATGACCGGTTGAAAAGATTGCTTTTAGATTAGTTTTTAACAACGAGGGCGCAGGGAGAGTGCAGAGGGATATTTGCACAGGATGTTCCAGAGGAGGGGCATCAGGGCTTCATATTGTTCTTACCACTGCTTGCCCTCAGTTTGATGGTCATCATTTCATCACCCGAGAGTTTGCCTTTCTTCAGCGCTAGGGAGGCTCGGGGGCATCCTGACAAACTGTAGACATACACACAGTCAAAAGCAACTTTCCATCTCCATTTTAAGGAAGCAAATTCAGTTAAACTACAAATTTACACTGAACTGCTGAGCCGTTATGAGATCTATTCACAGGCATTTTTGCAGTTAGCTCAAGCACCTCTGCTCATGCAATGCACTTGAGGTGTCAACAATTCAAAGGAACCTTAGAATAGATGATGACTTAGAACAGTACAAAATAAAGTGAGAGAAGTTTCAAGGGAATGCCTGCTTTATAGTTTTAATGTAATGAGCTATAGAGGAATATAGCGATTGAAAGCAGGATGAATGATTTTAATCTTACTCCTAATAATTCTCAAACAGATGAGGCATATTCACTCTTTACTGACACAGATAAAGAACATTTGGAGAACGCCACAAACTATTGGCGTTCAAAATGTTTAATATTATTGATAACATCAATGACAGATTATGTACTGGGGGTGGGAGGGAGTGGAACAAAGAACTTTTAAGGGACCAATTTGTTATGAGAGCAAATCGATTCATATTGCAGTAATGCAAATCAATGATCTGGAGTAACCGCCTTCGTGAGTTGATACCACAGTTGGGCCCCCAGTGCCAATCTCTTCATGAATACTTAGCTCCTACATGCTTTGCACTCTGCCTTTTATGCCAAATCTCCGTGAAAAACATGTTAAAAGCTTGGCGTAAATAAACAGATTTACCATTATTAACATTCTTAATATTTTTTTAAATTCTGTTTTTTGTTGTATACAAAAAAGACTTCAGTTATCTTATATAATAATAATAATAATAATAATAATAATATCTGATCTGATTAAAGCATTTTCACCACATTCTGACCCGCTTCATATATGTGATAGAAACACTAAAAGAAAGTACTTGGTTCCCTAAAAAACAATTCCAACTTACTGATCAGCAACATTGTTTAGAATAAAAAGCAGGTTAAAAGATGAATGCGAATGTGGCTAAATCTAACTGCATTAAATTAAGTATGGTAATATGTGGCAAGCAAGCTCCAGTTTAGATCCAGCTACACAGTAGTTGAAATGTCTTTTAATTTCGGAAAAGCAGCAAAAAGGGAGGTTTACACTAACCTTCTGTGTGTGACAAAACTGCCATTAATGTGACCAGTCCCATCACAGCCTGGCGTAGGGCAGGCTGTGCTTTCTGCTTTGCCAGGTTTCCAAGGGAACTGGGACCCGTTCAGAGCAGTTTCCTTCTGTCTCTTTGCAGCTAGTGGGCAACCTGACGCACTGCGATGGGAGGAGTACTTGCCAGAGATGTGACCCTGCCCATCACAGCCTATCACCGGGCATCTGAAACAAATAAAACACAGTGCTGCCAAATGACCATACTTCTGTACAAATCAATTGTCTCTTTGTGTGAAGCGTGAGCTACAAATTCACAGCACATTTTTCGTTATTTTTAAAATGTACATGGAAAAGTTTTGTTTATTATACACCAACTGATCGTAAAATACATTTTCCACAAGAGAAATCCAGGTCATGACTTTAGTGGAAATACTATTATTTCGAACTCACTGTAACATCTATTTAAACTGTCGATTGTTTCTGAATACTCTGGAAATTAAGCTTTCAATGCGTTTACTTGAATTCTGTCACAGGAATGGGAGAAGGCAATTCAGCTTTAAGAGCCTATTCTGCCATTGCATTAGCTCATCGCTGATGTTTAAATTACATTTGCCCACTTTTTCTCCATTATCCCTTAATATCCTCTGCTTCCTAAATATTTATCTCCTTTTTCAACATCTCCTTTTTGTGCTATCAATTCTAAATCTATGGCCTTTTGGAGGCAGTGCACTCAACTTCCAGAGTGGCTCTTTGCAATTCCCAAAAGCAGACAAACTGCACAAAAAAATCTCCTTAGGTCTGTGCCAACAGGTACCTTCTAATTCACTCTCTCTCCAAATAGAATTTGTAAGCTAATCAGCTGTTGCCGTCCGTACCTGATTAGTTCCGCATCTTCTTTGTCATCCTTACTGGGGGTCAGTTTAATGCCACCTTTTTTTGCACGTGGGCATCCCGATAAGCTGGAAGATACAATGAATAGTACATTCATGTATAGTGAATCCAGCGTTTGCAAACACTGGCCTTATGACTTGCAGTATTATGTTAACCTGGCTTACCTTCTGTGTGAAGCATAGTTGCCAGTCACGTGACCGGAGCCATCACAACCAGGTGTCGGACACCTAACAAAAAGAGACGAGGTAAGAATTTTAGAGCAGCCAAGGAACTGTATGTAAAGACAGGCATTATACTTTTTGGACTGTGATCTGGTATTAAATCAATTTTCTGTCTGATTATTAAGAACACAGCAATCAGATTTGCAGCTGATGCACTGTGGACACCTCACACAGATGTGAACATAATACCCTCCATGTCCTGAGGAAGCTTCAGCAGTGAGTTTGACAATCTGGACAACATTCTAGCTGGTCTTCAGACACAGCAGGCTTGATGTTATAGTGTTACAAGTATAACAAATTAATTCAACTGCCAACAACACAAAGGTACCATCTACACTACAGATACACAATTTTTATCTCGTTTATTTCCAGTTGTACTTTTGCAGCATTCAGTGCTTTTCAGACACCTGGCTGACCAACAAAACAGCATGTTGGTGTTCATGTTGGTGTTTGGACTCACCAGGTTGGTTGGAGCATTTTTAAAAGTTTGAGGCACAACAAAGCTTATAAGTGATATAAGTAAAACAGCATTCGGATACAAAGGATTTTTTTTCCTTCTCAACATTGCATTGTAATTGTATTCCTTCCAAATCAGTACTCCCTCCCTCCACAGGTAGCATTTCCCCTTGCCTCCTCCCTCAGATGACACCACCACAAGTGTCCTTGCAATTGGACCGGCAAATACGTGCAAACAAATTGACATTAAACCTGCAAATTCTGCAGTGCAAAGTGAATGGAATGAACATCTTCAAATACTAGCCATTTTGCAAGTATCTAGGGTGGTCCAAATGGGGTTTAGAAGGCAACACAATGACTTAGAACAATGAGCTTGATTCTGAAATGAAGCCACTCGTTTATTTAATGTTTGTTTTGCCCATTTCATTATCTGACTCAAAGGGTATTGATTAGTTAAAAACACTCTGGAATGATATTCCTTAAGTTGCTCACTACTGTATGTGAGAAAGCTCTGAGGTGAATTCCTATATCACCCCATTTTGCCTGTTCACCTTCCTGTGGGAAAGCAATTAGGGCTTGAATTTCTACTTTGTTTTAAATTTAAAAATCTCAAAATTTAAGATGATGAGATTTTAAGATTTAAGATTGAACAATATTATGGAAAATTCTCAGACTAATTTTAATTTGGAAGCTGTTCCTTTCTAATAACTGAACAAAACCAGCTTCTAAATGAATAATGAATCAAATACTTTTCCACAATTTTACAATACTAAATGTTAAGACAAACTGGTCTCACAAGCTAGGACTGAGGCGCAATTATGGCCCTCTTGGCATCTGCTCTGCATATCTTCTTGATGATGTCCAAGGACTTATACTATTGGACTAGGCTAAAGCATTTTTAAAAGAATCAAAATCACCATACATCTCAAAGCTGTTTGGAATGAATGACTCTTGTAACTCTTGCATTATGAGCTATCACTTTTATCCTTATCCCAAACAACACTTTATATAGCAGTAAAACAACCAATGAACAAAGACCTACTACAAACTGCGATTTTATCAGAGATCAACATTTTATTCCACTAGTGCATAGAATTAATCACATGAGCACACAAACACACAAGCAAACATACACATTCACATGCACCCAGGCGCACACATATAATCACGCACTCATACACAAATTACACACGCATAATCTCATATATGCACACACCACACATAATCAAACATGCAAACATGGAGTCTCTCTCACACACACAATCAGTTACAGTCACAACAAACACACAAAGAAGATTGCTCTATTCTATTGCAGACATTGGTATTTGAAATAGAGTCCTTTTTAATAAAGCTTTAAAAGAAGTAGGAAATTAATAATAATAATCCTTGCATTTCAACAACCTTAACATGTTGTTGAGAGTCCCAAAGCGCTTCAAAGGATATACAAGTGGATTGACTGAATTTTTTGGACGAAATGCGGCAGCCAGTTGCATACAGCAATGTCCCACACACACCATGGAGCGAGTGATCGATTTTATTTGGAGGATCGTCGGCCAGGACACCAGGAGAAACTCCCTTCTCTTTTCGAATAGTGTCAGGGAATCTTTAACGTCCATGTGAACAGGCAATCGGGACCTCGGTTTAACATCTCATCCAAAGGATGGGACCTCCAACACTACATTGTATATCACACTACACCCTCAGCACTACATTGGAGTGTCATCTTAGACTATGTGATTCCACATCCCACATATAGCAAAAATTATACTGACTGTCTCCCTGCTATAAACAGGCACTTTCCTCTCAACCTTTCACAGGGTGACACTGATAACAGGCGTTTGAGAAGACGGACTTGAGCGCACAATCAGTCTGGTTGAAGAAGGCTACACTGAAACTGGAGTTCTTGTTGGGAATACAAGGAGCAAACCTGGAAAAAAATTATATAAAAATAGAGTTTGATGCCTACTTCAGTTCCTGGGAGCTGGCGGCCATAAGACTCTTAAGGCTTTTGTCAGCTAAAGGACAACCGGAGACACTGCAAAAAGAAAAATGTGTTTTTCATTACCTTTCTGATAATAAAGAAGCCCTAAGCAGGACAAAAAGCAACAAATTCCAAAAACAAATGTGTGTTTCACCTTGTTACAGGTAAGCTGCCAACCGAGAATCACACCTTTAGATTTAAACTCTGCGTTCAATTGCATACTTTTTTTTCCCCAAATAGATTTTTTAAAATATTGAATCGACGGCCAGATTTCCAGGTGCCAGGTTAATTGTTACATATTCTTAAGTTGGTTGGTAATATTTTAGAATGATTCAAAACACTAAAAGAAAGTTATAAATTCCTGCCAAACTCCTCAGGTGTATCATTTACAGTCATTGCTTACTGTGCATTAACCTGTGTCGTTGGCACCATCATTTCAGCAATGTATTATGAGGGGAGGTAAATTTGTGACATTTCAGAACTGAAATAGATGTGATTGATTTATTGCATTCAGTCTGTTGTAAAATGCTCTGAAAGAAATTCCTCTCTCCCCCACTTTATAGCTATATTAAGATGATAATTACAACTTGAAGATACAAATATCATCGTCAATAATCATCATGTTATGGAACATTCCACCCTGTCGGTGTCTGGGTGGGGTAAGAGCAACACACACTCCTGACTTCTTCAAAATGGGCCCAAAGTCACGGGCGGACTATTTTTTGCTATGTTAAGCCAGTATATCAGGAACTGTCACTCAAATGTCACTCTCTTGGTCAACAAGCCACTTCAGCGTCAACCACATGAATTTAGTCGGAGTGCGTGGGTTACACCGTTTGGTCAGATACCAAATGGGTGGAATTTTCTCTGAAGTGATCCCCATCACAACTCTCACCCATCTAAAATTTACAGCCAAACTGACTGCATTTTTCAGAATCCGCATTGGGTTCAAGTTTACGCTGGGGTCAAAAAAATGATTTGGCACAAGATTTGCTTGTGAATCTCGCTGTTGCACCACATTAGCATCACGTGGGCTCGTGGGAACGCTTGTTCTGGCGGGATCTACCCCTGGTTGTGCTGGAGTGCATCAGAGTGCCACACACTCCGGTTTCTGCCAGGATTCAGTATCGATAAATCCTGTGTGAATTCAGGTCGCGAGTATTGTGTTTTAGACCCTACTGAGACACTAAGTAAAGACAAAGGACGTGACCTAACATTTCTGTGTCACAGGATGGTTTCTGGATCATGCTATATTCTGCATTTGCAATTTGACATGCATTCAAACTTAAATTGCTCATGTTCTACTTTGCCCAAGAGATCAGACGTACGTGTCAATCTACTGTAAATGATAAGATATAATAATAATAGTCCTTGCATTTGATACATGGAACATAGTAAATAGTGAGGAGGATAGCAGCAGACTGCAGCAGGACATTTGACAGGCTGGTGAAATGGGTAGACACATGGCAGATGAAGTTTAACGATGAGAAGTTTGAGGTGATGCATTTTGGGAGGAAGAATGAGGAGAGGCAATATACAATAAATGGCACAGTTTTAAAGGGGGTACAGGAGCAGAGAGACCTGAGGTTCACATACACAGGTCTTTGAAGGTGTAAGGCAGGTTGATGGAGCTGTTAAAAAAGCATACGAGATCCTTGGCTTTAAAAATAGAGGCATAGAGTACAAAGCAAGGAAGTTCTGCTAAACCTTTATAAATCACTGGTTGGGCCTCAGCTGGAGTATTTTGTCCAATTCTGGGCACCACGCTTTAGGAAGGATATCAAGACCTTGGAAAGTGACAAAATAATGTATCTCAAAGCATTTCTCTTTTTTTNCCTTATTTCCCTTTGCAGATAGCGGAGGAGATTGTACCACTGTTGCAAATGAAGCCCAATAGTTTATTTTAAGTTACTCTTTTGTTTGCATTGGAATTAAATGGACATAATGCCCTTTGCAGAACTGCACAATAATTTGTATCAAACTATGTGTCAGAACAAAACTCAGCTAAAATACTTCCTGCAAGTTTAACAGGCAGCAAAACCCCCTTTGCACTATACAAATGAGTAAACTGAACCAGTGTGCAATATAAGCAATGCTTTAATACTACTCTAACCTCAGAGACAGCGGGAGTTTTTTTATTGTTATTTACTGAAACATATCGAGGAGATTAGCATGCATCACAATAATTCCTCCAATACAACCAGGTAAAAATTAATTTAAATCACTTAAAATTCAGATGCAATTCAGTCGAAATCACAAACAATGCATACCATATTATTGCAGTGTGTCCTTTCAGATAAGCACAAGGGTAGTTTGAGATATTTTTTAACCAAATATGCAGCTTACTAGGAAGCAATTTTTAATGCTGGCACAAATGTTGGGACAATTGTTCTGTTCAGACAAGATACAGTTATTGGCAGAAATCATCATGATGAAATTGTGCATATTGTGTGTAAATAACAAAGCACAGTCATTACCAAATTGTCTGTTCTGTGTTTTGTGTGCTGCAATTTAGTTATCAGGCAAATACTGGTATTGCAGCAGAAACTCTTATGCCCAGTTTCTACCGCTGGAAGAAAAGTGATATGTCCTCCAGCAGTAAAATGACTTGGAGTGTGGATGCCTGATTTATTCTTCCTGCTCGTAATCGCAATGATTGGGAACACACACAAGAACGTGGTTAGAGAACTCTGATATTCAGTATTCGTCCCTCACATTTTGTTTTGTGAGGGCTGTCTGGCTGATTGGCTAGCATTAAAACTGGCCTCTTAAATGTTGTTTATAAGGAATAATTTCTGAGCACAGGACTGCCTTTACACAAGAGTTAAGTGTTGTGCTAGTCAGAAAACTGTGGAACTGCAATGGGAAAAAAAGTCAGTAGGACTCAGGCATTACAGAGCATTTCCAATGGAAAACTAACCACTGCTCCCCCAACTCGTGAGTTAAAGGGGAAGAACACTATTCAGAATGGGCTACAAAACATTTGGCACAATCAGGGTAATACAAGCACGTCTCTCTCAATCATTTTATTTCTGCAAAAACCCTAAGGAGGGCTCCAAAATGGCTGAGTTGATGAAGCCATTAGCCTAGAGTGAATCTAACTAAGTAAGCAGCCACGCTCGATATCCACTTGTTTCACCATTGAATTAGCTGATCTGGGTTTAGCTATACAATGAGTTGAATAGCCTCTTATAGTGATGTAGATCTCTACCTTAAAAGGGGCCAGCAGTCAGGGTCCTATAGATATACTCAATGCCCCACGGTTCAGAGAGGAAAAATCATCTGAGTGGTGCCCGAGTGGATTTAGGATCAAGGGGTAAAATGAGCAAACAAAGATACTCTGTGAGATTTCAGTTTGAAGCTTCACCCTCAGTTGCCAGATAATAATAATAATAATAATAATAATCCTTGCATTTGATATAGCGCTTTTTTTGGGAGGACGTCCCAAAGCGCTTCACAGAACACACTGTAAAGTGAATTGACTGTATATTTGTGGGCGAACGCGGCAGCCAATTGCGCACAGCAATGTCCCACAAACAGTCTTAGATTGAAAATGACCAATTTATTATTGTTTTTGGTTTTTGGAGGGATTATTATTAGGCGTGTGGAGTAAGGAAACTTGCCCAAGGTTTCACCCTCTGGGTACCCAGAGACAAGTGACAATGTGCTATATATTTGGTAACAATGGGCAGCATGATACTTATCCAGTTAGGACTGCCCATGGCTATGCCTTGCAGGGCTGAGGAGATGTCTAAACCACCAAGCCTGCCCGGGATTACTGTAGACTCTGCATTGCTTTGCCAGCCATGTCTATCCAGAGCCATTTCAACCCTCCCCACATAAACAGAATATTTTAGATGCGAAACTCAAAGTGATAAACCGGGATTTGCACCCAGAATCTTCTAATCCCAGATTTGGTGTTCAACTGAGCAAACTGTGTTTTCCACATCAGCTGCCTGGGCTGATTTGAGTTTACATTTGAGTTTAATTTGCCTGATTTCCTGACAGATCTCCTTGAACAGGCCACCAGTCCTGTAATTTGTTGTTGTTGTCCTGTGGCCTTAAATTCCACCTAGCCTTAGCCTGTGAGCCCAATTTGTCTTGAAATGTAAGATGGGACGGAAATGTGACACATTATTTAGTTCTGTATTTGAAAGCTGGTTCTTTTTAAGAAGCTGCAGGAAACATACTTCAGAAATTAAGGCAGAATTTTATTGTTTTCCACAATTCTCTGTGATTTTAGATTTCAAAACAATACGTTAATTGTAAATGGAATTTCAGGTCTCAATGAGAGACCCAGACATAGGTCACACAAACATGTTGGAACTCTTCTCCCACTCGCTTGTACAGGTGTAAAAATGTTACAGAATACAAAATAAAAATGAACACTAAAGTTTGCACGAATGTTTCTTAATTGCACACACACTTACAATAGACCATTCTGTTCCACTAGCCTAACTCTAACACTGATTTTTATAATAATAATAATCTTTACATTTGATGTAGCACCTTTCACGTCAGGAGGATTTCTAAAGCACTTCACAGGAGATACTGTAAACTGTAGTGTATAGTGTAAGTGAATATGGAAGCCAATTCGTGCACAGCAATGTCCTATAAACCGCCTTAAAGTCAATGACCTATTTTACCTAGGGGATTGTTGGCCAGGACACTGGGAGAAACTCCCTCTCTTTCCGAGTAGTGTCATGGGATCTTTAATCTCCACCTGACGGACGGAATCGGTTTAACATCTCATCTGAAAGATGGCACCTCCAACAATGCAGCACACCCCCAGCACTAGATGCGTGTGTCAGCCTAGACTGTATGAGTTCAAATTGGACTTGTATTCACAACCTTCTAACTCAGAGGTGAGAATGCTATTAAAAAATGTACCGCATTCTGAAAGTACACATTTATTGTGTGTGAACACACTTAAATGGAATTGAAAGTTCAACTGGCAATAATACTGGAGAAAAAGCTGGTAAATAGTCATCCTCTGATAGATGTGAAAACGAATAACACACACTTTACTGTGTTGAAATGTTTCAAAGTGCTCCACATAATGACTTACTTTGAAGTGCAGTGAATGTTCTTATTTGAGCAAACGTGGGAGCTGAATTGCACCAGCAACATCCCACAAAGGACAGTGAGATGAAAAATCAATTATTTGTTTTTTTGTGAATTTAGACGAAGGAAAAAAAATAGGCAGATCAGCGGAAAACTTCCTGCTCTTCCTTAAAAGTAATACCATGAGATCTCTAACATTTACCAGAATAGAGAACCTTGGGTTAGCACAACAACTGAATGTTGGTACCTGCAGCAATATAGCATTCCCTTTGTATTGCAGTGTAGTGTTAGCCTAGATTACTCCTGATGTGGGGATTGAGCCCACAACCTTCTACTCAAGAGTCGAAATGCTTCCAACTGAGCCAAATTGACATAACACTTTCTCATCTCTGATAGTTCTTATATCACATTATCTTGGGGAGGGCAAATAAACTCATACCTTCGGTGTGAAGCATAATTTCCAGTTACGTGGCCACTACCATCACAACCTGGAGTTGGGCAACTGTGAAAGAAGATAAGTAAGAAGTGTGCTCATTATATCAGCAGTTACAGTATCACCAAGATTAGCTTTGCACGGTCAGCCAGCTATTTATAGTCCTGGAAATCAACATGAATCACTAAGCCAGTATATTTCCTTATACATTCAGGGAAAGCTCTTTAAGTCTCAGGTTGCCAAAGGAGAAACACTTTGGCCACCCGTGATTGAGTATATTGCATCACTGGGGTGAAAATCGTAACTAGTGATATGTTAAAATTATCGTTGATCTTATTGTTGACAAAAACTGTCAATGTGGTCTATTAACTGTCTGTGCAATCACCCTCTTCCCTTGTCCCTGAGCCTGTTGCAATGGGTGGGCCCGAGCTGCCTGCTACAACCGTTGGACTTACTGCTTCTGCGCCCCCACCCACCAAACCACTGAAGTGCTCCGTGCATTTAAACACAAGAAGCTCTTTGGAGCGTCTCCTATTAATCCATCCTGATCTACAGAGGTTTGAGATTGCTGCAGCAGCATTCAGAACCGCAGCGTGTTAAACAATCATTGCATTAGATGTCGTGTCTATGTTGTCAAAATGACTCAAAGTGCTTCACAAAGTATTACTGTCGACTGTCCCATAAACAATTTAACAACTAGAGGACTGATGGCCAGAACACCGAAACAAACTCTTTTTTTCAAATGGAATCACAGTATCTTAACGTCCACTTGAATGGACAGATGGGACCACAGTCTGATGTTGCAACAACAACAACAACAAAATTACATTTATAGAGCGCCTTTCACGTTGGAAGGACGTCCCAAAGTGCTGAACAGTCAGGTGTCAGAGCCCGAGCATGGGGGAGGGGGGTGGTGTAGGGGTGAGGGAAGGCAGAGAGATGGGAGGGAGACTAAAGGCACGGTCAAAGAGAAAGGTCTTGAAACCGACCTTGAAGGAGGCAAGGAAGGAAGTGATACGAAGGGACCGTGGGATGGAGTTCCAGAGTGTGGGGGCAGAGAAGCTGAAAGCCCGGCCATCGATGGTAGGGCGGGTCGGGCAGGAGACATGGAGCAGGCCGGAGCCCGATGAATAGAGGACAGGCTCTAAGGGAGTCAGCAGGTCAGAGAGGTAGGAGGGGGCAAGGCCATGGATGGCCTTGAAGGTGAGGACGAGGATCTTGAACTTGATCCTCTGGGGGATGAGGAGCCAGTGGAGTCGGGCGAGGGTGAAATTGACGGGGTCACGGAGCCTGGTGCGTGAGAGTACAAGAGCTGCAGAGTTTTGGATGATCTGCAGCTTGCGAAGGAAGAGTTGGGAAGGCCGATGAGGAGGGAGTTCCCGTAATCAAGCCTTGAGGTGACAAATGCATGGGTGAGGGTTTCGGCAGCCTGAGGGGTGAGGCATTGGTGAAGTCTGGCAATGTTGCGGAGGTGGTGGTAGGCAGTGCCGGTCATGGCGCGGATGTGGGGGAGAAAGGACAGTTTAGGGTTAAACAAGATACCCAGGTTCCTGACTGGCTTAGTGAGGTTGAGTGTGCAGCCGTGGAGGCTGATGCTGCCAGCGCCTGAGGTGCGGAGGCATTGGGCGAGCCAATCAGGAGGGCCTTGGTGTTGCTGACGTTGAGTTGGAGTGACGTTGAGTTTGATGTTTGATGCAACATCAAACCGAGGTCCCATCTGTCTATTCAGTGGACACGACAATGCTTGAGACATTATTTAAATGCATTTGCAAAAATTTATGATTGAATATTTCATTTTTAGTGCTTGTGAGCAAGTACAATATCAATTCCTGTGAAAGACACAACACTCCCCCATGCGTTACCTTTTTCAATATATTACTGCAGATGCAACACAGACCTCTCTGCCAGTTCCTAGGGAGAGCAGCCTGGTGAAAGAGGAAAACATCCGACTGCATAGAAGACCTATACTCTTTATGCTCTGTTACCTTTGTATCTAGCGTCTATAATGATTGGATGTGTTGATAACACATGCCACAACCTCACAAACAAAATGTTTAAAAGGGTCTTGGCACGCAATTTTCCTTCCTTTTTGACTTGGGAATTAAAATACTTGAGCTGCATGTTGCAGTTTGGTAAATAGATTAAATAATAATAATAATAATCCTTGCATTTGATATAGCATCTTATCTCGTCAGCGAAAAATCTCACAATGTTTCACAGAATTTTACTATGGAGTAAAGCTGTGACTTGTGTATTTTGTAGGCGAATTTGGCAGCCAATTTTACACACAGCAATGCCTCACAAACAGCCATGAAGTGAGTGCCAATTTTATCTTGGGGAATTGTTGACCAGGACACCAGACAATCTCCCTCTTCTTAAATGAACTGAAGGTGCAAAGATTTATGCAAATGGTGCATTCAGGTGATTTTCATGGAATTGATATCATTATTGTATTACTGTGGGTTAAAACAGGTTGCTTTCCTTCTCAACACATGCACATTTAAAATAGGCAAATTTTAGTCTATGGGTGTCCTAATACCATGTGGTGTCTTTTCCGATGAAAGCTTTGTCCTCACTCCTAATTCCCAACACTAGGCAAAAATAGCATTGGTTGCTTGGGTGAGATGCTTTCAAGCATCTCTGCCCATGCGGAAGTGGATTTGGGGAGAAGACTGTTGTATTTGTTCACCTCCTCATGGGAAGTTGCTTGATATCTTCTTAATCGTTGTCATAATGAAACAGTTAAAAAGTGAGTAATCAATTTTATTTGTAGGATTGTTGGCCAGGACATTGGGAGAAACTACGTTCTCTGTTGAAAATGTAGTTTACGTTATGAGATGCTTTTTCTAGTGGTGAAGCATTAGTTAAACAACTCTTTCAATACGAGATCTCTTTCAACCGTAGTGTTTTGAACTGAATTATATTAAACATCTGAGCAATTCATCAATCCATTGAAAGGGTTTATTTGAAGCAATATCCTGCTGTTCATATAAGAAGTTAACTGTAGGATTGAGGTAAGTAATGATGAGGTGCATAATGTAACTTACGTTATGAGTTCTTTCTTTGAATCTCTGCTCTGTATTTTAGATTTAGGACTTGAAATGGTGACATCACCAGGGTATTTCCTCTCCTCCATGCTTTCTTCAGGATCAGTCTCTTCCTTCTGTGATCACAAACCAGTGAATAAATCAATACATCAATGGACTTGATGCAGCAGCATTTATGAACATTTAATGCTGGATGCAATACACAACTCTAAATGCTAATTTACTACAAGTATGTTTTAAGCGCTGTATGAATAAACATTTATCTCGCCTGTTTTGGTGCCCCGCCTTTTATGACACTTTGCTGGATTTGCAATTGGTTCTCTTGTGAATTTAATAGCTTTTGATATTCGCAAATTGGAAGATCCAATTAATGCACAGAATCCACACATCTCAGATTAGAACCAAGAGGTAAAGATTTCTAACATTGTTTATAAGCTGCTGGTCCGGACCTAATTGCATTAGAAAGTAGCGTGAAGTAAATAGCCGGAATTATTAAAATAAACGCAAAATACTGCAGATGCTGGAAATCTGAAACAAAAACAAAAGTCGCTGGGAACACTCAGCGGGTCAGGCAGCATCTATGGAGAAAGGAAAGTGCGTTAACGTTTCGGGTGCACGACCCTTCATCAGATCTGAGTTGACTCAGTTGACTCAATTCTTACGAAGGGTCGTGGACCTGAAACGCTGACAGTGCAATTTTGGAAAAAAATGCCTAACATTACAATTCCTCCAAGAAACCCCATATATTTCTTTCTGACCTCAGCTGTGATAAGATCTCACAGGTGATCATAGAATCATAGAATTATACAGCACAGAAGGAGGCCATTCAGCCCATCGTGTCTGTACCAGCTCTTTGATAAGAACAATCCAAATCAACCCAACTCCCCCCATTCTCTCCCCATAGTCCTGCAAACTTGTCCCCCCAAATATTATCTACTTCTTTCTTAAATTTTGTTAACGAATTGGCTTCCACCAACCTTTCAGGCAATGCATTCCAGATCCGAACCACCCACAGTGTGAAAACATTTCTTCTCACTCCCCTCTGTTTCTTTTAACAACTATTTTAAATCGGTGTCCTCGGGTTACTGATCCACCCGCCAGTGGAAATAGTTTCTCCTTGTTCACTCTATCGAATCTCTTCATCATTTTGAAAACTTCTATTAAGTCTCCTCTTAACCTTCTCTGCTCCAAGCAGAATAATCCTAGCTTCTCTAGCCTCTCCTGATAACTGAAGTCCCTCATTCCTGGTACCAACCTGGTAAATCTCCTTTGCACCCTCTCCAATGCCTAGACATCCTTCCTAAAGTGTGATGGCCAGAACTGAACACAATACTCTCGCTGAGGCCTAACCAGTATTTTATAAAGATTCATCATAACTTCCTGACTTCTGTATTCTATGCTCCTATTTATAAAGACTAGTAACCCGTATGCTTTTTAACAGCTTTATTTACCTGTCCTGCCACCTTCAAAGATTTACTTATATGAACCCCCAGATCTCTCTGTTCCTTCACCCCCTTTAAGATTGTACCATCAGCTTACATTGCCTCTCCTCATTCTTCCTCCCAAAACGCATCACTTCGCATTTCTCCACATTAAACTTCATTTGCCGTGTGTCTGCCCATTTTACCAGTCTGTCTATGTCCTCTTGCAGTCTGCTGCAATCCTCCTCACCATTTCCTTCTTTTCCTAACTTAGTATCATCTGCAAACTTGGAAATTGTACTCCATAAACCCAAGTCTAGGTCATTTATATAGATCAAAAACAGCAGTGGTCCCAATATCGAGCCCTGGGGGACACCACTGCACACTACCCTCCAGTCAGAAAAATATTTACCACAACTCTCTGCTTTCTGTCTCCCAGACGGTTCTGTATCCATGCTGCCACTGTCCCTTTAATACCGTGGGTTTACCAGTCTCTTATGTGGCACTTTACCAAATACCTTTAGAAAATCCATATAAACTACATCAACTGCACTACCTTTATCCACCCTACCCTCTGTTATTTCATTGTAATTCACACTGTAATTCTGAAAATGCGATATTGTCACATTGTCAGAGTTTCCATTCCTGACGGTCTCTCGGTCAATAAGTGACCACTGGTGAACATCATTTTGTGAAAATGGACAGAACCAATGTCATTTTAGCACCATTGAGACACTATTGAACCTGCCAGTCTATATATCCCAATACTTGTGTTGCTTCACAGAACACCAGTTAACTCAAACTTAAAAGAGACACATTTTGGTATCTGAGGCATTTGTCATTTACATGTCCTTTTGCGAATCTCGCAAATTAGACCCCTGATATACAATCAATTGATCTGTCGAAGGAATACACATCTACAAAATAATTGGACTTCGTGGGTAGAAGGAGAGCGTTACCAATAGTCAGAAGTTAACAGACATGGAAATGACCCACACACAACACTATGAAATGGAAAACCTTCTGTTACCTCTTTTTCCTCTTCTTGATGCATCTGTGCTTTAGTGTAATTGACAGGTGCATCCCATCCTTCCTGTTCACACAATGCCTGGTAATATTGAGGAGTTATTAAGATGCTGTTCAGGTAGGAGGGTGAGCAATTCGGAGTGGGTAGTGTGGAAGTCATGGGAGCAACTTTGTCTCTGTGTCTTTGCTTGTTCATGCTCAAGTCAAGGGTTCCATTTTCATCGACCTCTATATCAGCATTCTAAAGCAAAAGATCCTGTTAGTAACTGTTAGTATTCAATGTATGTGTAGCACTGTATTTTAAACCTGTAGTGCATTTTAAGGGCTGCATTACTTTGAAGATTTTTCGGAGATGCTGAATTGGTAGGGTGGCATTAAAGTTTCATGTCCTGCTTCCAATGAATCTAATCCAGTGGTTCCAACTGATGATCAGTTCTGGCCGAGGACCGTTTCGTGTTTCGGTTCAACAAAGTCATTTTAAGGTGATTCTTAAATTATTCCTTTTCTACAGACTAAAACTAAAATCAGTAATATTTCGCAGGAAATCAGGAGGGTGGGATTTGGGGGCAGATTTCCTTTACAATTTCTTCAAAGCATGTCGCAGAATTTTACTGTGAAGTGTAGTGACTATGTGATTTGTAGGCGAATCACACCGTACCCTGATTTCTGGTGCATATTGCAACATTTTCCCCCCCAAAAATCAAAATGATTCCTTATCTCTCTCTGAGAATATACAATTAGCAAGACTTGCACCTTTCTGATTATTGATTGTAACACGATGATTTAATCTGCAGTATTTCTTCATAGGATTGCTCTATAAGGAATATTGTTAGAACTCCTATTGACTCGCAAGAACTGCTCCGCAAGTAGAAATATTGCACCGTTGGAGGTGCTGTTCTTCGGATGAGATGTTAAGTTGAGTTCAGGTGGACATTAATTATCTCATGCAATTATTTGAAAAGAGATGGACGTTTCTTCAGGAGTCCTGGTCAACAATCACTCCAAAATAATTGTTCACTCACTCCATGGCTGCTGTGGCACATTGGGATGCGTAGATTGCCTGCCACATTCATCCACAACACACAGTCAATCCGTTTTACAGTGAATGTTGTGAAGCATTTGGGGATGCCCTCCTGATGTGAGGCAGAGAAACTCCAAGATGGAGTTCCAGAGAGAGGTGGTGGAATAGCTGAAAGCTCCCCCACCATCGGTGGGACAGACAGATCAGTCAGGAGATATGAAACAGACTGGTGTTCACTGAACAAAGCGGAGGTAGTTTGCAGAGTGTAGGAGGTCGCAGAGGTAGGTAGAAGTGAGGTTGTGAAGGGATTTGAATAAGAGGATGAGGATCTTGAACTCGATCTGCTGTGGGATGGGAGCCAGTGGAGCTAAACGAGGATGGGGGGGTGATAGGCTCATGGAGCCTGGTGCGGGGGAGGAGACGAATAGATGGCATTGCAGACCATTCTTTCTATTTAAAACTGGCATTAATGGAAAATGATATTTTCTCGCTAACATGTAATAGCTTTCAGCAAGAGTTGATTGACTGCTAAGAACCTCTGGGTTGCATTTGCATCCGAAGTGACAGGTTGATTTGCCTGTAACATCGCACTACTCTTTGTGCCATTGCACAGATGTGAAAAAAAGTCAAATCAATTTTTGTTGGCATGAAAGAATCATACAGCTCATCTTCGATCCTTATAGCCCTTTCAACGGAAAGGCTTAATCTGGTGTGATAGATTTTAAGGACATGTGATGTTGGTAAGTACAAAACACTGCCTCCACACCCTCGATCCAGCATTGAAGCTTATCCTGGATAATAACTTCTGATAACATATCATCCCATCTGTATAATACCAACTGTCATTTAATAATAATATTACACAATGATTCTTTGTTATTTACATGGCATTACAAGATGGCAATCTTTGACCCCTTGGATTCTGAAGGTACTCATGCTATTTCTTCTTTGTTGAAAAGATCAAAAGTGCACACTTTAAAATAGCATGACTGAGGCTAAATCTTCAACACAGATCACACGGACATTTCCACATTGTAAACCTCAGGATGGGATTTTTATACCAGTGCAATCCAAGCACCAGATGTGATAGAATTTGCTACTGTCGATTGGCAGATCGCTTTTCTGACGGTAATAATTCCTTCAAAAATAATAATAAATTAGCCACTACAATCCACGACTGATTGTGGGATCCTGCTGTGTGCAATTGGCTGCCGCATTTTGCCCAAAAATACAGTCAATTCACTTTACAATATATTCTGTGAAGCGCTTTGAGATGTCTTGAAGACGTGATAAGCCGTTATATCAAATGCAACAATTATTATTATTATTAACTATGGAAAGACAGCTCAACTTAAGAATTAATTCAACAATTTGCCAAATTCTGCATGGGATCTTTAGCTCTATCTAAACAGGCAGACATGTAAACTAGGTTTAACATTTCATCTGAATTTTTTGTTTTTGTTTTTGTCAGCTGGGTGTCTCACACATGCAGAAACCCATCACCATGCTTAAAAGTATCCAAACCAAGCTGAGATTTCCATGATTCCCATCTTCACATGGAAATGCCAGAGATAGATTTTTGGAATGCATACTCTCTCCCTGGAGGGATGCATTCTGCTTACCTAATTTCAGAAAGTATTTGGAGCAGGTTGGTAAGAGCCAAGGTTTGGGGACACCAGAGTGTGCATCGGGGTACTGCTAGAGTCTAACCAGCTAAAACCACATAGCTTGCCATTGATATTGCTATCTGGGAAGCTTTCCCACTGCTTTTCAAGCTAGGACCTGTTAGGGTTTGGCTTACAGGGTTAACAGGAACTGAGTGGGATGACTCTCTGGCCCCAGTGACGAGTCTGCCTTTCCAGGTCCTGCCGATGAGCCAGGCTGGCTGTGCTATCATCAGCAATGCCCTGGAATACTGCGGACCCGCCTGGCTCAGGAACCGGATTACCGAGACCACAGAGGGTTGGCTGATTCTGACATTCCATTGCCAGGCATGTCACCTTGGAGCCAGTTCAGCTCCAAGGAGACCCCACTTACCTCCCACCTCCAAAGAGGATAGTCACTAGTTAGTCTTTCAACATCCGACAAGCGCGAGTTTGAGCCTCACTAGGTAGATGATAGATACATGGAACTCCCTGCAAGCTTCCCAGTGGGCAACTCATCTCAGCATGAAATGGGTGAGCGCATTGCTACTGTCTTCCTGTGCACAGCTTGGACACACATCCCTGAAGGATCATCTGAAGGACAGCACCTCCAACAATACAGCACATCCCAGCCTGGTATTGGAGTGTCAGCATAGACTTGTGAGCTCAGAGTCTCAATGTGGGGCTTGAACAACCTTGTGACTCAGAGACGAGAGTGATAGCAGATAAACAAGGCTGATACTCAAACATCCCATCTTCATATTACAGAATTAAGGCTTCAGTACACAAGAAAGTAAGTTGGTCTCTGTGTTCTAGATCTCCTATCCAGAGCTATCTACTCTAAACCATTACTTGTACCCAATACTCTTTAAAAATATTTTTCTACAATTCCTTTTTCAATACAGTGTTGGACTTGGCTTCAACAGCCATTTGTGATAAGGCACTTAACATTCCAACAACCTTGTGTGTGAACAGAAATTCTTCTTAACCTCAGCACAACGCCATATGGTTTCAAACATGACTGGCCAACTCCATCTACATTTCAAATGAAGTGAAAGAATAACAGACGTCACCATTTCCGTCAGGAGGTCACACAAGTACACCCATATCTGTTAAGCTTTTTGTTTATTGTATTACAGACTGCTACTCTATTAACTAGTGCCAGTGTATCTTTTTTATCTGAAGCATGTAACCAACATTGTAGACACATTAGACCTGGACTGCACTTAGGGCCAAAATTATTGAATAATTTTATTCTTTCCAGTTAATGCACCTTGTTGTCTCCCACATTGTGTGAGACTCAGACCTCAGTGAAGATGAAATCTATTTTGACGTATAATTGTCAAAGTTTAATTGTTGGTTTTTTGAATTCATTTGATTCCAACAGCAGGGTTATTTTAATTACTGCATAAATTTCTCAGGCAATGTTAAGAGTATCACGTGTGATGGGGTACTCTAAACTCAGACATCAATGTGGTAGAACTCTGTTATCGCTCTCTTCATTAGAACATGGGTTCAGACAATATATATTGCTTCTCCAGCACTGAATTGGAGTGTCACTCTGGACTGTGAGTTCAAAGTCCTGACAGGAAGTTTAAACCCACAACCATCAAACTTAGAGGTGAGAGTTCTACCAACTGAGCCAGTTGACTCAACTCAATTGAAGTGAATGAATTTGTAGCACTGCTCTGACTTATTGCTCACACTTGATTTTCTTGATAGCTATTCAACTGCAAACAAATACAAGCATTGGTTATTCAGGCAATACTAAGATGAATGCCCCCATTTAAATCTGTGCATTGAGAACATTTCAGTTTGACTCTCTTCAGTAAGGCATTGACAGAGGTCTACTGTCCAACGCGTAGCATCTCACCTTGGTGGACAGGTCTTGTGGCTTTGTGGAGAGATTCTGTGGCATCTCCCGACAACGCGTGGATAAGTTCAGAATAGCCGCAGCTGCTAAGTGAGTGGCTTCGGCATCGTGGCTATAGCTGTAGAGGCCTGAATGGCATTGACTCTGCACCGAGGCACTGGACAGTCGGCTGGAGGAGGTCACAGCACTTGAAAAATGTTTGGCTGGTAAACAGAATCAAGTAAGATGTAGATTGAGGTTCATTATTTCAGCTTTATCTTATTTAGTTTGAACTCAACACATTTCCTATATTTAAATAATTATTCTATTTTATCTGATGTGACAGATACATATACAGATGTATATACATATACAGAAACAAACTGATGACTAAACAGAACTTCAACAGAACTCATTTTATTTAAATAATAATAATCCTTACTTGGAGCATTGAAGTATAGAAGGTTATTATATGGAGCAAGGATGTGGGATCAGAGCAAACACCACCAATGTGAGTGTGTACCATAGATACAGATCTGAAAGTCCTGTTTCTGTGATGGTGTTTCTATGATTCTACAACAACAACAACAACAAAGTCCTTTGGAGGACATCCCAAGGCCCTGGATATTGAAGGGTTTGGACTCGAGCTGGGGGCCGGAGTCAAGAGGGGTGGAGGGCAAGCGGGGTGGAGGCATGGTCAAAGTAATTCAAGGCACAGTCAAAGAGGAAGGTCTTGAGACAGGCTTTGAAGGAGGTAAGGGAAGGGATGAGGAGGAGGGACTCTGAGATGGTGTTCCAGAGGGTGGGGGCGGAATGGTGGAGCGGGCAGGACAAGGGACATAGAGAAGGCCAGTGCCTGCCAAACGGAGGGAGCAGGCAGGTTGGTAACATTTTAGTAGATCACAGAGATAAGGAGGAGCAAGACCATTGAGGGCTTTAAAATTGAGGATGAGGATCATCATACTCGACCCTCTGGGGGTGGAGAGCAATTGTAGCTGGGCGGGAATGGGGTGATCGACTCACAGAGCTTACTGCGGGAGAGGACATGAGCTGCAGAGTTCTGAATAATCTGCAGCTTGTGGAGGGAAGAGTTGTCTGGCAAGCAGGAGTTAGCATAGTCAAACCTGGATGCGATGAAAGCATGAAAGCATGGCAGCCTCTAAGGAAGAGATAGAGGCAGAGGCGGGCAATGTTGCTAAGGTGGGGGAAAGCAGAATTGGTCTGGGTGTCAAGTTTAAAAAGATAGTTGAGCATTGAACAAGACACCAGATTCCATACTGGCTTAGTGAGGCGCATCCATGAATAGTGATGCTGTCAGCGTCTGAGGTGAGGAGGTGCTCACAGGAGACAAGCAGGTGGACCTGGCCTTGTCGACATTCAACTGGAGAAAATTGACTCTCATCCAGGACTTGATGCCTGACAGACAATCTGTTGGGACAGTAGTAGTCCTGGAGTCGAGGGTGGTGACAGAGAGTTGACTGAGTCATTATGGGAGAAAAATGCAGAATTTCATACTAGAATTAATGTAATAATAATGTTATTATTAACAATAATACTAATCCTTCCATTTTATATATGATCCTTCATATCAGGAAGACATCTCAAATTGCTTCAAATGATTCTCTGTAAAGTGCAGTGTTTGTGTACTTTTTCTGTACACAGGCGAACATGTCAGCCAACTTTGAGTACAGCATTGCCTCACAAATAGCGTTGAAAACATAGCGGCAAATATGTAAAAAGGGTGGATGAAATTTCCCAAGATAAAGAACCAATCGGGGGGGTGGGGATTGGGGGAGGTCAATACTATTTAATTGATAGACCAGAATACATTTCTAATAGGTTATTAATTTTATTTCAAAATAAGTAACCCATTTAAAAGGGTCCTGATCTAAAAGATGTCAGCAATTCATTTGCTTCCATTGAATTTTTTTTATTTTATAGCAACAGTTTTACTCCAGTGCTTACCTTCATACATCTGAAGAGCTTCTCGTTCTTTTAATGTGACTGTATGCTTCCCAAATACTTGGGCATCAAAGCTCGCATAGTCAAAGGGAGCTTTAGTGCACTTATCCAGCTCCTTTGGAAGGTTGGCTCGAGGTGTGCTAAATGGCTGTGAGGGTCCATAGTTGAACGGGGGAATCTCCAGTTGTTTCACCAGACACATCGGTCTATAGAAAAGACAGACCAGCTGTGAGCTGCTTGAGTTATTCTTTTTTATTGATTCAATATTTCCTCTCCCAACTTTACGCAAGGCTTCTTGGTTGAGAGGCTATTCTATCTTTTCACCACCTCAATCGATTTCAATTGGGTAAATTTAGTGTAAGATTCATTGTAATAAAAATCCCGCTCACAGCTCACAGGGAGTTCCTGGTACATGCCATCTATCTAGTGAGGCTCAAACCTGTGCTTGTCAGATTTCAAATGATCAACTACTGACTATCCTCCTTGGTGGGGAGGTAAGCACGGTCTCCTTGGAGCTGAACTGGCGCCTGGTGATACGTTTGGAAACAAATCTCAGAATCGTGCCAACCCTTAGAGGCAGGCTCGGTAGTCCAATTCCTGAGCCAGGCGGATCCGAAGTACCCCAGACCACTGCTGATGACAGCATAGCACAGCCAGCCATCGACAGTACCTGGAAGGGCAGACCAGTCAGTGGAGGCATGGACTCTTCCCACTTAGCTTCAGTTAACCCTGAAAACCAAAGCTCTAACGGTACCATTAATTTACTTCCAGTGGTAACATTGCACTGCAAGATGACATGGCTTCTACTGAGAAAATAGTACGGGAATCCTACCTGAGCACTCGGTCAGAGCTCTGTCCAACCTTTGGCACATCACTTTGTTTTTCCTGCAATTTAGCCAGCTTCTCTGCTGCAGCAATCGGACAACCAGAGAGGCTGTTAAGAAAAACAAATCAGTAAAATCCCCCAGTTAGGGAAGACATTTTCAAGATAGATTCTGAGAGATTTCTTTCATTCTGACAAACAGTTAAGCAGTAACGTTCTGCAGTTTAATTTCTTCTTTTTAAACCAAACAACTGTTTCCTGATAGTAAACTATCAAATTACAAAAAAGTCTCTCTAAACTCAAGATTAAGACTGAATACCAACAAACAGTTCCAAGGAAATGCGTGCTATTAATAATAATAATCCTTGAATTTGATATAGGACCTTATCACATTGTTAAGATGTCTCAAAGTGAATAGATTGTATTTTGTTGACGAAATGCAGTAGCCAATTATGACAGCAGTGTCTCACAAACAGTTGTGGATTATTACCCCCAGAAAGCGATCCATCAATTGACTAACAACCGGGTTCCTACTTACTGCTGGGAAAACAGAGGCACGTGGAGTAAGGAAACTTGCCTGAGGTTTCACCCTGCCCAGTAATCGACCCCGGGTTTTCTAGATTGTGAGGCAAGTGCTTTAATCAATACTCTATAGGACTCCACAAGACTATTTCCCTGAGTCAGTGTTTTTTTGAGTTTTCAGCTCACACACTGGGGACTAATTTGCGACATTAGTTAAACGATTTGTAAAAAGTGAATATGTAATTAATGAACTCCCTCCTTCCCCTCTCGCCAAAATGAGAGATTTGTCTTTTGCAGCTCAAGCACCTTGAAAGTGAGAACAGAACAATCTGACTTCTTAAGACAGCCCTCGGGGAAGCTTGATTTCTGCCAAATGTGCTTCCACTGATCCCAAACCCAACCTCTCAGGCTAACACAAGAGCCTCAATCCAGTGCATACCACCCTTTTTACAAATATTGCAAATTGTGCCCACTGTTACAGTGAAACTAGCCTTAATATTAAAGTATTGAAGCTATTGAGATCACAAGCGTTAGCTTCAATGTTGTAATGTTCACTCTAAAAGGCTAAGTGATGTTTATTTCAAAATGTCCAAGTAACTATAGAAGTAAACTTGGAGTCCTGTAGCTCAGTGGTTAGAGCACTCGCTTTGCAAGCGAGAGACCGGAATTCAATTCCAGGCAGGGCGAAACTTGGGCAAGTTTCCTTACTCCACACGCCTAATATTAATCCCTCCAAAACCAAAAACAATAAGAAAGTGGTCATTTTCAATCCACGACTGTTTGTGGGACATTGCTGTACGCAATTCGCTGCCGCGTTCGCCCACAAATATACAGTGAATTCACTTTACAGTGTGTTCTGTGAAGCGCTTTGGGACGTCCTCCCGACGTGAATAGTGCTACATCAAATGCAAGGATTATTATTATTATTATTAAACTGTTTAATACTGTTTGCCATTTTTTGTCATCTTTCCTCCCCACTCTTCTTCCTCATTCTATCTCTGACCCATTTTTATTAGTTCCAGTTTTTCTAACCAGTCAAACCTAATTTTTGTTTTGATGTCTTCCCTTCCTCCTCATTAAAACTCTTGACTTGTTTCATTCTCCTCCTGGTTCCACCATTGATGTTGGAAGGGGAAGAAGCTGCCAAACCAATTGTTTCCTCTTTGATTGAAGACTGGTTTCAAAGGATGTTGTTTCAGACACTTAAATGATCAAGGCAGAAAATTGAAGCAGCTACATCATGGATCAACAGGTCCATTTCTGCTGCATGTAAACATCTCAAATGTAGAAGAGCTGCATTAATCCAGATATACTCATCAGCAACCCACAAATCAAGAGCAGACAGAGGATTTAAGAATTAATAACCGCACAAGATACCTTTTAATCCTTTTTGTGTAAAAGGGGCTTGAAATCTGTGATAAAAGAAGCAATGTATCCCAGTGACTGGGCCATTCTCCAATTTACTGACATTATCAATATGAACTCACGTACACAATACAAACTTACCTTCGGTGTGAGTTGCGGTTGCTGTTGACATGTCCTCGTCCAGTGCAGCCAGGTGTTGGGCATCTGAGCACATTCTCGTGCATGGCTAGGACTGAACGTGAAAGACAACAGAGCAAAACAATTTGTTTCAAAGAACTACAATAAGTACGGCACAGAAGGACGTCATTCAGCCGACAAGACTATGCTGGGTGCCAGGTCCTCCACTGGAACTTACTGTTCTAATCCAAATTTCCTGTTCCCTCCCTATATCCTTTTATATTGTTCCTCTTCAATTATTTATTCAATTCCCTTTTAAATGTAGTTATGGTCTTCACCTCAATTTCTATGTGTTAATAATTCTCTGTGTGAATCATTCATTTCTACCATCCCTTAATTCCTGCGGTGACAATCCTGAGTTTTTGTTTTCTTTCAGTAATGGTTGCAAATTCTTATGCAAAAATAATTACATTAATTCCACAGGCTGTTTTCTCATTGATCAAATACAAATAGAGCATGTATGAGAATGTCATTGCTTAAAAGAGAAAGGTAAAGGTTTAAATAAAGGCTTAAATTCCCAGTATATTGTGCACTAGTTTTATTTTGCCATCTATTGCAACTTAACATAATCATACCGAGTGACAGAGTAATAGGGGGGGGGAGGCGGAGGGGTGTGTGTGGGGACTGCTCCCCCAGTGGCCTTTACGTGTACATAGGGCGCCTTTACCTCCCACTCCACTTCTCTTCCCGTCGTTCTCAGTACTGCCTCGCACGAGATTGTAGGAGGCACGAGACAGTGTGGAAAGCAATGGGAAGAAAGCTGAAGCAGAGGGTATGAGGCAGCGCAGATGGAAATGGGAAGAGAAGCGGAAGGTATCCGATGAATGATGTGAGGAGAGCTGTAGCAGGAGGTATGAGGAATCGCAGAGAGCGATGGAAAAGTGGCGCCACTAATGACCCATTGCCCCCCATTCCAACCCACCCCCACCCCTTCGGTTGGAAAACCTGCTTATCCAGTGCAGTTAGACAACAAGGACACAACTCACAGTTGATGGCTTGTTCACTTTGACATGGCGTGAAACTGACGCCATTCTACAACAAACCTATGAAAGGTTCTATCAGTGTACAGCAGCAGCATGTGTGTATGCAGGATACAGATTTAAGAATCACTAAACCTCAGAAGTCCTCCTCCCCTTTGCCATGTGCTGCTTTTGGGATCATTGAGTGATGAGGAGAGAGCATGTGCTGAATTCATATCAATCATTAGGTTTGCCAAGTAGAACATTTGGTCTGTAAGTTTAAACCCATATGTTCATTTGAAATGTAGCCAGTTCTCAGATTCCAATTGCTTAATTACTCTAAGTTTAAATATTGCACATATAATTTTTTTGCTTCAAATTGTAACAGCAGAGATTTCCCTATGTTGGTAACACAATGGAAAGAGTTAATATGATTAACAACAAGAATAAAAAAATTGCATTTATATAGTGCCCTTCATGCAGGGTAGTGTCTCGGAGCACTTAAATCAGTATTCGGCCAAATCAATATCAATACTAGGTCTGACATTATCAGAGCTGGGTTGCACTGTTGGCTACTCACTGTCTGGTGGCACTCTCATTTTGTGAGGGCAGCCAGAGAGACTCCGGTGATGGGGATAGAGCCCAGTTATGTGACCACTGCCATCGCAGCCTGGAGTTGGGCACCTGGATTCCTTTTTGTCACATCGAATAGAATCTGTGAAATTCACCAAAGCACCAGCAGTCAGTTAAGTAGCACAGACCCTTCCAGCTGGTCAGCCCTCCAGCACAAATGCTACTTGACATTTAACTGATGCCAGGAGGGTTGGGAGCATTCAGCATTCAAAAGCATGGAAATGTAAGGGAAAATGTTAGGAAATATCCTTCAAAGGGGTCTAATTTGCAGCATTTCTTAACTGGATTTTCCATGTGTAGGTAGCATGCATGGAACACTCAGACTAGTGACCATACTCAGGCATAGTGATGGATTTCCTCATGCGTCACACATCAGTTGACCGGAAGAAATCTTACCTGGATTCCCTAATAAGGAATCTGTGTCACGCAAAAGGGGCTCCTTCTGGTGCCAGGAAACATCTCCCATGGGAACCCTGCTCCAATGTGAGAGGCCTGAGGCAGATCACAACAGATTTGTAATAATCCTTACGATTGATACAGTGCCTTACACGTAGTTGAGACATCTCATAGTGTTTCACAGGATGTACTGTGAAGTGATGTGACTATGTGTATTTTGTGGGTGAATGGGGCAGCCAATTTGCACACAAGAAGGTCCCACAAACAACCTCGGAGTGAGTGATCAATCTTATCTGGGGGATTGTTGACCAGGACACTGGGAGAAACTCCCTTCTCTTTTTGAATGCCAGGTGATCGTTAACATCCACCTGGTTTCAAGTCTCATCCAAAGGATTTCCTGGGTGCCAACAAAAATTCTAAATGAATTCCTTATTAAGAAATACCGCAAATTAGACCCATTATCATTTTAGATTGTTATTTCTACTGGTGCTACTTACCTGCCTCTGTGCACTTTGCCTCATTGTATTTCAAACATCTTCCACACAATAATATTATGCTTTATACCTGAAACTGTGTTGCAATTTTGGAAAGTCAAATAACCACCCAAAAAGGCAGCGGTCTTATCCATGAATCCAATGTAGAGTTGGTTTCTTATAGTAAGGAATAGGCAACATTAACCCAATCAAAAAGTACCATTGCATGAAATATTAAAAAATGAAAGTTTAAGAAAAATATTGTTAACATCAACTCAGACAGATTTAAACAATGAATGAAGAATTCTCTGCTGATTGCTAAATATAAGCAATCTTTTGATGGGAATCAAAGATGTTTTTTGTGTTGGCAGGTTATTTGAAATTGGCTGTAAAAGTAGCAATAGAGATAGGAAAACAAAAACAGAAGTCGCTGGGAACGCTCAGCAGGTCAAGCAGCATCTATGGAGAAAGGAAAGTGAGTCAACGTTTCGGGTCCACGACCCTTCAAAACAAAATCTATCTGCTAGGGACCTTATAGCCCTCTGGCCTCAATATTGATTTCAATAATTTCAGACGATAACAGCTCACCTTCCCCTCCTTCTGTGACCATTACCACATCATCTGGGACCCAGATACAGCTTTTCTCTCTCTGGTCTGCCTGTTTTGTTACAATTTTGCTCCACTTTGTTTTGCATTATTAACACCTCTTTAACCCATCATCCTGTCCTCTACCCCATTTTCTCCTTTGTCTTCCTTGCCCTGCCTCCCCCCTCTCTGTTGGCCCTTAAAAGCCTCTCCCTCCCAACAGCCCCAGTTCTGACGAAGGATCGTGGACCCGAAACAATGACTCACTTTCCTTTCTCCATAGATGCTGCCTGACCTGCTGAGTGTTCCCAGAAACTTCTGTTTTTGTTTCAGATTTCCAGCATCTGCAGTATTTTGTGATTTGTTTAATAGATAGGAAATATTTCACTCCCCCCACCTCCACCCCATCACCACCAGCAACAGTGGATATATACTGGAGTGTCAGCCAGAACTATGAGTTCACAGTTTTGGTGCGGGGCTTTGAACCCCAAACCTTCAGGCTCAGAGGCGAGCGTGCTACCAGGCTTGGAACAGTATTGGAGGGTAGTTAGAGGGTTAGGTGCAGAGATGAACAAATACTCTGTGGGATACAATTATGTCTGCTGCTGGGTCTCAGCAGGATGCGTGTTATCAGTTAATCTCGTAACAGCACGAAGGCACAGGATGCCAGTGCTTCACTGCACAGCACCATAAAGTAACCATGGCTCTGATTCCTGCTCATTCCCCACTGTCTGAGTTTTCTGATTTCAACTACACTGTTATAGGAAAACCCTCTCCCATAGGCAGACAGGAAAGGTTGGAAGATTAGTTTTCCCCTACTACTGTGAGCTTTTAGTGAAAGCTTTTAGTGAAAGCTCATAGAACAGTCTTAAGAGAAGCCTGGGGTAGATGTCCATCTTTGCTATTTGCAGGGAGAGGACATACAGCACTTGATGGTGCAAGGATAATGAAAGGGAAGATGCAATGATTAAATGACATTGAAGGTCCTATCCCTATCCACACTTGAACGTTTGGCTGAAACACAAACTGAGATTTGTGCACCATCCATAATCCATCTTGATTCACAAGATAAAATACAAAGACTATGGTTCTGGAGGGAATCAGTATTATCCATGTGACAGGTGTGTCCACCTATGATAAGAGATGTCCCTAATCTGAACCGTACTGTGGTGCTGGTCCCCAACAGAGAAATTATTTTTTTAAAAAGTAAAAACACCATAAGAAAACTACTTTACCTCTGCTGGAGTAATTCTTTCGAATGCCAATGTCAATGATTTTACAATGCCTCCTTTCTGCAGCGAGTTGCTCAAGTAAGATCCTTTCATTTTCTTTGTGGGTTCCTTGGATGATATACCCCTGCTCTGCCTGCAGAGCAATAGCCTGTTCCAGCAGATTCAGGTTTCCCTTTGCTGTGTCAAAATCTTCTGAATCATCCGTCTCTGTGGATATCTGAGAACAGCAATCCTCATCATTCTCTGACAATCCCCCTTTACTGACACAGAGCTCCTGCTCTGACGGTCGGGGATCTCCTAATTCGGTCGGTCTATTCTGGTAAGCAGTTTCTTGTGGCACAACTTTTGTTATTTCAATTTCTTTCTCTTCTGCATCTAATGTCGCTCGTGGCTCGCAGCCAAGGCTATAAACTTGGACTCCAAGGGGCTTCAGTTCACTCACATTAGAAGGTTTTGATAAATCTTGGGGCTGGTCACAGTTATTAATAAGATTTTCAGAGTGCGAGGGATCATTTTCTGCACAAGAATGCTGATCTAGTATTACTTGTTCTTCACATATATGTAACTTATCTTTAGTCCCAATTTCTGACCCATGGCTCTCTTCCGCATCGCTCTCTCCCTCCATAGACTGCACTCCACTGTCATTCAGATTGCTTTCAGTAGTTCTGTGTATTGCTGCATCTTCTGCTATTTTGCCCAAATCTTGAAGTGATTTGGCTACAAGCTCCTGATAACTGTTAAAATCATCACCATTGCTCTGGGTGTCCTTCTCTGGGGTGTCCATTTGAGTATTTCCAGGTGCTGTCTGGCCCAGTTTGTTTTCTAGAAAACAAAAGGTCAGAAAGCTATTTTGGGTATAATGCGATGCAAAATATTTTGCCCACAGAATATACAGTCAATTCACTTTACAGTATATTCTGTGAAGCACTTTGAGATGTCTCAAAGGCATGATAAGGCACTATATCAAATGCAAGAATTATTATTATTATTAAAATGCAAGATTTATGGGAGGATTCCTTAAATGAGGAAAAGGTGTCAATGCCAACAGGTACTCCTATGGGTAACCAGAATAAATAAATAAATCAATAAATCAATCAATCCTTGCATTTGATATAGCGCTTTTCACGTCTAGACGTCTCAAAGCGCCTCACAGAATATGCTGTAAAGTGAATTGACAGTATATTTGTGGGCAAAACGCGGCAGCCAATTGCGCACAGCAGTTTCCCACAAACAGTAGTGGATTGAAAATGACCAATTTATTATTGTTTTGTTTCGGAGGGATTATTATTAGGCGTGTGGAGTAAGGAAATTTGCCCATGGTTTCGCCCTGCCTGGAATTGAACCCAGGTGTCTCACTTGCAAGGCGAGTGCTCTAACCACTGAGCTATAGGACTCCACACCATTTGTCTTGGAATGTACAATTTAATACTGATGTACATCACATGGATCTGAAAGAACTTTACATTCAACGTCTGGAGTGTGGTTCCCCAGGAATTGATGGGATTGCTCATAGGATTGCTCACTGACCCAAATATGGAATTAAAAAAGACAATAGTTTAACATCCAAATGCTAACTAGTTCCAAACTTTGTTTACATATAATCTACATTTATATTAGCGCCTTTCACATCAGGATGGCGTTTCAAAGTGGCCTGACACTGGTGGCTGGAAACCTGAGCTGGTGGGGAGGGGGCACAAAAAGTTTGTATTGCAAATAAACATATAAATAGTTTTTGTACCACTTGAAAATTGAGGTATATTGTGTAATACACAGAGAATGGCAGGTCACATATACAATGCCAAATGATACATTTCGTACATTGCGAAACATACTCTGAGATTTAGCATCTGAATAGCACCAAACTCACCAGCAGAAAATAATTCAATTTTTAATTCTTTTAACATAAGTTGGCTGTACTAAATGGGGGCTGAAATTCGTAAGTGATACTTGGAAGTATAAAAATATCAATGGGAAAAAAANTGAATTCAAAATGTAATTTATACACAAATGAAAGAATAAGTGCACAATGTTAATTGATTGTGCATTACTGTTTTCCAAGCTACTAAATATTCCCCTCATCTTGGTATTACTAATGAAAGGATTTTGTCTAGCACAGGCACTGGAAAGCAACAATTACTACAGTTGCTAAGTTACGCAGCTCTGAAATATTCCCATTAGGTACAGATTAATGGAAGTCGGGAAAGTGCATATTTACAGTACTATGTCTTTTATTTTATTACCCGATTGAAATTGGTGGTGAAAGAACCCTAGCATGGAATACTGCTTGATGAAACGTGAATCAAGCTGTTTAAATTTAATTATGAATTCAGTTTTATACTGGACTTAATTCATTACGGGATGTTTGGTTTGATACCTAACACAAGTTCACTGTCTTCCATTTCATCTGTTTCTGTCCCATCGTCATCAGGTTCCTTCGCCTCCTTGCTGTCCTCTTCACACTCCTCATTAGGACTGAAATGACGGGGCTTCATCAGAAGGGACTTCCTCTTGTTTATAGAAGCTCCTAGTTCCTGCTCCTGCATTTTTCTCTTTTTTGCAGCAGAACAAGCATGAGTGCTTGAAATAATAGGGAAAGGAAAAGAATAAAACAACTCTTTTACAGGCACAGATTTTGAGCAACTTAGCAGAGATGTCCTCATTTTCAGATCAGTACACGACAGGCACCATGTCAAACTACACTGCATAATAAAAAGTATTCAGGAGAAAAGCATCGAGGATGATTCCACACAACCACTTTAACTCTGTTCATTGCAGTCAGCAACAGTGAGGCCCAACTATGTGCCCATGTTAACCCTGGCAAACTTTTTGTTACGTAGATTCCCCAATCTAAGTAAGTAATGATAAGTTTGCTAGTGTTAGTGATTGGTGTGTAAGAGACCCCAGTGCCTTAATCCTGAAATACTGTAACCAGATATGTATTCGGTATTATCATGAAAGGTGGGGAATGGGGGGAATGATATTTATAGAGGGCCTTTCACATCGGGAGAACGTCCCAAAGCGCTGAACAGTCAGGTGTCGGGGCCCGAGCATGGGGGAGGGGTGGTGTAGGGGTGAGGGAAGGCAGAGAGGTGGGAGGGAGACCAAAGGCACGGTTGAAAAGAAGGGTCTTGAGACCGACCTTGAAGGAGGCAAGGGAGGAAGCGAGGTGAAGGGACCATGGGATGGAGTTCCAGAGTGTGGGAGCAGAGAGGCTGAAAACCCGGCCATCGTTGGGAGGGCAGGTCGGGCGGGAGACATGGAGCAGTCCGGAGGCCGATGAACGGAGGTTGGTAGGGAGTCAGCAGGTCAGAGAGCTAGGAGGGAGCAAGGCCATGGATGGCCTTAAAGGTGAGGATGAGGATCTTGAACTCGATCCTCTGGGGGATAAAACTTTATTCTCAAATCTGTCTGGTTTAGCTTCATCTCATAAGAGCCATGTAATGCAACAGAGATTCTTGAGTGAGTTGAGATGAACAGTAAGAAATCTTTCTTGACAGAAAAATAATCTTGTACTTTAAAGAAATTAACATACTTTGAAGATTTGTCTATTCAGAATTCATTTATAATTCATAATGAGGTATAAATTGTCCCTTCCCGTTTATGTGCCTCATGCGAATTGATGTTATTATGAAACACTGTTGGATACTATTTCAGTTAATTTGCAATTTACTGAAAAGTATCTCTTTATGACAATTTTGCTAAACTTATACGTGAACAAATACACTCTGACAATGATGTTGAAAAGAAACTGGAGTATTGGGCAGTATTAATAATAGATGGGAGTCTGAATTTAAAAAGACAGGATAGGCTGAGAGAGGGAGATTGTAACTTTGTGTAGAAAATGTAATAGAATAATAAACTGAATTAAAAACTGAATTAAACTGATCAGTTGTTGTTGAGATCCCCCTCTCTCTCTGTCACCTTATCTTTATAATAGATGGAAATGCAGTTACCATTATGAGAGGGAAAAAAATCTCCTCACTGTTTATTTTCTCATAATTTCAAAATTTTGGGACTGGAAATCATCAGGGAACGAAGAAGAAAACAAAATCTGAGCCGATTTAGTTTACTAAAATCTGTGGAGATCTGCAGAGATTCACACACCTTGGAGTATCTTCACTTCAAAGAAACTGATAAAATATGTACTATCAATCGCAAAACACTGGACTGGTTCAGTAATAGCTTCGTGAATTTTTATGCACAGCCATTCAGTCAGATATTTTGAATGCAAGTTTTGCGTATCCATAATGTAGCCATGGAGAATTGGTTCAGACACCTCTGAGGGCTATTTTGTGAATGAAGCAGATATATTGTGCAGGGCAGTAATGTGGAACATCTCACTCATTTTCAAACAAGCCAGAGCTGTGCTGTCCCCTTGGGAGAAGTGCCAGGCAAGGTTCACGCAGACTATATGGGAAACACAGACTATATTGGAAACGAAGACGTGAGTTACCACTTGCATACACTCAGGAGCTGTATTGGCAAAGACCAGAATGCACCCTGTCTATATGTCCTCTCTGATGGCTAATTCCCCTCGGATGCCTAAGGAGAGGCATAAATAGATCTGTAAACTCTGTATGAGCTTTAACTTAACTGAAGCTTTCTTGCTCGACTCCTGCCAACTCCAGCTCACAGAGCCATTCCAGGACTTCGGTGTTTTGCTCAACCCTCAACTCTTTTTCCAATCTTTCATCCAGGTTATGAGCAAATCCACTTTCCTCTATCTCTATAACATTCCCCACCTCAATCCCAAGCCCTTATCAATGTCTTTGTCACCCCCAGACTGGACATTTCCAACTCCTCCCTCATCAGCCTCCCTTGTTCAGCTCTTCACAAGTTTCGGATCATCCAGAACTCTGCAGCCCACGTTCACTGCTTTTACGATCCTCATCCTCACCTTCAAATGTCTTTGCCTGACCCTATCTCTGCATTCTGTTGCGATCCTGCGGCCCTGCAAAACCTCTCCACTTCCCTTCTCTTCCCAACTGTGGCTTTCATATGTCTTGATTTCAAGATCCTCATCCTCACCTACAAGGCCATTCACGGCCTTGCTCCCTCCTACCTCTCCAACCTACTATCCCCCTACCTACCTGCCCATACCCTCCGTTCCTCTGGCTCCGGTCTGCTCCACGTCCCCCGCCCCAACCGCCCTACTATCGGTGGTCGGGCCTTCAGCCTCTCAGCCCCCAGGCTCTGGAACTCCATCCCCCAGTGCCTTCGCCTTGCTTCCTCCCTTTCCTCCTTCAAGGCCGGTCTCAAAACCTTTCTCTTTGACCGTGCCTTCAGCTCCCCTCTCGACTCTCTTCCTCCTCCTCGCTCCCTCCCTTCCCTCCCCTCACCCTGACCATTTCCCCCCTCCTCTCTCCCTCCCTTCCCTCCCCTCACCCTGACCATTTCCCCCCTGCTCGGGTCATGACCCAACTGTGCAGCGCCTTGGGACGTCCTCCTGACGTGAAAGGCGCTCTATAAATGGAATCTTGTTGTTGTTGTTGTTGTCCCCTCTCTGCTCTGCCCCACCATTGACAGGTGAGGTTCCAACCACTTTATTTCCACTCTCTTCCGAATCTCACCAAAAATCTCTTTCGCAATCCCTTCACCTTCCGCATTTACCATCTGCTTTCAAAACAAGCATAAAAATCTATCTCATTGACTGTACCTGTGGCCACCTCTGCTTACCTCCTTCCCAACTCGCCACCTGCTTAGACTTTGTAAAACACTTCAAGACATTATACTTCGGCACTACAAATGTGAATTGTTGTTATTGTAACAGACATGGCCACTTGTAATATTTAAAGATGATGCAGCATTATGGAATGGATTTTGGACAGCAATTTCACTGCCACCATGCTAGTTATACAGTATGGTACAAATCTTCACAATTAACACATCAGCACTACTTCAATCTGCTTAATCTGCCACGCACAGTCAAAGCCTATAGAATTGATGAGGCAAAATACAGTCGTTCTGAATATTTTCACAGAAATATTGCACATCAAACAGGAGGCAGATACGATAAACAATGCCCAAGTATTCATTTTTGGCATGAGGCTGAAATTAACTGAATACAATAATTTGTTTTAAACGTTTACTGAAAGAAATATTTTGCTGCCAAGAGATTCGGATTATACTGAGCTTCCTGCTTAAAAAAACATTGATGCTGTTCTCATCGGAGCAGAGAAGGTTTAGAGGGACTATAATAAAAATGGTCAAAATTATCAAAGGGTTTGAGAGGGTGAATAGTGAAAGATTAAATTTGATTGCTGAATGAATTGGTCCCAAGGACATTCAAACTCAAGATTATTACTAGAAATATAAAGGTGTGTTAGACGATTATTTTTATATACAGTGTTATTAAGATTTCTAATGTGTCACTACAGGTGACTATTGAAGCCAAGCCAATTAGAGATATTTAAAAGGGAATTAAATTAGTACGTGGATCATTGAGACCTACAATGGTATGAGACGGAGCAGTGATACAGGATAAGAGGAGACAGCTCCAGTGTGAGTGATGGAGAGGGGAGAGCAAGCACCAGTACAGATGCATTAGGCTTAGGATCCTGTTTCTGAGAGGGGTTTTCTATGATTCCACATCATTATAGGATTAGAAAATGCAACAGTTGGTGCTAGAATTTGATGTAATAATTATCACACTGAATTTGTTATTAATAATAATAATCCTTACATTGGCAATAGCGAATATGACATCAGGAGGATATCTCAGCCCTTCACAGGATTTTCTGTAAAGTGCAAACGTGTCAGCCAATTTGCATGCAGCACTGCCTCCCTCACAAAGAGCCTTGAAAACGTAGCTAAAACATTTAGATACAAAATAAGGGGGCGGATCAATTATACTACATTAAGTGATAGCACAGGATAGACATCTCATATCAGAAATATCCCACAAACAGCCATCAGGTGAATGACCAATTTTAATTGGAGGATTATTGGCCAGGACTCCGGGAGAAACTCTCTCCTCTTATTTGAATCTGTTGTGATGTGTTGCATCTTTAAATCATTTCCTAAAGACTAGCAATGGAACTGAATAACCTTCCCCACCCCCCTCAAAATTTCAGCACATTGATTTTATCCTAAGGCCAATTTGAAATAAATTCTGCTGCCATCTTGGATATCACTAAACGTTCAATTTAATGTTTCAGTTGTACAGTGACCATTTGAGTGATGCTTCACAGGACAGCGACTGAATGAAATTGCCATCCACTTTTAGCTGCACTCAAACACCAATCTCCATGATCGGGAGCAGATATAGAGCAGAGATTTGATTCATCAGCGAATTAGTCCCAAGGAGACTCAAACTCAAGTTTATTGCTGTGTGTCAGCCTGGCCAGTCTAGCACTTTAGCCTCAGAGTCAGACAGTTGTGGGTTCAAGCCCCACATCGGGATGTGGAGTCACACAGTCACACAGTCTTAGGTGACACTCCAAGGTAGCTCTGGGGATGTGTTGTATTGTTGGGAGGTAAACTGAGGTCCTGTCTGCCTGTTCAGATAGACGTTAAAGATCCCATGGCATTTGAAAAGAGAAGGGAGTTTCTTCTAGTGTCCTGGCCAACAAATCCCCCAAATAATATTAGTCACTCACTCTATGTCTGTCTGTGGGACATTGCTGTGTGCAAATTGACTGCCATGTTTTGCCCACAAAATACACAGTCAATCCACTTCACAGTATATCCTGTGATGCGCTTTGAAAGTCTCAATGAAGCGATAAGGCGCTATATGAAATGCAAGTTTTTTTATTATTATTAGGATTCTTTGGGTACAACCACTATTGACAGACTTGGGTATACTTAGATATGTAGTTGGGAAATAAGGGTATTATTTTAATACTATCAATACTATAATAAGCTTTGCATTTAATAAGGTGCCTTATCGTGTCATTGAAACATTTCAAAGGATTTGCTGTAAAGTGTAGGAACTGTGTATTGTGTAGGCAAATGTGGCAATCAATTTACACACCAATATTGCCCCATGAACAGCCGTGATGTGAATCATCAACTTTATCATGTCTGATATGATGTGATCTGATCACATCTCAATACACTACTGCAGCAAGCAATAGAATAAAACATGCATTCCAAGGTGTGAAATGTTCCATAATTGAAAATTCATAGTCACTGGCACACGCCACCTGAGCCATTACTTTCACTAGAAATACCACTTACTCTGATAAATGCCAAGTTTAATAATAATAATCCTTGCAATTGATGTAGCCCCTTTCACATCTTCTAGACGTCTCAAAGCGATTCACAGAAGACTGTAAAGTGAATTGACTGCATATTTGTGGGCGAAACGCAGCAGCCAATTGCGCACAGTGACCAATTTATTATTGTTTTTGAGGGATTATTATCAGAGGTGCGGAGTAAGGAAATTTGCCCAAGGTTTCACCCTGCCGGAAATCGAACCCAGGTCTCTCGCTTGCAAAGCGAGTGCTCTAACCACTGACTCCAGTTATAACAGCTAGTAATTTTATCAATCACATTTAAACAAGATATGGACCTAACAAGCAGAAGTCAATTTCATTTTCGAACTGTTACCTTTTTGGAGAACCTTTGTCTTTCAGTTTGGGTTGTCAGTGTGCCCAAAAGCACTGCAGATTTCTAAACTCCATTTAGTGTTATGGTGGAAAGCATGTGAAGATACATTATTTCTGTATGTGTGCTTAAGATTGTGCTGTATACCACTGTTGCATCTAGGTTCGCACCTGACTGAGCTGAACGATTCTGAACATTTTTCAGCTCATGGACAGCATTGCTTGAAAACACACACCAATATTGCAATAAAAAGCTTCTTACTTGTCACAGCAGCTTAATTACTGTCATTTTGTGCTGAAAGCGTGACGTGATAATTATCACCAGTGATACAGTAGAACCCCATTATAACCCCTTTATAACCCTGTTATGCCCATAACAACTTGTTCGCTCCCTCTGTTCAGCAAGCTCCAGCTTGCTCCATGTCCCCTGCCTGGCTCGCCACACCATCGGCGGTCAGCCCTTCAGCCTCTCTGCCCCTACCCTTTGGAACTCCATCCCACGTTCCCTTCACCTCCTTCCATTCCCTTGCCTCTTTCAAGGCATATCTCAAGACCCTCCTCTTCGACCCTCCTCTTCGACCCTCCTCTTCGACCCTCCTACCCTCCCTGACATCCACCCTCCCTGATCCCAACCAAACCCCCACCCCCATCCCTACTCGGGTCCAAATCCCTGACTGTCCAGCGCCTTGGGAAGTCCTCCCAACGTGAAAGCCTGTATAATGTAATTTTGCATTGTATTATAACCCTGTTATAATGTGGGTGCACTTGTAATGGGGTGTAATGGATCCATTGGCCAGGTACCTGTACACTAAAAATGTCCACCTACAATGTCATCAGGTCACTGCTGACATCACTCCCTGTGTTCTGCACACATGTGAGAGGCCAGTCAGCTTTCTGCGCACATGGGCAGTGAGGTAGCTAGCCATGTGTTTTGACCATCGATTGTGCCCTGTTAGAAGGCTGGTTATGATTTTATAAACCTCTCCAGCTACCGTGTTATAACGAGATTATACTGTAATTGACACATTGTTTAAAATTGTGGTCAACCCATTCAATATTTATCTAACAGGCCGCTATCTTCAGAATAATGGGGACTCCTTCCGATAACTGGACCTACTTCATGCTGACCCTTCAACTTCAGGAAACTCTGCTCTAGAAGTAGATTCCTTCATAAGAATTTCCATTATATAATACAGCAAATGAGACCCATATACATCAAAGGATCCCACAGATAGATATATCCCCCCCCCCTCCCCACTCCCACCTCTGGTAAATACAGCAGCACTGCTGTAAGGGTTAAGAAAATAGAACTGAAATTCCTCACGAACACTTAAATGTAATCAGACAATACTGCAGAATATTTCCTTTCAAGACTGAACAGGCTTAGTTTGTCTAATTGTTGCTCATAGTTAATTTCTCTAACATGGGGGATCAGTCTCATTGCACTCATCTCGGCTGCCTCAAGGCTCCTCAGCAGCCACCTTATGTCTCAAGAGTTAGAACTGTACCCAGTAATCTAGATGGGGCTGAACCAGTTTGGGCACAATACTGCCAAAACTATGTCTTTTCTTGTTCTACTGCCTCTCTGAATCCCGGACTATTGTTCTGGGTGCGCCCCTATGTGATCCCCAAATCACATTTGAAATGTTATACATCTCTATGAGGTGTCCTTTGAGACGTCATCTCTCAGGACTGAAGATCCGTAGCACGTTTAGTCATTCTTCATAGCTCGTTCCCCCAAATTGGGATCATCCATGTTTCTCTCATCTACACTACCTCTAGGGCCTGGGTAGCCCTCTTATGCCATGGTGTTAGAACTACATGCAGTACTCTAGGTATTGTCTGACAAGAGCATTCTGCAGCCTGTATATGACTTCTGGAAATCTGAACTGAACTAATTTAGTAATATAGCCCAGCATCCTGCTTGCCTTGTTTATTGCTGCCTCACACTGTTTTGACATGGTGAGCGACAAGTCAATTAACAGTACCTAGCAATAACAAGCCCAAGTCTCTTTCAGATTCCCCTTCGGCAAATTATATCTTATCCATGAAGTACATGTGTTTCTTATTCCTACTTGGTACCTTGCATTTATCTGTTTTAAACAATCAACAGCCGAAGTGCATACCTAACCAGCAATCTCTGAAGTCCATGGAAACTGAGCAGCATGCTGATCTCTGGATTCTAGTTGTTCAGTGACATTTTACATTTACAATGTATCTCTAGTAATGGAATTTTAATTTCAATGGTGAAAACCATAAGATGCTAAATTTTCCTTTCATGTTCAAGGAAGTTCTCTGGTGTATTTCTTAGCTTTACTCACTGATCAGGGTGAGTGTATAATTGCAGGTCCCTTCACTGTTTCCTTCCTCTGTGCATGTCTGTGTGTGAGATTAACTTCTTCAGTCCTCTTGAATTGTTTATGTGGGTTAAGTTTACAACCAAGCTTTGTAGATCATTTTCTCATAGGTTAAACACACCATGAAAACGTGCTTGGCCCAACAACAGAAAACTCTGCAGTGGGTCAAGATGGACGCACATAGCTTTATTAATGTACCAAGAGAAACAGCGAAGGAAAGTGTGACTGTTTTTCCCACAAGAAATCAGAGAAGTAAGAGTTGAAGACCTGCACATTTGTGTCTACATTTGCATTTTGCACATGTGTGTTTTCACCCATGTGTAAAAACTGGCCACACATTGCCCACCAGAGTAAAATCACACATGGAATGTTTTACATTGGGAGAGAGGAGAAAAACAGCTTTGGGACAAACATTAAATGTATGAAGCATACTAGAGATTACAATATCCAGATGATAAATGGCATGATTGAACAGAGAAATAATTAACTCTTTCATATGCTGGTCTGTGCTGATATTTAAAATTATATTCTGGCTACTGAACCTACTAGTCCATTGATCGTCCTTATTAAAACACATGTTCCTACTCTCTCCTCAATTCAGTAGCTGCTTTTAATTTGGTTGCCAAATTATTGAATTATTACTTGCATACTGTCAATTTATTCTTATTTAATTCTGCTCTTATCAGTAATAAATGTAGAAAAAGCGAACGCTGACAATAACATCTGGTGAAATTATAGTCAGCATTATGGCCAAACGTAGGTTAGCATCATTTAAGGGACTTATTATTCCTTGTAATCATTCAACAAACTATCTGTCATTTTCTCAGTACCTTATACATGCAAGAAAAGAATGATAAATATTATGAAGAGGCAATGTAGTCAGCTCCATTGCAAATTGTGTCCTAATCTGTCAAAATGTGGTGGCTTTCTAACAAATAATGTATCACAAATGCAGATTAGACAGACTAACAAACATTCTTCAGTACTTACAGTGATGGATGGATAATAAACCTAAATTATAATCTGTATACCACTAGTTACTATGTATAGACTACTTAGACAATATGCCAGGCCCAAACCTGATGTCAACTGGTTTGTTCCATCTACTTATTTTCAAAACAATTTCCGAACACAGTTTATGCCTCATTATTCCAGTACATCATCCCATCTGGAAGAGAAATCAATTGGATTTAGCTGAGCAACATTTAACCCAGCTGTGATTATACTAAACTGCATGTTTGGTGATGAATCACCTTTATTTTGGCAGTGATCTGCCTTCAACAAGCAACACAAATGGATATCCAGAGAGTGTGAATATTGATGGAGCTTCGTTGTTCTAACTTCCCCAACATCAACAACAAAATTACATTTATAGAGCGCCTTTCACGTCGGGAGGACGTCCCCAAAGCGCTGTACAGTCAGGTGTTGGGGCCCGAACATGGGAGAGGGGTGGTGTAGGAGTGAGAGAAGGCAGAGAGGTGGGAGACCAAAGGCACGGTCAAAGAGAAAGGTCTTGAGACCGGCCTTGAAGGAGGCAAGGGAGGAAGCGAGGTGAAGGGACCGTGGAATGGAGTTCCAGAGTGTGGAGGCAGAGAGGCTGAAAGCCCGGCCACCGATGGTAGGGTGGGTCGGGCAGGAGACATGGGGCAGGCCGGAGCCTGCTGAATGGAGGGAGCGGGCAGGTTGGTAGGGAGTCAGCAGGTCAGAGAGGTAGGAGGGAGCAAGGCCATGGATGGCCTTAAAGGTGAGGATGAGAATCTTGAACTCGATCCGCTGGGGGATGGGGAGTCAGTAGAGTCAGGTGAGGGTGGGAGTGATGGGGTCGCGGAGCCTGGTGCTCAAGAGTACACAAGCTGCAGAGTTTTGGATGGTCTGTAGCTTGTGAAGGGAAGAGTTGGGAAGGCCGATGAGGAGGGAGTTCCCGTAGTCGAGCCTTGATCTGACGAATGCGTTGGTGAGGGTTTCGGCAGCCTGAGGCGTGAGGCAGTGGCGGAGTCTGGCAATGTTTCGGAGCAAGAGTTGGTTTCAGGAGCAAAGCTGTTTGCACACACATCACATAAACAGCCATGAAGTCCATGCATTGCAGTGAATGGGGACCCAGTGAAACTTCATTATACTTATGTTATAATGTAGCATGCTATGATGGGGTGCACTGTGTATGTACATAATATAAATAATGATCAGTAAATGTTCATTGTCTGGCTGCACAATAAATCTGATTACATTTTCCTCTACATGTTAATTTATCAGTCTATTTCTCCATTGTTCCATCATTCAGGTAGTTTTTGCTCAAACGTAATTGAGGCCATTATTACTTTGGAGGGAAACTTATAACATTTCATTTCAGATTTGATGTAAATTCTTTTAAAAGCATGAACAGAGCCAGCAGAGCATTTTAGAGGGGGCGCTTAGAATTAAAAGCAATCAATAATTAAGGCTTAATTCTATCAATAAAATTTAAATTTCATATAAATGTGCATATTTGTTCCTGTTTCTATATAAACTAGAAACTCAAGATATCAGATTCAGACAGCAACACGATCCAAATGTTGGAATCTGGGCTTTTGGGGTGACTGCAATCCACAATGCAACTTGGTTATCAATCAATAACTCTGATTATGTCAATTGTCAGCATCAGATACAAGATCTGCAGCATCCTTACCTCAGCTCCTGTATCCCAGGCTCCACTGCAACTGTCAACAGAGGGAACAGCAGAATAAAATAGGTAAGTTTACACTTTCATTACAAGAGCTCAAGCTGTGCAGGCAAAATAGTGTAAAAATCACAGGTGATCTTAGTTCACAGCAATTCCAATTCAAGAGTAATTACAATGCCAATTCAAGAGTAATTTCAAGAGTAAAAACTCGATTTACACTGAAATTTGTACAGTGGATCCAGCTTTCCTCTCGATCAGTGCTGTGTCCTGATTCTGATGACATGAAGCCTGAACCCTACACATTCCACCATGTACATGTGGAAAAGAACCATTCACCCTGCCAGTGCAGCACAGCACTAGTCCATGTGCTCATCAGGTACTATAACACTATTTGGAAAGTAAAGGGAATTTCTTCTGACGTCCCAGTTAGCAATCAGCCAAATAAATTGGTAATTCATCGCATGCCTTGTGGGATCTTTCTGTGTGCAAATGACTGCTGTGCTTCCCTATATAAATAGTCACTACAATGGCTTGTATTCACATCTACCTCACTAATATTAACCTCAGGAGGAATTATCAAATTCTGTTCCATGTTTCAGTACAACAACAACGACTTGCATTTACATAGCAACCTTGACACAGGATTATATCTCAGAGCTGCACAATGGTGCGGTTGGACGCTGAGCAAGGGAGATGGTGGAGGAGTGATGACATAAAGATAAAGAGAGGGCGATGCAGAGCGATTGAGGCAGAGAGTTCCAAAGATTAGGTGTTCAGTGATTGAAGACACAGCTACTGGTGGAGGTTTGGAGGAGGTTGGGGGGTGAAGGACATGCCAGATAAGTGAAGGGGACAGGCAGAGGAGTGGAGTACAAGCAGGTAAGAGAGGTAAGGAGGAGCTAGGCGTGAAGGATTTACATGTGAGGGTGAGCATCTTCAAATCAATCAGTAAACAACAACAACAACAACAACAACAAGATTCCATTTATAGAGCGCCTTTCACGTCAGGAGGACGTCCCAAGGCGCTGCACAGTTGGGTCATGACCCGAGCAGGGGGGAAATGGTCAGGGTGAGGGGAGGGAAGGGAGGGAGAGAGGAGGGGGGAAATGGTCAGGGTGAGGGGAGGGAAGGGAGGGAGCGAGGAGGGGGAAGAGAGTCGAGAGGGGAGCTGAAGGCACGGTCAAAGAGAAAGGTTTTGAGACCGGCCTTGAAGGAGGAAAGGGAGGAAGCAAGGCGAAGGCACTGGGGGATGGAGTTCCAGAGCCTGGGGGCTGAGAGGCTGAAGGCCCGACCACCGATAGTAGGGCGGTTGGGGCGGGGGACGTGGAGCAGACCGGAGCCAGAGGAACGGAGGGTACGGGCAGGTAGGTAGGGGGATAGTAGGTTGGAGAGGTAGGAGGGAGCAAGGCCGTGAATGGCCTTGTAGGTGAGGATGAGGATCTTGAAATCAATCCTCTGGGGGATGGGGAGCCAGTGGAGGCGAGCGAGGGTGGGAGTGATGTGGTCCCGAAGCCTGGTGCGGGACAGTACACGAGCTGCAGAGTTCTGAATGACCTGCAGCTTGTGGAGGGAGGTGGCGGGAAGGCCGGCGAGGAGAGAGTTCCCATAGTCCAGCCTTGAGGTGACAAAGGCGTGAACCAGGGTTTCAGCAGCGTGAGGGGTGAGGTAGTGCCGTAATCTGGCGATATTCCGGAGGTGATGGAAGGCGGTGCCAGTTGTGGTGCGGATGTGAGGGAGAAAGGACAGCTCAGGGTCGAACAAAACGCCGAGGTTCCTGACTGGCTTTGAGAGGTGGAGAGTGCAGCCTTGGATGCTGATGGTGTCAGCGCCTGAGGTGCGGAGGCGCTGACGTGAGCCAATCAGGAGGGCCTCGGTTTTTCGCACGTTGAGCTGAAGAAAGTTGTCTCTCGTCCAGGACTCGATGTCGGACAGGCAGGCTGTCAGGACATCGGTGGTCGTGGAGTTGAGAGTAGAGGAGGAAAGGTAGAGTTGGGTGTCATCCGCATACATGTGGAAGTTAACCCCATGTTTGCGGATGATGTCACCAAGGGGGAGCATATAGAGGGTGAAGAGGAGGGGACCGAGGACAGAGCCCTGAGGGACACCACATGAGACAGTACGGGGGGTGGAGGAGAAGCCATTCGTTGAGACGAAGTGAAGACGGTGGGAAAGGTAAGAGCTAAACCATTCAAGGACAGTGCCTTGAAGGTTGAGGTGGGAGGACAAGCGGTGGAGTAGGATAGCGTGGTCGACCGTATCGAATGCTGCCGATAGGTCGAGGAGGACGAGGAGACAGAGGGAGCCCTGGTCACAGATGGTCAGGATATCATTGGTGACCTTGACCAGGGCAGTTTCTGTGCTATGAGCAGCACGGAAACCTGACTGAAGGGGTTCAAAAAGAGAATGGGTGGAGAGGAAAGAGCGCAGTTGGGAGGCGACAACTCTTTCCAAGACCTTGGAGAGAAAGGGGAGGTTGGAGATGGGCCGGTAGCTTGATAGCTGCGACGCATCAAGGGAGGGTTTTTTCAGGGTGGGCGTGATGATGGCAGTTTTTAATGGAATGGGGACAGAGCCAGAGGAGAGGGACAGGTTTATGATGTCAGTGATGTGTGGGGCAAGAAAATGGAGCTGGGAGATAAGGAGTGGAGTGGGGATGGGGTCAAGGGAGCAGGTGGTTGGTTTTAGGGATAGGATGAGTTCAGTGACAGAGGGTGGGGAAACGGGTACGAAGGTGTGTAGGGGAGGATGGGTAGGAGTCGGAGTGTGGGAGGGAAGGGGTGGGTGGTGGGTGGAAGTTGGAGGGGAAGTGACCGCGGAGCGGATTCCCTTGATCTTGGATTCAAGGAAATCCAGCATCTCCTCGCAGTGAAGGTTGGAGGAGATGACCTGCGCGGGGTGGCGGGGGGGACGGAGGAGTCGGGATGTGGTGGAAAACAGTAGCCTGGGGTTGTTCTTCGCCTCCAGGATTATCCTGGAGTAGAAGGACGACTTGGCCGAGGCTAGAGTGGAGCGGTAAATTTTGAGGAGGTCCAGCCAGATTTGTCGGTGGACCGTTAGGCCAGATTTGACAAAGGTGCGCTCAGCAGCCCGCACCTGGCATTTCAGTGAGCGGAGGTGGGTGGTGTACCAGGGGGAGGAGCGGGAGTAGGAGACAGTGCGGGAAGTGATGGGGGCAAGAGTATCGAGTGTGGAGGAGAGGATATTGTGGAGGAGGGAGAGAGGAGAAGAGGGGTCGGTGAGGGTTGAAGGCCAGAGGGAGAGGAGTTCAGAGGACTCCAAGGCATCGGTTAGGGATTGTGGGGGTAACTTCTTCCAAGGGCGGTAGAAGATGGTGGTAAAGAACAGTAAAGAACAGTTTCAGCACAGTCCTAGCGCAGCAACAATCTTTCCATTTCTTATTTGTTTTCCACAGGTTTATGCAATGCCATGTAATCAGCCATTCCATTTATTTCAATATACAAATAATTAAAAATTACTTTACAAGTTTATTTTTCTCTTCTCACTGATTCAATTGTGGAATGCAGCAATTATGTAAAGGTACTTTACATCTCTATTGAATGCAGTTTTTAAATCACTGTACAATTTAATAGTGGGTGAAAAAAGAGGAATTTCAATCAACCTTCCCAAAATAGAATCTGTAACTCAATTATTTGAAGATTTCATAATCTCTTGCACAATTTTCCACGCTGCAATGGGATTTAGCATTAAATAGTTGTGGAAGAGACAGGAGGGTAAAATGTATTGATTTTACAGTGCATGAATGGCACAACATACCATTCAAAATATTTTACGTGTTAAACTCAAAGGAAAACCTTGGTACCACTCGATTATTTCACAATGGCCACATATGATTTTTTAAGATTTTCGCTCACATTGAGGTCTAAAGCAGAAAGGTTTCAAACAGGATTTCTCAATAACGATTCATGTCATAGATTGGAATGGACTCTGTTGTACCTAGCTCCAGTCATTAGTTACTCTGTGGGTAAAGAAACATCACCTGATGACTGTGCTGAAATTGCCCTTTACAACTCTACACCTGTGTGTCTTCTTGTTTTACTGTCTTGATGCATCCTAAAGTATTGTTCTTAGTTTTCTTTTTAAATGATATTTAAAATGTCATATATCTCTGAGTCGTTTTCACTCAAGACTGAAGAGCTCTAACTTGTCTAATCATTAAGACAGAGTTGAGAGTCTGAAAAACGTTTGTCACAGTGTGAATCAGAGGACACCCCACCACTAAACATGAATTAACTCAGTATTCACATACAACAGCCATTGTAATAATATTATTATAATATTTATAAATGATTATAATTTATGATAAATGTTAAAATAAATTATTTTATTATTGTAATTTTTCACTACTAGGCAGACAGAAACGATCTACCACGACAAAACAAATGTCAAATCTACATTCCACCACTCAATGGCAATAAATTAATGAATTAGACATATACCCCAATACAACAAAAGTCATACAACCACAAGGTAACAACAACCAGATGGATACTCTATCACGACACAGCAGGGTTCAAACACAAACGTCACAAGATATTTCCAAACTGAAGGCTGTTAACCCTGCAAGTCAAAGCTCTCACCTGACTTAACAAGCAGTGGGAAACATACAGTTGTTCGCAATGGCAAGTTTTAGCTCGTTAAACTCCAGCAGGATCCCTAAAACCCGGCCTTAGCTGACCAAAAAACCCTTAAATTCTCAGTTAAGGACAAGTGAAACAAGTGCCCTCTGTATATGAGTGGGTGTCCATTTGTGAAAGCTCTTTGGCTTCCACTGAAACAAGATAATCTCAGATTTGTAAATAAACAGCCTTAATACTGCCCTATGGATAAATGTAGATCCCTCTGACCTGACTGTTCCTTTTGGCCTACAGAAGATTCAGACAACATGTGCCCATAAGAGCAGTAAAGACCAACTCAGAGAGCACTATAACAGGGGTGGAGTACCTCTCCTTACACTATCTGGCTTGCTCCCCTGATGTCCATTCAAACTCTGAGAACGTTTTACTATTATTTTAATAAACTATTCATTTGACCGGTTCTTTCATAAGGAATAAAAATATCCACTCAAATTTGGTGTTCAGTGCATGCGGCAAGGCAATATTGGTTATTCTCCCTGGTTTTAAAGTGGTACAAATGTTAAGTGCTGTATCAACTGTCTTCCGGCTCCACATCACTATATTCATGAGAGCAAAGGGGTTTAATTTCTGACAGTAACAAGATTAGAGATGGGAACCAAAATTACTGCTGTTTTTACTGACAATGTTGAATATTCACAGAATTCATGAGAGATTCCTAAGGACTGCCAAGGAGCTAACTTACCTCCAACAAAAGATCAAGAGAAATTCTGGAAAATTATTGAAAAATATATAACACAGAAAAAGGTCATTCAGCCAACAAATCTTTGCAATCTCCCAACATAGGGCTGGTACCATTTTGTTTTACAGTTGGAAGTTAGAAGTAAGAAGGGACGTTAGACTGAACATTTTCACAGGATGGGTAATAGTTTGTGGAATAATTTACTGGGAAGGTCATTGAAGCAAATAGCACAAATTGGTTCGAAACGCAAATAAATGCATTTCTCTATAGAGAAACCATTAAGGGATATGACTGGTGACTGTGGTTCTGAACTATCAAAAGGAATACAGCTTGCTTGATCTCATGGGAACAAATGCAATATCTTTGTTACGACCTCCATCTCCCCAGCCAAATGCCTGCTAAACACAGTTAGTCTTGCTCTGCAGATGATTGGAAAAGCAGAAGAAAAGTTGGTTATTCAATACCTAGCTTCAATAGTAAGAATTGAATGCATCTATAGGAAATAGCTATTGCCAGCAGTTGAAAATAACTCCAAAACTGTCAATATTCTTACCAACAAACAGACATTTCCATGCCGCTATTAGGTGAATATGTCATTTACGAAGGATAAAATTATTATAGTTTAAACGCCTAGTTTAAACTTTACATACCAGAGTACCCATAACAAGCAAATTGTTATGTTGTTCATTATTTGTCCCTTTTAGGTTTGACAGCAGAATGAGTAAAATGTGAGTCAAAATCACCCCGACTGCTGCAGTGTATTCACTTTTGATGAATAGACCTTTTTTGCTGAATGTATCGCGTTTGGAAAAGCCAATATTAATTCAGTGCTAACCCATCAGGGGATCTCCACAGGAACCAGTCTGTGTTCCAAGGCACCAAGCAAAGAGATTTAAGTCCTATTCAGCAACTCACCCCTAGATCCTTTTGAGCGTGTGCGCAGTCTCTTTTCTTCACTGTCTGTGTCCATCTGTAATGTGGTGAGAGATATTAGTGACAACCACTTGCAATTATTCCTGGTATCTACCTTACATTAAACAAATAATAAACTAAACAAATACTTTGCAGACTGATAGCTTTTGCACTGTATTATGCACTGCTTTCACCAAACTCATCTGAATCCTCGCTGGATGAAGGTCATCTCTAATTTTTGCATTCACCAAAAGCAACTGAGTGAACAAGATGTGTGGTTACCTTAGTTTAAATGGGAAACATGACTCTTTTATCTAATGTTGTGTTGTGATTGAAAGCACTGACCTGTATTAGATTTATAATAGGGGAGCAGGTGTGGCTATGATGGACCTTAATTTCCTTTAATAAACCTTTTGTGCACTGCACTCGTATGGCAATACAATGCTCTCTGAGGCCCTGCGCATAATAGGTTCATTACTTTTGATTACTATGGTCTATTGAGAGAAAGAACTCCCCAACACACTATATTATGTGCTGTTAAACCAATATATACCATTTATTCATTTTCTTTCAGTAGTTCACGTGCAGCACTTAGAGTGATTTTAACAACTGGTCTTCATAAATGAAACTATTAAAAAAAATGCAACCAGCGTATTTTATTGCAAGCAGAATTAGCAGTATTGTGATCTGTTTGCTATGTCTATGAATCTTTCAATCGCAATTCATTGTCATTCTTGTTATAACGGTACACAACAACCCATCCTTAATTTCACAAACCACCGCATTATGGTAAACAGACAAAAGAAGAGTGGCTCTGTGATGTCTGCAGGAAAACAAAAATCAGGTCAAATGAACTCTACGGTTTTGTTAGTTGTGAGTAGCTTTTCTGTGAATAAAAAATCTGTTCCACTCAATCATAAAAAAATGCTTTGACACACAAATACAATTAAAGATCTCCTAAACTACTGGGAGAGGCAAGATTCGTTGCTGGAGTGCATCTGTTCTCTGTTTGCATACAGTCAAAATAGCCTATTTTAGCTCTATTCAATAGAGCACAACCTTTCCGATAGCCTTAGCCATATGACCACTGTCTTAAAATTTAAGATTGGAAAGCTTTCAAATTAACATTGAATATAAGAAATTGCCAAAACATTGCACAATCTTCCACTGATGGCCATGAGAAACTTCAGGCCTCTGATATAAATATACTTATATGTTTATACATTTAAAAAACAACAAAACAAACTGAACATAAGGCAAACAGTGAAATACAATAATCTTACAATATCAACTCTTTGAGGTTGACTTGCACATTTTTGCACTGAATATTAAATGATGACTAGCCCACCATTTGGTTTGTGTAGATGATAACGTAAATGAAGTCATCTTCTGTGGTTCGACCTCTTTATCCAACTCTATAGTATCTGAGCATTACAGTACACCAGGAAACTTTGCTTAAAATGTCATGACCCACATTGTCTGCGGTACATGTAAAATGGGCATCATTCGGATGCAATTATCAAAGGGTAAAATTGCTCCACAAAACATATGGCAAAGAATACTACATACTTAAGAGTTCCATTTAATGCATGTACAAATATTTAACTCTGGCCAGCTCCTGTTGTCAAAAAAGAGAAAGCCGAGGTGAGCAATTGTATTTCTATGGTGCAAATATCCTAATAGACTTTGCTGCCAGTCCCAGCGCTCTTTCGTTTCTCTGTCTGTCTTGTTGCCAGACACCCTTAACGGAGGCTGAGAGTAGGTTTGCCATGGCAAACTGTACCAACGTATTTGAAAGATTCATTTTCTTAGCAGTGAAGAATTTGCATCAGAATTTAGCCAACACAAACTACGTAGCCCAAGACAGAAAATCATCTCAACCTCCCCCGCACCCAATGGGTAAAGGCACCACCTAATGCAACACCAGGCAAAACAGATGGAGAAAGTCATAGGATCAAATGCTGGTGTGGAGAGAGAAACAATGACAATTGTGAAGATGAAGATAATAGTCTCATAAAAATACTTAAGTATTTGAAGAGAAATAATCTAAGGGTCATGGGGAAAGAGGAGGGAATGAGAATTGGAGCATATAGCTCCAGTGGGTAAGCTGACACCAGCATGAATTTGATGGGTTTATTTTATGCTATATTTTCCACAAATCTACAAACCTACCTAAAAGAAATACACTAAAAGTATTTTGACGCCCCACCCCCATCATAAATATCTGACATATATAAAAGTGATTTAACAATTCCAGACAATTGTGACGAAGAGTCGTAGACTCGAAACGTTGACTGACTTTCCTTTCTACATAGATTGTGACTGAACTGCTGAGTTTTCCCAGCTCTCTCTGTTTTTTTTTAACAATTCCAGACTTGGATGTGTATGTATACCAGATAAAGCCAGGTTAAAATGTGACCAATCTGATCATCTGTCTTGTCTTACCATTTGACCATCAAGCGTGTTATCCAATAAGGCCAGACAATCCATACTTGGAGTTACAGTGTACATGTCAATGCCTGAAAATGAATGAACTGAACATTTTTTTGTGTACTAAATTATTATGTGCTCACAACAAAAGCCCTTCCAGAGCTGTGAGTGTGCCACTGAACATACACAGAGATGAAAAAGTTCACAAAAGCACTGAGACCCACCCTCGACTGTTTGCTGTTGCAGTTATCCAGTGTTTCAGGGTAGCCAACCCTCTCGCCGTGCCCCTGTGTCCACGTCTGCTTTAACAGGTAATGTTGCAATTCATTCTCTGCAAGATGTAGAAGATAAAGGGTAAAAGTCTGCAGAACAAACGTATCACAGACAATACTCTGTGATACTAAAAGTCCTGTTTATTGCTTCACAATTAACTTCAAAATGCAAATGCCAACTCGACTGCTCTGTTATTTTAATCTTGGCTCTGTGTGACAGCAGTGAATACTCCCAGGTCGGAAAACATGCAGGTCACCACCAATTATACATACCAGCATTACCAATAACCCATTATAATCTCTTAACCCGAGAGGAGTACCCTCCACTTCACTAGATTACATTTAACCCAGGTCTCTTGGAGCTGAAGATGTTGAACCAGAGTTGCTTTTGCTTTGAAGTTACACACGTTGTAAGACAGAGTAGAATTCTCATCATCCATTTTGTTGATGATTGAATATTACTATTCAAACATAGCAGCCACAAATTACCCTTCTGCTGATGCTGGTGTGAATTCATGCAAAAGCTCGCACTTAATGGTTTTGAAGCATCCTGAATACAACATTTTAACTTTCCCCAAGGGGATGTAGGCCTACATTTTCATTGTATATGTGATTAATTATATGGAGTGGTGTAGTAGCGAAGTGGTGTGTCTGTTTGGGGTAATTTTGAATAAATAGTTGGTCAGATTGGATACTGTAGCTGCCCAAAAAGTGAGAACCCAGTCCTTGCATTATTTGTTCATTTGTCATGAATGTAACCTTGATCTCACTTAAATACATATTTACCTTTCCTTCAATGTAAGTTCGTAGGGTCAAAGTTAAAATAATAATAACCCTCGCATTTGATTTCGCGCCATTCACATTTGGGGGACATCTTGAAGCAATAACAGAATTTACTATCAAGTGTAGTGAATGTTGGGGATTATGGCAGCCAATTTACATGCTGAGGATAGCACAGCCAACCTGGCACATCTGCAGGAGCTGGAAGGGCAGAACAGTCATGGGGGGGCAGGGAGTCATCCTACTCAGCTCCTGTTAACCCTGCAAGCCAAAGCTCTAACAGTAGGGTGGTCCTAGCTGGACAAGCAGCGGGAGAGCATGCTGGACAGCAATATCAATGGCAAGCTATGCGGTTTTAGCTGGTTAGACTCCAGCAGTACCCCAACACACACTGTAGGGTCCCCAAGACTTGGCTTTTGCAAACCTGCAACTAATACTTTCCAGAATTAGGTAAACAGGATGTGTCCCTCCAGGGAGAGAGTGCGCATTCCATTTCAACAATCTATCTCTGGGATTTCCATGTGTTGGTGAGATGCATGGAAATCTCAGCTTGGTTTGGATACTCTTAAGCGTGATGATGGGTCAGATATCACATGTGTCAGATATCGTCTGACTAAAAAAAAATGCCAGGACACTGGGAGAAATTCACTTCTCTTTTTGAACCAAGGAATCTTGAAGATCCACCTGAGCAAATAAACAGGTACTCAGTTTAATGTCTCATCCGAAGGACAGCAATTATTATAATGCAGCGCATACCCAGTGGGTCGGATTGAAGTATTTGCTGGTGGCTGGAATGAGCCTCAATTTGCACAATTCAGATTCCTTATCAGGGAATACCACAAATTAGTACCCTAATTTGTTCCCTTCTGACTGAATATCTCCTATTCAAGAACAACAGCCCCAAGGTTTGCTGTTTTTGTTGTTTGCTGTGATTTCAAGCAAAACTCTGGGTTAATACTTTCAAAGTACCTGTAGTGTCAGAACAAAACTGGAAAAATTAAATGGCTTGGCACTCACGGCATTGCCTGCTCCATCTCTAGTGTAAAGAGAGGGGAGGGGAAACATGAATACAATGCTATTACTATCTGGTCTTTTGAGTTTGCGCCTGGTGCACCCACAACTTGTGTTGCTGTACCAAAAGCAAATTTCACCGTTTCAATTTCATCTTGTATCATATTGATACAATTTCTATTGAAAAAAGTACATTGATTTTTGATGTGCAGTACAGGAATGGTGCTCAATGTGTTCAATTTGAAGAAATTAAAATTCAGATGAAAACAGAGTGCTACAAAACAGCACCAGAAATTTTAACTGAAAATGATACAATTTGGGGTTGAAACAGTGGATCATAACATTGGATGAAAAAGGTGAGATGAAAGATGAATTGTCAAAAGGACTTCCCACTGGAAGCAGAAAGTTGAAGCCATAAGTTAAGTCTCACTTTTACATTGGAGGTGGCAGTGGCGGTGGTGGGTGGAGGGGTCAAGTGAGAGCAGAGGCATTATTTCAGAATGATTAAGGTTTTAGTTGAGAGGTCTTGGAGCCGCTAGAGGCCCGGGGGTCCAGGGCCGATCAATGGATTTTTCGCCTTTTGCAGCCACGTTGGATCCTAGTTTTCAAGCCCTTTTTACTCGTGTTTAATGCTACAAAACAACCTACACATAAATCAAGGCACATATAATTTTTGCTTATATAAATCAGCCTGTTTTGTCTAAAATAAGTGCTGAAATCTAGTGAAGTGAAGAGAAAGATGGCTTTATATGCTTGGTAAATGACAAAAATATATAGTTCCTGTGGCACCCTGCTTAATATCTCCATGCATTTTGGACAATCTCCCCTAACAAACACCTTCTGCTTCCTTCCTTCCACCGCTGACAAAGCACCAAACCCCCAACACTGCATTGGATTGTCAGCCAGACTATGCAAGTTAAAAATCCCGACATGGGGTTTAAACCCACAACATTATGACTCAGCTGCAAATATGTTATCAACTGAGTCAAGATGACCCCTCAAGTCTTAAATCGTTTTAATTAATCTTCCTAACGATATTTAGATGTCAAAATGGTGGACATACTGTTGTAACAAAGGATAAACTTCAGTTAAGTCAAAAGGCTTTTTCTCATCCTCAACTTCTCCAATGGTTAAAATTCACTTTACAGTATATTCTGTGAACCGCTTTGGGACGTCTAGAAGACGTGAACAGCGCTATATCAAATGCAAGGATTATTTATTATTATTAACTTGTTCCTCTCTTTTTCCTCTTCTTATTACCATTCATCTTAGCAATATCACAACCACTGGGTATGATCTTTGATTTTGTAAATGAGGAACAAATACTTTGTCATTCATCTGCATCCGCAGTTTACTCTGTCATGTGCATATCTCTGCCATGCCACCATGGACATTCTGAAGTAAAACTGTGTCGTACTAAGTACTAAAAAGTTCCAAAGTAAAACTGTGGCATACTAAGAACTCTGAAACAGTCAGGACCATTTGTTTGCTTTCAAGAAGTTAACAGAAAGAAAATTGGACATATGCACAGACATACTCCCCCGAGGAGAGTATTGTGTGATGTGATAGCTGAGCAGGTGCACCACCTTAAAAAAGGACAGAATTAAGTTTGGCGCCGCATTAATCACTCTGTCCACCCCCTCCTTTGCCGCACACTGCCAAATGGATGCGCTGTGGCAAAGCATGAATAAGACAACTTATTTGCATTGTAGCAAAAACATTTCTGCAGTAATACAGATGGAACAGAGTTTAGCCCTTCCTGCTGCAAGAAGGTTAACATTCCTGTTTCATACAGGAACCCATTACAAAGATGCTTTTTAGATCTCACTCTGGCAGCTTGCAAAATGCACCTTTTTCCTTTCATACAACCACTGCAAAAATGTACTACCGTACAGATATTGCTGCTGAGTATTACAAAACTGAATCCAAGAAACCTACATAACTTGCCAATCACAATAGGCTTGGAACAGAGTTGTTTTTTTTCTGGTTAAACATTTTATTTTAATACAGAAATGCTACTTAAATCCTAGGACGATTAACTGGGATGTTTTGTATATAAAAAAGTAATTCTCAACATTACAGACAATTACTGCCAAGTCTTCCATAGTATTTTAATTCTTTATACTTTACACTTTCTTAAATTAACACCCATCTCCATTTATGCATTCAACATTATAACATTAAATATGAATGTCATAGTTTGAATCTAAAGTGAAAGCTAATGTATCATGCGGAGGTGAATTCATGTGTGTCTGTTACTTGAATAACTTGTTTCAATTAAGTAATATTTGTTTTTAATGATGAGGTGCAGCTGCATCAAGGATGAATTAGTAATGGGGCTGTCCCATCTTATTCTCTTGTTTTTAGATGAAAAATAATGGTCGGTGAATATCTTATGAACAAACAAATGTGCATAGAACAACACATTACAAGATGTTGATACCATCTTTAATGTATCAATGTACAAGACAGGGTTATTCACAAACCTGGGGCTGAGTACACAAATTCCCTTTCGAGTGGAATAAAGATTGTGCTTAACTTCTTATGCAATATTATGTTTTTTGTAGAGAAACCTGGGTGGAAAGACCAATGCCCATGCTAGAGGAAACCACAAAAAANTGGAAAAAATAGGAGAAAGGACAAGATAAATCAATAAGCTTGGTTTCTACATGGCCTTAGATTGTGTGAAGAGGCAGGAAATTTGAATTGAAAATATGAATTACCACAACACAACTCAAGAGAGGTTTTGACAATAAAAGCGCTTCAGTCCATTTTATTCTTCAGAATACCCATTCTCCCATTTTCCTATCACAGCATCAAGCTGGCTCTAACAGAAGGTCAGACTCAAAGGATACACCTGAACCCATGCAGTGAGACTAAACTAATAGTTTGATCTTCGGGAAAGAACAAATTGGAATAGGAGGGCTTGATGTGTTTTGATTTAATGATGAGGACCTATATAATGCACATTTTCCGCTTCATGTAAACATGTTTTAAAAAATTAGAATAAGCATTGCTTTCAAGATTGAAATTTCCTCTGGTATAGATCAGAGTACTAGGAAGTTGAGTTGTTCTCAAGTATGAGTTAGTCTGGTTAGAACTTGGGACTCACTGGAGCTGAAGATAATAATAATAATAATAATAATCCTTGCATTTGATATAGCGCTTTTCACGTCGGGAGGACATCCCAAAGCGCTTCACAGACCACACTGTAAAGTGAATTGACTGTATATTTGTGGGCGAACGCGGCAGCCAATTGCGCACAGCAATGTCCCACAAACAGTCGTAGATTGAAAATGACCAATTTATTATTGTTTTGTTTTGGAGGGATTATTATTAGGAGTGTGGAGTAAGGAAACTTGCCCAAGGTTTCGCCCTGACCTGCCTGGAATTGAACTCAGATCTCTCGCTTGCAAAGCGAGTGCTCTACCCACTGAGCTACAGGACTCCACATGTTTGATTACAAGGCTTTACCAATTCCTTGTGGGGAATTTATGTGGCCCAGCTTGTCTCTTGTATGTGGCAAAGAATCCATATCCCACATGAGTCAACGGAGTAAAACTTATGGTTTTTCTTAAGTCATAAAGTGGAAATCCCAATGACCCAAGGGAATTTTGTTCCAAAAGTAAATTTCATATGAACAGAATTTCAATGGGCGGTGTGACGTGTTTCCAGTTAATGGAAAAGCATCTATTTTGTACAACTTGGTTTATTTATCAAGAAGTTCCATTAAGAAAACCGGAAATTAAACCCTGTTCACGTATATTTCTTACATAGCGTTAACTAGCCCACAACCTGTACCTCCTAATTCAGAAATAGAGTATTGTGCTACTGTGCTGTAGCTATGCAGCTGAAGCCCTGCTTTTAAAACATGTACATGCTTCAAAATAAAATACTGGTATCAGTATTTGTAGGGATCACCTGCACTGAATATTCTTGGCCAGTAAACCCCTCAAATATATTGTGCTGATGATCTTTAATGCTAAATTCAGCAGTATCAACATCACAATTGGAGGATGGGTGTTGGACAAAATCCCAAAACACCAGACTCTGTCGTTAGATACGGTTTGTGTTGCGAGAAATGTTAATGTTCCAGAGGGCCACTATCTCCAAGGCCTTTGTCTGTTAATCCTAAATCTATGGTCTTAAAATTTACAATTGTCAAAGGTTTGAAAAATTATTTTATTTTGTGTTAATATGGAAGTCGGTTTACTCGGTTCTTAAAACGATTTATGTGGCAAAACCGATTTCCAAATTCAAACTATTTTTGGAAAAAAAATTACAAGAATGCTGCACAATCATAAATTTTCAGACAACAATCTGAAACAACAAGTTTCAGATCAAAGGAAATTGTGGGTCTCAGATTGGTATATGTTGACATTGTTATTCACTATGTGAGAGTTTTAACGAAGATATACTGTATAGGGATTGTGATAGGGTTTGGCAATGTGATAAACTGCATAGTGTATTAAAATGAGAGAATAGGAGCAATAAACTCAGCACTGACAAATGTTATGAAGAGTCAGCCTGGTTCAGTAGCAGCGCTCTTGCCTCTGATTCAGAAGATTGTAGGTTCAAATACCATGTCAGGACTTGAAACTACATAGTCTAAGATGATACTACTTTGCTGTGGGTTGGATGAGATATTAAACCGAGGTCCAATTTACCTGGTCAGGTGAATGTTAAAGATCCCATGATACTTTTCGAGAAGGAATTTCTCCTGGTATCCTGGCCAACAATCCCCCAAATATATTGTTTCATGGCTATTTGTCAGTGTTCATGGCTGTGCACAAATGGACTGCCACATATGCCTACAAATACAGTCACTCCCCTTTACAGTAAATCCTGTGAAGTGCTTTGGGACACCCTCCTGACATGAAAAGCACAATATCAAATGCAAGGATGTATTTGAATATTATGTATGCAACAAAATGCATCAGTGGGGTTTCATTTGCAGTGAATCGTAACAGGGGTAATTAATATGAACCTGGAGCTGTAAACAGGCAATCCTGTTGGTAAATGGAAGTGTGTTTCGCTGACCAGCAGGGACCCTGCTGTGAAGTGTGGGTCAATGTGATGCACTGACTGGTCGATTGAATTAAGATGTGAAGTGGCAAGCTAATGCCTGGCTTGGTGGGCAGCAACTCTGATCGACAGAATCTTCAGCACCAACCAAATAATTTTCGAATGGTTTGATCCTAATTTTTGATGATTTAATGATTCCTTGTGATCACTTGGCAATGTGATAATTAACACTGGTGATAATTTAGCAGTGTGATAATTATCACTGGTGATAGTTTGGCAATGTGATAATTTGACGATGTGATAATTATCACTGGTGATACTTTATCGATGTGATAATTATCTCTGGTGATACTTTATCGATGTGATAATTATTTCTGATGGTAATCGGTGATGGGTTAACTATCACTGGTGATAATTATGGTGTCTTTTTTAAAATCCCGTTTTACTATACTGAGCCACACTGGCTGGCTGAAACCTTACATGTATCAGGATGCCTGAATCACAGCACCTGGACCTCAAAGGAAGACCAGAGCATCATGTAATGCAACACAAGTGAGATGGAAAAGGATTAACTACCCCATGTCAGTCTCACCAATTTCATCACCATGGTATATGAGGCATTGAACAGAGGGCAGGTGGCTATGTGATGGGCTTCTACTCTCCCGACTTTCTCCTTTACACTTTGGTGGCTTCTGGACAAGGCATATCTCAGCATCTTCTGCAGATATCGCAGATTTGATCGAGTTATGCAGAGGTAAAGTTACCAATCTTGGTGGTGAGCCCTTACACAGTAACAGCTCTTCACCATTATAATCACACACCAGTGAGCATCACTTGCAATAGAAGTATAACTGACATTGTTCATTGGTACCTGCTATTCTTTAGAAAGTGACCTGTTCATTTTATGTGCTTCAGTGATTTCAGTTTTGCTCCTTGTTTTTAACACTGGATTCCTTGCTCTCACCAGACCATGTCAGATTGATCCATGATGATATGTACACTAATAGATCCATTACTGTGACTTTAACACTGCAAAGCTATTGAAAAATAATTTACAGTTGATTATTGAAAATTTCTATTACAAATAAATGTTATAATGCACTAATATATACATTAGATGCATTGCGTGAGGCTTACTTATAAGGAAAGCTAACAGATTATTCAGCTGTGTCTATGTAATTAATACGCAAATTCCCCAATGTTGAAAAATTAGCATAATGATAACAACACACGAGACGTCATCTGCTAAAGTGCAATTTGGGGTACTTTTTTCATAACCACATTTCTCCCAGGAATTATTTTCAATTTATTCAGTACTTGACTAGTTCTCAAGGGAAAGTGGTATCCTGATGCTCATTGCTTCTGCACAGCAACCAGAGCGTTCTCACTCGGAAGCGTCAGCCTCTGCCCTAACCCCATCTGCTGTTTCTCCGTTCCCTGGGGACACAGAGTTCAAAGTATACTCCTGAGATTCACTGGAGTGAAATTAGTCAATCGAGAAAAAAGCAAGCAACAAATATTCTAACTTTCTCCTACATTCATTGTTTCCACCAAGTTCTGTGAATTAACTTGCACTTTTGAAAACTATTGTCTTTGGTTAAAAAGTCGAACGAGCTGCATGTAAAAATACTCATCTTTTCCTCCTAGTTTATGCTGCTGAAGAATCTCAAAGCACAGATCTCAAGCAATGATGGTAAAGGCACTAAAAAAAAAGTTTGTTTGAACTTCTGCTGAACGTGAGAGAGTTAAAATTCCTGAAACGATGAGCACATCATTTGTACTGAGTCCCAGTCAATGTGATATTCTTGTCAGCAAACTTTAATGTGAGGATAATACTCACTGTATCAGTCTACCAGAGAGAGCTTGTACTGGGGCAAGGCCGAGGATAATCTCTTCTAACTATGCTGGCACTGTGCTTGTGCAGAAGGTGGGGCGGGGCAGAGGAGAGGGTTTTGAATGCTCATCCATCTGCTTTTTCCCCTCTTGCTCATCATAAAATCAAACACAAATATCTGTGCTAAGAATTTCAAGTGAACGCCTGCATTATCTATGTACAAAGTGAAATCCGAGCCCTTTTCCCCACCCAAGCCCCAGAGCATTATTCTTCTGGATGTAACAGAAGCAGCACATCTGCTCATTCTCCTCCTCCCAGCACACAAAAGTGTAAAGGGAAGCCTCGTTATAGTCTGGTTGGCTGGATCCAATGTCTTAACCATAAGTGAGGGGCAAAAAGTAGGCTGGTATCTAGGTTGACATCTATCCTTCATATTCCACAACCGGTCCCTAGCCAGGACCGCTTTCCTCCACCTCTACCACATTGCGAGCCTCCAGCCCTACCTCACTCCAAAAGCTGCCGAAATCCTTGTCCACGTCTTTGTCACCTCTCGCCTCGTCTACTCAAATGCCCTCCTCACTGGTCTCTCCTGCTGCACTATTCACAAAATTCAACTAATTTGAACCTCCGACATCCAGCGTTCTCACCCACACTAAACTCCATACCTCCATTACCCCAGTCACTGTCAAACTCCGTTGGCTCCTTGTGGATTAATTTCAAGAACCTCACTCTTCTATTTAAATCCCTTCATGCCCTGGCACACCCCTAACTCTCCAACCTGTTCTCTCCCTACACTGCTGCCCACTGCCTCCATTCAACTGACTCTGACCTCCTCCTTATTCCCCGGACCCTCCGCCCCACCATCGGCAGCCATGCTTTCAGCCACTACGTTCCGAAGCTATGATACGCTCTCCCTCAATCACTTCAGCTTTCCCCCTCTCTCCCTATTTTCAGGTTGCACTTGAAGACCTTTTTCAACCGTGCCTACAATCACCTTTCTGCTCCCTCTGGCTCGGCATCTAGCTCTGCCACTGTTAAGTGCTCCAAGATATCGTCCGGCGTGAAGGGCGCTATACAAATGCAAGTTGTTGTTGAAAGGCTGGCACTGTACTTGTGCAGAAGGTGGGATGGGACAGAAGTGAGGGTTTCGGATGCTTAACCATCTGCTTTTTCCCCTCTTGCTCTTCAGAAAATCAAACGTAGGTTGTTCACAGGAAGCATCACTAACACCTCTTCCTTATCCCTGCGCATCTGCGCTATGAGCATACACAAGGTGCAGGAAATGACATAGCACGCATGCTCAGAACATGGGAAGTGACATCAACACTGAATGTGGACAAGACGGAAGCCATACTCCTTGGCTCCTGTCAGCATCTTTACTCCTGTGGATCTGAACTCAATAACCTCCTTGGGCTCTCCCTCACACTCACCAGTGTGCAATCTAGGCATCCGGTTCGATCCCCAGCTGTCCTTCCTGCCCCACATCTGGTCTCTGACCAGGACTGCCTTCTTCTACCTCTGACACATTGCCTATCTCCAACCATACCTTACCCCAAATACAGCCGAAATCCTCGTGCATGTGTTTGACACCTCCCATTTGGATTACTCAAACGCACTCCTCGCCAGTCTCCTCAGCTCCACTATTCAAAAGATCCAGCTCATTCAGAACTCTGCCGTCTGCATACTGACCCAGACCAAATTCTGTACCCACATCTCACCAGTTCTGGCCATGCTCCACTGGCTCCTCATCACAGAATGGATCGACTTCAAGATCCTCACACTCGTGCCCAAATCCCTTCACTCTCTGGCACCTCCCTACCTCTCGGACCTCCTCACTCCCCAATCCACCACCCTCCGCCTTGCCCCATCTCTCCCCTTTTTCAAATCCCGCCTGAAAACCTTCCTCTTCAACCATGCTTACCGGATAGTCAATGCTGGTTAGTGCCTGTCCACAGTAGGGAAAAGCACTGTAACGAGGGATGCTATAACAGGGCTCCGCTGGATCCCAAAAGATCATTCATCTTTCTCAGTAAAATCTGCATCTAGCGTTATCAAGGAAGCACTACACATAGACACAGACGGGGTATTTGGTATGCTCCATTTTATTCCAGGTTAGCATCATAATCCTCATATACGGTGGAAGATCTTTACACTGTCCTCTAAACTCACACTGATTACTGGAAAAGGGACAGGATGGAGTATGAGGTTCTGGTGGGGAGCTCTAACAGCAGAGACACAATATACTCTTACATTGTTGTGATTCCTTTGCTAAGCTGATGATCTTGGCCCATATATTCACGATGAAAACACAAAATTGTGATTTTCTTCTTTGAAAGGAAACTGAGCTGCAAAATATTCTTTGTTTTTTCACGTCTCATACTGTTTCTAATCTTTCAGAAATTGCCTCAAATAGCCCTAAATCGTGCCTACATGCAGTATTTGATGGATAACACTTCAGGATAATGGAGAAGAACTGATTACCAAAACACGTTACTTTCTACAAATTGCATGAAGCTCGATATGAAGCTGATTTCTAAAAAGTGATCTCACTGTGCCATTGTAAGTTTTTTTATAAGATTTCTTTTTCGGTATAAAGATACAGCAAAAGTTTTTTTATCCTCAGCGATTAAGGTAAGATAGACCCATGGGCAAGTTTTCTTACTCCACGTACCGCTGTTTACCTGGCGGTAAACAGAAACCCAGTTGTTAGTTGATTGGTGAATTGCTTTTCCAGGGGTAATAATTCCATTTAGAAGAAATTTGCTCACTTCAATCCACAACTGTTTGTGGGATACTGCTGTGTGCAATTGGCTGCTGCATTTTGCCCACAAAATATACAGTCACTACACTTCACAGTATATTCCGTGAAGCGCTTTAAGATGTCTTGAAAGCTTTGATAAGGCGCTATATCAAATGCAAGGATTATTATTATTATCTGATACACCCATAAGATAGACCTATCTGACTTCGGTAATGTCTGTTATTCAATTTGGCTTACTTTTCATACTTACCACACTATCTGACGGACTGGAGACAAGTAACTGAGAGTAAATCTAAATTGGTCACTAAATTTATCAGCATTTGTGTAAACGTACAATGGATCCCGTGCAGCCATTTGCTACTTTTAGTGACCAGCGGAGAAACCTATGTTTTTTCTTATGAAGGCCTCTAAGTTATCCACATTTTTGTTGTTAGTTAGAATTTGCCCAGAGAACAGCACTTGCTTCCTGAACTGAGAATTTGGGGTAATTATATTCCAGTTTGTGGTATAAAATAACGTTCACAAACAAAGAATTTAGACTATTTACAATCATGCAGTGACAAACATTTTGGTTTCTATTCCTGGTCAGAATTATGACTGTGCAAAAGCTATGCACCCTTAAGCCCTTTCAGCTGGTTAGAAACGCCAGTCAACGCTATTGTTTATGTTATATTGAACACATACCTACTGTTCTTTTAAAGATCTTGAATTTCTACAATAACTTGCATTTATATAATGTCCTTCGAGTAACATCTTGGGAGTGCTTAATAGGAATAAAGTTAGATGCTAAGCAAGTGAGAGGGTGGGGGGAGGAGGAAGTGAGGTAGTCATAGGCAAATTTTAAGAACTAGTGTTTGAGGCGGGACTTAGAAGAGTTATTCCAAGATATTCTATTATTAAATATTTCCCATCCTATTATAACCTCTTTCAAATGTATCGGATCCTGTGCAATTTACTCTTACAGGGTGAGTGATATAAGAAAGGTTCCCAGGGACAATAGCTTTCTTTACTAAAGATTAAAACCTTTTATACACGAACATTGCTGCATTACAAAATCACATCTCTCAGAGGTAATGTAGACTTGTCATGCTTGTTGAACCATATCAGTTAAAACAAAGAAGGTTTTCTGTATAACACTTATTACAGGCCTACTTCTCCCAGTCGACACAGTGCACGTGTCCTAGTTAATGTATTTTTACGACCAATAATTGTAAACTCAAAAACACTAACCATGTAAAATTCACCAAGAAGATCGCTGTCCTTCGCACTTCAAGAACAATGTACAGTGGGCTCTTCTGATGACTCAGTGAATTAATCAATTAGGTGCACTGAGAGTTCAATGCCCGAATTGTGCCGAGACCTCAACTGGATTAGAAACTGAGGCACTGTAATTGACCTTAATGCACCTATGTCGGGGCGTAGGTGGAAATCAGGCTGCATTGCTGCTCTTCAATGCTATCCAGAAACCTGGCTCAAAATGCAAATGCATGGAGGTTGGAAGAGGCTCGTATCAGATTTGGCTATGATATCCCCTATATATTATATATATTATATATCCCCTATATATAACCTACCAACTCCCACCCCCTCCCCCAACAAGACTTGCATATCAATAAGGGTCGCTTGGGTGAGATACTGAGCTGAGACTACAGCAAGCAGTCAATGCTCACTGGAGAACATGGAGCCAATTGTGAGAAAATATTATGGAGAAATAAACAATTTTGTTTAAAAACAGTAAAGAAATCAAGCATTGCTTAATGGACTCATTTAAGAAAAACAGCTTGATTCTGTAGTAGTAGGTCGGTAAAGTGAATGTTCTGGAAGGATGAGATCAAAGCGCCTTCTTAATCCAAACCTCTCTTGTGATCTTGTGAACTCAATAATTCTTATTTTGATGGCGAGAGGGAGAATCCCACAATGATGTAAATTTTGCAGAATTTCTTAACTTATTCCTTAATTAAGAAATTTCGAGTAGGGAATCCTAGTAAGTGGAAATACAACATGCATGTCACTCCGATACCAAGCAGACTCCCAGCTGAAGGGAAACTGTGACTCCAAATGGAGAGTAGAGAGAACTCCACTCCTAAATAGAGTTTGGGTGAAGTTCTCGCTAACCAGTATCATAGATTTCTTTATAACTGCATAATGACAAACATTGCGTATGAATAATAAAAAAACTTTCAATGCAACGCTTCAAACCCTATGGCAATAGGAGTCACGGAGCACAGTATTTGAGGCATCACAACACAGTGCTAACAAAGACATTCATTTGTAGCCTCTCATTTATCTGGTTTACAATCTGTTTGTTTTAAAGGGTATCAATTCTTTTCCCTTTTGATTTGCTGGAAAATGTCTTGCATGCTGTAAGCTCCAAAGGGTATTCAGAACTCCAATGGTTAATGCAAATGGAGTTATGATAAGCTTCAGGCCAGTTGTCCCCTCATTTATTAGCCTGGCTGATGGAAGAGATTTGATGAGGCACTTCTGGCATAATTGAGTCATCACACAAAGAAGCCTGCTAGCATTCAGAGTGGTTTTATCAGCAGCAAACAGGCCTGATTACTGACAATTACACTCTGATCCATGGGGTAAGAAAGAGTAGGCAAAAAAAGTGGGAAATCTCCACATGCTTACACCCAGACATAATTTCTGCATTCATTTCACATACTGCATGGTTTCCATCCAAACATAATAAACCGTAAACAGAAGTTGGATGCTACAATTTACCTCAACGCTGAATTATAATGAATGCATCAGTGACCATCTGTAAGTTGAATTTGGTATAACAATTCCAGCAGGATATGAATTTCAAACTGTTTGCAAAAGAACAGCTGAACAAAAGCCACAACAACAACAGAAAGGCACATAATAAAATGCTGGACTGATTTCAATTGCTCATTTTGCTTGAAGTTAAAAAATCAAACCAAATATCTGAGATAAACACAGTGCAGTGCTACATTGTTTCTCTGCTGACTGAGGAAAATCACTTAATAATTGGTGCATGAGAGGGAAAACTAGTTATTAAAAATAATAATTGCTGAATCAAACAACAGATCATCACGGCTGCAGTAGTATTGCTTGACTATATGCTGTACCGAAACTTTTAGCTATTACCTTGTCAAATCAAGAGACATGCTATGCAGCAAGCTGTGAAACTGGAAAGGCTTGGGAGAAAGGAATAAATTATTCCTTAAGTTACTTTAAATAACGTAAGAACAGGAGAAGGCCCCTCAGCTCGTCAAGCCTGTTCTGCAAGTTTATTAGATTGTAGCAGATCTTTAATCCGATTGCCCTGCCTTATCCTCATCCCTCTTAAAACCGTTACTTCTCAAGTACAGTATGTTGGTCATTTAGTATGTTGGTTGCTCATCACTGTTTATGGGACACTGCTTTGTGAAAATTAACACACATTGCTGTTCGTGGGGTATTGCTGTGCACAAATTGGAAATGTGTAGTTCCGTGCTGCACATTCTTGTAAATTTTTGTGTTTGTCTACAAAATACACAGTTACTCCACTTTACAGTGAATCCTGTGAAGGGCTTTGAGATATCCTTCAGACGTGAAATGCCAGAATTATTATTTATTATTGCTATGTATCGACAGACCTCCCTTTTAAACATCCCATTTGATTTGTCTCCATGGTCTTCTGAGACAGTCCAATCCCACTTTTTCATTACTCTCTGTGGGAAGAAAGATTTCCTGACCTCTTTCCACAACATTCAACCAGTGGTTTTAAAAGTACCATGTCAGGATATGAAAGAAAACATACAAGATTATTTTTTATAATAGACAAACACATGCAGTAGGCACTATTTAACAGTACGCAGATAAAATAATACTTTAATCTTGCTTGCTGAGTTCGCTGATCTCACCCAACATGTTGGTAGAGCTGCTGCAATCAATGTCCTTATGCTAGAGCTAAAAATCAGGCATAACGCTCTTAGAACCACAGCAGTTTAACAGTACACAAGACCATTTGGCGCATTGTGCCTGTCTGTACTGGCTCTTTGAAAGAACAAGCTTTATCAGGTGATTTTTGTTCTGCAAGGTGTGAACGTCAAGTGAGGGCAATATCTGACTCACTGTGAGACCTCATTGGTCAAAGAGCCAGGCAACACTTGTTGCCTAGGCTTATATGTGAAGAATGCCATTTGTGCCAGGTACCAGAGGGCAACAGACTCCTGGTTAACTGCATCCCAACATAAGTCATTGGCTTCAACCCAGGAGAGAGTATAGACATTAGAAAGCAAAGCAACCATTACAAATACTGACAGCAATGTAAGATTTGTACAGCAATACTACCGACCAGGAGCACTTTGGTGAGTGACTAAATGCTTCAAAAACCTTTCTATTTATTTATTAGAATTTAGTGGGTTCAAATCTCATGTCAGACTTTAAACTTACAGTCAATGCTCACACTCGAATGCAGTGCTGGGGATGCTCTGTATTGTTGGAGGTGCCGTTCCTTTGGGTGAGCCATTAAACCAAGGTCCTGTCCGTCTGCTCAGATAGATGATAAAGATCCTATGGCACTATTCGTAAAGAGAGGAGAGTTTCTCCTTGCATCCTTGCCAATATTGCCCCCAGATAAAATTGGTCATTCGCACCATGGTTGTTTGTGGGCCATTATTGTGTGCAAATGGGTTTGTCTTCAAAATACACAGTCAATACACCTTACCATAAATCATATGAAGCCCTTTGAGATGCCCGTCTTAACGTGAAAGACCACATCAAATATTAAAATGCATAAATCCAGCGAAAGGCTAAATGAAAAGAGTTTGAGTCATGGATTTTGTTTTTAAAGATGAACCACAAAATTATCATAATTGATAATACTGTTGGCAAGTTATCATCATAGTTTATATGCGTGTCAGCTAATGGTGACTCTAGTAATGGTTTAGCCCCATGGTGCCAAAACGTATTTCATTTGGTGATACAATGCAGAATTACGTGGCAGTGGATGAATATTTAAATCCTAATTTAAATGATCTTCTGCTGTTTTTTTGTCACCATTGTCGTTACTGTGCTGAATTAATGGAGCCGCATAGCCACATGTGGCACTGGGAGTTATAGAGGCATGAATGCCATTTGGGCCCTCTGCCTGGTGAGGGATAGGGGGCTGGACCGAGTTTAAAAAGGAATTGAGGAGTCAAAATCCTGAAATGGTAGCATTGTACCCTCACCTTGTCTTATCAACATTGCAAGGTGGACAAAAAAAAATCCACTATTAGCTGCACACATTAAAGGAGAGATTACCCATCCCTGCTCTTTCATTGGGGCACTGTGAAAAATCTCTCTCTATCTCTCATGTGTCGGGGGATGGGGGAAGGGGCAGGGATATTAAAATATGCCACTCTATTTGTGTTCCACTAAATAGAATTAGCGCCATGCGTCATGGTATAAATGATAGGAATAAAATCTCACCCTATGTTTGTTGTGAATATCTTTCCATTGTATGAAACTAGTTTGTGGATTTAATATTTTGCATTAAGTGCATTCAGTCCTGATTTCATGCTTGAGCTACAAAGACTACGCATGAATCAGAAAATCATATTTATAAACCACCCCAGTGCCTTCTTATAAAGGTTTTGAGAGCAGTTTGCACCAGTGTAATTAAACAAAATAACAATAATGGATTGCAAAGAATGACCTCCATCTTTCTGTTATGATCAATTACAAAACACTGTTTCAAAAGTGTCAAAGAAACTGTGCTGTAAGCCTGCTGCATGTTTAATATAACACAAACCCTCTTTTGAGATACTGAAATTTTGACAAAAATGATGAATATTATTGCAACAATCTCTTTCCCCCAGACTGAGAATTAGATGAACTGTTTCAGGCTGCTAGAGTGTATTTCATAACTATTAAAATTAAGATTGCACAATTACAATGCATGTGGTACATCATTATCTTTCTCAGATGTTCAGAAAATGCACTCATATTGTACCACATATAATGCATAGAATTACGTAGAATGTTACAGCACAGAAACAAATCATTCAGCCCAACTAGTCCGTGATGATGTTTATAATCCACACAAGCCCCTACCTACCTCTCCAATTCCCCTTATCTATGCTCCTCTATTCCCTTTTCCCTTATGTATGCATTGAGTTTCCTCTTAAACATATACAATACAAAATTACATTTGTAAAGCGCCTTTCACGTCGGGAGGACGTTCCAAGTCGCTGAATAGTTAAGCATTAGGATCCGAGCGGGGGCGGGGGGGGGTTGTTGGGATCAGGGAGGGTGGAGGGCAGAGAGAGTGGCTGAAGGCACGGTTAAAAAGAAGTGTCTTGAGGCGTGCCTTGAAGGAGGCAAGGGAGGAAGTGAGGCAACCAAAGATGCAGGTAGTGAGTTCAACATTCTCACCACCTTTGGTTCAAGAGGTTCCTCCTAAACTTGCTTTTAGACCTGCTACTAGATATCTTATATATACATCCCCGCATTTTGGACTCAACAAAAATATAAAAGCCCATTACAATCTATCTTATCCAATACTTTCATCATTTTAAGCATTTCTATCAGATCCTGTCTCAATCGTCTCAACTCCAGAGAGAAAAGCTCCAACCTGCCAATACATATACAAATGGGTGCATTTTACCTACAAGATACACAAGTCAATCCACTTTACAGCATATCCTGTGAAGCGCTTTGAGACGTCTTGACAAAGTAATAAGGTGCTAAGGTGCGATATCAAATGCAAAGATTTGTGGTATGTCTTAGCAAGATTCCATCATAAGGAATCCAAACTACACAAATAGAGCAAATAGAGATTTCTTCAGATAATTGGAAGTACATCACCCAAACACTGGCACTACATCGGGATCTATTCTGATGTCCTTGTTCTAATGGAATTCCTATTAAGAAATCCTGTTAAGAAATACCGCAAATTAGATCCAATATACTACTGTACAAATAATTGATTTGTACTGATACAAACTTTAAAGATCTCTGAGCCTCAAAATTCCACCTAGTCTTAGCTTATGGGATAATTTTAACATAAAAGTTGAAAATTGTGCAGAATTGTGGAGAATTCTTAAATTCGGCTTATTGTCATTCTTAAAAAGAAACAACTTCAAAATCAAGACTGAGTTTAAGAATTCTTCATAATTCAAAATTTGGCCAAACGTTTAAGACAAAAATGGTCTTGCAGGCAAAATCTGCGAAACATTTTACGATAATGCTAAAACTATTGAACTTATGTTTCTCCAACTAAGCCGCTGTATTTTTATTAGTTTGGGACTTTTCCTGTGGGTTAGGGCACCTTTTCGCCCTATTTTGCTGGGCAAATAGTGATGCGCATTTTCAGTTATTTCACTCGCTGAAGCTGTATCATCACGTTTAGTCATAGTAGGAAGGCTCATTTGTCCCTATGTAATTTAAGTTAATTTGCATATTCACACAGGATAATATCTGGTTGGACCAAATGGCCTGTTTCCGTGCTGTAGAGTCCATGTATATATCTAACAAGATGTGAACATGTTTCATTATAGCTGCTAAACAATAGTTAATGTGTAAAGTTCCTGAGTAAAAGGCAAGCATTGCTCCAATTCTGATTATGTTTATACAAACACGATGACAAACACCCTTGTGCTTGAAGTTGCTGAGCAAATGTACATGAGGTACTTGGAAGCCAGGTTATACTTGGGTTCCAATATCTCAAATCAAGAGAATAAAGTTTTGCTTACAACCAGTTGAACTTTATGATTCAGTTACTATTTAAACTTCCTGCTAGTTGTTTAATATTAATTATTATATTCATATACATTCTTTTTAAAAGAAAATTGGCATTTTCCTGATTTTGCTTGGCACCTGTAATGAATGCATTCAATGGGGTAGATACAGTGAGAGGCAGCTGAAGATAGGCGTAATAAAGATAGCATTGACGCCCGACCTGAAAGTATGTGGACATCACATGTACTATAGTTCTCTTACAAATGCACAGTCATTACACTTTACAGTATATCCTGCAATGTGCTTCGAGATCCTTCCAAAGTGAAATGCGCTGTACCAAATGCACATATTATAGTGCACAGGAATATGTTACAGTCAACACCATTCATATTTTACCTAGCACTTTTCAGGTTAAAACGTGATCTTGAATAACAGTAAAAAACAAAACGAGTACCATTCCATAGCAATATTATATCACTACAAATGCAATCCATACAAACAAGGCTTTTACTTCATTACATCCGGTCAGAGAAAAACACAAACAGTGAATGCAATTTAATTTGCAAATCGGGAATCACAACTAACACTTGCAATGTCCCATTGATAAACTCTACATTTTAAAGCCCAGTACTTCTATTGCTATTTGAAGCTTTTTAATTTTAAACTGAATATTTGTTTATTCAATGAACAACAGAAACTTGTTCTGCCCCCTAGTTGTGTTATTACAGTTTAAACCAACCAACTTTCTTACTTTTTAGTTTTGAAGACCTAGATTATGTCTCTCTCAATCTTCATTCTTCGAAGGAGAACAAGTACAGGTTTGTGAGTCTCTCATAATTTAAACCCTAAGTCTTAAAAAGCATCCTCATTTTTCTCTTCTGAACCCGTCCAACAACTTAAATGTACTTTTGAAGGTAGGTGAGGTAAAATTCCACCAAGATCAAGATTTACTCCATTTATATAGCACTTCAGGGGTCCAAAATCTGACAAACTGCTGAATTCAGCATTAACTTTGAAGTTTTTTTATGTAATTCTTATAAGCATTTATAGGAAACTGCCTTCAAAATAAAGGCTGAATTCAAAAAATTATCAAATTCTGGACGCAATGCTATTAGAGTAAAACTAGAACCAGGTGGACTTTTACCCCTCAAAATGCCTAAACCTTTACATAACGTTCTACAAGCGGACTCATCTTGGTATCCATACATCATTTTATGTATTATAGTCAAATACTCTGTAATGCAACCATTGTCCATTAACTTTGTTACCAGGAGCTCCAAACTGACTGGAAGCTTTCAACCAATGATCAATAATCACATCTGTGCCCTTGCCCACCTCTCCCATGGACTCCCCTACATATTTCAGACATCTATCCAATTTATATGAGGGCAGGTTTGGCCTTAGCATACGAACGCATATGACCTGGGCTCGCACATGAAGGCTTTGGTGCTCAAACATTCAAAACTGTTATTTACTGAAGGTGTTCAGCTCTTCCTAGAGTATGATTAACTGGCACCAGCTACCCTCCACGACCGCAGCAAAATTGTCATTCTTCATGGGTGAGCCCACATTGTATGTATTTGTATGCTAAGCCCAATCTTGTTCTCATATAATGACTACACATGTGCAGAAGAGGTGACAGGATAGTAATTGATCCTGGCTGATATTTTTCTTTCTCTCTCTAACCCAGAGGCACTGAAGCTAATTGTAGTACCCATCAACTGCCCCGGCTGAGATCAGCTATCTCAGAACAGTTACTTTTAATTGAATAACAAATACCAATCCACTCCTGGAGTAATCTCTCTGGTTTACTTTGAAATATGTCAAGAGCAAGTGCAGAGCAAGGTAAAGGATAGTTTCCATGAGCATTGGAGTTTACCGGAGAGTAGCACCTTAATTATTTTATGGTGTTTCCAAAACAATGGACCAAGATATATTCCTGGAATACAACAACAACAAGATTACCTTTGTACAGCGCCGGACAGGACGTCCCAAGGTGCTGGACAGTGTACAGCATTTCAGACCCGAGCTGGGGTTGGGGGGGAAGGGAGAGGAAGGGGGGTGGCTGATGGCATGGTCGAAGAGGAGGGTCTTGAGGCAGGACTTGAAGGAGGCTAAGGAGGGGGCGAGGCGGAGCAACTGGGGGATGGAATTCCAGAGGATGGGGCAGAGTGGCTGAAGGCTCTCCCGCCAATGGTGGGACGGGCGGGTCAGGGGACGTGGGGCAGGCCAGAGCCGGCTGAGCGGAGGGAACAGGCGGATTGGTAGGGGATTAGGAGGTTGCAGAGGTAGGGTGGGGCGAGGCCATGGAGGGCTTTGTATGTGAGGACCAGGATCTTGAACTGGTTCCTCTGAAGAATAGGGAGTCAGTGGAGTCGGGCGAGAGTGGGGGAGATGGCGTCACAGAGTTTGGTGCGGGAGAGGACACGGGCTGCAGAGTTCTGGATTATCTGCAGCCTGCGGAGGGAGGAGTTGGGAAGGCTGACAAGCAGGGCGTTTGCATAGTCGAGCCTGGAGGTGATGAAGGTATGGACAAGAGTTTCAGTGGCCTAAGGGGTGAGGTAGTGGTGGAGTCGGGCGATGTTACGGAGGTGAGGGAAGGCAGAATAATGGGTGCTTGATCTAGCAAATGAAGAATTAAATTTTGTTCATTTTGTGCTACGGAAATGTTTGCACTTCACTTTGCTGAGCTGCTAAGCTCCAACTGCATTTCCTGATTTTGCTACTCCCCCACTCCCTCATGCCCCAACCCAGGAAGTTGCAGATAGAAAGACAAAATTAATGGATCAACCTTTGTAGGGTTAAATGGAACACGTTACAAAATTCTACCTTCATGCGCTGTTCATCACCATCAACCCAAACATATTTAACTTAAAGTGATTCAACTGATTTTCCCTTCTCTTTCTTCAGTAATAATAATAATCCTTGCATTTGGTATAGTGCCTTTCTCGTCAGGGGGATGTTTTGGAATGCTTCATAGGATTTACTATAAAGTGTTGTGACTGTGCCTTTTGCAGGCTAACGCAGCAGCCAATTTTGTGCACCGTAATGTATCACAAAAAACTAATTTCATTTGGGGTATTGTTGGCCTTAACACCAAGAGAAACTCCATGGAATGGGATGCCATCGGATCTTTAATGGCTTTTATTTCCACTTGAACAGGCAGATGGAACCTCCAACCATGCAGCACTCCCAAGTGGTGGTTCAGCCGAGACTGTGAGTTCAAAGACCCGATGTGAAACTTGAACTCACAACCTTCTGACTCAAAGGCGAGAGTGCTATCAACTGAGTCAGGATGACACCCTAATGGATCAAACATGGGAAAATGTTAGTTCCCATCCATCCCCCCCACCCAACCCTCACACACACACTCTACATTTTTATTATTTGGAGGAAATTCCCTTAGCATGTCGTGCTGTTGCCATTTCTCTGTAGCGTTCAGTACTGATGTGAAAGTTCTCTAGAAATCAATGCCGATGTTACTATTTATCGTGCAGCACAGCTAGAATACAATTAATAATTACAGTTAATAATTAACCATCCCAATAAAACACATTCAATTGAGTCTGAAACAATCGCTTCTCTTAGCAAAAGTCAGACAAACTTTGGGGACTAATTTGTAATATTCCTTAGCAGCATTCCTTCATAAGGAATCTTTTTACAATTTCCGCCAAACCAGCGGAAGCTCTCCTTCAGGAACTAAGTGTCAGAGCGGAGTTCTTGCAGGTTGAGGCAATATAGTTCTAGTAACTAAGAGTCCCATTTGCACCATTCGATTCCCTTATTAGCAAATCTCATTAAGAAATAGCAACAGCAACTTGCACTTATATAGTGCTTAACAGGTTAGAGATTGATGTCTCATCTGAAGGATGGCATAATAATAATAATAATCCTTGCAATTGATATAGCACTTTTCACGTCTTATCGACGTCTCAAAGCGCTTCACAGAATAGATTGTGAAGTGAATTGACCGTATATTTGTGGGCATCTTCAACAATGCCAAACAGCACTATATTGGAGTGTCAGTCAAACGTGACCACAAGACCACGATTTCAGCCCCTTTTAATCACCTTCTCGAGAATGAGTCGAAACCTGGTCTATAATCTTCATGAATCAAAACTGGGGCATTTTCTGAGAATCAAGATAAAATCATATATTTCATGGATTCATTTCTTTCCTCTCTACAAGTGTGTCAGCCTGACTCACTTGGTAACAATCTTACCTCTGAGTCAGAAGGCTATGGGCCCCACATCTGATCTTTGAATTCACGCAATTTAGTTTGACATTCCAATACAGTGCTGGCCAACAATTCCCTAAATAAAATTGATCATCGGTTCATGGTGGTTTGTTTGTGTGACATTAATGTGTGCAAAATGCCTGCCGGGTTTGTCCACAAAATATAAAGTCATTACACTTTACAGAGAATACTGCGAAACTTCTTGAGATGTCCACCTGATGGAAAAGTCTCTGTATCAAATGTAAGGACCTTTATTACCATTAATAAGAATAGACAATGATTCTAATCCAACTGAACCTTTTTATTTGAAATCAAGTTCAGGTAAACTCTTAATTATTACAGCTATGTCAGGTTTACAGACACAGCAGACATTCCTCAGAGTATGATGGGATTTAACCCGGTCTAAAATTAGATTCCTTAATTATGGAATTTGAAATACCCAGATGTGTGGGAGTAAGATCCCTGACACAGACTAGTTGTGCCGATAGTGCAGACTCGTTGGGCTGAACGGTCTGCTTCGGTGCCATATGTAGATCTCAAAGGCGATATCCTGAAGCCAGTTCACAAGTTTGTTTTAAGGCTTGCAGAACATACTTTCAAGTGCTAGTTAATGGGACAATGACTGTACGAAGTCTTGCTAACCAGTAGTTGAAAGTAAGTGATCTTCAAGTTCATTAAATTAATTTCAGAATTTACAATATGGATATTGGATACTGTCTTTGTTTGCAGGTGTACAAACTGTGTTTAATTTACAAAAACAACTAACAAGACAGTGTCCTGTAGCTCAGTGGATAGAGCACTCGCCTCGCAAGTGAGAGACCTGGGTTCGATTCCCAGCAGGGCGAAACCTTGGGCGAGTTTTCTTACTCCACATGCTTGATAATAATTCCTCAAGAAAAAAAAGGATAATAAATTGGTCACTTCAATCCACGACTGTTTGTGGGACACTGCTGTGCGCAATTGGCTGCCGTGTTTCGCCCACAAATATATAGTCAATTCACATTAGACTATTCTGTGAATTGTTTGAGACGTCTAGAAGACATGAAAAGCGCTATATCAAATGCAAGGATTATTATTATTATTATTATTATAATAATAGAACCTTTGGTCAAAGCTGCACCTTCCCTTTGGCCATTGAGCTGGAGAGCGTGATGTAAATTTAAATTTGACTGAGAGTTGACAAGGTGTGGTGGGCTCATTTTTAAAAACTTAATTGTACTATCCAGCAGTGATGTGATGTGAAGTCAGAGAGAGCTTCTTCAACTACATTTGTGCGCAGAGTTCGCCCATCTTCATGAAAAAGCAATCAAACAACACGCTAACTGAACATGCATCGAACCACTTAACACTTGTTCCTTCACAATGCAGTAGTTTGATTTCTTTTCCATAAAGAAAAGCCGACTGATTTCAAAGAGTAAAACTGCACATGTACAAAATTCAGACAGTAGTAATATTTCTTGCATTTGATATTGTACTTTTCATGTCAGGAGGACATCTCAAAGTGCTTCACAGGATGTACTGTAAAGTGTAGTGATTGCATGTTTTGTGGGCGAACATTATTATTATTTGAGTTGAATGCCTCGGGTCCTTTCTCGGCTGCGATAACAGAGTAGAACTGGGATGGGAAGGAAACATGAAACAGTTTTGTTTTAAGTGCTGAAATCCCATTAGTGCTGCACTAGAGATCTGTGCGTAAGTGCTACCCATCCCATTGCTTCTCTGCCTGCACCTGATGGTGACACAGAATTATCAAGGCCGTTTTGGAGAAGACTCAGTGATTTAACACTAATTCCTAGTCAGGTCGCATAAAAAGCGGGAGCTCGAATGGCAGCTGTACTTTTCCCAGGGTTAATTACCTTTCGCTGCTCTCTCCTAATGAGTCAGCTGTTCCTGTCATTACACAACTTCACTTTGTTCCGTCTGTGGCTCTGGCTACCGATCACAGATATTAGTGGTGAACAAAGGCAACTACTGCTGCCCAGCAAAACCACTCGGCCCAGCGATGCGCTCGCTGAGATTCGAATTTGGATCGCTCAAAAAGCAAATATCACCACTTTTTTAGCGGCAACCCAAGGATCAAACAAACGGATCAAATCAATCGCAGGGTCAGATGTGCAAAAGAGTTAATTGTCTTTCTCTCTCCCTTTCCTGGTGCCATCACACTCTCGCCCCCCACTCCTCCCCCTGCACACTTTACGTGTTATTCCCCAATTGCCATTGGGTTTTTTTACAGCCCAAATGAAAAGGGGGAGGGGAGATCAATGCCTTGGTGCCATAATGCCACCCTCTCAGCTGGAAGATTTATCAAATTTTATTGTACTGCTTTGCAACTGACCCCTGCATTGCCAGAACTGGAATAACGAACTCAAATATCAAGCAAAGACAAAATAGTTCCTGGGAATCTAGTTGCAATCTCCTACATTTGAGACACTTTTAGCTTCTCACTAAATAGCAGGAATAATCATTTCTGATCGAGTGGGCGATCAGAGACTACATTTTTTTAATTCCCTCTGTAAATAGAGTAAAATAATAAGCAAAACTTAAGATGAGTGTCCATTTTAATTTTAAATATTAAATACATCAACATCCACATTTAAGCCAAACTTCCCAATAAAGTAACACAAGCATTAATATTAAGCAATTTAATTCATGTTAAAATAAAAAAAATAGAAGCAAAGCTGACCAAGTCCCAAATATTCTGTAGAAACATTTAGAAATATAAACTGTATATGTAGCACCCATAAGCACTATAAACGTAGAAGAGAGTTGTGTGATGCACAAAACAATGTGTATTTCCAAACATAGCAAAGCAAGTCATTTCTTTTAGGAAAATGTAATCCAGGAAAAATAAACTGCTGCAGAACCGTGCAACTCTTTTCTACCTTACTGCTGGAGGACACTGAGGGTTAGTATGGGATTTTATTTTGTATTACAATTCAGAAGAGCCTGCCAAATCACCAGATGGCTCATGATTATAATTATCTGCATAAAAAACAACGCTCTAGCGCATAAAGTGTACAAATTGTGAATCTGTACCTAATCAATAAGCGAATGCTTGAGCAGAAAAGGGGGAATGATAATATAAGACAGCTCAACTTTTTCTTGAACTGAACATCTTAAACATTAAAACTGATTTTCTGCAGTTACTTTGCCATCAGAATCTTTATGATCAATGTTCGGGTCATTGTGCTCTCTCATTTTGCGCTCAGGAGAACTACACTGTGAGAAACGTACAGAGTGTATTTCAATGTCAGAAATATTGTATTAATACAGATTTATTCCAAATGTAATGACCATCAAACCTGGTACTTTACTCCTCTCAGCCTGTACACAAAGGTGGTGCTAAGCTACTGAAGCTTTTTTTTATCAAAACCAGTAACTAGTTACCAACGTAAACTCTCAGCATGTTAAAGATCAGCAAGATTCCCATCTGCATCATCATAGTTCAATACAAAGTATTCTTCTGCTTTGGGTGTTTCTATTGTTGGTTAATAATCACTATAGAATTTTGTTTTTAAAACAAAACTAAATTTCATTGCTCTGACCACCTCAAGTAATCTCTAAGCAACATCCTAATGTGTGGGATTAGAGCAAGAGAGAGAAACATATTCACAGCAATGCAAACAGAACCATCTGTGCAACGATCTGTCAGCACAGCACTTTGTTCATTCTCTGTTAAGAACCAGAGATGCTTTATTGATATTAACAAGTTATGATTAAAAAAAATGCATGGAAGGAGGACGAAATATTACTTCTTGCTGATAATTACCACAGCACGTTTCAACAATTTCATTATGTGCATGATGAATGTGGGTTAAAAGATATGAAAGGAGGGGATTTCAACAGATGGAAATGCCACAGCAAAAATCTGGAAATCAAATAAATCTCAGTAGCAGAGAATGAAATCTCAACCTAGAGGAGTTCCCTTAATGATTTGATCTTCAGTGTAAAGTTTTGGTTTTGGTGGAACTGACTATCACTAAAATTAAGCTGTTAATAGAAATAACATTACTGTTATGTTGTGCACTGATAGCAAATATGCACTGACTAGTTGTTCCCATTTGTAACACATAATACAAAGTATAAACAATAACCCTTACTGATATGAAACATCCATGCAAGCGTAAAATAAACCAATTGAAAATAATAAATAGTAAATACTCTAGCAACAAATAAACAACAACACAGCAAATCACAAATTGTTCTTTCTTCCAAAAGTCTAGGCACCTCAGAGTGAAGTAACTTTGCTTTCATTTGCTACACTCTTACTTTTCCTCTAAACTCTACGATCTTCTGGAATTAAAGGGAAAACGGATTTGCTCTTCATTCTCCAGGGTACAATTGTTAGACTGACTTACCGTTTCCCTTTTAGTCTTTGTTCTGTGTCTAAAACTGACACCAGGGAACCAATGATGAAGAACAAACAGGGGTGGGCCAGGTTACTCCAATGTGTCGCGTGCGACGTATGGGGACTCTCTGTGATACTCCAATGAGCTGCTAAGCTTTTTGTAGGCTTTGTGTCATTTACTTAACGACCAATCTCATTAGCTGCCTAGTACAATGGGCTGATGCATATTCTGTGTAAATACAGTACCCAGTTGCCTTTGGGGTCGTACTTGGTTTGCTCAGAGATGAATATTTACTGTAAATCATCTAAACTACGGGGATATGTTGGAGATCTACTTAAACTGACAAAAAAATTCCCCGAATTGCATTCCCTGAATACAGTATCTGCAGTTATAAAGAGAATGTTTTAGAGATATAAAAATTTGTATTGGTAGCTTTAAAAGTTATTTTTAAAAGACTACATTTGTGCCCTATCTGACTGGACCCATCGCTGTAGAAATTTTAATAAAAATAAAAAAAGTAATTTATTTTACAGTGGGCGATTTCAATTCCATGGCTCTTCTGCAGCTCTGAAATAGGCTATAAATGAGGACTAACTTCAATGACATCAGCTGTTCGTAAACAACATCAAAATGACAGTGTGCAAATCCCTTTAATCAATACAGCATTGAAAAGCTTTAACAATCATTGTGTAATCCTTCCTACTTCAAAATACAAAGTCTGAAATTAAGTTTTAGACCGGTTTTTAATTATTCCAATAAAAAAATGTTGCATGATATTTCCTGAGAATATTACAGAATACATTTCATTGCTTTTTATGACAGGCGTTTTTGTATCAAATTATAATGGAATTGTGTTATATGCAATAAATCAACAGTGTCAGGCGTGCATAAAATAGAAATAGCTTTCCCAATACTGTGTATACAAAGTCATGAATAAACTTAGATTTGGTCATGATTCACTTTTTAACAGTAATTTACTTGTTGTATGAAACTTATATGTAGGCTTGAGTATACCTGAATCAGCCTGATAAAATTAATAAACCTTTTTATCGGTGTAATATGTTCCTTTTATTTGTCTCCTTTGCAATACTCTGAAATGTACAATGTGGCCTCTGGCTGAGTGTATGGGAGGATATTTTGGCTGCACTATTAATGCTCCATGCTGCAGAGTGAGCTGCCCTCTTGATTTTCCCTCTATTCTGAATGAAACACGCCTTGTGCCCCTGCCCTCACCCCCCAACCCCCCACCCTTACACACACTTAAAACTGTGGTGCACAACTCTTAGGATCAGCATGTCACCATCCTGGAAACCTGCACACATGTCAATTGGAACAAAAGTCTCCCAATGTGTCATCGGCGGTTCCTTATCATACACTCTTCCTGGTTTATTTTACAAGCAGGCTTTCAGCAACTATAGTATGTCAATTTGCCACAGCTGCACAAAGGTTCCACATTACCTTTTTGACACTGTATTTATGCGGGACTAAGTCCCCGCAAATTTATAGATATCACGGATACTGAATTTCCCCATTTTCTTCCTAAAAGAAACAGAGATTAATAGGAATGGTTTGTAGCATTAATAACATTGGATCAAGCCCCCAGCGTGAAATAAAAGCTGGGCAGAAGTAAGACAATCTGCAGTAATGTGGTGGTCTGACAGCTCATTGCGTTCAATGCTTGACTCAAGTCTCACACGCTGCCTATTGCTGAAACCTCCAAGTCATATATTGCTGTGCAGAAACCTAACTTGCACTTAGGAGAGAAACCTCAAAGCATTTCAGTAGGATAATGGGAATCACCAAACGGGATGAAAATGAAGCAGTGTTTTGGGGTTGCTGACCAAAGACAATCAAAGAGAAAGAGTTTTTGTGGGCAAGGCTGGAGGAAGACTTCTTACCTCTCTCCTCCCACCACCATCAATTCTTAGCTTCCCCCCCCCACCACTCCCATCTAAATTCCACCTTCTTCTGATCGATCACAAAATGGGCCCGACAGCAGTTGTGAAATAATCTGTGCTCCAGCCACCAGCTCCTCCCACCCTCCCAGCTGGAGAGATCTGGTGTCATGGACCCTGTGATGAGAGAAACACTAGGGAAGATGAGCAAAGGAACATTTAAATAACAGTCCCGGTAAAAATATTCCACTGCTATAAATGATCTGGGTTTTGTTGGAACGAACAGAATAGTTCCCTTAAAGAAAATGACTGGTGGGTGCAGGAGTCAGCTTTAAACATGAATACCAGACCAGAGTCAGTCTACAAAATCCGATCTGATAAAAATTCAAAATTTAGCAAGGTTGTACCCAGAAGCCATCAACCCATACTGAATTATACGCCAATGCAGTTTATGTCAAAGTCCTGCAGTTTCCAGTAAAATATAAGTGTTTATTAGTAATCCCAAATATGACAGCTGTCCATACATATCAGGGCAATTCCTATTGTTATTGTTGACCCTTGTTTTTGGGTGGGGGCCTGTTCAGCTGGGTCACTGGAGATTTCTCTGACAACTACACTGTGTGAAAGGGCACTCTTTGCTTGAATCGCTTTAACAAACTGCACAAATCTGGGCTCTTGCAGAACTATCTCCTTTTGCCTGGACTCCATTCAGGCCTTATCTCTGTTTACCAACCACCATTTCTCTTTCTTCCACACAACTGTGGCTTTCTTTTACAATCAGCCAACAGCTGACACCGTGCCACAGCCTCAAAGGCAAAAAGAGGGATAAAAGGCGCAAGCTGTGCTAACAATGAAACAGAACAGGTTAATTCAAAAACCCTGTTTTTTTTAAGCCAACTCATTAGAAAGAAACATACTACTGGAAAATGTATTCTGATATCCATAAAATGAGCCAGAAGCAGTCAGTTTTATTACCAAATTCATTACTGCCAAAAAAAAACCTGAAAAAAACAAATTACATTTTTCAAAGTGTAACGAGATTATGTCAGAAGAATAAGTTTCGAAAGTTCCCAAATCAAGTCACATACTCGCAGAATTCCACATTTTGTATTAATTAAGTGACAATATTTATTGAAATTGTGCGGGTTTCGATTGTGACTTATCGTTGGCATTAACTGTAGGTGAAATGAGATGAGAAGGTAAAAAGGGCAACGCTGAAAAGTGCATTTCATTTTACCGTCGCTACATTTTGATCAAATTTACAAAATTAGAATTTTTAAACAATGAAATCTTTGAGAGGCTATTTCCTTAAAATGATTTAATGAATTAAATTTATCCCAGGACCAGCTGTTCTGCAGCAGATGGATCCATTTTGAAGCCTTGTTGAATTCAATCCATAAAACTCATTTTGTAGGATTATGCATCCAAAGTTTCATTTACTGTTAAGGTACAACATTGGATTTTAAACAACATGACATTACACTTTGGATGTGGTTTCTGTAATATATAAATTTTTGACCTGTCTGATAATACTCTACAAATCATTAGAATTTTCTTTCCACAGTTATGAAGCTGTCAAACCTATTTTCATTGTTATTCCACATGTATGTAAGCACAAGTGTTTATTATCCACCTAGTATGCCTATTACTATCCAAAATGTTTCATCGCCAGGTCCCATCTTTCAGAGAAAATACACTCCAAGGGCTTCGGAAGGGGGAGGTAGTGGGAATGACCTCATAATTTTTCAATTCATACTAAATTTCAGAATGCCTTGAATTTAAACTGTGGCAATTTGAAGTCATCTGTTGCAAAAGAGAAACTGGTACGGGTTTTTTTAAAAGAGAAAATTAAATGGTGGACATTAACAGGGCCTTTTGATTTCAGACATACACATTGAAAAGCATGCAAGGTCCACGTTTAGCAACTCCATGTTACAAATACAGACCCCACCACAGTGTAACCCCAAGTGCATCACTCCAATCTACAGGATCTCTCTTCTGACCCTATCCACTTCCAGAGCAAAGTTCCTGCAAATCGACACAACGCACTTCCAGTTACAGTCAGGAGTCGCAATTCAAGTGATGAATACTGCAACCTTAACACCATGTTTTGTTTTAATAATATCCATGTTGCACGTATATAATATTTTTATACAGGATAAACTTGTCAAATTACTTAACAAAGATGATGGGGTTCACTGAACATGGCAAGGACAATAAGGGAGTATAGGGATATAGCAGAGGGGATTAGTAGGGGTGTAGGATCATGTGGAATATAAACATTGTCAGAGACTAATTGGGCCAAATTGTCTGTTTCTGTATGTAACAGTCCATACATTAATTTAACTCTTTTGCTTTCTGGGTCCTGTTTAGACAAATGTGAGATATGTTCTAAAGCATACATCTAACATCATATAAAATGATTTGTTAGAGAAGATCTGGATTTGTACAATCTTACACTCAAATTGAAATACTGGAAAGTAGTTTTGCTCCCCCTTTGGTGGAAGCGGTTTGGGACATGATAGTTATCCTCAGTAATAATTATCACATCACATACCGCATTTTCCCACCCCCATAATAATAGCAGCCCATATTTGTTACATTTAACAATACAGGACATTATACCAGATACAGACTCTTCTCTCGCATACGTTTCCTGCAGTAGTTAAGTCCAAACAGTAACATTACAAAATTACATGATAAGACATTATTCACATGACTGTCTGCCAACCATTAGAACTTCAGATAGAATTCCATTTAAGGTTTAAAACAATTTTACATTATATAGCACCTTTCACATCAGTCAGATGTTTGAAAATGTTTCACAGAATCAACTGGGAGCCTGAACTTGGTGTGGGGGAGTTGAAGAAGGTGGAGGGAGGGGAAAGGTGACCAAAACTGTGATCGAAAGGAAGAGCCTTAAGGTGGACTTTCAACGTATGGAGGGAGGGGGTGAGGCAGAGAGACTCTGGGATGGAGTTTGAGAAAGTGGGGCAGAATAGCTGTAGTTCCCTCATTTTATTCCTAATATGTTACATACTAGGCAATTTCTGATCATACAGTTAGGTCCCCTTACAAGGTCAGAAGATAACAATTATTATTACCGAAAGGCACAAAACACATCTTTCACAAGAAGTACACACCACTAAATTCCACACACACAAAAAACCTCCCCAACATTCAATATGTGATGTGATGATAAATACCATCATCACATACCACAATTTTCTGTCCTTATATATTCTCTCACTGCAGAACAATGGATTTCATTTTTAATCTTCACACCTCTGTCACTTCTGATGAAACAGAATTCCTTGGAATAGCATTGTGAAGTCCAACTAGAACAGCACTATTAGTGGGATGTTATTCCATCCCAGCATGGTGCTATTAATAATAAGTCCTGTCAGGCAATCCTGTCATAATGTTACCTATCGCTGCAAAGTTAATCACAACATTTTCTTTTTTAAAACGGAAGTATGCTAATAGACTAAATGCCATACTTCCTTACTGGTGGAGGGAGACTCACAAGGGATTGGAAATGTTGAATGTTTTTAGATTTTGGTCAAGTTTTTAACATTTCAGAGCACAGAATCATTTGGCAAATTCTGAAAATCAATCTTAATTTTGAAACTGATTTTTCCATAGGTTCTTTTAAGAATGACAGAAAAATAGATTCCAAATTAAGACTGAGTTTTAGCAGCTGCCGGCATTTACATGCTTCGAAATGTTAAGAAAATTGTCTTAAGTCTAGAATTTCTGGCTCAAGATGTTGCCACAAATAAAGGGCTGATTATCATCCAGTCTTCTCAGTATTTCCTCAATGGCCATAAATAAACTATTCTCCAACTTCTAGCTGGGCAACAGACACAAAGGTAAAAATACAGATCAATTAAGCATATTTCATTTTTTTTAAAAGCAAAAACTGTAACAAAACTAGAAGAAAAAGAAAAACAAACTACGACAATAAACTACAACACAAAAACAACCATAATAATTACAACAACATGCAATAACCAAAACAATTACAACTACAAGAACAATAATGACAATCAATTACAACCACAACAATAACTGCAACAAACAAAATAAGAAAAACAGCAAAACAAAACAACAAACTGCAACAAAGCGCGGCAGTAAAAACACCAACAATTTCATCAACTCCAAAAAAGTTGTAAATGGAGTAAAGGTTAGTAATAATGTGATCGAAAATGTGATGATAATAAACTTGAGTTCCAATTATTGGGAACTCTGCTCTGGCAATATATCAGGTTGGAGCACAGTTTCTGTATATCAGTATGATCCACTCCCGGTTCCCTGCAGAAGTTGATACTTGCACCTGCTGTGAATTAATATCTCCCTTTGATCTCATATCCTGCAATCAGCATATTCAGGCAGAAGATTGTAAAAATCATACCTGGATTTTATAAACAGGTGGTTATACTGGATTACCAATAGCCTAATGTAAAAAAAAGAATTATTTCAGCAGTTTGACTCCTGGTGAAAGGGGCTTTATAATATAAAATATAAAAATATAACTAATTTCTCAGTTTCTAAAACCATATGTTGTGCTATTCAAACAGATTTTTTTTATTGGTTGGAGGGAGTAGATATATCTGCCATTTCATCACGACAAAACAGGTAAGATTTTTGATTGGAAATGTTCTCAGTCGCTGACTCAATGCACAGTCTAATAGATGCACTGTAAGGGTGAGTTTTTAGACACCACAAAAACTGTAGCACTACAGTCTCAGACAATAATAAACACCAAGGATAGTTCCCCACACAAAGTTCAGGACAAATCTGTAAGTGAATAGAGATCGATTGGGCTATCCCAATCGATTGAATTTTGCTCTGTAATACACAGCATTGTTCACTGTACAATAACTAACAACCGCTCCACAGAAAAAAATACGTAGCCATCATCTGAATAATTATTTAATCTCAAGCTTTAGGGCTACTCTTTTCTCATTATTCCATTTTGCTGGTTATACATAAACATATATGCTTAAGCGGAATCTGTATTGAGGCTCTGGAACACTAATGGAAATTTGTGCTCAGTTCACAGAGTCCGAGATAAAGTTACTGCTGACATTTATTTTATGGAAATAAAGAAAAAAGTGGAATAATATTGTCATCTGCATAGGAAATTACATGAATAACCCCACACAAAAACACCTCAAGAGGTATATCAATGTAGTATTCAGCCCTTAAGGGAATGCAACCCCTCTGACTGAGAGCAGCATGGTTACAGTGGGTTAGCTATTCAACCTTTACAGAATGTCATCTATAAAAGACTAAGGGTGCATCCAGATGATGAATACATACATTTCCTTTGATGGAAATCATAAAATAAGGGTCACTATGCATCACATGCTTTTAACTTGTTTCCTTCTCCAACCAAGTCAGACAGAAGTTGTGCTTCTCAACGCCGTGGTGAAATTCTGAATTTAAACATTGCTATCCCCTTCAATGCAAACTGCACAGTCTAACTAGAATTTCAGTGTTAAAACAGATCGTGCGAGAAAGATTGAAAAGATTTCTTCAAACATTATAGTTGATGAGGTTTTAAAAGGGTACATACTGCAATAAGCATAATGCTGTAAGCACAAAAATATACATAGTAGTTTGACACTCAGTGAAAATCATAGCATATTACGGAGCTCAGCAGATGGATCCCCGGCATACGTTAACTGAGCAAACTTCCTGTATAATGATGATAATTATCTATGCCCCACTCACCAGAAAACAATCAGACAACTGAATTACTGCTAACAACAGGCTGGCTTTTCTCAGAACATAATTCCCCCTCCCCTTTTTTTGACCTTGGGCGACTGTATTCACATTATTGTATGGGGATAAGCTAGAGAAAGCTATTCAGAAATGTATAAACTAGGTCATGCATTGATATTGTACTTGGGCAAAGAACAGTCTATGCTACAAATTCTCTCTTCTCCAACATGAGAATGAAGTTTGTCAGATGCTTTGCACACCATACGTACGTTTGACTGTGAAGGATCCGTCGAGCGGAAACTCTCGAAATCCTGTCCTTGAGTGCAATACAACTATTTAAAAAGTTTTTGTTAAAGGTTTTGAAATGAACACAGTGCCCTTTCCTAGCACAGGGTGAAAGTAACCAAACGGCAATACAATAGCAGGCAAAATCCATACAGGATCAGGCACAATTTCACTTCACAAAGATTTAATTCCATGTACATCCTGGAATATGTTACACAAAAAANTATTTTACTGTAATGAAATAGCTTCCCATACAATATCATTAAGAGCAATTCATTTCAACCAAATAAATACTTCAGGATTTATACAATCGAACACTCGACCGTGCAATCACATATATTTTACCAAATCTTATAGAATATCTGTTATCTCCTAAGCAGCAATGCATGCATATTAATATTTTTCACAAGCCAAACAAGCACAAGAAGAAAGTTTAATCTAAACCTAGCACATGCTTCACACCTCTTACTTTTTCATCTGCCTCGCGCTGGAGCTGTGACAGTCCCCAAGATGCGATATCCAGTGCCTTTGACTGCATAGAGATAAGCACCTGCATTTGTGTGTGTTTCTACGTCATACATCCCTATTCATAGCCCTCAATATTCTACATTTGCACATCAACAGCCTCACACACAGATTTCGGCTCTGGGCCCAAAACTTTCACTTTAATTTTCATCACATGATTGCTGCAGCATATGTCCTTCCAAGCTTCCCATATATCAGTCATCATGCAAATGAGATAGAATATTACTCCTCTGCAGCAGATGGCCAGGGAAGATAACAATGGCTGAAGAGGGGAGATTCAATGTCCCTGACTTTATTGCCACGGCAACAACAATCTAAAATATATATAATGGAAGCTGTGTTGATTAATTTTGTAGGCTCCAGTATTCTGATTTTGTGAGTGAATGGGCTCAGTTAAAAAGATGCTGCCAGCTAATGTCCCTAAAAGACTATCTATAAAAGCCAGGGACTAGGATATTATTTCCAGTGACTAACAAGGCAACAGCCTAGCAATTATTTGAGAAATTAGGAGTAATTCCTCCCTGTAGGCCCTATATCCCTTCTGTGCTCTGAGTCCAGAAGCACATGTATTTGACAGACCTAGATTAGACATTGAAATGAAAAGTGCCTAAAGATATTGCTGCAGAACTTACACACACTATACCCTTGTGATATGGCATCAGGAATCCAACATGCTGTGTAAACACAAGCCCCCAGCCAAAAGTAAATAATGGCAGCACTCCACATACATGGGTCAATTAGAATGACAAAGCCTGCCACACTTCTGGGTGGAGCGAAGCTTCTGAAGCACAAGGCAGTGAGTGAGTGGCACACTTAATGGCCTTTCTGGAGCAGCAAGTATTTCCATTACCAGCTGTCACTGTGGGACACCAGTACAAGCTTGTCTCTGGGTTACAAGCTTCCTCTGTGGAGATTAATGTGTGCACTAAGTCCACAACAAGTTTTTTAACCTTTTCGGGGCTCAAATATCATTACGAAACATGTTCTGCTCAGTAACTTTAATGAATGAACTTGGTGAAGGCGGGCCTGCCTTGCTAGCCGACTGCAGTGGCATTAAGGGAGAAGTGCGTGAGCCAAAACAGGCTGTTTACTTGGACAGAAGGGCAGTGCGACTGCAGTAAAATAGCAAAATGGTGGACAGAACGGGGCTGAAATCACACAGCAACAAAAACAAAAGATCAGTGGGGCTGAAATCCAAAACACACTGGAAATGCAGTGCAGGACAATCATGCATCGAAAGAGAAAGAATTATTAAAGTTTCGCCTGTGACACTTCAACAGAACTCAAAAGGTTAACTTATTTTTCTCTTTCAGACTTGTTGTGCATTTTCTGGTGTTTGTTTTCATTTCCGATTCCTAGCGTTTGCAATTTTTTTCCCCTTTTCCATCAGTGGAGATGCAATATTGCCTTTTCACATACACCCCGCGCGTTTTTGTTCCAACTTGGTTCAAAAAGCAGCGACAATTTGGGAAATTAGTCAGAAATGTTTAAAGTTGGACGCTGTTTCATCTGCAAAAATCCCATATGTTTTAAAAAAAAGTGACTTTACTCTGCATGTCCTTTCCAACATTGGAATTAGTAAACAAGACCGAGTGATTCCTGGCACGGCTACGTTTTATTTACAGGAAGAAGAAAACTGAATGTGCAAAAGAGAGAAGAGACGCAAATTTTTTTGTGCTGAAGTCCCACAAATATAATATTAAAAGATATGATGATAGATGGAGTAGGGGAATGAGAATAGAGCAGACAGCTCCAGTGGGGATGCTAGCACAAGCGCAGAACGGCCTCTTTCTATGCAATTGGTAAATCAGTTTTTGGGGATAATGGACAGTGGGGCAGCATGTTAACCCCTCAAGAGCCACTTGCCTGCTTTAGTGCCCACTTCCCCCTCCCCCAACGGGATTCACTTGTGCCCACCGGGCTGATCCACAAAGACACTGGAGATTGCACACAACTCATAACTAAAAGATTTCAAACCGACTGTGATTCATTTTTATTTAGTAGCCACTACAAATGAACAACAAGCAGGTGAGATGCACATCTTTCTAAATGCCGGTATGATTCATTTTAATTGAGCAGAGCTGCGTACACAGAATACTAAGCAGAACTCTCCATTAACATCAGAGCAAAACTAGAGACTTTATTCATTTTTGATTTAGCCTGCTGATATGATTTAGGGCTTAATTTTCGCCACATTGTGGCAAACACTAAAACATGTACAAAATCAAGTGCCAATGTTCCTGATTTGCATCAAAGTGCAATGTGACTATTTTTCTCCAAGCACTAGAGAGCAAAATATTATTATTCAAATTTATACATAAATGTCCTGAGTTTCACAGAAGTATTCATCCTTATAGGCCATACATTTCCCATTGGAGCATTGTGGAAAGACTCCCTCCATATCCTTCACATTTATTAATCGATCGCCCACAAAATACACACTTTACAGAATAGTCACTACACTTTACAGTATAAAGTATCCTGTGAAGCGCTTTGGGATGGCCTCCTGACGTGAAAGGTGTTGTACCAAATGTAAGGATTATTATTATTATTATTAAGGCAACATTCCTCCCATGTCATTCAGGGGGATATTGTTATTTCTTTGTCAGCTGGGTTACTGACAAATACGTAAACCCATCGCCATACCATCTACACTAGGAAATGTATCTGTGTCTGGAATGGAATGCACACTCCCTCCTTGGAGGGGACATACCCTGAGAGAATTAGGCGCAGGTTGGTGAGAGTCAAGTCTTTGGGGAAACTGTGCTGTGTAATGTGATAATTATCATTGGTTATGATGTATTTTTAAACCATTTGTCTTAGAAGGGTCTTTACTTATTTACTGAACTTATGGTAATATTAGTAGGCTTCTAGTTAAAAATATATGATTTGAAAATATAGTAATAATCATTAGAAATAATGCATTTTGACATGACTAGCACTCAGAAATAAAGCCAGGCTCATGATTGTGTGATCCATTTGCAAAATGGACTTAGGAGCAGGTTTGCAGCTACTGGTTTGGAGGATGTGCCCTTTTGGCTTGAATTATCTCTCTGCCCCAAGGTTATTTGTTCACCTCTTTCAACAAGCTAAATGATGGGTGAAGGGGGATATGTGGATCGGGGAGAGAAGCAAGGGATTCGAATGCAGCATTTTCTACAAGCTCACACTCTGACAGTCAAACAGCCTTATTGCTCAGATCACAAACAGCAGAGCTTTCAGCCTTTGTATACCACGTACATGTAGCACATCCAAAATGTGGTTCAGGAAGCCGAGGTTATGTCGAAAGCCCTTGAAGTCTTGTCAATATAATTGCTGAAAGAGCTGGAATTCCAAAAGGCTGGTGACTCCATAGGCACATTTACGGAATATATTTGCCCCACGTATAAGATGACCTCCCCTCAGTTATAACATGGTATTCTGAGTACAAAAAATAGACCCTGATTACAATAATAATTCTTAAATTACATTTGGTATAGCACCTTTCACACGAGGAGGACATCTCAAATTACTTCATAGGATATACTGTAAATTGTAATGACTGTATTTGTGAGTGAACACGACAGCCAACTGTGCCCAGCAATATCCCAAATACAGACATGAAGTGAACGACCAATTTTAGTTGCAGGATTGTTGGTCAGGAAAAGGGGAGAGACTCCCTTCTCCGTTCAACTAGTTTAATTTTTAATGTCCATCTGAACAGGAAGATGGGATCTCAGTTTAACGTCTCATCCGAAGGACACTTCCGACAATGCGGAGCACCCCCAGCATTGCATTGGAGCATCAGTCTAGATTGTGTGTGTTCAAGCTTGTCACCATTGACCACCCATTCTAGCAGCAAAAAAACTGGGAGCAGGTCAGTGTGAAAGCTGAGCAACAGGAGGGGGAAGAAAATACAAAAGATAACTAATGGAAGTGAATAAAGATAAACAGAAAATAGGCGATTTATCATTTAAACTTCAGCAGGTCTCTCTGTTGTAATAAGATACAGAGCTTCAGGGTGGACCAGTGCCACAACACATTGGCTTACTGCTGGCTGCACAGCTGAATGGTAGGATGTGGGTTCACGCCTGTGATTTCCCACATGGTGAGTTCCTGATCTCAGCTGAGTTGTCAGAATGTATGAGTGCGGGCCAAGGATTTCTCCACATGGATGGAGGAAGGGAAAATATACAGTGACTAACAAAACAAGAGGGAGTTTTACACGAGTGAACAGTTTGTAAACAAAACCCTTGAAGGGCAGTTGCCGAAAAAAAAACTTTACATTATTTTGAAAAAACTTAAACCACGGATTGCATGGGATTTGGAGCCATTGTAGTGCTGGAGGAGCACTGCAATGTCAGAGGTGACATTCTTCAGATCAGATGTGAAGCATTTAAGAGCCCATGAGACCTTTCAGAAAGAGAAGAATTTCTCCCAGGGTCCTGCCCAGGATTTCTTCTGATAAACAAAATTGGTTGTTCATTTTAGAGCGGTTTATGGAACCTTGCTGTGAACAAACTGGCTGCTGCATTTACTCAGAAATATACGGTCACTGTACTTGATAACAATTACCTATGAAGCGCTTTGAGACATTTCAATGCTATAGGCACTACAGCAAATGCTAGGATTATTACAATTAAGTACTAAAGGATGAGCATGGCACTCAGCTAGGGAACTGAGGGCAGGCAGATATTTCTGTGCAGAACAGAAGTAATATCTCCAATGGTATGGACACATTGAAAGGCTGACTGCTTGACAGCCTGTCACATTAGAACATCTTGCAAACATATCTTCAAATAAAACCGAGTGAATTTCTTTGGGTATTATATAATAGTATCCGCCTGGGTCAGTTTACAACACTCTTGCTTTTGAGTTAAAAGGTTGTAGATTAATCTCCACTTTAGAACTTCAAATCTAAGATGACACTCCAATGTTGGGACGGCATTGCATTGTCAAAGGTGCCATCCTTTAGATGAGACATTGAACCAAGACCCATCTGCATGTTCAGGTGGATATTAAAGATTCCATGGCAAACTCAAAAAAAAGAAGTTTCTCCTGGTGCCCTGTCCAGTAGTCTCCCCAAATAAAAAAAAATCGTCATTCACTTCATGGCTGTTCGTGTCACATTGTGTGTAAATTGCTCCATTTTGATTAGAAAATATACACTGCATGTTACAGTATATCTTATGAAGCACTTTGAGATGTCCTCCAGAAGTGAAGATTGTTATTATTTCTTTATTACAAGTCACATTACCACTTCTCTGAGCAGCACTTCTGCAATACCCAAAATTGGTTAGTATTGGTAGTTCAGTCTTAATCGACACTTCAACAGAAAACTAACACTTTCCAATAGTTTGTCTTACTTATACAGTACAATATCCATTTAAATAGTGCGCACTTGTTCTGGTGTCTCAGTCCATCTGAAAGTGTTGTTCTGGGTATATGTTCTCAATCCCAATTTTAATTTCTCAATCTCAATCAATTAATTCATTAATAATAATTAATATTATTATTAATATTATGATTAATAATTAATATTATTAATAATAATCCCTCCAAAAAAACAAAAACAATAATAAATTGGTCATTTTCATTCCATGGCTATTCGTGGGACACTGGTGTGCGTGATTGGCTGCCGCGTTTCGCCCTCAAATATGCGGTCAATTCACTTTACAGTCTATTCTGTGAAGTGCTTTGAGACGTCGATAAGACATGAAAAGCACTATATCAAATGCAAGGATTATTATTATTATTATTATTATCCGATTTAGTATCTGAATACCTCTATAAGGTACCGAGTGAGACGTTTCCCTTTAATACTGAAGAGGCTTAGCTTGTCTAATCATTGCTCATAGACACCACGGCTTCTCTTTGTTCTAGGTGCCAGATGAGTATATCACACCAACATTTCTCTGCTGCTTGAATATCTTCATAATGGATAGCGCTAGGAAAATATTGATTGTTTTAACGAAGGATATCTGAACTCCCAGTGATAAGTAGAAAAAACTTATATTTGAAATCAAACTAATATTTGGAACTTCAACACTAGCCACTGTAGCAATCATTGACTTCTTAAAAACAGAGTTGATGAGAAGCCTACAGTAGTAGCCTGGGAAAATTGGATGGAACAAATAATCTCCCATTAGGTCTGAATTGCAGTGTTGGACCTGTTCTACCGCTATAGAAATAGGTCAGGTTACAGTGTAGTTTCATTTCTAAATGCATGCACGTCCGATTAAATTGCTGAAGTCCGGGAGTAATTCATTAATTTTACCCATTATCATTGGAAGCATAATTTAGCAATCCGACTCCAAATAAGACTGACTTAATAAGGTGGTCTCTTGCGCAACTTGACCATAATAATTGATGGGCAATAATGCGATGCACTAGATATAAAATAGGTGTGCTTCAAAACAGGTTCTGGGATATGACACATGATGCAGTGTAGCAAGCTATCACATTTCTGGATAGTTAAAGTATCATTAACATTCATATAATAAAGTAAGTGACAAAAAAACTGGACATTTCCACCATTCATTGGATTATGTCGGTATGGGATACTGTAATATTACTGCTGATTACATCTTTAAAAAATGAGAGAAAAGCGAGGAGAAGCAGTGAAAACACACACGCAAATCAATAAATAGGAAATAGAATAGGAAACCAGAGAAAGAAAGTAAAAGAAAATTCCTGGAAAAGCTTCAAAAATAGGATTTTGTTTTCAAAGCAAATTTATTTTTCTATACCAATCTAAAGATTGAATCTTTTTTTATTTCCAGGCTTCCTGATTTAATATTTTAAGTTGTCGCCCAAAAGGTAGAAAAGCTTAAACATTTGGAGAATTATAAAAATTACAATCTTCCCGTGACATAAACCTCCTAGCTTACAGCAGAGCTGGAGATTTGAAAATGTATATGCTGGTACAATAGATGTTCAGGCAAGATGTTTTGATTAGAAAACCTTATGTACCCCAAAAAGTGCACAAAGAGAAAAAGAAAGCTCCAAGATGTTATGCTGTATGAAGGGTGCTATACAAATACAAGTTATTATTGTGAAGTCTCCACTGTGTAACTCACATCTTTTTTGTACCTATGAATTTAGGGAACAGGTGTAATGTGTGTAAACCCAGGATTGTCTCAGTTGCACCTATCACTCAATCTATTTAAAAAGAGACTCCTGCAATTTCTTCATGTGGCATCTTTTATGCCTCTTATATTTGCTCAATGACTTGATTTGATTTGATGCTTACCATGCAGCCAAATTATATATTTTATCTCGCTCATAACCTACTAGTCAAACCTTTTCTTATCACAATAATGATCCTTGCATTTGATATAGCGCCTTATCATGCCTTCTGGACATCTCAAAGCGCTTCAAAGAATATACTGTAAAGTGGATTGACTCTGTATTGTGTGGGAGAAACGCAGCAGCCAGTTTTGTGCAAGACAATGTCGTAAAAACAGCTATGGAGTGAGTGACCAATTTTTTTGCCTACAGTCCAGGCCCGAGCAAATATCTTCTAGTTCCTGGGTTTACTTTCACTCCAGGGGTCAGAGATGCGGGAAGGAATGAAGACAAATATAGGAGATTAGTTGTAATTTATCACTGTTGTCACTGGAATCCTGATGCACATTACTTAAAACAAATACAGTGATTTGCATCAAGATCTCCTTGGCTATAAGACAAAGTTTCACTGATTTATACCTGAACCACTCCCAGTGGTGTGGAGTGATATATCCTGAATCTGATAACAGCTGTGTTGCACGTGAATTAGGAGGGAATCAAGAGGTGAAATTTTGAGGGTTTATAACTGTTCAGTGTGATAATTATTGCTGAGCAAGCAAACCAAAAGCATTTTCTCAAACCTGAAAAGCAGTATTTTCTCAATTTAGTTAAATAGGAAACCTCTGTCCTTGCTACCATAGTGAGGCGAAAGACAACCACTTACATTTATGTAGCGCTTTTCACGTAAAAGAAACATCTCAAACTGCTTCACAGATTGAGATTAATTAGAAATGAAATGAACGTTATTATGAAGGCAAATGCGACAGCTAATTTGTGCTAGCAACGTCCTACAAACAACAATGAGCTGAGTACCCAATTTCATTACAATTTTTGAGTGAATTTGGATGAGGAGAGAATATAAGCCAAGATAATTGGTGAGGAAATCTCTAATTTTCTTTGAAATAGTAGCCAAATCAAGGTGGTGTGTGAGGGAGGGGGGAGGAGGGTAAGAATGGGTCTTTTCATATTTACCTGGATCACAAGACACATGAGAGCTAAACTAATGACTCAATCGAAAAAAATAGATAATGATCTGCAAATAAATAAACAGTTCAGTTGCATTTAGTATGAAACACTGTTATATAGGCAAACACGGCAACCAATCTGCCCAGTGCATTCAGTCACCTAACTACAATATTTCCGCCAGCTCAAAGTGCGCTGTATATTTCAATTGATTTATAGCTAGCAGGAGAAATTAATTGATTTTATTGGAGGGTGGTTTTGGATTAGGGAGGAATATTGGTCAGCATGCATTTCACTGACATTTATATTCAGAGAAAAGTAAAGAAGCTCCTGAATTGTTTCACACAATATATTTGCCAGTGCTCGCAGGAAAATGTGTATATCACTTAAAATAAATCCTATATGAAAAATGAACTAAATTCCCTGGAGTCCCTGTTGCATTGCTGACACTTGGATAAATGCAAATCATAAGTTTATAGTGTAGTGCAGTGTTTTAACTTCACCAGTTTTGCCGCATACGTTCACTGTAAAAAAAAAACGAAGGCATTCAGAAAATAAGAATCTGGGTTTGCAATATAAAGCACTGGTTAAAAAAAAATAATTCCTTTACAACTAGAAGTGTCCATGCACTAATCCCATAATCACATGCAAGTCTTAAAATCTATAAGCACGGATTTTGATATTGCTCATGATTCAATGCTAGTGGTACACCACTACATTTATCAGACTGCTTTATCAGTGTTCAAAACTAAAGTCCCTAGAATCAAGATAAATGACTTGAAGAAGGCAGCTTTTTAGAAATATTCTATCTGACGGGGAGATGACAAGTAGAATTTCAACTTTTCACCTTTCACAAGATTACTGTGCATAGAGTACGTGTTGCCTGGCTCGCATTTCGTTCTAAGCCAGACTGAGGACAATCTGGTTAAATTGTTTCTGCTCCATTGGAATTTTTGCCCTGTTTTTACAGTTATATCCTTTCTGCTCCTGATTGCTCTGACTCATGCTGGGTACATCTCTTCGAGCCCTGGCAGCCCTCTTGTTTAAGTGACATGTATAAGCCTAGACAATCACTGCCAACAAGCTATTTGACCATGCAAAGCACCACCGTTGAGCCTAAACCTGTTCTCATCTGACATCCACCAAGAACACTTTCCAGTAGGGTTCAATGGATCAGCAACAGGAATCCTGGCTAATAATTTCCTTCCAAGGTTCAGCGAAACTGAGGGTATTATTAGCACCATTATTCCTGCTCCAGCATCCCTCACCTGAAATGTGAAGGGACTTTTTCCTGGTGCCCTGGCCAACAATCCCCTCATGTAAAATTGGTCATTCACTTTGTGGCTGTTTGTAGGACATTGTTGTGTGCATGTTGGCTGCTGCTGCATTCGTCTACAAAATACTCGGAGATTGCACTTTACAGTATATCCTCTGAAGCGCTTTGGTGTGTTCTCCCAATGTAAAGATACTATATCAAATGTGAGGATTACTATTATTATTATTATTATTACTGCATTTGAATACTTGACCCTTTTTACAGACCAGGCAGAATACATAACGGCTTCCTGCGTATACAAACTGATAATTGCAATGCATTATTCACAACAAGGGCAAGAGCATGGAATTATCTAATTCATAATTAATTGTATTCTACATAGATTGCAATAGTTTAAAGGACAGAAAAAATATTGCAGCATTCTAAATACAATATAATTTGCATTTGCCCACAAAACCCACAGTCACGCCACTTCACTGTAGAACCTGTGAAGAGCTTTGAGACACCGTCATGTCGTGAAAGCACTACACCAAATGGAAGGATTATTATTATTATAATTCTTTAAGAGTTAAAGTCGATATGTTACTTCAGTACAGCAAGTAAAGCAGTCCTGTGTAAAATCAGTCTTAGATTTAATCAAATTACTGACAGCAAGAACACGTTTTCAATCATTCTATTAAAAGGATCAAGCAGAAAAGTGGGACAACATTAGAAGTCTTATCAGGGGAGTGTAGATATCATGGGCCAAGTGACAAGTTTCTGTACTATAACATTCTGTGAATCTATGAATCTAAGCTACTTTTTCTTATTTGCTATAGAAAACAAATGTCATTGTGTATTGGCAAAGTGAACAAACCTAATCAACATGAGTGAATGCCTTTTTCCATTCACACCCATAACAATATTTTATTCTCACATGACTCAATCAAAAAAAGGATAATGATCTGGAAATAAATAGTAAAGTTGCATGTTATATAGGCAAACGCTTCTAACTAGTTAATATGTATGTACCTGTCAACATGGACCATTCTCATTGTGTTTGTAAATGAATGGCATCAATATTAGCTACAGGCTACAAAACTCTTTACACCAGCAAAAAAGCCTAATTTGTCATTTGGCTCAGATTTTATGCACCTCTGAACTATACACCCAATTTTCAATGCATGTGCGTCATGCAATCATGGATTACTACGTTAATCACGCCATATGTAACACATTTAAGTGCTTTGAGACATCCTCCCGACGTGAAAGGCACTGTATAAATGCAAATTGTATTGTACTGTATTTAGGCTCATTTGTAATATAAAGATATAAACAAGAGGTGAATTTGTATGTCCATATTATACAAGGCCAAAGACAACTGGTCAGAAGAGGTTAGTTTTAAATAGTTTCAAATTCCAAATGTGCATATTATTGCTTTTGTCTAATATGATGAAACTGGCCTGTGAAATCAATCATTCTTGTCACTTACAGTTAAATCTTTACAGTTAAATCTTTAAAGAATGAGGGAGAAATTCCAGCCAAACATTGGTAAAGTTATTAATAGAATTTGTAGAGTAAAACACTGCATCGTTGTTAGTGGGCCATTACTATAGGTAAATTGATTGCCACTATCATCTAAAAAATACTGTCACTGCAGTTACAAATATTTACAACCAATGTACAGCATGGAAACAGACCAATGGTTTATACTCCACATGAGTCTGCACCTATTCCCTCCTCTCTCCCATAATTTTCTTTTCCCCTCTCCCTCATGTGAAGGTCCAGTTTCCCTCTTGAATTCATCTATTCTATCTGATTTAATGATAGGTTCAGGCAGCGAGTTCTACAAACCCACTACCGTCTATGTAAAGTAGTTCCTCCTAAATTCTCTTTTTGATCCACTAGTCCAGTGTTGTCAAACTCAGATTTGTAATGTTTGGCTCAGGAACAATAATGTGAGCCACACCAGTTAAACAAGTAATATGAGTGAGTATCCAATTACGTACAATCTGAATCAAAGACAATAGCAAAAGCTTAGTCATAGTGGAATCACAACAACAAAGACAATGCATATATGTGAAAACATATTTGGAAACACGGGGTGTTTTCGCATTTCTGCAATCAAATCCAACTTGCACCAATTGAGCAATAATTTCTTAATTTTCAAATGTAACTTTGCCATCAAGCCAATGATGCTTGTACGGTTGCACATGCAAGTTGCTAGTATTTAACTGATATGCATTTATTTACATATGAAGAGAGTAAAGAAATCATGAGGTGCAGGTCATATTCATTTAAGTACATGGAAAACAGAATATGAGAATTGCATGTTTAATATGCAAATCTACACCAATATATTGTCACTCAAAAAACATACATCAATCAAGTATACTCGATTTATTCAGTTATTTAGACAAGCATTATCTTAGATTTCTATTTCAACTGAATGTGCAAAAAGCCTGACTAGATAAAAGTTTAACCGCATACATATAACTCGGTTAAATAGACATGCATATGTCTCTGTAAGTAAATTGTCAGAGGGAATTAGCTGCTGAAGCTGAGATGGCTGCGAGCCACACTGAGACCTTTTCTGAGCTACATGTGGCTTGTGACTGTATGGTTCGACAAGATTGCCTTAGTCGCTATCTTATATTTATGACCCATGGTTGTGGACTCCCCAACCAATGGGAATAACAACAACAACAAATTACATTTAGTATAGCGCTTTTTGCGTCAGGAGAACATCTCAAGGTAAAACAGCCTATTTATGTTAACCTCATCAAACCGTTTTATAATTTTCAATGCTTCTATTCGATCTCCCTCTTAAACGTCTCTTCTCTAGTGAAAATGGCCTAACCTATCCACTCTATCCTGATAGCAGTAATCTACTAAGCGTGGTATCATTCTCATAAATCTATGCTGTACTCTTTCCATCGCTGCTATATTTACCAATATATTATCTCATCTAAACATCTCTTTGAGATGCTTAGATGACATCATATATTATTGTTAATAATATATTGACATAATAATATAATATAATGCTTAGATGACATAATATATTAATGTTAATAATATATTAACATAATCATATAATATAATTCAGTGCTTAGAACACTTGCTTTGCAAGCGAGAGATCTGGATTGGATTACTGGCAGGGCGAAATTTTGGGCAAGTTTCCTTAATCTTCACGCCTGATAATAATCCCTCAAGAAAAAAAACAATAATAAATTGGTCACTTCAATCCACAACTGTTTGTGGGACACTGCTGTGGCAATTGGCTGCCGAGTTTTGCCCACAAATATACAGTCAATTCACTTTACAATATATTTTCTATGAAGATCTTTGAGATGTCTAGAAGACATGAAAAGTGCTATATCAAATGCAAGGATTATTATTATTATTAATTATGATATATATTAAATATCTTATTACATATATATTATACATCATATATTATATTATCTAATAATACATAATATATATCTTGTTATTGCATCTTATTATGACCTAATAAGATGCATTAACAAGTGCAAGGATTATTATTATTAAACAGTAATAGAGGTCTTCAAAGACTTATCAGAGGTCTTTAAAATGATGAAAGGTTTTGATACGGTAGACATAGAGAAGATGTTTTCACTTGTGGGGGACACCAAAACCTGGGGCCATAAATATAAAATAGTCACCAATAAATTAAACAGGGAAGTCAGAAGAAACTTGTTTATCCAGAGAGTGGTGTGAATGTGGAACTTGCTACCACAAGGAGTAGTTGAGGCGAATAGCATAGATGCATTTAAAGGGGAAACTAGATAAATACATGAGGGAGAAAAATAGAAGGTTATACTGATAGGCTTAGTTGAGGAAGGGCAGGAGGAGGCTCATGTGGAGCATAAACACCGGCATGGACCAGTTGGGCCGAATGGCCTGTTTCTGTGCTGTATATTCTTTGTAATTCTATTTAAGTACAATTGATAAAATAGAGAAATAGGGAAAGGGAATACATGGGAAACCAAAGTTGAAGGAATGATCCCTGTCTTAGATAAGCCTTCTCTTGTATCTGTTGAGGAGTCTAAGAGTAAAAAGACCTGAACTATTTTTTTATTTGGATTTGGATAGCACTTTTTAAAGAGCTGGCACAGACACGATGGGCCGAATGGCCTCCTTCTGTGCTGTATATTTCTATGATCCTATGATTAGAGATGCTAGAATTGATATTCTGGAAGGTAAGGAGAGTACTTGTCTCATGGAATTGAAGTACTTAGTAAAATTAAATCAGTGCCTTATGAGGCAGTACTGAAGCACTGCAATTCGCACGCCATGAGCAAGTATGGCTGCCAGACTCATGATCACTAGAGTCAGAGGTGATGACTCTGGTTCTCACCATCATTCAGACACCAGAAGTCAATGACTATAGATTCCTTTCACTGCATTTTACATTCATTTAGTTATTATCATCCAGAAGCAGATTTCAAGTGATCACAAAGAAGGGCATTTTATCAGAAATGTGGATAGTCATTACACATGCACAGGTTGACTTAAGCAAAACTATAATAGTAATATTCTTTTATCAAAACTCAATCCTAACTACAGGGTATTCTAGTCTTTACAAAAAAGATTCAGTTCCTTGGGTAATCATGTATCTCGATGTAGCAAGCGTTTGGTATTTCACAACATGTTTTTTACTCTACTGCTGCTGGATTATTACAAGGTCACAGATGATAAATCTTGCAGTACTTTTAAGGTCAATTACATATACATGTACCTGTGGTTGATATTCTACTGAAGCAAATTTATTCAAGAAAAATGAGGTGCTAAATATATCTTTAATATCCTAACCACCTGCACTTTACATGATTGTAATCATGATCAACTGGGGAAAAAACTGAACTTAGCAGCAGGAATATGTTTTTTAAGCTATAAATCCAATAAAATGCTATGTAATATAAATCTTATTACTGAACCTTTCAGTGCTGATTGGTGAAAGATCTCTGGAACAAACCAAATCAACAACTGACAATATACAGCCAGTCCTGAGATAAGGCACTTTTAACTAGCGGAAAAGCCACTCACTGAACTATTAATTATTTTTTAGTTTAACACCTGGTTGAGAATCACTAGTTTACAGAGAGCTACAAGATCCACAGCTGTAAGGCAGCCACATGGACACTGCAAAGAAATGACAGTGAGGACAGTGTGCAAGAGATAGCAATTGAAGAAACCCATTGAAGCACTGATCTCAACTTGAGCTGCTTTCTTCCCACCACTCAGGTCCATTAATCACGGTTATGCAGTTCACATTTTAAAGACATTTTACTGCCAGTTATTCCAAGAACTACAGAAAAACATTTTCAAAATTAAACCTGAGTTCAACACTTCTGCACACTTTTATACACTAAGAAAATAAGAGTCAAGGTAAATGCAGGTGGAATTTTTCCCTCCAGTGTCTGAATTCAGAGCTGTAATTTTCTGGTTAAATGATTAACATTAACCTTCCGTATTAATTTATTATATATGTTTCTGATGCAAATTAGCTTAGAAAATACTTTCCTATATTTTTGACTATTACCGGGTCAGAGGTTATAATGTATCTGGTTTCAGAGATGACAAGTATCACCTGCTGAAAACAAATAACCTTTAAACCCAATTCATGAAAAGTGACTGAAAAACTTCAATAGCCAGTAAACAATAGCTGTCATCTGAAGTTAGGGAAAACACCTGCCACTACTGTCATTGTGCACCTTTCCGTCTTTGGGCCTCAATGACAACATTAACCCTTTAAGGACAAACTCTGTTTTTTCCTGTCCTGGCCAAAAATTGGTCATTCACTTCATGGCTATTTGTGGGACATTACTTTGTGTAAATTACCTGTCGCATTTGCTTACAAAATACACATCACTAAGACCACTGTCCACTTCACAGGTCTTACAGTGAGATTGAGATGTTTTGATGGCATGATAAGGTAGCACATCAAATGTAAAGATTATTATTATAATATTTAATTGAACATGTTCAATTTGATTTGAATTCTGTCCATGCATAAATACCGAGGTTGCACTGACTGATTCGGCTGAATCTAAAGCATGTATTTTGATGGAAAAAATTATCTGGTTCAGCTAGTTAATACAGCCTATCCTGTTACTGACTAGTGTAAATGTAACCGTAAACCATTTTATGCCTGATCAGAAGATTTACCGTTTCCATACAAAAAAACACAAATAAAATCATAAATTATTTTGCTACATCCCAAGTTCAGAAAGGCTGAGAGAGGAAGCATTTTTCCATCAGCATAAATGTAGCATAGTAATATAGTCAATTCTACTTAAGTGACTTTTTTCTCTTAAGTGATTAGAAATGTAAAATCCCAAACCATTTTCTACTTACATCCATAGTATTCATTCATATGGCACAGATGCAATTTTGCTGGATAAGATAATTTACCTTGACACCACTCAAAACTGTTATTCAGCATTCTCGCATTGCGCTAGTTGTTCAGGTGTGGGAAGTGGGACTAATTTCTGCCCCACTCAAGTCTCCAGAAATGCCTCAGTCAATACTCCACAACAAGCAGATTTATTAAATTGCCTGAGTGATTGTCTGAATTTCTAGATTGGTGACTCATTGGCTCCATAAATGTAACCAGCTTTTTAAAACTCGCCTTTTGGAAATTGATTGAACCATTGCATTTTACTTGTGGGTTAGCAATGCAGACACAGTAGGCATGTGTTTGTTTTCTTGCGATAATCGCTAGGAAGGGGATGGGGGGAATAATGACCTTTTGGGTTCAAAGAGATAGATCTTTAAGGTGGGTTTAAATAGTAGGAAGGGAGGATTCGCAATGGAGTTCCAGAGAGCTGGGCCAGAATTAGGCTAGGGTTGAAAGCTCACCTAACAACAACAACAACAAGATTCCATTTATAGAGCGCCTTTCACGTCGGGAGGACGTCCCAAGGTGCTGGTATGGGGCACATACAAGAAATGTACCCTCAGCAGCAAGAATAAGGGGGACTGATCTAGTCAATATATAGTACAAGGTCACAAGATTGGTTCAGATGTCCTATGGCCCATACAATCTCATCCTTCCAGAACACCTATCCTACCGTCTCCCGATCATAGTTTCAAGCTGCTTTTTAAATTAATCCAGTGTCCTGACCTCAACCACCCTTCCTGGCAACATATTCCATGAGTTTGTTTTACATTGTCTACAGCATAAGCTTGATACACCAAATAGCCTTATCTTGCTTTTTCGCTTGAATTCACACACAGAATAACAGGAAACGTTCTCCTATATCTGACACAGCATTCAGAATACATAAAAGGATTGGTTATTCATCACATAATTAATTATATAATTACATGCCCACAATTGCCTCATATTGGAGTCCTGTAGCTCAGTGTTTAGAGCACTCGCTTTGCAAGTGAGAGACCTGAATTCAATTCCAAGCAGGGCGAAACCTTGGGCAAGTTTCCTTACTCCACACGCCTAATAATAATCCCTCCAAAACCAAAAACAATAATAAATTGGTCATTTTCAATCTACAACTGTTTGTGGGACATTGCTGTGCGCAATTGGCTGCCGCGTTCGCCATACAGTCAATTCACTTTACAGTGTGTTCTGGTAAGCGCTTTGGGACGTCCTCCTGACGTGAAAAGCGCTATATCAAATGCAAGGATTATTATTATTATTATTATATACATGCATTTACAAATGGTTTACACATTGTGTATAACACTGCTATAAGTAACACGTGGTTTACAGATGGTGCACAGTAAAACCCAATACAACACTTTCCATTTGTTAGTGACTGGGATTTTATATGCCTAAATGCATCTTGGCATTTAACAAACTGTTTCATGAGATGTTTCAGCAAAATGTTGGAAACCTTTAGTTTCTGCTGTATATCTTCACTCATAAATATTTTCTGCTCCTTGCCATCTATGAGTGATGAGTGAAAAACAATTCACTTGTATAAGTCAAATGGCTCACTTCCACCAGTGAAGCCTGCTGAATTCAATTACAACTGAGGTGTCTTATTTTACACCAATAGCAACATAAGCCTTCCAGTGGATGGTAACAACAGTGAGAATGAAACATATTTATTTCACTCAATACATATTAATCCACCTGTTTAGCCTCTGTATCTACATCTTCCCTATCATTTGATTTATAACTATATTCAACATAGTTTCCACTATTTTTTTTCTCCAGTGACAGAACCAAAGACATGTGAGGCAACATGACCAGATTAAACCTGTCAGCTCATCAGCCACAAAACTGCAGTCAATTCACTTCACAGTACATTCTGTGAAGCGCTTTGAGACATCTAGAAGACGTGATAAGGCGCTATATCAAATGCAAGGATTATAATTATTATTATTATTCTTGGGCGGTTGGATGCTTGTCCAACGTTTCCTCGTCTGATGTGCAAAAATAGGTGAAAGCTTATCTCCTCTGCAACATACGACACAAAGAGTTAAATAGTATCAGTGATAATTATGACATTGCACAACACAATTTCTACCCTTTTGATATATTATTTTCCTCCAGGATACTATTTGTTCAGGGTCCAACTACAAAATCAACAAGTGCTTATTGAATGCTCTGATATTCAGTACCAGAGTCACTGTACAAATTTTGTTTCTTTGCTATGTGGTACAACCACTCATCTATCTTTATGTTGCTTACGGAGGGCTGGTATGCCTGACTTTCATCATAGTCCTCAATGAGGAGTTAGTAACCAGCAGGTGGTATATATCGTGGGATAAGAAAGGAAATGTCAGTGCAGGATTGAACATTCTTCTCTCACACGCCAAAGATGAGAACTGCTAAAATTCATCACAGACATAAGTGTCAGAGACATGCAACTATATTATCTTTTAACACTTGTAACAACAGTGACATGGTTGGAGGAGGACTGAAGGGCGATTAAACTCTGATAGCTTTTGAATTTATGGGCTTAAGTAAAACTAATCTTTGCTACCAGAAAAATTATTTAGAAATGAAAAAAAATCTAAAAGCTTTAAAGTACTGAACATTGCTGGAATATTGTGCACAGCTTAGTGGGCATCATTGTGAAATAGAGTTCATCTGCAATCACCGTGTGTTGTTTCAGATGTAATAATAATAATAATCCTTGCATTTGATATGGCGTCTTACACGTTGGGAGGATGATTCAAAATGATTCATAGGTTTTATTACAACGCATAGTGACTCTGTATTTGTAGGTGAACGCAACAGCCAATTTGTGCAGAACAGTGTCCCACAAACAGCCATGACCAATTCCTATCTGAAGGGTTGTTGGCCAAGGCACCGGAAAAAACACTATCTTCCATTTCAAATAGGGCCATGGGGTTTTTAACGTCCACCTGACAGCATCTCCAACAAGCCAAGGTAGACTATGTGAGTTCCAAGTCCCAGCGCAGGGGTTTGAAATCACAAACTTCTCACTCAGAGGCGAGAGTGCTACCAACTGAGCCAGGCTGCCACCTAAATATGCTGGTGGAGGAGCTGCTGATAGTAAATGTGAGGAGCTAACTCCTAGCACTGGATATTGAATACAGCATTCAATAAGTACTTGTTCAATATCTAAAATGACATAGCTTTTTTATTCCAGTGGATCAAGTGGAGTCTTGTTAACTTTCAGAAAATTGTAAGCAATTGGATCTAAAATGCAAGTTGAGCTATTAGCCATACGCTAACCATATTCAAATGCATATAAATGCTCCAAACTATGTCATTAAGCAATGAACAGGTTAACAGGTTATTCCTTTTTTGGTGTTTAATTACACACCTAAGGACACAAGTTGGTTAGTTCACAAAGTTGGAAGGAGCAAGACCCCGGAGGGCTTTAAAAGTGAGGACAAGGATCTTAAACTCGAATAACTGAGATAGTTGTGTCAGGTTAAAAATCTTACGGGAGATCTCAGTGCGATTTTTCTCGAGCAGCACGCTGAAATATTTTACAAGTGTAACTGAAATTAGTTTCACTAAAACCACAACGTTGCACAATATCATTTTCGAAAGGTTGCCCTTTCTACAGAAACGGAGCGTTTTAAGGTTGGCGGAAAAAAAGCCTAAAAGAAGGGCTCAATGAACAGTCATTCCACTAATTCCTCCAATTTTGCTTCCACCTGCTGTTCACAAGCTGTGACAGTGAAAGGCTGTTGCATATGCTTCTGTCAATAGTTACTATGGTTACTGGACCCCTATTTACTCCAAAGTCATTGGAGATGAGCCAAAGTTCAAAGTTCGGTGTCCTAGCCTCTTTTTGCTACACTTGCTCTTCACTTCCTAAAGTATTTTGACATTTCTCTCTTCATACTGCTAACCCAAACACAACACGTGGAAAATAAAAAAATCCTAACCCATGTATGTAGAATTGGCTGCCTTAAACATAACAGACTCTCTTCAAGAAATTTCATTTGTGCTTTATATGTGGTCTGATTTTTGAAGAGTCCGACCAAAATTAACGCATGACTCGATGGATTCTAAGCGCCAATAAATGTCAAAATTGGAACCCAAATTTGACTGAATTTCCTTCTGAACAGACTCAGCATACATTACATACAAGACAACAACAACAACAAAATTACATTTGTATAGCGCCTTTCACGTCGGGAGGAGGTCCCAAGGCGCTGGACAGAGTACAGCATTTCAGCTGGGGTCGGGGGGGGGAAGGGAGGGGAAGGGGGGTGGCTGATGGCATGGTCGAAGAGGAGGGTCTTCAGGCGGGACTTGCAGGAGGCTAAGGAGTGGGCGAGGTGGAGTGACTGGGGAATGGAATTCCAAAGGTTGGGGCAGAGTGGCTGAGGACTCTCCCACCAATGGTGTGGTGGGTGGATCTGGGGACGTGGAGAGGCCAGAGCCGGATGAGGGGAGGGAATGGACAGGTTGGTAGGGGGTTAGGAGGTCGCAGAGGTAGGGTGGGGCGAGGCCATGGAGGGCTTTGTATGTGAGGACCAGGATCTTGAACTGGATCCTCTGAAGGATAGGGAGCCAATGGAGTCGGACGAAAGTGGGGGAGAGTGAGGGAGATGGAGTCACGGAGTTTGGTGCGGGAGAGGACACGGACTGCAGAGTTCTGGATTATCTAGACATACTCTGAGTTCACAGTGTATGTTTCTGTATTTGACACAGTAAATGCTCCCAAGTCTTTTCTTCAAAAGGCTACACAAAAACATAGAAATCTACATAGCAGAAGGAGGCCATTCGGTCCACCAAGTCTGCACTAGCTCACAGAGTAAAGAGATCAATTGAATTCCACCACCCCACCTTATCCCCAAACCCCTTCAAGACCCCCTCATATGCTAGAACTCAGATGTTAAAGTAAAACCTCTGGGCTGGCACAATGTTTAGCTACGTTTCACTGCAGGAAAAAAAACTGAGAAGAGATATGATTCAGACCTTTGAATTGTTAAGAGGCACAGATGATGTTAATGAAGGCAGACAATTTGGCTCAAACATTGAGATTAAAACTAGAGGAAATAGGTTTGAAAAGAACAAGACTCAATAGCAGAAGAAATGTTATTTTGCATAGGACAGTGGATATGTAGAACATATGACTAACAAAACAATGTTTTGCCAACTAACTCACTGATAAAAAGAATGGCATCCACTTGAGAACAGTATGGGAGGATATGGATTGGGAGCAGACAGAGGTCTAAAAGTTCTTTATGGAAGAGTAATTCTGTAGGACAACATATGTAGCAAATGTAGCATTTGTTTCAAATGCAGCTGAAAGTGAGCCCAATGTAAATCCAATGGCCTTTTGTAGATTTAATGATTGCAAACAATTCTCTTGTCAGTTCTTTTAGTCAATATGAAACTGCACGAGCAGTTAGAAGTCAGTGCATAGGTGTGAATATAATACATATACCCATAACTTTGCCTGTCTTTATAGCAACAGAAATAAGCATGGGTAAGTGTAGACTACTGCAAAAGCAAGTCATGCTGGAAAAATATTATAGGGGAAAGGGGTCACGAATGTGCTCTTTCTCTCTTTATATTTCTTTGTATTAAATATAGCATTTAAATCACAAGACTTTATTAAAGCTGGAGGCCCAGCCTTTTGTTTCCACCAAAGTCTTCTCATCTTTATTATAGATCTTGAGATATTCCTGCTTATTAACAACACTGGGTTCTAATAATAAATAATAATTCTTTGGCCTTTGAGACACTACAAACGCTTCACGAGATTTTACTGTATAGTTTAGCGACAATGTATTTTCAGGTGATTCCCACTAAACTAAGTAACACTGAGTCATGGGAACTCCATTGGAGAGCAACCGACTCTCAAAGTGGAATGCCTGTGAGCCATTGTGGAGATCAGAAAGCATTTGAGTGATGAAAGTGATGCTAACAGTGCTTCCTGTGAAAGCACATGTGCCACAATATGCAGGAAGTCAAGTCAGTGGCACCCTCACAACCCAGAATGTTGATCATTTTATTGCACTTCTTTTATAACACCCCTGAGGGAGCGGACGCAGAGGACCACAATATTTCAAGGTTGCCTGTACTAAGTTCCAGATGGATTAATGCTTCCTTAGTTTTGACTTGTGCAGATCCACCTCAATTGTCACTGACTGTTAAATGTAGAAAAACGTGAGTCCAAAAAGATAATTGTGGTCTGGCCAGGCGGGCCTTAGTAAAGAAAAGAATTAAAATAAATTTTAAAAATCTAAAATTAATCTAAAATCCTATTCTATATTTCTCATACTCCTCAATCAGTTCTTTGCCAAATCTCTCTTGAATTTGCTGATACAATCTGCCTTTGCCACCTCCCTAGGTAGTTCATTTCACAAATTCACCACTCTGTGTAAAGTAATTAAATTTACTGAATAAAAGCTGGTTAGGAGGAACTAATAGCTACTATATCATTTTATGGGTCTGTTAAAGATTCCATTGAGAAATTAACTTATTGTTTTATTTACCTCTCTTCGTCCTGTTTATAAAAAAAATTCCCTCTCCTTCAATTTACATACGACTTATTTTCTATCCAATACCATTTGAGATAACTGGGACACATAAAAATTACTTTTAAGTATTACCTTTTCTCACAATTTAACAACATAATATGAAAGAAAATACATTAACATGTCAATTTTGGTTACCGCAACATAGGAAGACCATCCAGGCAATAAAGGCAGTGTTGAGGATTGCAATGAGATTGATTCCCAGTATCAGAGGATTGAGCAGTGAGAAACAAGGGATGAGCAAAGAGGAACAAGGGATGAGGAAGAGGTACTCAGCTATGAGGAACAAGGGGTAAGTGTTTTAAAGAATGAGGAATGATCTCTGAGCAATGACCAGATATGTTTTTAAGACTCAAAAAAAATCACAAAGGAGAGTTTATAGTGGTATGCTTTATGGAATGGGTAAAGTAAACCTGGAAAATGCATTTAGGTACAGCAGGAAATCATTACACAGACTGTAATCAATTCTTAATACTGGATACCAAGAACTGGTTGATGTCAGGACATTGGACTGAGGTAGTGAGATAGACCGCAAAAAAGACTATTCCAAGGATATTCATGATTCATTTGCTCCAGCTAAGTATCCAAATCTAGAGGCCCCACTGATGGATAGAGTTTTCGAAATTACAGTATAGCATGTGATGCTGATGTCAGTTTCTGCACTGGAGTTGTCCATTTTCCTGCTTTTTCCCTTATCCTTCTATTTTGTTCTTCTGCAATTCTTTTTCGAATCATACATCTGGTTATTTCAAAGACGGAAACAAAAGGTTTCCAAAATTCAAAATGCATTGTTTTGCTTGCAGCAAATTGCTCTGATCACTTGAATTCATATTATCCTGACTATGTCAGTATATTTGCCCACATTGTACCATAAATAATGTTAATGAAAATGTTGAATATTATTTTGTTTTAAAATTCTATTGAAAATAAATGTGGAACAAACTGCCTTTGTCGGTGTTGGAATATCCACGTGTAATTTGGAATTTATCAACTGATAATTTAAATTGATAATAATTCCAAGGAAAATAGCTTGTTTATCTTCTTCCTTAAGAGCAGGCTGACCTCTGCTGGTCACTATTTTATGCACAATTGCCTGGTGCATTCAAGATCTTCAAATGTCAAAGAGCACAAATGTAAAAAAAGATTCCCTTACTTTTTTTAATAACAGTGCAGATCTAAAGGCTGATTAATTCCCCCTGCTCCAATCCGATCAGGAAATTACACCTTGCACATTCATTTGTTTCTTTGAAAACATAACCAGAGCAGCCGAGTGAGATTGCACATCTTTGTTTACACTGGGAGCTTGGGGGGGTGGGGGGGGAATCTAGGAGTTTTCCTTGAGGGAAACGTTGGCTGGGACACGCTGTCTGGCCCTTATTCTCTGCAATTAGCGCTGTGAGATCTTTATCAGGACAAACAGATGGTAGCTTGGCTTCTCATACAAAGAACAGTTCACTGAGGTGTTAGTATTACAATGAGTTTGTTCCCCCCTCCCACGGCTGGTCGAGAGAAAGATCATTACCAAATGACATGTGCAAAACAATTGTTCATTAAAAAATAACCATCACTTGGATACTTTAAAAACTGTTCCGTTTTTTTGGCACTAATGCACTGTTTTGGATTGGTTTAACGTGGAACAAATGTATGGAAGAGGACGCTCTTTGTGAAGAGGTTTGAACTTGATAATAGATAGACACAGTTGGGCAGAAACTGTTACTGATGAGCTAAACACAAAATTTAAACCAGTGTGCTAATGATCAGATATAATCTATGCACTTTTGCTAGCTAGTATAACTGATACCATTATTCGCCTACAAATATACACTTTACAGTGAATCCTGTGAAGCTCTTTGAGATGTCCTCAAATGTAAGGATTATTTATTATTTTCTTTTCTTTATGGGGATAAAGTGATTAAAGATATTAATCAAAATCTGCATGTATAAAGTGAATAATTTCAGTAACTAATTTGTGACAAGATTTTATTTACTCCATCATTTCTTATTTTGCAAGGCGGTTTTGTTATTTTATCATTTAAATACAAGACACCAAAGTTGAGGGTGTGAAGTTAGCTTCGCTGTGCTCACTTCCCCTCTCCATCAGTCTGACCTTTCATTTCTCAATGACTACGTAACACTTGGTTTCTCCCCAACTGTTTTGCTTTTGGTGAGTCATTCTCACTGCCTGTGCCTCAAACTTTTACCTTATCTCCTTCCTCTCAAAGTCTGTTCTGTTCAGTCACCCTAGCTCCACAAATTGGCAGCTATGCCTGTGCATCATTCGCTTTGTTCCCTCTAAAATGCTGAACAGAGCACGCAGCTACATATTCTACAATTGAGAGTTTTGAGTGTAAGCGTTACTGTGAATACTTTCAATATCACAATTTGTTCTTTTCAAACGGTGTCCAGCCCATCAATGGAATGAATGTTACAAAGTCTTGGTGGGCAAGTCGTCTACACTTTGTTCCACGCTCTGGAACTCTCTCCCTAAATCCTTCCACATTGCATATTCCCTGTAGCCTTCAAGATTCTAAAACCCTATCCTTTTGACAATGCCTCCAGTCATCTTTCTCCTACTCCCCCTATCTCCAACCCTGCTCAGGCTTGCACTGATCTCTGTGAAGCGTGTTGTGGTCTATTAGCTAAAAAGGTAAGCCACTTTCAGGGTTGAGGCTTGTGCTGTAGGAGTGTGCTAGACAGTAATCACAAAATGAACAAGCTGAAGGTGGGCCTAGTGCTCATTTAAGGCAATTCAAATAGAATGATGATAATAATAATAATCTTTGAAATTCATGCAACAACAACATGCATTTGAGACGTCTCGAAGACGTGGTAAGACACTATATCAAATGCAAGGATTATTATTATTATTATTATTATTATTATATAGCCCTTCATGTGAGTAGCACTTTGGAGATTTTAATATTTTGCCTTATATGTTACTGAAACATCGCAAAGCACTTCACAGATTTTTACTGTGACTGTGTATTTTGTAGGTCAACACAGCAACCAATTTGCACTGAGTAATTTGTGCCCCAACAACAACAATTTACGCTGTCTAATGCATTTGATGTAGGGAGAATGACTCAAAGAATTTTACAAAGCTGAGCTGCTAGGAAGATAGGGAGTTTTGGGGAGATGGCCAAAGGCGCAGGTTAGGTTTTTAGATGGGCTGTGATACCAAAGAGGGAAGGAGTAAGCTAGAGGGATTTCAGAGGAGTTGTTGTCTATTAGATTGGACAAAACTTTAAACTTTAAACATTTGCCTGCTGTAATAGACATTAAAGATCCCATGGAACTGCTCAAAAAATGAAGGGAGTTTCTCCTGGTGTCCTCTGAAAATGTTATGATGCACAAATTACTGGACACAAATTGGTTACTGTGTTCATCTACAAAATATACAGCGCTTTAGACACGTCTGATTGTGGAACACTGCTGTGTGCAATATTGGCTGCCACGATCACCTACAAAATTTGGTCACTACACTTCACAGTGAACCCTGTGAAGCACTTTGAGACGTTCTCCCAGTACGAAAGGCATGATATCAAATTCAAGGATTGTTTATTCATGTATTGATTAACTGTCTTTAAAGATTCAGAATCACCTGGTCTTAATATCAGACTATAAAGAAAAAGCAGGGACAGCCAATGCCTTAGTCAGGGTTAATGGAAAAGGCAGCTGAAAATCTTGCTGACTTGGAGGTAATGGGAGAAATCAGAGGAAAGGGATATAAGGAGGTAATATACATAAGCACCACAGTAATTATCCAGCTCAAAGGGACAGATGGCGCTTCGGGTGCTTTCGAATCAACAGACAAGGCAACATTTGACGTATATTATGAACTGCACAAGGATTTGGAATCACGGTCCACAATTAATACAGTTCTACCTGCAGTGGTGAATGATATCACAGCAACGCATTTCTACGTTAACATCTCTGTCCAGTATCACTCAGTATCTACTTAATATCACTCAGCCCACCATGTGTATAAGCTTTATCGGCAAATCACAGTTGTTTTGGCAGAAGAGAGCACAGACACATACATTTGCTTTGTTAAAACCCAACAGCAACATAAGCAAACACAACAATAGTTCCATAATATTGCTGGATCATTGCCAGGGGCCACAAGTAGCATTAACTGCACATATGGTAGGCTATTTGCATTCTCCCTAAATTAGGTCAATTTGCACAACTGATAAGTTATCATTCAATGAGCACGTAAAAATTTTGTGATTTCAGGGACATCATGTTGGCAAAGTAAGTAAGTAAGATATTCTCGTCCTTGTCCTAATTCTCTCCCTTCAGAAGTGCTTCTCCGCAAAAAGTCTCTAGTTAAAACAATGGTCAAGACGCTGTAGACGAGGATCTAGCTGTGCACAAAATGGATGCTGTATTTGCCAACAGTCACTTGTTAATTAATACTATAAAAGTGTTTTAAGACATTGCAACATTATAAAAATGTTATAAAAAGCTCCATAAAAATGCAAGCTCTTTCTTAGTAACCTCAGACTTTGGATTTGACTGAAGGCAAACTGTACAAATTGTTACTTCTGATTCATAAGTTTTTCAGACCATCATGAGCAACTCAGCCTTTAGTTTTTCTCTGATTCTCAATTCTAAAACAGAAGGGAGTTTCTCCCAGTGTTGTATCCAACATTCTCCCAAATAAAATTGGTCATTTACTTCACGGCTGTTTGTGGGTCATTCCTGGGTGCGAATTGGCTGTTGCATTTGCCCACAAAATGCATCCAGTCAGTGCATTAATAATAATAATAATAATAATCGTGGTATTTGATATAGCGCCTTATCACGTCTTTGCGACGTTTCAAACCAATCACGGAATACACTGCTAAGTGATTTGCCTGTATATTCCGTGGGCAGCCAACTACACACAGCCAGCAGTGTCCCACAAACAGTTGTGACTGAGTGACAACTTTTTTTTTGAAGGGATTAATACTCCTGGAAAAGCGATTCTCCGATCGATCTACCACCAGTTCCCACTCACCACTAGGCAAACAGAGGGTGTGGAGCAAGGAAATTCGTCCAACACCTCGCTTCGCCCAGGAATCAAACCCAGTTTTCTCGCCTTATGAGGCAAAAGGACTTTTACACTATGTCTTGTGAACTTTGAAGCACAAAACCCTCGTCCTTCATCACTTCCTGGCTGGACTATTCCAATGGGCCCCTCGCTGGTCTCTCCAACTCCATCATACACAAAATTCAACTAATTCAAAGCTCTGCTGCCTGGATACTCACTCGCACAAAACTCCACACCCGCATCACACCAGTCCTTGCCTGGCTCCACTGACTCCCAATTACCAAACAGATCGATTACAAGGTCTTCTCACGGGTTTTCAAATCTCTTCATGCCCTGGCACCTCCCTATCTATTAATCTGCTTCCCCCCCACCCCATTCCATTCCACCATCTGTGGCTGTGCCTTCAGCCACTACCCCCTAAAATTCTGGAACTCTCTCTCTCTCAATCCATCCGCCTTGCCGCCTCCCTCCCCACTTTCAAATCCTGCCTAAAGACCTTCCTTTTTGATCGTGCCCTCCCTCTCCCGCTAGCTCAGTGTCAGACTCAGCAGTTGTGAAGCACTTCAGGACACTACCCCACATGAAGGCACTATATAAATGCAAGTTGTTGTTGTTGTTGCCTGTTGGTATATCCTCCGGACATAAAGGACATTATACAAATGTAAGTGTTATTATTATGGCCCCGAGTTCTGATGTTCTTCTGCATATATTAACTGCTTCATTACAAATATGTTTTTATTGGTCAGAACAAACATCATATCACTAACAAACTATGAGAAGGAGATCACGTCCTCCCTACTGACGCTGTAAGTGCCTGTCTCAAATACAATAATTATTGTTTCTTATTATCAGCAGCTTTGCACTTATCAATAAAGTCTAGACTTACATATTTTTTCGTACAGTTTCTATATTGTGGTTATGGGAGTGAGAACATGGAGGGGGGAAGAGGGTTTGTATGGAGAGTTATGAAAGCTGTGGTGTCAATGCTTCATCTTCTCATACCCCATTCCCTTGCTTGCTAACTCGGGCCTGCTGTGCATCCTGTGTTCTCTCTGCGTTCCTAGGCTCCCTCTAGCCTCCATTTGGCTTCTTCTTTGTCGTGAAATCCCACCCTAAAATCTTCCTCTTCGACTGGGTCTGTGGTCACCTCCGCACCCCCATGGCCCACTCCTCCTTTGCTCGATGACTGACCCGTCATTATGAAGCACGGAGACATTATCTTACGGAAAGGGTACTATATAAATGCAAGTTGTTGTTTATACAGCTTCAGTCCTCCAGAGACTATCTGCATCAAATGACGTCCTGTGCATGTGAGAAGGCGTGAGGTCATTGCATAACTATCTTGATGGTGTTAGGATGTTACAGTATTTATAAGAACCACATAAATTAGATCCAAATGAAGGATTTATTAACCAGCATGAGATAAACATCTGTGTAAAGAGAGATTCTCTCTTCTGTTTCAATGGCTTACATTATTGTTGGTGTTTTGCACAGTGCCTTTGTGTACTGATGCATGGTTAGAATAGGGGTGGGTGTGGGAGGCACTCAAAATTGTTAAAGATGCTCTGTGTATCAACAACCAGAATGTAAGCCCTCAAGTGTTGAAAACAAGGGAAGAAGAATTTTTTGTCGCTCATTGACTCGAATGATTCGAGACTGGAGACCTTCAGTTTAATCCAGAATATATTGTTCATTTAATGCAGGGATATAAAGAGTTCTAAAGGGTTGAGAAAGTGCAGTTGGTGTCAAGATTCACTATTAGTGTCCCAGAGTCGCTAACCGGGAATCCTGCTGGTAACCTAATTTCATGGCTGACTCAAGGGAACCGCAATCTGCTCTTAATGTGCAGAGGGGATCTCACAAATCAGAATAACACTTCACAAGATCACAAAATTAGTTTGGATGAAGAAACCCCTTCAGCTATCTGATTTCACCCCTTCAGAACACGCACCCTACCGTCCCCCCATCACATGCCAATTACTACAGGATATCTCTTTTAGCAATTCTCAGACACTGCCAGTGAATGTTGGTTTGACCCATCACTTTTTCAGTAGTCTATAATCTGGTTCCTGACCCAGGTATTGCAGTACTGCAGGAGCACTGCTGATGACAGACTAGCCAGCCTGGCTCATCTTGTAGGGCAGAATAATCACTGGAGCAGGGATCTTTCCCACTCATTCCTGTTATTCCTGCAAGCCCAAACTCTCATGAGTAGAGTAGTCCTAGCTGGAAAAGCAGCCGCACCCTTGCCAGAAAGTGCTCTCAATGCTAAGGTATGCGTTTTTAGCTTGTCAAGTTCCAGCAATACTCCAATCCAAACTCTGGGCCCACCCCCCCAAGCCTTGGCTCTTGTCAACCTGCTGCTAATACACTCTATTTGTGGGCGAAAGCAGAAGCCAATTTGCGCACTGCAATGTCCCACAAACAGCCATGGAGTGAGTTTTATTTAAGGAATTGATGGCCACAACACTGGGAGAAACTCCCTTCTTTTTTCAAAGAGTGCCATGGGATCTTTAACATCCACCTGAATAGGCAGACAAGGCCTCGGTTTAACATCTTATCTGAATGACGGTACTTGCAAAGGTGCAGCGTGACACCCCATGCTTCAGCCCAGAGTATGAGTTTAAAGTCCTGAAGTGAGGCTTGAACCCACTATATTCTTGCCAGAAATCAGGCTTGAAAGTGGAAAAAGAGCAAAACAAAAGTGGACAGTAAGGATTGGAAAAGAATGTAAGTGTTCTAAGTCTTCGTCCTTTCTGGTAACTGAAAGCGATTACAGTACTTTACTTACCCTTGCCAGATGAATCACTGCAATTGCTGAACTTGTCTTCCTTCTCAATATCCAATGGTTTCTCAGGATCCCACTGTTTTCTCATGCTGGTTATGGCATTTTTAACTGGGTTCACCACAACTGTCTGTTCCCCAGGCTTCATTGCTCCTGCAAAAGATCCAAATTATTTTATGAATGTATCAACTTTCATCCAATCTCTTTGTTACTGCAGCTACGTTGTTACACTCATTTATTAAATTTTTAAACATAACAAAATGGGATCGTAATTTCCAAATCTCAATTGTTCGGAAGTGCTAATGACAGCAAGTTTTTTTAAAAAAAACATGTCATCATCTTCAGCAACAGTATGAGCTCTAGGGTAAATAATAATCCTTGCATTTGATATAACATCATCAAAATGTCTAAACATGAAAGGAGCTATACCAAATGCAAGCGTTCTTGGAATTATAATCCACAAAATATGGATTGAATGCGTGAGAAAGAAGGGCAACCTGTCCAAAGTTATTTCCAGATCTAAAATACATTTGTTACATCCCCACGTAAGAAATCAATTCAACTTTGAATAAAATCTCCAAATGACATTAAACAATGCTGAGCTCACAATATTAATTTAATACTCGGCTATTTATTAGATGTTTACTGATTTTTTTTACAAATTCAGATTTTATGAGTCTGGTGCTCTTATATTGTACATCATATTTGCTGCTATTGTTAAATCATGCAAGATATAATACTTCAACAATGGTTTTAGGTATAATTCAGCCATCCTTAGAATGTTATTTCCCCATCTTCTCCTCAATGTGCTTGCCCTTCTGAGGTATTGTTCATCTGCTTACCCAAGTGCCCATCCTTCATGTATGAGCCTATGTGGTGTTTTAGCAAGCTATGTAATCAACACTGCCAAGCCTCATCGTCTCCTCATCTGATGTACACAGACGAACACTCACAGCAGGTGCTTTTGATAGAAATCAGGAGCAGGAACCCTGCTTCAAATAATGTTGAACAGATCACAAGAGACATATGGGTGAAGAAGGCACCTCAGCCCATTTGACCTTGTCCTTGCCATTACAAACAGTCCTTCATTCAGTGTCCAGAGACTTGAATCCCACTGACTCCTAGTTTGTAAGATCTTTTTGTCTTAAAAATCTTCAGTTTAATCTTCACTTGGAATCTGGTTCTTTTTGAGAACTGAAGAAAAACAGCTTCCAAAGAATTTTCCAGAATTATGCACAATCTTAAATGTTAAGACAAATTGGTTCTACAAGATAAGATTAGGTGAGGGTGAGAAGTGCTGTATAAAAGGGTGAGTGAAACTACCCTCTTCTGAAGTGTCTTATTTTATAAGTATATTGGTCCACAAGCAGGATTTTGTTTCTGTCCAAGTTGAAATCTAATGCTCCATTCAGCATTTTATTGTTAAGCAAACCACAATATCTGTTGCTAGAGTTCCCTTTAGTGGCAGAAAATATGTACTGCAGTGAATATCTCCTGAATTTGTTCAATCAGTTTTTAGAATTTCTATAGGATTACAATATCAGAGACTGAAACTCCATATCATAAAAACATTCATAGATTTGATAAAGCAGCTTTCATGTCAAAGGGACATGTTAAAGCATTCACAGGATTTACTGTAAAGAAGTGATTGTATTTTGTTAGTGAGTTCATATACTATTCAGCAATGAATACGCAGGTCCTGATTTTACTTCAAAAAATAATCCTTACATTTTATATAGTGCTTTTCACTTCAGTAAGACATCTCAAAACACATCATGTTGTATAATGCAGCAACTGTGTATTTTGCAGGCTGTGCAGCAGCCAATTCACACAGCAATGTCCTACAAATAGCCATGAAGTGAATGACCAGTTTTATTTGGAGGATACCATGAGAAACTCTCTTCTCTCTTTTGAATAAAGCCATGGGATCTTTAATGTCCACCTGAAAAGAACAGACAGGACCTCAGTTTAACATTTCATCCAAAGGATGGCACCTCCAACAAATGAAGCACCCCCTAGTATTGCATTGGAGTGTCAGCCTAGACAACATGACACATGAGCCCACAAACCGTAATATTCACAGGTGAGAGAGCTACCAATTGACATATTGAAAACCACTTAATCATGTAAATTATTTTTTATTGCACCAATCTGGAGGACAATACAGATTTACTCCAGAGGCACCAAGCTCAGTTGTACAGATAAACTAGTATTTTTTNGCTAAGGTATCAATTTGAATAAAAAGTTTGATTACTCATGAAACTTCAATGCTAAGTTGCTACTTTTTTAATGATTTGAGGAATGGGACCTTACCATTATTTCCAGTCTTGGGAGCAGAGTTTCAAACCTGCTTCACTGACTTCAGTGTCTGGTGAAGCAGGATTGAATCATTGCTCCTATGGTAGTAACCATCTAGGCTGACATTCCACGTACTGGGAGTGTATTGCATCGTTGGAAGTGCCGTTCTTTGAATAAGACGTTGAACCACTGTATTGTCTGTCTATTCAGGTGAATGTTAAAGATCCCGTAGAACTATTCAAAAGAGAACGGAGTTTCTCCCTGGTGTCCTGTCCAACAATCAACACCCACAAAATATACAATCAATTCACTTTACAATATATTCTGCAAAGCGCTTTGACACATCTCAATGAGATGATAAAGCGCTATATCAAATGCAAGGATTATTATATGCAAATTGCCTGCCGCATTGGCTGACAAAATACAGTCACTACACTTTACAGTAAATTCTGTGAAACACTTTGAGACATCCTCCCAACATGAAAGGCTCTATACCAAATGAAAAGATTATGAATTATTTTATCTTTGCAGCTGTTATGATGAAATGCAGGTGTACATTTTGAAAATATCCATAACATCCGAACTGAAAAGGGTTAACAGCCCTAAATCTGTTTTTTCAGTTGGGAAGTGGTTTGCTTTGATTTCCATGACTGAACAGCTTTTATTTTCCTAAAACATGCAACAAAAATTCACCAAGGTAATTACACACAGTCACGTGAAGCTACTGTAGTGGCTACACAAATTACATGTAAAAAGTGTACTGGGTCACACAGGTGCCATCATCTCATGACATTGAAATGTATTATCTTCAAATAAGATCCTACCTATAAAAAGCGCAGAGTGAAAAATGCAATGTTTTTATGAAACAGTTATCTCGTTGAATCTGTTAAGAAGCATCAGAATTCCAGTGGATCATTTCTAGCTAATTTGGGGTATAAATATTCCCCCCAACTTTTTGCATGATTGTTGAGCGTGAAGCCAAAGATGGCAGTTAGCTTTGTTAACATATCGGCTGCTGCCACTGTTGGCCCACCATTCATCACCTGTGCGAAATATGGTAGTTGTTAAAATAAACACGGTGAATCAGACTGCCATCTATTGCCAGGTACCTTCACCTTTCTGACACTCTCTCACCTCTGCTACAATTGATCACTTCTCCAATGAATCCCATGTCCATTCTCTCCTGGGTCATTAAACTACTTTGTTTATATTTGGGCAGCTTTGCAAACTGGGCAATATTAAGGTAAAGTGTCCTGCATCACTGAAAAAATCATTGCTTCTCCCACCCTGCCACCACTCCCCTCCCTGCTGGGAATGGGGGAGATCGATTGGGTGGAGAAGCAGCCAGTTTTTAGCAGTGATAAACCTTTGAAAGTGACCACTAACATTGGTACAATGTTAAAAGGATCTTTGTCTAAATTTGAACCCAAAATTAGATTGGGAAAGTCCATCTGCTGAAGACTCAAATACTTTTAGGTACAATTGTATTTCTGAAGAAATAAACTGAAAGTTAAGATGTACAAGAATGAACAGAAGATACTTTGACTGCTGCTTGACTTAGGAGAAAGGCCATAAGACACATGCTTTAGATGTTCTGCTACCGTCCAAGACAAGCATTTCTTGAAGTCTAGCAATTTACAGATCAAGCCAGATTTGATTTATTTAAATAGAGGCACTTTTCCGCATGTAATTACATTTGCCCAACTATTGAACATGTCAATAGTTCAAACCGCCCATGTGGCAAACATCAATTTATTATAATTTCTGTTTCAAGTCCATTCTTGAGGCCCTTTACCAATCTAACAAACATCAAAACAAAGTTTTGCTTTTTAAGAGTTACGTAGCAGTATTACTTTGTCTTGGAAGACTGTGTCCTTTGTTAAAACGGCAAACAAACTCACGAGAAAAAAAACACGTAAAACTGACATTAGCTTTTAAAACCAAACACTATTCTGCTTTCCTCCTTTACACCTGAGTCACAAAATTATAAGATTGATCTTACCTTCAGAAAATTTAATTCATGTCAAAAATGGAACAAATTTTGTAAAACTTTAACTCCAACACAAAAGCCTCTGCGGGGTTAGAATGCAGAAACTAACTTGCTGACTAACTTTGTGCTCTGTTATTTACTAGCTGCACAAAGAAAATGCTGTCTATTCAAAACACATTTCAAAACTCTTTTCACAAAAACTGAGTGAACAAATGATTTCATGCCCTGAACCGTAGTCATCCGATGAGGTCCAGTGATCGCTCTGGGGCATGGAACCAAGTGACACAGGCTGTAATCTTTTACAGGGAGCTTTTTGTACCGTCTTTCCAAAACTTTTTTTTAAACTTTGACAGAGTTCTTCTCACTTGGAATACATTGTCTTCAGTCCCCATCACAGGGTTTAGTTCATTCACTTTTATTTCTCTGTAAATGTCGGATGACCTCAATTTATAAGCGCACATAAATGTACGAGATTGGGAAAGTCCATCTGTTGAATCCCAAAGTTTAAAGAACAATATTCAATATATTCCACTTCTTACACAAACACAGAGCCCTCAATCATTTATCTTCCTCCTCTGGTAAATGTAGTACAAATGGATTAACATCAGGCATATGAGCGAGCTATACTTGCCTAATCCTATCTTTCCCATTGTCTGTACTTGGTATCCACTAAGGGCTTCTCCTCTAGCCCCGCACTGTCACATGTGGCGTCCCTAAGGGCTCTGTCGTCTGTCCCCTCCTCTTTAATCTATACCTGTTCCCGCTCGGTGATGCCATCCACAGGCATGGGGTTAACTTCCACATGTATGCGGCTGACACCCAACTCTATCTGTCTACCTCCACTCTTGATTCCAGAAACGCTGCTATCCTGGCTAATTGTCTGTCAGACATAAAGTCTTGGACGAGAGCCAACTTCCTCCAGCTGAACATTGGCCCATTCCGCTAACGCCCACTTCCCCAACATTGCTCGACCCCGCCACTGAATCTTACTGCAGGCCGAGATCCTTATCCATGCTTTCGTCATATCCTGGCTGCCTGCTCGCTCGACTTCCCAACTCTTCCTGCCACAAGCTGCAGATTATTCAAAACTCTGCAGATCATATCTTCTCCTGCACCAGACACCACAAACTGATCACCCCATTCTCGCCTGGTTTCACGGGCTCCTCATTCCTCAGAGAATCAAGTTCAAAACCCTTGTTCTCACCTCGATCCCCAATTATCCTTCCTCCCCCACATCCGGTCCCTCACCAGCATCGTTTTCTTCCACCTCGTTCCACCGGGTCTGGCCTGCTCCCTGTCCCGAGTCCTCCACTCCACCCTCAGCGGCCATGCCTCAGCCATTACGCCCCGAGGCTCTGGAACTCCCTTCCTCTCTCCCTTCGCCTCGCCCTCTCTCTTCCTATTTTCAGAACTCAGCTGAAGACCTTTCTTTTCGACCGCACCTTTGGTCACCTTCCTGCCCCTCGCCCCTGCTCGGCCCCGGGATCCGTTACTATGAAGTGCTCTAAGACACCTTCCTGCGTGGAGGGTGTTATATAAATCCAGATTGTTGTTGTTGTTGTTGTTGTTGAAAGCCCTCCAGTCTTGCTCTCCCATACCTCTGAGAGCTCCAAAACCCCATATCAGCCTGTCCGTTCCCTCCGCTTGGCGGACACCGGCCTGCTTCAAGTCCGCCCGCACATCCTGCCGGCCATTGACAGTTGGGCATTCAGCATCTCTGCTTGCACACTCTGGAACTCTATCCCGAAATCCCTTCGCCTTACTAGCTCTTGTCTCCTTCAAGTCCGGTCTAAAGATCCTCCTCTTCAACCGCGCCTTTGGCCACCCTCCCACCCCTACCCCCCTGCCCTCCACTCCACCTGACTCCCAATTCCCAGCTCAGGTCCCAAACCCCTGATTGTCCAGCACCCTGTGACATCTTTCTGACGTGAAGGGCGCTATACAAGTATAATTTGTTGTTGTTGTTGAGACACTCTTTTATCTCCATCCTGAGATGAGGTTGTTAAGATCACTCATAGCTGGTGACTCGTATTCCCTGTCCTGTTACCCAGCTGCACAGCTTTGCAACTTTCATTTGAAACACACGGAAGAAAACATATCACAATGGTGTATTTCTTCGATGAGTTATGATAAAGAGACAATGGACCTTGCAGAATGCAGCGTTTGTCTGGTAGGAAAATGTTGTTCCAGTTCTAACCACAGTTTCTCTATATGCCTAAAATCCCAGCAGACAGAACACAATTATAAGTCTTTGACTAGTACTGGCCTAATGCCCCTGAATCCAATACAGATATTTGTTCTATAAATTTCTGTAAAAATTTAGCTCAGTGCAGCTGCCTCAGTTGGAGGAGATACACAAATACCCAATGTTTTCCAATGAATACTGGTAAACACAAGTAGAAACACTGATCGTATTCTTCTTACACCATTCACTCCTTTCTTTAATTTTGCCTGCATTTAAAATCTTAGTAAAGTTTGACAAGACACCACTGAGGTTGTTCAAGGAGCTGTAAAATTATATGTACTGGATGGGGTGGGGGTAAAACCATGCCTCTAAGGTCTAAATTGCAATATTAGCAAACGTCCATCAAGACTTGGGAATATCTGATCGCAAGATTTGTGACGAGATTCACCAACAGCCAAACACAAATCCCAAAGTGTAAGGCTGGCAAGCAAAATGGACAACAAACTGCCCACTGGCTTTTTCCCTCTGCATTTTGCCAGTGTTGCACCTGTGATCCGTTGAACCATGTGATTCTTGGCACAAATTATGGCGAATAATAATATTACTAATAATAAAAAGTGTGATTGATGTAGCTATCCCAAGTGATTGGGGTCAGACTTCAACACTGTGAAGTGCTCCGGGACACTACCCACCTGAAGGGAGCTATATAAATGCAAGTTGTTGTTATTGTTGATTACAATGGAACAAATAAGAAACGAGAGATTAGCAAATATATCGATCTATAACTTGAATGCGGACATAGCACACTCAACCTCACTAAGCCAGTCAGGAACCTGGGTATCTTGTTTGACCCTGAACTGTCCTTCCTCAGCCACATCCACGCCATGACCAGCACTGCCTACCACAACCTCCGCAACATTGCCAGACTCCACCACTGCCTCACCCCTCAGGCTGCTGAAACTCTCGCCCACGCATTCGTCACATCAAGGCTCGATTATGGTAACTCCATCCTTATTGGCCTTCCCAATTCTTCCCTTCACAAGCTGCAGATCATCCAAAACTCTGCAGCTCGTGTACTCTCATGCACCAGGCTCCCCATCACGCCCACCCTCGCCCAACTCCACTGGCTCCCCATCCCTCAGAGGATTGAGTTCAAGATCCTTGTCCTCACTTTCAAGACCATCCATGGCCTTGCCCCTTCCTACCTCTCTGACCTGCTGACTCCCTACCAATCTGCCCGCTCCCTCCGTTCAGTGGGCTCCGGTCTGCTCCATGTCTCCCGCCCGACCCACCCTACAACAACAACAACAACAACAAGATTCCATTTATAAAGCACCTTTCACGTCAGGAGGACGTCCCAAGGCGCTGCACAGTTGGGTCATGACCCGAGCAGGGGGGAAATGGTCAGGGTGAGGGGAGGGATGGGAGGGAGCGAGAAGGGGGAAGAGAGTCGAGAGGGGAGCTGAAGGCTTGGTCAAAGAGAAACCCTACCATCGGTGCCCGGGCTTTCAGCCTCTCTGCTCCCACACTCTGGAATTCCATCCCACGGTCCCTTCGCCTTGCTTGCTCCCTTGCCTCCTTCAAGACCCGTCTCAAGACTCTTGTCTTCGATCATGACTTTGGTCGCCCTCCCATCTCTGTGCCTTCCCTCACCCTGACACCCCCCCTCCCCCTGCTCAGACCCCAACACCTGACTGTTCAGCGCTTTGGGAGGTCCTCCCAACGTGAAAGGCGCTCTATAAATGTAATGTTGTTGTTGTTGATAGGTGGCAGTATAAAACAAACATAGTTCCTATAATCATTGGTCCGACTGGGACTCCTAATAAGGCTTATTGTTAATCTTAATAAGACTTAAGAAATGGTTTGACAAAATACCCGGTGAACAAAATATTAACCTCCTGCAAAAAATAGCTATTTCAGGAAGCTCAAACATACTAATAAAAGTAACATCTATTCATATGTAATGTGCAGTGTTCTTGGTCTGGCTGACCCATCAATAAAAAACACTGAGAAATCACCTCCACAGAGTGAGTTAAACTGTAATAACATAACACTAATAAATAATAATGATAATACAAATCCTATAATTTCATGTAGAGAGCACCGTCCCAAAGAGCTTCACAGGATATATTGTAAAGTTGCAGTGACTGTGTTTTGTGGCTGGACAAAATATGTGATATTTTAGACACACCACGGATACATTGATTGCTTTCTTTTAAAATCACATTGCCAAACCAATCATAAAGAAGTTCAAATGAAGATATACTTGGTCTGCAATGCTCATGATCCTATTTACCTGGATGTCACAGAATCATAGAATTATACAGCACAGAAGAAGGCCATTCTACTGGTCGTGTCTGTGCCAGCTCTTTGAAAAGAGCTATCCAAATCAATCCCACTCTCCCGCTCGCTCCCAATAGCCCTACAAACTTGTCCTCCCCAATTTATCTACTTCTCCCTTAAAAGTTGTTATCGAATTGGCTTCCACTGTGGCCAAAAACAGCAGTGGTCCCAATTTTGACCACTGGAGGACACGACTGCACACATCCCTCCAGTCAAAAAATACCTGTTCACCACCACCCTCTGCTTTCTGTCTCCCAACCAGTTCTCTATCTAAGCTTCCACTGTTGCTTTAATTCCGTGGGCTTCTATTTTGCTTACAAGTCTCTTATGTGGCACTTTATCAAATGCCTTTTGAAAATCAATATAAACTACATCAACTGCACTACCTGCATCCACCCTCTCTGTTACCTCATCAAAAAACTCTATCAGGTTTTTAGACATGATTTGTCTTTTAACAAATCCGTGTTAGCTGTCCTTTATTAACCCATATTTTTCTAAGTGAAAATTAATTTTGTTCCAGATTATAGTTTCTAGAATAGTTTCCCCCACTACTGATGTTAGGCCGACTGGCCTGTACTTCCCAGATTTATCCATCTGCCCCTTTTTGGACAAGAGAGTAACATTTGCAACCCTTCAGTCCTCTGACACTACCCCGGTGTCCAAGGAGGATTGAAAGATTGTGGCCAGAGCCTCCACGATTTCCACCCTTACTTCCCTCAGTAAGCTAGGATGCATACTGTTCGTACGGGTGACTTATCTTGCTTGAGCACTGTCAACCGTTTCAGTACTTCCTCTCGGTTTATTCTTATCTTATCCAATTTCTCTACCCTCTCCTCCGTTACCGTGGCATTGGCTGCATCCTCTTCTTTTGTGAAGACAGATGCAAAGTACTCATTCAGTACGTCAGCCATGCCCTCTGCCTCCACAAGAAGATTTCCTCTTTGTCCGTAATAGGCCCCACCCTACCTTTGACTAACCTTTTATTCTTTATATGCTTATAAAATACCTTAGGGTTCCCTTTTATGTTAACCGCTAATCTTTTCTCATACAATCTCTTTGCCCCTCTTATTTCCTTTTTCAGTTCTCCTCTGTAATTTCTATATTCTATTTGATTATCTTCTGTATTTTGGACCTGCCATTTATCATAAGCCTCCTTTTTCTGTTTTATTTTAATCACAATTTCCTTAGTCATCCAGGGAGGTTTGGATGCCCTACCTTTCCCCTTTTGTGGGAAAGTCTTTGTTTTGTCCCAGAACTATCTCCTCCTTGGACGCTTCCCATTGCTCGTTAGCTGTTTTACCTGCGGGTCTTTCTCTCCAGTCCACATTGACTAGGTTCCTTTTTAACTCACTGAAATTAACCCTCTTCCAGTTGAGTATCTTCCCTTTTGATTGTCCCTTTCCATAACTTGGAGAGGACAAGTTTGCAGGGTTATGGGGAGAGAGCGGGTGGTGGGATTGAATTGGATAGCTCTTTCCAAAGAACCAGCACAAACAGAATGGGCCGAATGGCCTCCTTCTGCGTTGTATAATTCTTTGATTCTATGAAGTACTCTAAACCTAATGATGTTGTGATCACTGTTGTCCAGACGCTCTCCTACTGAAACCTGCTCCACTTACCCCACTTCATTCCCCAGAACTGGATCCAGCTTCCTTCCTCATTGGGCTGGAAACATACTGATCCGTAAAGTTATCCTGCACACATTTCAGGAATCGTTCCCCCTCCTTGCTCTTTACAGTTATTTTGTCAGTCTCTGTGAGGATAATTGAAGTCCCTATTATCACTACTGTATTGGTTTTGCATATTTCTGAAATCTGCTTGCAGATTTGCTCGTCAATGTCCTTCCCCCAATTTGGTCGTCTATAGTATATACCTAACAAAGTAACAGCTTCTTTCCTGGTCTTTAACTCTAACCAAATAGATTCTGGTTTTGGACCCTCTAGCACATCGCCCCTTTCCAGGGCCATAACCGTGTCTTTAATCAATATCGCCACTCGCCCCCTCTCCTTTGTTTCCTTCCCTATACCTCCTGAATATATTGCAGCCAGGAATATTCAGTTCCCATTCCTGCCCTTGTTTGAGCCAGGTTACTAAAACCTTATTTTTGACTATAGTTGTGGTTCATCACAGAGTAAGACAGCTCAACTTTGTCATGTTGACATGTCAAATGCATTAACTCTTCTGATTGGCTCCCGTCAGCGCCTCCTCACCTCAGGCGCTGACAGCATCACATCCATGGTTGCACACTCCACCTTGCTAAGCCAGTCCGGAACCTTGGGGTCGTGTTTGACCCTCAATTATCCTTTCTACACCACATCTACGCCATGACCCACTCTGCCTTCCCCCACCTCCACAACATCGCCCGGCTCTGCCACTGTCTCACAACGCAGACCACCGAATCCCTCATGCACGCCTTCATTACATCGAGGCTCGACTATGCAAACTCATTGCTTGTCGGCCTCCCTCCCCAACTCCTCCCTCCACAGGCTGCAGATCATCCAGAACTCTGCAGCCCATGTCCTCCCGCACTAGGCTCCACGACCTTATCACCCCCATCCTTGCCCAACTCCTCTGGCTTCCCATCACACAGAGGATACAGTTCAAGATCCTTGTCCTCACCTTCAAAGTTCTCCATGGTCTTATTCCCCCTTACCTCTGCGAACTCCTACCTCCTACCATCCTGTTCTCTCCCTCCGCTCAGCAGGCTTCACGTCCCCAGCCTCACTCACCCCACCATTGGCGGGCGGGCCTTCCATCACTCTGCCCCCACCCTCTGGAACTTCATCCCGCAGTCTCTCCACCTCGCCCCCTCCCTCACCACCTTCAAGACGTGAAAGGTGCTTTACAAATGTAATTTTGTTGTTGTTGTTAACATCTGCAGGACAATATGAATAGGCTTCCATAGACATACCAATTAGACAGCTAGGACTCTTCAGTCTTGATTGAAGATTTTTCAGAGAGGACCTTATAGAGGTAAATAAAATTTTTAATGGAATTGAAAAAGTCAAGCCAGAAGAATATTTTGGGGTGCACGATGACATCAACAACTTGCACTTATATAACACCTCTACGAAGGATAGTGTCTCAGAGCGCTTAACAGTGGCGGAGCCGGTGGGGGAAGAGGTGGCCATAAGCAGGGTCGAAGAGGAAAGTTTTCAGACGGGACTTAAAAAAGGGGAGAGAGGGGGCAAGGCGGAGGGATTGAGGCAGAGTGTTCCAGAGTTTTGGGGCGTAGTGGCTGAAAGCACGACCTCCAATGGTGGGCAGAGGGTGCGAGGGATGAGCAGGAGGCTGGTGCCAGTCGAGGCACCAGGTGGTGGATTGGGGAGTGAGGCGGTCGGAGAGGTAGGGAGATGCCAGAGAGTGAAGGGATTTGAACATGTGTATAAGGATCTTGAAGTCGATACGTTTGGTGATGTGGAACCAGTGGAATCTGGCCAGAACTGGTAAGATGTAGGTACAGAGTTTGGACCAGGTCAGTATGCGGGCGGCAGAGTTTGGAATGAGTTGATGGCTGGAGCTGGGGAGACCATCGAGGAATGCGTTGGAGTAATCCAAGCAGGAGGTGACAAACTCATGCACGAGGGTTTCGGCTGCATTTCGGGTGAGGTATGGTTGGAGGCGGGCAATGTGGCGGAGGTGGAAGAAGGTGCTCCTGGTCATTGTCCGGATGTGGGGGAGGAAGGACAAGAACAAGAAATTGCCATTGCAATCTCGACATCTAACAGCTGTTACACCCTGATTGAAAATCTTTCTAATCGGGTCGCAGAGAATGGATATCTAATGCTTGCTTGCCAAATAGTGGCCTAAAATTAATTTAAAAGTAAAAATCTTTTTAAAAAAACGATTTGCGCAACTAGGAATCAGAAAACGTTTTCCTCACTCTATTAAAATCAAAGTCGGGGGCAATTCAGTTCTGAAAAGACATTTTCTGTATTATTCCTTTCATTTCCGAATTATTAGATAATTTTTTCAGTATTTCTAAACCCATTCCATTTCTTGATTTTTATATGTTTTCACAGTTCTTCTGTTTTTTGTACACTCTGTATCCTGTATAAATATAAAAATGTATTGTAAATATTAATATTGTAAATATTAATATTAATAATTTATATGGTGGGGGTGCTTGTCACTTATATTTTATATGTTGGGGGTGAGTTCCTAACAGGACAAACGGCTCTTATATAGTTTTCCAAGCAGTTCCAGAGACACTAAGTCTAGGAGTGCCTCAGGAAAAAAGTTATTTTCTCTAGTTTAGAACCCATGGTGGTTAGCACGGGAAAATACCCACGTTTGTTTGAGGGGAGGAGCCTTATGCCTATATAAAGAGAGGTCTTGGCTTATCTCGTGGTCGCTGGCCTTAAGCCCAACAATATTGTACGTGCCTGATTTGAGGGGGATTACCTCCAAGTCAAGATTGATTTTTATTATGTACTAATTTTAGTGAATTGCTGCCATTATCATAGTTTTTCGCAGATGAATTTTAATGTATCAGTTTCCAATGTTGTGTTTATTCTGAATCATTGTGATCTAGAAGTTAATAAACATCCATTGTACCTGCTCAGTATTACCTCCGAGTCTCTGTTATGTCCTTGGGGGGGGAGGTAGAGAAAATACACTAAAACAGGTAGTTGTTGTACTTTGTGACCTGGTAGTTGATAAGGCATCTTGATTGCAGGGGCAGTAAGCCAATTGGGAATGCCTGTTGTCGTGTGGCTCCAAATAGTCAAATCCCTCAAGAGCAGGAATTTTGCATTCACGGAGTTAGAAGTTAATGCAGAGGCCACCCAGTACACTTTACGGTACTGACATTCACAGATTCATAATAAAAATGTGAAACGCATGGAGAAATACAACAAAAACAACAACAAAATTACATTTATAGGTATCCTTCTGAAGTCAAACATTCATTCCTCAAGGCGACTGGTAAAGTAGAAATGATTATTGTAATGGAGGAATGGAAAGACATGCCAAAGTGACTAAAACGGAGGGATCAGAGCAGAAGTTCTCTAGATGAATTGAAAATCAAAAAATAAGAACGGGGCAAGGAGAAAGAGAGACTCTAAGCACATGCTCATGATGATTAAGAAACAACATGGGGAGAGTGTGGGAGGGAATAAAACCAAAGGCCGGTAGGGAAGGAAGTTAATGGAAGATATAGAGGAAATTGAAAATAACTAAAACAACATGCGAGGCAAGATTGTTAACAAATGAGTCAGGCTGACAATATTTACACATGGGGGTGGGGGGAGAGCATGGCACAGACACAATGAACTGATGTTTCTAGTTTCTGCAATGTGCACATTTACCAGTAGATTCCCGAACAATTTTTCTACATGTCCAATATTTTGTGCATAAGAGCAGAAAATGTATTTTCTCTATCTTGTGCTGACCTATAAGATGACTGTTTTAAATCATTTTAGTTTGCCAGATCATCTAAAAAAACTCAGCTCAAATCTTGTGCATATCTTCAGCCCTCCATCAGCTTGGAACCTGCTCCATTGTGTCATGTCCTTCATTCAAACATTCAGTCTACAGTGATCCATTTAGCGATCTTGGTACATTTTAACTTTTTAACATTCGCAGGTTTGAGTATGATATTTACACCAACTATAACCCTAGCTGAATAAATTACCAGTTCTAATGGAGGCATGGATTGCAAAATTGTGCACTTAAAAGAAAATTACCCTCATTACTATACACTTCACAGAAAAGGCTCCTGTAGAAATGAATTGGGGAAATGCTAGTCTTTTGAGAACCTATCTATTTGAAAGGGGTATCTATTTAAGTGGAGTAAACTGAACAAGGCTTTCATTGATGGATACTTGGCTGTCACACTTTGCTCACCTAGGCTCTGAACTTCCTCTCAACCAAAAATAATTTCTGTAGCAAATAATTCACGTAAAACTACACAGCAGTAGACAAAGACATGAACGTTTCCAAGAATACAATTTGGAGCACTCCATCCCATGCTATTTGCTATCTAAATTAGTTTTGTGCTGAGATGGCACTTATCTAATTCTACAGAAACTGACAAAATAAACCATCTTCATTGGTGCTGTAGTCAAACTGGCTAGATTTGTGATTGGTCATTGGAAACAAACAGGAAATAAGATGGCTTCTTGGAGGAGCGAACACCAACAGAAATGGCTGAATGCTCTCCTACTGTGTTGCACATTGCTACAGGTTACTCTGATATTTATCACATTGAATCGATCAATCGATCTCAGTGATAAAGTCGGACAATCTGGGTCTATTGCATTGGACTTCCGGCTCTTGGATCAGAAGATCATGAGATTGGGTCAATGAGGAACGCCCTTCAGCCCATCTGATTTTCATCCTTCCAGAATACCCACCTCCCATCACAGTATAAAGCTCTTTCTTAAACAAGTCCAGTGCTCTGGCCTAAACTAACCTTCTAGGCAATACGACTTTTGACTGCTGGTTAGTGGCATGTGCTTTTTGACTAAGCTGTTCTGTAGCTTGCAGGAAATCTGAGCATCTACTGGTGTGGATAAAACTGGCTACCCACACATTATCTCCACATGCCAGTTTGAAGAGTTTAATTCAAATGAGTAGGTAGATTTAGGACAGCTATAGTCCACATACTGGAGTCCTGTAGCTCAGTGGTTAGAGCACTCGCCTCGCAAGCAAGAGACCTGGGTTCGATTCCTGGCAGGGCGAAATGTTGGGCAAGTTTCCTTACTCCACACACCTCTGTTTACCTAGCAGTAAGTAGGAACCCGGTTGTTAATCATTTCAATGACATGATAAGCGCAACATCAAATGTAAGGATTGTTATTATTATTTACATCGCTAGCAGCACTCCTTCCTGAAATTTTCGTTCGATCAGCGGGTATCTACGGAAACTCAATCGCCATGCTTTAAGAGTAACTTTAGTTACAGCGCTGTCTAAACAAAGTTTTTGTTTTAAAATCGGAAAAGATGAAGTCTGAGGATTTTCAAAAGCACTCTATTCATCTTACCTCATAATGATCCTCATCAGGTTCCTCAACGGTGGCGTCGTTTTTTCTCTCCAATCAACTCGTCTCTTTAAACCTTACATCCCAGCTTCCTAGGAATCTTGTGTCTCATTTTCCTAAGGAAAATGAATCATTCACAATAAATGATCACAATAATAATAATAATCTTTGCATCTGATTTAGTACCTTATCGAGTGGTTGAATATTTGCAGCGTTTCACAGGATTTACTGCAAAATGTAGTGGCCTTGGCGTCTTGTTTGATCCTCAACCATCCTTTCTACCCCACATCCTTGCTATGTCTCGCTCTGCCATCCCCCACCTCCGCAACATTGCCTACATAAGCTGCAGATCATCCAGAACTCTGCAGCTCGTGTCCTCTCCTGCACCAGCCTCCACAACCCTATCAGCCCCATCCTCACCCGACTCCACTGGCTTCCCATAACACAAAGAATACAGTTCAAGATCCTGTGCCTCACCTTCAAAGCCCTCCATGGTCTTGCTACCCCCTACTTCTGCGACCTCCTAATCCCTACCAACCTGCCCGCTCCCTCTGCTCAGCAGGTTCTGGCTTGCTTCATGTCCCCCGCCTCGCCTGCCCCACCATTGGTGGGTGGGCTTTCAGCCACTCTGCCCCCACCCTCTGGAACTCCATTCTGCAATCCCTCCGCTTCCTCCGCTCTCTTACCTCCTTCAAGACCCGACTCAAGACCCTCCTCTTCTACAGTGCCTTCGGTCCCCCTCCATCCCCCCCCCCACCTTTCCCGATCTCCAGCTCGGATCCGAAACACTGATTGTCCAGTGCCTTGGGACATCCTCCCAACACAAAAGGCTATACAAATGTAATGTTGTTGTTGTTGTAGCGAGTGTATTTACAGGTGAACACAGCAGCTAATTTACACATAGAAATAGCCCACAAACAGCAATAAAATGAATGAGCCATTTTATCTGGAGGATTAATGGCCAGGAGACCAGTGGAAATTATGGGTTCTTTAACATCCATTGAACGAGCAGACGAGACCCCCGTTTAACATCTCATCCGAAGGATGGCACCTCCAACAATACAGTGCTCTCCCAGCACTGAGCTGGGGTCTCAGTCCCGAGTGAGCTGAAACGTGAGTTTTGAACCCATTGCCTTCTGACTTGGAGATGAGAGTGCTAAAAACTAAGCCAGGCTGACACAATAGAACTGTTCATGAAGCGGGTGGTTACTATAGACTTACTTGGAGATGAACTGTTGAGATCGTCAAGATAAGGGACTTATTTTTACCCCGTTGGCACTCAGACCCAAAATTGAACATTCAGTACAGGGTTAGAAATTCCACCCGAGTCCACTATTACTTTATTTACGTACCATTTCAGAGTGTGCTGAACTTGAAATTTTGCGTTGACTTCAGTCTCAACTTTGAAGCTGATTGTCTGTAAAATAAAAGAAAAAGTTTCAAAGTTAAAGCCATATTTAAGAATTTGTCAAATTCCGAATGCTCCTAGATACTAAACAAAACACAGTAAATCCAAACTTGTGTGGAATTTCTATCCCTTCAGGTTAGTAATAATAATAATAATCCTTGCATTTGATATTATTTACAAGGCGGTGGGTGAATTGCTTGTACCTCGCCCTCTTGTGGAGATGGGCTAAAATACTAAGCAAGAGTTCAGACTGTTCTCTGGCATTGCTTTTAAAAGAGGGAAGGAGGAAGGATTTGCAAAGGTCCCAATGAGTCACAGAAGTTTCCCACCCAAATGGAGGTTGCTGGAAAGAGGAGGGGTGGTGGGGGCTCAGCCCAGTTCTTAATTGGAGAAAGATTTTTGAACACAAAGAGCGACAGAAAACTGGGTCAACACAGGAGTATGTTGGAACAACCTGTTCAACACATCCACAACCTGAGGATCCTCCAAAAAGGCACTTTCCAGAGTTTCAATGACTTTCAATAACTTTCTCTTGCACATAAAACAATCACAAAGAGATAAGAGGGACTTCGAGCGACTGCTCCCACACCCAGTGCCCGTTTACACACCAGTTACCTGTCGAGTTAAGCGGTCCTGGATCTGAGGTTAACTTAAGAAGGAATCGTGTGCACCAATTCAGGCTGAATAAACTTGAGATACGCGCAACGTTTTCTTTCCATGGTCAGTTGTGTGTTTCCTATTGCAGATGGGATGTCTGTCTCTCGCTCCGTGTAGCTGCTGGACTTGAGACATTCCCACGTTAGGTTCCCAGGACGCAGACTGAAACTGGAACTTGCCGCACAGCTCAGGGTCTGGGCGGTTTGGCAAGTTCCTGCCAGGAGGAAAGTGCAGCCACTCACTCTCTCTAACCAGCCTGAGCTCCTTGTCTCTGAGGCTCAGCCTCTGTGTCCCTGACCTTGTCTTTCAGTTTCCCCCCCTGTCTTCACACAGTTCTGTCCCCATTCCTTTCCAGCCCCTTGTCCCTCACACTCCCTGTGCTTATCCTGGTGTCTCAGTCCCAGACTCTTGACTATCCTTCACGTTCCAGTCTCTTTCCCTGACAGTCTGTGAATCTATCTTACAGACTCTCCTATCACCCAAGTTCTCTGTTCTTCTCTCCAGGCTCTCTGCTCTGTTGGTGTTCCTGTCCCAAGGCTTCCTATCAGTGACTTCCAAATTCTCCTCTCTGGGACTCCAGCCTCTCCACGTTCATGTCTTTCTGTTGTGTGCTCCCCCCTTGTCTTGGAAATATTGCTGTTGTCCTCTGCAACCTCACCTATATATAACTTTATATCTCACTGCCTAACTTTTCTGAGTTCCTCTCTGTGTTTGTTTCTTGTCCTTTCTATGATTGTACCTATTTTCCTGTGACTATCCGCCCTGTGACTGATTGATTGACTGTCTTCTCTCTTTCTTTCTCTCCTTTTTTATTTCTGCCACTGCCCCTGTATGGCTGGTCTGCTTTTTTTTTAGCCTCTTCCCCACACCCCCTTTACTAGAAATAAGACAAACATTAGTCATTTCCCCAAACTGCACCTACACCAACCACAATAAAACAAATGTCTGCATCCAGCAAAAGGCACAGGTAGTAAAGGTGTTTGAACTCACTGTGCTCCTGCAGAAGTTGTCCTGGGATGTGGTTTGTTTTGCAGAAGAACTTACAGAGTCTCCTCTATCCAATTTTTTGGGGGGTTGAGTGAGTGAGTGAGTGAGTGTGTGGTGAGTGAGGGAAATAGAAAAACTTCGCAACAAACTTTGTGTCTCACGTGACAGCTTTCTCCCAACTCATTTGCTTTGTAAACCTGACCAACTGATTTATTTACATGAGAAGTTCGAAACCTTCCTGCCACCACAACCCATTTTAATTTTAGGGCACCTGTAAAAGCTTCAGGCATATTGCAGTGCTTCAATATTTACAAGTTCTGAAAGTTTCAAATTGACTCATATATTCTGCAGGAAACCACACCATTGCAAGCTGAACTAAGGCACATACATGATTTTTTTTTAAAAAAACACATATTGAAGCAGACTGAAACACCTCAATTCTCCTTTTCCATAAAATGTCCTTTTTTTTCCTATCTGATAAATATTAAGTCATGATTCGCTTTGAACCAGTTTATAAAATTAAGCAAAGAGGTACTGAATTGTTGGCAGCTGTAAAAGTCAAAAAATGTTATTTATTGTATATGGCTGACACCTCTGATGTGTAATTCTACACAATAATGTCTTGTTGCTTCTTTTGGGGTTTACAATAGAAGTAAGCTTCGAAACAAGAAAGCTCACATCAGAGTTAAAAAGTTTAATCTAGCACAACGTTTGCATAAGTTTATTTACATAATTCTGAGATGCTTTCTATGATTTATCTCCAGCTTCATGGTGGGTGAGATAATGTTTATGTAGTGATGTGCAGGTTATTTTCATCTACAATTATACAGTCACTCCTTTTCACAGTAGATCCTTCAAAGCAATTTGGGACGTGCTCAGGACATGAAAGGCCCTATATCAAATGCCAGAATTATTATATATATTATATGTAAATGTATTATATATATTGCATTCATATCAAGTTATTAAACTTTACATTCTAAATAGTTCATAAAAATATTCATCTATTATTTACTTAAAAATCTCAAACTGGTCATTTTGTGGGTTTTTTCAAAAAAAAGTAATTTCATTCTTAATGAAGTCTTGTGATTTAACTCAGTTTGTGGAGCCATTCCGTCTCTAACTTATGCTTCTAATTTGACCAATGCAAAAAAGGATAACATTGTACTTAATTCAGTACATACCACATACCGTATTTGCAAATATCTGATAACACCTTCAGTTTGTGTGCTTTTTGTTGCAGTTTGTGTGCTTTTTGTTGCAGTTTCTTTAAAATATATTTCTTTGGTTTTATTTCAGGTATAAACACAGCTCTGATGTATTTTAACTTTTACCCCCTCCCTTTTGTGTGAAGGATGCTAGACTGGAAACTAATGATTTTATTCATACATGAGCCGTTTGGTTTCTAGAATGCTGAAAATGTTTTCGATCATTTTATTCCAATGATGTGCCAGTGAGGAAGGAAGAAGCAGGCTCTTCGGGAGGAAGTGGTTGAAGCAGTGTGAGACTAATTTGTCTGCATTGAGGCCATAAAGTTCAGTAAAGCTTGATAAATTAGTTCAACCTATCAATTATATCATTTGGATTTAAAAACAAAACTATGCTAATTCTGTATTTCATCCAACTTTATAGTGTGTATAGCCTGGCTTAGTGGTAACACTCTGAGTCAGAAGGTTGTGGGTTAAAGCCCTCGTCGGAACTTGGAATCACATACGTCTAAGCAGACACTCCAACGCAACGTATGTTGCATTGTCGGAGGTGCCGTCCTGTGAATGAGACGTTAAACCGGGGTCCCATCTGCCTGTTTGGGGGACGTTAAAGATCCCGTGGCACTATTCGAAAAGAGAATTTCTCCTCGTATCCTGGCCAACAATTCCACCCCCTACGAAAACACACCATGGCTGTTTATGGGACATTGTGAGCTACAGGACTGTGGAATCCTGTAGCTCAGTGGTTAGAGCACTCGCTTTGCAAGCGAGAGACCTGAGTTCAATTCCAGGCAGGGCGAGACCTTGGGCAAGTTTCCTTACTCCACACGCCTAATAATAATCCCTCCAAAACCCAAACAATAATAAATTGGTCATTTTCAATCCACAACTGTTTGTGGGACACTGCTGTGCGCAATTGGCTGCCGCGTTCGCCCACAAATATACAGTCAATTCACTTTACGGTATATTCTGTGAAGCGCTTTGGGACGTCCTCCCGACGTGAAAAGCGCTATATCAAATGCAAGGATTATTATTATTATTATTATTGCTGTGTGCAAAACTGGCTGCTACATTTCGCCCACAAAATACAGTGTCCTGAATCTGGTTCATTCAGTTATATCCTTCTGTGACCTGCATTGAGACGTCTTAACGACATGGATTATTATTATTTATCCTAGGGTCCAAAAGATTAGTAAAAGTTTTACTCAGTTTCATGATCAAAAGAAAAAATGAACAATTCTGCACAGATGAGAAGGCAAATCGATCATTGTGTATACATGTGTACAAATTGGCTGCTGCGTTCACCTACAAAATACAGTCACGATACTTTACAGTAAACACTGTGAGTGCATTGATAAGTCCTCCGGACATGAAAGGTGCTGTATCAAATGCAAAGATTAGTATAAGAGTTACTCCAGAGAAGATGAACTTGGGCAGGGCAGGGCTCACCCTGACAGGAGAATGGCTCCAGAGCATTTACAACAGAATGCCTGTAACTATTCTGACAGAGACCAACCGGCTTATTTGTGTCACAGCTTTTAATACCTGCTGGTCGCGGAATTGTCAGGCTGGTCAGGGGTCAAACTCGGGCTGGTTGGGGGCTCAATAGGAGGCAGGTTTTGGGGGGTACTGTGAAACATATGGGACATTTCCAAATATTCACATGTTCTTTTCAAATGGATCGGTCACAACCTGGAACATTTTCTAAGTTTTCATTTGAAGATTGGAGACATGTGCTGTTTTTTTTAGCAGTAAAAGCAACAAAAGGGTATAATATTTCTTAACAGAATTCTTAAATATGAATTAGAATTCCTACCATCTTTCCATTACAGCATCAAGGTGTTTTTTAAATGAGCCCAACAGATTGGCCTCAACCGGTTTTCCTAGTAATCTGTTCCAGTCATTAATTACCCTCAGAATAAAGAAATACTTCCTGATGTTTGTCCACAATTTCCCCTGTGCAACCCTAAACTTGTATCCTCTTGTTCTGCTATCTCTGTACATCTGAAAGAATTATTCTGGGTTTGCTTTCTCAATCCCATTAGAAAAATATTATCTACAACAACAACAAGCTTGCATTTATAGAGCGCCTTTCACGTCGGGAGGACGTCCCAAGGCGCTGGACAGTTAGGTCGGGACCCGAGCAGGGGGGAAATGGCCAGGGTGAGCGGAGGGAAGGGAGAGAGCGAGGAGGGGGTAGAGAGTTGAGAGGGGAGGTGAAGGCACGGTGGAAGAGAAAGGTCTTGAGATAGGCCTTGAAGGAGGAAAGGGAGGAAGCAAGGCGAAGGCACTGGGGGATGGAGTTCCTGAGCCTAGGGGCTGAGAGGCTGAAAGCCCGGCCAACGATGGTAGGGCGGTTAGGGCGGGGGATGTGGTGCAGACCGGAGCCAGAGGAACGGAGGGTATGAGCAGGTAAGTAGGGGGATAGTAGATCGGAGAGGTAGGAGGGAGCAAGGCCGTGAATGGCCTTGAAGGTGAGGATGATGATCTTGAATTCGATCCTCTGGGGGATGGGGAGCCAATGGAGGCGAGCGAGGGTGGGAGTGATGTGATCTACTTAAGTGGAAGGTGTACCCATTTACATAACTCAGTTTCAATATCAAGGAGACCCATTAAAAAAAAAGGCAAATTAGATCCCAAGGTTCTAAAACATAACAAAGTGTAATAAAGCATTGTGGAACTGGTCTGCCATAAAGATGCTCAATCGTGTGCCATGAGAGTTAGCAAAAGGGAGATATAAAATCTGCATGTGTACTGTGGTGATCAAAATCCAGTCGAAAAGTTTTTTAATCACAATGAATAGGAAAATATGATAACTAATATAAATGGTGCACCTTTGCATATAAAGGTCAGATGACATGGAAACACAAGAATAAATCTATTTGCATACTTTCCTTGCTCCAGACTCTACCATGTAAAGAAAGAAATACAGGGGGTGAGATCAGAGAATCATAGAAGTATACAGCACAGAAGGAGGCAATTCGGCCCATCATGTCTGTGCTGGCTCTTTGAAAAGAGCCATCCAAATCAATCCCACTCCCCCGCTCTCTCCCAATAGCCATCTCTCAATAGGACTAGCTTGATGAGCAAGACATCTAATGTCTCTGCTCTGAGACACTATTCTACGTGAAGGGCACCATCTAAATTGTTATTGTTTGAATGGACTTTCTTTCTTGGTACAATGAAGGTTGTAAAGCACTGGAGACCTGCGATAGCCCTTGTCAAAGGACAGGAATAACCAGTATCATCAATTATTGAACTTTAAAATCTAAAATGACCAAAATGGCTCACTTTAGATATAATCTGGATCTCTGAGACTTTTAAATTTTAATATTGTAATCGATGACCCATTGAACATAAACATAATAACATAAGAACATAAGAAACGCTAGACAAGAAAAGACCAAGGTCCATCTAGTTTGCCTTCCACATTCCTGGCGGTCGCATGCACATATGTCCCAAACTACCTATGAACTATATCCCATAATATTATTTCATAAAAGAAAACTATCTAATCAGTGTTTGAAAGAATCAACACTTCCTGCTTCAACCGTCTCCCTAGGGAGCCTGTTCCACAGGTTCACTATTTGCTCACTGTAATAGTGTTTGCATAGATTCATTCTGAATTTACCCCATTCAATCGCAGGACGTGTCCACTGTTTTTACTATTCTGGACAAGTTGAAACAGCCTGTCATGATCTATATTGTCTTTCCCCTTTAGAATCTTAAAGACAACAATCATATCACCTCTCAATCTTCTCTTTTCCAGCGTGAACATGCCCAATTTACTTAGTTGCTCCTCATAGTCCAGTCCTTCCATTCCCTCAATCATTCTGGTTGCCCTCCTCTGTATCTTCTTGATTTCTCCAATTTCCTTTTTGTACTGCAGGGACTAGAACCGTACACAGTACTCTAAGTATGGTCTTGCCAATGATTTATACAGTGGCAGGATTACCCCACTATTTTGGCTTGCTTTGATTTTTTGATACATCCCAACATCTGGTTGGGTGGTTCTCAGATTTTTAAAGAAACAGATTATTCTATGGTTCGTTTGGAGATTTACGCTTTTGTATTTGTCATTCAAAGTATTGCCCTGAGGCTGGATACGTAGTAACATTCGGAAAGGTACTGGATAAGGACCTGAAATTAAAACATTAAGGAATATGGGGAAAGTGCTAGAAAGTCAGATTAATTTTGAAAAAAGGTAATTTAGTAAATCAGAAAATATTGGCACAATAGACGATGGACCAATTGGCCTCCTTCTGTGTTGATTATCTTCATATCTTTCTTTTGTGTCACAGGATCTTTGACATCCATCTGAACAGACAGATGGGTCCTCAGTTCAAAATCCTATCTGATTTAGTCTAATGACCTCATTTTACCAGGACAAACATGAAAATTCAGCATGTTAATATAGAGAGCTGCCTTGTAAATAATTCAAAAGAAACTATGGTATCAGGATACAGAGATGTATGATGACAATATATAATTGTAATTATGGTGTTTTTGTAAAATGTAGATTTAGCCATAATGCAACCAAAGTAAGTTATCTTTTAAGGTACTGGAATTTTTCTATAGAAAATTTAAATAGTATGTGGTTTTGCTGCATTGAAATTACATCCCATCAAGTTCTCTGTATGTAAAACAATTTCCTTTCAGAAATTACTACTTTAACTTTGGTGTTGTGTTTTTTCCCATTAATAAGAAACTCAGGAATACTGGGTCTAGTTTGCTATATTTCTTGATTTAATTCAGCTTTAAGGTTTTTTAATTAAGGAATCCGTCAGAATTCCTGTCAACCTTGAGAAGCAATTTGTGTCATTCCAGTGGTCAGTTCTTCTGCAAGTTAGATCTCAAATACTTCTAGAATTGTTCTGGCTATATACAAGGTGTTTAATTTTATTATAAGGGTAAGAGGGCCTCAGTGGAAATGAACATTTTTAATTATTCTAAATCTCCTATTCTCAAATTCTATTGAATTTAGTAGTTGTCAAATCATTTGTCTTGCTCGCACACATTCATGCACAAACACACACACACCCCTTCAGATGCTGACTGAAGACCTAGCAAGGGTGAGATCAATCTGCTCATAGCCAAGGGTTACTTTGACCTCTTAAACATACCAATTATTTCTTGGAGCTTGATAATAAAGTAAAAAATATGGTTCAGTACAAGCAAGTGTTTTTTTTCTGTTTCCACATACTCATAATATTTTTTTCACACAGAAATCTAAACTGAGAAAAATTTATTTGCTGGATCTTGGCATGTTCTGCTTTGTTTGAGACAAATGTGACCTTTCTCACAATGTGGGAAATGCAGCAGCAGGTACTTGGCTCCACCTACTGTAAAATCCGGTACATAATTTGCTCTTTCACACAAGTTTTGGTTTCCTCTGAACACAGAAATGTCATTTCTTAAATGGTAGCAAGGACCTGATTAGAAGAGGAGAACCCCATTCTGCAGAATTAAGAGGGATGCAAGTGAGTCCTTTGCACACACAATACTTATTGAAAAATGACACATGATGTGATAATTATTAGCAGTGATAATAATAATTCTTGCAATTGATATAGCGCCTTATGTTGTTGAACCATCTCAACGCGCTTCACAAAACATACTGTAAACTGTATTGACTACATATACATAAGTATTACCAGTGTTAATTATTATATTTATGACAACCACACCAGTTAAACTATCCGCTGATTGTGAGGAGTGAGCCTCTCCTCCTGACTTTGGCATCATGAATGGGCCCAAAAACAACCACACAATTTCAGCCATTGCCGTTGATTTTTCTGATCATGGTGTTTTGAGTGCTGCTTCATGGCTCGAACTTAAGAACTTTTGATACTTACGATTTATCATTAGAAAATTATTGCTGAAAACTTATTGCAGCTAAATAATGTTGCTCAGTGCCCAAAGTTTGTTGATTGTAGAAGCATTTTACCCACAAATCCTGCATTAGATAGAAAGAGATCTGCATGGCAGTGGGATTTCCAAATGCAGAAATGTTCAAATGTGACTTTTTATCTGAAAGCATCTAAAACTTGCTAATGGCATTATGCGTGTATGTGTTTGTGTGTATGTGTGGCCTAAATGGGAAATATTAATCACAATAAACATAATTATTTTGAAAAATGCTACTAGAAAGGGAAAAAAAGTGCTAAAGCGAGTGAATTTTAAGTGTTTAAGGAGATGAAGAGCCGTCTAGATACTCCATCATGAATTATTCAAATTAAGCTTCAAATATGAGTGGGTGAGGTTCACAAACTCTCAACTAAAAAAAATTGATACTACAGTATTTTATCCAGTATTCAAATGCCTATTTTGGAATTTCACAAAACTTTATCAATGTTTATTTGGTTAATGAAAAATGGAAACATTATTTGAACAGATAAATGTGGTCATGCACATGTTGTTTCGTGGGACATTACTGTGCACAAATGTGCTGCCGTGTTTGCTTACAAATACACAGTGACTGCAGTTTAGAGTAAACCCTATGCTGTGAGACATTCTCACAAATGTGACAGGCGCTAGCACAAATGCAGAGATTATTATTAAAACTTAAACAAAAGGAAGCACTTGCATTTTTATTGAGATTCATCCCATCAGATCGTCTCGAAGCGCTTCTTAACCAATTACTTTTCGAGGGCAATGATTGTATTTGTAGGTATTTTGCACCTTCCGGGTCCCATAAACAGCTATGAGAAGATTGGAGGATCGTTAGCCAGAGATTTGGGAGAAACTCGCCTTTGGAAAAAGTATCATGAGATCTTTAAGGTACGTGAAAAACAATCAATTATATGTATTCTGGAAATGAAAACAACCACAAATGACACTTGTACAGCGCCCTTCACATTCAAAAGACATTAATTAATTAAAAAACATTAATTATCCTAAGAATTATTAAAGTGAATCTACAACGAAACATCGGTAGGCATGTTGTAACCGTTTATGATTGTACTGCCGTTGTGCCTTATTGTGTGTCTGCGTTTGTAACTGAAGCATGCACAAGCTATGATATCTCATATGTTCAATTGAGTGAAGTGTTACTGCCACGCAAAATAGCTCCACATCAAAATTCTGACATGCACCAATGTCAAGAGTATTAAAAAAGCTACTTTTTGAAATAATGATTATAGCCTGTGGAAATGAATTGATGCAATATTTTCTCTCGTGAGACTTTTATGAACGGCCTTAAACTCCCTCAGCAATGATCCAGAAACAGTTCTGAAAAGTTTGTTTGGAACCTATGCTGCAACTTCACTTAATGTTGAGTTCCCTTTCACTTCCTCACCTGTCATTGTATTGCATCCCAAACCATTGCATTGTTTCCCAAATCATTGCATTCTTTCTTTATCCTGTCATTGGATTCACTCTCTAACTTATCATTTCATTCCCTCTCTGGCTATTACATTCCCCCACTGTTAGACATTATGGGTTTCTGTCAACACTTTAGGTTCACTTTACTTTTCCAACCAAATATCTCTTTCCTAATTCACTATTTCAGTAATTTATATATTTGCCACTTATTCCTTCCTTCTCTCTCCACCCATTAGGTATGTGCATTGTATAATAATCCCTCCAAAAAAACAATAATAAATTGGTCATTTTCAATCCACGACTGTTTGCGGGACACTGCTGTGCGCAATTGGCTGCTGCGTTTTGCCCACAAATATACAGTCAATTCACTTTACAGCATATTCTGTGAAGCGCTTTGAAATGTTGAGAAGACGTGAAAAGCACTATATCAAATGCAAGGATTATTATTATTATTAAAGTGCAACATTAAGGAAGGGACAGAGACAGTACTTAATGTGAGATTCTAGGCACTATATTATTTGATTGTTGGTGGTACACATACTACAATTAACATCAAAAGAAAAATATTGCACCTTGTGTGGAGTCTCTTGTAGCCAAACATAATAAATAAAAACAAACAAAAATACAGCTGTCAAGCAAGAAATTAGGACCTCCAACGCCTTGCCCCATCTCTCCCCTCTTTCAAGTCCTGCCTGAAAACTTTCCTGTTCCACAGTGCTTATGGCCTCCTACCCTCTCCCCCCGACTCGGAGTCAGGCTCCGCCATTGTTAAGCGTTCTGAGACTCTACTCTGCATGGAGGGCGCTATATAAGTGCAAGTTGTTGTTGTTGTTGTTGTTGGTATGAAAACCGGCTGCTTCTTTTATTCTGTAAGGCCACTTCCCCAAAGAAACCACTAGTGCTCCAATATGTTGATGCTGTAAGTGCGTCTGAGATAATAATAATAATAATCCTTGCATTTAATCACGTCTTTGAAACGTCTCAAAGCGATATTGTAAAGATATTTTGTGGGCAAAACGTGGCAACCAATTGTGCACAGCAGTGTTCCATAAACAGTCGTGAATTGAGTGACCAAATTTTTTTTTGATTTTTTTTTTGAAGGGATTATTATCAACTAACAACTGGGTTCCTACTTACCTGTAGGTAAACAGAGAATTTATAACTCATATATTTGCTTAGCTGAATTAATTTTAAATATGATACATTACATAAATTTGTGTCATCATTCCAAGTCTGTCTGTCTGCCTGCCTGTCTGTCTGCCTAACTAACTAAATAACTATTTTCCCATGTTACTTTATTACTTACTTTATCTAAGCACTTTGAGACATCCTGTCACTATGAAAGATAGTACGTAAATACAAATTATATTGCATTTACTAATTGAAAGTCCCGTTGGTTCCTACAGCAACTTTGCAGCTAATGAGAGTCAAGAGTTAGAATAATGTTCCGTTTAAAATGATAATTTCTCTGTTTGTTCAGTAATATGATCATGTAACATGCTATTTGTAACCTGTGCCGCTTCGCTGGAGTGAAATTGATCTTGTAATATCAATGGTTTTGGAGGAAATGTAAAGACAAGTGAGGAAGTGAAAGAGATCAGACTTTTCTTGCTACGCACTTGACTCTGGGGTGTTTTCCAGTTTAAAAGTGATGCTCCCAGTATCTAGCCAACAATCCCACAGATATAATTATCATTAACTTCATGGCTGTTTGTCGGACATTGCTGCGTGCAAATTAGCTGCTGTGTTTGCCAATAAAATATACAGTCACTACACATTACAGTAAATCATGTGACATGCTTTAAGACATCCTGCTGATTATTCATATAATAATAATCCTTGCATTTGATGGTCTTCACAAAGTTATCAATGAAAACTCGAAATACAGTGCTATTGCTAACACAAAGCTAGTTCCAGCCGTTTTGTAGAGTAAATGGACACAACGGTGTGAACTTTGCCGACTGAAGGGCTTTTTTTGGCTAGCAGTGGGAATGGCCTACATCCTAGGAATCAGTTTCGAACTCCTGAGCTTGCGGGGGTGGGGAGTGTAGGGGATGGGTGGGTGGAGAGGGGAGAAAGTAAGACAGTTACCCACGTCTTCAAACTCCAGGGATCTCTCTCTCTCTCCCTCCAAACCTCTTGGCCTTCAAATGAAATTAAAACCACAGTAAAATGGGCCTCATACACAGCCCATTCCCTTTGCTCAGGAACCTCCAACAATCTCTCCTCCTGACCCCTACCTTTCTGTCTCCCCCCAGCTCAAAGTAGGCAAGCTGTAAGCCTTTTACTCGAGACCCATTTTTATCGCACTCCAGGGTCTACAGTGAGATGTTTGCTCCATATCATTATTAGAATTTGCCTGTCATCTTATTTTTGATTGAATTACTTCATCTCCTACCTGTAAACAGAATTATTTTGAGGAGATATATTCTTAACAGATTAATTTATGTAATATATTTAAAACTGACCCTGTCCCTTTAAGAATAATGTGACACAAAGAGCAGGAATCAAATGAGTGAATAGTTTCCAAATGCAAATTACTGAGAGAACAAAGAAGTGTGTTCATGTACGTTCCAGGGGATAAGCTACAGGAACATCAAACACAAAAGAAGTGAATGGTTTCAGATCACAAGCCTACAAAGGTTGGCAGGTGTCCTAACTTACAATGACATAAACAGGAAGTGCACTAAAACAACCCCAAATGCATACCTCAAATCTTTCAGCGTGGATGTTCTGTAGTTCAGTGGTTAGAGCACTTGCCTTGCAAGCGAGAAACCTCGGTTCAATTCCCGGTAGGGCAAAATGTTGGGCACATTCTTACTCCAGACGCCTCTGTTTATCTAGCAGTAAGTAAGAAATCCAGTTGTTAGTCGATTATAATAATAAATTGGTCACTTCAATCCACGTCTGTTTGTGGGACACTGCTGTGCACAATTGGCTGCCACGTTTTGCCCACAAAATATACAGTCAATTCACTTTACAGTATATTCTGTGAAGTGCTTTGAGACATCTCAAAGATGTGATAAGGTGGTATATCCAATGCAAGGATTATTATTATTAAGACTCCCCCAGAATGGAATTAGCTATCATGGACTTAGTTGATCAGATATGTGTGAATTTCTAGTTGACTGTGGACATGGTACAGGGAAATGAGAAACAAAGCCTGATACCTTACGGAATCCCCAGATGCAGAAGGAAGTTAATTTGTTCACTATGCCACTATCAAAAGACACACCAGTATTTATCAGTTGAAACAATAGCATGTGGAAATGTGATCTCTGGCAAGAGTATTGTAACTCTTTGAAAACTGAATTTCACAGTTGAACTACCTCTACGTTATATTAATATTTAAGGTATGGTCCTGGGTTTTATAGGTGAGGTTGGGGTTATTGAAATCAATCTGCTGGGAGCCTGACGTGGACTGGGGTGATGGATATCCAACATTTGGTGTGTGAGAATGGAGCTATTGAAGCATTGGATAAGTTGTTGCTGATGAATGATCGAGCTTGGGAAAACAGTGAGGAGTGTATTCGTAAGTATATGTATAAGGGAACAAAGGGGTGAATAAGAGTTTCAGTGTTTTGGTGTGCGATAGGGGCAGCAGCAGGCCAGATGATGGAAGTGAAGGAAAGCAGCAACAACATCAAATTTAAATGGAAATGGTGAGTTTCATGTCAGGAGGATGCCTCCAGAATAGGTCCAGAGAGCAGGGGCAGATAGGCTGAAACTCTGACCAACGATGGTAGGGCAGGTAGAGTAAGGAATGTGAAGCAAGCCAGTGCCCACTGAGTGGAGAGAGCGGGTGGGTTTTACAGTTTGATAAGGTTGCCGAGGTAGGTGGGGCAAGACCATGGAAGAATTTACAGGTTAAGACGAGCAGTCGTGGTTAGGAACTGAATGTCATAATAATAATAATAATAATCCTTGCATTTGATATAGCGCTTTTCACGTCGGGAGGACGTCCCAAAGCGCTTCACAGAATAGACTGTAAAGTGAATTGACTGTATATTTGTGGGCGAACGCGGCAGCCAATTGCGCACAGCAATGTCCCACAAACAGTCGTAGATTGAAAATGACCAATTTATTATTGATTTTGTTTTTTGGAGGGATTATTATTAGGCGTGTGGAGTAAGGAAACTTGCCCAAGGTTTCGCCCTGCCTGGAATTGAACTCAGGTCTCTCACTTGCAAAGCGAGTGCTCTAACCACTGAGCTACAGGACTCCATGGAGAAAGGTTGCACACTGATTGGGCGAGTTTTAGAGAGAGGTTGAGAAAATCGGAGCTTACATGAGAACATGTTTTTCACAGCGTTATAACTATTCTCATCTCATCTTTGTTCCACCTGTGATGGTACTGTAGGTGGTTCCACATGCCTATTACTCTTTCACGATGTGAAAGGTGCTCTATAAATGGAATCTTGTTGTTGTTGTTGTTGTAAAATAAATCTCCTGCACTTTCTATTCGCTTTTGTGTAGCCCTTATTTTACAACAGTAACTGGCTGCCATCTAGTTTTCAACTGATCTCCAGCCAAATTTTTAAACTCTGCTTCATTTTAATCAAAACAGAGCCAGTTCAATTCGATTGAGTTATTTTTGCCTTCTAATCATAAATTTGGTGAAAGCCAATGTATAAACGATGCAGTGTGAAATTAGAGGGCTTTATTCATCATTTCATATAGATGTACGCTTCTATATAATTACGTTGTTCTTGCTGTATCTGAGGCAGCCTGTAGGTGGAGGTGTTGCTGTACAGTGGGTGTGTTTTTTACAGATGGGCAGAATTCGACTTTCTTTGTACCACTGCAAAAAAACACTATTCTACATCTCAAAGGCACATGGGATTTTGTGGCTCACATTCACTGTTACTCTGTGAGCGCGCCATTGCGGATGAGTGCTGTGAGAATGTGGTGTTTGAAACATTTCTTGTTGTGTCAACCTGACTCAGTAGCACTCTCACCTCTAAATTCAGAAGGTTGTAATAATAATAATCCTTGCATTTGATATAGCACTTTTCACGTCTTCTAGACGTCTCAAAGCGCTTCACAGAGTATGCTGTAAAGTGTATTGACTGTATATTTGTGGGCGAAACGCAACAGCCAATTGCGCACAGCAGCGTCCCACAAACAGTCGTAATTGAAAATGACCAATTTATTATCACAATTTATTATTGTAGGTTCAAGCTCATTATTGCAAAAGAGTGTGAGACAACAATAGACAAGGCAAACAGGATTCTAGGCTCTATTGCTAAATCGGTTGAGTTTGGATTCTCAGACTTAATAAAATTTTTACTTAGAGGGTAATTAATGACTGGAACAGGTTGTCAGGAAGAGTGGTTGATGTCAAGACACTGGACATTTTAAAAAAACAGCTTGTTGCCATGGTGGGGGAATGCTAGGATGGGTGTTCTGGAAGGATAAGATTGGATGGGCTGAAGGCCTTCATCATCCAAACTGATCTTGTGAAGTGCCGTCCTTTAGCGGCGTTATTATTAACCTGAGGTTCCATCTACTGTTAGGGGCCTGATCTATGGACAGGAAGATGGTGGCAATGCTCTCATGCATTTCACACTGAGCTGTGCTGCCCTTTAGGAAGCTCACAGGGATTCCTGGTACCTATCATCCACCTAATGAGGGCCCAATCCCATGTTTGTAGGATATCAACCAACGAACTAGTGTCTATCCATCTTGTGAGGGACATAAGTGTGGTATCTTTGGAGCTGAACTGGCTAAAAGGTCAAATATTTGGCAACAGAATATCAGAATTGAGCCAGCGCTCTGTGGCGGTCTCGGTAGCCCAGTTCCTGAGCCAGGCGGGCTATAGTATTCCAGGGCACTGCTAATGACAGCCCAGCCATCCTGACTCATTGGCTGGACTTGGAAGGGCAGACCAGTCACTAGGGGCAGGGAAACCTCCCACTCAGCTCCTGTTAACCCTGCAAGCCAAAGCCCAAACTGGTAGGGTGCTCCTCGCTGGACAAACAGCAATATCAATGACAAGCTATGTGGTTTTAGCTGGTTAGTCTCCAGCAGTATCCCAACGCACGTTCTGGGATCGCCAAGGCTTTGTTCCTGCCAACGAGCGCCTAATAATTTCCGGGATTAGATAAGCAGAATTCATCCCTTAAAGGAGAGAGTGCGCATTCTATTCCAACAATCTATCTCTGGAATTTCCATGTACAGGTGGGATACATGAAATTCTCAGTTTGGTTTGGATACCCTTAAGCATGATAATGTGTCAGACATCCAGGTGAGAAAACAAAAACTCAGGAGAACATTAATGATCCCATTGAAGATCCAATGGCACTACTTGAAAAGAAGGTAGTTTCTCAAAGCCAACTAGGATGGCTATTAAATCTGTTGAGCCCTGTAGATCATAGCCTGTCAGCGCTGGTTTACGAGATACAGGTTTAATTCAACTGGAAAAAATGAGTGAAAAAAGCCATCTGGCTGACCCTAAATTGTGAATCCATATGTTGGTGTATTTGTAACACTTGCCTATTGTAGTAGATATCGACATGAGGTGTTGAGGGACATCGTGTGGAGAAAGCATACAACAGCAATTTTTGATGCCAAATGCATTAAATCTTTATTATTCATTGCACCCAAGTATATGATTGATTTTTTTAGGGCAACTATCTACAAAGCTTTTGGGAGCATGTTGTATACTGAGCAATGGACTTGTCAGACTGTGAAAACTTTTACAGCCAATCTAATTGTGATTAACCAATGCTCAAATGGAATAATAGGATTGAAAATATGATCTTTGTAAATTGGAACACTATTCTGTGACGGTCCTCTGTAGTCTCTACCCCCAACCCTTCAAACTCTTAGCACACAGTACTAAAATTTGAAAAACCCTCCAGATCTCGCTCAGGGTTTGGTGCCTGAAATATCACCTGGTTTCAGCTTATTCGACCATTTTATCATAAAATTTAAGATAGTGCAGTATTGTGGAAAATTCTTAAGTGCTGCCCTATAGTTTAGTGGTTAGAGCACGCGCCTTGCAAGCAAGAGGACCTGGGTTTGATTCTTGGGCAGACAGAAACGTAGGGTAAGTTTCCTTACTCCACACATCTGGTTATTTTGCAGTAAATAGGAAGTTAGTTCTTAGTCGATTGGTGGATTCCATTTCTAGGCGCAATAATCCCTTCAAAAAAAAACAAATAAAAGTATTTGGTTACTCAATCCACGACTGTTTATAGGACACTACTGGTGTGCACAATTGGCTGCCACATTTCACCAACAAAATATACACACAATTCACTTTACAGTATATTCTGTAAAGAGATTTAAGACATCTCAAAGACATGATAAGGGGCTATATCAAAACTGAAAGGGAGTATATAGATATTGAAGAGGAGTGGACCAAGGACAGAGCCCTGAGGAACGCTGCACGAGATGGTGCGGGATCTAGAGAAGAAACCGTTTGTGGAGATGAAGTTGAGGCGGTGTGAGAGGTACGATCTGAACCAGTCAAGATCAGAGACGTGTAGGTAGAGGTGAGAGGCGAGGCGGTGGATGAGGATAGAGTGGTCTATGTCCTCTTGCAGTTTGCTACTATCCTCCTCATTGTTTACTACTTTTCCTAGCTTAGTATCATCTGCAAACTTGAAAATTGTACTCATAAGAGAGACCTGTATTCATACTTGCGTACAAGTCTGTTATATGGCACTTTATCGAATGATCAAACAACCTTTTCTGTTCTGATGAAGGATTCTGCCTTAAAATTTCCCTTATTTTTCTCTTACAGATGCGAATTGATCTGTGTGGACTGCAGTTTTATCCATGAGTTGTAGCTGTGCAGCTGGATATAGCCCAACTATATGCAGAGCGCTGCCTTTTGCCACGAGCAAGCTTCCACTTTGAATTTCAGTTTGGTCAGACTCTGAAACCGTTCCACAGCCAATGCCAATTGATACTTTATGATTGTGATTAATCAAAGCACAAATAGAATAGTGGGATTTAAAACTGAGCAATCTTTGCAAATTGGAAGTCACTGTGCTTTCTCCATATCTCTTAATAATCTTACATAGAAGCACACAAAATTACACAAAAATGTCACAGCATTCGGCTTAACTAGTCCATGCTTGTGCTTGTATTCCACCCCTTTCCCATTCCCCTCTATTCCTTTCTCCCTCAGAGCTTTCTATGTGTTTCACTGCCTGCTAGCCTGCCTGCCTATGTCTGACAGTCTGCCAAATCTCACTTTGAAAAAATCCCAATAAATTTGGCATCTGCCACTTTTCTGGGCAATCTGCCTGCTGTCTTTAAATCAAGGCTTCAGACAAAGCAGTTTAATGTATTTTTCGTTGAAAAAAGTGTGTGTGTGGGGGGGAGCCTGGGGGAGGATACCCTTGAACAAAAATATTCAAACATTCCTTAGAGGAGGTGTTTTTACCACGGCTTTGAGATCTCGCAGTGAAATGGATTGTTTGTAAAGCAGCTTGAACTGGCATGAACTTACAAGAGTGTTCGAATGAATTTGTGTAGACCCAGAAAATTCACCAATACATATCAGCTTTTAACTCTAATTAATGCACTGTGCTCAACTGTAGTCCATATTATGCCTGTTAAAATCTGTCTTTTCGCTTGATGTATATATGTATGTTTTTTTTCAAAAGTGCAATTTATTTGCTGTTCATATCTCTGGAAGCCTGTTCTGTTGAGCATAATAAGAGTAATTTTCTGTTAAGTATATAGTTTGATAGTTGAAACTCTCTCAATTGGCACCATTATGAATGCTAATCTGTTAATTGTGCATTTATTTACTAGTCAAGATGGTGTAAAAAGCATTCTCCAAGCTCTTTCGGTGGCCATGAACTATCCTATTACTGTAAATGTTAACAACTACTTGCATTTATGTTCTACCCCTCAACTAAAAAGAATATCTCAAAGCCCTCAATGGATACAGTGGTGGACACCAAGCAGGGTAATAACAGATGTAAAAATGTTGACCAAAGGCTTTGTGAAAGAGATATCTTTATATGAGGTCTCCAAAGGTAGTGAGAAAGGCACAAAGCAAAGTCATTTTAGAAGAGAGCCCCAGAAGACAAGGGGTTTGGTGGCTGAAGGTCTTGTCACTGATGAAGGGTACAATTCAGGGTCAATGATGCTACAGACATCATCGAGGGTGCGGTGGAAATGTAACAAGGAGCAGTACAGCAGCATGAGGCCAGTTCATGTGGGGTATATGACAATTAAGGGGCTGAGCTGACTATCTCTAATAAGTGGAGGAGCACCATTGGAGAGATAGAGAAGACCAAGTCTTCCCACTGGGAGGACTCCTTTGGGAAGTTCCGGTAGAGAGATATAAAGCGGCATTTCCCCTGCACAGGCAGAGAGTTCAGGTCAGGAGTGAGCCTGAAGTCTTCTCCCCAGTTGCTGGAGCGATGGTTTTCTTGGTGATTAAACATCCTCATTTGGTTAAGAAAATGTCTTGCCTTTATTTTCTCTTTCCCTTAAACTCGATACAGCATTTTCTGGTAAATAATATCTGCTGCATGCCCACATATTTAAAGACATGAATGGCCTGAAGATACTCATAGTCTTGGCCTACAAACCATTTTGTCTTCAAATTTAAGATTGTGCAGAATTTAGAAAAATTCTTAAATTCGCTCTTAACTTAGAAGGTGATTTTCCCCAGATTTATTCCAAAAAATAAAAGCCAGTAACATCCCATTATTATGCAGCAGAAGTAAAGTAAAATGAAAGGAATGAAAAAAAATCCATGAGAAGTATAGATTATTTGAAGCTCTTCTCTATAAATTAAATCAGAATGCACTGAGGCTGAACAGTGGCAACAACAACAACAACAAATTACATTTGTATAATGCTCTTCACATTGGGAGGAGGTCCCAAGGTGCTGAACAGTGAGGGAGGGTTTGGGATCAGGAGGGATGGAGGATAGGGGTAGGAGGGTGACCAGAAGCCACGGTCAAAGAGGAGGATCTTGAGATGGGACTTGAAGGAAGCATGTGAGGAAATATGAGCTTGACAAGAGGTCCTAGAAAAACTCTGAGTAGTTTGGATAATTTTAAATTGAGATTCTAATTGAGTCAGAGCACCCCCCCCTCCCACTCCACCACTAGCTGACCAAAGAAAACTATTAAAAAGAACTAGGTCTAGTTTTGGAAATTAACCTCCAAACTGAATTTCTCACCTTAACAACAACCACAAATGACATTTGTATAGCGCCTTCACGTTGGGAGGACGTCCCAAGGCGCTGGACAGTCAGGGATTTGGACCCGAGCAGGGCGTTGGGATCAGGGGAGGTGGAGAGCAGAGAGGGTAGGGGTAGGAGGGTGGTGAAATGTGTGGTCGAAGAGGAGGGTCTTGAGACATGCTTTGAAGCAAGCAAGGGAGGGAATAAGAAAAATGGACTGTGGGATCGAGTTCCAAAGGATGGGGGCAGAGAAGCTGAAGGCATGACTGCCGGGCGAGGCTGTGGGTAATAGGGTCACAAAGCCTTGTGCGGGAGCTGCAGAGTTCTGGATGATCTGAAGTCTGTAGAGAGGCTTCCAATGGTGGCAGAAAAATACGATATGGCTTAATTTACATTATTTCTTAAGGAATTGCAATGGAATTACAATCGGTTTGTTTGAGAATGGTGATCCAGAGTTCACGATTCAACGTGACGTAAGAAGTTGCCTTTTGGGTGACTTGTATTCCTTATGAAACAATACCACAAATTAGACCCCAGACTCCAAATCCATAATCTGAATTGAAATGGAATGGGCTAATTTTTAACAGGAAAAATGAACTGACTAATTTTGTTTCCTGAAAGTGCGCTCTAAAAGCTAATCAATGCAAACCAGATGTGTCTGGTCTGTTTTCTAAATAATATTCGTGCCTGTGACTGCACACAGCTCTTCCAAGACTCTCTTAACTCCTGAGGACATTACCATTATAATTTTATTGTACATGGATACCCTCTAACATCCTCTATGAGTGTCAAAGTGACATATAAAAAGTATAGGAACGCATTGAATTTCAAATAGAATGTATAGATTATCCGTCAGACAAGTTTACATAATGCTGTAAACAGTACAAGGGCATGCTCATATCTATTGCCTTTGGCGTGATCATTTTTCATTCTGAGTCACTTTGAGCAACAATGGCCAAAGTGGTTCAAAGATACATTGTGGAACTTACAGCACCGTAATTACAGATTGATGACAAAGTCTTTTTTTATCCATAGGTGGTTTCAATGTGAAATGGGTTTGGGCAATCTCAACCCAATTCTTTGTGGGTATGTGCCAAGCCAAGCAGGAATTCGAGGGACATTCTTGAAAAATTATTAGCGGGTTTGGGAGCTACTATTATTCAGGAGTTTGGTGGAGGACTGTATCTGAATTTTTAAAAATTACTAATCAAGAAATGAAGTGTGTTCATGAAACTACAAATTTCAGTCTATTATATTTATGTGCCACAACTAGCCATTTTGTGGCCTCACTGACTGAGAATGCTGAATTTACTATCAATTGATACCATGTTAGGACCTGTCTTGTACTCTGCTCTATGTTCACAAGGAATTGTATTGAAAAATGCCCAAGCCCCATTTAAAGTATGACCCTTAAAGTTGATTCCTTCAAATTCTTTCCTCTTTGAAGATGCTGTGTAACATGGGAAACAGATTTCTCTCCAAGTCATAAGGTTTTTCACTAGCTCCAGGTGTCATTGGCATTATGCCAGTTTATTCCAGTAAAGCATGTGGTTTACACTATACCAGTTCATGTTTATGCCACTTAGAAATTAGAAACACAGCTATTGGTCCAAGCTTTTACGATACATGCCAAATATATAGCAGTTTCCATGCAGCTGATTGCTGTGGTCAACATCCCCTCCTGCAATCCAGTATACAATTTCAGTATACTTTCTGCTGCATGCTACTCATAATAATAATCCTTGCATTTGATATACCGCTTTTCACATCTTCTAGACGTCCCAAAGCGCTTCACAGAATATACTGTAAAGTGAATTGACTGTATATTTGTGGGCGAACGCGGCAGCCAATTGCACACAGCAATGTCCCACAAACAGTCGTGGATTGAAAATGACCAATTTATTATTGCTTTTGATTTTTGGAGGGATTATTATTAGGCGTGTGGACCGTGAACGTGAGGAGGAAAATCAGTCCATCAACAACAATTTACAGTTGTATAACACATTTCGCATCAGGAGAACATCTCAAAGTGCTTCACTCCAACTTGGTGGGGATTTGGGGATGGGTGGGAGAGGAGCTGAGGAGGAGGAATGGTAGCTGAAAGCACAGTTGAAAGGATCAAACTGTTCCATCAGTTTATTAAGTCATGACAGATCTTTTAATTCCATTTCCCTTCCTTTCCTCCATACTCCATTAGCACATCTCACTTCCCAAGTATTCCCTTTAAATATCTCAATTAAATATGCCAATTAATTGTGGCAGTGTATTCCACATTTTTACAGTTCTTTCAGAGGAGTGCTTTCTGATCTGATGTTCACCTGTTTAAATCCTGGGCCAATACAATTCATGTTTGGTAACAGAATGTCAGAATCGAGCCAGCCCTCTGTGGCAGTTTCGATAGTCAGATTCCCGACTCAAGTGAATCTGCAGTATTCCAGGACACTACTGATAACAGCACAACCAGCCTGATTCATTGGCAGGACTTGGAAGGGCAGACTAGTCACTGGGGGCAGGGAGTCACCGCACTCAACTCCTGTTAACTCTGTAAGCCAAAGCCCTAACTGGTAGAGTGGTCCTAGTTGGACAAGCAGCGGGAAAGCATTCCAGACAGCGCTATCAATAGCAAGCTATATGGATTTAGCTGGTTAGACTTCAACAGTACTCCAACGCATATTCTGAGGTCTCCAAGATTTTTGGCTCTTGACAACCTGTACCTAATACCTTCCGGAATTAGGCAAGCAGGATGTGCCTCCAGGTAAATAGTACATATTCTATTCCAATAAGTATCTCTGGAATTTCCATGTGTAGGTATGATGCATGGAACTCTGTTTGGTTTGGATACTCTTAAGCATGTTGATGGGTGTCAGTCACCTGACTAGTCGAACCCCCAACCCCCTCCCCGTGCTTTAACCGCCTAAAATTAACTGCCTTAACACACTTGTTAATAGGTTCACACTATAAATACTTTGAAAAGCATTAAGCAAGCCTCAGAGAATGGAAAGCATCATATGATGGAGCAGAGATAATCCAGAAAGGCACCTTTCTCAATGACTGCATAGCAGGTCCTCCTGGAGCTAATGCAGCTACAAATGATTGGTCTGTTTGAGAAGAGGGTAGCTATGCTCTAAATGAGCTAAAGAGTTGTCTGGCAGAGGAAGAGTTGAGACAAGACCAGGAGTTAAATCAAAGGAAAAGAATTATCTCAAAAGGTATGCCAAGGTATGTCACTCTGAGTTTGATCTCAGTACATGACGTGTAAGGTCAACCAATTAGCATAGCATTCCTGAAAATGAACAGATGTGCAAACTATTGGTTATAGTCATCTCATATGTTATCCTTGCAAACCAAAGTACCAATGGATAACATAAACAAATTCTTGCATTTGGAAATCCTTTTCAGATTTCCTTGCATTTGGGTATTAACATAACATAACATGTGGGAGCAGGAGTAAGCCATTCGGCCCTTTGAGCCTGCCCCGCCATTCAATCATGGCTGATCTTCTAATATAACTTCAGCTAATACCATAACCTTGCCTTATCCCCATATCCCTTAATTCATTTTGCAATAAGAAACATATCTATCTCAGTATTGATATTGGTATTGCCATATCTGAATTGGACAAGCAGTGGGAAGCTTGCCAGTCAAGCTTGCCAAGCTTGGGCTGATAACTGACACATGAAGTATAATACAGATAAATACAACTTTCTACATATGGGAAGTAAAAATAGGAAACACATGTACTCCATGGATGGTATACAACTTGCCAAGGGGAAAGTTGAAAGAAATCTAGGGTATTAGTTGATTGATTGCTCACCATATCAAAATAATGTGATACAGCAATAAACAAGTCTAAAAAGATACCAGTCCAAACAAGAACACACAAATTTGCTAGACAAAAGTAGAACAAGGTCCATCTAGTTTGCCTTCCACTATCCTGGTAGTCGCTTGACATGTTGTGTCCCAAACAATATACTGTATCCTGAGATATTATTTTCTAGTAGAAATCTATCTAAATTGTCCTTGAAATAAACAACACTTTCTGCTTCCACCATCTCCCTAGGGAGCCTGTTCCATAATAATAATAATAATCCTTGCATTTGATATAGCGCTTTTCACGTCTTCTAGATGTCTCAAAGCACTTCGCAGAATATGCTGTAAAGTGAATTAACTGTATATTTGTGGGCGAACGCGGCAGCCAATTGTGCACAGGAGTGTCCCACAAACAGTCGTAGATTGAAAATGACCAATTTATTATTGTTTCGTTTTTTGGAGGGATTATTATTACGCGTGTGGAGTAAGGAAACTTGCCCAGTGTTTTGCTCTGCTTGGAATTGAACCCAGCTGTACAAGGCGAGTGCTCTAACCACTGAGCTACAGGACTCCATATAGCGCCTTTCAAGTGGGGAGGATATTCCAAGGCACTGGACAATCAAAGGTTTAATAAGTTTAATGCTCGCTCACTGAAGTAGTATCTGTGCAGATTTGTTCTGAATTTACCCTCCTTCAATTGCAGACTGTGTCCTCCGGTTCAACTGTTCAGTACAAGATAAAACAGCTTAACATGGTCTACATTATTTTGTCCCTTCAGAATCTTAAAGACCATAATCATACTGCCCCTCAACCTTCTCTTCTCCAGTGTGAACATGTCCAGTTTACCTAATCACTCCTCTTAGTCCAGTCCCTCCATCCCCTCAATCATTTTGTTTGCTATCCTCTGTATCCTCTCAATCGCTGCAATATCCTTTTTATATTGCAATGACTAGAACTGTACACTGTATTCCAAATGCAGTCACACTTGTGATTTATAAACTGGCAGGATTCCCAAGTATGTTCAGGTCCTCGTGTAAGTTATCTTGTTCATCTTTGCAGTCTACAACCTTCATTAGCTTTGTGTCATCTGTAAATTGAGCCACTTTGCTTGTGACTCCTTGTTCCAAATCATTTATGAAGATGTTAACAACAACAACAAGATTCCATTTATTGAGCGCCTTTCACGTCGGGAGGATGTCCCAAGGCGCTGTACAGTTGGGTCAGGACCCGATCATGGGGGAAATGGTCAGTGGTGAGGGGAGGGAAGGAAGGGAGCGAGGAGGGGGTAGAGAGTTGAGAGGGGAGCTGAAGGCACGGTCAAAGAGAAAGGTCTTGAGACCGGCCTTGAAGGAGGAAAGGGAGGAGGCAAGGCGAAGGCACTGGGGGATGGAGTTCCAGAGCCTAGGGGCTGAGAGGCTGGTAGGGCAGTTGGGGCGGGGGATGTGCAGCAGACCGGAGCCAGAGGAACGGAGGTTACGGGCAGGTAGGTAGGGGGATAGTAGGTCGGAGAGGTAGGAGGGAGCAAGGCAGTGAATGGCCTTTAAATAAAACAGGTCCCAAAACAGACCCTTGTGGAACTCCACTGGTAACATTCTCCCAGCCTGATGATATTCCCTGTACCACCTGGGTTCTATCTGTCAGCCAATTATGTATCCATTGCAAGATAGCTCCACTGATTCCCGCTTTCTTTATTTTTAGATCTAGCCTTTCAAGAGGAACCGAATCAAAGACCTTACTGAATTTCCAGAAATACAACATCCACTGCCTCCTTTGAGACCCAGTCAAAGAAAACCAGTAGATGAGTTTTGCAGGATCTCACCCTTCATGAAGCCATATTGGCTATCTTTTTCATTTTATTACTGTCCAGAAGCTCTGTTATCTTATTTTTAATAAGTCTCCATAACTTTACTCACAATGGATATCAGACTCATTGTCAAATCAGTTGAGTTCCAAACCCCCGAAGTCAAGTCTACATATTCTGGCCAAACCTAGATTATCACATATAGGTCTAGTCACTGCAACATAATGGGTTGCCCAGGTACAATAGGCCAAATGGCCTTCTTCTGTGCTGTAAATTTCTATGATTCTGTAGTTCTAAATGGGCCAAAGAGTCTTCTTTATCCAAAACAATCTTGTGATTTTGTGAATAACTTTAGTTAGGTACACTCCATCTTTTGAGGTTAATTGTGGTCCCTCCCTATAAAAGTTAGATCACTTTGCGCTTCCAGCACCTTGGGATGTCCTCCCAATGTGAAAGGCGCTATTCAATTGTAACTTTGTTGTTGTTGCGCTTCAGAGCATTTTGAGGCCAAATTACATGGCAAATCAGTTATCAGGCTACAACAAAGAGACAAAACATTGATATTTTGTCAATTCAGCAGCTCAATAACATTGATCTTTTTGTAGTCCAGAGTCCTATTGAATCAGAAGGCACAGAGCTACCAGAGCTGGACTATACAGACTACAGGACTTAGGGGTTAGAGCACTCGCCTCACAAGCAAGAGGACCTGGGTTTGATTCCCAGGCAGGGCAAAACGTTGGGCAAGTTTCCTCAACTGTCTGTTTACTGTGCACAATCGGCTGCCGTGTTTTGCCCCAAAAATATACAGTCAATGCACTCTACAGTATATTCTGTGAAGAGATTTGAGATACCTTGAAGATGTGATAAGGCGCTAATTAAATGCATTATTATAAATGTTATTTCTCTCCCTCTGCAACAAGGAGATTGGTTTCAGGAGGCCCTAGGACAGCAAGGTGTGGAAAAGGAGAGAAATTCTCAATTAGCACACGAAGAAAGTCTTGGTTGTAAATGTGTCAGAATTTGGACCCAGAGATATAGAATTTAGTGTCCTCAATGGCTGATTTGTAAGGCATGAAAACTATTGTTGAAATATTAAATGGAATTGGAATAATTTATAATATAAATGAAATTACTAATTTAGATCTTAGCTTATTATTATTGCTACAGTTATTTGGCAAAATGTTGCTTAGTGTTGTGTTCAAGTTTGTTCAAGTAATGTTCTTTGCGTTCAAGTTTGCTGTTTGTTGTTTTAATTGTGTCAGATTTGTCAAAAGAGATGCAAGGTTCAACACCATATAAAAAATTGAAATCATGTCTTATAACCAAATTTAGTTGCATTGCAACTTCTAAAGTATTTTAAACCCATGCGTATAATGAAACAATTGAGGGATGAGAAAGCATCCCACAGTTGACCATTAACGTAAATATAAAGCCAGCTGACACAGAGCATATGCCAATACAGTTTCTCTGAAAATCTACCAAGATGATGCTGGATTTGTATTACAAACTCTCTGAAGTAAGGATTTCCCTTTTATTATTCACAGCATTGCAAGCTTGCCAACACAAGCTAGAAATTGATTTAACGCCCACCTATAATCCCTCCAGAAATAATGGAGTTCCCATTAATGTAATTTTAGGATACGATACTAGCATCAGGAGCAAAGCATTTTCAGATCCATTGAAGACATCTGTTCATGTATCTTTCAAATTTATAAATACAAAATAGTTTAATGCAAAAATTGTAAACAGAGAGCGTTTTGACGACTTTTGATCCAGTTTTATTTTGGAAACACTACAACGGTTTCAGGTGCCATGGAAATAACTAATAATCCTTTACAGAAGAATTTGCCAATTCATGCCATTGGATATCTTCAGTGAGGAAAAGTATTCATTTGATTCTCAGTATTACCATATATCAGATAGTATAAATGGGTTTAGAATTTCTCCAATGAGGATTGCAAACAACTGAAGATTGTTACATGCAGTAAATCCCTTTAAATGGAACTTTTACAAGCCTAGGGCTTTCTATAAAATTTGATCTCTTTCGAACTAGATAACTTTGAATGTCTGTTCTTACCAATAAACACTGTGTAGGTGGTGCTGAGCAATCACAAAACACAATTGTTCCTGCCAATAGGAAAGACTGAAAAATAAGACACCCTGAGTGCACAAATCATTCCAGTTAAACCAATTACCCCCTTGAATATAACTAATCATATAATTCTGTTTTCATATTTCCCAGGATACAAAGACATCAATAAACAACTCAATATTTATAGGCTGTAATATGAGAGGACATTAATAATAATTCTTGGTGTTTTGCAAACAATTGTGTTCTGTTTACTTGAAACAAAATTGACTCCCATTTTGCCTACAAAATTCACAGTATTTGGAGTACATTAAATCCGGTGAAACACTGAGATCTCCTCATGATATTGTGAGGTAGTAAAGGGTCAATAGGGTGAATATTTGGGTTCATTGAGAGCAGTCATAGGTGTTCAGAGCCAGATAGTCTGTTAAATTTGTTAGATTGAGATATCAATCTCTTTATCTTTCTTAAGATGTAAAAATGTTGGTTAAGCGCTTTCGATTTATGTCTTTTTTATTAGATTTTGTGAGTTGATGGATTTTATGGTCCTGTCAGAGTCTTTTAGTCTGAACATAGCTGAGTTAAGAAGTTTTATGTTTTCAAATTGTCCAAGTAAGGAGAACTGATAAAAAAAAGTCACATGGGCACATTAGGGGTATAAAAGAGAGGGAGTTGAGTTATACAAGGGGTTGTTGAGTTTTGGAGTTCTAACTTTATAACATTACCAATTATAAAAACTCTGAACCTCAGGAACTTTGAGGAGATGTGAATTTGGGGTAAGATTACTCTATTGGTTTACCCCTGGTGGTCCAAGTGTTGAAACTTAGTGGTTAGATATCTTATACAGTGTGGGATATTATGTCTTTTTAAACTTATATTGATATAATATTATCAATGTGTTATGTAAGAATTGTGTTTATTTTTGCATTGGATGCTTCAAATGCGGGAATATATATATTGAAGCCTGTGGGTTTGAATAAATAAGGAGTTTTTTTTAATTGTCAAGTGTTTGGTGTAATTTGTGAGACCACTCTGACCGAGCACGTATCTTCGACATAAAATGAGAAGAGAAGGATCGCTCCTTTCAGATTGCACCTGGAAGGAGCGTGTAATTCTCACTCAGAGATAAGAATACCATGACAGTATGAAAGAGACAATATCAAGTGCAAGGATTCTTATCAATATTATGAAAGTGACTACGAGATATAAAAGAGAATTTAGGAGGAACCTCTTCAAGTAGATGACACAGAGATTGCGGAACTCACTGCCTGAAGCGGTAGTTCAATCAGATAGTCTAGATGCATTCAAGAGGAAGCTTGAGGAAGCCTCCATGTTAGGGAGAGGGGAATAGAGAGGTATGGCTGGAGACTCGTGTGGAGTATAAACAACATGTTTCCATAATTAAATTATTTGTAATCTTTTAATCCATTATTAAGATTGCAGATATGCAAATTGTTCACATTTTTTAGCCACTATAATTTTAGTAGAGGATGAGATTGTTGTTGTTGTTTAATAGAGGATGAGAAATCCAGCATCCAATCTAAAATCAAATAATATTAATTGTTATCAAATACCTTGAGATTTCATCCCAATATGAAAGGCACTGTATAAAATAATTGCATTCTGTGTTGCATTGAAGGAGGATTGTTGTATTGGCTATGCGCAATTGACTGCTGTGTTTTGCCCACAAATATAGTCAATTCACTTTACAATATATTCTGTCAAGCACTTTGAAGCATCTCGAAGACTAGCTATATCGAAATGAAGAATTATTATTATAATTTTATTTTTGTAGAATATTCCTTTCCAAATGCCTTCTTTGAGATTGTTGCATAGTTTGAAAGGTTTGAAAGATACACCAACGTGATCAGATATTCCATAAAAGCTCCAAATCCAGGAGCATTCAATGAATGAGTGATCCTGGAAAGGGGTAACTTATTCCACGCTTTGCCTTTTAAATGATTTAGCTTCATTCATGGAACAATTCAAAATTGAACTAGTCTAACCCTCGTTCGTTTATATAAAACACACAAAATCACGACAGCAAAGACATTCTGGATATCTGGAATATTGTAACTCCACAGCTCACCCAAGTCTTGACATTTGAAAGGTTAGAAACAGGATAAATACAATCAATTTATGAAAAATGATGAACTGGGGGAAGGAGGGGCCGAGAGACGGCATAAACAATATCAGAGATATCTCCCCGAGGACAATAGGATGATGTATGGTCATTGAAAAGACAACAGATCAGCATAATAATAGACACCACCCACGTCTTCATACTTAAGACATATGTATCAAGCAATTGCAGTTAGAACTGTTCTAGTTCCTCAAAGATCCCAACAAAACTGTTTAGGAACAAAATGATCAGAATAATACTTGACTCCTAGGTTTAGATCTACATTACTTGTAGTCAATATGATGACAGTGGTTTGGCTACAAAAAGCTCTTTAGCCATTTAATTTCATCTTTTCAGTGTATCAATCTTACCATCTACATATTACAGAGTCAATGCCTTGAAATTCTACCTGGTCTTAGCCTCTAAAACAGTTTTGTTTTAAAATGTTAAGTTCTTTAAACTTGTCTTGAGGAAGGCAGATTGTAAATTTGGTCATCTCTTCATCTAAGCCAATCCTATTTCACTGCATCTTTTAACTACATCTTTTACCACTTTCTGCTTCGGTTAATTTGAGATTCAACAAATGATATTCTCCAATGGTGTGCTACTAATACAGGCTGTTTTATATACTCTATAAGTAATTTTGATGAAGTTTCAAGAAAACATTACTGTATAATATGGTCATTTTGTTTAAAATTAAACGTGCCACAAAAAATAAATGAAATCTTTACAATTTTTTTTCAAAAATTCACAGCGGGAGAGCATCTCAAAGCTCTTTACAGGATTATTGTTGGGTCCAGTGACTGTTTGTAGGCGAATGTGGCTAACAATTTATGCATAGTAATGTTCCATAAACAGCCACAAAAGGACCAATTTTATTGGGGAGATTGATGGTCAGAACACTGGGAGAATCTCACTTGAATAGTGCCATCGGTGGCATATATGTGAGGACTAATAACTAAACCAGGCTGGCACTAAAATTAAATAAACAGCAACAACCCATTTACATAGCGCCCTTCATGCGGGATAGCATCCCGGAATGCATGACAGTGGTGGAGGTCTGACCCCGAGCCAGGGGGAAAGGGAGGAGGAGGTGAATGTGAGATCAATCAAAAAGGAAAGTCTTCAGGTGGGATTTGAAAGTGGTGGAGTTGGGGGTAAGCAACTCCAATAGATAGGTAGATGCGAGGGCATGAAGTGATTTGTAAACAAGAGAGAGGATCTTGAAATTGACAAGACAACCACAATCTATTGGGCCACAAACCAAGAATCAGGCTGTCATAATAATAATAATAATAATAATAATAATAATAATAATAATCCTTGCAATAGATATAGTGCCTTATCATGCATTTGAGACATCTCAAAATGCTTCACAAAATATACTGTTAAGTGAATTGACTGTATATTTTGTGGGTGAAACACAGCAGCCAATTGCACACAGCAGTGTCCTACAAACAGTCGTGGATTGAGTGACCAATTCATTCTTTTTCTTTCAAGGAATTACTATCCCCGGACAAGCGATCTGCCAATCGACTAAGAATGAGTTCCTACTTACTGCTAGGTAAACAGAGGTGCGTGGAGTAAGAAAACTTACCCAAATTTGGCCCCCTTTTTTTTGTCATGGGGAAAAAAGTCTAAAAAAAAGCCAGTCATTAAAAAAAGTCAATCATAAACTGTGAATGACATTTGAAATACTAAAACATTCAAGATGGCTAAAAATAAATCTGCAGAGAATTTATGAAGCTCTGTAAAGTTTCTGACAAATAACATCTGTGACGTGGTTTATTGCACTACATTCAGGGGGTTGTTTATTGGGTCCTATGTTGGAACATTCATGTTGTATAAACAGTGCCTCTTTTTCCTATAAATACATGTTAAATACTGAACATGTGGAGTGTGGGTGTCAATTTGAATATTTTTTGTAAGGAAAGAAGTTGTATAAGCTGTTCTTCCACTGTTTAAATAGATTGTAAAATGATTACTGGAGATTTCAATGTCTGCAGGTGTACAAGTTACAAATTTGGTTGGCTTGCTCTTAAAACTAATTTTCTCCCCTACCAGTCAGGAACCTCGGCGTTTTGTTCGACCCTGAGCTGTCCTTTCTCCCTCACATCCGCACTACAACTGGCACCGCCTTCCATCACCTTCGGAACATCGCCAGACTACGGCACTACCTCACCCCTCACGCTGCTGAAACTCTGGTCCACGCCTTTATCTCCTCAAGGCTGGACTATGGGAACTCTCTCCTCGCCGGCCTTCCCGCCACCTCCCTCCACAAGCTGCAGGTCATTCAGAACTCTGCAGCTCGTGTACTGTCCCGCACCAGGCTTCGGGACCACATCACTCCCACCCTCGCTCGCCTCCACTGGCTCCCCATCCCCCAGAGGATTGATTTCAAGATCCTCATCCTCACCTACAAGGCCATTCACGGCCTTGCTCCCTCCTACCTCTCCAACCTACTATCCCCTACCTACCTGCCCGTACCCTCCGTTCCTCTGGCTCTGGTCTGCTCCACGTCCCCCGCCCAACCGCCCTACCATCGGTGGTCGGGCCTTCAGCCTCTCAGCCCCCAGGCTCTGGAACTCCATCCCCCAGTGCCTTCGCCTTGCTTCCTCCCTTTCCTCCTTCAAGGCCGGTCTCAAAACCTTTCTCTTTGACCGTGCCTTCAGCTCCCCTCTCGACTCTCTTCCCCCTCCTCGCTCCCTCCCTTCCCTCCCCTCACCCTGACCATTTCCCCCTTCCTTGCTCCCTCCCTTCCCTCACCTCACCCTGACCATTTCCCCCCTGCTCGGGTCATGTCCCAACTGTGCAGCGCCTTGGGACGTCCTCCTGACGTGAAAGGCGCTTTATAAATGGAATCTTGTTGTTGTTGTTGTTGTACCGTTCTGGACCTTGTCATGTGCATTTTTGCCAACAAAAAATGGATGTGTATAAATGTTGTGAATTAAGTAAAGAATTCTCAGCCCTGCAGTAACATGGATTCTGGCTTTCTATCATTTGTAACTATCAGAACTAGTTTATAAATACTTTAGAAATATTCACTCACTACTGATGCTAAGCAGGTTAACACATTATTTAAATTACATTTAATTTACATCTCCCAGTTCCTGTCCCACATTGCTCACTCCTGTCACACAAATGCCTCAACTCTTCTTATACCAATACCCTACGTTCCTTGCAGGTGGCAAGGGAGGGGGAGGGACTGTGGAACAAAGTTCCAGAGGGTAGGGGCAGAGTGGTAGAAGGTCCGCCCGCCAATAGTGAGGCGAACAAGGTGGGGGACGTGAAGCAGGCCGGAGCCCGCTGAGCACAGGGAGCAAGCAGGATGGTAGGGGGTTAGGAGGTTGCAGAGATAGGGGGGAGCAAGATCATGGAGGGCTTTCAAGGTGAGGAACAAGATATTGAACTGTATCCTCTGTGTGATAGGAAGCCATTGGAGTCGGGCGAAGATGGAGGTGATAGGGTCGTGGAGTCTAGTGCGGGAGAGTACACGGGCTGCAGAGTTCTGGGTGATCTGCAGCCTATGGAGAGAGCAGATCGAGAGGCCAACAAGCAATGAGTTTACATAGTCAAGACTTAATGTAATGAAAGTGTCTGTGAGGGTTTCAGTGGCCTGCGGTATGAGACACTGATGGAGCCGAGCAATGTTGCATAGGTGGGGGAAGGCAGAGCGGGTCATGGCTCAGATGTGGGGTAAAAAGGATAGTTGAGGGTTAAATAAGACCCCAAGGTTCCGGACTGGATTAGTAAGGTGGAGTGTGCAACCATGGATGGTGATGCTGTCAGCGCCTGAGGTGAGGAGGCACTGATGGGAGCCAATCAGGAGAGCCTCGGGCTTGTTGATGTTCAACTGCAGAAAATTAGGTCTCATCCAGGACTTGATGTCTGCCAGAATTCAGTCAGGATAGCAGTGGTCCTGGAGTCAAGGGGGGAGGCAGAGGGGTAGAGTTCGGTGTCATCCGCATACATGTGAAAGATAACCCCATGTCTGCGGATGATGTCACCAAGAGATGGCGCATAGATATTGATGAGGAGGAGACCAAGGACAGAGCCCTGAGGAACGCTGCACGAGATGGTGCAGGGGGCTAGAGGAGAAGCTGTTTGTGGAGATGAAGTGGAGGCTGTGTGAGAGGTACAATCTGAACCAGTCAAGGACAGCGCCGCGAAGGTTGAGGTGAGAGGAGAGATGGTGGATGAGGATAGAGTGGTCGTTGCTGTCGAAGGCAGCAGAGAGGTCAAGGAGGACGAGTGCAGTGCATTCTATACATATCGTGAATGATGAAGCACATGCAGAGTAAAATATACATGCAGATCCATAATGTCTTAGTTTATGTGACTTTTTGAGTATTACTGTATGTTATGCATGTTTTCCTCACCTATTAAATACTTGCCGCAGCTTTCTGAGTAACAAAATATATTACCATACTATATCGATGAGATTATAGATTCATATTTCGGTCTGTGGGTAGCAGTGAGAGTGCTACAATTGGTTTTGGGCTTCTGGGTTAATCAAGGGAAAAACAGCCAGGGTTTCCATCCCTGCTCATGATCCAGTGATTCCATCTGGAAAGTATACTTGTGTGGGTATCAAACTAGAACAGTATCAAGTCAGCGATGATTACATTATTCTTACTCCTTTTAGAGACAAGTAGCTTTTCAATTTTCATTTTCCAGGCACACTGCCATGACCATTTGGATGAGGTACCAGAGGAATCAGTCTCATTGCTCTCTTCCGCACTATGTATGAGGCCTGCCAGCACCCTTATGCAATGATGACCAATACTCAATATCTCCAGGTATGGCCTAACCAGAGCACCCTACAGTTTAAGAATGACTTCTAGTGATTTGAACTCAACTGAAGGTGCACTCTCTCCCTAGAGGGACACAGCTTGCTTATCTAATTCACGGGAGTATTAAGGACAGATTGGCAAGAGCCAAAGCTTGGGAGTACTGCTGGAGTTTTACCAAATAAAATCATGTAACTTTGAGACCACTGTTTTGTAGGCTTCCTGTTGATTTTCCACCCTACTTGTTAGGGCCTTCGCTTGTAGGATTAACAGGAGCTGAGTGAGAACAATGTCTGCCCCCAAGGAGACCCGTCTTACCTTCTCCCCACACCACCTGCCCCACCACACTTCCCCTCAGGACAATAGTAATGTATCTGAAGGATTGGCTGGGACACCAGGAGAACCCCCTTATCTTTTTGAAAAGCGCCTCCAACTAAAGTGCTAGCAGGCCCTCAGTTTAATGTTTTATCCAGCAGATATCTCTGAGAGTGAACTCACTGAGACCTTTTTTTTAAGGAGTTAATTGCTATTTCATTGACTGCTTTGGGAGGTCGTTCCAAATATCCACTGTGGGAAAAAATATTCTAACCTCTAATCTCACTTGAGACCTATGAGTTTTTTGAACCTATGTCATTCAGTTCTGCTCAAAAAAAAAGCTTTGCTCTCAGCATTACTTTACAAAGCTTTACTTTATGAGGAATGAGTAGATGGAAAAATGCGTTCTGATCACCCAAAAAATTCAGAATATTCATCATTCTCACACTCGTGATGACATATCCTGGTTTGCTTTCTCCATAAACAACTCTCTCCGTCCCCCACACTGGCCACAGCAACTATGTGAAGTGGAATATCTGCCAATTCTGTATTCATCCAATTCTTCTTTTGAAGTACAGAATCAACACACCGGCAGTTACATAAAAGAACACAGAGAAAATGTAGGAACAGTCAACACAGAATTAGTAGTAGATCATGCCCAACAAATGTAATGGAGTTATACAGTACAGTATATTCTGTGAAGCGCTTTGGGACGTCCTCCCGACGTGAAAAGCGCTATATCAAATGCAAGGATTATTATTATTATTATTATTATTGACGAGGGTATGAGGGCAACCCACTGGATTTACTTTATTTGAATTTTCAGAAGACATTTGATAAATTCCAGAGGTGAAAATTTTAAAGACCATAATGAAACATAAAACAACTAATGGACATTCAGCGATCAAGCCTGTTCCTTCCATGTATGATGCATGCTTATTTTACCATCCGCTCAACCCCTACACACCATCTTTTGAAGGAAAATATTGTTTATTTACTTTCTGGTGCACAAAGATATTCAGGCAAACATTCTGGACTATTCCCATATTCTGCATTGATAGTAAACACTGGCCCACTTCCCTCAATGGGCAATTTCCTAACTTGTCCCAAAAGTAGCACAGACAGCACTATACTCCTTTGAGGGTTCTCTAATCCTATTCCCAAATATATAAATAGCTAATTCTTCTTCTGATTTCCTGGCACAGTATCAGCTACTTTTGCTGAGACTCTGTTCCACAATCACTTCTGTTCTGTGGAAAAATCTCTATTCTCGTGTGAAACTTCTTGATTTTTAAGCTGTTTTGATGTATTTTAAAGATGTCTGAACCATATGGTTTCCTAAACCAAGTTTCAAGTTCAAACACAAAGCTGCCTATTGCTTGAATTCAGGTTCTCACAGTAGTACTGCCAGCAATTATAAAAAAGTCCATGGACTGACCACCACAGTCTCCTGGATAGAGTAAATATTCTGAGATTGGTGTCCCCAGGAGTAAAATATCTACAAATACGTTCTGATCTTCAATTCCTTCCATGTTCTTGCCAAACACTGCCTCTGTAATCTCCTGCAGCCTCCAACTTTTCCCATTCCATCCAATGCACTGCAAATGCTTGGCTCCTTTGTCCCAGTACACTCTGAAACTCCCTCCCCAAATCCCTTTGTCTTGTGTATTCCCTTGAGGAATAAGAGTACAACAGGGAAAGCAGTTCATCCATGGCAAACTAGAGCAGTTAGAGAAAGTATAAAACTAAAGGAAAAGGCCTATAAAAACTGCTAAAAAATAGTAGCAAACCTGAGCACTGGGAGTTTTTTAGGGACCAACAAAGGAAAACCAAAAAGCTCATTAAGAGTGAGAAAATGGATTGTGAGGGCAAGCTAGCTAGGAACATTAAGACAGATTGTAAGAGTTTTTATAAATACATTAAGAGAAATAGACTAGCAAATGTAAATGTGGGTCCATTACAGGCAGAGACAGGAGGAATTATAATGGGGGATAAGGATATGGCAGAGTCCCTAAATAAATACTTTGCTTCTATCTTCACGTCAGAAGACACAAGAAGTTTACCAGAAATAGAGATGAACCAAGGGGCTAATGATAGGGAGCAATTTAGGGAAATTTACATTAGCAAAGAATTGGTGCTAGGGAAAATGTTGGCATTAAAAACTGACAAGTCCCCTGGACCTGATGGTTTGCGTCCTAGGGTTTTAAAAGAGGTAGCTCATGAGATAATGGAGGCCCTGTGTCTGATCTTCCAAAATTCTTTGGATTCTGGAACGGTTCCCATTGATTGGAAGATTGCAAACGTCACACCACTATTTAAGAAGGGTGGGAGAGAAAAGATGGGAACTGTAGACCAGTTAGACTGACATTGGTGGTAGGGAAAATTCTACAATCCTAGAGTATTGTGTGCAGTTTTGGTCTCCTTATTTAAGAAAGGATGTACTTGCCTTGGAGGGTGTACAACGTAGATTCACTAGGTTGGTACATGGGATAAGGGGGATGAGTTATGAGGATAGTTTGAGCAATTTATGCCTATATTCTCTAGAATATAGAAGATTGAGAGGTGATCTTATAGAAACCTTTAAGATTATAAAGGGGCACGACAGAATAGATAGTGGGAGACTTTTTCCCATGGTTGGAGAAACTATAACCAGGGGTCACAGTCTTAAAACTAGGTGTAAGCCCTTTCGCACCGAGTTGAGGAAAAACTTCTTCACTGTAGGGCTGTAGATGGTCAGTCTTTGAACATATTCAAGACTGAGATTGATAGATTTCTTGTGGATAAAGGGATTAAGGGATATGGGGATAAGGCGGGTAAGTGGAGTTAGAATAGATCAGCCATGATCTTATTGAATGGCGGGGCAGGCTCGAGGGGCCGAATACCTACTCCTGCTCCTAATTCTTATGTTCTTATGCGTACTTCTCTCTACTTTTAAAACTCTCCTTAAACTGTCCCCTTTTTGACCTATTGGTCGACCCTCATCTTTCTCACTTTTCTCTCAGCTCGGTGATCCAATCTACCTTTGTAAAGTGCTTTGAGATATTATCCTATGTGAAAACTATCATGTAACTGCAAGTTATTATAGAAATTTTAAATATAAAGCACTGTATTCATTCACAGTCCTCCACAGCTATGCAATTTCCATTGCCTTTGATGTGACACACCTGAAGCAGAACTTCAGCTACAGAGTCTACACATAACTGAACAATTTTAGAAGCAAGGAAAATCTACAAAGGATTGCATGCTTCAAAACTCTCAAAAGCAACCTGAGATGAAGGCTGAAGGCTTGCTTTCATAATTTGCAGTCAGCATAAAAAAGCAAGAATTACTTTAGCATTGATTGATTATGCTCTATGTATACTCTTAAAAATGATTTGAAACTTCCAGTATTAAACTGATTCACAGTGATTTATATTTCCTGCTTTACAATCACATTTGTCTGTGGAGAGCTCTGCTGACCAGCAAGATATAACACTTGAATCAGCTTTGTTGTTCCATCTAGTGTCTGGGTTATTCCTTATGTTACTGCAAACAGCACTGTACCCCACTCTCCAGAGGTGGCCTAACCACAGACTCTGTACAGCTTGAGCATGACTTCTGTAGATCTAACTGCAACTTATTTGGCAATATAACCTAAGCTGCTGCTTTGTTTATTGTTGCCTTACAGTGTTTGGACATGGTTTGTGGGGAGCCAACTATCACACTTGGTCTCTTTTAACTCTCCTCTTGTTACTTCTATCCCACCCAAGGAGTAAGTTTGCCTCTTTTTTTAGTTCCTATGTGCAACACCTTACGTTAATCTGTATTGAACATCATGTGGAACCAAATAGCCCACATGATTAACCTCTCAAACTCTGTTTGTAAGATCTTAACTGTCTCCAAAGACCTCTAACATGATGTCCTGTGCACATTTAATTAGCTTGCACTGAATCCGAACATCTAGATCCCTTATGAATATTGGAACAGCATGCACCCTGACATACACATTATCTTGTCTCTCAGCTGCAATGATCATTATGCTCTGCTCGCTTCCCTTCCAACAATCCCTGTTTAATTCATGTACTGGTTGGGCCAAGTGTCCTGTTTCCGTCCTGTACAACCACTGACAGTCTAAGGGTCTAAGCTGATTTCCATGGTTGATGAGCATGCTAGCCCTTGGATCACCACATTTATAATATTTCTTTAATTTAATTTCTGATTTATAACATGAGAAAGTTTTCTGTATTTGTGTAGTCAAACATAGCAGCCAATTTGCACAAAACAATGTCCCAGAAATAACCATGAAGTGAACAACCAATTTCATCTGGAGGATTTTTTCCACAGGATATTTAGAGAAACTCTCTTTTCTAACAGGGTTATGGGATCTTTAATCTCTCACTGAAAAGGCAGAGGGACCTAACATCTGAAGAATAGCAATGCCAACAGTACAGTGTATCATCAGCAGTGCATCAGAGTGTTCGCCTACTGTGTGAACTTAAAGTCATACTTTTCCTGTGTTGGTGAGAGAAGGAACTATTATTTGAGCTCTGAGGAATAACATAGAAAAAACCTGGGTAAAATAGTAAATAAAGCTAAAGAGTTGAGGAAAGTGTAAGTACTAATCTGTAGCTATAGTGAAGTGTAGTTTCAATTAAAAAATAATAAACTAGCAAATAAAGTTTGTACTGAACTAGAGTGCGGGAAGGTAGCAATCAAAAAAAAAACTTAAATCAGGTAAATTTCATAAATAATGAACTTAGCACATTGCTGTGGGAGAACTGTGTACAAGGCTTCCAGATATATAGTTACTTGGAAACTATTTAAGGAAATTATTATATAGGAAGGCTAAATCTTTCCAGATTTTAGTTTAATACCTCCAGCTTCTTTGTAACAGTGTGGGATAAAGCACAAGTACTTTATGAATGGGATTGGACTTGCCAGGGGGAAGCTGAAAGAGATCCAGAGGTGTTAGTTGCCTCATTGCTCACTATATAAAAACTTGCATATATACGCGCCCCTCACACAGGGTAGCTTCCCAGAATGCTAAAACAATGTGAGGCAGCAATTAAGCAAGGCAAACAGAATGCCAGGCTATATTGCTAAATCATTTGCGTTAGATCCCTAGGCTTCATTCACAGGCTGTACCATGCTCTGGTCAGCCTGCACCTTGAATACTGGATACAGTTCTAGTCAGTGCAACATAAGAGGGCTGTCAACACTAGAGGCAGTATAGAAGAGAGCAATGAGGAAGATCCCTAGTGTTAGAGGAATGAACTATCATGAGCAATGATTAGACAAGCTGGGGCTCTTCAGTCTTGAGAGAGAAGATAACCCAGAGGGGACGTCATATAAAAATTTTAAATGGGACTGAAAAAGTAAACCCAGTGAAGGCTTAAGTGCCCCCATACCAAGAAATGCAAGTAAGACTGAAGTAGTAAAATAGCTCTAAAACATTCTGGCAAAACAAAAANGCCAAACAACTGTAAAAGTTAAAACAAACTTGTTGAATATTCGCAGTTAGAGGAAAGCTTTCCAAACGTGATAAGTTAATGAGACTTTTGGGAACTTTGCCTCCCTCAGTAGCTCAGTGTTCACAACAACAACAACAAAATTACATTTGTATAGCGCCTTGCACGTCGGAAGGATGTCCCAAGGCACTGAACAGACAGAGTTATGATAACATATGATGAAAATGGGTCACAATAGCAAATGGAAGATTTTCTCTCACTCGCTATAACTTCTGGTTATCTTTAGAGTATTACTCTCCAATAATCTTTGAGACCATATAGTCAATGCTCAGCAAGATATCACTGTCTGACGTACAGATAGACGTAACAGATTGCCCATTTGTGTTTGGGCGGTGGGGGTGGTGGGGGTATTGCTTTACAAACGTTCCAGGACTTTCAAAGTCCTTAATATCAACGCAATGCTAAACGAACACAGCATCTTTGTGCTTCCATGCTCCGCAGTAAATCATGTGGCATCTGTGCTGCAGGGAGACATGAGAAGCCTGAAAAGAGCTAAGCAGCGTTACCTGAAGATGATGTTCAGTGCAGATTCTGAACGATTTGCAAGTCATTGCGAGGGCGAGAAATTTGTGACTAATTAAAACAGCATCTGCACATTTCCGGGAGAAGTAGTAAAATTGGAAAACCTGCGACTGACAACACTTATGAAAGCCTTATGGGTCCACAGAACTCCAGATCTCTATTGCTTCACAGTAGCCAAGAAGAAGTAGGGAGGTTCATTGTTCCTACTCAACTCTTGCTACTCAAGCATCAGAGAGGAAGGGAATGAATGATGAATTTTCATTGGTTTTGCATTCTACAAAAGCTTTTGAGACATGAAATCTCTGCGATGCTCAACCACTGATTCAAAGAACTTTAAGTACTGGGAGGTAGATAATTCCATTGTGCATTGCCACTGCAATGGCTGCCATGTGAAACAACAACAACAAAAAGATTCCATTTATTGAGCGCATTTCACGTCGGGAGGACGTCCCAAGGCGCTGTACAGTTGGGTCAGGACCGAGCAAGGGGGAAATGGTCGGGGTGAGGGGAGGGAAGGGAGGGAGCGAGGAGGGGGTAGAGAGTTGAGAGGGGAGCTGAAGGCACAGTCAAAGAGAAAGGTCTTGAGACCAGCCTTGAAGGAGGAAAGGGAGGAGGCAAGGCGAAGGCACTGGGGGATAGAGTTCCAGAGCTAAACAGTTCATAACTGCAGATCCAATTATCTTGAGAAGTCTCTCACTTTCCACATGTTGTAAAAATGCAATATTACAAAGTTCCTGATATTGTATTATCCTCTTGTGGATCCCCAGAAGATGCATAGACAATTAGATTGGATAGTATAGTGATTTCAGGGAGGCCAAACGATCAGTGAAGGGATACATTTATTGCCACCTTTTTTCAGAGCTATGACTGTGTCAGAAACAGGACAATCGTAAGCTCAAATCCTCTCACAGGGAGGTTCATGGCTCCAACTCAACTTTTGCCACTCAAGTATCAGGCATGAAGGGGCTGGGATAATAAGTCACATGATAGACTTATCTTTCCTGTTGAGTATTTTGTATTTAGTGGAGGCTTTATTTCCAATTCTGGAAAGAGAGGGAAATAACGTGGGTGAATCTGGGTCGAAATTACGAATATAAGAAGAAAGGAAGCAGCATGAAATTGAGGGCTGAAAGGTTGTATGAGATGGAAAACAGTGCCGTAATGGTATAGTAGATATACCTGTATCTTATGGAGCAGGACCTTATTAGAATCTTAGTTCATGTTGAGTTTGCTGGTTTTGGTGGTGGTACCCTCTACACTCGCTGCTAATCTTGACACATGAACAATAGTCACTTAGGTGGGGTATTGGAGGGCAACCGATGCCAATGGAACTGTTCCCCAGGAAGAGGAGGTCAGACCTGGAGCAGAGATATGCAGGAGCCTATGTAATGGGGAGAAGATTAGAAACATAAATGAACACACTAAAATTAAATTAAAAAATGGAAATGAGTTGTTGAGTAAAATTAGTTTGTACTATAATTGTACACTGTGCCATGGATTGTATTACAGCCAGGACTTTCTACCACTTATATTCCCTCCTATGATGATTATTAGGTGTACAAGCAGTTCACCTATATGATTAAAGTCAATTGTTTCATTATGGACATTGTTAGCGTCATATGGTGGTGGCTTTCCCATTACAGCATCAAGCTGGTTCTTAAATGATTGCAATATATTACCCTTGACTACTCTGTCTAGTAACATGTTCCAGTCATACTCGTTAAATATACATAAGAAATGCACTTTACATGTGCTTTCTGTTGCTCAATTTTACATAGATCGACAGAGTGAAGCTGAAGTTCATCAATATCCTGGAATTTGAGCTTGGTTGTGATTATACAGTACATAGGTTGTTTTTCTCTTTTTGGGGGGATATATGCCTGACTTCTTTAGTGTTTCTGAGTTCTCTAATTGTTTGAAAATATTTTTATGGCAAATGACAGCTTGTGCTTATTTGCAGTGTCAATCACGCTTCTTATACATTACAGATGGCTGAACCTTCGAATATAACAACATAATCAAATCCTTCCAGCTGCCCACACCACATTTCAATTCACAGGGAGGATAACAAGTTTCCAGCTATTCTATTATGTTCATCCCACACATCTTCCCTCACAGTTGCTTAGTGAAAAAAACTTAGAATGATCTGTCACTTTGACTAATCTGCCTTGTTTGTCTCACAGCTAAGAAACATCCACTTCTGATTAGAACAGGGAAACCCTGGTTATTTGATACCAGAGGTCCCCAACGACTAGTTCAATCAAAGCTTGGGTAATTCCTGCTTTTATATCAATTTCAAGTGACGCAAACAAGCTAACCCATCATGCCAGCTTTCCTGCTAGATTGTTTTATTTTCGAGCTTTGTAACATGAGCTGCTTTGCAGATTTGTTTTTGCTTCTAACATCGTACAAAGTTTTCTATTAAAGTTAAACTTGTACTAAATTTCTGCTTCAACTTTTACAAAACATTTCAACCCTAAAGTAGCCATGTCAGTGACTAGAGGCCATAAATTTAAGATAATAACAATTCTTACATTTGATATAGCGCCTTTTTAAAATTGTGACAATACCGCACAAGCAACAACAACAACAACAAAATTACATTTATAGAGAGCCTTTCATGTCGAGAGGATGTCCCAAGGCGCTGGACAGTCAGGGGTCAGGATCTGAGCATGGGGGAGGGGTGGGGGAAGGCAGAAAAGTGGGATGGCGATTGAAGGCACGATCGAAGAGGAGGGTCTTGAGACCGGCCTTGAAGGAGGCAAGGGAGGAAGTGAGGTGAAGGGATTGTGGAATGGAGCTCCAGAGTGTGGGGGCAGAGAGGCTGAAAGCCCGGCCGCCGATGATAGAGTGGTTCAGGCGGGAGACATGGAGCAGGGCGGAGTCTGCTGAACGGAGGGAGCGGGCAGGTTGGTATGGAGTCAGGAGGTCAGAGAGGTAGGAGGGGCAAGGCCACGGATGGCCTTGAACGTGAGGACGAGGATCTTGAATTCGATCCTCTGGGGGATGGGGAGCCAGTGGAGTTCAGGCGAGGGTGGAAGTGATGGGGTCATGGAGCCTGGTGCACGAGTGTACATGACCTGCAGAGTTTTGGATGATCTGCAGCTTGTGAAGGGAAGAGTTGGGAAGGCCAATGAGGAGGGAGTTTCCATAATCGAGTCTTAATGTGACGAATGCGTGTGTGAGGGCTTCGGCAGCCTGAGGGGTGAGGCAGTGGCGGTGTCTGGCAATGTTGCAGAGGTGGTGATAGGCAGTGCTGGTCATGGCGTGGATGTGGGGGAGAAAGGACAGTTCAGGGTCAAACAAGACACCCAGGTTCCTGACTGGCTTAGTGAGGTTGAGTGTGAAGCCGTGGAGGCTGATGCTGCCAGCGGCCGAGGTGCAGAGGTGCTGGCGCGAGCCAATCAAGAGTGCTCAGTCTTGCTGATGTTCAGTTGGAGAAAGTTGTCCCTCATCCAGGACTTGATGTCAGATAAGCAGTCAGTCAGGACTCCAGTAGTCCTGGAGTTGAGAGTGGAGGCAAAGAGATAGAGTTGGGTATCATCTGCATACATGTGGAATGTCTGCGGATGATGTCACCAAGGGGGAGCATGTAGAGGGTGAAGAGGAGGGGTCCCAGGACAGAGCCCTGAGGAACACCGCACAAGACGGTGCGGGGGCTGGAGGAGAAGCCGTTTGCAGAGACGAAGTGGAGGTGGTGTGAAAATTGGGACCTGAACCAGTCAAGGACAGAACCTTGAAGGTTAAGGTGGGAGGAAAGGCGGTGGAGGAGGATTGAGAAGTCCACAGTATCAAAGGCGGCGGAGAGGTCGAGGAGGACGAGGAGGCAGAGGGAGCTCTGGTCACACATGGTCAGGATGTCATTTGTGACCTTGACCAGAGCAGTTTCCGACTCCCGATTGGAGGGGCTCATGGAGGGAGTGGGAGGAGAGAAAAGAGAAAAGCTGGGAGGCGACGGCTCTCTCAAGGACCTTAGACAGAAATGGGAGGTGGGAGATGGGCCGGTAGCTGGATAGCTATGATGGGTCAAGAGAAGGTTTCTTCAAGTTGGGCGTGTTGGTAGCTGTTTTAAGGGGGTAGGAACAGTGCCAGATGATAGGGGAGAGGTTGATGATGTTGGCAAGTCATGGGGCAAGAAGGTGGAGCTGGGATTTAAAGAGAGGGGTGGGGATTTGGAAGAATATTGTAAGCCAATGCCTACAGGCTCAGTTTGGAATGTCAGCACTTGAAACTTTTCTAAATATATCAGAATAGATTAATTTGACTCCTATTGATAGGAAATTGCAAAAGTGCCTGAGGGCTACATCATAAATACTATATATTGCTTTGAACTTTTATAATCCTATCCCAAAAAATCAGGCAACATTCACTTTGTGTGTTGTGGACTCATATAGGTCACATGGCAATTGTTGCTAACTGTTTTGCAGAACCTGCAGAGAAGGTTTATCTGATTCACTTGCGTGTGTTTTAGGCACAATGCTTACTTACCAGTGGTAAAACATATTGTTAAAAAAGAGAGCCAATGTGACTTGAGGACAAGAAGAGTCATACTTGCATTTTCTGAATAAGCGCAAGGCGAAATATTCCACAGATCCGGAGAACGTTTAAGACACGGAAAGTGGGATGGAAACTGTGAAGTGACTTCAAAAGCAAAAAATTAATGATTGATATGATACTAGATTTGAAAGTTCACTGTACTGTGTTTAGAATCCTCAATCTGTGCAATGTGAAATTAGTAATTGGTGACTAATTGGCTTTGGTTGAAACATTCCTTTATGGGGTCAGATTAAAGTACCATTAAATGAAATCTGTAGGTCTTGGCAGGAGCCATTGTCTCAGTCTGCAATCTGTCTGAATGAATAGCAGGAAATAATGTGCTGCTGCATTTCATCACTAGCTGAACGTACCTCCATAATGACCAAATAATTTTTCTGCTCATTTATGTCACTGTCAGCAGCAGAATGTTACAGAACAGATCGACTTCAAGAACCTCAAACTTGTCTACAAATTCCTTCACACCCTGATACCTCCCTACCTCTCCAACCTACTTACTCCTCACTCACCACCTCCACTTGGCTGGCTCTGGCCTCATGCTTGTCCCTCATTCCCTCAACCTTCGGCAGCTGTGCTTTCAATGAAACTTTGGAACTCTCTCCCTCAATTCCTCCGCCTTCCCCCTCCTTTCCCTTTTTTAGATCACGCTTTAAAAAGTTCCTCTTCGATCTTGCTTATGGTCACCTCCTTTCCCCGGCTCGGCAGCAGGCTCCTCTACTGCTAAGCACTCCAATTCGGTGCCCTGTGTGAAGGGTCCCATATAAATACAAGTTGTTGTTCTACAAAATATAGTCACTACCTTTTAACTGTGAAGCGCTTTGAAACAACCTTCTGATGTGAAAGGCACTATATAAAATGCAAGGATTATTGTTATTATTGCAATACTGTTGGTAAAAGTCATATTTGATTAAACAAATGAATAAATAAAGCAAGTTACATGGAGTCCTGTAACTCACCTCGCAAGCAACAGACCTGGGTTCAATCCCCAGCAGGGTGAAATATTGGGCAAATTTCCTTACTCCACACGCCTCTGTTTACCTAGCAGTAAGTAGAAACCCGGTTGTTAGTTGATTTGGGGGTTGCTTTTCCAGGAGTAATAATATCTTCAAAAAAAAATTGGTCACTTCAATCCATGACTGTTTATAGGACACTAGTGTACGCAATTGGCTGCCGTGTTTCGCCCACAAAAATATACAGTCATTATTATTATTTCCACTTAACATTTCAGTGGATTTATGAGGCATGACCCCCATACTGTATTAAAGGGTAAGGTCAAACATAATACAGGACTTGAGGAATGAAAGATTTAGAGCTTTTCAGATGAACATTGATAGTGTGCTGCATAATGTTCTTAAGCATTTTGCCCACTTCAAATGTAAGGCTAGCTGTACTGTAATTTTGGGGCTTAAATCTAATTTTTTTCAAATTGTTTGCTTTATCATGCAATTACCTTGCTCTGTTTCTCATCTTCTTCATGGTAGCTACATTTATTCCATCTCTCTTGAATAAACCTCTTTTCCTCTAATCATTTACTTTACAGTTTTAGCTGTGGCTCAACTTTCTCTGGAGCTCGTCTCAAAGCTCTAAATTTTTATCACTGTTTATAATTACCACTAATTAAGGTCGACGATGGCAGTTAAGAACATGACCCATAAAGAGCCCAGTTCAGTTCACACCTGCTGTATTTACATAGCAAGGGCATGAATTGCACTCCTCCTGAACTATCTTCCCACTTCTCTCCTGTGAACCCTATAAGCGAAAGCCCCAATAGATAGGATGGTCTCACTCTGAATCCACTCTCCTGATTATTTTATACATAAAAACTTTTTTTGAAAAAGGTTTGGAAAGAGAGAACATGTTTAGGAATATAGCAATGGATTGCATTGCGCATAAAGGTTGAAATTAAGAGGCACGTGAGAGCACTAAGCAGATCAATTTCCACTTCTGCTTTCAATCCTTGAACTAGATCTAATATCAGTGCAATCCTGAGACACATTTCCTTTTGTGAGGCTGAGGGTAATTCACCAGCAGTGGAAAGAATGCTGTCACCTTCTATGGTTCCAAGCACTATTCCTGTAAACAAGTTTCTTTCTTATACAGACAAATAGCAATGGACTAAATTATATCTCTAGGGAATAGTACAAACTCACTCGATCGTCACACTATAACTTAAGACCATTGATTTAACTGTATGTAGTGCATGCTTTCACCTTTCTCCAAGACAAACAGAAAAGATATGCAATCGGCTGGCCATTATGTATTTGACGTTGAGAGCCACCGCACTCTTGGCCAAACATGAATCAAATACTGAAATGGAAATGGAATGAAAGGAAGCAAACTAGCCTACAAAGAGACAAGATTATCCAAAGGTGCAAGGGAAAGAAGTGATGGTGAAAAAAGTGGTGTGATTGAAGCACAATCTGCCAAACCAGTGCACATCCTTATTCAGTAATGCAGCAACCTTCCAGTGAGGGAGTTGTTTAACCATACATCCAGAGATATAATAATCTTTGCACAGGGGATGATCGCCATTAAATTATGAGTGCCCCCAAATAATGCATACATAATGGCGACTGCTGGGGAAGGCAAGAGCTCCCTAACAAGGTGTACAAAATGCACACACATACGTTCGTTGTGTACACAGGGACGTCTAAACTGGAACTGAAGAAAGTCCTGTCAATATGCGCACATTATATGTGTTGGATATCTGTATATATCCCTCATAAAGGGAGGAGCTGCAAAGAGGGACTTTTTTTGGTCAGCCGGGTGACTGACACACACGGAAACCCATCACCATGCTTAAGATCATACTGTACCACCTATGGGCAGAGAAGATGAGTATCAGGCTAGATTAATGATAATTGTAGGAGGCCTGTAGCTCAGTGGTTAGAGCATTCGCCTTGCAAGCGAGAGAACTGGGTTCGATTCCCAGCAGGGCGAAACCTTGGGCAAGTTTTCTTACTCTACTTGCCTGATAATAATATATAATAATCCTTTAAAAAAATTGGTCACTTCAATCCACGACTGTTTGTGGGATACTGCTGTGCACAGTCAATTCATTTTATAGTATATTCTGTGAAGGGTTTTGAGAAGTCTAGAAGACATGAAAAAGCGCTATATCAAATGCAAGGAATATCACTATTATAATTGTAAAATATGCATAAAACAAGATTTGTAAGTATTACTTCATTTTGTAGCTATTTGATTTTAAACCTGCGCCTGCAAGTAGACGACCACTACACTTGATAGCAATTAGCTTTGAAGCATTTTGAGGTGTCTTAACGTAATAGACACTTTATCAAATGCTACCATTATAACAACATTATAATGATGTTCTCCAGGTCTGCTCACATCATCTAAGTTAAAGATCTATCTTAAATCTGCCCCATTTATGCCGCTCATAATCTTGAGTTCTGAGGCCAAGAATCATCCATTTTTCCCTTCTGAAATGTTTCCGTGCCTTTTTGAAGATAGGATGCCCAAAATCACATACAACAGTATTTCAATTATGCTTTGTCAGTTATCTTGCCATGGACAGATTAACTTCCTGTGATTAAGTGCCTTCGGGTTATAACCTAATTAGCTTAGTTGAAAGTAGCTTCATACTGGAGTTCCTGTGATTTATGTTCTATTCCTTTACCTTTTAGTGGCATCCTTCAGATGAGACCTTTATTGCTTTCTTTAGTGATTCCCCATATTGGTTTTGACTGATATCCTGAGTACCCTCCCAACCCACCCCCACACACAACAACAACAGTGGTGGAGGGTACAGCAAGTAAACAGCCCATTCAGCCCAACCAGTCTGTGTCAGGGTTTATACTACTCATGAGCCTCCAAACCTCCTAAACCCCCTCCCTTATACTTCTATTCCCTTTTGCCTTCTTTTCTCCCATATCATATCAAATTTGAGGGCGGGGGAATATGTTCATATCCAGAACTGCTATTAATAAAAGGATGTTTTGAACAACAACTTTTAGTGATGCGATAATTGTCACCAGTGATCATTAGCACATTACATATTGCACCTTTCGTGCTGTAGGGGAAGACCTAATTCTCATGGCATTTTTCGAAAAGAGTTTCACCAGTTGTCCTGGCTGACATTCCTTCAAATAAAATTGATCAGTCACTTCATGGATGCTTGTGGGACATTCCAGTGTGCAATTTGGCTGCCGTGTTCACCTACAAAGTCACTACACTTCAAGATAAATGTGATGAATTCACCACATGATGCATTGAATTACTTATGTACAGTATAGATTATTGAAGAAATTGGATTTTATGCGATTTATACAAGTTTCCCTGAAACTTGGACTTTGTGTAAGTCATATTAAATGTTATGGTCCCAATTGATATGACTTATGTGAGTTTTACTGTTATAATAACATTCTTTGGATTTGATATTGCATTGCTGTCCTGACAGACTGCCTGTTGGACATCAAGTCCCTGGATCAGGACAAATTTCCTACAGTTGAATGTGAACAAGACTGAGGCCCTCCTGATTGGCTCGCGCCAGCGCCTCTGCACCTCAGTCTCTGGCAGCATTAACCTCCATGGTTGCACTCTACAACTCACCAAGTCAGTCAGGAACCCAGGTGTCTTGTTCGACCCTCAACTGTCTTTTCTTCCCCACATCCAACCCATGACCCGCTCTGCCTTCCCTCACCTCCGTAACATCGCCCGACTCTGCCACTACCTCACCCCTCAAGCCGCTGAAACTCTTGTTCATGCCTTCATCACCTCCAGGCTCGACTATGCAAATGCCCTGCTTGTCAGCCTTCCCAACTCCTCCCTCCACAGGCTGCAGATAATCCAGAACTCTGCAGCCCATGTCCTCTCCCACACCAAATTCGGTGACCCCATCTCCCACACTCTCGCCTGAATCCAAAGGCTCCCTATCCTTCAGAGGATCCAGTTCAAGATCCTGGTCTTCACATACAAAGTTCTCCATGTTAGGCTGACTGGTCTGTAGTTCCCGGGTTTATCCTTCTGCCCCTTTTTGTACAGGGCAGTAGCATTGAAGAGGAGGGTGTTGAGTTGGTTTTCAAGGAGGCAAGGGATGGGGTGAGGTGGAGGGACTATGTGATGATGTTCTGGAGGTTGGGAGCAGAGTGGCTGAAAGTACGCCCGTCAATAGTGGGGCAGGCGAGGTGGGGGGCGTGAAGCAGGCTGGAGCCCAGTGAGCGGAGGGAGCGGGCAGGTTTGTAGGGGCTCAGGAGGTCACAGAGGTATGGGCGAACGAGTCCATCAAGGTTGAAGGTTAGAAGCAGGATATTGAACTGTATCCTCAGTATGATGGGAAGCCAGTGGAGTCGGGCGAGGATGGGGTGTTAGTGTCACAGAGCTTGGTGCGGGAGAGAACACGGGCTTCAGAGTTCTGGATGATCTGCAGCCTATAGAGGGAGGAGTTGGGGAGGCTGACAAGTAGGGAGTTTTCATAGTCATGCCTGGATGTTATGAATGAGTGGATGAGGGTTTCGGCGGCCTGTGGTGTGAGACAATGGCAGAGCCGGGCAATGTTGTGGAGATGGAGAAAGGCTGAGCGGATCATGGCACAGATGTGGGGTGGAAAGTGTAGTTGAGGGTCAAACAAGACACCAAGGTTCCGGACTGGCTTATTAAGGTGGAGTGTGCATCCTTGGATGGTGATGCTGTCAGCGCCTGAGGTGTGGAGGCGCTGACGGGAGCCAATCAGTCAAGTCATTGGAGAGGGTGCAAAGGAGATTTACCAGAATGGTACCAGAAATGAGGGACTTCAGTTATCAGGAGAGGCTAGAGTAGCTAGGATTATTCTCCTTGGAACAGAGAAGGTTAAGAGGGACTTAATAGAAAATTATGAGGGGAGTCGATAGGGTGAACAAGGAGAAACTATTTCCACTGGCAGGTGGGTCGGTAACCCAAGGACAGCAATTTAAAATCATTTTTGAAAGAAACAGAGAGGAGGTGAGGAGAAATTTTTTCACACAGCGAGTTGTTTGGATCTGGAATGCATTGCCCAAACCAGTTTTTGAACATTTTCAAAACCAGTGTTTTGAACATTTTTTATAGGGATCACATATTTAATAACAGCAGCAAAATGCCAGTCACAAACTTAATTTCCCTGGAGTAAAACCAAAGAAATTGACCAAACTCCATGAACACAAGCAAAACCTGGCAGAAATATAGATACAATATGTGTTGATGTTAATTTTATTTGTCAGGGAGAAGAAATATCTAACATTCCAAATTAATTTTCATTCCGATTTGGTTGTTTTTTATTGTTTTACATTGGCGTCATAACTGCAGATGAAAATAAATCATGTTTTTGATGTGAAGAAGTGCAAGTATAATTAAAGTATTAATTCCTGTAACACTGGGCTTGTCAGCTGAATAAAGTGAAGACAAAAATGACACAGTAAACAGCCACTCGCACAGAAGGATCACTCATACACATAGCCTGAAGCAGACCCCGTTCAGAACATTTTTGTGAAAAATGTTACCATGGAGCAGAGAACAAGAAAGTTCTAACAAAGCAGTCTATTGTTAGAACAAGCAATCTCATCACAAGGGGGAAAAAGGTACGTAACTCATGGTTAACTGAAGGATCAGTTTAATTGCCGTTGATATTGCAAAATGTAGAGAAGAGCATAACTGTGCTGAGTCTTCAGCCATTCTCTCCAGCTTGTTCCCAAAATCTCTTTGCCTTGTTCTTTTCCCTACCTTCAAAACTTTTGACGGTGCCTCTGGTCAACAGCGTTTAGCACTCCTCCTTTACTCACTGCTTGTGAATCCCCAATGTTTTTGTGAAGTACATTGAGACATTCACCCCTCTTGAAGGGCATTATATAAGCACTCAATGAAGGCTATTTTTAGTGACAGAATCACTTTTTAAATACCATAGCATTGCTTTTAACTGTATAGCTAGTGGAATAATAGTCTATGATGATACTCCAATGCATTGCTGGGGTGTGCTGCATTGTCAGAAGTGCCATCCTTTTGATGAGACATTAAACCGAGGTCCCATCTGCCTGTCCAGGTGGATATCAAATATCCTATGGCACTATTCGGAAAGAAAAGGGGGATTTTCCTGATGCCCTGGCCAACAATCTCCCAAATAAAATTGGTCATTCATTTCATGCATGTCTGTAGGGCATTGCTGTGCATAAATTGGTTGCCGAGTTTGCTCACAAGTACACCGTTACGTCACTTTACAGTGTATCCTGTGAAATACTTTGAGACTATAAATGCAATTTGTTGTTGTGGTCTCGATGACGAGATAAGGCACAATATCAAATGCAAGAATTATTATTATTTTAAAATTCTCTTATATCACAGCCATCTTTTTTTACATCTCGATGTCACTAGAATGTATTCCTATACTTTGGAAGATTTGGAATAACCACTCAGAGAATCGAGGAGAATGGATTGATCTGTAAAATACAGAAAGGCCAGCAGAAGTCTAAAATTCTTTGTGTATTATCCTAATTCCTCAGCTTTCTCAGTTGCTCAAACAGTTCTGGATATCATTATTTATCCCTAAAGAACATTAAGAACAGATGTCAGCCTGGATCAGTTGGTAGCACTGATGCTGAGTCACAGGGTTGTGGGTTCAAATTTCATGTCAGGACTTTGAACTCACATACCCAGGGGCATTCTATTACAGTCCTATGGATGCACTGCATTCATGAAATGCCATTCTCCAGATGAGAACGTTAAACCGAGGTTCCATCTGCCTGTTCACGTTAATGATTCCATGGCACTATTCACAACAACAAAAACAACAAAATTACATTTGTATAGCGCCTTTCACGTCAGGAGGACATACCAAGGTGCTGGACAGATGGAGTTTCGGAACCGAGCTGAGGGTTTGGGGTCGGGGAATATTTATTTTGTCCCGGATTATAGTCTCTAGAAGTTTCCCCACTACTGACTTTAGGCTGACTGGCCTGTAGTTCCTGGGTTTATCCTTCTGCCCCTTTTTGTACAGGGGAGTAATATTTACAATCCTCCAGTCCTCTGGCACCACCCCAGTATCCAAGGAGGATTGAAAGATTGTGGCCAGAGCCTCTGTTATTTCCACGCGTACATCTCTCAGTAACCTAGGATGCATCCCGTCCGGACTGGCTGACTTATCTACCTTGAGCACCATCAACCTTTTTAGTATCTCCTCTCTGTTTATTCTTATCCTAACCAATTTCTCTACTATCTTCTCCAATACTGTGGCATTGGCTACGTCCTCTTCTTTTGTGAAGACAGATGCAAAGTATTCATTCAGTATGTCAGTTGTGCCCTCTGCCTCCACAAAAAGATTTCCTCTTTGGTCCCTAATTGGACCGACCCTACCTTTGATTAACCTTTTATTCTTTATATGCTTATAAACTACGTTAGGGTTCCCTTTTATGTTGCCCGTTAATCTTTTCTCATACAATCTCTTCGCCCGTCTTATTTCCTTTTTCAGTTCTCCTCTGTACTTTCTATATTCTATTTGATTATCTTCTGTATTTTGGACCTGACATTTATCATAAGTCTCCTTTTTCTGATATAATAACAATAATAATAATCCTTGCATTTGATATAGCGCTTTTCACGTCTTCTAGACGTCCCAAAGCACTTCACAGAATATACTGTAAAGTGAATTGACTGTATATTTGTGGGCGAACGCGGCAGCCAATTGCGCACAGCAATGTCCCACAAACAGTCATGGATTGAAAAATGACCAACTTTTTTTTTTGGAGGGATTATTATTAGATGCGTGGAGTAAGGAAACTTGCCCAAGGTTTCGCCCTGCCTGGAATTGAACTCAGGTCTCTCACTTGCAAAGCGAGTGCTCTAACCACTGAGCTACAGGACTCCACAATTGGGATATATTTTAATCCTAATTTCCTTTGTCATCCAGGGAGGTTTGAATGCCCTACCTTTTTCCTTTGTGGGAATTATTTATTCTTCCCTGAACTATCTCCTGCTTGAGGCTTCCCATTGCTCATTAGCTGTTTTACCTGCTAGTCTTTCTTCCCAGTCCACCTTGTCTAAGTCCCTCTGAACTGGAGGGTTGCAAATGTTACTCTGTATAAAAAGGGGCAGAAGGATAAACCCAGGAACTACAGGCCAATCAGCCTAACATCAGTACTGGGGAATTTTCTAGATACTAATTTACCTGCGTCTTATTGAAAGAGAGTTCCTGAAGGTATTTTTTGGGCCAGTAAACTGTGTGTTAAGTGGCTGTTAATTAATTCACAACCAGACACAGAATCTATCCATTGTAAACCAAACTCAAACAACTAGTTTGCTAAATTGCATGAACAGAAGACGAATAAATAAATGCAATAGCTGTATACTGGCAGTCAACAGAGGCGACATGTTGTAACCACAACAACCCTCCACCTAACTACTGTTGTTAAGTTTTCTCTGTCATCAGTACAAAGCATGCTTTTGTTACACAGCTAACCAGTGCAATACCCTCTCATGAGTCCTGTTCATCACCTTGCAGTTAATGAGTATTGTGAAAGGTTTCTGCTTGTATCAGACATCCAGCTAACCAAAAAAAGTAACTTGCATTTATACAGTACTCTTCAGATAGGGTAATGTACCCTCAATGCTCTGCTCCGCTGAAAGATGGTTGCATGCTGGATTTCAAATCAACTGCTGACTGGGGCGTTTGTTTGAAAACTGCAACAAACCATATGAAATTCAAATGTGTTGTCTAAATAAAATACTGAACAGGAAGTCAATGAATGTATTGTGGCAACATTTGCGGCAATTCACAACATGTTTCTTGTGCTATTTAAGGATGAGGAATACATTATGGAATACAGAAAATTTGTTGAAGTTTCTTAATTAAGGCCAGGCTACAATCAATAGATCAATGAAGAACATCTGTTTATTTTCTTGGCAGGAGGTAAGCAGGTCTGGTCTATCTATGCTCACGTTGATGCACTCATCCTTTCCATAGTTGTGGTGCTAGTGTGGAGAGAGGTGGGGGTTGGGGAGGTGGGTGAGGTTGGGGAGTAATACACACATACACTGCACTTACCTATACTGCACAGGTGAGGCAGAGTAAATATCCTGTGGTACATTTGGCGATCCAATATTTGAGTCAGGCAGAGGGATTTCAGAACACTGTTGTTGATTGACTAGTTCACTAATAGCAGTAGGAGGGTTAGACAAGTCAGTAGGAAAACAAGGTTTGTTCACTAGGTTCCTGATAACCCAGCAAGTCAATTCCCTTAAAGGTAGGAGAGCCCTTTCTGGAAAAGTACCAGGATTCATATCAATAATTCACACTGATAAGCTGTTTGTTTTCTGGTTCAATTCCATCAGAATCTCAATTTAAACTTTGGGGCAACTAATTCCTTGGCTTGTTTGCACCCTCTTCCAGAGATCTGGCTCAATCAGCACTAATGAGCCTGTGTCTAAAGACTCTGAGAGCACTGGCATGGAAGATTCTGCGCTCAAGTACAAAGGCTTCTCGAGAGATTGAAACAACTGTAAAAGATTTATAATAATAAGCCTTGCATTTGATATAGCGCTTTTCACGTCTTCTAGACATCTCAAAGCACTTCACAGAATATACCGTAAAGTGAATTGACTGTATATTTGTGGGCGAACGTGGCAGCCAATTGCGCACAGCAATGTTGAGATAGAATAAAGCTCCAATCAAAAAAAACATTACCAGTAATGTGTTGTGTGATGAGGGGTAGAAGACAGTTGAACAGCAGTAATATTATATAATTACTTTAATTTGGAGGAACAGACATTTGTTCTGCAATTGGAGTTCTGATATTGCTCAGTCTCTGGTGCATCTGCAAGATTGAAGTCAACCCTTTTATTCTGTTTGTTTCAATGTTATTGACTACCCAAGCCAAACATCCCTTCCTTGTCAATGGTAACAAACTGAACATATCATTCTGTAAAGAATCCAACAACAATTTAGATTTGTATAGCACCTCTCAAGTTATGAGCACAGCCCAAAGTGCTTCATACAGCTGACTGGAGCTCGAGCGGAGGTAGGTGAGGGGAGTTGATTGGGGGCAAGGGGGAAGGTGACAGAAATCGTGGTTGAAAAGATACGTCTTGATACTGCTGTCCCTACAGAATGTCTGGCAGACATCAAGTCCTGGATGAGAGCTAACTTTCTTCAGTTGAACGTCAACAAGACCGAGGCTCTCCTGATTGGCTCCCATCAGTGCATCCACACCTCAGGTGCTGACAGCATCACCATTCAAGGATGCACACTCCACCTTATTAAGCCAGTCCAGAACCTTGGTGTCTTGTTTGACCCTCAACTATCCTTTCTACCACACGTTCGTGCCATTATCCACTCTGCCTTCCCCCATCACCGCAACATTGTCCAGTTCTGTCACTGACTCACACCGCAGGCTGCTGAAACCCTCATACACACATTCATAATATCCAGGCTTGACAATGAAAACTCCCTGATTGTCAGCTTCCCCAACTCCTCCCTGCATAGGCTGCAGATCATCCAGTACCCTGCAGCCTGTGTCCTCTTCTACACAAGGCTCCATGAACCTATCACCTCCACCCTCGCCCAAATCCACTGGCTTCCCATCACACAGATGATACAGATCAAGATCCTGGTCCTCACCTTCAAAGCTCTCCATGGCTTTGCTTCCCCCTATCTCTTTGACCTCCTAACCCCCTACCAATCTGCCTGCTCCCTCTGCTCAGCGGGCTCTGGCCTGCTTCACATCCCCGCCTCGCCTGCCCCAGCATTGGCGGGCAAGCCTTCAGCCACTCTACCCCTGCCCCTGGAACTCCATCCACCTTGCTCCCTTCCTTGCTTCCTTTAAAACCCATCTCAAGACTCTCCTCTTCGACCCTGCCTTCGATCACCCACCCCGATCCTGATCCTCAACTCGAGTCCAAAACACTGACTGTCCAGCGCCTTGGGACGTCCTCCCAATGTGAAAGGCGCTATACAAGGTTAGCAAGAGCCAAGGCTTGTGAACCCCAGAATGTGTGTTCGCGTACTGCTGGAGTCTTAGCAACAAAACCACATAGCTTGCCATTGATATTGCTGTCTGGCAAGCTTTCCCATTGCTTGTCCAGCTAGGGCCACCCTACCTGTTAGGGCTTTAGCTTGCAGGGTTAACAGGAGCTGAGTGGGATGACTCCCTTCCCTAGTGACTGGTCTGCCCTTTCAGGTCCTGCTGACAAGCCAGGCTGGCTCTGCAGTCGTCAGGAGTGCCCTGGAATACTGCATACCCGCCTGGCTCAGGTACTGGAGTACTGAGGCTGCTACAGAGGGCTGACTCAATTCTGACATTCCATTGCCAAACATGTTACCTTGGATTCAGTTCAGCTCCAAGGTGACCCCACTTAGCTCTCCCCCCAAGGAGTCTGCAGCTTGTGTAGGGAGAAGCTGGAGAGTCTGGCTGGAAAAGTTAAGACTGAGCTTGAAGAGTTCGTTTTTCATCCAGAGATTTATTACAACATGGAATACTTTCTTACAGATGGCTTTTGAAGCTAAGGCCATAACAATATTTAAAATGTTTTGGATGAAAAATTATACAAATCTTTGAAAAAAGGTTTGGGGAAACAGAGAGAGGAAATGGTTTTAGAATAGTTAGCTGGTATTCAATAGAGGTTCCAAGGCGAAATGGTTTCCTTATGCACTCCAATTTCTGTGGTCTACTTATAGTGAAGTGGCCAGGTAATAATCAAGGAAGGAAAGAGTGTGTGGAGTGATCATGAAGGAATTGACCTATGACACATTGTAGACAGAATAATGAGACATCATTTATGGAACATAATTGAGCTATCAAAGTGGAAACCAGATTTATATACATGAGTTAGAATTATCTCATGGATAAAAAAAAAATTGATGTTAACGTGAGTAACAATTGTACAAGACTACAAAAAGTCTTGAGAAAGAAGAGCAAACATTCCCCCCCCCTCCCACCCCTACCCCATAACTCACAGAGACTCATACACTAACACAGACATACAAAATTGTGGGCATCACCCTACTATGCAGAAGACAAAAAATATTCCATGTGGGGTAAACATAGCAACAAATGCTATTCTTTACGAATATTTTTGAGGTGGCAACAAGAAATAACCTTGTCCACTTCAACATACATTAAAAATGGGGTCTAACTTATTGACAAATAAACAATACTGATATTTACAAAAGGGTTTGGATGAAAAGAACTAACCCAAATCTCTTCCCTCAGGCTAAACAGATTACAGATTCCTTCAGATTGGAGTCTGCAATTTCAGCATGATCCAAAAGCCCAAACATAACGAGATGGCATTTTGCTCTCACAAATACTTTTTTGCATTGGCATTTTACAGCAAACACAAGATTACATTCGTATAACATTTTTTATATTTGTATTACATTTGTATAAGTTACAACGGTAACTTGCAGTGCTTTGAATAACAGTGAAGATGTTTAGTTTAATTACAGATAGTATCATCAATGTGCCCACTCATGTGCTTGCCTATGTGCTATATATGCATAGTGAGATTAGTGTATATGTTGAAAGAAATTAAGATTTTATTTGATTCACTGAGACTTGCAAAATAATAGGTCTTGATCTGACAGAATCGGTCTTGTAGCAAACAGAGCTTGAGGGACAGAAAAGGGCTGCATGTGAGGACAAGGGTTTTACAAAGATAGCAAGACAAGCAAATATTTTAATGGAATCCAAGTACACTTTAAAGAAGTTTGCCCTGAAACCTTGAACACTATTTGCAAGGCTCATAGCCTCAATACTGCAATTGTTCACTCGTGTACCATGACGCAAGTAATGAATGTATCCAGCACTACAAAGAAGATCTTTATTAGTTCAGTTTCTACTTTATATAATTTATTTTATTTGATAAAACATATTGGTGCAAGCATGGAGTGTTAGGTGGTCAGAGCTGGGATTGGGGGGAGAGTTCAGGTTGCCTGAGATCATGGGATTTTACCCGGTTGTGAGGAGTAACAATTGCATCAGCCAGCTCTCAGCAGTCTGGCTGAAGGCTCAATAGCAATGCCCAAGCCAGAGAATTGGTTGCAGTATCCAAAGAGTGAACTATGTAATCACAACAAAGTGCTATATCAAATAATAATAATCCTTGCATTTGATATAGTACCTCATCACGTTGTTGAGATGTCTCCAAGGGCTTCATATAATATATATTGTAAAGTGAATTGACTCAGGGTAATTATCATAATGAATTTATCATTACTATTCTTATGTTATTATAGCTAATTTCCAAATAGAATGTTGATGGCAATAAAGTGTACAAACAGATCTCTGTAAAATATTCTAGGACAAAGTTAAAGGACAAACAAACTAATTAGCTGAGATTTGCTGGAACATTTCCTTCTGATGTGAGCTGTCCTGAGCCCATTGGGTTTAAAACATGAACTGCAAGTTTGTACTTACTCCATCTTCCCCACTATTGAACCCCTATTGCTGTTGTGCCAATAACACTTTGGGACACCAATGTGGATGATGTGCATTAGAAGACACTTAGTATAACACGTGTACTATTCATTTCATGAAATGATTAGTACATCTGATGTACTAAGTGTCTGCTAATTCATTTCATGAAATAGTACATAAGAACATAAGGATTTAGGAGCAGGAGTAGTAGGCCATTCGGCCCCTCGAGCCTGCCCCGCCATTCGCTAAGATCATGGCTGATCTTCAGACCTAACTCTAATTACCCGCCCTAGCCCCATATCCCCTAATCCCTCTTTTTTAAAGAGTATCTACAGCCTTCTGGGGTAGTGAATTCCATAAATTCACTACCCTCTGAGTGAAGAAATGTTTCCTCAACTCTGTTCTAAAAGGCTGACCCTTAATTTTAAGACTGTGACCCCTGGTTATGGATTCTCTTACCCGGGGAAACAGATCCTCAGTGTTTACTTTATCCAGCCCTTTAAGAATCTTATATGTTTCAATAAGATCTCCCCTAATTCTTCTGTACTCCAGAGAATACAGCCCTAGTTTATTCAGCCTATCCTCATAAGTCAGTCCCCTCATCCCAGGAACTAACCTAGTGAATCTACGCTGCACCCCTCTAAGGCAAGTATGTCCTTTTTTAAATAAGGTGACCAAAACTGCACACAATACTCTAGGTGTGGTCTCACCAAGGCCCTATACAGTTGCAGCAAGACTTCCCTACTCTTGTACTCTAAACCTTTTGCAATGAACGCTAACATGCCGTTCGCCTTCTTAGTTGCTTGCTGCACCTGCAAACTAACTTTTTAAGATTGGTGTACAAGGACACCCAAATCCCTCTGAACACTTACACTATCTAATCTCTCCCCCTCTAGAAAATAATCTGTTTTTCTATTTTTTCTACCTAGGTGAATAACTTCACACTTCCCCACATTAAATTCCATCTGCCACCTACTCGCCCACTCCCCTAGCCTATCTATATCCCGTTGCAATCTTTTTGCATCATCCTCAGAGCTTACTCGCCCACCTGGTTTAGTGTAATCCGCAAATTTAGATACGTTACATTCAATGTCCTCGTCTAGAATCATTGATGTAAATTGTAAATAGCTGAGGCCCAAGCACTGATCCTTGTGGCACTCCACTAGTCACATCCTGCCAATTCGAGAATGACCCGTTTATCCCTACTCTCTGTTTTCTACCCGTTAGCCACTCTTCAATCCATGCTAATATGTTCCCATTAATCCCGTGGGCCTTAACCTTGTGCAATAGCCTTTTGTGTGGCACTTTGTCAAATGCCTTTTTAATATCTAAATATACTACATCTACTGGTTCCCCCCTATCTAACCTGCTAGATACATCTTCAAAAAACTCTAAAAGATTAGTTAAGCATGATTTCCCTTTTGTAAAGCCATGATGACTGCCTAATCTTGTTATGGTCTTCCAGGAATCCCATAACGACATCTTTAATTAAGGACTCAAGAATTTTCCCTACCACTGATGTCAGACTAACTGGTCTATAGTTCCCCAGCTTTTCACTCCCATCCTTCTTAAATAGTGGTGTTACGTTTGCAATCTTCCAATCAATGGGAACCATTCCAGAATCCAGAGAATTTTGGAAGATCAAAGACAAGCCATCCACTATCTTAGTAGCCACCTCTTTTAAAACCCAGGATACATCAAGATACTATTGAACAGTTGCAGTTAATGACACACACAGCTCCATACTCATATAGATGGAAAGGCCTGGAAGGGAAGACCTGGAAGGAATCAATCAGTTTGCGGTCGATTGGTCTATTGAAAAGGTGACCAACCAGTTGTACCCTTGTGCCAAACCCAGGCACTTTGCCTCAGGAGAGGTACATGAAAATTTCAATGATACCAACAATCATTATTCAATAAGGCTTTGCCCGCAGAACCTTATCTTCACCCTTCTACCTCGTTCCTAGTTCTTTTTCTTAGAGACCCTCCAGTAGCTATTTCTGAATCATTTCCCCTTCTATTCTGAGCTTCTTCTCTTCAAATTGTTCTACTCCTACGCCCTTCCTTTTCCTCTCATTGTGTATGATCTGTGATTGAAACAAAGACTCTCTTAAGTTTGTGTCCTGGCCAACAATCCCCCAAATAAAAACTGGTCATTTGTTTCATGGCTGTTTGTGGGGCATTTCTATGTCTAATTGTGCTATCGTGTTTGTCTAGAGATACATACTGCATTTCACAGTAAAGCCTAAGAAACACTTTGAGACATCTTTCTGATGTGAGAAGATGCTCCAGAGAATTCAAGGATTATTATATTATAGGTTTGGGCTTTGGAATGGAGTTTCAGTGAAAAATATCTTGTATTTTAATTATAAACATTGCCTTCCCGGCTCAAACATGTTTTCCTTACATATTCCTTACAATACTGATCATAGGCCCATTGTACTTTTTCATTATTTCTAACTGTACCCGTTAGATATTGCTTGAACAACATCATTTGTATTCATATAACACCCTTCACATAGTATAGCATCTTACAGTATTCACCTGGGTCATAAAGTCCTCCCATGTGTTCTCAGCCCAGCTATGGTGTCAGCATCATTGAAGAGACTATCCTTGTGTTCTCAGACTTATAATACCACCTGTGTCTGCCTCCAAGAAACTGGCGTTTCTGATCGACTAGCCCTCTTCTCCTATACATTTTCCTCCTCCTCCTCCGTTCATCTTTGCAGTGACATATTCTATTGAAATCAGCATTTATTTGCACCACACGTGTTCAGGTGAAATGTAGCACTTCAATGTCCTTTTTGAACTGATGCCAGAGCCTTAATATGAAAATAACTTCTGATTGCCTAAGGAGGGACCATCAGATGTGTAATCTTCTCAGAACCTAACACTAAGGTATAGCTGAAAATACGACAATCCTGTCCCAATCCTTGAGCAGCGAGTCCAGCAGCATGAGGAGGGAACTGACTGAGGAGAACAGAGTGAGAATTCTGTTAAGGAATTTGGTGAGAGTGGGAATTCAGTGCAGAGAGGGAAAGAGGTGCATAATTACAAAATATATAATAGTTATATTAAAATAATTTAAAATATGTCTGGGCTTATGGCAGGCAGCTGAGACCAGTTGAATGCACAATGTGTACCATGTGAGAATTCCAGGATGCTTTGTGTGCCCTGGACAAACACATCCAGAAGTCATGGTCCATGTTGGGATCCATGATGTAGCTAATAAAGGGCTGAGATCCTACAGGGAGAGTATCAGAGCTAGGGAAAAAACTAACTAGTAGGACCTCAAAGCTGGTAATCTCTGGTTACTCCCAGAGCCTTGTACTAGTGAGTATCAAAATAGCAGGATCAAATGGATGGCTGGAGAAATGGTGCAGAAAAGAAGGCTTCAGGTTCGTGGATCATTGGTACCAGTGGGCAGGTGGGACCTGTACAAGGTTCATGGGTTACATCTGAACAGGGCTGGGATCAATATCCTCGCAGGGAGGTTAATTAGTCCTGTGGGGAAGGGTTTAAACTAATTTCGAGAGGGGAAGGGAATCAGGATGTAGCATTAGAGAGGAGAAAAAAATCCATAGATGGTGGGAGAGACGAAGAGCAACGTAATAAAGAGCAGTCCAGAAAAAGGAGGGATTAGACAGGGGAGAAATGCAGAGCAGACTCAGTTGTCTTGGAATGCATGTGCATAAATGCACGAAGTGTGACAAATACGTTTGGTGAACGGCAGGCTCAAGTTACCACATGGGGTTATAACATAGTGGCAACAACTAAGAACTGGCTCAAACAAGGGCACAAATGGGAGCTGAATATTCCTGGCTACAATGCATTCAAGAGGGATAGGGAAGGAAAAGAAAGAGTGGGGGTTGCAATATTGATTAAAGACACAGTCACGGCCCTGGAAAGGGATGATGTGCTGGAGGGTCCAAAAACAGAATCTATTTGGTTAGAATTAAGCAGCAGAAAATGAGCTGTTACTCTGTGTGCAGGATAACTTTCTGGATCAGTATATTTCCAGCCCAATGAGGAAGGAAGCAGTGCTGGATCTAGTTCTGGGGAATGAAGTGGGTCGAGTGGAGTAGGTTTCAATAGGAAAGCATCTGGACAACAGTGATCACAACATCATTAGGTTTAGAGTACTTATGAAAAGGGACAAAGAACAATCAAAGGTGAAGATACGCAACTGGAAGAGGCTTAATTTCAGTGAGTTAAAAAAGGACCTAGCCAAGGTGGACTGGAAAAAAAGACTGGCAGGTACAACAACAACAGCAACAACAAAATTACATTTATAGAGCGGCTTTCACATCAGGAGGATGTCCCAAAGCGCTGAACAGTCAGATCCCGAGCATGGGGGAGGGATGGTGTAGGGGTGAGGGAAGGCAGAGAGATGGGAGGGTGACCGAAGGCACGATCGAAGAGAAGGGTCTTGAGACCGACATTGAAGGAGACAAGGGAGGAAGAAGGCGAAGGGACCGTGGGATGGAGTTCCAGAGTGTGCGGGCAGAGAGGCTGAAAGCCTGGCCCTCGATGATAGGATGTGTCGGGCGGGAGACATGGAGCAGCCTGGAGCCCGCTGAATGGTGAGAGTGGGCAGGTTGGTAGGGAGTCAGCAGCTCAGAGAGGTAGGAGGGGGCACGGTCATGGATGGACTTGAAAGTGAGGACAAGGATCTTGAATTCAATCCTCTGGGGGATGGGGAGCCAGTGGAGTCGGGTGAGGGTGGGAGTGATGGGGTCATGGAGCCTGGTGCGTGACAGTACACAAGCTGTAGAGTTTTGGATGATCTGCAGCTTGTGAAAGGAAGAGTTGGGAAGGCCGATGAGGAGGGAGTTCCCATAGTCAAGCCTTGATGTGATGAATGGGTGGGTGAGGGTTTCAGCAGCCTGAGGGGTGAGGCAGTGGCGGAGTCTGGCAATGTTGTGAAGGTGGTTGTAGGTCATGGTGCGGATGTGGGGGAGAAAGGACAGTTCAGAGTCGAACAAGGTACCGAGGTTCCTGACTGGCTTAGTGAGGTTGAGTGTGCAGCCGTGGAGGCTGATGCTGCCAGTGCTTGAGGTGCAGAGGCGCTGGTGCGAGCCAATCAGGAGGGCCTCAGCCTTGCTGACGTTGAGTTAGAGAAAGTTGTCCCTCGTCCAGAACTTGATGTTGGACAGGCAGTCGGTCAGGACACCAGTAGTCCTGGAGTTGAAGGTGGAGGTAGAGAGGTAGAGTTGGGTGTCATCCACATACATGTGGAAATTTATCCCATGTCTGGGGATGGTGTCACCAAATGGGAACATGTAGAGGGTGAAAAGGAGGGGACCGAGGAAAGAGCCCTGAGGAACACAGCACGAAACGGTGCAGGGGCTGGAAGAGAAGCCATTTGCCATCTTTTTCTAAATAAATGACCTGGACTCGGGTATAGGGAATACAATTTCCAAGTTTGCAGATGATACTAAGCTAGGAAAAGTAGTAAACAGTGAGGAGGATAGTAGCCATGACCTGCTCTGCCTTCCTCCAACACCGCAACATCGCTCGGCTCCACCACTGTCTCATGCTGCAGGCCGCCAAAACCCTCATACGTGCATTTGGAACATCCAGGCTTGACTATGCAAACTCCTTGCTTGTCAGCCTCCCCAACTCTTTTCTCCATTGGCTGCAGATCATCCAATACTCTGCAGCCCATGTAATCTCCCGCACCAGGCTCCGTGATCCTATCACCTCCATCCTTGCCCGACTCCACTGGCTTCCCATCACACAAAGGATACAGTTCAAGATCCTGATCTTCACCTTCAAAACCCTCCATGGCCTTGCTCCCCCCTACCTCTGCGATCTCCTAACCTACCATCCTGCCCGCTCCCTCCACCTGCTTCATGTCCCCTGTTCCGCCTGTCCCACCATTGGCGGGCAGGCCTTCTGCCACTCTGCCCCCACCCTCTGGTATTCCATCCCACAGTCCCGCCGCCTTGCCCCCTCCCTTGCCTCCTTCAAGACCCATTTCAAGATCCTCCTCTTTGACTTTGCTTTCGATCACCCTTTTGTGCCTCTACCTTCCACCCTCATCAATCCCGACCCCCAGCTCGAGTCCGAAACACTGACTGTCCAGTGCCTTGGAACATCCTCCCGATGTGTAAGGTGTTATACAAATATAATTTTGTTGTTGTTCTAGTTGTTGCAAGATGACAGACAGACTGGCAAAATTGGCAGACATATGGCAGATGAAGCTTAATGTGGAGAAATGCAAAGTGATGAATTTTGGGAGGAAGAATGAGGAGAGGCAATATAAGCTGATGGTACAATCTTAAAGGAGGTGAAGGAACAGAGTGACCTGGGGGTTCATATAAGTAAATCTTTCAAGATGGCAGTACAGGTAAATAAAGCTGTTAAAAAAGCATATGGGATACTAGACTTTATAAATAGGTACATAGAACACAAAAGGCAGGAAGGTATGATGAACCTTTATAAAACACTGGTTAGGCCTCAGCTAGAATACTGTGTTCAGTTCTCAGCACCACACTTTAGGAAGGATGTCAAGGCATTGGAGAGAGTGCAAAGAAGATTTACCAGAATGGTACCAGGAATGAGGGATGCTGCATGACCTGCTGAGTGTTTCCAGTGACTTCTGTTTTTGTTTTCAGGAATGAGGGAGTTCAGTTATCAGGAGAGGTTAGAGAAGCTAGGATTATTCTCGTTGGACCAGAGAAGGTTAAGAGGAGACTTAATAGAAGTTTTCAAGGTTATGAGAGGATTTGATAAGGTGAACAAGAGAAACTATTTCCACTGGCGGTGGGTTGGTAACCCGAGGACACTGATTTAAAATAGTTGTTAAAAGAAACAGAGGGGAGATGAGGAGAAATTTTCTTCACACAGTGAGTTGTTTGGTTCTGTAATGTATTGTCTGAAAGGATGATGGAAATCGATTCAATAACAACTTTTAAGAGAGAAGCAGTTAATTACTTGGGGAGGACAAGTTTGCAGGGCTATGGGGAGAGCGCGGAAGTGGGATGGATTTGGATATTTCTTTTCAAAGAGCCGGCACAGACACAATGTGCCGAATTACCTCCTTCTGTGCTGTATGATTCTATCCTGTAGCAGAAGGATTCTACATTATTTCATTTTGGGGAGTTACACCCTCTGCAGTTAATTTGATCAGATCCCAAGCACTAATCATCCCATTATTATCAACAGCTGCAAAACGTTATCAGGAAGATGGGTTGAACCTCGAGTACTGGATTCTAAATCACTTAAGAAACACCTTCATGATTTAATGGTAGTACAATAGGGTGGGTATTCTGGAAGGATGAGATCAAATGGGCCTTCTTCACCTAATCCTCTCTTATGATCTCTTATGGACTTTCTTTTTTTCTCTTGCTTATTACACGGAATTATAACTGAGGTGATACATCAGGAAAGTTGGTTATGCAGGATGGAAAGAACGCATATTCGTTTAGCCACACTTATAAATTGCACCAAATAAAGATCTTCCCATGTAGAGGAGTACAAAATTGTTACTAGATGTATGAATTGTATCCTTTTCTACTGCTCCCGAGTGGACTTTGAACCAAGTTTATATGCCTTTTTGTTTTTCCTCAAATAAAATGTATTTTTCTCACAATTGTTTTCAATGCTCCATCTAAAGTGTATCGGATCAGTTGTGTACCAAGAAGGAGGAAATTGATCAGCAAGTTTTGTATTCAATACAACATTGAATCTTTTGTGTTTCCAAACGCTAGTTTCTCCCAGTGTCCCGGTCAACAATTCCCCCAGATGTAATCGGCCATTCATTACATCGCTGTTTGTGGGACATTGTTGTGTGCAAATTGGCTACCACATTTGCGTGTAAAGTACACATTCACTACACTTTACTTTTGAGACATCTTGGTGAGGTAATAAGACTCTAAATCAAATGCAACGATTATTATTGTAACATATTAGATGCATGAAATAAACTATTTTTCTAGTTACTTACATAGATGGTGTGTGAAAATCTTCTTTGTGGGAGTTGAGCAAAACTCAGATGAAGGGTCAGTCCTCTTTTAGGTCTCTTACTCAATCAGAGGTGAGCATGCCCCAATGAGCAGCTGGAAGTGTGTGTGGGGTGGATGGGGGCACCACTGATGGATGAAAGAGGGGCAAGAGGGTCTAGGCTACAACAGGGCTTTCCCCTTCCATCTCCCATTATCGAGGGAGCTGTAGATAGATTTGGGGGTGCTGAGCCCCTCTAGCCCTTCCCATCCGCCACCCATAGTCAACTATTTGAATTAGATAAGGCGAATCTTTCCACTATCTTACCCAGGTACTGTCTGATATACTCTTGGTGTGAGTGCAATCTAGAAAGATGAAAGATCATCCCGAGGACAGAAAGTATTTTACAGGCATTGCTCCAACTCTGACAGAGGATGTGTTAACAAAATCTATCACAGCTTAAAATGTGTGTTTGGCTTGTAGCTAACTAGAAAAATCTCACAGTGTATGCTCACTATAGCTGTTCAAAGATGGCCAATGATGTGCATAGTCCAAGCACACCTTGGCTTTATTCTTTCAAGGTGGTCTTTCTTCAGGGATAAACTACCACTATTTTTCTATTAAATGTGGGAATCTTGGCTCTTCGCTTTTTGCTCTTGGGCGTCAGACTCCGCAACTGTCAAGCATTCCAGGACGGTACCCTGCGTCCTATATAAATGCAAGTTGTTGTTATTGCTGCTGTTGAGTTGCGAAATAGCCCTGAGCCCTCAGGCTGCCAAAATCCTCATTCACCATTTATTATGTCTAGGCTCAACTACACCAACTCCCTACTTGTCAGCCTTCCCAACTCTTCCCTCCATAAGATGCAGGTCATCCAGAATTCTGCAGATGGTGTCCTCTCCCACACCAGGCTCCGTGACTCTTATCACCCCCAGCCTTTCCGACTCCACTGATTCCCCATTCCTCAGAGGTAGAGTTCAAAATCCTTGTCCTTGTCTTCAAGGTCCTCCACGGCCTTGCTCCTTCCTAGCTCTGTGACCTGCTGATCCCATATCAACCTATCCGCTCCCTCCACTCCATTGGGGGTCAGGCCTTCAGCCTCTCTGCCCCCATCCATCCCACGTTCGTTTTGCTTTGCTCCATACCTTGCAGCCTTCAAGGCACATTTCTTTAACCCTCCTGTTTAACTTCATGTGGAAATTAAAGATCCTATAGCTGTATTCAAAAGGAGAAGGCAGTTCTGGAGGTTGATCCCCCAGATAAAATTCATCATTCACTTCATGGCTGTTTGCTGTACATTGTTGCATGTAAATTGGCTCCTGTGTTTGTCTACAAGTACACAGTTACAGTATATCCCTTTTCAGCCTTCTGAACTCCAAGGAAATACACCCGAGTGTATCTCTTCTTTCCCTATAATTGTATTTCCTAATGTTCCAGGCAACACTCTGGTGAATCCCCTTTGCACTGCCTTCAGCACTTTTCCATCTTTCCTATGCTCAATAGGAGAAAGATTGATTAACATTTCAGGTTGGACCAGTAACGTATGATGCTGAAAGAGTTAAATCTGAAATATTAGCCTAACTTTCTCTTTCAACCTCCAATTGAAGAGGAATATTGGAAGAAGAACATTGGAAGAGAAAGAATGCAGGCAAAGAGATGGGAATTGTGATTAGAGTTGTCATCTTCAATGGAAGAGTTAGCACCAGTTTACATTTGATGGGCTAAATGGCTGAAAACTGTTCAGTATGTTTTAACTTCATGGTACCATGAGTTACTTGCTGTGAATTTCCAACTTTTTGTTATAGAAGTTAAATACTGGCCATGTTATACATTAGAATACATTAGAATATACAGCACAGAAATAGGCCATTCGGCCCAACTGGTCTATGCCAGTGTTTATGCTCCACATGAGCCTCTCCTGGCCTTCCTCAACTAAGCCTTCAAGCATAACCTTCAAACAGTAGATGCTCATTGTTAATATATAACATGATTTGAGAACACTAATAACAAAAACTTCCATCATCATAACTCTGTTTCTTGGCAAAATATCTGTGTTGTTGATTTCACTCCTTATCATGTGGAATTGTATAAATCTATGATTTTCATACCAAATTTTTGTTTCTACTGGAGCACAATTTGTTCCCTAACTCTCTGGAGCTTACTCTGGAAGACATGCATCTATTGTACTTTTGCACCAAAGATATCTGTAGTAATGCCAAATAACATTTTGTTTTATCAGCTTCATTTCTCATGATTGTCTTCAGCCAAACACAACAGCAGTGAATTTAGAATTGAATTTCAGCATTTTAGTATTCAAATTATTAATGGTGCAGGGGGAGGCTAAAACTTGATATATTGGCATGTCAGTTTGCCTTAGTTGATAGCATTCATGCCTCTCAGTTAGAAGGTTGTTGGTTCAAATACCATGTTGGGACTTTGAACTCGTAGTCTAAGTTTATATTCCAGTGCAGTGCTTGGGGTAGGCTACATTGTTGGAGGTACTGTTCTTTGGATGAGATGTTAAACCACTGCTTGATACCGTAATAGGAAAAACATACTGTGACTCACACCATTCCTGTACCTGAAATTTGGCCCAATTATTCATGGGAACTCTGTCCCGACACAATCTACATCAGAGCAGAGTTCCCACACTGCAGGAGGAAACACTTTATATTAGTGCCTGGCGTCGCTACTTGCAAATCTATCAGTGAATATCACATTTTATAGCCAAATTGTCATGTGTTACCATATGCATTGATGCTCCTTCTCTATATCTACCATTACCATTACTTTGATTTGATTGCCATACTTGTAGGTGGCTGTCACATGTGCAAATGGACAGACTTGATACGAACATACATACCATAATAGAGGTCAGGTGAAGAAAGTGCTTCAACCTATTTGACTTCTTCCTAGCAGAATACTGAGCCTAAATTCTTCCCATTACACAATTAATCTGTTTAATAAATGAGTCTAGTGTCTCACGTTCAATAATCCTTCCTGGTAACTCAGTCCGGTTGTTCATTCTCCTTTGAGTGAAGAAATATTTGCTGGTGTCTGTCTTAAACTTGCTTTTCACAAAACTTGAACCTGTTATCTCTGGTCCTGCTACCTTGGCATATTTCAAAATATTGCTCTGCTTTACTTTATCTTTGTCTGGTCCAGTTTTCTCTTAAACTCTCAAGTGTAACTGCACTCCTGCGAGTGTCTGTGCATAAAGCCGCAACACTGCTGTTGATAGGGAGGTGGCGCTATGCCTTGTGCTTCATACATTGTAAGGTAAGTAATTTTATCTGCATAAATGTATTAACCTGTCAGCAACTCATCTGACAGAACAAAATGCCTCCCATCTGCTCTGAACAACAGACCTTAGCCAAAGAATTTAACGCTGGAAAATGTAGAAGCCTTCATATAGTTCTAACTTCCACACTCGTTTCTGCTTTAACAGTGGACCTTTATGCTGCAGTTGTCTTCAAGGAAGCGTGTAACTCCTTTAAGATAAAACAATACTTTAAAATTCATGAAATAAATTAACGGACACGTAGTACATCAGGTTAATTTCATGATTAAATGAAATGTATAGTACACCATGAAATGTACAATTAAATTGAACAATTAAACCTTTTTTTTACACAATAACATGCCTTAAACTTGAAGGGCACCCACATCCACGACTCTCAGATACCTGAAGCAAATTTCACTGAGCGAGAGAGGGAGAGAGAGAGTGAGAGAAGTTTCATTATTGTACTCTGGGTTTGATTCAAGTTGACAATCCAGAGTTGAAAAGGATAATACAGCGTGTTACTCCATCACATGAATGAGATCCCCTAAGTTAGTATTTTTAATTATTTTATTATCAGTTAGCATGTGGTGTTCTCTTTTCACTTGTTTCACTGGTGGAAATGAAAGTGCATAAACAGAAGCTTTACGTTGAATCAGTATGTATTTGTCTTTGCTGGCATTATACAGCATATTTTCTTTGGACTTTTGAAAACATACCATTGTGTGTCGTTTTGGCTCAGTTGGTAGAACTCTCGCCTCTGGGTCAAAAGGTTGTGGGTTTGAATCCTACTCTGGGATTTGAACTCATGATTTAGACTGACATTCCAGTGCAGTACTAAGTAAGGGTTGCTGCATTGTTGAAATTGCTGTTTAGGCAGACCTTAAAGATCCTTTACCACAAGTTAAAAAACATTGACTTCTTCTGCTGCCTTGGACAATTGTCTTTCTCTCATTCTAATTAATCAACAATATTTCAATTAATTAATTAATAACTATGGAAAGTTACTTGTACAGATTAGTTGCTGTGTTTCTCTTAATAAGAGCAGTCACTACATTTCCAAGTAATTCACCATTTGAAACGCTCCAAAATGCTTAAAAGAGCTATATCAAATGCAAATGTTATATATATTAAAAATAATCCTTGTATTTAATATAACAACAACTTGCATTTATACAGTGCCCCTCACGCAGGGTAATGTCCAGGAACACTTGACAGTGGCGGAGTCTCACACCGAGCCAGGGGGAGAGGGAGGTGGGTGGTGACTGCAAGCACGATCCAAAGGTAAGGTGTTCAGGTGGGATTTGAAAATGGAGAGGGAGGGGGTAAGGCAGAGGGATTGAGGGAGAGAGTTCCAGTATTTCGGGGAGTAATGGCTCATAATGCCTTATTACATCATCTCAAAGCACTTTACAGGATTTTATTGTTAGGTGTAGTGAATGTATATTTGTAGGCAAATGTTGTTAAATGTTTAACTAAGTCATAAATTATCAAGAACATTTTGTTCAAATTGATGTGTAGTAACTGTGCAAGATCAATTTCAAAGTTTTCAGGTTCCAAATACTATTCACACAATCGAACAAAACTTTAAGCCTCTAGGTTGCAGAATAAATTGGTACTGGTATTGTTAGGTATCACATGTATGCGGAGGACACCCAACTCTATCTCTTTGCCTCCACCCTGAACTCCAGGACTACTGGCATCCTGACCGATTGCCTGTCCAACATCAAGTCATGGACGAGGGACAACTTTCTCCAACTCAATATCAGCAAGACCGAGGCCCTCCTGATTGGCGCGCGCCAGCGCCTCCGCACCTCGGCTGCTGGCAGCATCAGCCTCCACAGCTGCACACACAATGTCTCTAAGCCAGTCATGAACCAGGGTGTCTTGTTTGACCCTGAACTGTCCTTTCGCCCTCACATCCGCGCCATGACCGGCACTGCCTACCACCACCTCCGCAACATTGCCAGACTCCGCCACTGCCTCACCCCTTAGGCTGCCAAAACCCTCACTCACGCATTCGTCACATCAAGACTCGATTATGGGAACTCTCTCCTCATCGGCCTTCCCAACTCTTTCCTTCACAGGCTGCAGATCATCCAAAACTCTGCAGCTCATGTACCCTCGCACACCAGGCTCCGTGACCCCATCACTCCCACCCTCGCCCAACTCCACTGACTCCCCATCCCCCAGAAGATCGAGTTCAAGATCCTCGTCCTCACCTTTAAGGCCATCCATGGCCTTACCCCTCCTACCTCTCTGACCTGCTGACTCCCTACCAACCTGCCTGCTCCCTCCGTTCATCGGCCTCCGGCCTGTTCCATGTCTCCCACCAGACCCGCCCTACCATCGATGTCCGGGCTTTCAGCCTCTCTGCCCCCACACTCTGGAACTCCATCCCACGGTCCCTTTGCCTCGCCTCCTCCCTTGCCTTTTTCAAGGTCGGTCTCAAGACCCTTCTCTTTGATCGTGCCTTTGGTCTCCCTCCCACCTCTCTACCCTCACCCCTACACCACCACTCCCCCATACTTGGGCCACAACACCTGATCGTGCAGCGCTTTGGTATGTCCTCCCGACGTGAAAGGCGTTCTATAAATGTAATTTTGTTGTTGTTGTTTTTCTCTCACTGCCTCAACAAGAATGACATAAGCTTGGAGTCACCACATCATTCTGCATCAATGGAACGGCGATGACCTCACCCTCCTGCTAGAGAAGTAGGACCTCAACAACAACAACTTGGATTTATATAGCGCCCTCCACACCGGACGGCGTCTCAGAGCGCTTCACAGTAATGGATCCCGGGGCTGAGCCAGGGGGAGGAAGGTGACCAAAGGCGCCATAGAAAAGAAAGGTCTTCAGCAGAGAGCTGAAAATAGGAAGAGAGGGGGCAAGGCAAAGGGAGTGAGGAAGGGAGTTCCAGAGCCTCGGGGCGTAGTGGCTGAAGGCACAGCCGTCAAGGGTGGAGTGGAGGACTCGGGGGACGAGGAGGAGGCCAGACCCGGAGGAACAATGGCAACGGGTACTGTTTTGAGGAGAGAGGAGGTCAGAGAGGTAGGCGGGTGCAGAGGAGTGCAGGGACTTGAATACAAGGGTGAGGATCTTGAAATCGATCCTCTCTGGGATAGGCAGCCAGTGCAGTCTGGCAAGAACTGGGGTGATCGGGAAACGGAGTTTCGTGCAGGTGAGAATGTGGTCGGCAGAGTTTTGAATGATTTGGATTTTATGGATGGTAGTGGATGGGAGACCGGCGAGGAGGACGTTAGAATAGTCCAGCTGAGAGGTGACAAAGGTATGGACCAGGGTTTCAGCAGCTTTTGGGGAGAGGTATTTGCAGAGAAGGGCGATGCGTCGGAGGTGGAAGAATGTGGTGCTGGTGAGGGACCGGATGTGGGGGAAGAACCTGACGCCTAGGTTGCGTACGGGTTCAGAGGGTTTTAGTGGGAGGTTGGGTAAGTGGAGGAGGTGAGAACAGTGAGATTTTAGATGTTGATGAGAGCCAAAGAGTATAGCTTCCGTCTTGTCAACGTTCAGCTGAAGGAAATTTGCACTCATCCATCTCCTGATGTCTGACAGGCAGGCTGACAGAACATCAGGGGACTGGGGGGGTCGCAAAAAGAGGTGAAAAAATGTTGTCTGCATACACGTGGAAATGTACCCCATGTCTACGGATGACATCCCCAAAAGGGAGCATATAGATCAGAAAGAGGAGGGGCCCAAGGATGGATCCTTCGAGAACCCCGCAGATGACCGGGTGAGAGCGGGAGGAGATGCCGTTTGTGCAGATGTACTGCTGGCGGTTTGTGAGGTAGGACTCGAACCAGACGAGTGCGGTCCCAATGAGGTGGATGATGGAGGAAAGGTGGTGGAGGAGGATGGTGTGATTGACTGTGTCGAACACGGCAGAGTGGTCCAGGAGGACAAGGAGGCAGAGGGAGCCCTGGTCACAGATAGAGAGGATGTCGTTTGTGACTTTCACAAGCTCAGTCTCTGTACTGTGGGCAGAGCGGAAACTGGACTGGAGGGGTTCGAAGAGGGAGTGGGAGGAGAGGTTTGCACAAAGTTGGTTGGCAACAACGCATTCTAGAACTTTTGAGAGGAAGGGCAGGTTAGAAATAGGGTTGAAATGCCTGGGGTTTGAGGGATCTAGGGAGGATTGATGACAGCAGTTTTGAGGGAGGCAGGGACTGATCCGGAGGAGAGGGACTGGTTGATGACGTCAGCCAGTAGTGGGCAGAGGAGGGGGAGCTGGGTGACCAGCAAACTGGTGGGGAGGGTATCGGGGCAGCAGGTGGTGAGTTTCATGGAGGTGATGGTGGGTGAGAGGGAGGAGGGATACATGGGGAGGAAGGAATGTAGAATGGGAGTGGTGGTAGGAGCAAATGATGGGGAGGGTGAGGGGGACAGAGAGGGTGTGGTGGTGGGTGACAAGGGGCAGGTGGATGAGGCTGCCTGGTGGATGTTAAGTATTTTAGATGAAAAGAAGTCCATGACCTCCTCGCACTTGGCATTTGATACAAAGATTGAGGAGGCCTGAGGTGGGGCACGGAGGAGGTAGTGGGTGGTGGTAAAAAGGATTTTAGGGTTGTGTTTAGCTTCCAAGATGATGTTGGAGTAGAAGCTCGTTTCTGCACGTGTCAAAGAACGACGGTAGCTGTGGAGATGCTCGAGCCGCAGTTGGCGGTGAACTGTCAGGCCAGTTTTCCGCCATCTGCGCTCGAGCAAACAGGTTTTGGTTTTTTGGCGGCACAGATGGTTGTTGTACCAGGGGTTCGGGTGGGTTTGGAGATGGCCCTGGATTTTAGGGGGACGAGGGAGTTGAAGGTGGAGGAAAGGCGATCATGGAGCAACTGGATGGCTGTTTCAGGATCTCCACGGGTGGAAGGCCAGAGGGATAGGATGTTTGATAATGAGAGAGCTTTTGTGAAGGTCTCAGGGGGTAGCCTTTTCCAAGGGTGGGAGAGGATGGTTGAGGGCTTGGTGGAGGAGAGATGGATGTGAGAGGAGAAGGAGATAAAAAAGTGGTCCGAGATGGCCTTGTCCACTATGCTGAGGTCGGAAATGTCAAGGCCGCAGTGATTATCACTTGGTGCAGAAGTCCATCACGTCAGTGATCAATCACCTTAGTGATTGACTACTATATCCTTAACCTTGCTACATAAGTCCTCTTGGGTCCATTGGCTGCCATTGCCTGTAACTATGCTTTACAGGAAAACGTTTGAAGTCCTATGAGATGTGATAAATTGCTATATCAAATGCAATGATCAATAGTATTAATTGCAGGTTGAAAATAGACTGTCTAAATATTATAGTGCAGCATGTGAGTCCCTTAATACGAGATCAATTGTGCATTGTATCTTGTCTGATTTCTTATTTAAGAATTCTAAGTGGAAATACTTTCAAGCCAACTCAACGGACAGAACCTACTTTGAATGTAACTCAGGTTGGATTTATTTCAAAGACCTGGATTTCTTGATTAAAAAAATCTGTCAAGAATTATTGAAAAATCAACCGTCACCTTTCAACAGAATGAATGAAGAGTGCGATTTAACTTTGGAAGTTGGCAAACATACTTTGAAATGTTATGTCTATCAAATGTAACTTGGAGCCAATTCAAAGCCACTCTTGACTAATTAGAGTGTTACCACCAATATTGGCAATAGCAAATCTAAAACTTTGATGAGGACTACCCTTACCCAGTTAATACAACTGGGCAAAACAAATGACAATCATGGTGGTGTCTTCTCCCTTTCGAGTGCTCAAAGTAAAATGCTCTGCAAAAAGATGTTGAACTCTACCATTCTTTGTTGGAGTCCTGTAGCTCAGTAGTTAGAGCACTCGCTTTGCAAGCGAGAGACCTGAGTTCAATTCCAGGCAGGGCGAAACCTTGGCAAGTTTCCTTACTCCACACGCCTAATAATAATCCCTCCGAAAAACAAAAAACAATAATAAAATTGGTCATTTTCAATCTATGACTGTTTGTGGGACATTGCTGTGCGCAATTGACTGCCGCGTTCGCCCACAAGTATACAGTCAATTCACTTTACAGTATATTCTGTGAAGCGCTTTGGGACATCTAGATGTGAAAAGCACTATATCAAATGCAAGCATTATTATTATTATATTATTATACATAAGAAATAATCACAATGCAAATTAATACATTGGTGAGCTGATTTAAAAAAAAATCTAAATGCTTTTAAAGTTTAGCCAATCTTAAGAAAAAAAACTATAAAATGCTATGTTGTTTAAAGAAATATTGTGGTCAAAAATGTTAGACTGCTTTGGGATTTGAGGAGGATATTTATTCCTGCCGGTAACCGAGTGTGCATCAGCCTGACGTGACGGACTTCTGCACCAAAGTGATAATAATAATAATCCTTGCATTTGATATGGCGGCTTATCACATCATTGAGATCTCTCAAACGCCTCACAGAATGCATATGTAATGTGCAGTAACTGTGTATTTTGTGGGTGAAATGCTGCAACTAGTTGCGCACAGCTATGTCCTACAAAGAGCCATGGAGTGAGTGTCCAATTTTACTTGGGGAATTGTTGGCCAGGACACGTGATCCCCTTCTGCACACTGAAGCAGAGTTCTGGCAAATTGACCACAAGGTACATTGAGTTAGTAGCAGGATTCCGTAATTACAAATCCTGTTGAAAAAAATATTTTGATCTCATTATTATCATTTCGTCCACAAATATATGGTCAATTCACTTTACAGTATATTCTGTGAAGCACTTTGAGACGTCGAGAAGACGTGAAAATGCACTATATCAAATGCTAGGATTATTATTATTATTATTATTATAATCTATGAGGAGAGCTTTATAGTTAGGATCATATCCTGTGATCCCAAGTAACTTGCTATACCACAAGAGTCACTATGAATGACACCAGGTTCTAACATATGGATATCACTACAAATAGCAATCGCTGTGCCTTGTAATAGGAAATCCATTTTTAACAATCAATGTGATTGTCTGATGTTCTGTGTCCTTGACCTCAGCATCATTCACACATATTTTAAGAATATCATTGGTAAATGTATAGAGAGAAAGATATAATAATAATAATAATCCTGGCATTTGATATAGCGAGGCTGTCCCAAAGCGCTTCACAGAACACACTGTAAAGTGAATTGTCTGTATATTTGTGGGCAAACGCGGCAGCCAATTGCGCACAGCAGTGTTCCACAAACAGTCATGGATTGAAAATGACCAATGTATTATTGTTTTATTTTTTGGAGGGATTATTATTAGGCGTGTGGAGTAAGGAAACTTGCACAAGGTTTCGCCCTGCCTGGAATTGAACTCAGGTGTCTCGCTTGCAAGGCAAGTGCTCTAACCACTGAGCTATAGGACTCCCCAATATAATACAAGATGAGGACTACCCTTATCCAGATAATACAACTGGGCAAAACAAATGACAATCATGGTGGTGTCTTCTCCCTTTCAAGACCTCAAAGTAAAATACTCTGCATAAGGATGATCACTGAGATTAGCAGCTAAGGCTCTTTAGTCTTGAGAGAAGACATTTCAGAGTGGACTTTATAGATTTGTATAATATTTTAAATGGAATTGAAAACATAAGCCCAGAACAATGCTTTAAACTGATCCAAGATAGTAGAACAAAAGGACATAGGTTTAGAGTTGCACAGCGCAACTTTTAGACAGGCACCAGGAGAGTTTTCTTTACCTGGAGGCAGCGGCAGACTGGTTATATGGGAAATTTCCAGACTGACCCTGTGATTGGCTCCCGAGTGCCCCCCCACAACTCGTTGCCCTATTTTACATTTACAACCCTGAGCCCTATCAGTGGGCCAGCCCTCAACACGTGTTTATATATTTATAATTTTGGCATAATCACTTTGACCTTCTGGAAATTTGGGCTCTTAGGTAAAGATGCCTATACTACCAAAGTGACTGATAAGTTGCATTGTCAGAGATGATGTCCTTTGGATGAGATGTGAAACAGAGGTCCTGTCTATCTCTTCAGGTGGGCGTTAAACATCCTAAGGCACTATTCGAAAAGATGATGGAGTTTCTCCCGGTATGCTGGTCAAATAAAATTGATCCTTCACTTCATGGCTGTTTGTGGGACATTGCTGTGTTCCAACTGGCTGCTGTATTTTGTTCACAAACTACACAGTTAATTCACTTTACAGTGTATCCATAAAGCTATTTGAAATGTTTTGACGATGTGATAAGGTGCTATACTAAATGCAAGGATTATTATTATGAATGTTATCCTCTTGTCTAAAAGAAGAGGCTATAAATCTCAATGTGGACAAAATACTAACACTTCCATTCATTTAAGCCATTGCCGGGATAGAGATAGTATCGCAAAACATTATAGATACAAATAACTGCAGGCAATTTTTATTTTGGTTTGAGTTTGAAGGGTAATGACTGCCACAATGAATCAGTATCATCCGAGAGAAAAAACACCCTCTTATTTCTATATGGCTAAGTGTATTGAAAACTGTGGATGCACTTTGATTGGACCCTTAGGGAATATTTGCAATGACTGAGGAAAGTGAACAAGCCATGGCATGCTAAGAGATTAGTTCAGTAACTTTACTGAACCTAAGACCTATGATAAACAACAATTAAAAACCTGAAATCCAAGCTCTCCCGAACTGTTTGGTGCAAGTTAGGTTGATCGTTAGATTTAAAAGTTTTGCTTTTAAAAGTTAAAACAAGGTGCAATTGTTCATGTAATCACAGTAATCATGGTGTGTAACTGTGGTCTGGGGAAAGAAAAAGTCAGCTGATTCGAACTTCACAAAGAATGTCAACCAAGACAGATAGATGCCCACTGGTGTTATTTTTGGACTTAGAAACATTTTTGTTGAACACATAGATTGCAGACTGCAGGCAAGCTGGTAACATGACTGTAGAAAGAGGTAAAAGAAACCCCAAGAGGTTCAGAAAATGTGTAATAGACCCAATTAAGTCAAAAAATTCCCAGCTTAGCTTCTTTCCTAACACAATCTATTGTGAAACAGCATTTTTTTCACGAATACATTTACTGGATACACTGTAGATTGATTAAATTAACATCTTATGCATGTTAATGTGAATTCTATTCAGGGTTATCAATGATAGGAGAGCCCAGGCACTAGCTGATCTCAGCCAGATAGATAGTTGGAAATGTTATAAACCCCTGAACTAGGGTGAAAAGCAGCAGTCAACTGTGTGGATATCTCGATTGGATAGGATCAAGCTTAGCTTTGATAAAGACTTTGAATCATTTGAAAACTTTGATTGCCACCTACATCCAAACAGCTTGCCAATACTCACTTCCAAAATTCACAGATAAATATTGGTCTTTTGTGGGTGAGGCTGCAGAAGGATTAGACATGTTAAATTGCACACTGCCATGAGTGAGTGCCTCCAGGAGAGGAGGAGACAGGACACCACTGATAGTGAAATATTATCATGAATACAAAAGGTCAAAAAACATCATGTTTACTACAATATCAGTTCCAGTTTAATCATATTCACACCCTAGTGTCTGGGTGCCAGCTGAAACTACAGTAAACTCTGATAACTTGACCCTGGCTTAATTTGTCATTACCACTTAAGTGTTCATGCTGTCAATATCCTGGCCGCATTTATTTATATATTTATAATTTTGTCTAACATACCCATCCAGGTAACTCATCACTGAGCCTTTATCTTTTAGAGTGACGATCAGGTGTTTCCTGTAAACACCTTCTTACTTACACAGTAGTCATAAATTGTAGCCAATTATCAAGAAACATTTAATGCTTCATCTGCTGTTGTGACCATGCAGCTCAGGTTTAATCCATTAGGACAATTGAAACCCATTGTTTTAATGGCTTCAGATACCTCGGCTTTCGGCCATCTTGCTACGGTGTTGCTCTCCTTGAGAGTAGTTTAAAAGGACTTAACTTTGTTCAGGCTTCTCTCATCCAAAGTGAAATGAAATTGAAAAAATTAAGAACAGGCAGGAAGAGTGTTCCTGAGATCATTTTCTGTCAAACTTGTATTTGAAAATTGTGTCAACAAACACTCAGACCAGCTATAAATTCAAGCATAAAAATTAATGTCTTGGTTTTCACATCATATTCACCTGATTGAGAATCATGTGGACCTCACAATCCCAGGTCTCCCAATGTGGGTGGGGAAGCATTGGCCCTTTGGTTGACTAACATTAAGATAGCTGACAAGTGAAATTCAGTAGTTTGGGAACAAAAGGCAAGTATGGTGCCGTGCAGATAAGAGCAGATTCATTGCCGTAGAGTCATTTGTGATTAATACATTGAAAAAAGACAAATTTACCCTTAACTATTGCATTTCTCAAGCTTCCCTTACAGCGTACAATCAACCAAGCAACCTTCGAAAAATATCTGTTGAAAAGAACCTTTTATTTGGATCAATTTAACCTCGAAGCCCCAAATTAGAGAAAATAAATCAATTAGCTTCAAATTCCACAGTGGCCTAGAGTGACAGGTAGCCACAAGGCATGGTATTTGTACAGCTATGACTATTTTATCCATTAATGATTTGGCTTGCATAGTTGAACATATGTGCTCTAGGACTCATAGATGGCTTCTATTGTGAAATAGAGTGAGATAAAGGGAGAAAAAAAGAAAGTATTTTTATAGGGCTTTATTATATCAAAATCACTCAAATGGCTACAAATTAAATATTCACCAATGTAATGACTGTTTAGGCAAGCAAATGAAACAGATAATACTGCTTATTTCATGGGATTTATTTTATTATGTCAAAAAGATGAATTCACCAATTGTGTTCATTTGGTGAACCTCTACGACCCCCTAATCCCCTACCAACCTGCCCACTCCCTCCGCTCAGTGGGCTCCGGCATGCTTCACGTCCCCCGCCTCGCCTGCCCCACCATTGGTGGGTGGGCCTTCAGCCACTCTCCCTCACCCTCTGGAACTCCATCCCACAGTCCCTCTGTCTCGTGCCCTCCCTTGCCTCCTTCAAGACCCATCTCAAGATCCTCGTCTTCAAACGTGCTTTCGATCACCCTCCTTCCACCCCCTGCCCTCCAGCCTTCCAAAATCAAAATCCCAACCCCCCAGCTTGGTCCTGAAACACCGACTGTCCAGTGCCTTGGGACATCCTCCCAATAATAATAATCCCTCCAAAAAACAAAACAATAATAAATTGGTCATTTTCAATCCATGACTGTTTGTGGGACACTGCTGTGTGCAATTAATTGGCTGCCGCGTTTCGCCCACAAATATACGGTCAATTCACTTTACAGCATATTCTCTGAAGCTCTTTGAGACGTCTAGAAGATGTGAAAAGTGCTATATCAAATGCATGGATTATTATTATTAATGTGAAAGGCGCTATACAAATGTAATTTTGTTGTTTGTATTTATCTATTATGATCTCCAGATTTCTCTGAGATTAAGGGGGACCTCATAATTGGCCACCTATCCTGAAAGAAGTTAAGATTGGGACTCTAGTGACCCTAGAGTGGACAATGGTGTAATTGTGGATTTTAACTAATAATCCATAATTCATACTGATGAATAAATCCAAAACTTTGCAGGATAATGGGAAACAGATTGCTTTCTCAACTTTACTGAGCAACTTCCTTTTTGAGCCACAACATTGTAGAATTGTGGTGTCCATAGATAATTATCCGGTATCCTAGCACTACATGCACCTGTTAACCCTGTAAGCCCAAACCCTAATGGATAAGGTAGTCATAGCTAGGCAAACAGTGGGAAGCTTGTTGTTGTTGTTCACAATAAGCTGATTAAAAGTTAGCATTACCCTATTGCAAACTCTAGGGTCACTAAGCTTTCATTCTTATTAACTTGTGCAAAATGTAGGTAAGCAGGCTGAAACCCTCTTGGGAAAGAGTGCCTACTCCAAATCAGACAAACAGACATATTCGTATATGTGTGGAACTCTCAGTAGTTTGTTTTGGATAATCTTAAACATTAGTGATGGGTTTCTGCATGTGTCAAACGCCTGGCTGGTCAAAAAATCATTCCAGTTTTATAGTTGATAATTTCTGTGTATTCTTACAATCGTTCAATATTCAGTATTCTTCAATAGATATTTGTTCAATTTTCTAAAGGTATTAATAACAAAACATTATCCATTTTTGCTGGCGATCTGTTCCAATTAAAGTGCAGGAAAAAAATAGTTGTGAATCTCTCTTATGACTTGTTAATTTGTGCTCCCCCAATCCCCGATCCAACGATAGTTGCAATAGGGGCACATATGCAGACCACATGATAAATTAAAACATTGACTCACGGTAGTTTTCAAAGTTGTGTTACTTAAGGTACCCAGGTCACTGTGTTCACATCACTTGTCATAGGATTGTTCACATCTAGCTAAGGACAGGGCCAGCATTTCGATTGAACAGCTGAACTGTGTTTAATACAGTCTGCTGTTGCTTTCTGCATCTCCATCCCAAAGTCCCTACGACTCGTACCTTACCTCACCTCATTCAAAAGTCCACCTCAAGACCTTAGTCTTTAACCATACCTTCAGTCATCTTTCCCTTCCCACCCCCCAGACCCCTCAGCTCCTGGTTTGAATACAAATCCTGGACTGTCCAGTGCCTTGGGATATGTCCTCCCAACGCGAAATTTACTATATAAATATAAATTTGTTGCTGGTGTTGTTGTAGTCCAGTTGTATGAAGCAGGTCTGCAATATTCCAGAGCACTGCTGATGACAGACCACCCAGCCTGGCTCATTGTTATCCGGGACCTGAGGGGGCACACCAGTCTCTGTGGCAGGGATGTTTCCCCTCTTAGCTCCTGTTAAACCTACAGGCCAAAGCCACTGGTAGGATGTTCCTAGCTGGACAAGCAATGGGAAGTTGCTAGACAATACTCTCAATGACAAACGATGCAATATTAAGATTGGCAGCACCCTAATGCACACCCTGGAATCTCCTAAGCCTTGGCTCTCGCCAACCTGCAGTGAATACTCTCTGGAATTAGTTAAGCAGGGTGCATTTTTTCGGGAAATAGTACGTACCCCCACCCCCCCAACTCTGCAACCTATTAAACCAACCTGTCTGCTCCCTCCACTCTGCAGGAACTGGCCTGCTCCACAAACACAAGAATTCCATCCCAAAGCCTCTCCGTCTCGTCCCTTCTCTTGCCTCCTTCAAGTCCTATCTCAAGATCTTCCTTTTGGACTGTACCTTTGGTCATCTTGCCTCCTCCACCCTCTTGCCCTCCATTCCTCTCTGAATCCAACCCACAGCCTCTGGTGCAAACCCCTCATTGTCTAGCATACTGGGATGTCTTCCCAAAGCCAAATGCGCCTTATGAATGCATGTATTCCATTCCAATCACAACAAAATTTCCATGCGTAGGTGGAATACATTTGTATAACTCAGTCTAGTTTTGAAACTTTTAAATATGGTAATGGGTTTCCGCATATGTCAGACCGGCTCGCCAAAAATATTTTGATCTCTTTCAGTGACGTTACCAATTTCATGCTAATTTGTGGGTAAGTTTGGCTGTGCAGTTAAAACTCTCTTGAAACTTCCAAACGAATTTCATTTGGGATCCTTCCAACCAGCAAAGGAAAAGTTTCATCACATTAATCTGGGCTACATTCAAAGTAAGCAGTTCTGTGCTGCGGTTCCATTCTGTGTAAGAGGGAATTTCAAATTGTGACAGTCTTCTATACAAGATAATAACTTCCTGAAATAAAATGTTGTTTTTGAAGGAGACAAAAAATAACACTGATATGGCACAGAGACAGCTATCACAATGTAACCTCATGCTGAGTCTCATGATACTTACATAATTGAGGTGTTTTTGTCAAACGTTAACATATGATATTTGTTGTACCAAAACATGCAAGCCTTGTAAAGAGGAAGAGGTGCAAAGCTTAGCACCTCATTATCCTCTTTGAAGGTATGAAGCAACAAATCTATTGTTACGCTATGTTCTCCCATTTGCTTTAAATGGACATGTTTATTCAATAGACATACTTGAATTGCATTCAACCAGAAACAAAACATCTGCGCCATCTTCCAAGGTATATCCAGAATGAGCGGTTAAACTGGGATCTTGTCTGCTTATTCAGGGGTTCTGAAAGGTACTTATTAGAAAGGTAGAAAGTTCTCCTGAGCTCCCTATATGGAATTTCTCAGAGTCTCAGCTTTAGAACCACAAAATCAAGATCATTGCAGAATTTTGGAAAATGCTTAGGTTCATTCTTAATTTATGCATGTTTACCACAGTGTTTTTTAAGACATGAATCAGTAACACGAGTAACACTTACTGCAAGCAACAAGTGACATTAGAATATCTCTCATGTTGTATGCAAATGCATAATGTGATGGAAGATGCAACTTGATGACCCATAAATCAGACATTTATTTAGCACAGGAAACTGGCTAGTCTGCAGACCAATGGCTATTGTGAAATATGTATACAGTATGCTAAATTACATTTGATAAGCACTCTACCAGGGGTGTGCTCTAACAAGCTTCCACTTCTTTGTGTAAGAAAGACATTAATGCAAGCTCGTTTTCTCTTGCTCAGTGAATATTTGCTGACAAACTGTGGTTTATTTTATGCTTTTAAATAAAATCATGAACAATGTGGTGTGCACTAATAATGACATGTACCAATAAGAATAGTCTTCGATAAAAACATAGAAACATGAGTAGGCTATTCAGCCCTTTGACCCTATTCCACCATTTTATAAGATCATGGCTGATATGTGCCTCAAGTCCACTTGTGTCATTAAAGGTGGATTGAGAGGATTATTTATTCATTTTAGACCCATGCTAAAAATTGAAGCAGAAAATTGACATTACTAATCCCTTAGGTTCCTGAAACAAATGACTTGCTTCAACCAAATTACTTCTTTATTCCTGTTCTGAGCAAGTCAAAATTAGCAGACACAGGCCAGTGATCAACTCCAACAGTAGTTACAGGGCAGTAATTTACAGCCCACAATAGACACAGGCCAGAAACCTACATTTTACTCACTAACTCGCATATGCTTTTGAAACAGATCACAGATTTCCAAACTGAATCCATATGGACCAAGAAGAAAATGTTTCTTGAAATCAACACCCTTGGAAAAGTTTCCTACAAGCCAAAAAAGTTTTCATTGCACTTCAATCAACTGAGAATTGTTGAAAGCACATCAATAATACACAGCACAGTCACCAAATAAAACCATCCACTTCAAACAAAATAATATGTGCAATCCAAAACACATTGCAGACATGTATTTTGAGCTTCAGCAACAAGAAGCAATATTATCGATCTGACAATGTTACAAGGAGTGTTGGGCATTAAAATTATTTTTGAAAATTAAGATCAAAATGGGCTAAAGGACTTTCTTTTTTAGTACCCCTCTTGTGATCCAGTAATGTTGGACAATTTGTGTGGTGTGCCTCTGAGTTTTTCCAGCCCCTTGGGACATCCTCCCAACATGAAAGGCGATCTATAAATGTAATTTTGTTGTATTTTGTTGTTGTTCTCCCAAAGCTCTCCAAAATAATGATCTGGAAAATATGCATATGATATATCACTAAAAACTTACCTCATGTTTTTACAATCTGGCTTTCATATCTATTCTACAGCTGAATGTAAAGTGATATAATGTCAATGCTGCACTGACTTATACAGTAATATTTTAGGATTTAAAATGATTGTGATGAATACATGTTTTCTGGCACTTATGCTCCATTTTGGTGTGTAAACGCATCTACAAGCTAAAGATTGCTTACTGATCCATAAATGTTTTCTACCCAGTTGGAATTTTTAAAATAAAAAACAGGGTTCATTTCATACCTGTTATCGGTTTCATTTTGTTTGCTAGGATAATTTTTCTTTCAAATTTTATTTTACATTTGTACAAGAATCCTGACTTGGCTGGATGGTTGTTAAAAAGCTTCACTCTTTTATCCTGTGAGTCCTGTCTTCATTTGAACAACATTGGAGCAGACAATAACAATAATAATCCTTATATTTGATATAGTGCTTTTCATATCATGGAAATGCCTTAAAGTATTTCAAAGGATTTTACTGTAAAGTGTAGTGACTGTATATGTGCCTTCAACAATGTCTCACAAACAGCCATTGAGTGAATGGCCAATTGTACCTGGGGATTGTGGGCCAGGACATCAAGTGAAACTCCCCTTTTCGAATATTAGGATTTTTAACGTACACCTGAACAGGCAGACTGGACTTTGGTTTAACATTTCATCCGAGGGACAGCACCTCTGAGAATCCAGCTCTGTCCCAGCATTGCACTAAAGCATCAGACTAGACTGTAATCTCAACATGGGACCGTAACCTTCTGATTCAGAAGCCATTCAACTGAACCAGGCTGATGTCTATTCAAATCCTTTTTCAATCCCATTTAAAATTGTATACACCTCTGTGAGGTCCCCTCCAAGTCATTTTGTCTCAGACTTTAATTTGTCTAATCATTGCTCATTCCTCTAACACTGGATTATCCTTGTTGGGGTCCTCTGCACTGCCTTTAATGCCTGGGCAGCCCCATTATGTTTCGGTGACTAAAACTGTGTGCATCACTCAAGGTGTGACCCTTACAATTCTGCCTAGGAGAATAAAAGGAGAACTTTGAAAGAATGTTTCTCTCAAAGGGTTTTCAGAGCATCAACAGATTTGCAAGGGTAGCTGTTAAAGCAGTTGGTTTGAGGCATTTTTAAAAAGGAATTGAAAATCCACATGAAAAGGAAGGGTACCACATAGTATGGGGAAAGAGCAAGGAATCTGGTTTAGGATGAATGGCTTCTTGGAGGAGAAAACACTGACCCAAAAAGTAGACAAATGTTCTACTGTATCCTACAATCCTGTGGTTTGATGGTTCTATCCACACACATGCAATTCAAGCAAAGATGCATTAAGATGTTCAAACGCAAGGATTATTAAGAGTCATCAGGAGCAGGATCCTGACTGATTTTGCCTCTCCCTATCCCAGGAGCACTAAGATTGATTATGGCACCTCTTTTACTGCCCAAGTTAACTCGGAAAAGACTAAAGATTCAATTTCACTCAATATCAGAAACTAAGAGTGAAACTCACTTTGTGGTCCACTGACCTGATATATTGGAGAAAATACACAGAAACACGTGTGTTCAATCCTTAGACGATCTCCAGATTATGAAGTTTAAGAAATTGAACAAGTTCCAAACTACCCAGTAAAACTTAAAGCACATCCAGGTTTCCAGAATATCGCATGCTATATAACTCTGTTTTGTAGAGGAGAAATTGTGTTGAAGACAAACTCCATTATCTTCTGTAAAAGTGCTATATATTTATTTGGAATCCTTTTCAAAAGTGATGTAACTGATACAGAATGCTATATGGATAATAGAGTGAACTTTGCGGTCTAGATTTGAATATTTTACATTGAATGGGTCAGAGGCAAACCACTTGCTTAAAATAATTATTTATTTATTTTTTATTACTTTTTCTCCCCCCATAATCAGCATGCCACATGGCTAACTGAGATCCTATGAGGGATGCAGTGACCTTCTGCAATAGAGAATGTTATCAATCAATGAAGATATAAACAGTAGCACTTGTGAAGGATTGAAAGCATTGAATGAATTGAAAGATTCTCCAGATGGCAGGTAGCATTTAATGGATGATTATTTCAACTGAATATAAGGTCTAACATTGTGAATCAATAAAATTGAAAAATTTTACAAATGTCTAGTGATTTTTGCAAAATGTTTAAGAGGAAATTTTTTTGCATAACAAAATTGATCATGCCTTCGTCACCTCCAGGCTCGACTATGCAAACACCCTGCTTTTCGGCCTTCCTAAATCCTCCCTCCACAAGCTGCAGGTAATCCAGAACTCTGCAGCCCGTGTCCTCTTCCGCACCAAACTCCGTGACCTCATCTCCCCCACTCTCGCCCGACTCCATTGGTTCTCTATCCTTCAGAGGATCCCGTTCAAGATCCTGGTCCTCACATACAAAGCCCTCCATGGCCTCACCCCACCCTACCTCTGTGACCTCCTACCCGCCTACCAACCGGCCTGTTCCCTCCGCTCAGCTGGCTCTGGCCTGCTCCATGTCCCCCAACACACCCGCCCCACCGCCACTCTGCCCCCAACCTCTGGAATTCCATCTCCCAGTCACTCCGCCTTGCCCCTTCCTTCAAGTCCTGCCTCAAGACCCTCCACTTCGTCCACGCCATCGGACACCCCCTTCCCCTCCCCTCCCTTCTCCCCCCCTGACCCCAGCTCGGGTCTGAAATGCTGTCCAGCATCTTGGGATGTCCTCCCGACGTGAAAGGTGCTATACAAATGTAATCTTGTTGTTGTTGTTGATATACTGTTGGTTTAGACATTTGTCATGTATGTATAAAAAAAGGAAAATAAGCATAGACAAAATAACAGAAACAACAACTTGCATTTATAAGTGTCACTTACGCAGGGTAGAGTCCCAGATTGCTTGACACTGGTGGAGCACAAGGCCGAGCCGGGGATGGGGAGGTGACCATAAACACAATCGAACAAGGTCTTCAGGCGGGACCTGAAGATGGGGAAGGAAGGGACAAGACAGAGGGATAGAGGACAAGTGTTTCAGAGTTTCAGGGCATAGTGGTTGAAAGCGCGGCCACCAATAATCGAATGTAGTGCACGAGGGACGTGCAGGAGGCTGAAAGCAGACGAGCGGAGGGAGCGAGTTGTGGGTTGAAGAGTAAGTAGGTTGAAAAAGTAGGGAGGTACCAGGGCATGAAATAACACATTGACAGATATATTTACAGTATGTTATCCACCATTAAACACTATGTGCAGGTACAGGGCCCTGCAGACTTCAACATTTGCTCCTTTCCTCAGTACTGTGCAGTACATTATGCAGTGAACCCTCCCTGAAAGCTATATTAACCACTGGGCATGTCACTGCACTTATGCGTGGCTGAGAGGATGATGACAATGGTTGAGGTAGCGCTGAGTTCTGGAACAAGGATCGTCCTTTCCTTGATGTTTCGTGCTGTTGAGGATGCGCTGCTGATGCTTGAGGGTGGCATTGCTGAATAGCTGCACAGTAAAATATAGCTGTTAATCACATCATGTTTTTTGAAAAAGTCCAACAGCAACCATATACTTCTGTTGTAGAGAAAGCACAACTGAAACTCAGATTAGCCATTCATCATTTATGTTGCAGTATTTATATACACCAATCATAGTGTGTGCGAACCTTATCGTGACATGACATATTTTCAATAGAGCCTCAAGCCATAGAACATAAGTACATAAGAATAAAGAGCAGGAGTAGGCCATTCAGCCCTTCGTGCCTGCTCCGTCATTCAATAAGATCATGGCTGATCTTCTCACCTACTCTGATTACCTGCCCTATTCCCATATCCCCTAATCCTCTATTTTTCAAGAATCTATCAGTCTCAGCCTTGAAAATGTTCAAGGACTGAGCATCTACAGCCTTCTGGGGTAGTGAATTCCATAAGTTCACTACCCTCTGAGTGAAAAAATGTTTCCTCAACTCTGTTCTAAGAGGCTGACCCTTAATTTTAAGACTGTGACCCCTGGTTATAGATTCTCCTACCAGGGGAAACAGACCCTCAGTGTCTACTTTATCCAGCCCTTTAAGAATCTTATAAGTTTCTAAAAGATCCCCCCCTAATTCTTCTGTACTCTAGAGAATACAGCCCTAGTTTATTCAGCCTATCCTCATAGGTCAGTCCCCTCATCCCAGGAACTAACCGAGTGAATCTACGCTGCACCCCCTCAATAGACATCCACCATGGGATTCTTATGGAGAGTCAAGTGTTTTACATCAGAAGATTCCCCTCCTGACCTCTTTTGTGTATTGTAGTACAAAATGTTTGCCTGAGGATTTAGAAAATGTATAAAAGTTTGGAAGCTTTTAAGTTACATTCAATCTATTAAATGCTTGAAACATAAAAATTACAGTAGTTCAGCCAACATCAATGGTGGCCAACCTTTTATGTCACATAATAAACATTGCCATTCATTAATTACTGGAAACAAAACATTGATTTAAAATAGACTCTTCTTGACTAGTGCAAATGTTCGTCTGGGGCACTTCTTGATGGCCCCCAGGTCACTTCCGGCCCACGGGCCGTGGGTTGGCCACTGCTGGTCTACATTATTTAATATCAATATAACTTTTCATAAAATTAATGATTACAGTTAAATCTCCTCAAGTATAGAACAGAAAAATAATAATTATCCTTAAATTTGGTATAGTGCCTAAGTGCCCGAACAACTATAAAGTTGTTCTAAACTAAATGCCAGTGAGATTAAAGGTGATATCTTGTTAAATGGTTCTAAAATTAATATCTGAAAATATAAATAAACATCATACATAACTTTAGAGAAATCAATTGTTAATTGGGACTAAATCCTGGATATATATTGAGTCAAATGAAATTTCAGCCATCTGGCACAAGATGCATCCAGATTCTGCCTTTAAGGATTCCCACTTAAAATCTGTTCTATTTTTCAATAATCTTGCTAAAAGTAACAAGTCAATAAATGAACTGCAACCAACCTTTCCCAATCTTTACCCAATATCAGCCCGTTCAGTTGGTATCACTCTCGCCTCAGTCTCAGGTTGTTGTGGGTTCAAGCTTTCCATTTAGATTTTAAACTCATAGTTTAGGGTTGATGTTTTAGTGCAGTCCTTGGCGGAGCACTGGATTGTCAGAGCTGTTATCCTTTGGATGATGCATTAAATTGAAGTCCTGTACGTTCAAATAGACAACAACAACTTGGATTTATATAGCGCCCTCCACGCCAGACGGCGTCTCAGTTATAATATTCGTTTCAGATCCTATCACACTATTTGAAAAGAAAAGGACAGTTCTCCTATTCTCCCAGCAAACAACCCCCCAGATGAAAATCGGTTGTGGTTTCTTCTGGGATATTGTCGTGCAAACATTGATTAGCATATCTCTCTTCAAATACAGATTGTGCAAAATGCAGTAAAGTCTGTTCACCACTTGGAGGCAATTTGATAAAATAAGGTGGCTTATGAAATGCAAGGCTCTTTATGATTATTATTATTACTGCTACAAAACAGTAAAACACCAGGTATTTACATGACAATTATCTGCATGTCCATTTAGCTGTATCGGGTTCTGAAGGGGTATTTGACATGGGCTACTAGATGCCAGCAAAAAAAATCTGATACGCAGAAGCAAAATTGGGCACATGTGCACAAGGTAGCTAAGGACATTTTGACCCTGGTTACATTACAATTCTAGCAACCTCACTTGCACGCACACAATTTCACATGTACACACTAAAGGGATTTTTTTGCCAGTAGCAAAAGTAAGGCCTTTTATTTTTAAAGTTTAGGGTTAGAGATAAAGATATTGTAAAGAAGGATAAAAAGTTGAGAGAGAAATTCAGAGAGAAAAACACAGTGACTCAGCAAGAGAGAGAAAAAGGCAGAATTCAAGAGAAAAAAGTATCTGTGAGAATGAGAATGAGAGAGAAAATGGCAAAGGAAAATGCAGCACATTGAAAAAATAGCAGTGTGCTATTAACGTAATAGAAAAACTCCTGATGGAACAATTTTTAGTTGGTGCTATAACAATTTATATTTTGCATGAGGTCCAATTATCCACACTGTTTGCTTATCTGCCAAGGGGCCAGTCCCATTTAATGCAGATACAGTGAAACATTCTCTTCAATTGCCACAGACAAAGAGATTACTTTGTATTACTCAAAACTGTGGTGTCCTGTGGCAAGATCCATGACAAGGACAACAATTAACACACATTTTTAAGTTTGATAACGTCTCATTCAATAAAAGGTGACTTCAAAAATAATATGCTTTGTCTTCACGTATGACTAGACATTCAACCACAGGAATTTTGAGGGTGTTCTTATCTTCTTTAAGGGTTTAGTTGGATTAGGATTGAATGAAGCAGTGGACTGGAACACTGAGAGTAAAATTATACATGGAGCAAAACAAATTGCAAAATACAGTCCAATAATCGTAATACTTACCACAAACTCTGTTGCTTGGTTAGGCTTGTGAAAAAGAAATGCAAAAAAAAACGTTTTGCAAGATTCAAATCTTAGTAATTCACGCAAGATTTAAGTGAAAGTGCTAAGTGGAAAAATAGAATCCATTCTGCTTCTATGAACAAAGTTGTGTTTCTGTGAATGAATATTGACATTTCACTATTAGTAACATATGGCACCATATCCAACCATCTATTGTACACTTGCTTCTTAATATTCACCATATCAATTTCAGGGGTGAGGTAGTGGCGGAGTTGGACAATGTTACGGAGGTGATGGAAGGCAGAGCGGGTCACGGCTTGAATGTGGGGGAGAAAAGACAGTTGAGAGTTGAACAAGATACCTAGGTTCCTGACTGGCTTGGTCAGTTGTAGTGTGCAACCATGGAATTGATGTTGCCAGAGCCTGAGGTGCAGAGGCGCTGGCGCGAGCCAATCAGGAGGGCCTCAGTCTTATTCACATTTAACTGTAGGAAATTTGCCCTCATCCAGGACTTGATGTCCGACAGGCAGTCTGTCAGGACAGCAGTGGTCCTGGAGTTGAGGATGGAGGTAGAAAGATAGAGTTGGGTGTCATCCGCATACATGTGGAAGTTGACCCCATGTCTGCAGATGATGTCACCAAGGGGGAGCATGTAGATATTAAAGAGGAGAGGGCCAAGGACAGAGCCCTGGGGGACGCCAGACGTGACAGTGCGGGGGCTGGAGGAGAAACCGTTAGAGGCAACAAAGTGGAGACGTTGAGAGAGATAGGAATCGAACCAGGCAAGGGCAGATGCGTGAAGATTGAGTAAAGCGGAGGGGCAGTGTATGAGGATGGAGTGGTCGACAGTGTCAGAGGTTGAGGAGGACAAGGAGGCAGAGGGAGCCCTGATCACAGATGTTCAGAATATCATTAGTGACTTTGACCAGGGCTGTTTCCATGCTGTGGGCAGCAAGGAAGCCGGATTGGAGGGTTTCACAGAGGGAATGGTGAGAGAGAATGGTACTCCTGATGACAGCACATGCCAGCCTGGCTCATTGGCAAGACTTAGAAGGGCAGATCAGTCACTGGGGGCAGGTTCACTTCCCACTCAGCTCCTATTAATCCTGCAAGTTCTAACAAGTTGGGTGGCCTTAGCTGAAAGGCAGCAGTAAAGCTTGCCAGACCGTGCTTTTAATGACGAGCTGTGCAGTTTTAGCTGGTTAGACTCCAGCAGTAGCCCAACGCACACTCTGGGCTTCCCAAGGCTTACTCTTGCCAACCTTTGCCTGATACTTTCTGGAATTAGCAAGATGTGTTCCGCTAGGGAGAAAAAGTGCACTCCATTCTAATAAACATTTTTGTAATTTCTTTGTATAGATGGGATGCATGGAAGTCTCTGACCAAAAAATACTCCAGAAAATATCATTGATTATTACTATAATTTATTCAATCAAACTGCATTGTAGTATTCCAGTCTTTTGCATTATTTTCAGTATTTGCAATCTTTTACATAAATGCCAGTACAAATCATACTAATGATTTCCAACCAAAACATGGTGCATTTTGTGCCTAGATTTTCAATGTGCAGTATTTGGGGCAAAGCTTCAGACCATATGCAACAAACTTTTTTTTATTATTATTTGTAAGGGAATCTGTTCATCTTACTGCTCCCTATGAAAGCTGCATTACATATCTTGCATTCAAAGTCATTGCAAACAATGGAAATTAGCCCAAGCATAAATGGTAGAGGTACAATACAATGACATTATCACCATAGAATGATCAGCAAGTCAGATTGGTCAATTTCAGAAGCTTTGAGAGAAGTCTAATAAATCAGATGAAATAAAGAAATCAATGTGAACAGTTTTATGCCCTCAGTTGATGTCATGAACACATGCACCTCAAAGTAAGGCAAGCTATTGTTACAAGTGTGGACACAGAGGAAGGGGATTGCTGAAGAGAGAATACAATTTCATCCTGTGAACATTTGCTATGGGAACTAGGGTGCCTTCTATTCAGCTTGCGTCCAGAAGCTTTGAGTATCACAAACTGAGGATCATGTAATGAGGATCCTTTCATGACATGAGAAGGAATAGAACGTTGACTCTTATCATGTTCAAAAGTTTCATCCTTCTTAACTTCCTTCCTGCTACTTAGATTGACATTTAGAGTGATGTGGAGTCCTGTACCTCAGTGGTTAGAGCACTCGCTTTGCAAGCAAGCGACCGGGATTCAATTCACGGCAGGATGAAATCTTGGGCAAGTTTCCTTACTCCACACGCTTGATAATAATCCCTCAAAAAAAAATTGGTCATTTCAATCCACGACTGTTTGTGGGACACTGTTGTGTGCAATTGGCTGCCGCATTTCGTCCACAAATATACAGTCAATTCAGTCTATTATGTGAATTGCTTTGAGATGTCTAGAAGACTTGAAAAGCACGATATCAAATACAAGGATTATTATTATTATTTCTTTGTGTTAAAAAAAAATGGGACTTTACCAGTCTTGTAGCACTTGTGACTGGTCTATAATAATAATCTTTTTATTTGATATAGCGCCTTATCACGTCTTTGAGACATCTCAAAGCTCTACAATCTCATTTCTAGCATTTTATCAGAAGGGAGAGCATATAATGGGGATTCATACTTATTACTTTACACAACTCGGCTTTTCCATAGCTTTCAGAATATCTCAACATTGCATGTCAATATATACAAATATTTCAATAAATAATTGATTTATTTCAATTCTATGCTATGATCTTATAAATTAAAAATATGTTTGTTTAACACAACAAATGGAATGTTCTCACATACATATGAAAATAAAAATCATTCAGCAATTAAAAACAAACAATGCTGTAAACCAAAACAATATTAACTGTAGTTCAAATCCATCTTGGGGAAATTTTCAAGGCACTTTCTAGGCAAATCATGTTTCCATCTTCAGCCAAATGACTCTGCAATAAAAATAGCCAGTAATTTAGAAACTAAATAATAATATAGCATCTTACCATGTCATTAAAACCTTTCAAAGCACTTCAGAGTTTTTTACTCTAAAATGTAGTGACTGTGTATTTGTAAGTGAACAGCTACAAATAAGTTGATTCCTAGTTAAAGTAAAATTTCCTATTATTTAAACAACTTTCAAACGTATTAAAATTCTACATGGATTTATTGGATTTTTTCCCCCTAACATTGGGATCTAAAACAACAACTGTTTTAGCAAGTGTCAATAAGTATTAATGAATTAAATTAATAATAATCCTTGCATTTGATATAATGCCTTTTGTGCTACAACGATGCCTCAACTTAAACCAATAATGTATTGTGCAGTGATCCCATTATAAGCACATACAGCAAAAATGAAACTTTTAATACCGAGTAATAATTGCACATCTGGTCAGAGTTAAACACATCATTGATAAATTCACATACGTGCACTTACATGAAAAACATTTACTGTTGTCTACATGATGGACTCAAGGATAATTGTTTTAGCAATCTTGCACATCGTCTATAAACTGAAACAGAAAGAAGACAGAAAGGATTACCACCAATTGTTATAATCTGACAATTTGGTATTAAGAAAACAATTATATCTCTGAAGAGCTTTATTTCAACATCTGGTATTATACCTGAAGACTCTTGACAAATATTCAGTGCAAAACTGGATATGTACCAAGTGAATAATCTCAGAAGCATTTGGATCAGAGCCTCAAAATTTCACATATTCTTAAGATCATTATCAAAATTTAAGATAGTGTGGAATTTTGGAGAACAGGATTAAATTCAGTCTCAATTTGGGGACAAGAAACATCAGTGGGTCGAAATTCTGGTATACAAAATTAGAAAGAGTTAATGTCAGCTGAGTTGCACTAGTTCGGGTGTGCTCAGATATTGTGAGGGATGCACATATCTTCCCTATCACTGTCCAGCAAGTGAGAAGCAGCATAGCTAATTACTGCCTGGCAAACAATCTCACACTATTGTCCTGCAAAGCCAGTCCCCTGGTTCTCTGACAGGGGAGTTAAGGAACTGAACAAGGCCACAAAACAGCACCTAGCAACCACAAAGTGGATGCAATTTCCCAAGCCTGTGGCATAGAGTGGTACACCCCATCCCCATCCAGGAACCAACATTTTATGAGCTGATGGACATGCACTGTTCAATTTTCCTGCTGTCAGGTCACACTTACTTATGTTGTGTCATGCAGTACCTCTGAATAGAAGGTGAAACTCCAAAAGCATTATGTGTAATTTCATACTGGTGAATAAAAGTGTATTACACATTGTGTCAGAGGTTAGTAGCTTCTAACCATCAAATCTTATGGCCCTGTACTTTCTTGAAAACAATAGAAAGAGAAAAACATTGGAAGACTGACAGAGAACAAAATCACAAGTTTGGTCCAAATGAAGAAGGTCCTTCAAACCATCTGAGCTCCCTCCAGAATAACAATAACAACAACTTGCATTTATATAGTGGCCTTCACGTGGGGTAGCATCTCAGAGCATTTGATGCCATCTCCTATCAAAGCATCAAGCTGTTTTTAAATGGCTCTAGTATTCTGGCCTCAACAACAAATTCCATTTGTATTGCGTCTTTCAAATGGGGAGGACTTCCCAAGGCACTGGTGCTCAACAATCCTACCTGGCACTTGTTCCAGTTATTAATTACTTTTTGGGTAAAGAAAAGGTTACTGCTGTTCTTGTTCTACTGCCTCAGTGGATTCTTGAGTATGATATCTGGGTACCTGATCTAAATTGAGGGAGCTTGGTTAAAATATATGCAAGGAACAGTCGGGGTCCCATACAGACCCCTGAGGCACCCCACTTAATACCGTCTCCTATTTTATCCAAGCTCCCTTAGCAAACAAGGTCAGGCAAGACCTACTCTGTCTGAACCTGTGATGGTTATCATTTATTAGATTATATTTTATACAAATAATGTTCTACTTCCTTTCTAATGATTGACTCCGTAAGTTTTCCATTTACGGAGGTCAAGCTCATGGAATTATAGTTGGCAGGACTATTTCTGTCACTTCTTGTGAATATGGGAACATTTACTTGCCTCCAATATTAAAAGAATTTTGGTGTCATGTTCTGCATTTGCTGCTCTGCCCTGTTCCAATTCTCTCTTAGCGCTCCTCTTTTTTTTACTTCCTTCTGCACAGTCTTGCATTTAATGTACATTATATATACAAATCTCTTCCTTCTAGGAAGTGCAGGGAAATTAAGATACTTTAAAATTATGTTATATTTTAATAATGTAAGCATATTCACACTAAATAATGCCAATAAAACCAGACCTTTGTACCTAAAAGGATACCAAGTGATAATGTTATACAAATAGAAACAGATATAAATATTCCCCAATAAGTGACCACAAGCATTTGAACAATGGAAATAATAGCATGCTTATAACAATCGATGTAACCAACATTTTAATAGGAGACTGTTAAATTACAGCATTTCTTTGAAGGTTTAGGTCCATTTTTCTCTAACAAATGTTGATAAATGCTAGTAGGCGAAGCTTCTTTTCTACAGGATTCATAAAGAAATGTTCAAGTCTCTCTGCAGTACTTGTAGCAATCTATCTCTTCCCCCTCTTCAGCTTCCCTGTTTTCTAGCTACCAGTCAGCAATGTAAACAGCCTCAAGGCATCCACCTCACTGCTAGATCACAGAAGTAGTTAGCTTGTGAGAGTGATTACTTGACAGCATAATGCTCAAGAAACACAAGTACTTTACAACTCGAGCTGATGATCCTTGAATTTTTATAAAGCACCTATAATTCTGAATCTTCTCAAAGTGCTTCAAAGAGAATTATTGCCAAATGTAATGACAACAATTCTGTGTGATAACATACAATTGCCTCAAAAGGTCCCATAACAGCCATGAACTAAATGGATAATTTACCTAGTGGTTGTAACCAACTGAGTAGATTTGACACCCTTAAATTATAGGTTATTAAATAACATTAAATTAAGTTGTAGTTTTTACGGCAAACTTATGTTTGTGGTGATTCACCACAGAATGAATTAATAATAATAATAATATAATAATCCTTGCATTTGATATAGCGCTTTTCACGTCGGGAGGACGTCCCAAAGCGCTTCACAGAACACACTGTAAAGTGAATTGACTGTATATTTGTGGGCGAACGCGGCAGCCAATTGCGCACAGCAATGTCCCACAAACAATCGTAGATTGAAAATGACCAATTTATTATTGTTTTTGGTTTTTGGAGGGATTATTATTAGGTGTGTGGAGCAAGGAAACTTGCCCAAGGTTTCGCCCTGCCTGGAATTGAACTCAGGTCTCTAATACTATTATTGTCCTTATTATTTGGCTCAAATTATATAGCCTGAGCAGTGAAAATAAAATACAAGACCCTCATTAAGACCTTGAGCTTACAGTCTAGGTTGACACTCCAGTACATTCAACCACGACAACAACTTGTATTTATATAGATCTCTCACACAGGGCAGCGTCTCAGAACACTTGAAGGGCTGCTTTGTCAAAGGTATTGTTCTTTGAAAGACCTGTCTGTTATTCAGGTGAACATTAAAGATCCCATGGTACTATTTGAAAAGAAGAGTTTCTCCTAATATCCTGGGCAACAATTCACCAAATAAAATTGGTCAAATTGGCTGCTGCATTCACCTACAATATATATTGCTGTGTGCAATTGACTGCCATGTTTTGCCCACAAAATATACAGTCAATTCACTTTACAGTATATTCTGTGAAGCGCCTTTGAGAGGTCTAGAAGACATGAAAAGCGCTATATCAAATGCAAGGATTATTATTTTAGATGATTATATATATAGTATAAAATCCTGTGAAGAACTATCGATGTCTTGTTCACATGATAAAGTGCTATATTCTTATTATTTAGCTTAAATTGTGCAGGTCCAGAGTGGAAATAAAACTCCAAACAGTAAAGGAAATAATTAAAATTCCCAAAGTCTCGTTGTAGCGAGAGAAAATCTGAAAGGGCAGTTATATGTCAATAAAAAAAATACAACTGATTTGGAGGATTTAACCAAACTGAAGAGGTTGTTGAAGGTTCCTGCTACTGTGCCTCAGAGGTCAAACAATTCCAGATAAGTAGCAATCCAACTTCTCAGGCTGCAGAGCATCACTGGACTTGGATGAGATAGATTTGTTGCTTGACTGAGATGAGATGGATTTGGAGGCTGAGGTCCCATAAATCTGCCTTTTCCAATGTTTGTTCAAATCAGATTTGCATAATCTCTTAGCCTAATATATTTTACATGCCTTTGGTCTTTAACCCTTTATCCTTAACAGAAATAAAACTTGCAATTGACACGGGAATATACATGAGCTTCATTGTTTAATTAATTAATTCATTGGAGTTAATTTAACACTGTTGGAAGATGTGTTTCATATATAATACTGTAGAAAATGAAGGAGTTTTTAATGAAGGGTTGATAGTTATGTGGAATAAGCGACCAGCCTACATGGTCGAAAAAGGTTTCAATAAGAAACTGAGCGTGACACAATTAACTTGATAATAGTAAATAATAATCCTTGCATTTGATAAAGCGCTTTTCACGTCTTCTCGACGTCTCAAAGCACTTCACAGAATAGACTGTAAAGTGAATTGACCGTATATTTGTGGGCGAAATGCGGCAGCCAATTGCACACAGCAGTGTCCCACAAACAGTCGTGGATTGAAAATGATCAATTTATTATTGTTTTGGAGGGATTATTATTAGGCGTGTGGAGTAAGGAAACTTGCCCAAGGTTTCGCCCTGCCTGGAATTGAACTCAGGTCTCTCGCTGGCAAAGCGAGTGCTCTCACCACTGAGCTACTGGACTCCACATAAGTTTGCAGATGATACTAAGATAAAAAAAAGTTGTAAACGGTGAGGAGGATAGTAGCAGACTGCAAGAGGACATAGACAGACTGGAAAAATGGGCAGACACGTGGCAGATGAAGTTTAACATGGCGAAATGCGAAGTGATGTATTTTGGGAGGAAGAATGAGGAGAGGCAATATAAGATAGATGGTATAATCTTAAAGAGGATGAAGGAACAGAGAGATCTGGGGGTTCATATAAGTCAATCTTTGAAGGTAGCAGTACAGGTAGATAAAGCTGTTAAAAAAAGGATACAGGATACTAGGCTTTATAAATAGAAGCATAGAATAGAAAAGTCAGGAAGTTATGATGAACCTTTATAAAACATTGGTTAGGCCGCAGCTAGTGTATTGTGGGCACCACACTTTAGGAAGGATGTCAAGGCATTGGAGAGGGTGCAAAGGAGATTTACCAGGATGATACCAGGAATGAGGGACTTCAGTTATCAGAAGAGGCTAGAGAAGCTAGGATTATTTTCCTTGGAGCAGAGAAGGTTAAAAGGAGGGGAATTATGAGGGGATTCGATTGGGTGAACAAGGAGATACAATTTCCAATGGCGGGTGGGTCGGTAATCCGATTCAAAATAATTGTTAAAAGAAACAGAGGGAAGGTGATAAGAATTTTTTTCACACAGCGAGTTGTTTGGATCTGGAAAGCATTGCCTGACAGGGTGGTGGGGAGAGCGCAGGGGAGTGGGATTGATTTGGATAGCTCTTCTAAAAGAGCTGGCACAGACACAATGGACTGAGTGGTCTCCTTCTGTGCTGTATAATTCTATGATCTGGAGGATATCTCAAAGCACTTTGCACAGTTGACTTGGTACCCATGTTGGTGCAGTGGTGAGGGGGTTGGGGAGAGAGAAGGTGACTGAAAACATGGTCAAGAAGATAGGATGTCCCATTATGAAGACAACATGATCAGGCTACTATTTCGAGGTTTCAGCTTATTATACCTTAGTGTTTTTAAAATAGAAACTGCAGGTTACATGCTACAAATACACAACACAAAAAAAAACTTTGATTGATCCAGTGCCTTAAAGATTTAGAAAGAATGTATAACTTGGCCCAACCAGTCCTTGCTGGTGGTTGTACTGCCCACAAATTCCTTACTCCCTCCCATGCTTCTATTTCTCTCTCCCTCATATGACATTCTAGCTTCTGCTTGAATGTCTGAAGCAGTGGTTAAATACTAACTGATTCAACCATTGATTCAGGCAACAAGTTCCACAGGCTCACTATCCTCTCCATGAAGTAGTTACTCCTAAATTCTCTTTTATAGATCCTCTAGTCATGGTGACTTAAGTGATAGATACAAATTAAGCCAGGGTCGAGTTATCAAGATATCAAGAGTTCACTGTACTTTTACATGCATAGTGGAAGGGCAGCAACATTCTAATCTTTCTTGCCTGCTTTGAATAGGTAAGCTTCGAGTTCCAGGGAGGCCACTAGGTTGAGTGCTTTAATAATAATAATCTTTGCATTTGTCTTCTAGACGTCTCAAAGCGCTTCACTGAATATACTGTAAAGTGAATTGACTGTATCTTTGTGGGCAAAATGCAGCAGCCAATTGCCCACAGCAGTGTCCTACAAACAGTCATGGATTGAAGTGGCCAATTTATTATTTTTTTTCTTGAGGGATTATTATCCTTTGTGACCATGTTGTGCAGAAAATTCCAACTCAGCGAACCGTCACAGTAGGAAGTGGATATTTCACACGTTACTAGGCATTCTTCCTGAGCTCATATTGAATAAGAAAATACCCATTTTCATAATGAATGGATAATAATTCTTAGATTTGATATAGCACCTTATCACGTCTGACATATCTCAAAGTGCTTCACAGAATATACTGTAAAGTGAATTACCTGTATATTTGGTGAGCGAAACAGTTGTGGATTGAATGACCAAATTTTTTTTAAAATGGAAAAGCGATGGAAAATGGAAAGCGATCTGGCAATCGACTAAACAGAAGTAAAGGTAAATAGAGGTGTGTGGAGTAAGGAAACTTGCCTAACTTTTCGCCCCACCTGGGAATCGAACCCAGGTCCTCTCATATGCAAGGCAAGTGCTCTAACCACTAACCATCCACTTAGAGCGGAGAAGACAAAAAAAACTTCCCAGTGTGTCCAGAAATTGCCTTTTGTAACTCTTTTTTTTTGCAAATATCTTCAACAATGAGGAGAGCATTGTATAAGCTGCTCAAGGCCGAAATCCTATTAATGGAAGAGCAATCAAATCGCCTCCCTCCTACATAACATCCAATATGAAATTGTTAATGTAAGGACACATTCTGGCTCCTTTAACACAAAGATATATTGAGGTTTTTCCTTGTTTTTACATCAGGTGAAATGTCTTGTCTTCAATTAAAATTCTCTAAATGCTGCAGGTTATTATTTTGCCTAGCGAAACTTTCCTGCATTGAGATTGACACAAAGATTTTACAACAAAATCTGGAGCCCACAGAATTATTGATGATACAGATACTGTAGCTATATATACACCCACACAATCATATACAACAATTTGGACACTCGATTTAACGATTACCTAGCTCCAAATGGTCTTACCCTTAAAAATATTATTTTATAATTTAAGGTAAAGCAGAATTTTGGAAAATCCTTAAATTTAATCTAATTTAGGAAAAACAGTTTTCTGCAGTTCAGACTTTGGGCTCCAAATAAAGACTGAATGTCCATTACCCTCTTTGAAACTGTAACAGGAAATAAATAGGAATATGGTTCATTTTCTTAATAATGGATTGTCTCCATCACCAAGGAAGGAAAAGTGGCAGAAGAGTCAAATGCAATTTGTCGCGAGGGTGCCACCTTTGCCTCTAGAAACAATCATTGCATCTCACTTATATTTATGAATAAACCACTGAAGCCAGTTTTTCCTCACCAAATAAAAAACGGAGGTTGGGTCCTGAGGTCTATTTATCTTGCAAAATCGGGGTGTAAAATTTAACACAAAAAAAAGTAAATTTGGGGAAAAGCAGATTTATTTTGGAACATCTGCTTAGCGCGTGCACTCTGAAAACTACCTGGCAGCAACGCCAGTTCCTGTGATATGAGTGAAAGATGGTTTTGGTAATTCAAGCTGGGTTGGTTCCGAGAGGCGTGCGCACAATCATGGGCACCCATGATAAGCAAATCTGACTATTAAAAATTAAATTGAGGTCACAGTGTTTTTTTAAACTGATTGACTTTCATTGTAAAAAAAACTTTTATCAGTGAAAACCTATTCAAAAATCGACTTCAATGATCTCTTCTTATGAAGCAATTTTTGAAGTGATGAGATAAGAATCCTTGCATTTGATGTAGCACCTTATCACATCTTCAACACGTCTCAAAGCTCTTCATGAATTTATCATAAAGTGAATTGACTGTATATTTTGTGGGCAAAACATGGTAGCTAATTGTGCACAGCAGTGTCCCACAAACAGTTGTGGATTGAAGTGACCAATTTTTTTTAAGGAATTATTACCCCCGGAAAAGCAATCGGCCAATCGACTAACAACCGGTAAGTATGAACCGGGTTCCTACTTACAGTTAGGTAAACAGAGGTGTGTGGAGTAAGAAAAACCCCCCAGCATTTCTCCCTGCTGGGAATCAAATCTAGGTCTCGCGCTTGTGAGGTGAGTGCTCTAACCACTGAGCTAAGGACTCCACATGATGCAACAGTACCAAAATTTTTGATCATTTTCAATACTAAAGATACCCTCCTAAATTCCTCCAGAATTTCACATAATTTTATCCTTAAAAATAAGGAATGCCAAAGGAATACTCATCAAAAACAACAATGCACTCACACAGGGCAAAGCACCCCCTCTCTATTTACCACTACCCAATTCTGGCCCTATGGACACCAACAGCAAATTAACCAGATACCATTACTATATCAGCTACATCAACATTGATCAAAAGATCAATTCTGCTCATTTACCGATTTGCACCTCTGCCATACCATGTTAACCAAATCACATGATTACATGATCACAAGATAAATTTGGATGAAGAAGGCCCTTTGGCCGATCTGATCTAATCCTTCCGAAATACCCACCCCGTGTCCTCTGATCACAGCTTCATTTTTTTTTAAAAAAGGAGTTCAGTGTCCCAGCTTCAACCAACTTTCCTGGCAACCTGTACCAGTCGTTGATTATCTTCTGAGTAAACAAAAACTTTCTGATGTCTTTCCTTAAATTGCTCCTTGCCACTCTAAATGCATTTCCCCTTGTTCTACTGTCTTTGTCCATCCTAAAATATTTCTGGGTTTACTTTTCAATTTCATTTAAAATGTTATATACCTCTAGAAGATCCCCTCTGAGACATCTCTCAACTAAAGCTCTCTAAATTGTCTAATCATTGCTTGTTGCTCATTCACTGTGTCCGCCGTTCTTTGACACGCACAAAAACAGGCTTCTGCTCCAACATCATCTTGGAAGCTAAACACAACCCTAAAATCTTTTTTTCAACCACCTACTACCTCCTCCGTGCCCCCCTTCAGGTCTCCTCAATCTTCGTATCAAATGCCAAGTGCGAGGAGGTCATGGACTTCTTTTCATCTAAAATACTTAACATCCACCAGGCAGCCTCATCCACCTGCCTCTTGTCACCCACCACCATGCCCTCTCTGTCCCCCTCACCCTCCCCATCATCTGCTCCTACCACCACCCCCATTCTACATTCCTTTCTCCCCATGTCTCCCTCCTCCCTCTCACCCACTATCACCTCCATGAAACCCACCACCTGCTGCCTCGAACCCCTCCCCACCAACTTACTGGTCACCCAGTTGATCACGCCATCCTCCTCCACCGCCTTTCCTCCATCATCCACCTCAGTGGGACCGCACTCGCCTGGTTCGAGGCCTACCTCACAAACGGCCAGCAGTACATCTGCACAAACAGCTTCTCCTCCTGCTCTGACCCGGTTACCTGTGGGGTACCCCAAGGATCCATCCTTGGCCCCTCCTTTTTCTGATCTATATACTTCCTCTAGGGAATGTCATCGCAGACATGGGGTACATTTCCACATCTAAACAGACGACACCCAACTCTATTTTTCCACCTCTTTTTGCGACCCCCCAGTCCCCTGATGTTCTGTCAGCCTGCCTGTCAGACCTCAGGGGCTGGATGAGCACAAATTTCCTTTAGCTGAACATTGACAAGACGGAAGCCACACTCTTTGGCTCTTGTCAACGTCTAAAATCTCTGAAAGAGGCTCTGAAACTCCCTTCCTCACTCCCTTCGCTTCATTCCCTTTCTTCCTATTTTCAGGTCTCTACTGAAGACCTTTCTTTTCGACTGCACCTTTGGTCACCTTCCTCCCCCTCCCTCTGGCTTGGCCTCAGGATCCATTACTGTGAAGCGCTCTGAGACGTCATCCGACATGGAGGGAGCTATATAAATCCAAGTTGCTGTTGTTGTTGAATAATCATCATAACATAACATAACAACATAACATGTAGGAGCAGGAGTAGGCCATTCAGCCCTTCGAGCCTGCCCCGCCATTCAATCATGGCTGATCTTCTAATCTAACTCCAGCTAATAACCTGACCCTGCCTTATCCCCATATCCCTTAATCCCTTTTGCAATAAGAAATCTATCTATCTCAGTCTTCAATATGTTCAAGGACTGGGTGTCAACAGCCCTTTGGGGTAGTGAGATCCATACATTCACCACCCTTTGAGTGAAGAAGTTCTTCCTCAACTCAGTGTGAAAGGGCTGGCCTCTGATTTTAAGGTTGTGATCCCTGGTTTTAGTTTCTCCAACCAGGGGAAACAATCTCCCACTATCTACTCTATCATGCCCTTTGATGATCTTATAGGTTTCTATAAGATCCCCTCTAATTCTTCTATATTCTAGAGAATATAGGCCCAAATTGGTCAGTCTATCCTCGTAACTCATCCCCTTCATCCCTGGTACTAACCTAGTAAATCTACGCTGCACCCCCTCCAAGGCAAGTACATCCTTCCTTAAATGAGGAAACCAAAACTGGACACAATATTCCAGGTGTGGTCTCACCAGGGCCCTATACAGTTGCAGCAAGACTTCCCTACTCTTATACTCTAATCCTTTCATAATGAATGCTAACATACCGTTCGCCTTCCTAATTGTTTGCTGCACCTGCAGACTAACTTTCTGTGATTGGTGTACAAGGACACCCAAGTCCCTCTGGACACTAACACATTCTAATCTCTCCCCTTCTAAAAAATAACCCGCTCTACTGTTTTTGCTACCTAGGTGGATGACTTTGCACTTCCCTACATTATACTTCATCTGCCACCTACTTGCCCGATCACCTAACCTATCTATGTCTCGCTGCATTTTTTTAATGTTGTCCTCTGTGTTGGCACTTCCTCCTAGCTTTGTGTCATCCGTGAATTTAGACATATTAGCTTCGATGTCCTCATCTAGATCGTTGATGTAGATGGTAAATAGCTGAGGCCCAAGGACTGATCCTTGTGGCACTCCACTAGTCACATCCCGCCAATCCGAAAAAGACCTGTTTATTCTACTCTTTGTTTCCTACCCGTTAACCATTCCCCAATCCATGTTAATATGCTCCCTCCATTTCCATGGGCCCTTATCTTTTGGACTAACCTTTTATGCGGCACCTTATCGAATGCCTTCTGGAAGTCCAAATAGACCACATCCACTGATTCACCCTTATCTAGTTTACTGGAAATGTCCTCAAAAAACTCTATGAGATTTGTCAAACATGACTTCCCTTTTGTAAAGCCATGTTGACTTGGCCTAATTATATTGTGCTCCCCTAAATACCGCACTACCACATCCTTAATCAACGATTCTAAAATTTTTCCTATCACTGATGTGAGACTAACTGGCCTATAGTTTCCCATCTTTCCTTTCCACCTTTTTTAAATAGTGGTGTGACATTTGCGATCTTCCAATCCATGGGGACTGTTCCAGAATCCAAGGAATTTTGGAAGATCAGACATAAGGCCTCCACTATCTCATAAGCTACCTCTTTTAAAACCCTGGGATGCAAGCCATCCGGACCAGGGGATTTGTCACTTTTTAGTGCTAACAGTTTCCCTAGCACCAATTCTCTACTAATGAAAATTTCCCTAAGTTGCTCCCTGTCCTTATCCCTTGGTGCATCTCTATTGTTGGCAGACTTGTTGTGTCTTCTAGGGTGAAGACAGATGCAAAGTACCCATTTAGGGACTCTGCCATGTCCTTGTCCCCCATTACAACTTCTCCTGTCTCTGACTGAAGTGGACCTACATTTACCCTCACTAGCCTATTCCTCTTAATATATTTGTAAAAACTTTTACAATCAGACTTAATGTTCCTAGCTAGCTTACCCTCATACTCCTTTTTCTCGCTCTTAATGAGTTTTTTAGTTTTATTTTGCTGGTTTCTAAAACTCTCCCAATCTTCAGATTTGCCGCTTTTCTTGGCAGTTTTATAAGCCTTTTCTTTTAATTTGATGCTTTCCCTAACTGCTCTAGTTAGCCACGGATGAATTGCTTTCCCTGTGGTACTCTTATTCCGCAAGGGAATATGCGACCGCTGAGAATTTTGCACTACATCCTTAAATATTTGCCACTGTTGGTCTACATTTTTACCTCTTAATCTTATTCTCCAGTCTATTTTACCTAAATCTTTCCTCATACCTACAAAATTAGCCCTATTTAAATTCAGAATACTTGCCTCGGATTTAACTATATCCCTCTCTAACTTAATGCAGAATTCAATCATACTGTGATCACTCTGCCCCAGAGGATTCTTAATACCTACACTGCCAACTAGCCCTGTTTCGTTACACAAAACAAGGTCTAGGATGGCCTGTCCCCTAGGTGGTTCCTCGGCATGCTGCTCTAGAAAGTTATCTCTCATACACTCAATGAATTCTTCTGACCTACTTTTGCCGATTTGGTTTTCCCAATCTATGTGGAGATTGAAATCATCCACTATTATCGCTTTACCTTTCCTACATGCTCCACTGATTTCTTGATTGATACCCTGTGCTATATTGTGATCACTGTTTGGGGGTCTATAAACCACTCCCATTAATATTTTCTGCCCTTTATTATTTTTTATTTCCACCCATATTGTCTCAATCTCCTGGTCATCGGATTTCAGATCCTTCCTCTCCACTGCTTTTATTTTATCCCTAATTAACAGGGCTACCTCCCCACCTCTTTTCCCACAGTGCCTATCTTTCCTGTAAACTGAGAACCTTGGAATATTTAACTCCCACCCTGGATCTCCTTGTAACCATGTTTCATGTGCTTTTCCTGTGCTTTTAGTTCATCAGTTTTATTCCGAATGCTTCGCACATTCAGATATAACATTTTTAATTTCCTACCATTTCCTCTACTCTCTGATTCCTTATCTACTTCGCCAAGCTTCTTACCCTTAGTTAACATATTCCTATTATCTGGCATGTTATTCTGCACTGTCATCTTTACTTTTTCTAATGCTAACTTATGGTTTCTCTTACCTATATATTCCACCCCCTTTACTAGTTTAAATTCCTATTTATTTCCGTTAATTCGTTTAGCTAGGATATTTGTCCGAGCACGATTTAAAAGCAGGCCTTTTCTCCGAAAGAGCTCTCTTTTCCCCCAATATTCGTGCCAATGGCCCATAAAAAGAAACCTCTGAGTTCCGCACCACTCTTTTAGCCATGCGTTCAAGTCCTTAATTTGTTTGTTCCTGTACCAATTGTCGTATGGTACAGGCAGTAGTCCCGATATTACCACCTTCGATGATCTCGACTTCAATTTGGACCCCAGCTCTTCAAATTCCCTTCTCAAGTCATCTTGGCCTACTCTACCGATGTCATGGGTACCTATGTGAAGTACCACCAACGGATCCTTGTCCTCATATTTTAAATTGTCTTCTACCCCTGCCCAGACATCCTTCACCCCTGGCCCAGGGAGGCAACAAAGCCTTCTGGTCTTCTGGTTGCTGTTGCAGATGATTGTGTCTGTCTGCCTTATAGTCTCATCCCCAATGACGACAACCATCCGCTCTTTTGCCCCAGTGTTAGAGGTAGTTTTTCCTTCCACCTCACTGGCTTCCTTGTCGATACAAGTTCCAAGGATCTCATATCTGTTGTTCAAGTTTAATGCCGGATTTACTACCACTCTTTCCGCTGTCCCTCTGACCTCCTGACTGTCCATTGACCTATCCTGATCATTGCTCTCCTCTGCAGTGTTTATAGGGCTTGCGCAACCCTGTAACGTCATGGTGACCAGAACTGTACTCAGTTCTCAAGGCCTGGCCTGACCACTACGTATAATGAGTATGACAACTGAGGAGTCTGAACTCAACTGATATAGTAATATAATCTAGCATTATGTTTACCCTGTTTAAAATGTTTAAAACAGGGTAAACATTTTTATCAGTATGTAAGCTTTTGCATCAATTAAAAATCTTGTAATGTGATGAAAATTGTGATGAGTTATGCGATGTGATCAAGAGAATCACAAAGTCAAAGAAGGGGACTAATGCCATGGATCAGTTTTGTTACTGACTGACTGTAGTAAACCACAGTTATTAAAGATAATCATTCACTGGTTATAATTAAACATGCTGCCTCAACCCCCTCCTCACCCAGCCGTTGGCCACTCAACTCCCACTGCTCTCCCCCATGCTAGCCAAAAAAAAAGTTAGGACAGATTTTCTTGGTGGAATGCCCACATATTCTTCTTGTAGGCATTTTGGTGACGCATTTCACATTTTATGAGCTTGTAACATGAGCACCTGGTTACCATTTATGTGAGAAACATTGTTAAACTGTCAAAAATCCATATGTGGATTTTACTGCCATTATATAAGATCAAGGCTGATACTCCAGTGCAAGGTTGGGAGAGTGCCACATAGTCAGAGTTGTCGTCCTTCAGATGGTCTCTTCCGCTTCTTCAACTGAATGTTAAAGAATCCATGACACTACTCAGAAAGAGAAGGAATTGTCTCCTAATGTCTCAGTCAACAATTTCCCCAGATGAAATTGGTCATTCGTTTCATAATAATAATAATCCTTGCATTTGATACAGCACCTTTTCATGTCTTCAAAACGTCTCAAAGCGCTTCACAGTAAAGTGAATTAACTGTATATTTTGTGCATATTTTGTGGGTGAAACACAGCAGCCAATTGCCCACAATAGAGCCCCACAAACAGTCGTGGATTGAGTGTCCAAATTATTATTATTATTTCTTTAAGGGATTATAACCCCCGGAAAAATGATCCGTCAATCAACTAAAAACTGGTTTCCTACTTACTGCTACTGTTACTGAATTCAAGATCCTCATCCTCACCTACAAGGCCATTCACGGCCTTGCTCCCTCCTACCTCTCCGACCTGCTATCCCCCTACCTACCTGCCCGTACCCTCCGTTCCTCTGGCTCCGGTCTGCTCCACATCCCCCGCCCTAACCGCCCTACCATCGGTGGCCGGGCCTTCAGCCTCTCAGCCCCTAGGCTCTGGAACTCCATCCCTCAGTGCCTTTGCCTTGCTTCCTCCCTTTCCTCCTTCAAGGCCGGTCTCAAGACCTTTCTCTTTGACCGTGCCTTCAGCTCCCCTCTCGACTCTCTACCCCCTCCTCGCTCCCTCCCTCCCCTCCCCCTGACCATTCCTCCCCTGCTCAGGTCCTGACCCAACTGTCCAGGGCCTTGGGACGTCTTCCCGACGTGAAAGGCGCTCTGTAAATGGAATCTTGTTGTTGTTGTTGTTGTTAGGTAAACAGAGGCATGTGGAGTACAGAAATTTGCCTAACATTTTGCCTTGCCTGGGAATCGAACCCAGATGCTTTCAAAAACAACTTGCACTTATATAGGGCCCTTCACACAGGGTAGAGGCCTCTGTAGCTTCCCTCTCGGTAGGAGGTGAGTGCTACAGGACTCCTATTTGTTGGGTATTGCTGTGTGCCAAATTGGCTGTTTTGATCACCTACAAATACACCATTATTACATTTAACAGAATTTGCCGTGAGATAAAATATTTTTATGAGTATCTTTAAAGCATTATATCAAATGCAAAAATGATGATTATTATACAGCCTGTACTGTTTATTGACAAAATGAAAACATATGCTACAAAAAGTGTTGATCTACTTGTGTTTCAAAAATAGGGTATTTTAAATAGAAAAAAAACAAGAATTGAAATATGGCTGTATTGACCATGTAGCCAACCCATTATAATTTATCACATATGCAACATCAAAACAGCTAGAATGCATTGCCAACTATAACATTGCAGGACAGCAATTTGTTATTTTGCGAGGAATGTTTCCACTTTCTATGTTTAGATCTATCGTGCAGCACTTCAAGACAATATAAAGAATGGATTACATCCAGGGCTAATTATCTTATTATCCTATTTCAAAGGGTAAAGATCCTATTCATTTATGTACTCAATCAGAGATATTAATCATCAACCACAGAAATGAGCTCCCCACTATATGTGACACTTCTGTTTCTTATACCTACCATCTCAGCTTTGTTTATGATCTTTTTGAGATGCACAAACTCATTCAGTAACAAACTATGGATTATTTTGTGCTTTGGAACTGCAAAATCCAGAATTGCATCGAGCCTTAGGTTTTGAGACTATTTCTTTCTTAAATTTATGGCTGTACATAATTGTGAAAAATTATTAAATTGAGGGCCAATTTGGAAGCTAGTTTTCTTCAGTTCATAAAAATAATCCACTTCTGACTTGATATAAAAACTTTTCATAATTCTGCATCATCTTGAATTTTAAGACAAACTAGTTTTACGTGGCTAAGACTAAGTAGAATTTCTGTCCTTTCTTTCATGAGAAATCCTGTTGCTAAAACAATGTTTAATTGCTAAACTTATTAGGTCTAAGGTGCTTTACACTGTCAGAGAGCATCCCAGTCGACATTTCAGTTGATAAAAGTTGATAAAAGGGCTGAATAGAGCAACCATATCATAGAGATTATGAAAGTCCCTATTTCAATCAGGCCATCTTCATACCAGTAGCATAAGCACAGTGTTAACAGCAGGAAGGATGATTCACAAAAGAGTGTTAAATGTAGTTGTAGAAGAATTAAACACAACCAAATGCTAACTTGAGCTGAGAACAACAATAAATTCAAGTTTTGGGAAAAGTGTTGTAACGCATTGCTGAAGGTAATGGCAGCCTGAGGTTATACCAGTAGTGGTGGTTTCCAATATTAGTATAGAGATAAAAAAAACACAAAATATTTATTATAATAATAATATAATAATAATCCTTGCATTTGATATAGCGCTTTTCACGTCGGGAGGACGTCCCAAAGCGCTTCACAGAACACACTGTAAAGTGAATTGACTGTATATTTGTGGGCGAACGCGGCAGCCAATTGCGCACAGCAATGTCCCACAAACAGTCGTAGATTGAAAATGACCAATTTTATTATTGTTTTTGGTTTTGGAGGGATTACTATTAGGTGTGTGGAGTAAGGAAACTTGCCCAAGGTTTTGCCCTGCCTGGAATTGAACCCAGGTGTCTCACTTGCAAAGCGAGTGCTCTAACCACTGAGCTACAGTACTCCACACATTTCTATTATTTCTACCCATTTTGGAGCAGTCTATAAATCAGTGGTGGCCAACCTGTGGCCCACGGGGCCATCAAGAAGCGGCCCTCTGAACATTCACACAAGTCTAGGTAAGTTAGTGCTCGATCGGTAGTGTGTTTTCAGGTTTTTTTGATTGAATATTTCTTGATTTATGGCATTCACTGCCACTGATATCCAACTGACAGCCAATAGTGAAATCAATTGGCTCATTTCAAGTGTACAGTATTAAAATTTAAATGACAATCACTCTTTCAGGAATCAGTTAGCTTCTAATGCATATAAATAATATATAAATAATTTATATAATACATATAAACAAATTAAATGAATACTTACAACTTGGTGTGGTACAGTCCTTTGTATTATTATAGATCCGGAAAAAATATTTGCTGCATTCAGGTGGGAAGTTGATAACTCCTGCATGATAATTGGGGAAGAATTTATTAAATATTTTTCTCATATACAACATTTTTAAAAACATAATCCATCTTCAGTACTGAAGAATGTCAGTTAGTATTCTTACCTCCAAAAGACAATATATACTTGTCTTTCAAGCTGAGGTCTCTTGCAGCAATTTCTGTGGGAAAACAAAAGAGGATTTTAGAAAATTGCTATCATATGGTCTTCAGTGTCCTTTTTTCCTGAATAACAACCTTAAGTATTCACAATCTAGCTGACACTCCAGTACAGTGCTCTGGTGTGATGCTTTGTCAGAGGTGCCAACCTTTCACTGAGATGTCAAACCAAGTTCTTGTCTGCCTGTCCAGGTAGCCTTTAAAAGATCCCATAAGCAAATGCAATCTCTCCCAAAGTCCTGTCCAACAATCCCCCCCAAAATTTTCAAAATTGGCTGCCGTGTTTACCTACAAATATGTAGCCATTACTTTACAGTAAATTCTGTGAAGCACTTTGAGATAACCTCCTAATGCAGGAACAATTATTAAGATCTGCTTTGTTACTTCCTAAATTCAATACAGTTTTGTCATCATTACCTCCAATTTTAAATGCAAATGTTTAGTTTTTTATTACTACCTATTAATTTACTTGATGTCAACAAATATGAATGCTTATCAATAAAAGTAGGCCATAGTGGCCAATATTAGCAAAGAACAGATTTCATGTTGAAGACACAAGACACAGGAAGATGTTAAGACTTTGCAAAACATCTTCAATTTGTTCACTTTATTTTTTCCTCTGAATTCCTGCAGGAGTTACATCATTTATGTGAAACGCTTCGAGAAGTCTCGAAGATGTGATAGGATTATTATTATTATTATTTGGCATGGAGGAGATACTGACATTTTCCAGTGTTACTTTGGAACTGGTCAATAGAAAACACACAACAGTACCTCATACTAATTTACTGTGAGGATTTTGTTCAGTAACATGCCCGATCTTATACCCAAGAAGGGTATGGGGAAAGGGAGGGTGAATGGGACTGAAATGATTACACTTTGCAGACACGATGGGCCGAATGACCTTTTGTGTTGTAAATTTCTATGGTTCTATGATCTTGTCAGTTGCCCCTTTTAATAGTTACCATTAGTAGTTTTTCTTTTCTATGAGAAAAGGATAGATATCTTCTCAGCATCTGTCCTTGATTCTACACCTAGCCAGGCTATAACAGAAATTATAGATTGCCATGTCTTACAGGCATTATAATATTGTATTATAATACAATGTATATACCTCGATACTAATTTGGGTAAAGAGGCACTATTGTTACAAAATATTTTCATGAATCGTACCTTTTACTCGGTCTTGATTATTTACATCACACAGCAAAACTAAACTTGATTCTAAAATTGTTGCTTTTAACATAACATTAAATCAAACAAACTCCTTTATATTTAAGAAGGACCCTCAACATTAAATTCAAATCATTATCCAGAATCATAATAATAATAATCCTTGCATTTGATATGGTGCCTTATCAAGTCTTCAACACATCTCAAAGCGCTTTACAGAATATACTGTAAATTGAATTGACTGCATATTTTGTGGGAAAAACACAGTCCAATTGCACCCAGCAGTGTCCCACAAACAACAAAAACAAGCAGCATTGAGACAGGGCTCTCAATAGCAAGTTATGTAGTTTTATCTGGTTAAACTTCAGCAACAATTCCAATGCACACTTTGAAGCCTCAAGATTTGGCTCTTGCCAACCTGTGTCTAACAGTCTTGGGAATTAGGTAAACTGGCTTCATCCCTCAAGGAAGAGAATGCCCATTTCATGAAAGTAATGATAGGTATTTCCTGACTGACAGTAATGATAACTCAGAGCTATTTTGCTTCTATATAAAATATTTTTCAATTTGTTCCTTAAAGTTCAAAACATTACATATCTTGAGCCTGTTCAAAGTTACAATGTGAAATTCAATGAATAGATTGTGTTTTATGCTGCAGAAAGAAATTGATTATAAACATCTCTTTAGACTGCAATTATCCAATTTTACCCAATATATTACGGAAAAAGGAAGAGGTTAGAATTCTTTTATACGGATGTTTATTAAAACCATAAAAATAATGTTTGAAGCAGAATCCATAATGGCTTTTAAAAGTGAATTGGACAAACACCTGAAAAGAAAAAAATACATAAAAGGGGAAAAGGTAGGGAAGTGGGATTAAATAGATTGCTCTCATATGTCCTGAAATTCCAGCTGGCATTATGTGTAGGGTTGATGTTGGATGCTAATAATAATTCTTACATTTTACATAGAGCCTTTCACATCAGGAAGATGTCTCAAAGCATGTCACATGATACACTGTAAATTGTAATAACTGCGTATTTTGTAGGCAAATGCAGCAGTCAGACATTGCACACACAATGTCCCACGAACAACCATGAGATGAATGCTCCATTTTATTAGGGGTTTGTTGGCTAAGACATTGGAAGAAACATTGTTTCTTTAAGGATGGTGCCATAGGATCTTTAACGTCCATCTGAACATGCAGACCGACCTCAGTTTAAACTGAAGCACAACGCCTCTGACACCCTCAGCATTGCATTGGAGTGTCAGCCTCGACTGTATGAGACCCAACATGGGACTCAAACCTGCAATCTTCTGACCGAATGCTATCAAATAAGCCAGACTGACCCAGGGTTATATTCTCTATTACAATAATGCATTTCCAAAGGCACTAGATATCTTGCTGACTAGAACTTCAGCCCAATAGAGAGGACATGCAAAAAGGGCTGAATGGGCCCCTACATGCTAAAAGAATACTGTGGTTTTATGTACCAATCAGCTTTAAATCAATTTTTCAGTTAAAACTTATGTTTTTCACTATGACTTTGGATTTGGGTGTCTCATAATTTGTTGTTCAGACTTAATGCAAAAATGAAGATCAGCATATGCAAAACGTTAGTTTCCCCCAACGATTTAAAAGAATAGCTTTCAGATGACTTGTTTGGCATTTTGAAGAATTAAATCCAGTTTGTTTTTGCAATTCCCTACATTAGTGAACGTCACGCAATAATCTGTTTACACTGTTGAACACCACCAAAAAATAACAACCTATTGCATTTGTATAGTGCTTTTCATGTCGGGAGAACGTCCCAAAGTGCTGGACAATGAGGAGTTTACACCCGAGCTTCAGGTTGGGATCAGAGAGGGATGGAGGGCAGGGTTTGGGGGTGGGGCGGGTGGAGGGCTGGTGGAAGAGGAACGATGACCGAAAACATGATCAAAAAGAAAGGTTTTGGGATGGGACTTGAAGGAGGCAAGGAAAGAGCTGCGGTGGAGGGGCACTGGGATTGAGTTCCTGAGGGCGGAGGCAGAAAGGCTGCCAGACCACCAATAGTGGAGCAGGCAGGGCGTGTCGTGGAGCAGGCCAGTGCCTTCAGCCTTTCTTCCCCCACCTTCTGGAACTCCATCCATATGGAGCACAGCCTTGCCCTCTCCCTTGCCTCCTTCAATACCTCAAGACCTTCCTCTTTGACTGTGCCTTCGGTCATCCTCCCACCCCATTTGCCCTCCATCCCTCGTGATCCCAACTCCCAGTTTGTGTGCAAACTCTTGACTGTCAGTGCCTTGGTATGTCCTCCTGACGTGAAAGGCGCTGTATAAAAGCAATTTATTGTTTTTGCACTGTTTGTATCCTGAGGGTCATGTCAGGACTTGACCTCATAATCTAGGCTAATACTCCAGAGCAGTACTAGGAAAACATGACATTGGTAGACATTGCCGGCAGAAATCTTTTTCCGCTGTGGTTTGCTCCTTTTTAGATATTTATCTAGTTCCCTTCTGAATTGCTACAAGCCTTATTTCAACAACTCCCAGCAGTAGGAGTCCAAAAATGATGGAGTGCTCGCCAGGCTCCATGTCCTCTACATTACCGCCTATGCCCTGGACAAGAAGGGCTGGGGGCAAATGACGTCCTCTTCTTCAACCTGGGCGGTGGTACCTTTGATGATTTTATCCTCACCATTGATGACAGTGATCAGAAATGAAAATTTTGGTGGGCACCAACTGATGATGGACGGGAATGACCAAAGAAGGGAGGAGGAGGGGATAGTGCACCTGTGCAAGCAGGTGGTGCAAAGCCACAACTGTGTATTCAATGTGGATGCTAGGCCTGTGTGCACACTAACCTCAGCCTTGAAAAAGCTGGATACTGTGCATGTGTGTTTTAAGGTAATGTGGGTGCTTGCATGGGGGGGGGTTGGTGGAGGGACCTGCGGAAGGATGGTGGCAGCTGAGTGGGGGAGGTGGAAGAGGAGTGGGGTTGATTATCTTGGTCAGTACTTCTGATATTGGAGGATATTGTTTCTGATATACTGTTTGAATGTTCCTATATCTATAAACTTCAGAGGGCATCAATTTAAGATAGTTAGTAAATGAGTAAATAGGGAGGTTCAGAGAATTTTTTCACATGGAGTAGTTGGGATATGGAATGCCCGGCCAGGAGCAGTGGTTGAGGTACAATCTATAGAGGCTCTCAAAAGGGAACAAGATAAATATCTAAAAAGGAGTAAACCACAGAGGATGGGGAAAGAGAAGTAAATTAACTGAATGGATTGCATATCAACCAGTCCGTTCCCTCCCTGGCCTGCCCCACCATCAGCGGTCAGATCTTCAGCCTCTCTGTCCCCACCCTTTGGAACTCCATCCCACATTCCCTTGGTCTCGCTCCCTTGCCTCCTTCAAGGGACATCTCAAGGCCTCCTCTTCCACCACGCTTTTGGTCACCCTCGAATCCTCTCTGCTCTCCACCCTTGCTGATACCACCACCTCGCCCCTACTCGGATACAAATCCCTGATTGTCCAGCACCTTGGGATGCCCTCCCAACGTGAAAGGAGCTATACAAATGTAATTTTGTATTATATTGCTCTTAAAAGAGCAAACACAGACATGATGGGCCAAATGACCTTCTGTTCTATCAGTTTCTATGCTTCTAAGATATGTAGCTTCCATATCAAGCTGCCTTTCTGCCCCCAGCCATTGAACCCCCATGTCAGAGTCCCTGTGCCTCACCCACTCCCTCACCTCCTTCAAGATCTGTCGCAAGACCTTTCTCTTTGACGGTGCCTTCAGTCATCTTCCCACCCTACTTGGCTCTCATCCCTCTTCAATCCAATCTCCTTGACTGTCCAGCGCCTTGGGATGCTGTGTAAATGTAGTTTGTTCTTGTTGGTGTTTTATTCAAGGCAATGATCCCCTGGGCTGCACTAACTTAGTTCTATTGTTTGACAATCATGAATACACGTAGAGCTGGGATGCAAATGGGCCACAACTGAAAGAGTCAGCCCCAAACAATTCTTGAGACACGGCATAATAGGGGCTCTATTAAATACAATAAACATTTATGTAACTCCTTGCCTATCAGTTGGATGTCTCTCTGCTCCTACCTCTCAAACCTGAAAAAAATGATGTGCAAAGCAAAGAAGATAGTCATTCAAGTCAAATGGCCTCCTTCTGTATTATGCTGTAAATTTCTATGTTCTAATAGCAAATGAGGTCAAGAAGAATGCCCAGAAAGTCATCCTCAGGAAGACCATTTGAGGCAGTTTGAGAGAAGGCTAGGTCAAAATCTTACATAGTGTATATACTGGAATGCGTTTTGAGTTAGGAAAACACCAGGTTTGGATTTAGCCTCAGAGCATAGAGGCTACATCCTTTCAATACCTTATGTACCCACATATGCCATCTATTGTCCAACTTCCAAACTACATAAGCCCCACTGTTTGTAAGTACCTTGCAACTTGAATTCTATCATTAATTTTGCAACACTCTTCAGCTCAAGAAAATGTATGATTCTTATACAACTCTTGCTTAACAACTTTTAAAAAAGTGAAATATCAAATAGAGTCAAGTTTTTTTGCACAAAAAAACTTTGAAAGCTAATGTGAACAATAATACTACTACTACCAATAATAGTTACATGAACAAGTGGCAATTGATGAAGAAGCAGTGAAACACTGCATCCATGTCTAGGATTATGGAGGTCCATGCTCCTCGCTCACTTCAAAAGACATAATAATATTCCTTACATTTGGTATAGCATCTTTCACATTGGAAGGATGTCTCAAGTACTTCACAGGATATATTGTAAAGTGCAATGACTTTGTATATACCATGAAGTGAATCACCAATTTTATTTGAACACCAGGAGAAGTTTCTTTCTCTGATCTTTAACGTGCACTTGAACAGGCAGATGGGGGTTCAGTTTAATGTGTCAACCAAAGGACAACACCTCCAACAATGCAGCACACCCCTAGGACTGCACTGGAGCGTCATTGTAAGTTCCAAGTTCCAAAATGGGGCTTTTGACGATCTTCTGACATTTTGAATCTTCAGCAGTGCCGAGTGAAATCATTCTTCCCAAAGAGCGGAGGTGCCTTCATTCCCAACATACCATTAAGGATATGTTCTAAGGGCACGTTTTGACCACAGTTCTGTCTATCATGATCGATGATAATTATGTACCACATTTTCTCCCTATATTTTATAACCTTATATAGCAACATATATGAATGAATAATCGAAAATTGCATGTTTGATTTTTTTTGGTAAATCAGAATTTGACAACCAATTAAATATTTGTTTTCATTTAACATACAAATTACATGCATAAGACATTCATAGAGTGATATAATGTAGGATTCAAAACATTGACATGCTTTTTAAGTTTTAGAGACATACTTCCATCTTGTCTTTGCTACGTGCTCATAGTGATCAGTAAGGTTTATTTTTGCAGTCAGTACATTCTTTAAATATAAATTTGGTTGTTTTTCATAACTCAAATTGATATTGTTTCATGCAACATGTCCAATCAGAAAGGAGGGGGGAGAAACAGCTGATTAAATTCAATTTCCAGCTGTGCAATTTAATACAGTTCTGATTATATTTTAAAGTTTTTTTTTAAAAAAATTGCATCTAGTATGTCCACAGCCAAATACTGAAGTGCACTCAGATGAAATAATTTATCCTGTGGCTATATGGAACACATGACCCTCGATTGGTTGAAGCACTTTCCATTGCTTTGCAAGCCACAACAGAGGAAGCTTTGATTTTATTTGCTTTAGCTGTCAGAAAGCACAACCGCCATTCTAACTATTTGATAGAAAAATGCACAATGTGGGTTATAATTTTTTGGAGGAATAACACTGGGCATAGCTTTCTGGGCAGAATTCAAAAACAAAGGCAAGGAACCATACCCAATGATTCCATGCCTGTGTTTTTTTAAAAATTGCATATCGACTGTCACTGATGACTTCTTGGGGACAAGAACTGTTATTATTATGTTATTATATTATTGTGGTAAATTTAAGCAACCATGCATGAATTCCACAGCCAAACATCATCTGATTTAGACTCAGACAAGATCTGACAGTTTGGAACAGTAGCGCTTTCTGCTTGGGCTGCCCCCAAATCCCTACTTTGCTTTTAAAAGGATTTCACATTGAAACTGGAATTCTCCGTTTCAGACACGCAACTCACTGAACACAATAAATTAACCGCACTCAAATCTGCTCAGTGTACCACGCAACCCCTTTCCTCGGAAATGAAGGAGATGTTGCATTTTAAGGCAAACAATTCCCTGTCGGGAGAGAGAGCCGGGGGAAGGCGAGTGCTGAACCAAGTGTGAGAAGACAAAGTTAACCAAACACGTATGGGTTTGTAGGTTATCGTATAAATTCGCAGCTCTCATGCGAAGGTGTCTAACTGAGTATTGCCTACTGCAGGAATGTAACTGAACTACAGATCAAAAGGCACTGCAATCCTATTTAATATTTTTTCACAGGAATGGACACAGTACTTTTCCTCTACCCCAATTATACCAGTCTTAACGACGTTGCTTCAGCGACAGCGAACTCAGTCTCGTAATTGTCTTAATTTGACTGAATTCATTTCTGATTTCACACACTCCAATGTGCGTATAAACTTACGATCTTAATCATCGTGTTTTCTAAGCCAAGAGGTGTTGTCAAACACAAAGCTGTAGCTAAATCAGGGCTAACCGAGGGGCGCACGCCTCTGATTGATGACATGGGATATCGTACAAAAACACCCCCCGAAATAAGTCTTCTTTTAAATATACGCGCATCAAAGGCGAGTATTAATTAGTACATTCCCGGAAAAATTCTCACTGGTCTGCATTTATGTTTCATTTTTATTGCTAGAATCGTTCATTTTGATGAATGTGATCTTATACAATACCTTTGGGATTAAACTCCACACGCGTTACAATAACTTGGATTTATTCAGCATCGGTTATATGGACGAGGAGGGTGGGGGGGGACTCCACATCTACAGACACTTAGTATGATCTTACCTAGAGACTTGTCCAGCGTTGAGACTAAGGCAGGTGTTTCTTTAGAGGAATGTTTGTAGTCTTTGTCCAAGGGAAATAAGTTGCTGTAGCGTTTGACTAAGTTCTTGCCCCCATGAGTGCTATCCCCCACGCCTGCCAAGATCAGGTCTACAAGTGAGTGTTTCTCTTTCGCTCTGGGCTCTGTTATGCTTTCAGAGTGACCTGGAGTGACCAACAGAAAGACGATGCCCAGCAAAGTGTGCCATTTCCGACCGCCCATCTCTGGATAAAACAGACATCGAGACAATATGAACATTCCTTCAGAGATGCCTCCGGGATGTCAAGAGAACTGTAATGTCTTCTCTCTTTAATCCCCGCCAGACGGACTCTGCCGACTAGAAAGTGGTTAAATCTCACTAGTGAAAGGATGCGTGTGGCGAGCGTTAGATCTGTGTGAGCAGCAGTCGGATCTCTATTGAAAAGCGAGTGTATTTTCACACAAGGTCAAACCTAAAGCTTCCCATCACGAGACGTCGGGGACTACACCGAGTCTCTGCATTCCTGGATTTTGCCCCGACCTTCATCGTGCGACATTACCTTCACTTCCAGATTTAATATCTGGTTGGGTCACGATTTTATTGACATGGATCGGAGATTTTTTTTTAAAAAAAATCGTATTGGAAAAGCTATTATGCTTTGCGATGAGGCTTTAGTTCGGATCTACTTTGCACACACATGACTGGTTTTATTTAACAAGCTGGATGGAGGCTGTTTTGGGGGAGTCTTAGAAACCAGTTGTGAGCGAATTTTTTTTTTTTGGAAAATCCAGAAAGCAAATTGTCGCACATTTTAAATAAGTTGGAGATCGCCAATGAATAGTGAAACAGAGATGAGAGAATTCGTACTACAGACGATGTGGGAAAATAACCAGTTCAATGTTTTGAAGGGAAAACTAGTTATTGTGTCAAATAAGTTTGAGATATTTTAGAAATGCATTAAAAACATATCAGTTTTTTTTTACAAAAAATCTTACAATTGCAATATTAAAATCCGGTCGATTATGTTTCTTTTTAGATAGAAATTTCGTATTAAAAATAGCAGCTTACCTGAAAGTTGATTTTTGTTTCCCCCCCCCTTCCTGTGGACAAGTTTCAAATGGGTCCAATGCACAGTGGGGATGACTGAAAAGTCTCTTCAAGTATGTTTAACCGTGTCTCTGTCTGTCCTTTTTATATAAGGTAAATGGTCAGCTAGTTCAAAGCCAAGTAAATAATACCCGGTATGCATCAATGCACTTGTCTTTTATACACGTGTAATAAATGTTTGTTCAATTTGACACCATCGACTTTAGGTGGGTGGCTACCAGTGAAGATATCTCCGTTAATCTTTCTTCACGAGATCCTGTTGGCATGTGTCCTCCTTCTCCCCGTGGATTGTAATTGAGGTCCATCAATTAGGATCGCTGTGGAGCCTCTGAAAAAAAAAAGAATGAGATTTCCCCCTGGAGCAGGAAATGCCAGTCCACTCCACTTGCAAATCCGGTGATCAGCTTCTGTGCTGCTGCTGCTGCCGTTTGTCGCTGTTTGCAGCTCAATGTTCGCAACTCTGGGATTCCCCCCAAAGCTGCTGACTTCACGCAAGACCTTTGATGTTAACTCGAAATACTGCTGGAAAAGGTGTAGCCGGGCAAAGAGCCACGGGGCAAAAATTTAGGAACTGAAACATGAACATTGACATTGAAATCCAGCAAAGGGAGGGGTGGTGGCACAGGTTTATCAACCCTCCCCACCCCCACCCCTCTCCCACCCCCTCTTTTTTTGGGGGGGTCGAAATACCACTTTACTTGCGTTTTGTTCAGGAATGTCTCACGATCATCTTTATCAAATTAAAGACGTGTTGGCGGAACTCTGATTAATCATAATTCACATGGCGATGGTGCTGGTAGTGCTGTAGTGATGCTGCCAACATATGGGAGCTGGATACCCTGCCATGTGTACATCAGACACAAGCCACTTTAATTGGAGTTGGGTGGAATTTAAAAGAATGTGCATTTCTTTTACGTGCAGGACACATGTATTAATCACCATCAATTCAGACTCTGCTCCCCACAATTATTAGCAGCATTAAAATTAATACGATTGTAGCCTTCTTAAATAAATTTGAAAGCGTGACGCTTTTTAAATAGCTTATTTATTTACGCTGAAGCTGTTTGTAACAATAGATCGTGTGTTCCATATGGCTGGATCATTTATTGACATGAGTTTAAGCTTAATTTTTTTGATCACAAACTCTGTCCCCTGAGTGTGGATGAGTTCTACCCGAGTTTCTTGCTCAACTTGGGAAGACACAGACGATATTAACGCTATAGGATTGAGTACCTTCTCACAGAGAAGTCCCTGTTCCAGTCTAATTCCAAGGCTGTTGTATTTATGAAGACAAAAATCGGTTGGTTGTCTGTTGAATTTTAATTAACAGAAACCACGGAAGTTCAAGGAGATGGTCGGGTTTACAGTGCATCTTTGATACAAGAATCAGTTGTAAATAGGTATAGAGATAGGACCATTTCTCAAGAATAATCTATTGTAATTCTTAGAGGTAATCTGCAAGTAACTAACGTTCTCATGAACACTCATTCTTTAAGTGTCATAACATAATTATATGACAATAGAACAAGTTTCTCTATACAAGCAAAGTTACTAATAACAAGGAACAACAACAACAACAACAACAAGATTCCATTTATAAAGCGCCTTTCACGTCGGGAGGACGTCCCAAGGCGCTGCACAGTTGGGTCATGACCCGAGCAGGGGGGAAATGGTCAGGGTGAGGGGAGGGAAGGGAGGGAGCGAGGAGGGGGGAAATGGTCAGGGTGAGGGGAGGGAAGGGAGGGAGCGAGGAGGGGAAGAGAGTCGAGAGGGGAGCTGAAGGCACGGTCAAAGAGAAAGGTTTTGAGACCGGCCTTGAAGGAGGAAAGGGAGGAAGCAAGGCGAAGGCACTGGGGGATGGAGTTCCAGAGCCTGGGGGCTGAGAGGCTGAAGGCCCGACCACCGATGGTAGGGCGGTTGGGGCGGGGGACGTGGAGCAGACCGGAGCCAGAGGAACGGAGGGTACGGGCAGGTAGGTAGGGGGATAGTAGGTTGGAGAGGTAGGAGGGAGCAAGGCCGTGAATGGCCTTGTAGGTGAGGATGAGGATCTTGAAATCAATCCTCTGGGGGATGGGGAGCCAGTGGAGGCGAGCGAGGGTGGGAGTGATGTGGTCCGAAGCCTGGTGCGGGACAGTACACGAGCTGCAGAGTTCTGAATGACCTGCAGCTTGTGGAGGGAGGTGGTGGGAAGGCCGGCGAGGAGAGAGTTCCCATAGTCCAGCCTTGAGGTGACAAAGGCGTGAACCAGGGTTTCAGCAGCGTGAGGGGTGAGGTAATGCCGTAGTCTGGCGATGTTCCGGAGGTGATGGAAGGCGGTGCCAGTTGTGGTGCGGATGTGAGGGAGAAAGGACAGCTCAGGGTCGAACAAAACGCCGAGGTTCCTGACTGGCTTTGAGAGGTGGAGAGTGCAGCCTTGGATGCTGATGGTGTCAGCGCCTGAGGTGCGGAGGCGCTGACGTGAGCCAATCAGGAGGGCCTCGGTTTTTCGCACGTTGAGCTGAAGAAAGTTGTCTCTCGTCCAGGACTCGATGTCGGACAGGCAGGCTGTCAGGACATCGGTGGTCGTGGAGTTGAGAGTAGAGGAGGAAAGGTAGAGTTGGGTGTCATCCGCATACATGTGGAAGTTAACTCCATGTCTGCGGATGATGTCACCAAGGGGGAGCATATAGAGGGTGAAGAGGAGGGGACCGAGGACAGAGCCCTGAGGGACACCACATGAGACAGTACGGGGGGTGGAGGAGAAGCCATTCGTCGAGACAAAGTGAAGACGGTGAGAAAGGTACGACCTAAACCATTCAAGGACAGTGCCTTGAAGGTTGAGGTGGGAGGACAAGCGGTGGAGTAGGATAGCGTGGTCGACCGTATCGAATGCTGCCGATAGGTCGAGGAGGACGAGGAGACAGAGGGAGCCCTGGTCACAGATGGTCAGGATATCATTGGTGACCTTGACCAGGGCAGTTTCTGTGCTATGGGCAGCACGGAAACCTGACTGAAGGGGTTCGAAAAGAGAATGGGTGGAAAGGAAAGAGCGCAGTTGGGAGGCGACAACTCTTTCCAAGACCTTGGAGAGAAAGGGGAGGTTGGAGATGGGCCGGTAGCTTGATAGCTGCGACGCATCAAGGGAGGGTTTTTTCAGGGTGGGCGTGATGATGGCAGTTTTTAATGGAATGGGGACAGAGCCAGAGGAGAGGGACAGGTTGATGATGTCAGTGATATGTGGGGCAAGAAAGTGGAGCTGGGAGATAAGGAGTGGAGTGGGGATGGGGTCAAGGGAGCAGGTGGTTGGTTTTAGGGATAGGATGAGTTCAGTGACAGAGGGTGGGGAAACGGGTACGAAGGTGTGTAGGGGAGGATGGGTAGGAGTCGGAGTGTGGGAGGGAAGGGGTGGGTGGTGGGTGGAAGTTGGAGGGGAAGTGACCGCGGAGCGGATTCCCTTGATCTTGGATTCAAGGAAATCCAGCATCTCCTCGCAGTGAAGGTTGGAGGAGATGACCTGCGCGGGGTGGCGGGGGGGACGGAGGAGTCGGGTTGTGGTGGAAAACAGTAGCCTGGGGTTGTTCTTCGCCTCCAGGATTATCCTGGAGTAGAAGGACGACTTGGCCGAGGCTAGAGTGGAGCGGTAAATTTTGAGGAGGTCCAGCCAGATTTGTCGGTGGACCGTTAGGCCAGATTTGACACAGGTGCGTTCAGCAGCCCGCACCTGGCTTTTCAGTGAGCGGAGGTGGGTGGTGTACCAGGGGGAGGAGCGGGAGTAGGAGACAGTGCGGGAAGTGATGGGGGCAAGAGTATCGAGTGTGGAGGAGAGGGTATTGTGGAGGAGGGAGAGAGGAGAAGAGGGGTCGGTGAGGGTTGAAGGCCAGAGGGAGAGGAGTTCAGAGGACTCCAAGGCATCGGTTAGGGATTGTGGGGGTAACTTCTTCCAAGGGCGAGACACTGAGGCCCCGGGTGATCACCAAATCGAGTGGGTGGCCGTGACTGTGAGTGGGGGAGTTTATGTGTAAGGAGAGGTTGAGTGAGGAGAGCAGGGAAGAGAAGTCTGTGGAGATGGAGCAGGAGGGTGTGAAGTGTAGATTAAAGTCGCCCAGGATGATGAGGCGATCGGAGCAGAGGCAAAGAGATGTGAGGAGTGTTGAAATGTCAGAGATGAAGGTGGTGGAGGTTTTAGGGGGCCGGTAGAGGAGGAGGATTTTAAGGGAGAGGAATGAGGGGTGGGAGAGGGTGAGGTGCTCAAAGGAGGGGAAAGAGCCAGTGGAGCCAGTGGAAATATTGTACTGAGTTTTCCTGAAAACTGGGAATTTACTCTTGTACTTAGTTACAAGGAAAATCGAGGACCTCAATTCTATCTCTGCTCTGTGCTGAGATGTGAACAAATGTGTACACGTGTGCAAACAGGATCAGCTGCAAATAGGATGCAAACTACAGATATTTCATCATTCACATCGAGTGTCGCCAGATTGTTTGACCACAAGAAGAAAGTCAAACCTGACACAATGTTCTCACACCTGTAGGAGACCTTGTGATTTATAGCTAGAAGAATATGTAGTAGTTAAAGAATAAAGAGGTCATGTTGAACCTGTACAAGACGCCAAACACAAAACATAGTGTACAATTTTAGACTCCTCCTGACAATAAAGATATTGATTCATCAGGATGTTGACTGGAAATGTGGAAATACAGATATAAGGAAAGGCTTGACAAACTGGGAACACTCAGCAGGTCAGGCAGCATCAATGGAGAGAAGAAAGTGAGTTAATGTTTCAGGTCAATGACCTTTTGTCAGAACTGATGCAATAATATTAATAAAATAATAATAATTATTACTTTATCTCAAAGAAACATACTATTTATTGAGCAGATTTCAGAAAACAGGTACCTGCACTATAGAGATGTCACCCACATCTTGAAAAAACCTCCCCTGGATCCATCCCTCCTCTCCAGCTACTGCCCAATCTCTAACCTCCCATTCCTCTCCAAGGTCCTGGAACAAGTCGTCACGTCCCAGCTCTGCTCCTTTCTTTCTCCCCATTCCCTCTTTGAACTCCTCCAATCCGAATTCCGAGCTGTCCACAGCATGGAAACAGCCCTGGTCAAAGTCACTAATCACATTCTGAACATCTGTGATCAGGGCTCCCTCTGCCTCCTTGTCCTCCTCGACCTCTCTGCTGCCTTCGACACTGTCAATCACTCTACCTTCATACACCGCCTCTCCGCTTTACTCAATCTTCACGGATCTGCCCTTGGCTGGTTCGATTCCTATCTCTCTCACCATCCCCACTTTGTTGCCTCTAACGGTTTCTCCTCCAGCCCCTGCACTGTCACGTCTGGCGTCCCACAGGGCTCTGTCCTTGGCGCTCTCCTCTTTAATATCTACATGCTCCCCCTTGGTGACATCATCCGCAGACATGGAGTCAACTTCCACATGTATGTGGATGATACCCAACTCTTATCTTTCTGCCTCCACCCTCAACTCCAGGACCACTGCTGTCCTGACAGACTGTCTGTCGGACATCAAGTCCTGGATGAGGGCAAATTTCCTACAGTTGAATGTGAACAAGACTGAGGCCCTCCTGATTGGCTCGCGCCAGCACCTCAGCACCTGGTAACATCCACCTCCAGGGTTGCACACTACAACTCACCAAGTCAGTCAGGAACCTAGCTGTCTTGTTCAACCCTCAACTGTCTTTTCTCCCCCACATTCAGGCCATGACCTGCTCTGCCATCCCTCACCTCCGTAACATCGCCCGACTCCGCCACTACCTCACCCCTCAGGCTGCTGAAATTCTTGTTCATGCCTTCAACAACAACAACAACAACAACAAGATTCCATTTATAAAGCGCCTTTCACGTCAGGAGGACGTCCCAAGGCGCTGCACAGTTGGGTCATGACCCGAGCAAGGGGGAAATGGTCAGGGTGAGGGGAGGGAAGCGAGGGAGCAAGGAGGGGGAAGAGAGTCGATCACCTCCAGGCTCGACTTTGCAAACGCCCTGTTTGTCGGCCTTCCCAACTCCTCCCTCTACAGGCTGCAGATAATCCAGAACTCTGCAGTCCATGTCCTCTCCCGCACCAAACTCCGTGACCCCATCTCCCCCACTCTCGCCCGACTCCATTGGCTCCCTATCCTTCAGAGGATCCAATTCAAGATCCTGGTCCTCACATACAAAGCCTTCCATGGCCTCGCCCCACTCTACCTCCGTGACCTCCTAACCCCCTCATTCCCTCCGCTCAGCTGGCTCCGGCCTGCTCCACGCCCCCCGACTCACCCGCCCCACCATTGGCGGGAGAGCCTTCAGCCACTCTGCCCCCAACCTCTGGAATTCTATCCGCCAGTCACTCCACCTCACCCCCTCCTTAGCCTCCTTCGAGTCTCGCCTTAAGACCCTCCGCTTCGACCATGCCATCGGCCAACCCCCTTCCCTTCCCCTCCCTTCTGCCCCCCTGACCCCAGCTCGTGTTTGAAATGCTGTACTCTGTCCAGTGCCTTGGGACATCCTCACAACGTGAAAGGCGCTGTACAAATGTAATCTTGTTGTTGTCTGAGCTTCCATGCTATAGTGATGAATCACATCCCCTAACTATTAATCACTGACTTTTTTTAACGTTAATCAACAGCTATATACTGCCACTCTGTACTGGGGCATAAAACCTCAACTAAAAAGAATCATTCGAAAGTTACTGAAGCATGCAACACATGAACTCATTGATGCCAAAGTGTTTTTGAGTCGTCAATGAATACACATCTGATTTTGCTGATGTCCAATCTGGCAGCTTGGATGGCAAGTGAGCAAAAAAAAACTTTTATCCCCCAGTACAGAGTGGCAGTTGATACTGTTGATTAATGTTAAAAAAAAGTCTATCTCTAGTTCCCTTGTAAGCATTACAAACAAAGAATGAGTGATGATAAATGGACAATGATTTGTCTGGGGAACAGTTATCAGTGTGTTAAAAGGATTCTATTTTGATTTGCCTGCTGTTTGTGCGATTCCATAATTATTTTGATCATGTGGAAACCGATTATAATACTTAAAAATATCCAAACCACACTGGAGTTCCACTTAAACATGGAAATTTCCCTGTGTCTAGAATGGAATGAACACTCTCTCCTGGGAAGAATACGTGTTGCTTGACCAATTCAAGAGAGTATTACGTGTAGGTTTGCAAGAGTTAAAGCTTGAGGACCCCAGAGCTTGTGTTGGGGTACTGTTGGTGTTTAGCCAGTTAAAACCACTTAAGTTACCACCGAGAGCATTGCTTGGCAAGTTTCCCACTGCTTATCCAGCTAGGATCAAATGGTTAGGGCTTTGACTTGCAGGATTAATGGTAACTAAGGGAGGAATCCTTATCTCCAGTGACTTGTTTCCATCTCCAAGTGCCCTGGGTTACTGCAGACTGACTTGATTTAAAAACTGAACTACCAAGCCCAGCACAGAGGATTGACTCGATTCTGACATTCTGTGGCCAAGCACATCATTTTAGACATAACCCAACCTTGTGTTTGTCAGCCTGATGCACTGGTAGCATTCTTGCCTCTGAGTTAGATGGTTGTGGGTTCCACATCGGTTTTGAACTCACATAATCTAAGATGACACTCCAATGCAGTGCTGAGGGTATGAGGCATTGTCAGAGGTGCCATCCTTTGGATGAGAAACTTTAAAACCGAGATCCCGCTTGGCTTTTCAGGTGGACTTTAAATATCCTGTGGCATGATTCAACAAGTGAAAGTAGTTTCTCTCAGTGTCCTGGCAAATAATCCCCCAAATAAAATTGGTGATTCATTTTGTGGCTGCTCGTGGAACACTACTGTGTGCAAATTGGTTGCTGCATTCGCCTACAAATACCCAGTCACTCCACTTCAGAGTGTGTTCTGTAAAGTACATTGGGACGTCCTCCCAATGTGGAAGGATTATTAATATCAGATTTGCTGATGATACAAAATTTTGTGTAGATGAGAAATAGTTGTGAAGTTGTGAAATGAAAAACAAACTCCCCAAACATTAGTTGTAATGTTTAAATGGTGTTAAATAGATACTTGGCAAGCAAGGGTATTACAAGACATGGAGAACAGATGGTGACATTAAATCAAAATATTCAACATTAAACAATAAAATCATGGAAAAATCTTGACAGGCTGAAAGCTTCCCTCTTTGTTCCTAAATCAGTTACCACAGCTGAATAACATTCAGTTTGACTTGGAAAACAACACAAGCAAACAACCAAACTTTAGTGTATAACTTTAGTTGGGCAAACATTGGGGAAGGAGGACTGAGCAAAGAGATAAGGAACTGGGAGACATTACTCAAGGACAAATCAGTTGAGGATAAATGAACATCTTTAAAGAATATTTAGTGCATGTAGCGAAGCTGCCCTCCGAAAAGGGTGCTAAATAAATGCAAGTTGTTGTTAATGCAGGACAAATACATACAAGTCCAGCAGGGGCAAATTGAACAAAAACACACCAAAATGGATTAATGGAAAAATAAAAAGGAAGATAAGTAAGAAAAGGAAGATTTATAAACTTTGTAGGGAGAAAGAAGAGGGATGTCACCGGGCTGTATACAAGACTATACAGAGAGATGAGAAGCTGAGAGTGAACTGGAACATGACATAGCAGCAAATGAAAAACAAAATTAATATTATAATAGTAAGAGTTCAGTCTTCAGTAAAGACATCTCAGATGATACAATACAATACGATACATTACAAATTTACATTTATATAGGAGGGCGTCCAAGGTGCTGGACAGTCCAAGTCAGAAGTTTGTGGGTTCAAACTCCATGTCGGGATATCAAACTTATATTGTTTATACCAGGGCTCGGGTGTGCTGAAATTGTTGAATTTACTGTCCTTTAGGTGGAACAATAAACCAAGGTCTTGTTTCTTGTTTCTCCCAGCATCTTGGCCAACAATCTCCCAAATAAAATTGGTTAGATGCTTCATAGCTGTTTGTAGAATACTGTGCGCAAATTGGTGAAATTAACAGTCAAATTAATTATAATTAAATTATACTTTATAATATATCCTGTGAAGTGCTTTGTTTGCACCCAAGATGGGCATTTATATTCCAGATGGGGGTTTGCAGTCCAGGATTTGCACCCAAGACATGAGTGGGGGCCAAGGTTTGAGGGACAGGGTGTAAAGGGGGCAGGTAGTAGAAAGCTTAACTAGTTATGGGGAATATTTGTTTATAAAATGGTGAAAAAGACTTACCAAAAGACTCACCAGGCTGATTGCCCACCTCCTGTTCCTGTTATTATTTTCAACAATTTCTCTCTAAAAAGGCTTGCATTTTCTCAACCTAGTTTGTTTCAGAAATGCAGCCTTTGAATAAGGTGCTTAGTCTGGAATTAGGAGAGTGAGGAATTACCCAGAAATTAATCTGTTTATCCTCATCTGTCTTCAACCAGCTAAAGCCACTTCTAACTGGAATTGTCCATTTTTCAATGCATCCTTTTAAGATAAACCTTGAAATTTAGATTTACAATATATGTATAGTAATAATAATAATAATCCTTACATTTCATATAGCGCTTTTCATGTCTTATAGTCGAGAGGATGGCCCATGGTATTGGATAACCCAAGGCTTGCACCTAAATTGGGGGTGGAAGTGAAGTGAGGGGGTGGGGAGAGATGACTGTATTCATTCTCCTCCTTGATTTGAAGGGATCTCAGTAACAATACTAGTGATAATAATAATCCTTGCATTTGATATAGCACCTTATCACGTCTTGGAGACGTCTCAAAGCGCTTCACAGAATATACTGTTAAGTGAATTGATTGTATATTTTGTGGGCGAAACACAACAGCCAATCGCACACAGCAATGTCCCACAAACATGTGATAAAATTATTATTATTTTTATTAAGTGTGTTGTGGGTATTAAGTAAACAAGACACTGAATGGGTAAAATAAAAAATGGCAGCTAGAATTTAAAATCAATAATATTGAGAGCTATAAGAGATCGCACACAGTACGTAGAATGTTCTTGGAAACTTTAGTAAGAGTTATTCATCCCTCCTAAGATAAATGCCTCATTTACATTGCTGAAAAGCAATGGAGATAAATTATTGGGCTTTGAAATGTAGTTGTCTGAAAAACTGTTGTATAACTGACACCTCATAGTGGAAAAAGCATCTAAGGACATAAAGAGTATATTTCATGTAGAGAACCACTTGTATATCATATTGATCCATTTCCCCACCTCCCGCAACAGTTATGGCCAAAACTGGATTACAAGTCTGATAGCTATCGTCTTTGTTCTTACTGACACTGAGGAAGGTGTGATTGTTGCCGGGCCAAGGACACAGATTAGCATTTCAGTACTGCTTGAAGAGGTACCACCTTAAAATTAAGTTAGCCAGCCTGGCTCAGTTGGTAGCAATCTTGCCTTTAAGTCAGAAGGTTGAAATTATTTCAAGACTTTGAACCCATATCCTCTATGCTGATACTCCAGTGTTGGGATGTGCTGCATTGTTGAATGTGCATTTGGATGAAACATTAAACAAGGTCCTTGTTTTGTTCAATGTCCTAGAACAAGTTGTTTTGTTCTATGTCCTAGAACAAGTTCCCAAATAAAATTGTTTATGCTTCAAACACATTTGTAAGCAAACATTACCGCCCAACTTGTAGACAGTATTCTACATGAGGCTGTCGTGTTTGCTTACATAAGTTTTTATAACAATTAATAATAATCCTTGCATCTGATATAGCGCTTTTCATGTCTTCTAGACATCTCAAAGTGAATTGACTGTATATTTGTGGGCGAAACGCGACAGCCAATTGTGCATAGCAGTGTCCCACAAACAGTCGTGGATTGAAGTGACCAATTTATTATTGTTCTTTTCTCAAGGGATTATTTTGAAGCGTGTGGAGTAAGGAAACTTGCCCAAGGTATTGCCTTGCTGGGAATCAAACTCAGGTCTCTCGCTTGTGAGGTTAGTGGTTACACTGAGCTATGGGACGCCACACATTACACTTTATGGTATATCCTGTGAGTGCTTTGAGATGCCCTCCTGATGTGAATACACTATATCAAATGTAACGGTTATTATCATTATTAAATATTTTAAATTATGCCAGTATTTTGAGAAGCATCACTGTGCTCTGTACTCCATGGCAGATAACAGAGGCATCTCTTGTAAGAGATGCCATTCTGTAATCGCTGACAAGGATATCAGCTATAAGAGGCTTTGTGTCCAACAGAAATATCCTTTAACATGCTTCCTTCCCAATTATCTATCTTCCTTTTAAACATCCCAGTCCATTATTCTGGGGCAATGGCTCACTCTTTGGGGACTTTTTGGGCAAAGACCTTTGACACAATAACAGAGGGAAACCTATGCGACATTTAGTCCAGATAATTAAATCCTTCCCTGGGCTTGGCTAAAACAAGATGATCAGTGATTGTTGAAGGCCCATCTTAAAACTTAGGCAGCCAAACAGGTGGAAACAAATAGATAAAATTACCTTGCAGTAGAGCTCATTTGTAACAATCCTTCATACCATACTTGCAAAAGGAAAACAGTGAATGGATCTAGTATGTGGCATCTGGTGGTAAGAAGATAAATGTACATTTCAAGGATCATCTGCAAATCCATGCAATGAGCTATGCTAAACAGCAGTAAAGACTAGTTTCAGTTAGCTAAGGAATGATGGAGACACAGGCAGCCATCAACTCTCACATTAAACAAGTGTTTGTAATGGACCAAACAGGATAAATAGTAGATTAAACTCCGAGTAATGCCACAGAATGTCACAGAATCTACTAAACCTCAGCTAAGCTCCTTAAAGACTGCATTTCTGAAGCAAATTAGGTTGAGAATAAACAGCAACATTTTATTAGAGATTCCAGGAGCTGTGGCATGAAGGAAAACAGTTTTCCTCTTTTTTCACAATCTGAAGCAATTCCAAAAATATTTTGTTGATTCCCTGCATTAAAGAAGTTAACACAACAATAGCAAGTTAACAGTGAAGTTTTTTTAAAAAAAAAGTATATCTTCTTGACAGCAAAGGCATCTTTTTGCCAAGATGAGACAGTTGTTAGCTATGTTGCCTTTTATAGTATGGGTGGTAGAATTCCAAAAATGCTTCTTTGGTCAGACATGACAGTCAGACTCCTGACACATGATTTAAATGCAAGTTAAAATTCTAAAGTCGAGTCACCATTCACTATGGCATCATGATATTCTTGCACTTTTAGTACTGAAATAAGTTAACTCTCTGAGTACCGACAGTGACTTACGCATTTTTCTGCAAAGGGGTGGTAAGGACCCAAAAGATGGGATTCGATGTACCAAAGGGCCCATACTGTCTGTGCCATTAATCTTTGTTTTTTTATAGCAGGATACTTTAATAAGAAATCTGAGTTGCTCAAAAGAGGGAATTCCTTCTAGGAACCAGAACTACATCACTCCCAACTCGCAGGAAAGTAGTGATTTAGCCACAACTGGATTTATAGGAGTCCTGTAGCTTAGTGATGAGAGCACTCACCTCACAGGCGAGAGACCTGGGTTCAATTCCCAGCAGGGCGAAATGTTGGGCAAGTTTCGTTACTCCACACATCCTCTGTTTACCTAGCAGTAAGTAGGAACCCATTTGTTAGTTGATTGGCAGATCGCTTTTCCGGGGGTAATAATTCCTTCAAAAAAAAGTAATAAATGGGTCACTTCAATCCATGACTGTTTGTGGGACACTGCTGTGCACAATTGGCTGCCACATTTCGCCCACAAAATATAGAGTCAATTCACTTTAAAGTATATTCTGTGAAGCACTTTGAGACATCTCGAAGACTTGATAAGGCCCTATATCAAATGCAAGGATTATTATTATAGGGGAAATAATCTACTTTCCAAGTAGAGTTTTCACAATTGAACAGAATTCCTAATGGGACTTCATTAATAAGGAATTGTATTAAGAAGTACCGCATATTGGACCCTTGCCCCTTGGACTTTTTCCCCAATAAATCCAATCGTGGCTTAATCACTGTTCATTAGTTTTATCTGCTGCCCTAAATTAGCCCTAATTGGCTAATATCCTGTTTAATGAGCTGTGGCTCTTCACCTGGGTTTTCGCAATAATTAGAAAGAATTTTTCAATTTGAGATATAAGGGAAGACATGAAGTGCTTGGAATTACCTTTGTTGCACAACATTTCTATTCAAGCATGAAAGGAATGCAAATCTACTCAAATAACTAACATCACCACAAATAGAGTATCATGCAGCAAGTATGAAGAAATGAAGACAATTAATGGAATCCAGGAGAGGGGAGGTTTGCAGTAAGGGTGCTTGAGGACAGGACAAGCCACTCATTTAAAAGCAGCTTGATGCTGTGAAGGGATGATGGTAGAGTGGGTATTCTGGAAGGATGGAATTAGATGGGATTAGATTGCGATCTTGTGGAAATATATAGAAGGGCCATTATATAAGACTCAAGTCCAATATGATCCTTGGCGAAATCGAAAATTGATTGCATAATAGATACCCAATGTGTAGAATTAAAGATGTTATAACCAAGAAGGAGGCTTGTCAGCCCATAATAAAGGATGCAAGATGTCTTGTTAGCTTTGTTGACTGCATGGTTTGCCCGTCCTGTGAATGGACCTTCAATGGACAACTGATAATAGTATAAGCTAGTTGTTTCTTGTTATTCCATTATATTACAGAGAAATAGTTTAGGATCCAGTGCAATGACGAAAGGGACTTATGATTCTATGATTATGATTCTTGCATTTACGAATTTAAGAAAAAATAGGCTCAACAATCATTATTTATATATATAGTGCCTATAACATCAAAATATATGAAAGCGCTTATCAAGTAGTTGCTGTGAAGTGTAGTGACTGTGTATTTCTAGGCAAATGTGGCAGCTAGTTTTCATACAGCAATGTTCTGCATTCAATTTTAGATCATTAAAATCCAATTCACGGATGCAGAAAGCAGTCAGTAATGCAAATTGGATATTGGCAATTAGTACAAGAGGTCTGAACGATAAAAGAAAGGAAGTGCTTTCCCAGTTATATAAAGTACTGGTTAGACCTAATTTGAAGTAATCTGTTCAGTTTTGCCACCCATTCTTAGGAATGTAATATTAGCCTTGGAGGCCATCCAGCCATAGTTCATTAGACTAATACCTGGGCTGAATGGGTTTACCTATGATAGGAAGTTGAATAGACTGCCTTATATTCCTTCGAACACATTTCGAGCAGATTAAGGGGTAATTTGATTGAGGTACTTAAAATAATGAAAGGATTTGATAAATTTGATAGTGGACAACTTTTCTGCTTAGTCCCATTAGGAATTCTGTTCAATTGTGAAAACTCTACTTGGAAAGTAGATTATTTCCCCTATAATAATAATCCATGCATTTGATATAGGGCCTTATCAAGTCTTCTAGATGTCTCAAAGTGCTTCACAGAATATACTAGACAGCCAATTAATAGGCCTAGTTTACTTAATCTATCCTCATAGGTTAATCCCCTCATCCCAGATACCAACCTAGTGAATCTACGTGAATCTAAGGCGAGTATATCCTTTCCTAGATAAGAAGACCAAAACTGCACACAATATTCCAGGTGCGTTCTCACCAAAGCCCTATACAATTGCAGCAATACTTCCCTACTCTTCTCTTCTCTAAACCCTTTTCAATAAACGCTAACATGCTATTAGCCTTCCTAATTGGTTGCTGTACCTGCATGTAAACTTTCTGTGATTGGTATTCAGGAAAACCTAAATCCCTCTGAATACCAACGTTATCTAGTCTCTCCCCCTCTAGAAAATAATCTGCTTTTTTATCTTTTCTACCTAGGTGAATAACTTCACATTTCCCCACGTTATACTTCATCTGCCACCTTCTTGCCCACTCACTTAACCTGTCTATATCCCTTTGCATCCTCCTCATCCTCCTCACAGCTTACTTTCCCACCGAGCTTTGTATCATCCGTGAATTTAGATACATTAAGCTCTATTTCCTCATCTAAGTCATTAATGTAGACTGTAAACAGTTGAGGCCCAAGCACTAATCCTTGCGGGACTCCACTAGTCACAACCTGGCAATCTGAGAAGGACCCGTTTATCTCTACTCTCTGTTTTCTGCCTGTTAACCACTCTTCGATTCATGCTAATATATTACCCTTAATTCCATGAGCCCTAATCTTATGTAACATCCTTTTATGTGGCATCTTGTCGAATGCCTTCTGAAAATCCCAGTACACTATATGCATTGGTTCCCCTCTATCTAACCTGCGAGTTACATCTTAAAAAAACTCTAAAAGATTTCTTAAACACGATTTCCCTTTCATAAAACCATGTTGACTCTGCATAATCATATTATGACTTCCTAAGTGCCCCACGACGACGTCCCTAATTATAGACTCTAGAATTTTCCCGACCACCGATGACAGACTAATTGGTCTATAGTTCCCTATTTTTTCTCTCCCACCCGTCTTAAATAATTGCGATCTTCCAATCACTGGGAACCATTCCAGAATCCAGGGAATGCTAGAAGATCAAAAATAATGCATCCACTATCTCTGCAGCCATCTCTTTTAAAACCCTATTCCCTTTAATCTGAACTCCACTTCTCTGTCTTCTCACCTTAGGAACCATAGAGAGAAAATGATGGTACAACTTAAGTATACTTTAAATTAGCACCAATGTTAGTGTAAGGAATACTTAAGGAATCCTGCAAAAGTAAACCCCATATTTCCCTGTCATTAAAAAATGGACTTAAAGTTTAACAAAATGTCTGAAGGAATCATAACCAAATCACACAATCCTGCATGCTTTATGTGAGAAATATAATTTGGTTTGAACCATAGAAATACACAGACAAAGGAAGGTTCTTCATGCCTGTGTTGACTCTTTTAAGACCAATTCTTTCAGTTCCATTCACCTGCCCTTTCACCATAGCCCTACATACTCCCTCTATGCTATACATTGTGATGCATATACTCTAAATCCGTCTTTGAACTTATGGGTTCTTTTGCCCTCTCATTTGTTTGTGTTTACAAATTCTTTGTAACCATTGCCAATACACCAGCAATAATGACATTAATGATTCAGTCACGATGGTATAAAAGGAGAGATATCACTAATACAGCCAGTATCTCAAGAAGCAACACTGAGGATCTATGCTCATTGATAGGCAATGCATGCTTGCAATGATACCTGAGGAGAGACTCATCCCCATACTAGTGAATCACCAAAGAATGGTTTTGAACACACTTTTTGTCCAGATGAAAATAATAATAATCCTTGCATTGATATAGTGCCTTATCGCATCTTCAAGTCGTCTCAAAGCGCTTCACAGAATATACTGTAAAGTGTAGCGACTGTGTTTTGTGGGTAAAACGCGGCAGCCAATTGTACACAGCAGAGTCCCACAAACAACTGTGGATTGAGTGATCAAATTATTATTTATCTTGAAGTGATTATTACCCCCGGAAAAGCAATCCGCCGGATCGACTAACAACCAGGTTCCTGCATACTGCTAGGTAAACAGAAGCATATGGAGCAAGGAAACTTGCCTAAAGTTTTGCCCTGCCCGGGTATTGTACCTAGGTCTTCTCACTTGCGAGGTGAGTGCTCTAACCACTAAGCTACAGGACCCAACATTCTCACCAGTGACAATTATCAAACAATGAGTTGTATATTTCACCAATAGAATGTAGAGTCTAAGCCTGTGAACATGGCTAAGAGCTGACCGAGGGTGGTCCATAAGCTTTCAACACTGAGCTCAGTAAAGTCATCAAGTTTACTAACAGTCAAAGAATTGTGCCATTGCTTCCTTGAGCACTTTTACACTTTGGCACAGCTGCACATGCTGAGGTCTTGGTGGCAAGGCATGGTTGATCCCTAAGTATCTGAATCCCATTTGGAACCATTTGAAGGGAAATAACAAATAATGATACAAGATTGTTGTAGAATTATAATGAAGTTTACTTCTCTAACTAGGTGAAAGAGAATTGCTAAGAAATGGTGATCTCTGTTAGGTCTTTCATGAGGTCAAAGGCTGGAGAAATTTGACTTCATAGCTTTTCTGGATATGGATGTTTATCTATTCAATTGACTTGTCTCTTCATTCCATTCCTTTTGAATAGCAAACTTTACATACACCATGACTGTCAGAAGCAGGACTTATTTTAATGTTACATTAAATAATTAAGAAAGAACTCACATTTTTTATAATATCTTATACATCGAGACATCTCAAAGAGCTTTTACAGTAATTACTAGTAGGCAAATGAGACAACCATTTTGCACAGAGCTGGATTGCACAAAGAACTATGAGGATTGTTCACCAAAATGTTAATCAAAATGTTAAGTGGGTTCCCAAACCCACTTGAAGAGATGAATTTATTAGCTTTCTGCAAATGACTGTATATTCCCATACACAAGTAGCCTGCACTTTCAGTTTAGCTGTGTAGGTTTTTCAATCATTGGTCACCTTTGGGTTTTAACAAGACATCGGGAGACATCTGGTGCCCATTCATAGTTGTTGATATGGTGCTGTTAAATCCTCCCCAAAATGTAAATGGGGGGAGATCAATGAGAACAAATAAGCATATTATGTTTATACATTGCTTAGAACACTTCAATAAGAGCAAACATTATGAAGTAAATACAACAAATGAGATGGATAAAGAAATAATTTGTATTTTTTGAGGCATTTCAACATGTTATAAAATATTTACTGTCAATTGTACTGACTGATAATGTTAGACAAATTCAGCAGTCATTTTTCCCAGCATGAAGTGAATGAAACCCCAAGATTGCTGGCTAGGACATCAAGATTGCTAGCTTGGAAATTCCTTCTATTTTTAAATATTGTCATGGGATCCTAACATTCACAAGTACTGGCAGAAGGGACCTTGCCTTAACATTCCATTCAAATGAGAGCACTTCCCTAGATTTTGAACTTAGTTCCAATTTGGGATTTGAACCCACAGCTTTCTGACCCAGATGTGAGAATCCTACCAACTGATCCAAACTGTAAACAAGCAATAGGATGCACAATCTTATGAACTTTAGGCAGAACTTTAAGCAGCCATAGAAATACTATGACTCAAGCGATCTTTCTCCTTGTTCATCTTGCAACCCGTCAGGTTTACACTCTGCAAAAGCAGCAGTCCTAAAAAATGAACCAGTAAAATAATGTGCCTAATTAACTGACCACTGGTGTTAATTTTCATCAGTGATATGTAGCTTTACCAGGTTTGGCCACTAATTCGAGTCTAGGACTCAACTGGTAAAAATTGATTCCAGCAGTGGGAAGACCAATGATTTTGCACTTGTTCATAAAATTAAGATACTATAACAAATCTAAAAGTAGAATAAAAATTACATAAGAAATTCTCTTGCACACAAAACAAATGGTGGTGTTCTTTCTCTGATCTGAAGCCAAGAGACACAGAATTTTTAAACATTTTAGTAGTTGGGGGCTCAAGCTTCATGTACGGACTTTGAAGCCACACTCTAGGATGATACGCCATTGCAGTGTTGCATTATTGGAGGTGCCATCATTCATATGAACTGAGGTGTAACTCTTGTTTGAGTGGAGAGTAAAGTTCACATGTCACTGTTCAAAAAGAGAAGGGAGTTTGTCCCAGATTCCTGGCCAGCAATCCTCATTTACCCCAGTTCATTGGGAGACGTTGCTGTTCACAAATTGGCTGCTGCCTTTGCTACTTGATTGGCTGCTGTCATACAGTCACAATGCTTTACAGTGAATCCTGTGAAGCACTTTGAGACATCCTCTCAATTTAAAGGGCACAGAATAAAAATATCAAATGGAAGGATTATTTTAAAACACCTCTATTAAGAAACGTGGCACTTGTAAATCTTAGATTCTAAAATCATGTCTGAATCCACACATAGCCTACAAAATACACATTACTTCATAGTACATCCTGTGAAAGGCTTTGAGAAGTCTCTACAATGTGATAAGGTACAACATCACTTGCAAAGATTATTTATATATTATACCACATGACCATGTATACCAGGTATGTTTTTCAATGCAGGTCCTTTTGGTGATTAAGGGCAGAATTCAAACTAAAACACGTAATAAAGTCCTTTTCTTCTCAATGATAATTAGTGAGAAGGAAATATTGATTAACTTTGGGATAAAAATGCAACAATTTATATCAGACTTGATCAATTTTAAATTAGACATTGAGAGCATCACCATCAAAGGATGCACACTCCACCTCACAGAGCCTGTCCAGAACCTTGGCATCTTGTTTGACCCTCAACTATCCTTTCTACCCCACATCCATGCCATAACCCGCTCTGCCTTCCCCCACCGCTGCAACATCACCTGGCTCCACCACTGTCTCATACCAGAGGCCGCCAAGACCCTCATACATGCATTCATAACATCCAGGCTTGATTATGCAAACTCCTTGCTTTTCGGCCTCCCCAACTTCTCCCTCCATAGACTGCAGATCATCTAGAACTCTGCAGCCCATGTCTTCTTCCACACCAGGCTCTGCAACCCTATCACTCCAATCCTTGCCCGACTCCACTGGCTTCCCATCACACAGAGGATAGAGCTCAAGATCCTGGTCCTCACTTTTAAAGCCCTCTACGGTCTTGCTCCCCTCTACCTCTACGACCTCCTAACCTCCTACTAACCTGCCCGCTCCCTTCACTCAGCCGGCTCCGGCCTGCTTCATGACTCTGCTTCGCCCGCCCCACCATTGGTGGGCAGGCCTTCAGCCACTCTGGCCCCATCTTCTGGAACTGACTGACCTTTTTCACAGTATAAAAGCATAACCAGAGGTTGGGTGAAGGTATTGGGATATAGTTTGTAGAAAGAATGTATTTGATTTGAGACTATAAAATGAAACATTAACTGTGTGCTGTTCCTTGTGGAATTGTAAAAAAACAAACTTCTGAAATTAAAATATTGGAGAAACAGATTTTAGAAAAGGTAGTTTCTTTTGGCCGTTGCTTAGCAAACCAATATATTTATTATTTTCACAAAAACTATTTTTAATGGCAGTTTTTAATTGGAGGGTCAGTATGACATGGGAAGTCACTTGCAGTAGACATGAGGGATATAAAGCAGACCTGTGCCAACTGAGTGAAGGTGGAGGAGTAAGGTGTGAGCAGATCGGGGAGGTAGGGAGGTGCCAGGGAGTGAAATGATTTGAAAATGAGAGTGAGGATCTTAATCAATCAGTTCTGCAACAGGGGAGCCAGTGGAAGCTGGTAAGAACTGGGTGATGGATGTTTGGAGCCTCGTATGGGTGAGGGCATAGGTGGCAGAGTTTTGAATCATTTGGACACTTTTTAATAGTGAAGCTAAGAAGATTGGTGAGGAATCCTTGAAAATTAAATATGGCAAATGACAAACATGAGAGAAAATTTCCGGAGTGTTTGGAGTAAGATGGGGCAAAGATAGGTGATGTGGTGGAGGAAGGCAGCTTGGTCAGGAATTGAATATGGGGTAGAAAAGATAAGTGGGAATCGAACCTGCTGCCAAAGTTGTGTACAGATTCATTGAGTCTGAGGGATAGATAGAAGAGGTTAAGAAGTTCAGAACTGCAGGTGAGAAAATGTTGATGGGAGCTTAGGAGGATGTTTTCTGTCTTGTCCATGTTTGGTTGCAGAAAGGTGGTGATGATCTAGGCCTTGATGTCAGACAAGCAGGCAGTCAGAACATCAGTAGCATTTAGGAGACAACTAGAGGAGACAAAAAAAATTTGAGTATCATCCGCATACATGTGCAAGTTGACCCCATGTCTGTGGATGAAATCACCATGAGGGAGCATATAAATGAGAAAGGAGGGCCTGGGTATAGACCTTGGGGTGCACGACAGATGACTGTCTGTGTGTGTGGAAGAAATCATTAGAGGAGACAAAATGGTGCCAATGGGTCAAGTAAGAATTGAACCAGGGGAGCGTGGTCCCACTGAGTTGGATAAGGGAGGAAAGGTGGTTGAGGAGGATGGCATGGTCCACTGTATCAAAAGCAGCAGAGAGGTCTGGCTCTGGACAAGGAGCCAGAGGTCACAGAGATGGAGGATGTCACATCTAACCTTGATGAGTGCTGTGAGCAGGGTGCAAGCGGGACTGGAGAGTGCTCAAGCAGGGAGTAGAAAGAAAGCTGACAGTGAATGATTGACAGCAGTATGTTCTAGGACTTTTAGAATGGAAGGGCAGGTTTGGGATTGGCTGCTGGATAACGAATGATGCCATATAAATGCAAGTTGGTTGTTTATATGGAATAACATTTGGCATTTTTAAAGTGGAGTTTCCACTGTCTGGGCAGATTTTTGGGCAGTGCTGCCAAGTAATCAGTATTCATAGCAGACTGTGAGTTACTCAACATTGACACGATATGAGGCTAAATGTGGGAAGCAGTGACGTATAATGACACTGGGGAGAAACCATCAACAGGCACTGTTCGGCAGATAAGATGTCTCATCAATAAACTTTAACAATTGAGCAATGATATGTACGTACTCTTTGCACTATAAAATGTTGGCATACACATGCGTTTCTCAAAGAATGAAGAACAGGTTTGCCTGTTTTGTGATTGGTGAACACTTTTATCTTTGACATGACTCCTGTAAGCCAAGAGCTGAAAAGGTTACGAGGGATGACACAGAAACAGTCTAAGGTGTGAAGCGTAGAGGGTGTAGAGAAGAGGAAACAAAGCGAAGAATTGTGCTCTGATACTAGGATCTGTGCTAAGTTCACTTCCATGCCTTTCTTGCAACAGAAGAGTTTCTCCCAGTGCCCGGACAAACAACTGATCACCTTGCCCTGAGATGAGGAAGGTAAATCAGTTTGGGATCCACTCCTGATCACAATTCAGTGATTCCTGCTGGAAAAAGAGAATATGCAAGACATCAGAATCCAGCTCATTGAAATAGTCTACACCCCTGTAGTTGAATAGTGTCCAAGAATAGTGCTCTGGGATGCTACCCTGCAATTATTGTTGTTGTTGTTGTTGAATAACCTGATGAGCCCGTCAAGAAAATGGCCACTTGGGCAAGGTAACAGAACTCCTTAGAACCATACATGGTATTAGGAGAAAAAAAATTGTTCAAATGGCTCCAACACAGGAGAGGAGGAAGGCAGAGAATTAGTGAGAAGAACATATAAAACAAAAAGCACTTAAAACATTTAAGAGCAGTTACTAATTTAGAATGCACTTTACCCTTCTATAACACCTTTCAAGTCACAAAGCGCTTGACAATTCTGTATTAGCACCATAGCTGAGGGGGAAGGATGACTGAAAGCATGGTCAAAACGTTATGTTTTGATACATGCCTTGAAAGAGGGGTGTTGGAAGGACCTGAGAACAGAGTTCCACAGAGCAGGTGCCTAGTGTGTGGAAGCTTGCCTGCTGATTTTCAAGGATGGACATTTCAGACTGCCAGAGAAAGTATTGTGTTTATTTATGGAACTTAATACACTTACTGCAGTTTGCATCTTGATTATTTATGATTAATCCTGCAGTCAGACCTAGATTTGTGGCCTTCAAACTGAAGTGACTGACAACGGTTTGAAAGCTTGCCCAGTATGTATGTTAAAGGAGAGATGGAGTTCCAATCAAAAGAAACTTGGAGCTAACATTCCTGTAGTCTCCAATTTTAGATGTGTATGCAAACAGTGGAGTATTGGGAGTTTGTGTAATGAACAAATAGCTTTTTGTTAGCAAAAATAATAGCTTTATAATATTGATATTGATAATGGAATGCCTCAAAGCACTTGACAGGTAACTGTTTTCAAGTATAGTGACTGTTGTATTTGTAGGCAAACACAGCAGTTATCCACAAAGTCTTGAAGTGTATGGCCAACAAATTCTGAGGATTGTTTGTCAGAATATCAGGAGAAACAGCACAAAAAGTATAATGGCTCATTGTCAGATTCCACCACTGTGAAGCGCTCCAGGATGCTACCCCGTGTGAAGGGTGGTATATAAATGCAAATTATTGTTGTTGTCATTGGATCTTTAAATTATGCACTCCTGTTAAACACTGGAGTATCCACATACAGTATGAATTTAAAGTCTCAACATGAGGCTTTGAGTGTATAGTAGTCTGACTCAGAGGTGAGAGTACTACCAACTGAGCCAAGCTGACATAAATTTGGATATTCGAGTTAAAATGTTTAGCAAAAGAAGGAGAGAAGCCAATTTAGCTTATTAAGTTCCTCTATAGACTATTGATAATTAACTCTAGTACCATTTATGCAGTTCATAAAATATTTTGTAGTATGACTAATTAAATGTTATTGTGTAAAATTCTCTGGTTTGATGAATTCAACTATAAAATACCAGGAGGTAGATTAAAAAAAACATTTGAAGATAAATAGATATCTTTCAAAAACATCTGAGAAATGCAGGTCAACTAAATATTTCAATGCAAGCGCAGCAAATTAAAATAAAGTGTTCTGAAGTGCAACTTGCAATTATATCATGCCCATCAGGTAAAATAACATCTTAGAGGGGGGAGGAATGTTGTGGGGGGGAAAAATGATTGACAATCACATATTACCCAACAAAAGCAGATCATAAGAGATCAGGGGAGATAAGTGAGAATGGGGTGGAGGGGTGAAGCATAGCAGCAGATGAAGAACAGACCGGCAAACAACCTTCCAAAATTGTAACAGCAGGAGGTTAGTCAGGGAACAGGTTAAAACCCCAGAATGAATTTCAACAGGAAATAAGAATCATATCAAATGACTGCTTCTTGGAGATTATCTATAAATATGCCATCAAACATACAAAAACATGTTGCGCAACCTCCTGGAGTTTGACAACACAAGAAAAGTTAGCTGGCTTGAAGGGGCTGAAAAATAATATTCCGAGGAGAGAGGAACTGCAAACCAGTGCAGTTGGAAAGACAGAGGAGATTTGTGAAACATTGAAGAACATTTAGAGGGAGTCAATAAATGTTGGGGTGTTTGTGTTTGACAAGATAGGAGCAAATGTAGTTCCCATATTGAAGAGAACACTATATAAAATGCAAGGATAATTAACATCATTTTTATTATTATTATTGTTGTTGCATAAATTAATAAATGGTGACCAACACAGCTGAAGGAGATTATATCCTGCTTGACCATTCATAAATGTTTCCAAGATGAGGACATCTCAGATTGACAGTGGGAAGCTGTAAAACATACTCTACATAAACTACCCAAAGCCCTTTGAAAGAGTACCACATTGTAGACTCCTCTGCAAACTAATGTCATGAGGCATCGCCTCCGGCCTTGATTACTCTAATGCCCTGCTCATCTATTTTCCGCACAAGTTGCAGACTGCCCAGAACTCTGCAGCCGATGTCTTCTCCTGCACCAAGCTTCATGAGCCCACCTCCCCATCTTCCCTTGGCTTCACTGGTTCTTCAAACCTCAGTGGATGTTTCCAATACAACTTCTGCACTCCCTTGCTTGAGCTTAGGTTTCCAGTACAGAATTGGATGTGACAGTGCAAATGATGATTTGACATTTTCTGGAGTGACAGCTCGAAGTCAGGCTTCTGCTGTTGAAATAATAAATTAGAGAAGTCCGAGTCCCAGTATAAGTTGAAACATATTTCACCCATGAATATAGCTTTCATTCTCGTATCTTATCTAGACCTACTACGTGTGGTATATGATAGTTTTGCAGAGGTCAGGCAAATAATAACCTTGTTCTAACAAATCATTTGGCAAATGATCATTTTGTAGGAGTGCTGTAGCTCAGTGGTTAGAGCAATCGCCTCACAAGCCAGAGGACCTGGATTCGATTCCCAGACAGGGTGAAACGTTGGGCAAGTTGCTTTACTCCACAAGCCTCTGTTTACCTAGCTTTAAGTAGGAATCCGGTTGTTAGTCGATTGGCAGATCGCTTTTCCGGGGGTAATAATCCCTTCAAAAAAAATATTAATGATAATTTGGTCACTCAATCCTCGACTGTTTGTGGGACACGGCCATGTGCAATTGGCTGCCATGTTTCGCCCACAAAATATACAGTCAATTTACTTCATTGTATATTCTGTGAAGCACTTTGAGACGTCTCAAACACGTGGTAAGGAGCTATACCAAATGCAAGGATTATTATTATTATTATTTGTAAACAAATCCAGCAGCCAATTTTCGGCCGGCAATATCCTTACTCAAATGGTGCCAAGGGATGTTTAATGTCTGTGTGAACTGGCAAATGGGATCTTGGTTTAACATTTCATCAAAAGAACTGCACCTCCAACAATGTAATGCTCCTCGGAAAGTACTGGAGTCTTAGCGTAGACTATGAGCTCAAAGTACTCGATGTGGGTCTTGAACCCACAAGTGATTCATAAGGAAAATGTTTGGCTGATTTTTCATATTTGACCTTTAAGAATGCTTGGCGTTCATGTGATATTATGAAGGCGTGAAACCTGCATACACGCATTCATAACATCCAGGTTTGACTATGCAAACTCCCTGTTTGTCGGCCTCCCCAATTCCCTCATCCTTACTCGACTCCATTCGCTTCCCATCACACAGAGGATACAGTTCAAGATCCTGGTCCTCACCTTCAAAGCCCTCCATAGCCTTGCTCACTTCTACCTCTGTGACCTCCTAACCCCCTGCTCCCTCTGCTCAGTATACTCCAGCCTGCTTCACATCCCCCACCTTGCCCGCTCCATCATTGGCGGGTGAGCCTTCAGCCACTCTGCCCCCGCCCTCTGGAACTCCATCCTGCCATCCAACCGCCTCAACCCCACCTTTGCCTCCTTCAAGACCCATCTCAAGACCCTCTTCTTTGACCATGCCTTTGATCACCCTCCTTCCTCACCTGCCCTCCACCCTCCCTGATCCCGACCCCCAACTCAGGTCCGAAATACTGACTGTCCAGCACCTTGGGACATCCTCCCAACGTGAAAGGCGCTATACAAATGTAATTTTGTTGTTACTTTAATAGCATCCCTTCAAAAATATTAGTAATAAATGTAATCATTTTCTTCTGGAGCTGTTGTGCTTAGTCTTTCATTTATTTACATATGCACCCATTTGTTACACATTCCTTATTAATTGTCCATCTCATTTGTCACCTTATGTGACCATATGAGAGATTTTTGGGTGCTTTAGTACACAAAATGCATTGAAGACAATCAAAACACAGTGAAATTTAGCTGCGTCATGTGTATCAAAGTGATGAATTATACTGCATGCTCCAATACAAGAACCTTTTATAGCCTGAAATACTATTCTCCTGTTTCTAAGTGCCTACGCAGTGACTGCAGTATTTTTAGCATCCTTTGTGTGTACCAGTGGTGTCAAAACTACCAGAGGTAGCAGGAGCATCATTTTCTGCATAACTGATAGTATATTGGGGCAAGTAAATGGCAGAGCTCCATTCTTTTGAGTGCCTTTGCCTCAAGCATATTTATGCCTTTTATCTCACATGAGAGTTTGCTGACTTTAGTCTTAAGATGCCTTTGCCTCAGGGCCTTTATGCTGCCTGTCTCACATGAGGACTTAGTGAGCTCTGTTCATTTAGACTATCTGAATATGATCTTAGGCAAGCCACTCACTTCTTGCCTGGGTTTTGAAAGCCTGCCTCTGCTACATGCAGCATCCAGGCAGCCACCAAGTTCATTGGAACAAGTCTGGTGCCCCTGATCCTGTATTGAAGGTCATGTACAAAGCGAAATGGAGCACTTCCCTCTGATGAATAATCGCAACAAGTAGACGGCACAATGGCTCCTGTGTCATTCAAGCTATCTAGTTGAGCTCACTGCCAGTCCATGGCTGATACATATATTTGCAGAAGGCTCTTCTGTAATATGAGACAAATCTACAGTATTCCTAAACTCATTCCATTCTATTATTTGGGTAGATCATTCAGGAGATATTGAACGCTGCCAGTTTGGATTGCTTTTCAGCAAGCCCACCATTTTCAAAGGCTTTTAATCCTTGCTTTTTTTTTGATATAACGCCTATTATCTTTGGGAGGACATCCCAAAATGTTTCACAAGATTTACTGGAAAATGCAGTGACTATGTATTTATAGGCAAATGTGACAGCCAATTTGTGCACAACAATGTCCTAAAAATAGTCATAAAGTGAATGACCAATTTTATTTTGGTGATTGTTGGCCAGGTCACCGGGAGAAACTCCCTTTTCTTTTTGAGTGGTTAATGTCCACCTGATAAGCAGAAGGGTCCTATTTTTTAACATCTCAGCTGAAAGATGGCACATTCATCAATGCATCACACCCCCACAACCCATTGGAGTGTCATCTTAGACCAGGGGTCTTCAACTGGTCCATCAACACTATGCAGCATCTCGTGCATGCTCAATAAAAACAAGAGGAAGGAGCGATATATCCCACAGTGAACAAAAACATTTATTTTTATTTCCAGAAGCATGAAAGACTTTGTGTACCTTGTTTAGTTTTCAATTGTATTAAATAATTACTCAGTTCTATCACTGCTTCCTCTTATCTTTTTGATCATGCGTGAGAGCACCCACCTAGTGGTGATCGACCTGATGAAGACCTCTGGTTTGGACTATGAGTTCAAGCTTCGATGTGGGGCTTGAACCCACAACCTTCTGACTCGGAGATGAGAATGCTACCTCTGAGCCAAGCTGGCAAATGATTTTAGCTACCATTTCACAGTACGTTGATTTAGTTAAGATATGCTCTAAAGCATTACTGAAATGTCCCAATCCAAATCACAAAAATGCATTGATGGCTACTTAACAGCCTATACCTTGATTACAGTCTGCAGGGACCAACTTTTTTGGAGCTCATCTACCTAAGTTGTCTTGTTCTTTAGGCTTTGCTGCAGTGATTCACAGAATAACGTTTCTGAATTATTGAATTATCACTGAACATAACCAGGAGTGGAATGTCCCATGATATGATTATCGCTGGTGTGACTGCTCCATCCTACACTTAGGTAAGCAGGAGGCATCCCTCCGGGGAGAGAGTGTGTATTCCATTCCAACAATCTATCTCTGGGATTTCCATGTGTAGGTGAGCTGCATGGATTAGTTTGGATGCATTAGTTTGGTTTGGATACTCTTAAACGTAGTGATGGGTTTCTGCATGTGTTAGACACCCGGCTGGCCAAAAAAAAATCACTGGTGCTATTCATAGGACCTTAAGACGTAGGAGCAGGAGTAGGCCTTTCGGCCCCTCGAGCCTGCCCGGCCATTTAATAAGATCATGGCTGATCTTCTAACCTAATTCCATTTACCCGCCCTATCCCCATAACCCTTAATCCCTCTATCCTTTAGATTAAAGGGGCTTGAACCCACAACCATCTCATTACACACCGTATTTTTCAGAACATAGTCACGACATTAGACAATAGTTACTTGTGAAGCACTGTGAGACATTTTGACATGACCAGGCTCTATGAAAACATAAGTTTTATTTTGAACTGGTTCATGGAGTTACAAGTGCTATTGGGAATGATCCTCGAAAATCTCAGTGGAAATGTAGTGTGAGGTATTTAAGCAGCCCTACCTTTAAAGGAGAAAGCAAAGCTAGTGCACTGCACACTAAACACTATAACCTGTAGCTACACTCCATGGCAGGCATCAGAGCCTCTTCAAATTGTTGTCATTTAGCAAAAAGAATGAACTATGTATATGTGCACCATTGCTGACCCAGGCTATTATCTTTTACATTTAACTTTATTGCACGCACATAAACCTGGCACGGACTCTTGTGCCTCAGGAGAACCCAGCTGTACTGAAGGGCTTTGGTGCATTCCTATTTACTCCTGAGCCTGCAAGGATATGATTTATAAACCGAATCTTGCAGGATTAGTCATCTTGCTTTGCATATGTTCAGATAGTGGAGTTGCGTTTGGATTAAAAATATTACAAAATATTGCTTAGGGAAAAGGAGTGGTATAGTTAAAATGATTAAAACCAAATGTAATATAACACTGAAGTTCACATTCAATAATTCTCCACCAGTTTGACACAATTCCATACATAAATTCCATACACAATTCCTGCAAAAATGGGTTGAATGATTTTCCAAAAGGACAGTTTTGGCGTGGACAAGACAGACTGCTGAGAATTCAGAAATGGTGGCAGCAGGGTTATTTTGAACAGGAAGAAAAAGTCTGTTGAATATTGCAGTAATGAGTGCAATACCAGAGATTACCTAATTTGTCTCCACATTTAAGAGATCTACGAATTATGTCAAATTTCAAGTCCCCACAGCAGAACTTGAACTCACTGTATACAGAAGGGAGTGTTTCCCAATGTCTTGCCCTTATCTTCCAGAGGAATTGGGTAATATGTCATGGTTTAGAATCATTCTGTGCACAAAACAGTCCTGTATTTGCCTATAGATGCATGGTCAATGCATTTGTTAGCAGTTCTTTGGGAAGCTTTTCAACATTATAGGCACTATATTAATTATCTGGATTATTAAAATTAATAAACCTTTATTTGGTGTAGTGCCTTACCACGTCATCATCATCTCAAACCTTCACAGGATTTATTGTAAAGTGCAGTAACTGTATTTTGTAAGTAAACATGGTAACCAATATGCACACAGCAGTGTCCTACAAACAGCCATGAAGTGAATTATATAATGCACATATAAAATAGAAAGAAACCAAACAGCATTTGCTTCGTGCAGATCTAAAAAAAACAAGGGCTGGGTAGATGGGAAGACATTGAGAGTGCAAATAAAAGAAAAAACAGAAGAGTGGGGTGAAAAATGCATCTTATGATAATAATTCCTTCAAAAAAATCATAATAATAAATTGGTCATTTCAATCCATGACTGTTTGTAGGAACCCGGTTGTTAGACGATTGGCAGATTGCTTTTCTGGGGATAATTATTTCTTCAAAAACAATATCAGTGGCTTCAATCCACGACTATTTGTGGGATACTGCTTTGCGCAATTGCCTGCCGCGTTTCGCCCACAAAATATACAGTCAATTCACTTTACAGTACTTTCTGTGAAGCGCTGTGAGACGTCTCGAACACGTGATAAGGTGCTATATCAAATGCAAGGATTATTATTTATTATTATAATTGCTGGTGATCATCATATTATTGCAATACAAACCTGAGTGTAAAATAAACAGGAGGGAATGTAAGAATAATTGAGAATTTTAAAAGGGCACCTAACCTGGTTACAATAATGCAAGCCAGAATTGAAAACAATAGTCCAAATACGTTGGCTGAAAAATATTACAATACTGGTTATTGGTTTATGGACAATGAAAATCTAACAAATTAATAATAATAATAATAATCCTTGCATTTGATATAGCGCTTTTCACGTCCTCTAGACGTCCCAAAGTGCTTCACAGAATATACTGTAAAGTGAATTGACTGTATATTTGTGGGCGAACCCGGCAGCCAATTGCGCACAGCAGTGTCCCACAAACAGTCGTAGATTGAAAATGACCAATTTATTATTGTTTTTTGTTTTGGAGGGATTATTATTAGGCGTGTGGAGTAAAGAAACTTGCCCAAGGTTTCGCCCTGCCTGGAATTGAGCCCAGGTCTCTCGCTTGCAAAGTGCGTGCTCTAACCACTGAGCTACAGAACTTCAATCCCTGGAGCTGTGCCCAATTTACTCACCTCCTCAAATTTCCTTTCTGGCCACATTGAAAGCCAAAACATTTGGATGGGGTTCTTGGCATAATTTGAGTCATTGAGCAATATTTTACTCAAATATTCTGATAGAATATTCCCTTACCTCATTAGGGTCAGCTTTAGTATCAAGTATCGCATGCAGAGAATACCCTGTGGAACAATGAAATCTGGGAATAATCTGTTTCAGATTACACTCTGTCTTCAGATGCACACTCAATGTATTCACCCTGCCTATATGCTCATTGATTATAAAGCAGTTTCAGTTGATTTCTATTTTGTAATTTTCACATTTTGTCTCTGATTTATATCAATTGTTTTCTCATTGAACTTGTAAAATTAGTTAACTCACCAGACAGGCGTACAGTTTCTTGAAGCATAGAGGCTGAGATATGTGCAATAATCAAGCAATAAACATTCATCTATTGAAAGCCGTGGGCTTTTCCTTAGAGTTTCTTCCCACATGGCTATGAGACTCATAATGCATCTGAGATTACAAACTGAGTCAATACCTGAGCCAGACAGATCTCCACTTCTACACAGTACTGTGGATGATTAGCCAGCTTGACTGACTATTATTGGGACCTGAAACAGTAAATGTGGAACTGTATTCCTCTCATTCAGCTCCTGAATCCATACAAGCCAGTATACCATGGGTAATACAAAATAATACAATTTAATACCAAATTACACTTGTATAGCGCTTTTCACATCGGGAGAACGTCCCAAGGCACTGGACAATCAGGATTTGGACCCAAGCAGGGGAGTTGGACTCAGGGAATGTGGAGGGCAGGGAGGGTGCCCGAAGACGTGGTCGAAGAGGAGGATCATGACGTGCCTTGAAGGAGGCAAGGGAGGGAGCAAGGTGAAGGGAATGTTGGATGGAGTTCCAAATGGTGGTGGAAGAGAGGCTTAAGGCCCAACCGCTGATGGTGGGCCGGCCCGGGCAGGGGACGTGGAGCATGCCACAGCCTGCTGAGCAGACGGAGCGGACAGGTTGATATGAGGTCAGCAGATCACAGAGGTAGGGATGCACAAGGCTGAGGAGGGCCTTGAAGGCGAGGACAAGGATTTTGAACTCTATCTCTGGGAGGTGGGAAGCCAGTGGAGCCAGGCGAGATGGGGTCATGGAGCCTGGTGCGGGAAAAGGCTCAAGACCATTTTGGAGGGAAAAGTTGGGAAGGCCGACAAGCAGGGAGTTGGTATAGTTGAGCCTAGATTTGATGGATCTGTGGATGAGACTTTCGGCAACCTAAGGGGTGAGGCAGTGGCAGAACCGAGCGTTGTTGCAGCGGTAGAGGAAGGCAGAGCAGGTATGGCATGGATGTAGGTTAGAAAGGACAGTTGAGGGTCAAACAAGATGAAAAGGGTCCAGCATGGCTCAGTGAGGTGGAGCGTGCATCCTTGGTTTTCTTTGACGGTGTAACAAGGGAACTTGATAAGGATAAGGCTGTGGATGCTGTATATCTGGATTTCAATAAAGCCTTTGGAGTTCGTCTTGAGCGGCTGGTACTGAAAGTAAAGAAAGCATGAATCAGTGGAAGTATAACAGCAGCAGCAACAACTTGCACGTATATGGCCGCCTCCATGCATGGTAGCGTCTCAGAACGCTTAACAGTGGCAGAGGCTGACTCCACCACTGTTATATTACAACAACTACAAAATTACATTTGTAAAGTGCCTTTCAATGGATATGTAACTGGTTGACTTGAAGAACCTAGAGGGTGGTGAATGTCATCAGACTGGGAAAATGTTACAAGTGGAGTTCCACAAGGGTTTTGAGACCTCTTTCATTTAATATTTTTATAAATGATCTGGAACTAAGAATTGCAAGCATAATTGCTAAATTTGCAGATGACACCAAGCTAATAAATGGTAGATTGCAAAGCTGAACAAGATAGGTTACAGGAGGTTTTGAACATACTTGGGAATTGGGCAGACCGATGGTAGATAATATAATAATAATAATAATAATAATCCTTACATTTGATATAGCGCTTTTCACGTCGGGAGGACGTCCCAAAGCGCTTCACAGAATATACTGTAAAGTGAATTGACTGTATATTTGTGGGCGAAACGCGGCAGCCAATTGCGCACAGCAATGTCCCACAAACAGTCATGGATTGAAAATGACCAATTTATTATTGTTTTTGGTTTTGGAGGGATTATTATTAGGTGTGTGGAGTAAGGAAACTTGCCCAAGGTTTCGCCCTCTGCCTGGAAATGAACTCAGGTCTCTCGCTTGCAAAGCGAGTGCTCTAACCACTGAGCCACAGGACTCCACTTTGATAGATAAAGTTCAACATGGAGAAAAGTACTTCACGTGGGGACCAAAAAATCCAGGGAGGGACCATTATTTGAAAGGAAGGAAAACAGTATGTATGGAAAATAAAAAGGAGTTTGGAATGCCGCACAAGAAGTTGTGGGGGCTAGAAGAGAAGCCGTTTGTGGAGACAAAGTGGAGACGGTGTGCGAGGTAAGATCTGAACCACTCAAGGCCAGAACCGTGAAGATTGAGATGAGAGGAGAGAACGGTGTCATTCATAGAATCATACTGCACAGATGGAGGCCATTCGGCCCATCCTGTCTGTGCCAGCACTTTGAAAAGAGCTATCCAAATCAATCCCATGCCCCCATTCTCTCCCCATAGCCCTGCATAGCTCTACTACTCTCTTAAAAATTGTTATCCAATTGGCTTCCACCACTCTTTCAGGCAAATCATTCCAGATCCAAACAACGCGCTGTGTGAAAAAATTTCTCCTCACCTCCCCTCTATTTCTTTTAACAACCATTTTAAATCGGTGTCCTCCAGTTACCAACCCACCCGCCAGTGAAAATAGTTTCTCCTTGTTCACTCTATCGAATCCCCTCATAATTTTGAAAACTTCTTTTAAGTGTACTCTTAACCTCCTCTGCTCCAAGGAGAATAATCCTAGCTTCTCTCATGTCTCTTGATAACTGAAGTCCCTCATTCCTGGTACCATTCTAGTAAATCTCCTTTGCGCTCTATCCAATGTTTTGATATCCTTCCTAAAGTGTGGTACCCAGAACTAAACACAGTACACAGTTTTTTGTACTTGTATGTCTAGGCATTTTTATCCCACATTTTGTTCAGTTAAGTGGCTTGAGTGTTTAGTTCAGAACCGTTTAGTTCAGAGTGTTTAGAAACAAAACTTTACTTCTGTGAGTACTCAGTAGCTGGAATTGGGGACCCTTGAACACTTTAGCACATGTCAGATGCCAGGCACACAAAAACAAAACAAAATTGTCGATTTGATCCTCAAACATCTGAAAATGTCATACCATAAATTGGAATTTTGCAAAAATTGGTGACTCACAACTTCTCCAAGGTAACTATCATTCAATTTTTCCATCTCATCCATTGTTACTTTCAGCTTTATGAACTGCTTTGGAGCCTTTTTGGAGCTTTTTTGTTTGTTGGCTTTGATTTTGTAAAGTACGTTACAGCCTTCTGCGATATAAGTCTTCTGATTTTACTTTTGAAAATCAAATCTCTGATAAGTTGCTTTCCATTTCCTCTCAATATTTCACTCTCTTCATACAGAGTATTGATTATCACATTCACCTGGAGGAAACAATTTCTCTCCTCTAACTCTATTGTTACCTATTATCATATTCACTGATCTATTTGCTCTTTTATTGCTGTTTCTGACAGATGCCATGATAGTTGGAATAACATCTAAACCCCATTGCCTTGAGCATAGACCATAAGTTTTTTTTTTAATTCATGCCATGGGATCTTTAAACAGGGAGATGGTACTTTAGTTTACCATTTCATTCCAGAGAACAGGACCTACAACCATGCAGCTCTTCATAATAATAATCCTTGCATTTGATCTCGCACTTTATCACGTGTTTGAAATGTCTCAAAACGCTTCACATAATATATTGTGGTGTGGATAGACTGTATATTTTGTGGACGAAATGCAGCAGCCAATTGTGCACAGTGTGAGTCTCAATTCTAAGTAAGGACGCATACTGTGACAAATAGGATTATGGTTTCCATTTGTCACTTGGAAGCAACATCCTAACATCCTAAGCCACATCTCCTTTATCATCTGCAACAAATTATTTCTAGCCACTTTATTCAACTGTATAATTTATTCAACAGTATAATGCTGTAAATCTATGTGAGGCTCTCTCAATGGTTCAGTAATTAAACAGCTGCGTGATTTGAGATTGAGCCATACAGATTAGAAATATTTTGAGTTCCAAATTCTGGCTAGTCTTAGACTTTATCCCCATGAAAGGTGCCATACAAAATGATAGTGGTTATAGTTAAGATTTAAAATTGCCCAGGATTGTAGAATTTTTTTAATTTCAGTATTATTTTTGAAGGTGTTTTTTTTTCATGTTTGGAAAACCAACTTCCAAATTAAAATAAATTCAAGATTTTTCCACAATTTTAAGAAAACTGGTCTTTCAGGCGTAAAAGTGTAATATTGGGCCTCTGAGGCACAATGAATCAGTTGATCTCAGCAGGAGTAATGGTAGCTTTGCTACAATTGGCTTGGATATGTTTGGCCCGGTGAGAAAAACAGCTGCAGCTATTTGATTACCATAAAATGTACACATGGTTGATGCTGCATGAGATCAGATTTAAACTTGACTGTGATGAGCTCCCATCGTCAAACATTCTGCCAAGTTTCATTGTGAAAGCTCATACGTATGATAAGTCAATCTCTTGGAGAATGCTTTTGAATAAAATAATACTAATGCTTGCATAATGTCACAGTATCTTATCTCTGGATGAGAATTACACATTCCTTCCAGTGCACTCTGAAAGAAGCCATCTTTCTCTTCTCAAATTACAATTAGGATACATGAGAGGGGTCTCACAAAATACAACCAACACTTTGCTTTTATTAATATATTTATTTATTCAAATCCATATAATTCTATATATATATATTCCAGCATTCGGAGCAATCGTTGAAAAAATATCAAACACAATTTGTATATACTTTGATAATACTATATTATTATGATAAGTACATAATTTTAATTTGAGCAGTCAGCCAGTCAGGAGCAGAAGCAGGAGAGAGATAAAAAAACAAGTGACCAGCGGGAAAATTAAAAAAAATTCTGAAAGAGTAAACTAACAGCTGACACTAACTACTAACTAACAGTAAACTAACACTGACTACTAACTAATAGTAAACTAATACTAACTGCTAATTAACAACACTAAAAATAAAAAAATTAAAAAAAAATTAATCAAGAATTTAACTTTTAAAAAATAACAATAATTAATTAAATAAAACTTTAATGCACAGTGGGGGTGGGAGAGCTGACAATGGCGTGGCAGGTGTTGTGTGAGGACTAACATGTGGGAGTTGCTGGAGGAGAATCTAAAACATGAGGGCGAAGATCCATTGATGGTACTTCACATAGGTACCAATGACATAGGTAGGGTTAGTTGTGATGATTTGAGGAGGGAGTTCAGGGAGCTGGGAACTAAATTAAAACAAAGAACATCAAAGGTAGTGATATCAGGATTGCTGTCTTTGACATGTGCAAATTGGCACAGGAATAAGCAAATTAGAGAGTTAAATGCATGGCTGTGAGAGTGGTGCGGAACGCAGGGGTTTCATTTTATGGGCCACTGGCACCATTATTGGGGGAAAAGGCGTCTATTTCAAAAAGATGGGCTCCACTTAAATCGGGCTGGGACAAATGTCCTAGCAAACCGAATACACAGGGAGCTAAATAAAGCTTTAAACTAGTAAAGGGGCGGAGGGGGGATATGATTAGAAATAATCGCAAGCCAGCAATATTAAGAAAACTAAAGGTGGCAGAACAGAATAGCGAGAGAGATAAACAGAATAGGTCAAAGAAGGGTAAGAAGCTCAATAAAGAAGATCGGGCATCAGAGATTAGGGGAATTGGTAAGAAAGTAAAATCGTTATATCTGAATGCACGAAGCATTCAGAATAAGATAGATGAATTAAAGGCACAGATAGATACAGACAGGTATGATCTAGTAGCCATTACTGAGACACGGTTACAGGCGGATCTAGAATAGGAGTTAAATATTCTGGGTTTTTCAGCTTATAGGAAGGATAGACAATGTGGAAAACAAGGTGGTGGAGGGTAGCCTTGTTAATAAAGGATGGAATAAAAACAGTAGAAAGGAAGGATTTCAAATTAGATAACCAGGATGTAGAGACGGTATGGGTAGAATTACGAAATAACAAGGGGCAGAAAACATTAGTGGGAGTAGTTTATAGATCCCCAAACAGTGATTACAGCATAGTGCAGTGTATTAAACAAGAAATTAGAGCAGCATGTAGCAAAGATAATACAATAATAGTGGGTGATTTCAATCACAAGATTAGGGCCCATGGAATTAAGGGGAATATATTATCATGGATTGAAGAATGGCTAACGGGAAGAAAACAACGTGTAGGGATAAACAAATCCTTCTCAGATTGGCGGGATGTGACTAGTGGAGTGCCACAAGGATCAGTGCTTGGGCCTCAACTATTTACAATCTACACCAACGGTCTAGATGAGGACATCGAACTTAATATATCCAAATTCGCGGATGACACTAAACTAGGAGGGAGAGTAAACACCGAGGATGACATTAAAAAAATGCAACAAGATATAGATAGGCTAGGTGAGTGGGCAAATAGGTGGCAGATAAAGTATAATGTAGGGAAGTGTGAAGTCATTCACCTAGGTGGCAAAAACAGTAGAGCAGATTATTTTTTAGAAGGGGAGAGACTAGATAGTGTTAGCGTTCAGAGGGACTTGGGCGTCCTTGTGCACCAGTCACAAAAAGTTAGTTTGCAGAATAGCAAGCAATTAGGAAGGCGAATGGTATGTTAGCATTTGTTACAAAAGGGTTAGAATATAAGAGTAGGGAAGTCTTGCCTCAACTGTATAGGGCCCTGGTGAGACTGCACCTAGAGTATTGTGTGCAGTTTTGGTCTCCTTATTTAAGAAAGGATGTACTTGCCTTGGAGGGGGTACAACGTAGATTCACTAGGTTGGTACATGGGATAAGGGGGATGAGTTATGAGGATAGTTTGAGCAATTTAGGCCTATATTCTCTAGAATTAGAAGAATGAGAGGTGATCTTATAGAAACCTATAAGATTATAAAGGGGCACGACAGAATAGATAGTGGGAGACTTTTTCCCCTGGTTGGAGAAACTATGACCAGGGGTCACAGTCTTAAAATTTGGGGTAAGCCCTTTTCACTCAGAGGGTAGTGAATTTATGGAATCTCTACCCCAAAGGGCTGTAGATGGTCAGTCCTTGAACATATTCAAGACTGAGATTGATAGATTTCTTGTGGATAAAGGGATTAAGGGATATGGGGATAAGGTGAGTAGGTGGAGTTAAAATAGATCAGCCATGATCTTATTGAATGGTGAGGCAGGCTCGAGGGGCCGAATGGCCTACTCCTGCTCCTAATTCTTATGTCCATTTCCTCTCTTTTATACCTCAAATGTGTTCATGTGACTTTTTTATCCAATCAGTTCTCCGTATTTTGACAAACTCAACTCAGAATTGACTAAGAATTACCTCCTTCAATAAATCCTTCGTGCCTATTCACCCTATTTTGATTAACTCTTAACTACCTCACAATATGATACAATATGCCTTATGTTAAAATACCAAAAGTGCTGAACAGAGTGTGTATGCTGAGTGTAGTTGAGACAGGCACATGCTGTATGGCCTGAATAGCATTCCCATTCCCACCTGTTCGGGGTACATTGACCCAATGGGCTGGAAGATTTCAGGGAGGTCCCCACTGAAAAATATTAGGTCAATGTGAATTCAGACACTATCAACAACAACAGAAGCAACAACTTGCACTTATACAGCGCCATCTACGCAGGGTCTCAGAGCGCTTAACAGGGACGGAGCCTAACTCCGAGCTGGGGGGAGGGGGGAGGTGGCCGGAAGCATGGTGGTAGAGGAAAGTTTTCAGAAGGGACTTGAAATAGGGAAACTATCCCCTGAATAAGCTAAAAAAGCTATTTTCAGAGCTCACCAATGATCCCAATTGACTGGCAATCCAACATGGTGGCACCAATGGCTTTTCAGATGGGCTGGGATGTTATTCAGAGATTGAGAAGGGAAGATATTTTTAAACACATTTTATCAATCTTATCAAATTAACCCAGGTTTTCCAAACTTTTTAAATGAAAAACTTGCTTAAATTTGTGACCAAAAGCCCTTGAGAAACTGGCCATGCTGATCCAGTCCATATGCTAGCTATTATTGCATGGAAGTTTTGATAGGAAATAGGATTGTAGATTGCCAATCCAAATCCTTTGAAACAGAATTACATTTACAGAATTACATTTACAGAATTACAGAATTACAGTCTGTCAGGACAGCAGTGGTCCTGGGGTTGAGGGTGGAGGCAGAAAGATAAGAGTTGGGTATCATCCACATACATGTGGAAGTTGACTCCATGTCTGCGGATGATGTCACCAAGGCGGCAGAGAGGTCGAGGAGGACAAGGAGGCAGAGGGAGCCCTGATCACAGATGTTCAAAATGTCATTAGTGACTTTGACAGGGCTGTTTCCGTGCTGTGGGCAGCTCGGTAGCCGAATTGGAGGGGTTCAAAGAGGGAATGGCGAGAGAGAAAGGAGCGGAGCTGGGACATGACGACTCGTCCCAGGACCTTGGAGAGGAATGGGAGGTTAGAGGTGGGGTGGTAGCTGGAGAGGAGTGATGGGTCCCGGGAAGGTTTTTTGAGGATGGGGGTGATGACGGCTGTTTTTAGGGGGTTGGGAACTGAACCCATGGACAGGGAGAGATTAATGACATCGGACAGGAGGGGACCAGAAAGTGGAGCTGGGAGATGAGGAGATGGATGGGGATCGGATCGAGGGAACAGGTGGTGAGTTTGAGTTTGCGAACAGTCGTTGTTAGGGCGGAGGGAGAGATAGGGTCGAAAGAGAATAGGGGGGGGATGGGTGGGGAGTGGGTCATGAGGGAGAGGTGATATGGGGGTGGCTGTGGATGGGGGTGAGGTGGCCTTCGACACTGTCGACCACTCCAACCTCATACACCGCCTCTCCTCTTTACTCAATCTTCATGGATCTGCCCTTGCCTGGTTCGATTCCTATCCCCTCGATTTTAGAAACTGGCAGGAAAGCTGAAAGCAAACAGAAAGAAGGGGTAAAGTAATCGTAGAAGTGAGAGGAGAAATGGTGGTGGAGATGAGAAGAGAAGTGAAAGCAGAGGGAGGGAGGAAAAGGTGAAAGGAGAGAAAAGTGGGTCTGAGAAAGTGATAAGGAAAAGACAGAAAGAGGAGAAAAGGGAGAAAGTTCCTATGAAGCAAAGTGGGAAAACAGCAGAGAAGGATATAGTGAGGAGTGGAAATAAAATGGTGAGGGCTGAGATGATCATCGAACCCAAAACTGCACGGAAAGCAGAAAAGCTGGGAAGGAGAACAGTGAAGGTGAAGCTGGGGTGGTGGAGAGGAGAGGAACACTCGGAGAAAGTGTCCTGGAGATCAATGAGAGCAGAGGGAAAAGCAGAAAGGAGAGAATCCCTACCAGAGAGCAGAAGGTGCTCTTTTTCAGAGAGGCACTGTGAGGAGGTGCTTAATACAAGGGAGATAAATGAGGTTGGGATCTGGACATTCAAATGGGAGGTGCGGCTGAAGATACACCGAAGCAATAAGGGGAATGTTGCTCACATCCCCTCCTGATTTAACATTGGGAGCTTCAGGGGCACCCAGTATTATCCTGGACAGCCCCTAGCGTGCCTGAGGTGCGGACAGGTGGGGCACTACGTTGCAACCTGCACACAGACTGTGTGTTGAAACTGAAAAAGTTTCGGCCATTTGACAAAAGACTGCCCTATGGGAAAAAGGAGTGACTTGTGCGGGAAAATGGGACACCTATACTGTACTTGCCCAAGGAGGAGTGGACAGAAACAAGTCCTGACCCGTCATCCCGGAAACTAGGCGAGGTAGCAGGTGATGGAGGAAAAGCAGGCCGTCGCACAAGGAGGGCCTCAACAGGAAGCAAAGAAAAAAGGACAGCAGCAAGATGCGGAGGTCATGCTGCTCGTGGAGGATATTTTGATACCCAGGCAGGCGAACATGGAGTCGTCTTTGGACACTATCTCCTCCGGGGAAAAAATAGACTCAAGTGAGGCAAAGGAAATGAGGAAGAGATGTAGGTCACATACCACCGATTACCAAAACCTCAAAGCCAAACAAAAGGTGTCTGGATAATGAGGGACAGTGGTGGGTGGCCTGCAAAAGGGCACCGGTGAAAAGGAAGGAAAAAAAGAAGAGGCTGAAAACCCCAATCAAGGAGAAGGAGACGCAGATTGCGGACAGTGACGATTTGGAGAAGACAGCGCAAGAGAAAGAAAAGGCGGAACCCCCCCAAAAGCATGGACATCTGGGCAAGGTTTCTGCCACATCCAACCCCCAACAAAGTGAGACTAAAACTGTGAAGGGGACTGGAGATGGAGGAAATAAGAGAAAGGAGAAAACCCCCAGACTACATGGGAAATTGGGGGAGTCTTCTGCCAGCTCCTCCAACATCATTGAGACAAAAAAACTGGCAGGGGACTGGAGATGGGGAGACCATGGAATAATGGGAAACAACAGGAAAGCATGGAATTTTGGTCAATGGTCCAGATAGCTCCTCCAAAGCCATTAGGAATAGAACCGGGCAGGAGACTGGAAAAGAAGGGGACAAGGTGGTAAGTAAAGTAGTGGTCTTTCTATGGACTCTCTGTGTGACCCGGGGGTAATGACAACAGTAGCCCTGGAGTGGCGGTCTTACTGCGGGAGAAGAACCTCACCATCACTGACCGTTAGGAGGTTTTTTGGGGGAATACTTCTGGTGGTGGATGCACTCTATAATGGAGCTCCGTTCAGGCTTGTTAATGTATACGCCCCGACAGGGAAGAACGAACATCTGGCTCTGTTCCAGATCTCTCCCCGCTGTTGGTCATATCCAGACCAGTCATCCTAGGAGGGGATTTCAATTGTATATTGCAGGCAGATGGGAGATCTACCAGGTCTGATGGGAAAATGGACGTCACGTCCAAGCTGCTCCAAAGAGTGGTGATGGACGTGCATTTGAGTGACATTTTCAAGCCCCTACGGACAGCACACCAAAGCAATTTACCTTTGCCAAATGGGTCGTTTATTTCGCACATAGATTTCCTGTTCGTTTCGAGAGGTAAAGCGTACAGATGTCCAGCTGGTGTTCTTTACTGACCACTGCCTCCTGCTGGCTAACCTGCAAGTTCGGGAAAGCCGGAGGACCGGTAAGGGGACGTGGAAATTGAACGTGAAATTAATAACCCAGGAAAATGTTGAGGATTTGCAGGAGTATCGAGGATGGAAATCCTTAAGGGATTTCTGCAACTCCTGAACTGAATGGAGGGGAAATGGTTAAGTTAAGAATTAAGATATTCTTTGTCCAGTAAGAAGTAAGGGTGGCTAGAGATAGGTAAAGCAAAATGGCCAGACTCCAGGGCCTCCAGCGACAGCAAGTTGAAGGTACAGAGGTTAGCGATGAATTCGAGGAGATGGGAGGCCAGCAAACCTTGCATCTTGGTTCCGAGGCTTCCAAGGTGATTTGGGAACAGAACTCGGCAGAGACATGATGCACAAGACTCCAGATAAGGGAGGTGAGGGCTTTCCAGGCTTAGTACGGATTTTCATCACTACTTTCGTGTGCAGCTGCGTGAGGATATGCCTGGAGCCCCACAATGCGGGCTCTGTGTATTGCTACATGTTGGGCTTCTATCTGTGCCCAGTGTTAAGAAGAATGGAGCTGACGGACACATCGCAGAACACTCCTTTCTGTTGGAGCATCCCTGGGGTATTTAGCCGAAATAGAGAAACTCCTATCGAGGAACACTGTGGACCCCCGTGGGATTATTAAGTGCTCATACATTCAATTATAACATTGAGGCTTAACTATGCAAACTCATTGCTTGCCGACTTCCCCAACTGCTCCCTCGACAGGCTGCAGATCATCCAGAACTCTGTATCCCATGTCCTCTCCCACACTAGGCTCCATGACCCTATCACCCCCATTCTCACCCAACTCCAATGGCTTCCCATCACACAGAGGATACAGTTCAAGATCCTGGTGCTCACCTTCAAAGATCTCCATGACCTTTCTCCCCCTACCATCCTGCCCGATCCCTACGCTCAGTAGGCTCCGGCCTGCTTTATATCCCCCACCTTGCTCACCCCGCCATTGGCGGGCAGGCCTTCCTCCATTCTGCCTCCACCCTCTGGAACTCCATCCCACAGTCCCTCCCCCTCGCCCTCTCCCTTGCTTCCTTCAAGACCCATCTTAAGACCCACCTCTTCAACCATGCTTTTGATCATCCTCCTTCCCCCCCAGCCCTCCACCCACCCCTATCATGAACCCCAGCTCGGATCCGAAACACTAAAGGTCCTCCCGACGTGAAAGGCGCTTTACAAATATAATTTTGTTGTTGTTGTTGGTCAGCACGGGAAGTGATAAACATCATCCGAGAGAGGGAGGTAAGGGACCTGATAGTCGGGTACCATTCAGCGACGGTCAGCCAGATGTGAGAGAACGGCCCAACAAACACCAGGACATGGCCTGGCTGGCAGTCAAAAGAGCCCTCCCCCTCCCAGGATTTTATGCATGTAGAGGCTAGGACCCGACTGCACTCTGCCCTCAGGAGAGTTGAGGAAGTAAGGAGAGTGTGGAGCACCTCTTCCTGCAGTGCACATAGGCCAAGGAGGTGTGGAAAAGTACACAGTGGCTACTCTTGGGTTTGATCCCAGGAGTTCTGCTGTCATGGCACCCTGTGCTATATGGCCTCTTCCCGGGGACGCATGGAGAGACCAACAACGAATGTGCTTGGAAGGTCATAAACTCGGTGAAGGAAGCCCCTTTGCGACTGCCAAAACTGGATGGTCTCCAGGCATGGAGAAGAGTTGCTAAAGGCCTGCTACAGATGAATGCAGATGAGAGTCAGGGAGTATGTAATGAGGGACGCGCTGAAGCTAGGTTCGGCCGAGATGAAGGCCAGATGGGGCCGGCCAGAGTAACTCCATGATGGGTGCACTCGTGTCCATGCCATCGCCCCATACAGTGGGGTACCTATATTCAGGGAAGGTTTGTAGAGAGCGATACTAAGAGTTGTCAGTATTTGATCCATGTCTCTATAAAGAGTTCTACTGTACCCACCAATGGGTGCTCCACCCATGCTCTCAGACAGAAAACTGCTCTGTATACTATTAAAATTTGTCACCCTTGTGGTATTGTTTTGAATTTTTCCCATTCTTCAAAACTCACTGTATCCAGGGCTGACTTGGAGCTAAAGACTCACTGGTTAATGTGCCTAGTCATTATAGAGGATCTCTACCGAGACCTTAACAGATAAAATTGACCATCATATTAAAAATGTTAACATTGGAATCCGCGAGATTGAGGACGAGTGCTAAATAGTCTATTTGTTTGACTCTTTATACACATTGTTCCTGAAAGTAGCAAGAATGTCATGACCTGTGGTTTTCATTCCAAAAGGGAAAGGGACTTGCATAACCATTGCTTCAAAGCCATATATTTCAATTACACTTATGCCTTGCACAGGTCTACATAATATGCAGCGTATATTGTGTATATCGAGTCCTGTAGCTCAGTGGTTAGAGCACTCGCTTTGCAAGTGAGAGACCTGAGTTCAATTCCAGGCAGGGCGAAACCTTGGGCAAGTTTCCTTACTCCACACGCCCAATAATAATCCCTCCAAAACCAAAAACAATAATAAATTGGTCATTTTCAATCTACAACTGTTTGCGGGACATTGCTGTGCGCAATTGGCTGCCGCATTCACCCACAAATATACAGTCAATTCACTTTACAGTATATTCTGTGAAGCGCTTTGAGACGTCTAGAAGACGTGAAAAGCGCAATATCAAATGGAAGGATTATTATTTTATATAAGGCAAAACAGGTATTTTTTCTTCTTTTCAAATTGTCTAATCTTTCTGGAATAGTTTACATCACATTTTACCAGTAAAAATATTCAATATATATCATGGCCCAACCTTTATACACTAGGAGTCACTGTTAGAGTTAGATTACCTTATTTGTTCAGTATTCAATGTTGGTTATGTCTGAGTTGAAAAAATGTTGTGAAGCAGATATTACTAACTGGTTCTTTTTATTGCAATGAATCACTTTTTCTGATTCCATCACTACACTATTCGACATAACAGTTGCTTACGTTAAAATACTGAACAAATTAGGTAATCTCATGGAACAGTAACAGTATAAAGGGATTAATGTGTTGCACGTTAAAAAATTTTGCTTGTAGAAATGGATATTCAGTAATGGAGAGCTAACTAGCCAATTTGAGTAGGAGGTAAATTTAAACGTCATAAATTTTATTTGTCAAGGTTACTATGACCACAGTCTATTCCAGCTGAAGTATGCTTGTAGACATATTTTTAATATTTACATTTTGGAGTTTTATTGGTTTGGATAGTATCAGTGGATATGCAAATAGTCAGCAACAAGCTACGGGGAAATTTGCAGTACCAAGTTGTGATAACACACATTTCCCCTCAAGTCCTTAATTACCCTCTCAGTAAAGAAAATCTTCCTGGTATATGTCCTGAAATTGTCCTTTGCAACTCTAAGCCTACCTCCTCTTGATAGCCTGATAACCTTTTTTCCTGGGGAGGGGGTGGCGGGGGGTTAGTGATATAATGATAATAATCCTTACATTTGATTTTGCGCCTTATTACATCTTCAAGACCTCTCAAAGCGCTTCAAGGAATATACTGTAAGTGAATTGACTGTATATTTTGTGAGCAAAACGCAGAGGCCAATTGTGCACAGCAATGTCCCACAAACAGTCGTAGATTGAAATCACCATTTTTTTTAAAAGAAATTATTATCCCCAGAAAAGCAATTTGCCAATCGACTAACAACCTGGTTCCCACTTACAGCTATGTAAACAGAAGCGAGTGAAGTAAGGAAACTTACCCAATGAATTGCCTTGCTGGGAATCGCAACCAGGTCACTCGCTTGTGAAGCGAGTACTCTAACCACTGAGCTACAGGACTCCAAGAAGGATTTCCCTGGAACTGGATTGGCTCTAAGGTGATTGGCAATGGAATCTCTGCACGTGTGGGCGACTCCCCAGTTCGGAGTCAGGCTCTGCCACTGTTAAGTGCTCTTGAGTTGCTACCATACATGGAGGGCGCTATATAAGTGCAAGTTGTTGTTGTTGTTGGCTGCATAAATGGAATGTCGGAAATAATTTAATCCTCTGGGGTGGTTTTGGTAGATCAGTTCCAAAGCCAGATGCAAAATTCAGTTCCAAAGCCAGATGCATCTGCAGTACTTCAGGGAACCGCTGATAACTGACCAGCCAGCTTGGCTCATTGATGGGACTTGGAGGGGTAGACAACCTGGAGGTAGAGATTTTTCCTTCCTGTTAACCCTGCAAGCCAAAGCTTAATGGGTCAGATGGTATTGGACAAGCAGCAGGAAACTTGCCAGACAGTGCTTTCAATGGTAAGCTATGTGGTTTTAGCTGGTTAGACTTCAGCAGTACCCCTCTGTTTGAGGGTCCCCAAATCTTGGCTCTTGCCAACCTATGCCTAGTCATCTCCAGATTATGTAAATAGGTGCATCCTTCTGTAGAGAGTGCACATTCTTTGACTCTGACCGGTTTCAGTACTCTTAAGCATGGTCATGGCCATTTGTCAGACCCAGTTGACCAAAACAAAATGCTCTTGTTCTACTGTCTTAGTGCAACCTAAAGTGTTGTTCTGGTTTCACTATTTCAATGCCATTTAAGATTTTATACATCTCTATAAAGTTCCCACTAAGATGTCTTCTCTCAAAACTGAAGAGACCTATCTTGACTAATTGTTGCTCACAGCTCATTCATCTACCACAAAGAATCATCTTCCCTGCCTCTAGTGACTGGGCAACCCCCTTATGTTCTGGTGACCAGAATAATCTACTATATTCTAGGTGATTCTTGACCAGAGCACTATATAGCTTGAGTAATAAAATTAAATGTGTATCATGCTTCTCACGTTGGGAGGACTTCCCAAGGTGAAAGGAGTGATACACATTTAATTTCCCAAGGCATTGGACAGTCAGAGATTTGGACCTGAGCAGGGGGGGTGGGTTCAGGGAGGGGGGAGGGCAGAGAGGATAGGAGGGTGGCCGAAGGCACTGTGGAAGAAGAGGGTCTTAGACATTTCTCAAAGGAGGTAAGGAATGGAGGCAAAGGGAATGTGGGATAGAGTTCCAAAGGGCAGGGGTGGAGATGCTGAAGGCCCGACCGCCAATGGCGGGGAACGTGGAGACTGCTGAGCTGAGGGAGCGGACAGGTTGATGAGGGATTAACAGAACACAGAGGGAGGAAGGGGCAAGGCGGTGGAGGGCCTTGAAAGTGAGGTTGAGAATTTTGAACTCTATCCTCTGAGTGATGGGGGCGGGTCAGTGGAGTTGGACAAGGGTGGGGATGATGGGGTTAAGGAGACTGGTGTGGGAGAGGATGTGAGATGCAGAGTTCTGGATGATCTGCAGCTTGTGGAGGGAAGAGTTGGGAAGGCCGACAAGCAAGGAGTTGGTGTAGTTGAGCCTAGATGAGATGACCATGTGAATGATGGTTTCAGCAGTCTGAGGGGTGAGCCAGTGGCGGAGCCGGGTGATGTTGCAAAGGTGGGGGGAGGCAGAGCAGATCATGGCAAGGATGTGGGGGAGAAAGGCCAGTTAAGGATCAAACAAAGGTTCCAAGGTTCCTGTCCGCCTCAGTGAGATGGAGTGTGCATCCATGGATGGTGATGCTGCCAGTGACTGAGGTGTGGAAGCACTGATGGGAGCCAATTAGGAGAGCCACAGTCTTGTTGACGTTCAACTATAAGAAGTTAGCTCTCATCCAGGACTCTATGTCTGACAGACATTCTGTGAGGACAGCAGTAGTCCTGGAGTCGAGGATGGAGGCAGAGTAATAGAGTTGGGTGTCATCCGCATACATGTGGAAGTTGACCGCACATCTTTGGATGATGTCACCAAGAGGGAACATGTACAAGTTGGAGAGGAGAGGACCAAGGACAGAGCCCAGAGGAACACCGCAAGAGATGGTGCGGGGGCTGGAGGAAAATCCGTCTGTGGAGACAAAGTGGAGATGGTGTGAGAGGTAGGATCTGAAGCATTCAAGAATAAACCATGATGGTTGAGGTGAGAGGAGAGGTGGTAGAGGATGATAGAGTGGTCAATAGTGGACAGCACAGAAACCCAAATGGAGGGGGTCATATAGGAAGTGGTGGAAGAGGAAGGAGCGAAGCTGGGAAGCAACGACTCCTCGTTCAAGGACCTTGGAAAGGAAAAAGAGGTTGGAGATGGGGCAGTAATTTGAGAGCACGGATGGGTCCAGGGAGGACTTTTTTTGAAGGTAGGGATGATGACGGCTGTTTTTAAAGGGGTGGGAATGGTGCCAGAGGATAGGGAGAGGTTGATGAGGTCTGTGAGTAGAAGGGCATGGAGGTGGAGCTGGGAGGTAAGAAGAGGGAGCAGATAGTGGGTTTCATGTGGGTTTCAATACCTCACTCCAAAAGCCGTCGAAACCTTAGTCCATGCCTTTGTCACCTCTTGGCTGGACTATTCAAATACCCTCCTCGTCGATCTCCCCTCCACTACCATTCATAAAATCCAGGTCATACAAAACTCTGCCGCCCGCATTCTTACCCGTACCAAACTCTGCTCCCCGATTACCTCAGTCCTTGCCAGACTGCACTGGCTGCCTGTCCCAGAGAGGATCGACTTCAAGATCCTCATCCTTGTCTTCAAATCCCTTCACTCCTCTGCAACCCCCCATCTCTCTGACCTCTTCTCTCCTTACAACAGTGCCCATTGCCTTCGCTCCACCGTGTCTGGCCTCCTCCTTGTGCCACGAGTACTCCACTCCACCATCGGCAGCCGTGCCTTCAGCCACTACGCCCCAAGGCTCTGGAACTCCCTTCCTCACTCCTTTCGCCTCGCGCCCTCTCCTCCTATTTTCAGGTCTCGGCTGAAAATCTTTCTTTTCGATCGCGCCTTTGGTTACCTTCCTCCCCCTCCCCCTGGCTCAGCCCCGGGATCCGTTACTGTGAAGCGCTCTGAGATGCTGTCTGACATGGAGAGTGCTATATAAATCCAGTTGTTGTTGCTGGTTATAATGTTGGTGAAAGAGGAGGGGGAGACAAGTTCAAAGGTGTGGAAGGAGGGATAGATAGGGCCTGGAGTGTGAGGGGGAGATGGGAACGCTTAGTGGTTGGAAATGTAGAGGCAACTGAGCAGATCCCCTCAATTTTGGTCTCAATAAAGTCAAGCTTCGCCTCACAGTTGGCATTGGAGAAGATGGGCAAGGCATGAGAGGGTGGGCAGAGGAGCTGGTTGGAGCACCTATCTGGGGATGTGAACTCAACTGACTTAAAAATATATCTAGCACCCTGGTTTGCTTTCTTTATTGCTGCCTCACACTGTTTCGACATGGTGAACAATGAGCCAACAAAGACTCCAAGATTCCTATAGCATTGTGTGCCAGAGAAAGTTGATCCAGTAAAATATGCTGTTGACATAGAAGCATAGGAATTTACAAAATGAGAAAGCACCATTGGTGCCCTTCCAGGTCATCTCAGAGTTAGACATTTTCCATATACAGATATGTATATCTGTCCAAAGAGTAGTAAAGAAATTAAGCTATACATGTTGATGGCTTTCAAGTTCAAAGCCACCTGGGCTGGGCAACTGAGAATTCTTTACCAAATTTTCCCTTAACATGAAAACATATCCAATGATACAATCATAAACCTGGTGAAGCTCAATGCCATACTAGGTGCTATGGTGCTGAATTGTTTAAACTCGCAAGCTTTTGGGATCACATTGCTCAGGCTATTAGGTTTAAAAAAAAGTGACAGGAAGGAACGTTGTTAAAGTTTAAAATGCAGCTTGCAGATGTAACTGTTTAGTTATGCATGGCAGCTATGAGTCGAAATGGCGGGTAGTGTTTGCATGGGAAGAACGTGACTATTCTGGGGAGAGGGAGGAAGCTAAGTGGGGTCCCCTTGAAGCTGAGCTCGTTCCAGAGTCACGTACTTGGCAACTGAATGTCAGAATTGAGTCAATCTTCTCTGGCGGTCTCAATAGTCTGGATGCACAGTACTCTTGGGCACTGCTGATGGCAGGCCAGCCAGCATGGCTCTTTGGTAGGGGTTCGAGGAGTGGATTGGTTACTTGGGGTGGGATCCACATGACTTTAAGAGTCAGCTCCTGTTAACTCTGAAATCCAAAAGCCTTAATGCGAAGGGTGGTCCTAGCTGGGCAAACAGTGGGAAGCTTGCCAGCAATGCTCTCAAAAGCAAGCTACTGTGGCTTTTTGCTAGTTAAACTCCAGCAGTACCCCACAACACTAAACAAGATCCCAAATCTTGGCTCTTACTAACCTCTCTGGAATTGGTTAAGAAGTATGCAACCCTCTCTGGAGAATATATGTCAGTCACAGTGACATTTTCATGAGATGGTAGCACACATCTATGGAACTCTGTCTGGTTCAATACTCTTAAGCATAGTGATGTGTTTCAGCACTTGTCAAGACAACTGGCTCTGCAAAGAAAATGGAAGTAATGTGAAATTGAAATTGTTATTAGGGTTTCATCATCAAGTCTAAATTTGGATACAGCATAAAGTGCAAGAACATAGACTAATACCAAGAAAGACTCAATACTGTAAAGCTATGGTCAGAATATTTATTCAAGAACACCTCACAGATCACATCCACAACTTATTTTTTTCTTAAAATAATTAATTTAATTTGTTTAGAGAAAATAAACTTGAATTGATCAAAATGTATATTTTCCCAGTTTTTTCCCCCCTTTCTTTGCTGAGGGTATTGGCTGAGCACATAACAACAATATTTACATTTGCTGTAGGGGCTTTCATATTGGGAGGACATCCCAAAGGAAATACTGTAAATTGCAGTGACTGTATTTTGTGGGCACGAAGTGACACTCCTTTGTGAGTCTTGGCAGTGAGTGTTAGCATCTCAATAGATCCGAAGGATCACTCCAAATTAGCCTCTGTGCTATTTGCTTTGGATATCTGGATATCTATTAATATGCACTTTTATGTCAATGACTAGCGTTTGCAGGAATTACAGCACAAGCCCATTTTCTCTTCTTAGCTCAGGGACACGTGCAACATTTGCAGGTTCTCACTGACTCACCCAACTGAACTCAAGACTCAAACTCAGCACAGATCAGGCTCAAACCTGTGATACACTCGTGGCTTAGTTCACACGTTTTCTTTAACCAAATGAATAAAACGTTCACATATTTTGTATTCCAACAGTTGAAAGGAATGAGTTGTGAGGAATCGCCAGCCTTGAAAGGAGAGGCCCTGATAAGGGAGAGAATGTGCAATGGGATGTGATATTCATCCAGTGATAATTAGTAGTGCTAATCATTGCAAGGCAGAATAAACTGTCTACCTGACAACTGGGAACTGATTTCTCCCTCTGACCTATTCAGAATTCAACCTTAGTTTGAGGAAGATCACTGAAGTCTTTATTCCAAGCCAAGTGCAGCCTTCTAACTTTTAAATTTATATCTTAAAATTCAGATAGCATGCAGTGAAACACTCAACTTCTGCTCCCCAAGGGCGATAATAATTGCACACCCTCATACTTGGTATTTTTTTAATAATAATAAATCCTTGCATTTGATATAGCGCATTATCACATCTTCAAGACGATTCAAAGCGCTTCACAGAATATACTGTAGTGAATTCACTGTATATGCTGTGGGCGAAACACGGCAACCAATTGCACACCGCAGGGTCCCACAAACCGTAATGGATTGAGTCCCCAAATTATTAATTTTTTTGTTGAAGGGATTATTACTTCCGGAAAAGTGATCTGCCAATTGACTAACAACTGGGTTCCTAACTTACTGCTAGGTAAACAGAGGCTTGTGGAGTGAGGAAATTTGCCTAGGGTTTCGCCCTACTAGGAATCAAACTCAGGTCCTCTTGTTTGCGAGGTTAGTGCTCTAACCACTCAGCTACAGGACCCCACAAGCTTGTGGCAGGGTCCAAAATTAAAATTATTCCTGTCTATGGCACCAGCAATTCAATCCTGAATCATAAGATTACATGTTAAATTAAAAACCAAAAGGCTGCTGCCTAATTAATGTAAGTGCTCCAAGACACTACCCAGGGTGAATGGTGTTATATAAATGCAAGTTGTTGTATTTTTGCTCCAATTGTAACTCCATACAGCTAGAATAAATGGTTAAGTAATTGCGGGTAAAATGAAAAGCTATTGTCTTCCCATTTCTATTGTTTTGATTGTATCTCTAAGGTTCTACTCGGAGATATATCGCAGGTTTACGATTGACCAAGTAACTTGTTCAGCAGTAAAAAGTATAAGCTCCCTCCACAGTTCAGCTCGTAAAGGAACTGCTACTGCAATTCTGTACCACACAAACCCTCTGCCTCCTCTCTCCCAGAATCCTTCCGCCTTGCCCCTCCCGCCCCAGCTCTAAAACCCACCTTAAAATCTATTCTCATTAAAAGAAATCTGTTATGACATATGCAAATTAGACCATAAAATAACCCTCTTTGGAACTGTATTGTATAATCACATTTATTTGATAACAGAGTAAATAGATACAGCTTTTGCCTTAAAATTTAAGATTATGTAGAACTGTGGACATTTTTAAAAATAATAATCCTTACATTGGTAAAGCGCTCTATCATTTCTTCAAGACGGCTCAAAGAGCTTCAAAGTAGAGTGAATTGACTGTATATTTTGTGGATATACATGGCAGCCAATTGCGCGCAGCAGTGTCCCACAAATAGTGGTGGATTGAGTGACCAACTTATTATTTTTAAAAAATTTGAAGGGAAAAAAGTGATCGGCCAATCGACAAACAACTGGGTACCTATTTACTGTTATGTAAACAGTAAAGAAACTTACCTGCCCAGGAAACAAACCCAGGTCCACTTGCTTGCGAGGCGAGTGCTCTAACCAATACGCTATGGAATGCCACTCCTTTATATTGTAAATTCAGTCTTCATATGAAAGCTGATACTTATTACCAACTGTAGAAAATTAGCTTGCAAATTAAAAAATTGTATACTATTTGGGAAAAAAACAGCATTGGGCTTTTGGGTTAAATGTTTTAGAATTTGCTTAATTGTTCACAAATTCCTAACCAGAAATGCTTTAGTGAACTGAACTATCTAGCTTTAAATTGATTTTCTAACCACATACAGTAATGTATTAAACTATTGTTTTGATCTCAGTTCACACTATCAGTGGGTTTGTCTTCACAGGATTGCACATGACAAATTATATTTAGTTTACCCTCAGGCCAACTTTTACAGCTGAATGTGTGTATGTGTATCCCACTTATCATTAGTTTCTTGCCAGAAATACAAGAGCCACAAATTAAAAATATTAGGGACATATTATTTTGTTAACATGTAGCAGATGTGAATTTTGAATGTTTGACAAGAGACAAACTTTTTTCACAATGTTCTCTGTCAATGTGGTTTTTCAACCAGTTTCCAAAAAATGTCATCAAGTTCAGGAATTAACAGAATGAAACATGTGCTACTGTATTGACAGTAGCAGAGGATTAGACAATTTGCTCAGTCAACATTTAAATATTTTTGTACGTAGCATCCTGTTTCCAGTTTTCTCCCTTCCTTCTTCCTATGGCTACCTCCTCATTCTCCCTTGCTTGGCATTCAACCTCACTGTTATCCAGCAATCTGAGGCGCTATCCTGTGAGAAGGGTGCTATGTAAATGCAAGCTGTTGTTGACAAGTTGGGTAAACCCTCCCACTTATGTTATCACTTAATTAAACAGCTAAATTGTTTAGCTTTCTTTAGATTTCTGACTGTCCTGATGGCATTTTGTTTCCAATGAAGTTATGGAATAGAAATTAGTACTATATTTGGTGAGTCTCAGGTTTGAGAATTTGTGAAGCTTGATAGCCAAAACCCGCAATACACTTTTACCAAGAACTGAATATTTATGAATAAATCTTGCACTTGTACCAACTATCACATATTGATAGTGATTGTATCACATCATTGAGATGTTTCAAAGTACCTCATGTTATACTTTAATTGTGTATTGGTATTTGGAGTTGAGTTTGTTATCCTCAAATGCCATGCAGTAAATGTGACTTGCACTTGTCAACTATTACAAACAATTTAGTTTGCAGATCCCGTAAGTAGTCCAAAAAAAGGATAGAGACTAAATCAAATAGTGAGAGCAAACAGAAAGAAATGTGTAAAAGCTATTTTCCTCTATGCTGCAACTCCCACCAACACCATCACAATAGGATATGGAAACAGTCATATAGTTAGAGAAAAAGTGTAAGAACTTTATTTCTTCATCTGTATTTTATTTCTCTATCTCTAATCATAGATAGGTGCATCTACAAATCTATAATTACCAAATGCCTATCCTTACCAATTAGGACTATCCTTGTGAATACCAATTTTCTATTTGTCCCTTGGTATATCCGTAAATCAGGCCTGGCAAATTACAATGATGTGGACAGACTACACAGGCAACTGTTCAGAGATCGTAAGAGATATACAAATATAGTCAATGACAGATCAGGAAAGATGGGCTAGGCAAGATCATTAAATTGATAAGAAAAGGAATAACATTTAGGCATCTATTAGTCTCAAAAAATAAAGTGAGCAAAGTCAACAAAAAGAAAATACAGTTTGAGAAAATTAAAGGATGAACAAAAATGTGTCCAGGCAGAGAATATAGCCTTTGTTACACTTAAGTGTGTAGTTGTCTTTAAATAACTATCTTACACAATTTCGACAGAAATACCAACATTATGAGTAAACCAAATTCTGATCAAGGCGCAACTTAAAATGGGCAGAAAGCTTAGTGTTATGTTGTTTAAACTGACATTGATTCCAACTTTTGATTATGTTTAACACGACAGCAATTCTCTTTTTAAAATGGTGAAATACTAACAAGTTAACCAATATCCTGCTCGGCAGCAGCAGTATAGCTGTGTTCCCTGGGTGTCATCTTTGGTGGTTGGTCTTTTGTCACTTCCTCACTCAGAATTCAGCAATCTCACACATCATCACTGACCTACTCCAAGTTGGGGAACAAGGTTTTTAAAAAAATACTCATCAGGAATTAGCAGCATAAATGTCTCATGTTGGGTAAAGCACCTTTGCACATGAAATGAGATCTCCAATGAACTCCATGTTCGTAACACCAACTCAAAGGAAATGGCTTCAATGAATTCTTGAAGAATAACATCTTTTCAAATAGTGCCATGGGATCTTTAACATCCACCTGAACAGGCAAATAGGACCTCAGTTTAACATCTCATTCGAAGGCTGGCACCTCAAACACTGCGTTGTATTGATTCAACTGCAACACCGAATCAGATACTTTGGAACTCTTTCTGGTGACTATGTAATTTTGAAGAATGCATTAAGACTCTGTTCCAGTAAAATGGTAGAACATCACTTAAAAGATCACTAACTATCTGCATGTTGAGCAGCAATGCTGGCAAACCTTTTTTTTAATAGTTGCACTCATGTTCCACTACTTCCCGAGCAGTGTGAAATGGAGATCTGATCCAGGTAAGTACAAGGTTAGAGAGAGGCCCAGATGTAATATCTATATGGTTTACAAATCTTCAATTGTTAATTTGTATAGTTATTGTGTTCTCCATTGCACACAAAAATAATAATAATATGGGTAAGACTAGAAAGTGCAGTTTCTCTTCCCTAATAAACTTAAGTTGAACAGGTTTTGAAAAAACTATCACATAAATGCAAATAAATTAACTAAATTCTAAGTTTGCACTAGATTTATAAATGAGAAGTTACAACAATCTTACAACAGGGCTTGTTGTATGCTTTCCCATTATTATAGATTTTTGCTCAGTAAGTTCACATTTCTTAATTACGTTCAATAGATTCTATCTAAACTCAATACCACCTTTTAAGATGCAAATTCCTAAGCTACAGTAGTGGTCATTTATGCAGTTCTGAAGCATAGTATTTCATCCTGAAAAAATACATAAAAGTATGAATGCTGCAGATCATGAGATTATTATTGATACTTTCTGCAAATTACTTCAGCTCTTTGACTTTGCTGTGGAAATCTCAACACCCAGAGAATGAGCCACAGACAATTGTTGAATTATGTGATATCACTTGCAGCAAGCAGTCAAGCTGAATAAAGCATTAGATAGATGAAGAAAGATTTCTAGAGTAAAGAGGAATGAAAAATTCACAGTCTGAGCTAAAGATTAAGGATTAGTCAATTCCTACTAAATAAGATTTGAAGAACAATTCTCAATTCCAGGCCTGTTTTTTGATGTTTCTGCTAATAATTAGTTCCAGAACCAGTACTTTTTGCAATAGGATTACACATTGCTTTAAAGATTAAATAAACTGTTCTCTGTTCTGCTGATTAATTAGTACCATGCCTCTATCCAACTACTCATGGTTGAGAAAACACAAAATATTCATGGCTAAAATATCTATCACTCAGAGAATGTTATTGATCCAGTGCAGGTTAACATACAGCTGCAACATGTTTTGCTTACCACAATTCTACTGATAATTACCCACACTTGCGGTTTGAAGACAGTAATAATTGGCAGCAACAAAAAGTAATTTTTNATGTTTTTGTCTATGCTGAACATAACATTGAGTTTATTAAAATTTTAGAAGACATTTTGGATAATGCAGGATCCATAGGTTTAAATCTTTATTGTTTCAAAATTCTTAATTTGTTTTACAATACAGTAATGTATTACTTGAAGATTTTATAATGCTTAATGTACAATGACAAAATGGTTTTAAAATTATTAACTGAATGGAACACTCGTCACGAAGATGAAACCATAGAATGTATTTCAGCTTTAGGTTTTCGGGAAGTCAGTAGTACTGTGTGAGCTGTATTCAGCAAGAGTTCTTCCCTTCCAATAGGTATACACAAACTGTTGAAAAGTGCATTTTTGTAAAAATACAACTCTGGTGACTGATGCAGACTGACTTGTCACACTCTTCACACAGGTCTTCACCAAACTGGGCTATGCCTTCTATTTGTTTCTAAGTGACTTCAGTATCTCTCTAGATTAATAGCTAGAATGGAAATCCATGGATGCAAACGCATAAAACCTTATATGAGTCATTTGCATGCCAGGAACACTCCTCATTAAATACTTAATGCTTAAATACATATTTTAAGGAAGGGTTCTTAGAACTACTTAGATGATAAATTCTTTCACAAAAGGACAAATGCTGGTAATGACAAATTAGCATTAGGATACTCAAAATTGTTTTGGAACAGGCAAATAATATGGCTCGTATGCCACAATCTAGTCAGCATGCCCTTTGAAAATAACTTATTTGGTCCATATTTCTAAGTTATCTGGGTAAAACTAAAAGTTCATTAAATGGGATTGATTTATTGTTTATGCTCTGGGCAGAGCTGCATTCAATATATCTGAATGGGAAGTACAAAAATGAATCACTCCAGCAAATTTCCACATATGTCAATTACATTTGTACCACCTCTTCTAAACATCTTCAGAAGCTGCATAATGAATGTTGCACAACAAGCCGAAAAAGGAACTGACAGAAATGAAAGAATGAGCTAACGGGACTTTTTCATCATTGTTATACTTTCTTGTTCCAGGGTACTGCCTTCACTCTGTAAAACTTTGTTCCTAAAGGAACTTTAAATCGGTTTTGAGCCTGAAATAAATCAAAGGTAGGTTTATTTTAGTTCACACAATCTGGTCAATCGATAGTACAATATGAGGTATTTCACCTCTTCGGACAGTGCACGCTTGTTGAAATGAAACTTTTTTAAAAAAACTATGTTGAAATGACATTTGAACCAGGTAACATAGGGAACAGTTAAGTATTACATTCCAAGCCTTTGTTTAGACTGAACATATTTAAGTCTTACAAAATGCAACAAGAAGCAACAGTGGTATAAAAAAGTGCCAAGTGCCTTAAAAGTAATGTATGAAAGGACTTAATATTTAAGCCTAAAGACATAACACTGTATAATCTCACTGTGCACACAAGGATGATAAACAATTAATAGAGCCTCCGCGTTATTAAGTGCCGCGCTGGAGCACAAGTTTGTTTAAAACAATGGCCTCCTGTGGACTCAAGTACTGCATCAAAAGGATATTTGTAAAGATAATCAAAGCATTTTCCTTTGATGTGCAGATATCACTAAGTGCTACTGGTATGTAGGCTATCCTTCTCCACATATAGAATATCCACCTGTTCAGGTAGCTTCTTCACTGACTGGTATTACTATTCCAGAATGTATCACAATCCTCACTGGCGTTCTGAGAGGCAGCCTGAAGAGCACTATTAAGCATGCTTAATACTATTAAAATTAAGCATGATAGTACAAATGTTAGCTACTTATTGTGAATGGAGTTTTCAAAACATTTGGTGCAGTACTTGACATTTTCGCATTGAAACCAGAAATTATGAGAGGTTACAAAAGCTGGGAATCTCCACCCAAAAGAGAAGCCCCAGGAAAGACTCCAAAAGGCATAGGTGGCTAATAATGATTAATGTGGTCAAAAAATGTATACAACAAGGTTGGGGTGGGGAAGGAGAGTTATTCTCAAGCTCAGGAGATGGCAAGTGAAAAGCATTCCAGATCGACTCCAACTCCCAGCTCGGGTACAAACCCTCCACTATCCAGCAGTTTGGGATGTCCTCCCCACAGGAAACATGCTTTATAAATGAATTTGATGTTGTAATTTTTCAGAGTAATGAATATGCAGGATTGAACAGCCAGAGAAACAGTGGATCGTGTCAGGAATTCAAGGGCAACTTGAAAACCTATCGGGGAATTGAGTCAATTGAGCCCCATGGCCACATGCAGGATTTATTACTTTTAATTTTTTAAATAAAATTGGTCCTGTACATTTTTATGTTCCTAACATCTAAAGTCTGAAAAGCCTCAAAGTTGACATTCTGTGTACTAAATAAAATGCATGCGAGTATTTCTTTCAGGCTATTGTGTTAATATTTGTGACAGTCAGGTTATTTAATTGTATATTTGATATAAACGCAGTACTTTATTAGGAGTAAATCTGCCAGTTGTTAAATCCTAATTTCAATGTGACTGTTTGGAAAAGCAGGGTACAAATGAGAGACGTATTGTTAGAGTAGACAAGAATTAAGTGGAGTGCCACACGCGTCAGTGCTTCAACCCTCATTTCTAATCTAGATATCATAGATAATTTAGCTGGTCAAAGCATTTTCATATCTGGACTGATTTATTTCACTGAACAGTAAAATTGGCAGAGAATTTTGCCAGACTGAAAATCTGCCTCCAAGTAACTAATGTAACAAAATAAAAAGTTTGCACATCTGTGTAAATGATGTTTCATAGAACAAATGTTCTTTACTTCATTACTGGATTATACACATACTACCTACTACTGGGCTGAAGAGAATCCTTACCTTTTTAGCCTGACAGTATTCCTTTTCCATCACTTTCCCAAGTACCCATGGTCTCCTGGAGGAACCTGGAACTAAAGGTAAACTATTTAGTCAATTTTCAACTAAAGGTAGCTTAATTCAAAACATTTTAAAATTTTACCATTCAGATCAAAATCTTTAAACCTTTTTTTGATTTATACCCAAGTATATTTTCTTTGGTGCTGTCTGAAATGATCCATCAAAACAGTGATAAATCAGATTAATGACAAACAGAATATTCTACAATAAATCAGACATATTGCACTATAGGTACATATCAATGATTGACTCTGGATTACAGCAAAATTCTCAAATTATTGCACCAGTATCTTAAATCCCCACATTCTGACAAGGACATTTATTGTAGTTATTGGTTATTTTTCTATAAGCTTTTAAAATACTCTGCTACGCCCACTCTTCACTTCTTATTTTACCCCTGTATTCCCCAAGTAGTGGTGGATTTATTAGTTAACAAAAAAATTGCTTTTGTACAATATCAATTCAATATCTTTGCTGCCCAGGCATTTGTGGAATCTACATCATTCTGTTGATCTTTATAATACCATTGAGTTTTGAAGCATGACTATATAAATTAAAACAATGAAATTGACAAAGCTTTTAAACCCTGGATTGCCTAATACCTTGGGTCACCCTCCTGACTTGAAAGGCATAATATAAATGTGAATTTGTTGTTAAATATGTTGACTAAATTAGCCGTGTAAACCGGCTCCCAAAGATACAGTATATAGTTGATGAAAACTGTGTCAGTACATAAAATTCTATTAATGTTCAGTGTGAAATGCCAATTTCTTTGCTGCATTCACATGCTTAAACGGCTAATGAGGCATTTACAAAGAATGTACAGCACAGAAACAGACCACTTGGCCCAAACAGTCCGGACCAGTGTTTATACTTTATGAGTCAGAAGGATGAGGGTGCACAGGAGGCTGTTCCTCAGTAAATGAATGCTCTGATCTACCTGGTTATTGCCAGGAAGCAGAATTATTTTATTTTCACAATGATTATTCTCATGGCTGCTTCTAGTCTTCAAAGGGTCACCTGTTCAGGCCTCTATTCTTGGCCCTCTCCCATTTCCTATTAATGGGTGTCCCCTTCCGAACATCGCTCACAAGCAAAGGATCAGTTTCTGCATTTATGCTGATGACTCACAAGCTCTAACCAACCTTGATTCCTGAGGGGTTTCTGTTCTAACCAACTGCCTGTCAGATCCTGAATGAGCCTCAGTTTCTTTCTGCTAAACTTCAACAAACTGTGACCAACTTCTTCAGCTCTCACCAGTGTCTACGTGTGACTGACTCTCTCCAGCAACCTCCCTGGAAGCTCCCTCCAGCTAACCAACACCTGGTTTGACACCCACCCTATTTCAAACCCTAAATCCAGTCCACAACTGTGACCTCTCTCCTATCTTGCAACCATATTTTCATCACCTCAAGACTAGATTTTTCCAAAGCTCTCTTTACTGGTTTCCCTAACTCCACCCACTATGAGCTCAACTCAAATTGGGTTGGTTTTGTAGCCGGCCTCAAATGGAAAAAATGGCAGAATTCCAAACGACTCTCATGAATGTTTGGAATTGTGCACATGACAATACGTTTCCAAGTTAAAGAAATTATTATTATTTCAAGATCATTAAGACCTCATCCTTTAAATGGCAATCGGACATTGTATTGTGATTGCAGTATTTCTTGTAAAACTACTCACAACAACAAGATTGCATTTATACAGCGTCTTTCACGTCGGGAGGACGTCCCAAGGCGCTGGACAGTTGGGTCGGGACCCAAGCAGGAGGGAAATGGTCAGGGTGAAGGGAGGGAGCGAGGAGGGGGTAGAGTCGAGAGGTGAGGTGAAGGCACGGTTGAAGAGAAAGGTCTTGAGACCGGCCTTGAACGAGGAAAGGGAGGGAGCAAGGCGAAGGCACTGGGGGATGGAGTTCCAGAGCCTAGGGGCTGAGAGGCTGAAAGCCCGGCCACCGATGGTAGGGCGGGGGATGTGGAGCAGACCGGAGCCAGAGGAACGGAGGGTACGGGCAGGTAAGTAGGGGGATAGTAGGTCGGAGAGGTAGGAGGGAGCAAGGCCGTGAATGGCCTTGTAGGTGAGGATGGGGATCTCACGTCATTGTATGCAAGAATAGGTACACAAGGGATCCATCAGGGTACAATTAAATGCTTATAATGAGACTGTTTTTTCATGTAATGTCAGAGTGCTTAAAGTGGCTTCCAAAACACATTTTTAAGCACCTTGATTTCCCAGGTACAGCATTTTAGTTTTCTGAAGATTGATACAACCACAATCCTGATGCTCAAGTTGTTTTTAATAATAACAATAATACATTTTGCATTTGATATAACACCTTTCAAGTCAAGAGAATGTCTCAAACCACTTCACAGGCTGTACTGTAAACTTTTTTTTTTTGGTCAGCTGAGTGTCTGACACATGCACCAAATCATCCATCACCATGCTTAAGAGTATCCAAATCAAACCAAGTTACATGCATTCCCACTTAAATGTAGAAATTCCCAGATATTTTGGAGACATATTTCTGAAGATAAGGAAGTGGACAGTCTGAATGAATAAATCCATTGCACCCCACTGAGATTGTAGCATGCCAATCTGAAACCTCTCAGGTTTTCACTGGATGAAAAAACAGCTAAATGGTAGATTGTAAAGTTAGGTAAACAAAACACAAAATAAGAATAAAATTATTTAAAAAATTGAGGAATTAGGAAAGGAAAATACAAAATACAGTCCAATCCACTTTGCAGTATATGTTGTGAACCACTCTGAGACATCATGACAACATGGTAAGGTGCTATATCAAATGTAAGGATTACTATTATTTTGTTATTGACTTTCAGTGGCATTGTTTTAATATTACAATAATAACTGCACCTTAATGTTCAAATAGTTCACTGCAATATTAGCATTTTACATTATTTGCATTTTTCACTCAGTTGTTGGAATGTGGAATGCTCTTCCAAGTAAGGTGGTAGTGGCAGAGTTCTTTGGGTCCAATGGCCTCCTTTAGCACTGTAAATTTCTATGATTATATAACAAAAAATGTTCACCTACAACAAATATTTTACCACACTTTACAGTAAATCCTGCAAAGTGCTTTGATGTGAAAGGCAAAATTATCAAATTGAGTAATAATTACTTGCATATAACATAGTGCCTTATCATGGAAACCTGGAGGGATTATAGTTAGGTTTTAAGAAATGTAATAGAATGAATCTCACAATAGAACTCAAACATCCTCCAAGTGTTGTGGAACATACCCCTACAACAGTTTGTTAAAGTCGATAACCAAATATAGGGAAATTCGGAATGTGATACAGTCATGAGGCTGTCAAAGTGATTAGACCTGACACCACTAGTAGCAGCCAACGGATTGCCAACTGCGGGGAATCGTAACTTTATTATATAATATAGAGGCAAGTATTGCTAACTGTATCAGTAGCCCTGAGACCCAATAAAAGTTAAGAGATGCATTAATAAAGACATTTATATTGCGCACATTCTTAAATATACAAAACAGTTGAAACTTTCAGCATTGCCACCCATGTACTGTCGCATGCAAAGAATTGTGGTGGAAACCAAAGCAGCATTCTGTGCAGTCACAATGTTTCTTGGTCAGTGCAAAGTAAATAAATCTGGGGAGAGGATGTGCAGCACAACTTAAACACCCTCTCCTCCACACTTGACACTCTTGCCCCCATCACCTCCTGTACTGTTTCCTACTCTTGCTCCTCCCCCTGGTTCACCACCCAACTCCGCTCACTGAAGAGCCAGGTGCGGGCCGCTGAACGCACCTGGGTCAAATCTGGCTGGACCTCCTCAAAATCTACCGCTCCACTCTAGCCTCGGCCAAGTCGTCCTTCTACTCCAGGATAATGCTGGAGGCGAAGGACAACCCCAGGCTACTGTTCTCTACCACATCCCAACTCCTCCATCCCCCCGCCACCCCGCGCAGGTCAGCTCCTCCAACCTTCACTGCGAGGAGATGCTGGATTTCCTTGAATCCAAAATCAAGGGAATTCGCTCCGCGGTCACTTCCCCTCCAACATCCACCCACTCCCCACCCCTTCCCTCCCACACTCCGACTCCTACCCATCCCCCCTACACACTTTCGTACCCCTTTCGCCACCCTCTGTCACCAAACTCATCCTATCCCTGAAACCCACCACCTGCTCCCTTGACCCCATCCCCACTCCACTCCTTATCTCCCAGCTCCACCTCCTTGCCCCACATATCACAGACATCATCAACCTGTCCCTCTCCTCTGGCTCTATTCCCATTCCCTTAAAAACTGCCACCATCACTCCCACCTTGAAAAAACCCTCCCTTGATGCGTCGCAGCTATCAAGCTACCGGCCCATCTCCAACCTCCCCTTCCTGTCCAAGGTCCTGGAACGAGTTGTCGCCTCCCAGCTGCGCTCTTTCCTCTCCAACCATTCATTATTTGAACCCCTTCAGTCGGGTTTCCGTGCTGCCCATAGCACAGAAACTGCCCTGGTCAAGGTCACCAATGACATCCTGACCATCTGTGACCAGGGCTCCCTCTGCCTCCTCGTCCTCCTCGACCTATCGGCAGCATTCGATACGGTCGACCATGCTATCCTCCTCCACCGCTTGTCCTCCCACCTAAACCTTCAAGGCCCTGTCCTTGAGTGGTTTAGGTTGTACCTCTCCCACTGTCTTCACTTTGTCTCCACGAATGGCTTCTCCTCCACCCTCCGCACTGTCTCGTGCGGCGTCCCTCAAGGCTCTGTCCTCGGTCCCCTCCTCTTCACCCTCTATATGCTCCCCCTGTGGTGACATCATCCGCAGACATGGGGTTAACTTCCACATGTATGCGGATGACACCCAACTCTACCTTTCCTCCTCTACCCTCAACTCCACGACCACCGATGTCCTGACAGCCTGCCTGTCCGACATCAAGTCCTGGACGAGAGATAACTTTCTTCAGCTCAACGCGCGCAAAACTGAGACCCTCCTGATTGGCTCACGTCAGCGCCTCCGCACCTCAGGCGCTGACAGCATCAGCATCCAAGGCTGCACTCTCCACCTCTCAAAGCCATCAGGAACCTCGGGTTCTGTTCGACCCTGAGCTGTCCTTTCTCCCTCATATCTGCGCCACAACTGGCACCGCCTTCCATCACCTCCGGAATGTCGCCAGACTATGGCACTACCTCACCCCTCACGCTGCTGAAGCTCTGGTCCACGCCTTTTTTCACCTCAAGGCTGGACTATGGGAACTCTCTCCTCGCCGGCCTTCCCGGCACCTCCCTCCACAAGCTGCAGGTCATTCAGAACTCTGCAGCTCGTGTACTGTCCCGCACCAGGCTTCGGGACCACATCACTCCCACCCTCGCTCGCCTCCACTGGCTCCCCATCCCCCAGAGGATCGAATTCAAGATCCTCACCTACAAGGCCATTCACGGCCTCGCTCCCTCCTACCTCTCCGACCTACTATCCCCCTACCTACCTGCCCGTACCCTCCGTTCCTCTGGCTCCGGTCTGCTCCACATCCCCCGCCCCAACCACCCTACCATCGGTGGCCGGGCCTTCAGCCTCTCAGCCCCTAGGCTCTGGAACTCCATCCCCCAGTGCCTTCGCCTTGCTTCCTCCCTTTCCTCCTTCAAGGCCGGTCTCAAGACCTTTCTCTTTGACCGTGCCTTCAGCTCCCCTCTCGACTCTCTACCCCCTCCTCGCTCCCTCCCTTCCCTCCCCTCACCCTGACCATTTCCCCCATGCTCGGGTCCTGACCCATCTGCACAGCGCCTTGGGACGTCCTCCCGACGTGAAAGGCGCTCAATAAATGGAATGTTGTTGTTGTTGTTTTAAACAGCTTGCACAGTTAATTAGATAATTAGGTACAGCAAAGAGTAAATGGTGTTGGTTGCCGTTAGAAACTGAACAGATGGTAATGCAATTAACACCTCAATTTAAATCCTGGAAGAGTTGCGTGAGGCATTCGCCAGTCTATCATCAGCGTCCACTAAAAGGAATCTCTATGAATAATTTATGTTGCATTTTTATTGTGAAATTTATTTAATTTTTTTTAGACTGCCTTTTTTTGTTCCTGCAATGCTTATCCTTAAGGGTAGGAGGAAAACACATGAGCAGCATACCTGGCAAGGTTGAATTTAATCCTGTAAACAAGTGTAAGGTATAAAATAAAATCTAATTGACAGAAGATTTGTTGACAAAGAAAAATCATCCAGTGTAAATACTGTGATTCTCATTTTTTAAAAAATTGAATAACCATCCTTACATTTGATAATAGAGTCTTGCCACGTTAAAATGTCTCAAATGGCTTCACAGGATTTGATTTTAAAGTGTAAAGTCTCTTTAAAATCTGGGAATTTGTAGGGTAGTTGGCTGCCATGTTCACCCACAAAATACACACATCCACATCACTTCACAGTATAGTCTGTGAAGTGCTTTGAGACATCTTGACCACATGATAAGGAGCTATATCAAATGCAAGGATTATTATTTTTTCATAAAACTGTTTTGAAAACTAAAAGCTCAATCATTCATAGAGGAAGGAACAACAAGCGGGATGGTTCCCTGGTATTGCCAAAGAAATAACTTACATCATGCATTAAAATTAAAAATCTTTTTGCTTTTCATATTGCCATTATTAACAATTGAATGCAAGGTTCAAGTATCTCACAATCCTCTCTCCATATCTAAGTCAGAATATTTGAAAATAGGAGTTTGAAATAATTCAATGCAAGTCATCACAATAATGGTTAGATTTCTGTGATTTTCCTCTATTTAATAATACTATACATTTAACCATTCATAATACAGTATATTTACTTCTCAATAAATAACTTCTCACCTGGCTTAAGATCCAATGCCCCCAATGACTCTGAATGCAGGAAGTAAAGGGTTGGGCCAACAGTAAATAGAACATAGTTATCATGTCGTTCATCCAGAATAATGAGGACCAAATCCCCAACTTGGAAACTAGAAAAGAAAGCAGAATGTTAATTCAACCCATATTAAACATGGGTATAAACAAGTATTCAATCATACACACCTGTTACCTATCAAGTCCAGGAGGAAACTTTCCCAACCGAATTAATTTTATATACAGTATTGAGTTTGGTGTCCTAATGAGTAAGGACATTTTAGGAACTATGCCACTGTTAAGTTAAAGCTGCTAAAAAAACTTTTTTAAAAATCACTAGAACTAAATGGATATAATTATAATAGTTACCCATTCTCTCTAAAGTGTTTAACATCAGACAGGAACACAATGACTGAATCACTCTGAGAAGGCAGAAAAATCATGCATTACTAGATTTCAGTTTGAATCAATAACTATTTGTGATTAACTGTGATGTTGCTGCACAAGCACCTTAAAGATATGGTATCAGTTCCCTTTACTTGTATTCATAAATAATATCCATTACTGATCTGGGGCTATAAGCAACAGGCAGAAGAATGCAAATCAAAATTAAAATTTGTATCTACTCAGTGATGATTTAACAGTATCCATAATTTGTCATATACCAAATTGCAGTGCTCTTAAATGTTGAGATATAACTTTAATACAATTTGCTTGCTTCCTTATGCACCATCATGCAAACAAAGTAGGAAGAATACACTGTGCTGTACTAAATCTGAAGTAAGTACTATTCAAGCCCACTAAAAGGATCTCTTGATTTGAAAAGTCGAGTTTCTGTAGCAAATTAAAGTAGTAAATGCTAATTTAGGGGAAGGAAAATTCCTGAAGAGCTTGTTTATCATCAATGGCATTGAAAATTCACCTTTTCCCCCCCAAAGTGGACCACTCCATCTAGAGGCTGACATGAGAAATAATCAAACTGGGTTGCTAGAAAGGGATGTAAATCTCTGAACTTCTGGTTCTGAGGCAGGCACTTAGCCCCTGTGATCCTGCAAAGCCCTGCTTACTCCATTCAGCCAGATTTAAAAAAATCATAAGGCAAAATACTCCTGATGCTGGAAATCTGAAATAAAAACAGAAATCCCTGGGAATACTCAGCGGGGAGAGAGGAAAGTGAATTACCGTTTCAGGTCGATGACCTTTTACCATCAACCTGACGAAAGGTCATTGACCAAAAACGTTAACTTACTTTCCTCTTTCCATAGACGCTGCCTAACCTGCTGAGTATTCCCAGCAACTTTTGTTTTTATATTAGAAAAACATTACTTCTACCAGGTAATCCAAACCAAGATTTTAAACTTGTTTGTAAACACTTATTTCCTAAGCTTCAACTTTAATTTTAAAAGTTAAAATGGCTGCAGGAGGGAGGGCACCAGTCTTCACTGACCTGTCGCTGAGCACCCTACAGGTGGCTTTACAGGGCACGTCGATTTGCCAAGACTCTTCACATAAGGATCCGGATTCAGCAGCTGGTGCTGAATAGGCTTGGTATGCAGAATTTGGACTTGGACCTTGAACATCAAAGTGGCTGACATGCCACAAATTGTCCTCTAAAGGACTCCTGCCATGCTGAAAACTTATGAAGAAACTGAGGCTTGGGGCAAGAGCTGCTGGTAGGGGTTACCTTGGAGTCTGGGCTTGTGAACACACATTGCTGAATGGAAAGTGATTGTGTCGCAGTTGTGGGCAGGAAGATGGTGACAATGCTCTCACGTATTTCATGCTGAGCTGTGTTGCCCACCTGAAAGCTCACAGCAAGTTCCTTTATTTCAAGATCCTCACACTCATCTTCAAATTCCTTCATGCCCTGGCACCTCCCTACTTCTCTGACCTGCCAAACCATTACCAGCTGCCTCCGCTCGATTAACTCCGGCCTCCTACTTGTCCCTCATGCTCTTCATTCCAGCATCAGTAGCTGTGCTTTCAGCCACTATGCCCCGAAACTCTGGAACACTCTTCCTCTATCCCTCCGCCTTGCCCCCTCCTTCCCCATCTTTAGATCGTGCCTGAAGACCTTGACCTCTTTGACTGTGCCTAAGGTCATCTTCCCCAGTGTGACTATCCCAAACTACCATATTAACGAGGTCTCTTTGGAGCTGAAATGGCTCCAAAGTGACATGCTTGGCAATGGATAGTCAGAATCGAGCTAGCCCTCTGTGGTGGTCTCGGTGGTCCAATTCCCCAGTAAGGCGGGTCCACAGTATTCCAGGGCACTGCTGATGGCAGCCCAGCCAACCTGGCTTATGTGGCAGGACTTGGAAAGATAGATCAGACACTGAGGGAAGGGATTCATCTCACTCAACTCCTATGAATTCTACAAGCCAAAGCCCTAATGGGTAGGGTGGTCGTAGCTGGATAAACAGAAGGAAAGCGTGCCAGATAGTGCTTTCAATGGCAAACTATGTGGTTTCAACTGGTTAGATTCCAGGAGTACCATAATGCACATTTAGCGTTTGCCAGCCTGCGCTCAACTCTTCAAAATGTTTTTTTTAAATCAGCTGTTATGTCACAATCTTTCACTTAACATACGTAATTCTTAACATGACATTTCAACAGTATAGATGCTCATGTCAACTTTTACTTGTGAAGTCCTGATATAAACACACAACAAAAATACACGCAGAAAACATAATGAGCCCATTATGTGCACAGGCATCAGGCACCGTGGGGGAAAATACACCAGTTTGAGGTACAAGGGCAAAAGGCATGTGTATTAGGTGTTGTGTGGAAACCCAGGTGGATTAAAGGCCATCTCGAAATGCACATGTATCATGGATTGTGTGGAAATGCACGTGTATTAGGGGTCCTGTGGATATGTATGTGTATTAAGGCCATGTGCAAATGCATGTGAGCATACAAAATTATAGCTCTATTATATAATTATCAAATCAAAGAAAAAGATTGGCCAGTTAAATGGTTAACTATCGAATTAAGGGCACCGGGAATTGACATTGTACATATGACGCATATATAGATTGTGAATCCATTAATTATAAAAGTACTTTTATGTTTAGTAACAAAGAAAAATACTTACTCTCTAATGGCTATTTTGTCAGAATGCCTGGAGGACACAGATGACATACTCTGAGACATCTGAAAAATTAAATTTAGTGCAATCAACCACAAAAGAAACATTTCATTGAATAATTTCTGAAAAACAAAAAATACGCTTTTAGCAATTAAACACACATTAAACAAAATAAGCAATGTTAATTGGCTGCAATATAATCCTGTGTTTGTGGGTTCAAAATTTGAGCTACAGGATGAAGAGAGAACATGAGCGACTGAAGTCATTAAATGTGCACCATGACTATTCATTCTACAAGATAAAATATACAAGGGTTGACATGGAGATTTTCCTGCATCTCTAGATAAGAGGGACACAAACAAATGTTGGCAGTGCCGCAACAATTCTTCCCCATACCCCTCACACCATCACTTACCTCCTCTCTCAATGCAGAATTCTAAAGGATAGAGGGATTAAAGGATATGGGGATAGGGCAGGTAAATTGAATTAGGTTAGAAGGTCAGCCAAGATATTATTAAATGGCAGGGCAGGCTCGAGGAGCCAAATGGCCTACTCCTCCTCCTACATCTTATGGTCTTAGGATTAAAATAATACTTGCATTTGATATAGCACCTTATCACATCTTGAAGACGTTTCAAAGCGCTTCACAGAATATACCGTAAAGTGAATTGACTGTATATTTTGTGGGTAAAACAACTGTGCACAGCAGTGTCCCACAAACAGTAGAGTGACCAAATTATTATATTTTCTTAAAGAATGGTTGTTGGTGAGTATACAGAAGCAGAACTATGAAATAACTGGATCTGACTGATCTGACTATCCAAATTTGTTTTCCTATTCTACTTTGTTTTTTTAAAAAAGATACGTTTAAAAATATAAAAACTAAAAGCAAACATATTCTGGATGTAAATGATGATGCAGAATGAGGCTATAGAACATGCAATACTAACAGAGAATGCGCTAAACAAATGATTTACTGTAGTATTTATTCTGAAACTATCAAGCTGACAATGACGAGCATCAGTTTTGGAACAAACAAAATATATTTTAACTGAACCAGTGTGGTTCAGGTATGTAAATCAGAAATGTACCAATCCAATACTTACCAATCTTTGATTTAAACGTTTATTCTCCTCTTCTTTCATTTGTAATGTCTAGGAGGAAAAAAAACATATGCTAAAACAATAACATCAGATGGCTGATACCATCAAGTAGGAATAAATACTTGAAAATAGCTATATAGACACACTTCATTAGGAAAGTGACAAGTCATGACTTGTTGCTAAATAGGAAAGATCTGATCTAGTCAGAAACCAAAAGTTAGAAGTACAATAAAAGGAGAAATATCAATCAAAATAAACATTGGAAACATTTTAAATTATTGTCTTGAATAAATCTTTAGTACACTTCACATTTGAACATAATACCTTCAGTACTTCAATACGGTCAAACAGCTTTCCCAGGCTGCAATTCCCCAATCAGTTTTTAGAGGGAATACCAATTATTTGGGGGCAATTTTCTCCACTTTTCCTTTCCTTGATTGCCTGCTGGTAAATGGTGTCAATGAGCTCCATGCACCCTTAAATTATCTTACCCATGTTGTGGTTTATCATGTGAGAACCTAGACAGTGAATATTGGCAACCTGTACAACTATGGACATGAATCATAGACAAGGCCAATTCTGCATGTATTCAACATCCATTTCCAGCAAGATCGCTGGACAATCAGAACTCTGACTATCTTCTCTCTGCTGTAGGTCAATTGAGGTCAGTAAATGTTCCAACTAAATTATGATCTTTTGGTCCATAAAGCCAGTGCTTCATCAAGTAGTGTCTTTTCATACTAAAACATCAGGTAAAATCTTAAATATCATTCAATTGAAAAACATGAAAACTGCATATTCACAATCTAAATTATTTACATTCTGAACATACACACATGGTATCCGTTTAAAAATACTTTTACAGTGTACAATATATTTCAATTGATTGAAGTCATTACTCAAAAGTGGACAAGTATGAACAGAGGCTGCGGTTAGAGTGGTTTTAGCCCCCTCCCCACCACCCCAACCCTTCTCCAGTTTTGGCTAATAGGATGTTGCGGCTGGACAGTGGTGCTACTTTCTGTGTTGTATAACAGGATATGAAGTAAAGTGAGTGCAACAGTCAATGAGTTGAATGAAGGGAGGTTGGATCCAGTGCCGGGACACATACATGCACTTCATAGTCTTCAGCAAAGTATGGTTAGAATGCACGAGGAGCCTGCCAAAGAATACTTTCACCTGTTGCTTAGGAGTATGACTGCATTAATTTTCAACCATGAGTTGAGTGAGAAACATCCATCTAATAGAGCTGGAAACAAACCATTCTCAAATATACTGAGCTATACCATTGGCATTTATGCACAAAATTATAAATGTACAGATAAATAATCTCCAATGTGAGGTTGTCAATATGTACTGTGAATGTCATTTATGATGTTTAGGCAAAAAAAGTATTAAGGTAATATCAAATCTTAGAAGTTTAATTATTACCATTTGTGCAATAAACACATATGTCTAGCAGTGTATATATATTGAAATACAGCTTTCAACATTGTGTATATACAATACTGAACAAATCCTCTTCCATTCTTCCCAATCTATTCTTAAAACAGCTTCAGAAAGCATCTTTTCTGCATCAGTAAAATACACTTATCATTCACACAGGTGGCCTGAATGAAAATGATAACATAGCCCTAATAATGCCAAACATGAACAAGTCTAATGTATATTCGTGCCCATTAAGAAGCTGGTTGAAAGTGTCCAAGTTTATTTCACTAAAGCAGCTTAGGAGACTTTCATCCCACGTCTTGGCTTGGTTCAAATTCAGGTCACAGAGGTGAAAAGGTAATATTTTAACCCAATTGTCACCTAGTTATTCCCTTTTTAAATTAAATGTAGTTTCTCCTGGGAACTGGTCATTGATAAAAAGGTTAAAATCTAATTAACAGTCTTTAAACAATTCCACATATTGTGATGACATTTTTCCTCCTCCAATGCCTCTACCAAGTGCTGATAACGTTATGTTAAGAGTAAGGAGCAATAACTAAAATGATACAATTTTTAAAACGCATTGTAATGATTGTTGTGGAACAAGTAGTTAAAACCAGCCATTAATTGTGAAGAAAACAAAGAGCCCAGCAAAAAATCAGGTAACCTGTGTCACAAGGACACCTGTAGCAAGGGATCTCAATTGTCTTAGGCGCTTCTCTCCAGACTACACCATCTCAGGACTGCCTCTTACTCCGCTAGATTACTCCCAATCCCATGGGTTTCCCTTCTTCAGGGAGCCTTGATTATCTCACTGGGAGAGCAATGTTCCAGTCATTTGGAAGCATCGTGCTAAAGGCCTAATTGACTTTCACTATGAACAGAGAGAACTATAGGCCTGTACTGTCAACCCCCAGATTGTCTGCCTGCCTCCCAGCCTGAGCCGACTCTACTCCGGGGTGTGAGAATTCAGCGGTGTTCCCCCTCACAGCCTGGTCTCCTGGTTTCCTAAAGAAATATTTAATAAGTTGTGCCAGTGTTAAGCACTCTGAGAATCTATAATTTACCCACATAAAGGATGCTATTCATGAAGGTTTTTGGTGAATAGTTTGCTATAGCTGCTTTCCCATTTACTTGTATAGACCTGCTCTCTGGTGTTTACACGTTTTTGTTCAATACGACAATTACCAGAACAAGTGGTGCTGTCTTGCACTAACGGTTTGAGTCCTTGAGTGCAAAGTACATTTTAGCAGACTCTGGTCAGATACAATGAGTCAGAAATCGGAATTTCTAAATTGTAAACATTAAATATTTCTTATAAGTGTGCCGTAACTACCAGATTATGTACTAAAAATAAGAATGACTTATAAAACAGAATAGCTGAATAATTCAGTGAGTTCTATTGAGTTTATGAATCACAAAACAAAAATTTGGGTGATCTATGCAACCCGTGCATCAATCGATTCTGGCATTGTCTTTTGAATGCATCTACATCACAAGATCTCCTGCAGAATCACATCCATATATAGGTTACTTACCCTTTCTAAAACCATAATCCTATGTTTCTCCTCAGACATGTGAATGGTTTCACTGTAACAGAACATAGTTTTGATTAAACATTGAGACATAGTACTTAATGCATACATATAAATGATCAAGTTTAACACAATATAATTTAACATGGTTAGTGAGCTCACTTTTGCTAAACCAATTCTAAGAGCTCTAAATAATCAATCAGAAGTAGATTGTGAACTAGAGTAACTATCTAAGGAAATAGTATTCCAGTCAAACTCCCTAACTGCACTAAACTAAGAAAAACACAAGATCTTGAGGATGTTAATACTGATTCAAAGTCTGGAATTTAATCGGGTGGAGATGAACTCACTAAAACAGCTTTCTCATCCTGGAATGGCACAGGTGTGAATTCAAAGGCAGCGGCTGAAATTGAACATTAAGTTTTACTGAAAACACTGGGGTATCAAAGAAGAATCAATCGAGGACAGTCGATTCAAAGGGTTTTGAAATAGGTTACGTCGTCCACCTACTTCCCTGCAACCACCCTCCTACCACCACACCCAGTTTCTGACCACCAAGCTTCCCTCTTCTGTCCCCTGCTGGCTGATACAGTGTCCCTCTCTTCCAGCACTGTGCCACCCTCTCAAAAATGCAGTCATCATCTGCCTTCAAACAACAAGAAGATTACATTTATATAGTACCTTTCACGTCGGGAGGATGTTAAAAAATACCACCCTTTGATCCTTCAAATTTTGGCAACTACCAGCCCATCTCAAATTTGCCCTTCATCTCTAAAGTCCCAGAATGTGTTATTGTCACTCAACTTCACTCACACTTTTCCCTCCATTTCCCATTCAAGACCTTCCAGTATAGTTTCTGTCAGGCCCAAAGCACTGAGCCAGCCCTTGTCAATGTCATCAATGATATCCTCTCTCTTTCTCTCTCTCTGTGACCAGGGCTCCTTCTTTCTCCTTATCATCCTGGACCTTTCCGCTGAACGTTCGATACAGTTGATCATGCTCAACAACAACTTGGATTTATATAGCGCCCTCCACGCTGGACGGCGTCTCAGAGCTCTTTACAGTAACTGATCCCAGGACCGAGCCAGGGGGAGGGGGAGGAAGGTGACGAAAGGCGCGGTCGAAAAGAAAGTCTTCAGCGGAGACCTGAAAATGGGAAGGGAGGGAGCGAGACGAAGGGAGTGAGGAAGGCAGTTCCAGAGCCTCGGGGCACAGTGGTTGAAGGCACGGCCGCCGAGGGTGGAGTGGAGGACTCGGGGGATGCCAGACCCCATGGAACGAAGGCAACGGGTACTATTTTGAGGAGAGAGGAGGTCAGAGAGGTAGGGGGGTGCTGAGGAGTGCAAGGACTTGAATACAAGGGTGAGGATCTTGAAATTGATCCTCTCTGGGATAGGCAGCCAGTGCAGTCTGGCAAGAACTGGGGTGATCGGGGAGCGGAGTTTCGTGCGGGTGAGAATGCGGGTGAGTTTTGAATGATTTGGACTTTATGGATGGTAGTGGATGGGAGACCGGTGAGGAGGGCTTTGTCAGTCTTCAGATCACACCTGAAGACCTTCCTCTTCAACTATGCCTAATCACCTCCTATCTCTCCGTAACTTGGGAACAAATGCTCTCCTCCTAAACTGCTTCTCCTCTACCTTAGCAGGACCGTAATCTCCAGGTTTGAGTCCCACTTTACACACCGCCATCATTTAGTTTCTGCAAATAGTTTCTCCTCATACCCCCGCACCGACGGAATATCCCAAGGCTCTAGCCTTGATCTCTTTTTCCTCATTTATATGCTCCTTCCCGGCGATATTATCTGCAGACATGGAGTCAACTTTGACTTGTATGCAGATGACACCCAAATCTACTTTTCCTCCACTAGCTGCACTCCAGGTCCAATATTCTGTCAGACATCAAAGCCTGAATAAGCGCCAACTTTCTGCCTCAAACCCTTCACCTTGCCAGTCTTCAGATCACACCTGAAGACCTTCCTCCTCAACTATGCCTAGTCACCTCCTATCTCTCTGTAACTTGAGAACAAATTAACAGCTCCAAGGTGCTACCCCATGTGAAGGGAGCTATATAAATGCAAGTTGTTAATACAGCTCTTGTGTACTGAATGAAGCATTAACACCATTAAAATGGAACGTTGTATTAAAGCCTGTTAAAATTGTGAACTTCAAGAGGTACAAAGATCAAGTTTGTAGGGTTTATAAAACATGGAATTCTTCCATTCAATTAACAAACACTTAAGACAATAAACTAACCTTAACTGCAACTTCCTCTAGATATCTTGTCTAAAGGACCATGCAAGAGAAGAGTGAGTGGCCATTTTAATCTGGACAAGATAGAGGCAAATGGGCTACGGCTACAAAATTGTTCATCAATATTGGATGAAACATCAAAAATATTTTTTTTAAAAAAATCAAGAGCTCCTCCATAGCAGCTCTGCAGTTGTCATCTCATGCATTTTTAAGTGCATGACCCACCACCTTACTCATCAAAGGGTGATCATGTAGAATGCTATTTAAACTATTTTGCTAATGTTTGGCAATACCAAATGCAAGACGATATGATTTGCAAGCCAGAAAACTGTACATTTTTTATGAGTATGTTTATTCTATGCACATAATAGCACAAATCTCTGTGACATCCACATAATGGAATCAAAGTTTATTTAAATTTGACACTACATTTGAAAGGAATTTGTGCATAAGATTGAAGGACTGATCAGTCATTCTGTGTTTAATAGTTAGGTCTTCTATTATTGTTTGGATTTCACAGATTCTTCCAGATGGGAATAATGCAATCAAAAGTGACCCTTTCCATACAAGGAGCTTCAATTGACAGGAATGTAATTGTATATTTTTTGGGGGTCAGCCAGGTATCCAACAAATGCACACACTGCCATGCTTACGAGTATCCAAAACGGAAGAGTTCTACATTGGAAATAGAACTTAACATATCTAAATTCGTGGAAGATATGAACATAGGTGGGAGAGTAGGCTATGAGGATGACCCACAAAAAATGCAAAGGGAAATAACAGGCTAGGTGAGTGGGCAAGAAGGTGGCAGATGGAGTATAACGTGGGGAAGTGTGAAATTATTCATCTAGACAATGAAAATAGAAAAACGGATTATTTTCTAGAGGGGGAGAGACTAGGTAGTGTTAGTGTTCAGAGGGATTTGGGTGTCCTTGTACACCAGTCACAAAAAGTTAGTATGCAGGTACAGCAAGCAACTAGGAAGCCTAATGCCATGTTGGCGTTTGTTGCAAAAGGGTTAAAGTACAAGAGTAGGGAAGTCTTGCTGCAGTTCAAACCAATTGGTACTACTAGTCAAACCAATTAAAACTGGATAGCATGCCATTGTGCTTGTCCAGCTAGGACCACTGTACCAGTTAACTGTATATAAACATTGCAAAGCACTAAATTCAAATTGTAAAAGAAAAATTGGCTAGATTTTAATGGTGCATTTGACAGCGTCCAATATCATTGAGACGTCTCTAAGTCCTTCACAGATATACTGCAAAGTAATGCGGCTGGATATATATTGTAGGTGAACATGGCAGCCAACTTATGCACAGCACAAACAGCCATTGTGCGAGAGACCAAATTTTACTTTGGGGAATTGCTGGTCAAGACATCAGGAGGAATGAGAAACTCTGTTATTTGTTATAACTCCTATGTTGCTCAGCCTGTTTAGCAGTAGACTTGGGATCAACAAAATTTTCAGTTCAATGCATAGTTCCATGCAGCCATTCATCCTTATAAGAATTGATAAAGTGACCAACATATATATCTATATATGGAGTACCCTAGAAATGGATTTTTATGTCCCAAAGTTCTTTTTCCAGCAGAGACGCCATTTATGTTACAGGTTTCGCAAACAACAACAGAATTACATTTGTGTAGCGCCTTTCACGTCGGAAGGACATCCCAAGGCACTGAACAGACAGAGTTATGGGGATCGGGGTAGGGGAGGGTGGAGGGCAGGGGTGAAGCAGGGAGATCAAAAGCACGGTCGAAGAAAAGGGTCTTCAAATTGGCGAGGGAGGGGACGAGACAGAGGGACTGCGCGATGGAGTTCCAGAGGGTAGGTGTAGAGTGGTGGAAGGCCCGCTCGCCGATAGTGGGGTGAGCAAAGGGGAGGGACATGAAGCAGGCCAGAGCCCGCTGAGCGGAGGGAGTGAACAGGGTGGTAGGGGGTTAGGAGGTCGGAGAGGTAGGGGTGAGCAAGACCGTGGAGGGCTTTGAAGGTGAGGACTAGGATCTTCACCTGTATCCTCTGAGTGATGGGAAGGCAGTGGATTTGGGCAAGGATGGGGGTGATAGGGTCGTGGAGTCTAGTGCGGGAGAGGACGTGATCTGCAGAGTTTTGGATGATCTGCAGCCTGTGGAGGGAGAAGCTGGGGAGGCCGACAAGCAGGGAGTTTGCATAGTCGCGCTTCAATGTAATGAAGGCGAGAATGAGAGTTTCGGTGGACTGCTGTGTGAGACAGTGTCGGAGCCGGGCGACGTTGCGGAGGTGGGGAAAGGCAGAGTGGGTCATGGCGCAGATATGGGGTAGAAAGGATAGTTGAGGCTTAAACAAGACCCCAAGGTTCCGGACTGGCTTAAAAGGAACTTTTAGAACTCTCAAACCAAAATAACTAGAATAATCAATGCAAACACATTTCGTCTACTGCTTTTTGTTGACGTATTTGGTGAAAGGAGTTCTAGAAGCCTTAATAGGCGATATAGAGAATCTTACTATGAAGGTAATTAATTATATATATGTATAAATCGTCAGCCAGTGGCCTTTCTGATTGAATTAACCAACTTGCTCAGTCAAACTTTTGCCAGATTGTGATAGACCATCTTTGTTTGCAGTGTACTCTAGTCTACTCTATGGCCCATGAGTCAAGTATTGAGTGGGCGGGAAGGGGGGCGTTCTAAGTATTTGTAGTCAACAAAAGCACCAGAAGATGTATGGAAGAGCTCTAGAGTGACCTACCTTTTCATTCTGTTCCATGCCTATGGAGAACCATGTCCCCATCCCCCTTTCATATAAGAGACATTCAGATAAAGAAGGCCCTTTGGTCCATCTAATCATATTCTTCCAGGATGTCCTCTCATTATAACATCAAGTGGTTTCTTAAATGTGTCCACTGTCCTGTCCTCAACAACCCTGCCTACTAACCTATTCTAATCGTTAATTACTATCAGGAGTAAAAAAAATAGTTCCTCATGTCTGCTCACCGTAAAGCCATAGTGCTTGCCTCCATTGCAGAATCGATTTTTCCTTCTTCCATTATGGTAGCTACTGAAGCAAGTCTTTCAGGGTCAAATAGAAGATCAGTTGTACTAGCAGCAGCCTCAATTCCCGAAGGTCCAGGTGAGGAAAAGATAGTAGAAGAAACTAGCGCATTACTCCGTAGCCTGTTGAGCTCTTCATCAAGCTTTTTCTTTTCTTGCAGCAAAGTAGCTCTGTCTGCAGAGAGCGATTCTATCAAAACTGAACACAGAAACATGTGCTTAGAATCTTTGTTTTCCATCCAATACAAGACCTACTATGCTATAGCTCATCATAAAATATAACCGTGTGCACATATAATGTTAGTGATTATACAGCTTCAATGATTAAGCAGAAATGATCAGCTTTTAAACAAGTGCCAGAGCCATCTGTGTTTGAGCAAAACACCAATGGAACATTCACAAATTTAGTGGACAGATTTGAGTTTTCACATCATAACTTTTTTTAAAATAAACTGTAGTCATTACATTTTCTAGAAATCTAACTTCATAAGTTATCATTTTTGTTGTAGTGTCAGATCTTAGCTCACCTCGATCTTTTTCTTGTTGCTGAGTTAGCTTTTTGAGCTGCTCGCTCAGTTCATTAATAATTTGTTCTTTTTTCATTTTTTCTCTGGTTAAAACGGTGTTGAAGTTGGTCTGAAAAAACAAATTATTCAAGCATGTTGATTCTACAGGTGACTACTTTGTTAATGGATCACACTTGACTTTTTGCTGAAATTCTACCCTTCTTTCCCAACTCGGCTGCCAGATCCCTGGTGATTGAAATTACAATGGTAAATAAAGGAAGTTCTCCAGACACCATGCAGGAAACTATGATGCACATCACTGCACGTTTTGGCAGAAATAACCCTTCGCCGCCTTCTTGAAGTGCAAGTTTCGAGATGACGAAAGCCGATTAAGAGGATAAACCAACTCAACTAACCAACCTGCTCATTGGATACCATCTCTTCAACTCGATTTATAAGCTCTTTTACAGTTCACTTAAAACACCTGCCGACATAACAATTATTAGCATTATTTTTGATGGTTGAAAAGGTGCTGCACCCAATTGATGACTGTTCCAGATGAAGACAATAACATGCCTTCAAAGATCTGCTGCAGATTCACAGTTCAGTTGATATGTACATCAATTGTGACACATTAAAATTTGTGCAATGAGACAGACTTATCAATAGTAGCCTGGGTCCAAGGTGATTTGTAAGTGTTGTCGTAAGACAACAATTATTTTTATTCTTTGTGTTTAAGTGTTTAATTATTTGTTTAGCATGTACACGCTTGGCTATGCTTTGTAAGTCACGTAGATATTGGGGTGGGGAGAAACAATAGTATTGATGGCATGATTTACTCATTCATTTTAATTAGCCAATAACTTACAACAAATCCGATCCATATAGCACTTTTCACTAAGGCGCTGTAAATACACTTTCATCTTTACAATAAGTTATATTTAATGTCCTTTATAAGTAGAAAAGATTTCGATAAGTATCTTAAATACATTTATGAATGCGAGTTCTATCTATCTGCTAATAACAGTTTGTAAACTGTATTTTTACCTGTTTCAATTAGTCAAAACTGTGCCTTTAAAGATTATGATTGTGAAAGATCAATTGATCCCGTGGCCTGGAATACATTTTTCAAACCATCTTGTGGATGGGGGGGAAACAATGGTCAGGATTTGTGTAAAAGAATGACAAGCTGGTATGTTCTCCTAATGCAATATGCAGGTTAGGTAAAGGGGATATAGACATTGAGCAGCGGCTTCTGGAGGCAACAGAGCATGCCTTGCTTCCATTTATTTCCTAGCTCGTGGTCAGGTTGAATGACTCTGTGCTGCAACCATGTAGTACTTCTCCTCGTTTCAATGCTAGATGATAGGAACGTGTAAATCTCACTAACTAGGCAGTCAGAAGTTCGCTTACCATGCCAAGCTGTTATTGCCTGTTCCACTTCACACATGCTGAAAACTTTCTAAGGAAGATGTAATAAAAATTCTTGCTCCTTATCACGGATTTGAAAAGGCTCAAAGTGCTACACAGAATATACTGTAAATTGACTTGACTGTATATTTTGTGGGCGAAACACCAGTGTCCCACAAATAGCCATGCATTGAGTGACTAAATTATTATTTTTTAAAAAGGGATTTTTAGACCCGGAAAAACAATTTGTCAATCAAGTAACAAACAGGTTCCTACTTATTGCTAGGTAAACAGAGGTGTATGGAGTAAGGAAACGTGCCTTACATTTCGCCCTGCCTGGGAATCAAACCTGGGTCCTCTCGCTTGCCAGGCAAGTGCTCTAACCAATACTCTTACAGGACTGTATACTTTTCCTGGAATCCTTGAGTGCGACTCAATCAATGGAAATAAAAGTCATAACCTGATATTAGCTCTTTCAAAGTTTGGCTCTCCAGGAATTTCAGGCCATTATTGTCCAAGCTTTATGTATTATGGACTCCAATATGCACTGCGAGAAGGACCCTATATACAAGTTGTTGCTGGACTTGGAGAAATCTAACGCACTGTGAAACTTTTTTTAAACAAATGGAGGGATACTTATTCTGTAATTCAAGAAGTACATTAAAAATGAAACAATTTGAAAGTGGTTTGCTGAGAAATAGGTAGTTATTTTAAAAATAGAACCAACATTTACTGGAAATCATGGTACAAACACAATGAAAGCAGGCTAAAATTATTCCATCTTTCCATAATAATCTTTGCATTTGATATAATGCCTTATCATGTTTTCGAGACATGTCAAAGCGCTTCACAGAAGTGCTCTAACCACTGAGCTACAGGACTGCAGAATGCATCAAATTATGGTGAATTTCACCCAGATGTTGGAGAGGAGGGAAACAAGATAGATGGGAATTTCGAAATGCATCTTTATAATAAAGCAAGACACTTTTAAGAGCACTTGGCACACAATTTTTAACAGTAAAACACTTCTTTAATTTGAAGCTAAAAAACCTGTTTTTAAAACAAAATCTTAAAATTATTGCCCTTCCCAGCATTGGAATTGTAGCTCGAGGCAGAAAACCTTTTATAACATTTACAAAGGCATTTTTGAGGTTTTCAGCTACAAGAAGGGATAATAATACATAATAATCCTTGGATTTGCTTTTGCGGCTTTCACATGTTGAGGACGTCTCAAAGCATCTCATTGGAATTACAGTGAATTGGAAGACTGTATATTGTGACTGTGTATTGTGTCTCCAACAATATTGTGACCTCCAACAATGATAACCCTCCCCCCAGTGGTGTGCTGGAGTGCCACCTTAGACAATGTGAGCTTGACTTTCAATACATAAGGATGCAACTAGATAGTGTTTGAAAGATGGAAGAATGTACTTTTGTCAAGAACATCTGAAACTGCTCCATAGGTAATTGCTGTCAAATGTAGACATTATCAACTTGTGACAAATGTGGCAGCCATTTTGCACAGCAAGGTTCCAATTCATGTTCAGGAAAGAAGCTAATTTCCTTTTTTGCAAAAGAAATAAGGTTTCTTCTTAACAAGTTTTAAAGATACCAAAAAATTCACGGTTTCCTTCAGTAAACAGTTATGCAATTTTCAGGCATTTTGTAGATCTGAGGAGATCCTATTCCTTTATTGTCTATTAATTCACCTCTCTGGGACAACATTGATTCCATAATCAAGATGGACAATTTTCTTGGTATAATTAGAGTTCATTGTCTGTCCTAATTACTTGATTAAAACACTTAGAATCCAAGTCTCTTTACTGAGACAATGCTATCTTGAAGCTGGCAACTTGTTCCGTTTCCTATAGGTGCATCACTTTCGATATGATACTGGTTCTGTAGCTTCCTCTAAAAACGTATCAGTAAAATATAAGCAAGTTGGCTTTCAAAGAAAGCTCGGTATAATCAATTGTTGACATAAAACATCAGCAAGCCATTGGAAAACAAACTGTGAAAGCTAAAACATTTTCAGCACGAGAACGAGAAACAAATCTCAACAACACATTACAATTTTATTGCACTTTTTACCTCGGGAGGATGTCCCAAGTCGCTGGACAATCCGGGATTTGGGATCAGGAGGCGTGTAGGGTATGGCTAAGTGGGTGACCGAATGCACGGTCGAAGAAGCGGGTATTGAGACATGCCTTGAAGGAGGCAAGGGAGGGGGGGAACCAGGGAGGTAGAAGTGAGTAGAGAGGCTGAAGGCCCGATTGCCAATGGTAGGGCAGGCAGGGCAGGGGACGTGGAGCAAGCTGGAGCCCACTGATTGGAGGGAGGGACAGGTGCGGTGTTCAACAGTTTTGAATCGCCCCCAAGAAATCTATTTTTCAAACTTTCTAGTACCTGCTGTTCTGCAATCAGGGAGGTTTTAAGGTTTTGGAGCTCTTCATTTCGCTTTTCAAGCTGTTCAAGTAAGCTGGCCTTCTCTTCTTCAAACTTCCCTGTAAGGTCAGCAATAAGACTTGATGGACTCCTACTGATTGGTGCAGCAGATAAAACTTCCCTATGTTAAAAGATTAAAAGTGTGTAGTTATAAATAAAATGCAAGAATTGAAATGGGGAGATAAAATTAAGAAAGAATATCAGTTTAGAAACAACAATTTGCATTTATAAAGAGCCTCAAATGTCAGGAGAACATCTTAAAATGCTTCACAAAACTGACTTGGAGCCCGAGCTAGGATGGCAGAGCATTGGAAAGAAAGGGAAAGATAGCCAAGATTGGTCTTAGAAAATAATTATCATTGGATTTCTGTTACCTATGTTGTTTATAATTTAATGAGCAATGTAGAATAACATGCAATCAATGGTCTTAATTAAAAGAAATTTAAACTCATTCTTCTCCTCTCACCCCAAAAAAAGATTAACTTAAGAAAAAAATGCTTTACGTCATTGGCCTTCAGAGTGTGAAGGCCACATTCTGATGATTTCACATAAAATGAAATCTCATGCATTAGTGAACAAAGCAAATAAATGAATTATAAGTGAAAAATTATTTCCAATCAACATCAACATGGAAAACAAAATGAGCAAGCCAAGAGGAAGGATGCAAAAGCAAATCATGATCGAGTCTGGCAGTTATTTTTAATAGTACTGTACAACAATCTTGAACTACTATTGCGTGAATGAAGATTTTGCACTACTATAGTGTGAATGCAGCAATTTCAAACACTACACTATGAATGCAGCAAAGCAATTTGGATTCTATTTAGAAACATTCCAAGAACATCACAAGTTTTACACTCTTTCATCTTATTAAACTTGCTCTTTAATGCTAGTTTAAAAAAAACTAACATTGGTCACTGGAGCTGTACACTTGCACTCAGTTATACATTCACGGTGCTCTTCTTAATTCCAACTAATGTGACTAAGGAAGAGAAACTGTATTCCCAGTGCTTTTCTGTTAGAAGATACATCACTTCACTTTCTGGCAACATAAACTGGGCATTAGCCCGGAATCCAGGAGCTAGGATCAACTGAAGGTTGAAAAGTCAACCAGGGCCACATTAACTTCAGTGACCCCAAAGAACAAAAAAGTAAGTTTCACCAGACAACAATGGCACAAAATATTTTTGGTAAAATTAAATATTTTAGGAAATACTAAGGACGATAAACCACGGCGTCCCCCACACATCAAAAGCCAAGGCAACCCTCTACACTAGTGCGTTATATCCAGTGAGATGAGAAAAANCAACTTCCTTTGCATAGCCTGTAACGTTCTCAAAAAAGACGTGCCACTATTACTTTTCTTGGTCAGATAATCAAATTAATTATATTTATATGAAAAGGATGATCTGAAAAAGGAGGTATATAAGGTGTTAAATAGGAGAAACCAAGCCCATAACAATACTGCCAGATACACGAAAAGCAGCTATTAAAAAGGGTGTCAATTCAAGGTTGCCAAGAGCAATTTCAGAATCGACACCAGGAAGCATTCCTTTACAACGAAGATAATTAACAACTGGAATGGGTTACCAGGAAGGGTGATCAAGGCTAGATGCTTGATTCATTTAAGAAACAGCTTGATGCTGTGATGTAAAGATGATAGGATAGATATTAAGTAATAAACTGGAAGGATGAGATTACATGGACCAACATGGATTTGATAAGTCAGAGGCAACACTATTACAGTAAACGCCTGATAATAATCCTTGCATTTGATATAGCGCTTTATCACGTTGTTGCAAGGTCTCAGAGTGCTTCACAGAATACACTGTAAAATAGATTTGACTGTATTTTGTGGGGGAAACACAGCAGCCAATTGTGCATCTGATATATCATCACTCTGAGGGAAAAACTGAGTAACTCGATATTCTGGGTGACTATATAGGTCTGAGTCCTATAGGTCAATAGGGGACACTGTGGTCGGGTAGTCCTACACCAACACACATCACCCATGTACAGAGTGACAAGACAGGATTTAAATTCTTATTTCCTTAGCAACAATACAACGAGAACTATATTTTCAAGAAACTAGTATTAAGCTTATTACTCAATAAGTGAAAAAAGACTGACATAAATTTGATGCACAAGACTTCACAAATCATGAACAATCTGTTCTTCTAGCAACGTTCTTTAAACATGCCAGAATCTTCACTAAAGTAAGACAAGTTAATTTGGGATATTCTACGATGACAGGATAAAGAATTGGAGAGGAAAGAGAATCACATGTACATTACTACACTGAAGATTAGTACACTTGGGAAATTGAAAACTGTATTTTACAATATTCATTTTGGATTTGTGCAAGATTAAAGCTTTAGAATTAATGGCTATGGGGAGATTGTCAAAAAAACATGCTATGGTTATCCTTATGAATAACCTTATGCTAGAATGGTTCAAAGGAAAAAAATTGTGCAATTCACAAACCAAAGCTGCTTTTTTGTACTAGATCTACTTATATTAAAAAATAAAATATTAATAGAAAGAAAACCTAACTTTTTAAAAATATATATATAACATATCAAACGCAGTCAGTCTTCATCTTCATTCAATCTTTTTTAAACAGTGAATGTTGTGCTAATCAAGCTGGGGGAAGTTGGAGAAGAATATCCTCTTATTTCAGCCAAGCACTAAAAGATCAGGTATAGCAGCCAAATAGAGTAAACCTCACGTTACTCTGCCTCGATCTCAAGAAAGTATCCCCCTGTGACACAACTATGACAATTTCCACTTCCAATGCCGTCCATCCATCCTGTGACTCACCCAAACGTTGTCAATTTCAACAACCTACTAAGGATTAGGTTGAGACAGCCCAAACTACTTCACATAGAATCATTACATTACACTGATTATAACAGAATCTTTGCATTTGATATAGCGTCTCATCACGTCTTTGAGACTTCTCAAAGAGCTTCACAGAATATACCGTAAAATGAATGGACTGTATATTTTGTGGGCAAAATGCAGAAGCCAATTGCGCACAGCAGTGTCCCACAAACAGTCGAGGATTGAGTGACTAAATTCTTATTACCTTTTTTTTTTGAAGGGTTTATGACCCCCAGAAAAGCGATCTGCCAATCGACTAACGACCGGATTCCTACTTAATGCTCGGTAAACAGAGGCTTGTGGAGTAAGGCAACTTGCCCAATATTTCACCCTGTCCGGGAATCGAATCCAGGTCCTCTTGCTTGCGAGGCGAGTGCTCTAACCACTAAGCGACAGGGGATAGAAAAATATTACATCTCATCGGTTTTAAGTATTCTATTGGTTTTACATACCTGTCAACACTACTTTGTTCTTCAAGGTGGCTTTCAAGTTGTTGAAATTTGGTTTGCAATTCTTCCTCATGAGATTTTTGTACACACTCCTCAGAGGTCGAATGCATAACAGTTCTAACAGTCTCTTTGTCTTGTTGCAAGGAGTGAAGTAGCTGCTCCTTGTCTTCCTGAAGACCACGAACAATAGTTTGGTATTTTGATTCTATTTCACAAAGAGCTCTCTCTTTCTCAGAAATCATTTCCTCCCTTTGTTTTTCTATTGTTTTCAAACGTTCTTCTAACGTATTGTTGAGCTCTCCAATTTGTTCTTTTAATCCTGCTTCCACATTAAGTGCTTGCTGCCTTATTGTATCCAGCTTAATCAGTTCTGCTCTAAGCAGGGTCATCTCTTCATCTTGCCTGTCCACCAACTCAGAGACACACTGATTTTTTTCTAAGGTCATTAAGGTCCTTTGTTCTGCAAGGCCCACCTTATATTCTTCAGTTTGTACCTGCTGCTGGCGTTTCAAACCATTGATCTCTTTAGTGTAACTCTCAACTTCTTTCATCACCTGGCACTTTATAGTTTCCTGTTGTTGGGATTGGTTTTCTTCGAAAAGTTGCCTTATTTCCTCAGTTTCAGCTTCTTTTAAAGCCATTTCAACTTCGAGTTTGCACCTAAGGTCAGAAAGCTCAGAGACTTTCATCTTAAGTTCATTAAGCTCTTGTTCCTTCTCGTGGACCTTTAACGTAAAGGACTCTTTTGTCTGCTCTAATTGTACTTCATTTTTTCTCAGCATTTGCTCTTCCTGACTGCGGTGATCAGCTGTCAGCTTCTCTATTTCTTGCTCGTACCTGGCCTGCAGGCTCTCTTCAAGATCCTTCAAGTGACTTTGTTCAAGATTCTGAAGTTCTGTTTTCAATTGCTCTGACTTCTGATCACTTTGTACCTTAAATTGGTTAAATTCTTCTAATAAATCTGCTTTGGATTGACCAAGTTCTTGGATTTGAGATTCCTGTGCTTTCTTTGCTTCTGCCAAGGAAAGCATTTCTTTATCTTTATCAGTTTGTAAACGCAAAAGTATTTCATGCTCAGCTTTCATCACATTGATCTCCTCATCTTTCTGTTTTATAGCATTTTCAAGCTCCATCAAATCTCTTCTGAGCTTTTCTACATTTTGCCGATTGGCCTCAGTCTCTGCTTTCCCTTTGTCTATTCTGTCATCATAATCTTTCCTTAAAGTTTCTAAAATGCGTTGATAGTTTTCTTTTGTTTCGGTTTCAACTCTACATTTTACAGTTTCTATTATGTGTCTTAATTCTTGAGTTACATTTTTCATGGAAGTATTAAAATCATACTGCTCTTCCTGAACAAGTGATCTGAAGTGGCTGAGGTCTTCCTTAATGCTTATAAAATGTGACTGTGACATTTCAGCAATAAATCTATATTTTTCTATATACACCTTTAGAGATGCAACTTCTTTAGAGTCCTCCTTTTCACCAACAGCTGTATCCTGCATACGCCTGTTATCTATAGCATTAATAACTGAGGAATACAATGATTCCACCATCATTTCAGGGCTTTGTGGATCACTGATCACATTGGGAGAAGCTAGATTTTCTTCAATCACAAATTCATTCACTGCTGACATAAAATCAGACTCTGGACTCTCTGCCAATGAGTCCATGTCAATGGATTCTTGTTTCAGAGCTTGTTCTAAATTTGGATGAGCAATTGTCTCAAAGTCAAACGTATGAGCGTCAATACTATCAGGGGACAGCTCTTCCAAAGAGGCAGGAACATTTGCAGGTGGACAGATGGGTCCCTGAAGGCTGAGAGTGGATGAAGCTCTGGAAGAGGTAGTCTTAGTTCCAGTTGTACTCTCTGACCTTTGCGTTGTTGCTCCTTTTAACTCTGCTTGATCAAGAGAAGCCTGCAGACACACCCAGTAATGATGGCAAATTAGAATAATTACAACTTTCATAATTAAAGTGAACAGAATTGTAAGAAAAATGCAAGCGCTCAATCAACTGCTTTCAAAACAACTATATTTTTTGAAGAGTCAACTTGTTTAGTTTTGAATATTTAATGGTTACTACTTATAATGTGAATATCTGTGCACTTAAACTGGAAATTTAAATATGGCAACTATCCAAATATGCTAATGGCCTATTTATTCAGGTGATCAAATATGAATGTTAATCTGGAAGATACTGAAGATTCAATAAACAACTTCTTTTTACACTTTAAAACTTAATTTTACAGTATAGCAAACCAACCTTGTGTTCATATCATTTAGCTTGTTTCTAAGAAATTAGTATATACCATATTTACTACATTAAATGTTCAAAGCCAATACGCATTTTGACTGCCTGAATGAACTATCTTACAAATGCAGTTTTTGATGACTTATTGAAAATGTCTTGCACCACATCCAAAATATAAATAACATATGGTTTAATTACTAGTTAAATGTGAAAGGTGCTATACAAGTGTAATTTGTTGTTGTCGTTAATACATTTGTTTTAACCATTGTCACAATTAAAATATCGTAATGGTTAGAAACTAGATCAAACATGATCTCTGAAAATAAATTGAAGCAATTTAAATGTAATTTTCAAAATATGTAATGATAGCCCTACAGAAATTGTATTGCATGACAAATACTGATTTTGAAATAAGACTCAAATGAAGCTTTGTTACTTTTTCACACATTTGTTCAGCAATGTTAAAAGTGTAACCAGTTGATATGACATTTGTAATACAGGATCGTACAATTTTTTGAAAACAATACATATTGAAATGTTCATCAAAATGATAACAAATGACAAAGAATCATTTTGGATACAAAATAGAGCTATAAACCACTTACCATACATGTGCAAGTGGGATTGGTAAAACCTATATAATTGTGTCATGCTTTGATAAACAAAGAAAAGGGCCAAACAATTTTTGTGAAAATGTTGCCGTTTTAAATTAAAAAATAAAATTATTGCACAAAAAGTGTGGTATTTAAGGTATTATGCAGTACAACACTGCTGAAATATTATCTTTAAATACTCTACAACAGCTGTCTCATCCATCCACCAGCTTTTGGTTTCTGTCTGACCATTTATCGAACCGTCCTCCTAACATGAAAGGTGCTATACAAATGTAATCTGTTGTTGGACCAAACTTTATGAACCAACCATTATATACGGTTCTCCTATCATCTATGAGTTTGGTATGCAAAGTAGGTCACTGAAAGTTTCTTCTTGCCCAGATATTTGAAGCAGTCAGGATTCTTGTATTTTCCAATGAGAACAGTTCTTTTCTTCTCTCCTATAGCTTTGCAGAAAAATTTCCTTCGAAGCTTCCCTTGCTTTTATCCCACATTTGGAATGCAGTGTCTTATTCAGGAGTGCACAAAATAACATTTCTTCCGTGCAAACCATAAAATCCATCAATAGCAATTTCCCCTTGCACTCACTTACTACATTCTCTGTGTCATTTGCAGTTTGCCAATCACAAAAATGTGACAAATGTTTCAATGTTTTTTGAAGGAATCCAACAGGAAACTTTGAATCGTAAGTTTTCTACCTCGAAGTAAATGTCAGCACCTTTCCACATTAATGGTCCTGACCGTGAAATGTTTTTAGATACAAGAACCTGAAATTATTTTCAGACCAATTCATTAACATCCCCAATGTCTGCAAAATTCTTCCTTAAACTTTAAGATTATCTGATGTATTTTGCATTGGCTGAATTTAAATTGTTCCAATTGCTTGAGACTTCCTATTCTTGCAAAGGTGAGCTTTTTGACACCAATATGATCTGCAATGATTAACTCTATCCCTGTCTTCTTGGCTGGTGACTCTTTTTCTCCAGCCAACGAAACTCATTTTGCACCCTATTCATATACCTTCCTCTCCCCCACCATGTAAGCATGTGAAGCAGCTGCACTCTGCAAACAGAAGTACACAACAAACACTTACCCAATCTAACTGATCAATTGTGTACCTTACAACAACAAAATTACATTTGTATAATAGCGCCTTTCACATCAGGAGGACATTCCAAGGCGCTGGACAGACAAGAGTTACGGACCCAAGCTGGGGATCGGGGTGGGGTAGGGTGGAGGGCAGGGGGGGAAGCAGGGAGATCGAAAGCACGATTGAAGAGGAGGGTCTTGAGGTGGGTTTTGAAGGTGGCGAGGGAGGGAATGAAGCAAAGGGACTGCAGGATGAAGTTCCAGAAGGTGGGTGTGGAGTGGCGGAAGGCACACCCACCGATAGTGGGGCGAGCGAGGCAGGGGATGTGAAGCAGGCTGGAGCCCGCTGAGGGGAGGGAGCGAACAGGGTGGTAGGGGGTTAGGAGGTCGGAGAGGCGGTGGGGTGGGGGGGGGAAGAGGAGCAAGACCATGGGTGGCTTTGAAGGTGAGGACCAGGATCTTGAACTGTATCCTCTGTGTGATGGGAAGCCAATGGATTTGGGCAAGGATGGGGTTGATAGGGTCGTGGAGCCTAGTGTAGGAGAGGACATGGGCTGCAGAGTTCTGGATGATCTGCAGCCTGTGGAGGGAGGAGTTGGGGAGGCCGACAAGCAGTGAGTTTGCATAGTCGAGCCTCGATGTAATGAATGCGTGTATAAGGGTTTCGGCGGCCTGCGGTGTGAAACAGTGTCAGAGTTGGGCGACGTTGCGGAGGTGGGGGAAAGCAGAGCAGGTCATGGCACAGATGTGGGGTAGAAAGGATATTTGAGGCTCAAACAAGACCCCAAAGTTCCAGACTGGCTTAGCAAGGTGGAGTGTGCAACCATGGATGATGATACTGTCAGACGATGCTGAGGAGGCGCTGACAGGAGCCAATCAGGAGAGCCTCGGTCTTGTTGACATTCAACTGAAGAAAGTTAGCTCTTATCCAGGACTTGATATCTGATAGACATTCTGTCAGGACAGCAGTGATCCCAGAGTCAAGGGTGGAGGCAGAGAGGTACAGTTGGGTGTCATTCGAATATATGCGGAAGTTGAACCCATGTCTGTGGATGATGTCACCAAGAGGGAGCATATAGATGTTGAAGAGGGGACCAAGGACAGAGCCCTGAGAAACGCCGCATGAGACGGTCCTGGGGCTAGAGGAGAAGTTGTTTGAGATGAAGTGAAGGCGTGTGAGAGGTACGATCTGAACCAATCAAGGACAGCGCCGTGGAGGTTGAGGTGAGGAGAGGTGGTGGATGAGGATAGAACGGTCGACGGTGTCGAAAGCATCAGAGAGGTCAAGGAGGACGAAGAGGCAGAGGAAGCCCTGGCCGCAGATGAACAGAATGTCATTTGTCACTTTGACCAGGGCGGTTTTTGTGCTGTGGGCAGCACGGAAGCCCAATTGGAGGGGTTCGAGAAGGGAGTGGCGGAAGAGGAAGGAGTGAAGCTGAGAAGCAACAACTCATTCCAGGACCTTGGAAAGGAAAGGGAGGTTGGAGATGGGTTGGTAGTTAGGGGGTAGAGAAGGGTCCAGGGAGGGTTTTTTTAATTAAAGGACAGGAGTGATGACAGCGGTTTTATAGAACAAGCTTCTATCACCACTGATCATTTTATATGGGTAAAACAGAACATGTACACTGATACAATTTTCAAAGAAAAGGAAACCTTTGCTTTACAAAAGGGGGAATTATTTCAAAATAATGCAAATAGGCCTTTTTAATCCAGCAATAGGAATCAACAAAGGTAGCTTTGTGTGTGCGTCCGTGCATATGAGTGTGTGTGCATGCCTGCAGCATGTTGGGTGGGGGGCATATTCCTTACATTCATTTGATGGTCATTCCATGGCTGTTTGTGGGACGTTGCTGTACAAAACTGCCATGTTCACCTACAAATACAGTCAGTTCACAGCAAAATCGAAATGTCTTGACAACTTGATAAGATACTATATCAAAGGGCAAGCATTGATATTATTATTATGTAGGTAAGGATGAAAAAAATGTGTGCTAGTCACAGGCTGCAACAAAATGGCAGGATTAGCTGGGCATGTAGAGCATGCAAGAGTTCATTCAGTACTAAATGTTTTGACCACAATGGATAGAACAGATTCCACTTTATATGCAAGGTTAAGCCACACTGAAAAGTACTCACGTTCACATTTAGGAACATAAGTCATTCAGACTTGAATATTCGGTTCAAGCATTCACATAAAAGTTAATTTGAAAATAAAAAAAACTTTGCAGATTGAAAATGTTCAGCTACTACTTCGGTAGTATACCTATTCCGATTAGATAAAGAATTTCTGCATTGGTTGAGGACCATCTAAATTAGTTTTGTTTCTCAATGTGTTCTTACCTTTTGCTCAGTCAACAAGTCTGTAATAGTCTGAGACATCTCATCCAAACTCTGAGCTGCTTTTACCAGGTTACGAAGAACTTGAATATGCTGATTCAAAGGCTCAAAGTCACACAGCGTAGGAACCCTTACAGAAAAATAAACCAGAAAGATGATATATTACTCAGCTTTACAACAAAGCAGCCCTCAGTTATCCTCCACATACCATGGCTAAGGATAGAATAAAAAGGAAAAAAACCAAAACAAAAAGAATTTCAGCCAAATCTTTATATTATGTCCTCCTTTCAACCTTTTCATTTAAGGATAGTACAACAAACAAAAAATTGTATTCAAATAAAAGCTTTATTCACATTTGCAACAGCATTCTTCCCACTCAGCCAATGCCTCACCTTCAACAAGCACAGCTTTTCATTGACTTAAAATGAAACGCCAATCAGACTTACAAACTCTGGCAGGAATCTTCATTTTGGGACTGTCTTAAAACATTAAGTAACTTCTTTCCTACTCTCTTGGTGATGACATAAAAATGGAAGCAACTTCAGTACTAAAGGTTGTTTATAAAGAAATCTTGCTCAGAGTACTTATCAGTGCCTGAAGAGCCAGAAAGGCAGTGAGCACTTAAGTGCTGTCAAATCATCTCTGTGTTGTGCTACTGGCGTGTAAAATGAAAAATAGCAAATACTATCAAGAGAACAATCCTAACCAAAACATGAATTTTTGGTTGATGGGGGATAAAATCTGTTGTCCTGGAGATTTTCACATTATCCAGTGCCTTGGGATGTCCTCTCGACGTGAAAGATGCTACACAAATGTAACTGGTTGTTGTTGATGTAATTTGAATACAGTGCCTGTATCACATGCACACACCATTCAGGTGTGCAGGTTACCTGAGGAAAGGCTGCACTTCTGGAGGACAGCAAGTCTGCAGAAACTGCAGGTCAGACAAAGATATGTCAGGAAGCTCAAAATCAAACTTCCGAGGCTTGCGGGTCTAAAAAAAAGAGCAAAAAAATTAACACGTTGCAAAACACATATATTAAATATAAACATATATTATCAGTATGAGTCAATAGGTTGCTATTTGTGCAATTTAGTGGGATGAGCTGGAATCAATTCCCAACTGCATTTCGGCCTCAAGTTATTGTTCTGATCATGGTGTATTTTAAAAACTGATTTTCTACCAAGTCAAATATATTGTCATGGTAAATATTTTAAAATGAGCAGTTTTGGGAGAGCACAGCAGTAGAAGGTAGAGACCTTCATCTGTCAGTTAGTGATAAGAGTACATGCCAGCAGTGAATATTTATATTCCAATCATTTTTGATTTTTTTAAAAAAAAATCAGGATTTGTTTAAACTGGCACGATGACAGATTGAAACATATAATAATAATAATCCTTGCATTTGATATAGCGCTTTTCACGTCGGGAGGACGTCCCAAAGCGCTTCACAGAACACACTGTAAAGTGAATTGACTGTATATTTGTGGGCGAACGCGGCAGCCAATTGCGCACAGCAATGTCCCACAGTCGTAGATTGAAAATGATCAATTTATTATTGTTTTTGGTTTTGGAGGGATTATTTGATGTCTCTGTGGTTACCAGAGTACAATGCCTAACTTGACCCACTAAGAAGGATTTTCAGGACGTTGGCCAAACGTCTGGAAAGATGCAAAAGCCACATCACTTAAAGCAGGAGAGGTACTATACACTCTATATTTAAAAAAACATATCAGTCTAAAAGTACAACTTAGTATTTAATTGTTAAAGCCATTATTTATACTCATGAGCAACATTTACCCATATGCACTCCATAAACAAGTTATGTTCAATTCTACCTAATTATTAGATTAATTCCATATTCAATAGTTTTAATATTTATTCATTTAAATATGGTGCAGTACCATTATAACACACTTATGATCAGGACACAGACAGACTGGTAAAATGGGCGGACACGTGGCAGATGAAGTTTAATGTGGAGAAATGCAAAGTGATGCATTTTGGGAGGAAGAATGAGGAGAGGCAATGTAAGCTGATGGCACAATCTTAAAGGGGGTGAAGGAACAGAGAGATCTGGGGGTTCATATAAGTAAATCTTTGAAGGTGGCAGGACAGGTAAATAAAGCTGTTAATAAAGCATATGGGATACTGGGCTTTACAAATAGGGACATAGAATATAAAAGTCAGAAAGTCGTGATGAACCTTCACAAAACATTGGTTCGGCCTCAGCTAGAGTACTGTGTTCAGTTCTGGGCACAAAACTTTAAGAAGGATGTCCAGGCATTGGAGAGGGTGCAAAGGAGATTTACCAGGATGGTACCAGGAATGAGGGGCTTCAGTTATCAGGAGAGCTAGAGAAACTAGGATCAATCTCCTTGGAGCAGAGAAGGTTAAAAGGAGACTTAATAGAAGTTTTCAAAATTATGAGGGGGATTCGATGGAGTGAAAAAGGAGAAACTATTTCCATTGCAGGTGGGTCAGTAACCTGAGGACACAGATTTAAAATAGTTGTTAAAAGAAACAAAGGGGAAGTGAGAAGAAATGTTTTCATACACCGCGTTGTTCAGATCTGGAATGCATTGCCTGAAAGGGTGATGAAAGCAAATTCGATAACTGCTTTTAAGAGTAGATAATTATTTGGGGAAGACAAGTTTACAGGGCTATGGGGAGAGAGCGGGGGAGTGAGATTGATTTGGATAGCTCTTTTAAAAGAGCCGGAACAGGCACGATGGACTGAATGGCCTCCTTCTGTGCTGTATAATTCTATGATTCTATGACTTCTATATAGCATGAATTTGAATGCAATCTGATTACATGGTGGACCACTTTTGCTGCATGGGTCCACACCAGGCTTCTATCTAGTAGTTTAGGCACTAAACGAGAGAGGTCTGGGTCATTAGGTCGTCAATGACGTCTCTACCAGCTTATCTGCATATATATGCAGATACCTCCCTGTAATGTTTTGTGTATATATATATATATATATATATATATATAAAGCAGGAAGTGACAGAGGCAGCAATCTAATGATCTGGAAATCTAATACTAATACTAATCCTAATACTAATCCTTGCATTTGATATAGCGCTTTTCACGTCGGGAGGACGTCCCAAAGCGCTTCACAGAACACACTATAAAGTGAATCGACTATATATTTGTGGGCGAGCGCGGCAGCCAATTGCGCACAGCAATGTCCCACAAACAGTCATGGATTGAAAATGACCTTTTTATTATTGTTTTTGGAGGGATTATTATCAGGCGTGTGGAGTAAGGAAACTTGCCCAAGGTTTCGCCCTGCCCTGGAATCGAACTCAGGTCTCTCGCTTGCAAAGCGAGTGCTCTAACCACTGAGCCACAGGACTCCACTATTTTAGCTTCCTGCTCTAAAATACATTTGACTTCCAGGTGATCAGGTTGCAGACAAAGTAACTTTCTTCTTTGCACATGCTCAGCAACAGGAATTGATATCGGTGGTGAACTGGAAGCCAGCCATTTTTTTAAAAAAACTCAAGGAACCCACCAGCTTACAGCTTGGATTTTATAATGAGGCTCCACTGTACATAAGGATGGACATTTTAGCAAATGAAGGAAACAGTTTTAAAGGCTCAATGGCAGACAAGAAGAGTTCAAATGTTCAGACAAAAGTTCATCGACCTGAAACGTTAACTCACTTTCCTCTCTCCATAGATGCTGCCTGACCTGCTGAGTCCTCCCAGTGACTTTGGATTTTATTTAAAATGTATTAAGTTTTTTTCCAATAATCAGAGCTGTAGTTTGCAAATGAAAACCTTGTGGAACATAAGGTTTAATTATGTGCTAATATGGAATATTTCAATATTCTAACATCTTAAACACGTGGTATTCTGATTTTTCTGAAAGAAAAAATCATTTACATACACAAAACGATGATGCTGGCCAAGAGTCTAGTCCCTTAAATAAGCGATTCCTTAGAAAAGACCTTCCTGTGGGAAAAAAAATAAGCATACCTCTGTAGATTTGACATTCTTTGAAGGTGAAAATACTTTGTATAATTTAACAAATTGAACTACTAGAATTTATACTCATAATAAATATTAAACTTATTATAAGATAAGCAATGTCTTTAACAATCCTTCCAAGGGTGTTGATAAGATATACAGAAAATATGCAAAAACATCCTTGAATACTACATTTTACAAAATACTCGGCAACCAAAAGTTGAGTTCATTAAATCATTGTATATGCAGACTTCATAAGTATTTCTGACTTCTACCTTTATGTAATAGGAAATAATATTAAAGAAGGGATTACAGATGCAAAATCTGAAAAATGAGATAAATCATGATAACATCACTGAAGAAGCTGGTTACCAAATCCATAACACTTTTTTTTTAAAATCAAGCCTCTGAAAAGAAGCTAGGAAAGAGGGAAAACAAATAACATAACTTACTGAACAATTTTCCAAAAGACTCCCTTTTCGTTCTCTCAGCCTCATAGAGTTGTTTCCCTTCTTTCACAAGAGCACTGGCCCACTGTGTAAAAAGATTATATCATCGATTGCTCATAAACATATATTGGATTCTTAACGATACATCGCACGGAGATTAAAAGATGCTGGTTAACTTACCTCCCTGTAATGTTTTGTGAACATTTTACGCCTCACAACCTCCACAACTGCTAGGCAATACATCTGAGGAACAGTGCTAAGTGCCTCTACAACCCGTACTCGCTCTTGCAGTTCAGTCAAAAGTCGTAGCAAAGCTTGTAGTTTTTCACCATTCTGGTCTGCATGAAGCATCACATAACAACACCACCTAGCAAAGAAATTAAAATATTGAGCACCAATTGCCTTGTAATCATGAAGCATAAGAGTCTAGAATGTAAAGCATTTGGAAAATAATCACTTAACGGAAAGAAAACAGACTGACTAAAATACTGTTTCTTTTGACCCCAAAGAAAATGACAATTTGCAAACATTTATTTTACGATTTGAAGTAAATAAAGTACTCATCTCTAGGTATAGTGATCAATTTGCATATATACTTCACATATCAGAAGTAAAGGGTCCGACGGAGTTGGAATAATCATTGAAGCATCTAGGTCTTTAACAAGAATCACATACAATAATAATAATACCTCCATGAACCTAACAATAGAGCCATCCTTTTCATCCCATCTCCCATGACAACTTTATTTTCAGTTAAACACAATAATAACAACAATCTTGCATTTGATTTAGTGCCTTATCATGTCTTCGAGACATCTCAAAGCACTTCAGAGTATACTGTAAAGTGAATTGACTGTATTTTGCAGGCGAAACACAGCCACCAATTGCGCACAGCAGCGTCCCACAAACAACAGTGGATTGAGTGACCAATTTAATATTCATTTATTTATTTTGGAAGGATTATTACCACTGGAAAGCGATCGCCAATCAACTAACAACCGGGTTCCTACTTACCGCTAGGTAAACAAGAGACATCTGGAGTAAGGAATTTTGGCCAAGGTTTCGCCCCATCCAGGAATTAAACCTAGATCCTCTCGCTTGCGAAGTGTGTGCTCTAACCACTACGCTATTTGTTTCTGATATAAAATTAATCCTTGCATTTGATATCAGGAGAACATCTCAAAGCACTTTACAGAAATTTCCCATTCTGTCAACAAGGCCCACAAAATATAGTCAAATTTACTTTACAGTATATTTTGTGAAGTGCTTTGAGACGTCTCAAAGCAAGGATTATTAATTTTTGATCCAATATTTTTTCTATAGTAACTGAGTAAAAATAACTTCCAATAGATTTGTGCATTGAAATCAGCACCATAACTTAAATAGTGAGTGAAATTTGACTTAAAAGAAAACTCCAAAACAGCAAACATGGTCCAAAATGAATTTCCTATTGGACAAAATACCATGAGAATTCTGAACAAATTAGTTTTAGTTCCATGAACTTCGCACTTCATAATAGGTCTCAGCCAAATCTTGGCTCCACTTCATACGCGATAAGACCAAGGACTTCTAACAAAAAAAAAATCCCTCTGGCACAGCTGAAGCTTTGTAAAGATTTTACAACATTTTAAAGAACCTCTCAAAGTCTTCATCCCCAGAGTCTCACAGCGCCTAGCAATAAACTTGTCGTCAAGTATTTGCTTTTATAAGGCAGGCATTTTTTTTGTGAAACATTCTCAGGTTTATTTATGCACCACATTAACTGATTGTAACAAACTAGTTTGAAAAGAACATATTTAAGTATTGTCCTAAAGCATCATGAAAAGTTTCATGCCATTTTCAAGTTTCATTTCAGATTACAGAAAAATCAAACTAGTATATTAAACAAACATAAAAAAGTGAACAAAGTATACATTATATAGGATATAGGCTATATTATATAGGAAATGAAATCAGCAACTTCTAATGAAAGCTGATGCCTATAGACAAAATAATTGTTATTGAATATGGTTACACTCCACATGCAAGATATGCTACTACACGTACTCCGGCTGCCACTAACTAGGCCAATCCACAAATGAAGTTAAACATTTGCACTCTTTCACATATTGTCACACCTAGATCATAGCAATACAGTATAATAATAATAATAATCCTTGCATTTATTATAGCGCTTTTCACGTCGGGAGGACATCCCAAAGCGCTTCACAGAACACACTGTAAAGTGAATTGACTGTATATTTGTGGGCAAACGCGGCAGCCAATTGCGCACTGCAATGTCCCACAAACAGTCTAGATTGAAAATGACCAATTTTTATTATTTTTTTTGGTTTTTGGAGGGATTATTATTAGGCGTGTGGAGTAAGGAAACTTGCCCAAGGTTTCGCCCTGCCTGGAATTGAACTCAGGTCTCTCGCTTGCAAAGCGAGTGCTCTAACCACTGAGCCACAGGACTCCACACATTATACGAGTAATTTGAGACACATGGCAAGTGTAGGAAGCTTAGTATACTTGGGAAAAATAGGCAAATTAAAAAGCTAAGGCTCCCAAAGCTTTTCACCACTGGCAGGTTTCCCTGAACAACAAAATTATATATGTAAAACGCCTTTCACCCCGGGAGGATGGAATGGAGTTCCAAAGGGTGGGGGCAGAGTGGCAGAAGGCCTGCCTGCCAATAGTGGAGCGAGCGAGGCGGGGGACATGAAGCAGACCGGAGCCCGCTGAGCAGAGAGAGCGAACAGGGTGGTGGGGGGTTAGGAGGTCAGAGAAGTAGGGGGGAGCCACACTGTGGAGGGCTTTGAAGGTGAGGACAGGATCTTGAACTGTATCCTCAGTGTGATGGGAAGCCAGTGGAGTCGGGTGAGGATGGGGGTGATAGGGTCGCGGAGACTAGTGCGGGAGAGGACACTCCGACAAGCAAGGAGTTTGCATAGTCGAGCCTCAATGTAATGAAAGCATGTATGAGGGTTTCGGTGGACTGTGGTGTGAGACAGTGTCAGAGTCGGGCGACGTTGCTGAGGTAGGGAAGGCAGAGTAGGTCATGGCGCAGATGTGGGGTAGAAAGAATAGCTGAGGGTCAAACAAGACCTCCAGGTTCCAGATTGGCTTAGTAAGGTGGAGTGCGCAACCATGGATGGTGATACTGTCAGCGTCTGAAGTGAGGAGGCACTGATGGGAGCCAATCAGGAGAGTTTGATGTCTGCCAGACATTCTGTCAGTAGCCCAATAGAAGGAAAAATTGGATAAAGGGTCCCAAATAAATCTTTTCAGTTTACACTCATTTTCGTACAAAAAAACAGCAACGGGTTTAGATGCAAAGAAAGTGTATCTACCATTGGTTAAGATCACACATTATATTCAGGCTTGTCCCAGGTATGTGAGGAATTTCAGTGCAGGATTTAATATAGAACCACTCATAGTGCCACCAACTGACCAAATGTTGCTTTGCACGATTGTTAACAGAATTTAGCTAGATTCAATTCCATTTTTGAAAGAACCTTTAAATATTTAATATTATTGGCACTAAGTTCCAGTTTTATCCCAGAGTTGTTGAACATTTATTTGCAGTAAGCAAATTCACAGGGCCCAGTGTAAATAGGCAAACCTTTCTGTCCTGAATGGCAAATACTGCAATTTATTTTACATCCATGTACCAGTAAACAATTCAGCATGTACATTTTACCAGACAAGTTTAAATCAATGCACAATGTATTGCAATGCACCATCCAAAAAGTTCAAATCAGCTACAAATCCATTGTTCTGTGAGATGTTCTCGATCAAACCACACCAAACTATACTGCTCAAGAGGAGTTCTTGACATCAGCCATTCATTGGGCATGGGCTCAATCCTAGACCTGTCACTTAACTGATGAACAGCAAGCAACAACATGTCAGGGTGGGAGGAAGACAAGCTAAGTGGTATCTCTTGGAGGTTGAACTGTGATACACTTGGTGAAACAAAGTAAAGACAAGTCTATAATTTACATAGATTGGATTTTTTTAATACCTGAGCCAAGCAGGTTTGTACTGTAAGTGCCTTGTAGTGATAACTTACATGGCTTTAGCTGGATCAATTCCAGCAGTACCCAAATACGCACCTGGGGCCCAAATGCCTTGGCTTTGTCAACAACTCATATCAATGTTTGAGGCACAGGCAAGCAGGCTCTGTCCACATCCAGGAGAGAGCTTGGGCACTCCAGAACTGTCAAGGAGAAACTCTGTTTCTGTGACTTCTCAGCAGCTCAAGTGAAGACTTATGCATGGCAGGGGAATCTGCTCGTCAGACTTCCTTGACAAAAATAAAAGTAAAAATACCTTTGGAAAATGATTCCTATGGTATAGAGAAAATATTAAGCTCCAGCACCGAAAAAAGTTATTCATTCTTGAAGACAGGCTAAAAGGAAAACAATTATCAGGACTCCATTTAGGAAACTGATGATTATAGCATCGGAGGAGTGAAAAACCTAATACTTCTATAAATAGAACTTCGCTGTTCTTTCTATACTGTAATTAAATCAATTATATTTTTCTCCTAAAACAAGAATAATCTATTTTTAAAATACTAAATTGGTAGTAGAGCCAAACAGGAGGCAGAGCAAATGTGAATGCAATCAGAAGGATTTGGATCTTTTAGACAGCCAGTCTGGCAAGGCTTAATATGAGTAAGGGAAGGGGGAAAAAAAGGAAAAACAAGCAGGAACATATGCTAAGTTGAATAGACATACACAGCATTCTAATCAGAAAAAAATATCATTATAGATTATAAAAAATCAATGTATATTCTCAGTCCAATGGTTTGCTGCAGTAAAAAAAACAAATAAGGTACTGAGTTGTCATGGCAGAGAACTAAGAGACCAAACAAAAATGTTTCATTCTTGCTGCACAACATATTGAACAGACAAACCCAGGAATATTGTAGATATCCTAATTTCAGGATGATTAAATTAGGAGTCCTGATTTGGAGTCCTGTAGCTCAGTAGACCTGGGTTCTATTCCCAGCAGGGGGAAATGTTGGGCAAGTTTTGTTACTCCCCAGCCTGTTTACCTAGCAGTTAGTAGGAACCCAGTTATTAGTCGATTGGAGGATCACTTTTCCAGAATTAATAATCCCTCAAAAACAATAATAATTTGGTCACTCAATCCACCACCTGCTTGTCGGACGCTGCTGTGAACAATTGGCTTCTGTGTTTCGCTCACAAATAGTCAATTCACTTTACCGTATATTCTGTGAAGTTCTTTGAGATGTCCAGAAGACATGAAAAACATATCAAGTGCAAGGATTATTAATATTAATTTTAACCTTCAAAGGCTACACAGACAAATCAAGATTTTAGTTATTAGAATGGAGGATACAAGAAAGGGGTAAGGAAGTTAGGTGCGCTCCCTTTGAAAAACCTGAGAGATTTTCAAGAATATTAAGTTGACCATGAGGTTGCTCTTTGCAAAATGTGGACTGATGAGGTGGATCTGAGCAAAACATCGAATATTCTGACCTATTTCAAGCAAGTTAACAAAGGAATTCAGGAGTAAGGAGAAAAGTCAAGTTGAACATTTTTACATAGGGCAAAAGATACAAGTACTAAGTTGCCAAGAAGGTATTGAAGCAGAATGCATAAATAGGTTTAAGAATAGTGTTTCTGAAAGAATGAATTAAGAACTAATCAAAAAGGAAAACTTGGGACTCTAAAATGTCTTATTTTTATGAAATATAATCCAACTTACTTCAATCTGACTTGCAAGTTGTTTGCAAGTTCCTGCTTAGCGGTGGTACATTTCTGCTTAATATCCACCAGCTTCTTGTGGTTTGTTAACATAATCATTAGCTGATTTGCATGACTCAGACATAAATCAGGAAGGACAGATGGATCTTTCAGATTTTCAGCTCTCTTCTGATTTGCTAAAAATCCCTGTGGGTTTAAAATAAGATGTTAAAATATACAAAATAAGTTACTTTTGAGAAAACTACAGAACGACCTTAACTTTTTTTCAAAAAAAAGTGAATGTACAATAGAGACTGGGTAGGCAAGCATTCAAAATGGGAGCGATGCACAGCTGAAAAGTAGTGAGGCACATTTTGATCTATTGAAGTCACAAGGTGAGGGTTTCATTTTGTACAAACCGTCAATTATGGGATGTGTATTTTATTTGTAAAACATTTATTTTGTGATGTTCATTCAGTTTACTACAAAATATTTGGTGACTAAGTTCACATGAATTTACCTGGATGAATTACTAATTAGCTGTAAAGAGACAATTTGGTGAAGATATTATGTGATGTGAATTTTAAAAATCACATTTACACCGAATAAACTTTTGTAAATAATACTTGCATTTGATATAGCACTTTTCACGTCTTTTAGACGTCTCAAAGGGCTTCAAATAAGATGTTAAAATATGCAAAATACCAAAATAAGAAGTTACTTTTGAGAAACACTGCCTTAAACTTTTTTTTAAAAAAGTCAATGTACAATAGTGAATTATGATAAAATATTCATATCACAGTTTAATTTAAGTTGTACTAGACATTTAAAACACTGACATGTCACATAAATACACATGCCAAATCTAATTTTACAAAGCTTTCTTCCATAATCTCAATAGGAATTATTATGAACAATTAACATTTAACCAAACTATTTACTACACAAAAAAATTACACTAGGTTTACAGAATGGAAAACAGCATGGAATGGATAAGAAGCTACCGTTTAAAATGCCCACTTGTACAAAAAGGTAATTCGTTACTGGGTTCACAAAATTTTGATATGAAACAGATAAATCTGGATTTCAGTAAGACCTTTGATACAGTTCCTTTTAAGATGGTGGTGCTAGAAGTAAAAAAAGCGGGAATCAGTGGAGGTACATTACAATGGATACACAATTGGTTGATAGGAAGAACCCAGAGGGAATGTCATCAGACTGGGCAAATGTTACCAGTGGAGTTCCAAAAGGGTCTGTTTTACAGTTCTGATGACGAAGTACAAAAAGGATATTAGAGAAATCGAGAAGGTACAGAGGAGGGCAACCAAAATGATTGAGAGAATGGAAGGATTGGACTATGAGGAGTGACGAAGTAAACTGGGCATGTTCACACTGGAAAGGAAAAGATTGAGAGGCGACATGATTGCTGTCTTTAAAATTCTAAAGGGGCCAGACAATCAGAAGGGGCCGTACATCATAATGTTTCAACTTATCCAGAATAGTAAAACCAGAGGATACAGCCTACGATTGAAGTGGGGTAAATTCAGAATGAATCTACGCAAATACTATTTCAGTGAGCGAATAGTGAACTTGTGGAACAGGATCCCCAGGGAGACGGTTGAAGCAGGAAGTGTTGATTCTTTCAAACACAGAATAGACTGTTTTCTTTTAGAAAATAACATTATGGGATATAGTACATAGATCGTTTGGGACATATCTGCATGCAACTGTCAGGAAGGTGGAAGGCGAACGAGATGGACCTTGGTCTTTTGTCGTCTGGCATTTCTTATGTTCTTATATAAAAAGTCACTACAATCCAAACTTGCTGGGAAAAGGACTCATACACACACGAGATATAACATGCAACACACTTAGCAGTAAAACAGCAAAACCTAATGGTGCACATTTTCACAACTTACCTTTTTACTTTGTATTATAAAGTCAGCAATGCCATCTACTGGTAGTAGTTGCACTTTAATACTGGTTTTAAAAAGGTAAGATCTGTAGCACTGAGTTAACTGAATGCTTATATGATACGCAACTGTTTTTTTGTGGTAGAATCATTTTATACAACATTACAACAAGTTCTGTGACAACTTCAAATTGCAACAAGTATACTTTGGATCAATATGGACAGATCCTTAATGTTATAGCAGTTCTATATACTGGCCTAATAATCAAGTTCTTCACAGCAGTTTTATAAATAGAACCATTTACTGCCTCAAATAAATTCCCTGAGGGATAAAAACTCAGTATATTTTGTTCTGAAAAATGATTACAGTTGTCAATCTGTGAACCATTAGCAGATGTCTAGACATTGAAAGGATAACCACAGGCACTAAACATCACATTTGTGACATGTGTGGCACAGAACGCCTCGATTTTAATGCCTCGATTATCTTTCTTTAATTAAATGGAACAAATTTTCCATAACTTCTTGAACTTTCATGAAGTGTAGCTTACCACATCTATACTCAATACTTTAAAGCAATTTCCTAATAAAAGCTATGTTACTAAAGTTGAATTACATCTCGACTTCTAGCAAACCCATTCTACCAAGTATTGTCCAAGGGAGGGACTTATTCCTGTGTCACCTGAGCTAATTCTTTTTGTTCGTTTACCAGCCTATTGCAACTGGCTATCATCTGATCCAGAGCGTACAGTCGATCTTCAAGTCCCTTAATTGCTTTCATGTTCTGATTATCAAGTTTGGCAATTGTTTCGTGACACTCCAATAGAAATGGCTGAAGAATTCCTGGATCGAGCTGAAAATACAGTGGAGGGAAAGAAGTGTCAAACCGTTTGTTGTAGAATGTCAAATTGAAATGTTTGATGCTGATGCTTAAATTGTAAACGTGTTATACTTCCCTCTTAATATAAATGAAAAATAGAAACATTGAAATTTACAGGTGGAGGCCACTCAGCTTATCAAGCCTGCTGCACCAGGTCAGAGCAAGGATATTGCTTCAATCCCACCACCCGCTTTATTGCCACACCGCTTCAAACCCCTCCCTTTCAAATGCCTATCTACTTCCCTCCTGAAAGCTACAATGGAATCCACCTTCATCATCCTTCTTGGCAGGCCGGTCGGTCCACATGCCAACGTATCTTGGATGTGGTTAAGACTCAAATACTGTGCTGGGGATACAGGGGTATCCAGCACAGTATTTGGGTAGTGTTAACTACATCCAAGACAATGGGTTTAAAGTCCTGACACGAGCCTTAAACTCACAACCTTCTAATTCTGAGATGAGAGTGCTACCAACTGAAGCAGGCTGGCATCTTAAAAAACAGAGGTCAACAGGATTGCTATTTAAATGTCTCATCCAAATGACTGCACGTTCAACAATACAGTACCGTCTCACTACTATATTACAGTGTCAGCCTAGATTATGATTAGAAATCTTAGTTTGGGGCTCAAATCCTCAACCTTCTAACTCAGAGGCAATTTTGTTATCAAATGAGCCAAACTCGCTTTTGAAAAACAAATTAGACACGCATATTCATAACCTAATGGTTAAAAAAAGCTTAGCCGACTTTTCTATACACAAAAATGTTTTTAACTTGTTTCCTTATTCAGCATATATTAGCTAGTATTATTTGCAGACTTCACATTGGTATGACAAATAGATCTAGCCATTCTATACATAGTTAATTTTGGTGGTTTTAGAGTAACAGACTCATCAAAATTAGGGGAATAAAAATAATCCTTGCATTTGATATAGTACTTTTCACATCTTTTAGACGTCTCAAAGCACTTCACAGAATAGACTGTAAAGTGAATTGACCGTATATTTGTGGGTGAAATGCAGCAGCCAATTCCACACAGCAGTGTCCCACAAACAGTCGTGGATTGAAAAGGACCAATTTATTATTGTTTTGTTTGGAGGGATTATTATTAGGCGTGTGGAGTAAGGAAATTTGCCCAAGGTTTTATCCTGTCTGGAATTGAACCCAGGTCTCTAGCTTGCAAGGCGAGTGCTCCAACCAGAGCTACAGGATTCCACGGGAAGGGGAGCTCTATCCTAAGATTATATCATTGAGTAGCTAGCCTGCCACAATATTACACTTTGATTACTTAAAAAGAAAACCCCACAAATTTATACATTTCAAATGAAAGCAATTACAAAAATGTTTAAGGGTTATTAATTACCTAAAGAATAATACAAGACCGATATGCAAAGTTTATTTTAAATGAATCGATTTTAACACTGTGTTAAGTAGTTAAAGAAGGCAATTCACTATAAAACCTAAATTTGCCCAGAGCAGGCTTCAATCCCACTCAAAACAGAAAGCAATAACTTACTCGGTTCATAGAGTCGAAGCATTTTCTGACCAGTGATTCCACATCATTTGGTCTATCTTGTACATTAATCCAATCCAGCAAGGAGACGTTAAAGAAAACCTGATCACCCACATTAAATTCATCTCCTGCAGCATTTGGAGTCTTTTCTTCATTAACGTCTTTGTCCTCTCCGGATTGCTGAAAAACATTATCCTGCTCAGGATGTCCATATGATGTCAAAGTAGAAGAGGGTGACTTTTTACCAACTATAGATTTAGCTTCATACAGTAATGAGCTATTGAACCTCTCAGCTTCAGTCTCTTCTCCAGGTAATCTCAGTCTCTCCTGGCATTCCCGATAGCTGTGTCTCGTCAAACACTCCAAAAGTGGGATCTTGGCCATTACAGAGACTGCTGTGCCTAGACTGAATTGAAAGCATGAAACAATACATTAATAACAAATTAACAAGTGAAGGGGCTTAGTAGTTAGAGCATTCGCCTTGCAAGCAAGAGGACCTGGGGTAGATTCCCAGGCGGTGCAAAATGTTGAGCAAGGTCCCTTACTCCACACACCTGTTCACCTAGCAGTAAATAGGAACCCGGTTATTAGTCGATTGGCGGATCACTTTTCTGGGGTAATAACCCCTTCAAAGAACAAATAATTAAAAAAATAATTTGGTCTCTCAACGCACAAGTGTTGTGGGACACTGCTGTGCGCAATTGGCTGCCGCGTTTTACCCACAAGACATGTAGTCAATTATTTTTGCGCTGTGAAGCACTTTGAGACGTCTCAAAACCGTGACAATGCGCTATATCAAAAGAAGGATTATTATCAACCCCAGTCTTGCCCAACTTCACTGGCTTCCCATCACACAGAGGATAGTTTAAGATCCTTGTCCCACCTTCAAAGCCCTCCACGGTCTTGCTCCCCTCTACCTCTCCGACCTCCTACCATCCTGTTCGTTCCCTCCGCTCAGCGGACTCCGGCCTGGTTCACATCCCCACCTCACTCACCCCACTATTGGCGGGCAGGCCTTCCGCCACTCTGCACCCACCCTCTGGAACTCCAACCCACAGTCCATCCGTCTCGCCCCCTCCCTCGCTACCTTCAAGACCCATCTCAAGAGCTTCTTCGTCGACCATGCTTTCGATCTCCCTGCTTCCCCCCACCTTCTACCCTCCCCCACCCCAAACCCCAGCTCGGGTCCGTATATCTGTCTATCCTTGGGACATCTGGCTGACATGAAAGGCGTTATACAAAATGTAATTTGTGGAGTCCTGTAGCTCAGTGGTTAGAACACACTCGCCTTGCAAGTGAGACACCCGAGTTCAATTCCAGGCAGGGCGAAACCTTGGGCAAGTTTCCTTACTCCACACGTCTAATAATAATCCCTCCAAAACAAAACAATAATAAACTGGTCCTTTTCAATCCACGACTGTTTGTGGGACACTGCTGTGCGCAATTGGCTGCCACGTTTCGGCCACAAATATACAGTCAATTCACTTTGCAGTATATTCTGTGAAGCGCTTTGAGACGTCGAGAAGACGTGAAAAGCGCTACATCAAATGCAAGGATTATTATTATAATTTTGTTGTTGTTATTAACAACAAATTATTTATATTGTCTTTCACATCGGGTGGCTATTCCAAAGCACTGAATACAACTTGAATTTATACAAAAGGCAAAATACTGCAGATGCTGGAAATCAGGAATAAAAACTGAAGTCTCTGGGAACACGCAGCATATCAGGGAGCATCCTTTTTTCCTCAGCCGAGAATTCCCCTCCACCGTGGTAGACAGCGCCCTCGACCATGTCTGTCCTATTTCCTGCACTTGCCCTCACCCTTCCCCTATCCCTCCCAGAACTGTGATGGGGTTCCCCCTAGTTCTCACCTTCTACCAACCTCTACCCTCAACAGATAATCTTCTGTTGTTTTTCGCCAACTCCAGCATGATCCCACCACCAAACACATCTTTCCCTCCCCTCTCAGCATTCCAAAGGAACCACTCCCTCCATTACTCCCTGGATCACGCCTCCATTATCACTAACACCTGCTCTCCCTCCCGCAGCACCTTCCCAAGCCAGCGCAAGAGATTCAACACCTGCCTGTTCACCTCCACCCACACTACTATTCTGGGCCCCAAACACTGCTTCTGGGTGATACAGTGATTTACATCTCCTTCCACCAAGTATCCGTGCTCACAATGTGGTCTCCCCTACATCAGGGAGACCAAATGCAGATTAGTTTATCACTTTACCAAGCACCTCCATTCTGTCCACAAGTGCAACCCAGAGCTTCTGGGCACTTGCTACTTTAATTTACTTTCGCACTCCCAACGTGACCTCTCTGTCCATGGCTTCCTATTCTGTTCCAAAGAAGTACAATGCAAGCTCGAGGAACAGCACCTCATCTACCGCCAAAGCATCTTACAGCCCTCTGGGCCTCATCATTGAGTTTAACTACTTGACTTTAACCACAGCTCCCATCTTCTCAGCCTGTCCTCCCCTCTTTTCTTTAAACATTGGCACATCCTCTGGATCTCAGACACATCGTTTCTTTCTCTAATCTCCCACTATTGCCTTATTTTGTCTTGCACCATAAACACCTCTGATATCTCATCACCTCCTATCCTCCACATATTTTTTTTCCTTTGTCTTTCTTTCCCCACCTCCTTCAGTTTGTCCTTATAAACTGCTCCCTTCCAACATCCCCCAGTTCTGAGGAAAGGTCATTGACCTGAAACATTAACTCACTTTGAAGTATTATAGTAGCACATTGCTGAAAAGTTTGAAGCATTCCCACTTTGCCTTTACCAAATAACCATAGATTTTTGTACTGATGCACCAAATGATCCAGGATGCTACTCCGCGTGAAGGGCCCTTTATAAATGCAAGTTGTTGTTGTATAATGGATGGGGCTCTGGCAGCATTGCGGTCACATCTCCTCTTCCCAGATTTGTGGATAGTCTGCAGCCAGTATAAGGAAAAGCTGGTAAGTCCAGCCAGCAGGATATGTAGGCAAGCCTGGACATGATGACAGCATAACCTGATGGCCAACTAATCGAAGGACTCTGCAGCCCGTGTCCTCTCCCGCACTAGGCTCCGCGACCCTATCATCCCCATCCTTGCCCAACTCCACTGGCTTCCCATCACACACAGGATACAGTTCAACATCCTGGTCCTCACCTTCAATACCCTCCATGGTCTTGCTCCCCCCTACCTAACTCCCTCCCATCCTGATAGCTCCCTCCGCTCAGCAGACTCCGGCCTACTTCACGTCCCTTGCTTCGCTCGCCCCACTATTGGCGGGTGGGCCTTCCACCACTCTGCCCCCACCCTCTGGAACTCCATCCCACAGTCCCTCCACCTCGCCCCTCTCTTTCCACCTTCAAGACCCATCTCAAGACCCTCCTCTTCAACTGTGCTTTCAATCTCCCTGCTTCCTCCCTTGCCCTCCACCCTCCCCGACTCCCAGCTCGGGTCCGAAACTCAAGTCTGTCCAGTGCCTTAGGACATCCTCCCGACATGAAAGGCACTTTACAAATGTAATTTTGTTGTCGACAACACTGATGCATACAACAGAGAAAATGTTGAATTATTCATTTGGTAAAGAGCAACATTACGCACATATTACTGTATTGTCCTTTAATATACTTTTAGTACACTATGACTACTACTCCATTAACTAACCTCTGCAGAAGTGAAATTAGAATGTGGTTCCAATTTGATTTAAATGATTTAAGTTTTAAATGGAGTTCCAGCATAAAAAGATACCCTAAACAGTTGCCCCTTGACATAGTAGTTCATATCATGAAAGTTAGAATAATCATTTGCATTTATATAGAGCCCTTACGCCGGACAGCATCTCAGAGAACTGCCTCTTATATTAATAAGCCTGGGTTTTGTCGAATTAATACTACTACATTCATGCTTCACTTACCTTGTGAGTTTTAGCTTAATATCTTCCACAGAATGCTCATAATGGTTATATGCATGTTCAAATTTTGTCAACAACTTTTGGAAAGAATAGGTGCAGTCCTCCAAATTAGCCATGATGGCAGCCCAGCCTTGATGCTGAAGATGTTCATCATGGACCAGTCGTTCACAGAACGCGCAAAGTTTCTTTGCAACTTCATACATCTCCTATCCCAGAAATGAAAGCATAAACAGAACAAGTGAACTTACCTCCATGACAAATTCAGTATAAACAATACATTATAATTCTCAAATAATTCTACAAATATATTGGTAATGGACTAGATTTAGAAACACTGAACAGTAATTATAAATTAGTAAACAACAACAGGAATTACAAATTAAAATTTCTGACAATTTATAACTGACCAGCATGAAATAGTCAATTAATCACTTACATTTGTGCAATTTTTCTAAAAAAAACTTAGTCCAATATGTAACTTACAAAATTTACATTTGATTTTTATACTATATATTTAATAATTTAGGAATGTTACTCCTTCCTTCCTTAAGTAGGGCATTTCATATTCAGAACTGTGGTCCAATAGAATTAAAATAAAAGACAAAATTAAAAATGCTAGAACTTAGATCTTGAATATTGAGTTGAAGTTAAATGTTGGAGAAGTTAGCATTCAACAAAACACATCTTGCTTCCACAAATGTTGGCAACATAAAAAATGATATAATAAAATAAAACTGTATTCACAAGCCAAATACTTGTGAAACAACAACAAGATTACATTTATAGCGCCTTTCACGTCGGGAGGACGTCCCAAAGCCTGGACAGAGTACAGCATTTCAGACCCTAGCTGGGGTCGGAGGGGGGGGAAGGGAGGGGAAGGGGGGTGGCTGATGGCATGGTCGAAGAGGAGGGTCCTGAGGCGGGACTTGAAGGAGACTAAGGAGGGGGCGAGGTGGAGTGACTGGGGGATGGAGTTCCAGAAGTTGGGGGCAGAGTGGCTGAATGCTCTCCCACCAATGGTGGGGCGGGTGGGTCGGGGGACGTGGAGCAGGCCAGAGCCGGCTGAGCGAAGGGAACGGGCGGGTTGGTAGAGGGTAAGGTGGTCGCAGAGGTAGGGTGGGGAGAGGCCATGAAGGGCTTTGTATGTGAGGACCAGGAGCTTGAACTGGATCCTCTGAAGGATAGGGAGCCACTGGAGTCGGGTGAGAGTGGAGGAGATGGTGTCACGGAGTTTGGTGCAGGAGAGGACACCGGCTGCAGAGTTCTGGATTATCTGCAGCCTGTGGAGGGAGGAGCGGAGTCGGGCAATGTTACGGAGGTGAGGGAAGACAGAGCGGGTAATGGCTTGAATGTGGGGAGAAGACAGTTGAGGGTCAAACAAGACACCTAGGTTCCTGACTGGCTTGGTGAGATGTAGTGTGCAACCATGGAGGTTGATGTTGCCAGAGCCTGAAGTGCTGGGACGCTGGCGCGAGCCAATCAGGAGGGCCTCACTCTTGTTCACATTCAACTGTAGGAAATTTGCCCTCATCCAGGACTTGATGTTCGACAGGCAGTCTGTCAGGACAGCAGTGGTCCTGGAGTTGAGGGTGGAGGCAGAAAGATAAGAGTTGGGTGTCATCTGCATAGATGTGGAAGTTGACCCCATGTCTGCGGATGATGTCACCAAGAGGGAGCATATAGATATTAAAGAGGAGAGGGCCAAGGACAGAGCCCTGGGGGACATCAGAAGTGACAGTGCAGGGGCTGGAGGAGAAACCATTAGAGGCAACGTGGTGAGAGAGATAGGAATCGAAACATTATACGTTTAAAAAAAACACAAATATACTGGCCCTCACACGACCTCAAAAACAATATAATAATAATTATCCTTGCATTTGATATGGCACTTTATCACATCGATGTTAGGTCTCAAAGTGCTTCACAGGATATACTGTAAAGTGGATTTGATTGTGTATTATTGAGGTGAAACGTGACAGCCAATTGTGCACAGCAATGTCCCACAAACAGCCATGGAGGAGTGACTAATTTTATTTGGGGGATTTGTTGGCTAGGACACCAGGAGAAATGCCCTTCTCATTTTGAATTGTGCCATGATATCTTTAACGTCCACCTGAAAAGGCAGACGGGACCTCGATTTAAGGCCTCATCCAATTCTAGGATTCTATTTTTTATTCTAGGAGTTGAGGTATGATGATGTTAAGAAAAAACACTACTGCAGTCCTTAAAGTTACTTGTATTAAAATACCCAAATGCTATTCAGGTTAAACAACATCCAACTAAAAGCTTATAGGAAAATAAATTAACACATCAACTTTGAAGTTTATAACATTCAAAGACTTATCCAGGAACAGAAATAATCTAAGTATTCTCCAGTTGAGTATGGATCAGGCAAATTTGTGCATTTGGAGTTTTTCTCCAATATATCAGAAATATTCCTGAGCAAAAGCAATATGACAATCTATATTAAAAAAATCACCACTCATACATTAACTCAGAACAGAAAGCTTTACAATCAGTTACATACACTAAATACAGTTAAGTTACATTTATTTTGTGGTACTTACCACAGCAAGCTGGGTTCTAGAAGCCACTGTGTGAAAGACAGCTGGCATCATTAAAGACTCTTCTACCTTCAGCCCCATCTCATTTTCTGCAGAAAATGTTGTCTTGGGTATAGTTGGTGCACGATCACACAAGATCATCTCTTTGTTGTACAGAAAGATTGGATTTGTATCCTGTAGTTTAAAAATAATCAAGAGTGGAACAATTCTTAGAACTGACAATGCTTTCAAGTAGTATCAGGCTACAGGAGAGAAGCAAGTTGGAGCATAGTTTACAAGTTACAGCTTATAAATATCTGACATTTATAGCTTGGAAATTGAAAAACAATTCAATAGTAACTGGACACTTTTTTTTTTACAGGATCCCTCCTACATGGGCAAGATTAAAAGTATGACAGCAAAACAGTCAACCATATAGGTGTGAACTTGTGCACAGGCAGTAATTTCCAAATTGAAAATAGCAGCCTGTTCTGCTCTGGCTGTGGACCTTCTCTGAACTTGGGAAAAGGAATGTAAAGATCAGCAATACCAAATCTTCATTCCCGACCTACATCTGCAGGGCTTACCCATAACTATAATAAAACCTGACAGCTGCCTGACAGACATCAGGGTGCACCAATCATCCTGTTTTCCTGACTGCTATTGCCTCCAAAAATGAAATGAAGCTCCATCTCAAGAGCTATCTTGACCATCTCCAGAAACAATAGTTGGGTTATAATGTGATCAGAATATAAGCATTATCTCAGAACGTAGAATATCTTACCACAAATGGCTGTTGAAGCAGAATCCATATCAGTAGTTAACATTGAATTGGATACATACTCAAGGAGAAATAATAAAATGTATGTGTAAGAGCATAGAATGGGATTAGAACAAACAACTGTACAAGGAAATACATGATAAGCTCTTTCTGTGATATAAACTTTCTATGATGCTACCTTGTAGCAGTATTATAATTTATATATAGGTGTGCATGCCTTTTAATAAACACCAAATAGAGATCACATTCCACTCTATCTTGTACGGTTCGCTGATGTAGAAACATTTTGACTTTGAAACTATAAATTGCTTATTTCATGCATTTCAAACCATACACATTAAAAGATTCATTGAGACTATTCAAAAGGAAAAGGGTGTTTCTCCATTGTCACAGCCATTTCTCTGCTATTTTGGGGACCTCCTGTATGCAAACTGATTACCATTTTTTCCTATAATTATAATCAATACTGTAGTCAATACACTTGACAGAAATTACCTGTGAAGTGCTTTGAGATATTTTAATGTTATAAATATTATACCAAATGCAATTATTATTAGACATAACTCTGTAAGCTACATACAAAAGACATAAAGTAAAATCATAAATAAGATATTAAAGATATAAAAAAGCCATAATTCTAATTAACAATAATCTTAAGAAGTTGTTTGTTAATAGTAATACTAACAATAGATATAGCAACTTTCAAGCGGAAGACGTCTCAAAATGGATATACTGTAAAGTGTATTGACTGTGCATTTTGTAAGCAAACCCTTTGCTGGAGATTTTATTTGCAAACGATTCAGCAAGTTGCAAAAGTGCCTGTGAACTACCCATAGTCTTGACACAAAATACATTTTGAGCTTCATAAGATATTTGAAGGAAATTGCTTTGCGTCAATTCTGCTTATGCTGTTAAACAAAATTAAAGTGATTTCTTGACTGAAATTTTCTTATATGTGAATCACTCAAAAGATTTACAAAAAAAGTAATGGTTGATGATAGGAATTTTGGTCAGTTCATTGTAAACCAAAGTATTAAGAAGCAAATGTTCAGCTCACCCATAACACAATTCAGATGAATTTAAAATACTATTAGTCTCTGATTCTGAATAATGCTGGAGTTAAACTTTATACAGCCCCAAAGCCGAAAATCAAAATTGTGCAATTACTTTAAACAGCTCCATTTGTGTATTGTCTTCCACATTTCCCAGATGCATGCACCACAAAGACTCCCCCTTTCCCTGTTCCAGTTTCCTCCAGGGAACCAACTTATTAAACAGAGGCCCCCGGATAGCACAAATCAGTTTCATTCCTTTACAAACAATATTAGAACTGAATGGAAAGCCTGCTGACCACATTGTTATAACAGCCACTTCACATGTCTTCACTCCATATTTAGCTACAACTACAACAAAAGTTTGCATTCATATAGCACCTTTAAAAAAGAAAGTCTAAAAATGCCTAGCAAATATGATAAGGAGCACTGAGCACATATTTGAAAAAAATTATGTTTTTACGAGGATTTTACAGATAAGGGAAGCAAAAGTAACAACAACAAATTGAATTCACACAGCAACTTTCAGGAAGATGTCCCCAAAGTAATGCAACAACAAAATTACATTTGTATAGCACCTTTCATGTCAGAAGTCCATCTCAAGTTGCTGGACTGTCAAGAATTTGTACCCGAGCTGAGGGTTGGTATCAAGAAGGGTGGAGGCCAGGGAGAGAAGGGGTAGAAAGGTGACCAAAGCCTGGACAATCAATGTTTGGGACCCGAGCTGGGGGTCAGGATCGGGGAAGGTGGAGAGCAGGGTAGGGGGGGCGCGGGGGGGGAAGGATGGTGACCGAAGGCACAATCGAAGATGGTCTTGAGACGGTCTTGAAGGAGGCAAGAGGGGATGAGGCAGAGGGACTGCGGGATGGAGTTCCAGAAGGTGGGGGTAGAGTGGTATGAGACAGTGGCAATGTTGCGGAGGTGGGGAAAGGTGGAGTGGGTCATGGTACGGATGTGGGTAATGAAGGACAGTTGAGGATCGAACAGGACGCCGAGGTTCCATATTGACTCCGAGAGTGTATCCATGGAGGGCGATGCTGTCAGAAAACAAGCTATGAAGGCACTGACGGGAGACAAGCAGGTGGGCCTCAGTCTTGCTGACATTCAACTGCAGGAAGTTAGGTCATGTAAAGAAGTTTTTGAGCAAAGTTTCTAGAGTACAACAACTTGCACTTATATAGCGCCCTCCATGCAGGTTAGAGTCTCAGAGCGCTTAACAGTGGTGGAGCATGACTACAAAAAGCCTGCTAACTGAACTCCTCAAACACCATGACAGCATTCTGGAGCACCACATTTTTATACCAACATAAACAAGATTGGGAGAGAAAAAAAAAATCAAACTGAAAGTTTTTTTTTGAAAAAAATACTCATTCAGTGGAGACCTTTTTTTAATGTATTGACATGCAGAGCCAACTGGTGAGTTTCCCATGCTAAAATATGACCATCTTCCAGGTAATCGGGTCACCACTGACATCACTTCACATGTGCGATGTAAGAATTGATATCCGCAGCAATTTGACCATGAAGTTGGCCATTTTATCACAAGAGCCAGCCAACAAATGGGGTTCACACCACAAATGTGTCATAACAGAATCAGCATTGCAAAGAATCAAGTTGTAATGGGCCCCATTTTACATCATACAACTTGGCATAAAGCATTGTGAAATTAAATTCTTATTCCTCTCACACATATGAAGGTAAAATATAAAACATTTGATTTGATGCAATCTAGCCTTGGGTTAATGGTTGCAGCCAAGAATTACTCCATTATTTTACTGATCCTAATCACAGAGGATTGGCATTTTGAATGCAGCTAAAAGCCAAATGCTTACTTAACTCAGTCCACATCCTGTTAACTATCTCTACTGCCTCCTAGATTAGATGCAGACAAGAGGTTGGTGTAACTTTTTCAAGTCACAAATGCGAGCAAACTATTGTTTTTTAAGAATGGTGAAACATTTTTCATAAAAGAGTCAATGCAAAACAAACAACAAATCTATTATGAAACTTCACAATTATGTATCATTCAAATCAACTATGAACTCTCAATTTGAAATTCATGATGTTGAAATCAATTATTACATGTACAATTATGTATGTTATGAAATGTCACATTTATGAGTGTTCTAAAAAATCACAAAAAAGATTAGATCCAAATTTCATCCGATAATCCACATTCAATCCAAACACTAATCATTTATTTGGAGGTTTATCATCAAGGATATAATCATACAAATTACTGATAAATGATAACCTACCGTTCCAGCACTGTAGTTACAAACACGCCTGTCTGCAACCATGCATTCCCCTCCATTGACAACCAATACTTGATGCTGAGTCGCAATCTTATATTTAGCTTGGATGGCATGCTTAAGATCTGCAACACTGAAGTGAAATATTTGTAACATTTTATTAAAAGAAAATGGTTGATGAATCAATTCATAACTACTCTGGGGTACTTGTTCACGACAATAGGCACATTACTGTGATTGATATTCTTAATAACAGAATATCAATTGTAAATTATGTAATTTGTGATGCATACATCAAACATACTATATTTCACATACATTAAAACACAAGATTATTAACTTTCTTATCTTTATTTTAAACTCATGGTAGTTAACCTCTTCCATCCCCACTGCACATTCTACCAGAGAAAAGATCAGTCATTTCTCCTACCGGATACAGCAAAATATTATCACCTGTACATACATTTTGACCCTTCAGTCTATAGTAAAGTTAATTTCTTACTCCTGCTATCTTTTGACATCTTTTCCTTTGTAAACAAAACATTACCTCTCCTACCAGCAAACACATGAATAACTTCACCCAACGCTGCAGTTTGTCATTAAAAGAGCTTTGTAGGTTACGAATTAGGGAGACGAGTGTTGTTGTGTGCTATTCAACATGCACTAAACCATTCAGTGATACTATGGCCATAAAAGAATCTTACATTTAGCTCTTTTTTGTTTCAAGAAATGAAAACTAATGAAATACTCTCATGCTAACTACTCACGTCTGTACAGCAAGTTCAGTGTCGAATGTAAGGGTAGTTCCAGTGTTGACCAGAAATACATACAACTTCATGTTGCTGCTCCCACTTCTGTCACCTTTCACTTTACTTCGCTCATTTATCACCTAAAAATCAGTAAAACAAGCAACATTTTAGCTATCAAAGATTGTATATTTTGTTGCAAAATATAAAACATTATAAAGTAAATTAATTTGCTCATCTTGGATATAACTTAATAGTCCTCTTACCAACATGGGCACAATACAAAACTTTCAGAGTGTGAAAAGCAAAACATGCAAATAGTCAATGTAAGGGAGGCCTTGCTCCCTCCTACCTCTCCAACCTACTATCCCCCTACCTACCTGCCCGTACCCTCCGTTCCTCTGGCTCCGGTCTGCTCCACGTCCCCCGCCCCAACCGCCCTACTATCGGTGGTCGGGCCTTCAGCCTCTCAGCCCCCAGGCTCTGGAACTCCATCCCCCAGTGCCTTCGCCTTGCTTCCTCCCTTTCCTCCTTCAAGGCCGGTCTCAAAACCTTTCTCTTTGACCGTGCCTTCAGCTCCCCTCTCGACTCTCTTCCTCCTCCTCGCTCCCTCCCTTCCCTCCCCTCACCCTGACCATTTCCCCCCTCCTCTCTCCCTCCCTTCCCTCCCCTCACCCTGACCATTTCCCCCCTGCTCGGGTCATGACCCAACTGTGCAGCGCCTTGGGACGTCCTCCTGACGTGAAAGGCGCTTTATAAATGGAATCTTGTTGTTGTTGTATGCAACTGAACATAGCAAAGCGTTACTTTTGGATATGAAAAGGCAAATGGGAATACCGCATGTTCTAAATAGGAATAAGGGCAGATCTGGTGCACAATGTTTTTTGATCAGCCAGATGCGTGACACACGCAGAAACCTATCACCATGCTTAAGAGCATCCAAACCAAACTGAGAATTCTACGCATCACATCTACACATGGAAATCCTAGAGACAGATTGTCGGAATGGAATGGGCAGTCTCTCCCTGGAAGGACGCATCCTGCTTACCTAATTCCAGAAAATATTAGGCATAGGTTGGCAAGACCACAAAGTGTGCATTTGGGTACTACTGGTGTCAAACCAGCTAAAACTACATCGCTTGCCAGTGATATCGCTATCTGGCAAGGTTTCCCATGATATAAATGGCAAGCCTACCTGTTAGGGTGCACAAATCTCTATAATTGTACTTTGAGAGGTCCTCCCAACGTGAAAGGCACAATGCCAAATGCAAGGATTATTATTTTATACAGTGCTTTCAGCATCAAGTTATTATTGGCTGCATCAAAGCTTCCTAAAAATTGGTTTTCGTACCAGAAGGAAACAAAATCGATGAAATGTGGAATCAACACAGAATTTTATAAATTGTATAAACCATTACAACAACATGTATTCATATAGTGCCCTTCATGCGGGTTTGCATCAGAGTGTTTGCATTATTAGCATTATGCATTTACAGTAAATATACTACCCCACATCTGTGCCTTCTACCCCACATCCGTGCCATGACCCGCTCTGCCATTCACCACCTCCACAACATTACTTGGCTCTGCCACTGCCTCTCCCTTCAGGCCACCAAAACCCTTATCCACACATTTATCACATCGAGGCTCAACTATGCCAATTCTCTGCTGATCAGCCTTCCTATCTCTTCCCTCAACAAGCTGCAGATCATTCAGAACTCTCCAGCTCATGTCCTCTCCCGCACCAGGCTCCATGACCCTATCCCTATTCTCGCCCTGCTCCACTGGGTCCCCATCCCCCAGAGGATAGAGTTCAAAATCCTCGTCCTCACCCGAAAGACCCGCCATAGCCTTGCTCCTACCTGTGACCCCATATCAATCTGTCCGTTCCCTTCGCTGAGCAGTCTCCGGCCTGCTCCATGTCCCCCACTCGGCCCGCCCCACCATCAGCGGTCCAGTATTCTGCCTCTGTGCCCCCCACACTTTGAAAATTCATCTCACAGTCCCTTTGCCTTGCTCCCTCCCTTTAAAGTATGTCTCAAGACCCTCCTCTTCGACCACCCTCCTACCCCTAACCCCCAACTCCTGAATCCAACCCCCTGACTGTCCCGCGCTTTGGGACATCCTCCCAACGTGAAAAGCGATATACAAATGTAATTTATTATTGTTTTAGAATATAAAATTCTGTGTTATACTAAAAAGTTTATGTTAGTTTAATGACTTCTTCTCATATTTATATCACAGCAGTTCAAACTCTGCATAAGAGCAGATTATAGGATGAGGATCAACTTAACAGAAGCAGGAGGAGATCGTTTAGGGGAGGAGGTCACACATTGCACTTCAACTGCAAGTGACATAATGATAAATAGAGAAGCTATTTCCTCTGGTGGGGGAATCCAAAACATGGAGGCAGTCTTAAAATTAGAACCAGGCAATTAAGAATGAAATCAGGAAGCATTTTCTCACTCAAAGGGTGGTAGAAATCTGGAATTCTCTCCCCCATGGATGCTGAATCCACCCACACCTTCAAGAGTGAAGTTGGTAGATTTTTGGTAGGTCAGGCTATTAAGGGATAGAGAAAGCGGGAAGTTGGAATTGAAAGGATTAGTTGAGGTACAGATCAGCCATGATCGAATTAAATGGCGGAACAGGCTTGAAGGGTTGAAGAACATGTACTCCTATTCCTATGATAAGTCACAAAAAAATTTCTGATGAATAGATATGTTGAGAATCTGAGTAAACTTGAGCCAGAGGAGGTTAAGGGTGATCTGATGAGATCTTTAAAATAATAAAGAAAATTAATAAAGCAAACAAGTTACAGGTGCAGTGCAGGGGTAACATCATCTTAACATCTAAGCTAATTAACAGTGTCCGTGCACATTTCACACACATATGGTTGGTTGAGAGAAATGTGGAATGTAGTTTTAAAAGCAACAGATCAGATTTTTAAAAAAAAGAGATATATTGATATGTACTTTGTAAGATTCAGGTAAGAATCAGGTGAGTCGGTTCCGTCACCCTCATATGTCAACCCACGATATGGCTCGCTCTCCCTCGCAGTGTACTGGGTGGCCTCTATGTTCAATCCTCATTAATGAATCCAGTCCCTATAACTAGGTGTAACTTGACATGAGTTCTTCTACAACAGGTACTACCAATTGCTATTTAAATTAAGGCAAATTGGGAAGCTTCAGTCAATCAGAGGTTTATTTTACACCACTGTGACTCAGGTTGAACCTGTTTGTGTATTCCCTCCTTTGATTTATACAGAAAGCTTGAGAAAGCACTTTTAAGTTAGCTCAACGGAATTTTATTGCAACTTTGATGAAATCCACAACCCTCGGCATTAGATCTTAAACGACACAATAAATATCAACAAACACAACTATGAGATAACAAAATTCACACTTAAAACTACATTCCCTAGCAGCCACTTGTAATAAAGTTAATGTAAAAGTGCATGAAGAACCAACCTCTTGACTACTACTCATTAATAGTCAGAGCATGTACCTTTGTTGTCATCAAGTAGAAAAATAGTGACCATGAGCGCTCGTTCTTTTATGGGCATTGAGCCCCTGCCTGAATTAGTTTACCCAATTCAGGGAGGAAGTAATTGCACCAATTGCTTGATGTAATTGGTGCCTGTTTTAATGGTCAGATCCTCCCCTCAGTTGTCCAATAGGGGACAAATACACTTCCAACCCTTCATTTGCACATTGGAAGGGTAACTTACCCACCAAATTGTTGCAACTGACGCTAGAGTCAGACTTGATGGCACCATAAGTATCAAAAAACGTTGAATACATAAAGCACTACACAATATATTTAAATAGAAGACATAGAAAACAAAAGGGGTGACCGTGACACAGGAACAACAACAACAAAATTACATTTATAGAGTGCCTTTCACGTCAGGAGGATATCCCAGCCGCTGGACAGTCAGGGGTCAGGACCCGAGCATGGGGGAGCGGTGGGGTATGGGTGAGGGAAGGCAGAGAGGTGGGAAGGCGACTGAAGGCACGATCGAAGGGGAAGATCTGAAGGATGCAAGGGAGGAAACAAATTAATTCAGGGGAACAAATTAATTAAGGGAAATGGAAAAGACATCAGAAAGAAAAACTACTGTGACTCCCAAAAAAGTCAACTAGCTGATAATCTGCACCTTCTCCCATACTTTGGATCCTTACATTGTTTGAGCTTTTTCTAAGGACAGAAATTTATACTGATGCTGTATTTATATTGCTGGAAGGAAAACTACTAAGAAACATATGACATTAAACCTGTGCTAATAAACAAAATAAAGACATTCGGTATCAAGGGTGGATGAAAAATGAATCTTGTAGTGTAAGATAAAGACTTTGTGTGTCATTTTACACCTCTATCTATCTGAGAGGAATATTTCCATTAAGCAGTTTGTCAGTTACAGTATGTGCAAAACAAGAACTCATTCTCCCCAAATCCCTCAACCTGTTCAGCAGTTTGCCAACTTTAGCAATTATTATCACTAAGAAAAATGGTCATCTAAAGTATAGACATCCGGTTTATGAAACTAATGTAAACTCCATAAGACAGAACTATTTTATTGCAACCTCCTGCGTGGAGTGTTATCTATTTGAATGTTTGTTTTAAAAGAACAACTATATTGTTAGTAAACTTTCTAATTGATATGCCTTTCCCAAATTGTTCCTTTTTTAAATATTAAAATCTAGAATTTGAAATTTTCCTAATCACATAATACTGTACTTTGTTATTAATATTGTTGAAAGTGTACATTTTTGTACTCATTTCTCAAAACAACGGTAGTACAAGTTTTTTTACTTCCCCACTGCAGTACTTCTTATGTTATGTATACCACAACATATTACAAATGTTTGCTGATTAACTTTTGACTTACACTTGTACAAGTAAAATTTTCAGATTCCAGGAATGCTCCCTGAAAGTACAATTTACCCTTTTCAAATCTATCATGGTTCACAAAGAAAATACAGATCTCAATGCATGTATGTTGAAATAATTTAATGGCCTACGGTACTTCTTTTATAATCTCAAATATTCTGTAAATAATTCAATAAACTGAGGTTATGGAATTAAGCACCAAAAGGTTTACAGTATTTTAACAAATGAAAATTTGCACAAATATTAGCATTTGAAGCATTAAACACTTTTAAGATATGATATAATTGAATTAATAACAAGTGACTCAAGTTCAAACTACAACAATAATAATCCTTACATTTGATATAGAGCTTTATCACGTCTTTGAGACATCTCCATGCCCTTCACAGAATATACTGTAAAATGAATTGACTGTATATTTTGTGAAGCAGCCAATTATGCACAGCAATGTCCTACAAGCAGTTGTGGATTGAAGTGACCAATTTATTATTTTTTTGAAGGAATTATTACCCCCGGAAAAGCGATCCGCCAATCGACTAACAACCGGGTTCCTACTTACTCCTATTAAACAGAGGTGTATGGAGCAAGGAAACTTTGCCCAACATTTCTCCCTGCCGGGAATAGAACCCAGGTCTCTCACTTGCGAGGCGAGTGCTCGAACCATGCCAAGAAACAAGAAAAATCAAATATACAATAGATGTGCATTTTTTTAAAAAAGTACATGCTAATCTTTATTGGCCTAGGTTTAAGGAACTCAAAGTGCATAAACTTTCACATTAGCCTCAATACTAGTCTGTATCCTTCTAAGAACACATTTGAAACCATTTTAATCGTCAGTGATTTCTTAATACCGGTTAAGGATAAATACTCCAATGAAAGACTATTAAAAAAATTAATGTGAAAATCTATGATTATGAAACAGCAATGCCATTTACTTTAATTCCAGAGTACCTTAACTATTACTTAATGCCAGTTAAACCTCATCTATTACTCAATGCCAGTGAACCTCAGCTATTATTACTCAATGACAGTGTGATGCACAATCATAATAACCTGTTATTTAAAATACATTTCCAAATATACCTGCAAACCCATTATATATTAACTTAGGTATATTAATCTGCTGAGTATTTTCAGAGATTTCTGCTTTTGCTTTCTTAAATTAGATCTGCTGGGGAATGGGGGGAATGGGCAGTGGAGCAAAGTGAGGGTGAGGACACAAGCTGCAGAATTCCAGAGGGTCTGCTGCTTCTGGAAGTAGGAACTAGGGAGTTCAGCGAGCAGACCATTAAAGTAGTCAAGCCAAGACATGATGAGGATAGTTTGGAAGAGGGAAGGGTGAACAAGACACCGAGATTCTGCACTGGCTCTGTGAAGTGGAATGAGCCTCCATGCAGATCAATGCAATCAGCACGTGAGGTGAGATAGAATTGATAGGAGCTAAGCACAAGTAAATGGTCTTGACTTCACTGAGCTGCAGAAGGTTATAATTCATCCAAAACTTGATTCTGACGGGCAATCAGTCAGAACAACAGTGATCCTAGAATCAAGGATGAAGGCTGAGAAATAGTATTGGGTGTCATCCATGTGCATGCTTAAGGAAGATATCTCCAAGAGGGAACCATATAGATGAAGAGCAGAGGACGCAGGATAGAGACCAGAGAAAGGCTACGTGTGACTGTGCAGATGCTGGAGGAGAAGCCATTGGAAGAGACAAAGTGTAATGGCTGGGACAGGTAAGATTGAAACCAGGAAAGGACAGCACGATTTGTATTAGATTTATAAAGCCTTTTAGGTATCTTCTACAAACGTTTTAGAGTATTTCAAGTAAAATAAAAGTACAAATAGTTGCTCGACTTTAACTAAGTAAAACATTATTGACTAGATCGGGTTGTAATCACCCAATCAAAATTGCACATTTATTGAAAAGTGATGAAACGCAAGGGTTATTCTGCTTAAAAACGCAAAATACTGCGGATGCTGGAAATCTGAAACAAAAAAAAAACAGAAGTCGCTGGGAATCAAATGTGAGGCAAAGGTTATTCCGCTTTGCCTCGCATTTGACCATCTTAAACCTGCACATCCACATGTAATTGTAAGACAAAACACTGTATTGCAAATCGTCAACAACTCAAGAAACACCCCCAGTAGGTTAATGTTTCGGACGTGATGACCCCCCCACTTGTATTCTGATGATAGGTTATAGCGGACAGATTAACATGTTGGCTGCTCTTTTAGATGTTGGTTGATTTAGTGGGGATGTGGTGGGTGGGATGTGCTGCCATCACCATGTTTTCACCAAAAACGGCCTATTGCACAGGACAACACAACACAGCATTGCGCCATATAGTAAACAGCCAAACTCACCCTTCCCGTCCCGATTACCCAGAGACTGAGTGAGTTTCCACAACTCCGGCAAAGGGCGGCGACATGTCGAGGGGCTGAGTCATCGCCGGGAATAAAGTGTTGCCCAAAACACTCGGTGGGGGGTCGGTCACTGTCAGAGCGGCGACTCACTGACCCACAGCCCAGAGCTCAGGCCGGACAACTACCCACAAACCCCGCTCCCCGGCTCCGCCCCCGCACACAGCCCCCGGTCCCCTCCCTCACGGGCAGTGAGGGGGGTTAGGCCCCGTGTCCCCGGGACCCTCCTCCTCGCTCTCCCCGGGTTACTGACCTCCAGCCGAGCAGGGACTCGCTCCCCTTCGCCTCACGCCGTCTTGTCCGCGGCTCCAGGCCCCGCCTCCTCTGGGCCTGGGCCTCGGTGACTCTCGGCCCCCAGGCCCCGGGCTGGCCTTGTATCTGCTGGGCTCCCAGGCCCAGGGTGTCGGGCCCAGGCTCAGGCCCGGGGTCTGTGCGTGTCGTGTCCTGGTCTCCTCCCTCCGGAGCCTTGTGTCTCGGGGTCTCTGGGGTTTTTTTTTTGTTCCGTGTCTCTTGGAGGCTTCGTGTTTCCCTTTCTCTCCTGTTTGTGTTGAGCGTCGTGTTTGCGGGGGTCGGTGGGCGGGTGTTGTGCGAGAGGTCTCGTTGTGGGCGCGTCTGTTTTCTGCGTCCAAACCCCTGTTCGACACGGGGGTGTGTGTGTGCCTCGTCTGTGTATCGGAGCCTTTTGGGTGTCGGTCTGTCGTGTGTGTCAGAGCCTGTTATTTATTGTGTGTGTGAGTCTTGTGTCATCGCCTGTTGTTATGCGTGTGTCAAGTGTATCAGAGTCTGTCGTCTCTCTCTGCGAGAGCTTCTTGTTGCATGTGTCAGTGCATCAGAGCCTGTTGTCTCTCTCTCTCATTGTAAGAGCCTCTTGTTGTTGTTGTTGTGTGTCTCTGCATCAGCCCGTTGTCTTGTCTGTCTCTGTGTGAGAGCCTCTTGGTGTGTGTCGGTTTATCGGAGACTGTTGTCTCTCTGTGGAGAGCCTCTTGTTGTTGTGTGTGTGTGTGTGTGTTGTGTCAGTGTATCAGAGCCTGGTGTGTGTCCCTGTGTGAGAGCCTCTTGCTGTTGTGTGTGTGTGTTGTGTCAGTGTATCAGAGCCTGGTGTGTGTCCCTGTGTGAGAGCCTCTTGCTGTTGTGTGTGTCAGTGTGTGTGTGTGTGTGTTGTGTCAGTGTATCAGAGCCTGGTGTGTGTCCCTGTGTGAGAGCCTCTTGGTGTTGTGTGTGTCAGTGTGTCAGTGTGTGTGTGTTGTGTCAGTGTATCAGAGCCTGGTGTGTGTCCCTGTGTGAGAGCCTCTTGCTGTTGTGTGTGTCAGTGTGTGTGTGTGTGTGTTGTGTCAGTGTATCAGAGCCTGGTGTGTGTCCCTGTGTGAGAGCCTCTTGGTGTTGTGTGTGTGTGTGTGTGTTGTGTCAGTGTATCAGAGCCTGGTGTGTGTCCCTGTGTGAGAGCCTCTTGGTGTTGTGTGTGTCAGTGTGTGTGTGTGTGTGTGTTGTGTCAGTGTATCAGAGCCTGGTGTGTGTCCCTGTGTGAGAGCCTCTTGCTGTTGTGTGTGTCAGTGTGTGTGTGTGTGTGTTGTGTCAGTGTATCAGAGCCTGGTGTGTGTCCCTGTGTGAGAGCCTCTTGGTGTTGTGTGTGTCAGTGTGTGTGTGTGTGTGTTGTGTCAGTGTATCAGAGCCTGGTGTGTGTCCCTGTGTGAGAGCCTCTTGGTGTTGTGTGTGTCAGTGTGTGTGTGTGTGTTGTGTCAGTGTATCAGAGCCTGGTGTGTGTCCCTGTGTGAGAGCCTCTTGGTGTTGTGTGTGTCAGTGTGTGTGTGTGTTGTGTCAGTGTATCAGAGCCTGGTGTGTGTCCCTGTGTGAGAGCCTCTTGGTGTTGTGTGTGTCAGTGTGTGTGTGTGTGTGTTGTGTCAGTGTATCAGAGCCTGGTGTGTGTCCCTGTGTGAGAGCCTCTTGGTGTTGTGTGTGTCAGTGTGTGTGTGTGTTGTGTCAGTGTATCAGAGCCTGGTGTGTGTCCCTGTGTGAGAGCCTCTTGCTGTTGTGTGTGTGTGTTGTGTCAGTGTATCAGAGCCTGGTGTGTGTGTCTGTGTGAGAGCCTCTTGCTGTTGTGCGTGTGTCAGTGTATCAGCGCCTGTTCTCTCAGTCTCTCACCGTGAGAGCCTCTTTTTGTGGTTAGTATCAGTGAGTGTTGTGTGTATGTATGTCAGTGTGAGAGCCTCTTGCTATGTCAGTGTATCACAGCCTGTTGTTGTGTGTCACTGTGTTGTATGTGTCAGTGTGTGTGTGTCATATGTCAGTGTGTGTCAGTGTGGTGTGTGTGTATCAGAGCATGTTGTCTCTTTCTCTCACCGTGAGAGCCTCTTGTGTGTGTGTGTGTGTATCAGTGTGTGGTGTGTGTTGTCTCTCTCACCGTGAGAGCCTCTTGTTGTTGTTGTTGGTGGTGGTGTGTGTGGTGTGTGTGTGTGTGTCAGTGTGTGGTGTGTGTTGTCTCTCACCGTGAGAGGTTGTTGTTGGTGGTGTGTGTGTCAGTGTGTGTTGTCTCACCGTGAGAGCCTCTTGTTGTTGGTGGTGGTGGTGGTGGTGTGTGTGTGTCAGTGTGTGGTATGTGTTGTCTCTCACAGTGAGAGCCTCTTGTTGTTGTTGGTGGTGGTGTGTGTGTTGTCTCTCACCGTGAGAGGTTGTTGTTGGTGGTGTGTGTGTCAGTGTGTGGTGTGTGTTGTCTCTCACCGTGAGAGGTTGTTGTTGGTGGTGTGTGTGTCAGTGTGTGTTGTCCCACAGTGAGAGCCTCTTGTTGTTGTTGTTGGTGGTGGTGTGTGTGTTGTCTCTCACCGTGAGAGGTTGTTGTTGGTGGTGTGTGTGTCAGTGTGTGGTGTGTGTTGTCTCTCACCGTGAGAGGTTGTTTTTGGTGGTGTGTGTGTGTCAGTGTGTGTTGTCTCACCGTGAGAGCCTCTTGTTGTTGTTATTGTTGTTGGTGGTGTGTGTGTCGGTGTATGTTGTCTCTCACCGTGAGAGGTTGTTGTTGGTGGTGTGTGTGTGTCAGTGTGTGTTGTCTCACCGTGAGAGCCTCTTGTTGTTGTTCTGATGTTAATGAAGTGCTGACATCAGCTCTGACGACAGCCCCTCGCACTGCATTGTGGGCAGAGTCGGCTCAGCCGCGCGGCGGGAGGTCACGGGGACAAATCCATTCACTCACTTTCATTCATTCATTTTTTTCGCTCACTCACTCACTCACTCACTCGCGCGCAGAGGCTGGTCTGCCCCCCCCCCCCCCCCCCCCCCGGGGTGAAGTGCACGGGCAGTGACCCAGACCCAGATGACGAACCCACCGAAGAGGAATGAAGTGCACCTTTCAGACTCCAATGGTTGTGGCTGCATTTGCACAACATCTTGTAGGGTTGGTGGCACTGCTGTGCGTGGCGTTACAGGTCCCAGCATACAGGAGGCGTGGTGCTCAATTGATGGGGATGTATTGATGGGGTTGGAGAGACTGCATCTCAGGATATTCACCAGGAGTCATTGGGGTGCTCACAGTGACCTGGGAGGAGGGTGTGACATGTTTGGACACTTCCACGCAGGAAGGCACGATTGCTTCTTGGCTAAGATCAAGTGTAATATCTATCCTTATCAGTTACTCCTTGGGCTGTGCAGTTCCTGCCAGTAAGCTCTGCCTTTAGGGTCTCAAGAGTCCTGAGACTTGTGGAGTCCTGTAGCTTAGTTGTTCGAGCACTTGTAAGCGAGAGGACCAATTCCCAGGCAAGGTGAAACGTTGGCCAAGTTTTATTACTCCACATACCTCTATTTGCCTTGCAATAAGGAGGAACCCGGTTATTAGTTGATTGGTGGTGGCTGTTCCAGGGGTAATAAACATTTTGCCTATCTGTGAGCGTGGCTCCTGCCTTCTCATCCTCCTTGACCTCTGTTGGCTTCGATATCGTTGACCACTCTATCCTCCTCCACCACCTCTCTTACCTCAACCTTCAAGGTTCTGTCCTTCAATGGTTCACATCCTACCTCTCACACTGTCACACTCTCCACTTCATCTCCACAAACGGCTTCTCTAACCCATCCCTTGCCTCCTTCAAGACCCATCTTGAGACCTTGCTCTTCAACCATGTCTTCGATCACTCTGCTTCCCCACCCCCGTCCTCCACCCTCCCCAATCCCAACCTTCAGCTCAGGTCTGAAACTGTCCAGCACTTTGGGACTTCCTCGTGATGTCTGGCGTAGAGGGCGCTATATAAATCCAAGTTGTTGTTGTACAAATGTAATTTTGTTATTGATGTTACTCCAGTGCACTGCTCCAGGAGTTTTGCATTGTCAGAGATGTCATTCTTTGGATGACACAAACCAAGTTTTTGTTGGCTCGTTCCCAAGGACATCTTTTGCAAACTTTGCTCTGATGCAATCCGCTCGTGGAGCAGAGTTTATAATAATAATAAATCTTGCATTTGATATAGTGCCTTATCACATCATTGAGATGTCTCAAAGCTCTTCATAGAGTATACTGTAAAGTGAATTGACTGTATATTTGTTGACAGCGAAACACGGTAGCCAGTCTTGCATTGCAGTGTCCCATCGTGGATTGAGTGACCTATTTATTTTTTTATTTTTTTTGAAGGAATTACTACCCCGCAGAAAAGCCATCCGCAAATTGATTAACAACTGGGTTCCTACTTACTGCTAGGTAAACAGAGGCATGTGGAGTAAGGCAACTTGCCCAATCTTTTGCCTTGCTGGGAATCGAACCTAGGTTTCTCGCTTGCAAGGCGAGTGCTTTAAACACTGAGCTACAGTATATTGGGTGGATATACAAACAAGAATGTGTAATACCCTAAAAAAACATGCTGTACTTAAGGGGCATGTTCATAATTCTTGAGTACATTTAGTCCAATGAGTGGTGATGAACTCCTGTTGATGCCAAATTACTGTGTACCAACGGTGCCTTGCTAGTTAACCATTTTAATGGGTTTGACAGGCTGGCACTCATTTCAAATAATTGCTATAATGTTCAAAGCTCAAGGGCATGAAAACCAAGTATATCAAGAACAGATAGTCAACATTAATTTTATTATCCTCCAGCACCAAGACTACCTCACTGTAATTGACTTCACTAAAATGTTCATTATGGGACTTCAATCCCAATATTCACTCCTTTATCATTAGGGTATCAGGTTTGTCGTGGTAAAAAATATCACGGATACAGTGATTTTTCTATTTGTCCGTGACTTTCTGTGGGATTTTCTTTGTGTCTATGATTTTCATAAAGTGCATTGATAAACATTCCTATCACTGCCCATTGATCTTCCTCTGAGCTACCTTGGCCTTTTTATGGTGCATGTCCTTTTCAAACTAAGTCTACTTTTGTAGTTGTTGTGCTCAGCATTTCTACGCATGCTTCAAACTCTCTTGCGATTATTCAGAACTCTGCAGTTCATCCAGGCTTTCCAAGCCCTTCATGGCATTTGCTCCTGACCTCTGAGCAGCTAACTCCATAATGACCTGTCCATTCCCTCCGCTCAATGGGCTCTAGTCTGCTCCATGTACCCCAAACCTGCCTGCCCCACCATCGGTGGTCAGGCCTTTCTGCCCCCATCCTCTGGAACTTCATCCCACAGTCCCTTCACCTCACCGCCCTACTTGTTTCCTTCAACATAAGAACATAAATGCTAAAAGAAAAAAGACCAAGGTCCATCTAGTTCACCTTCCAGCACGCATGCACATATGTCCCAAACTACCTATGTACTATATCCCATAATGTTATACCAAGGCCCGGCTCAAAATCTTCCTCTTCAACCACGGCTTTGGTCACCTTTCTACCCCTACTCTCCCTGGCCTTCCTGATACCAACCCTCAGCTCGGGTGCAAATCCTCCCAACTTGAAAGCCGATATACAAATTTGTTTTTGTTGCCATTTTATCAGCCCGTGATAGCTTCGCTAGCACTCTGTGCTCTGCCATAATTAGGGGAGGGAAGGATGACAGGTGTTTTACCCCAGCTCCGTGCAGAGTACCTATGTTGAATTTTCATACCCATGACTACACAACATTTCTTCTTAAACCCGTGACTTCTATTAAATTTACCGTTTGCTCCATGATTTGTGCTGCGTTGCTATGACGAATCTGCAGCCCTTATCATCATGTCAGTATACTCAGACCTACAGTCAGAATCCAGGTTGAAGTACTGTATTTTCGGCTCCCCTACCATTTGCAAAATTGCCCTGTTTATGTTATAAAGTGGTTTAAAAATAGGAAGGGATGAAATACACTAGAAACAAAAAGGCTGTCACAAACCTACCTGTCTCCAGCAAATAAAGCTTCATTCATCTCAATGGCTTGCATTTCACTCAAATATCCCATCTTGTGTAAAAAAAAATGAATTGGAATACAATTAATGCAAAAATGCAGAAATGTTCAATGGTGGAAATTGTGAGGTGTGATGTCATAGTTATCACTGGTAATATATAGTTGAAAATGAGAGTTAAGATCAATAATAAATAATAATTCTTGCATTTGTTATAGCGCTTTTCATGTCTTTTGGATGTTTCAAAGCTCGTCACAGAATATACTGTAAAATGAATTGACTCTATATTGTGGGGGAAACACAGCAGCCAATTGCGCACAGCAGTGTCCCACAAACAGTCGTGGGTTGAAGTGATGAATCTTATTGTTTTTTTTCTTGAGCGATTATTATTAGGCGTATGGAGTAAGAAACTTGTCAAAGGTTTTGCTCTGCTGAGAATCGAACCCAGGTCTCTCACTTGCAAGGTGAGTGCTCTAACCACTGCGCTACAGGACTCCTCAATCAATAGTTATAGTGGTAAGTAGGAACCCGGTTGTTAGTCAATTGGCAAATTGCTTTTCCAGGGATAATAATTTCTTCAAAAAAATAATAATAATAAATTGGTCACACAATCCCCAGCTGTTTATGGGGCACTGCTGTGCACAATTGGCTGCCGCGTTTTGCCCGCACAATGTACAGTCAATTCACTTCAAAATATATTTTGTGAAGCGCTTTGAGAAGTCTCCAAGACGTGATAAGGTGCTATTTCAAATACGAAGATTATTATTATTATTATTATCGATTGTCCACCTTCCCTGGCTTTGACACAATGCTTGGGTCCAAAGCTGCTGACTGCTGCTCTTGGAGTTTCTGGCTGGAGTATCATTTGAGAACCACTTTGTGGGGTGCTATCCTAACAGAAAAAGAAGAGTTAAGCTGGTATCTGCATTCGACAACCTCACTAGTAACTGGCAGCGAACCAATCTTTGTGCCAGAGTCAGGGGAAGGGTTGGATTATCCAGAATTGACTGGTATCTTTAAAATGGAGGTTGATAAATATTGTAGAGGGTTCCAAACTAAAGGGATGTGGTCTTCACATCCCTGGAACCAGGTATAATATGGTTCATTGAATCGCCTTCCCCTCCTTTGTCTTTTTCCTGCAGGCTGCTTGATGTTATCTTCCAGGTTGAGCAACCTGGTGGATAACACAATGAGTGCCCTGCCCCCTCTGTGCCACCTCTAGGCCCCTGTCACCATGTAAATGGACTGACCATGTCCGACTGACCGCCTGCTGCAAATCTTTGCCTGCGCATCTTGGTTGCTGCCCCCAGCCCCAGCGGTCCTTCCCCAAAAATGCCTCCATCCTTTCGACACACCCGCTCTGTGCTCTTCTCTCTCTGTCTTCCTTGCCTCCTATTCCCACTTGACCTTCCCACAGTCTCCTCTGCTCCAGCCTGGGAATCCTCTGCCGGGCCCAACGTGGCGCTCGGGGTTGGCTGTCCAGCAGCAGCTACACTGACTGCCCCATTCCCCACTATCACCACAAGCCCTGCTGGACCCAGAGCCAGAGCCCAGGGGCCAATCTCTCCTCCCTCATCCTCATTCCCATCCTCCCTGCCAATTAATCCATCGTGGAGTCCTGTAGCTCAGTGGTTAGAGCACTCGCTTTGCAAGCGAGAGACCTGAGTTCAATTCCAGGCAGGGCGAAACCTTGCGCAAGTTTCCTTACTCCACACGCCTAATAATAATCCCTCCAAAACCAAAAACAATAATAAAATTGGTCATTTTCAATCTACGACTGTTTGTGGGACATTGCTGTGCGCAATTGGCTGCCGCGTTCGCCCACAAATATACAGTCAATTCACTTTACAGTGTATTCTGTGAAGTGCTTTGGGACGTCCTCCCGACATGAAAAGCGCTATATCAAATGCAAGGATTATTATTATCATTATCACACCCTCCCATCTCACACATTCGCCAAGCAACTGTCCCCTCCGCATTGGCCTTCAAAATGTCCGCTCCCTCTGCAACAAAGCTCTGAACATCAATGACTGCATCGTTGATGAAAATATCGACATCATGGCCCTTACTGAAAACTGGATCACCCCAGGCAACACTTTCCCCCTCACTGAGGTTACATCATGGCTATACCTCCCACCATAACCCATGTCCCAACTGCTGTGGAAGTGGTGTGGCCCTCATCTCCAGGACCTCACTTGCACTATTCCCTTACTACTCTGGCTCATTACCCTCATTTGAGTACCTTACACTCTACCATCCCTCCAAACTTTCCCTTAAAAGTTCTCCTAATTTACCCCCCCCAAAAAAAACTCATCCACCTTCATCTCTGATGTCTCCACTCTCCTAGCTTCCCTCTGCCTCTGTTCTGAATGCCTCCTCATCCTCGGTGACTTCAACCTTCACTTAATCCCCTCCTGCTATATTTCCTCGAACTTCTTCTCTTTTCCTCTCACAACCTCTCCCTCCACGTCCACTCTGCCACTCATATTCATGACCACCCACTCGATCTGGTGATTACCCAGGGCCTCAGTGTCTCGGATATCACCATCACAGACAAAGCCATCTCCGATCAACATTTCATCTCCTTTAACTCCTCAATCGCTCTCCCCACCACCGACAAACCCACCTCCATCTCCTATTGCCCCTGGAAAAAAATCTCCCCGTAATCCCGCTCCGCTGCCCTGGATTCATCTGAACTCCTCCCCATCTGGCCTATCTCCTGCACTGATTTACCCTCCTCGCTCACTCTCCTCCACATCTCCCTCTCCACCACTCTTGATACCCCTCACATCCCGAAACGCCTCCTGCTCACGAACCTCACCCTGGTACAGCAGCCAGTCCCGCTCCCTCAAGAGTCAAGTGCAGGCTGCTGAATGCACCTGGCTCAAATCTGACCTAACTGTCCACATCAAAACGTATCGCTCCGCCCTCGCCTCCGTCAAATTATCCTTCTATTCCAAGATAATCTTGGAAGTGAAGGACAACCGCAGGCTCCTATTCTCCACCACCAACCGACGCCTCCATCCACCCTCCCACATCTCGTCCATTCTCTCCTCAACAACAACTTCAACAACTTGGATTTATATAGCGACCTCCACGCCGGACAGCGTCTCAGAGCGCTTCACAGTAATGGAGCCTGGGGCTGAGCTAGGGGGAGGGGGAGGAAGGTGACCAAAGGCACGGTCAAAAAGAAAGGTCTTCAGCAGAGACCTGAAAATAGGAAGAGAGGGGGCGAGGCAAAGGGAGTGAGGAAGGGAGTTCCGGAGGCTCAGGGCATAGTGGCTGAAGACACGACTGCTGAGGGTGGAGCGGAGGCCTCGGGGGACAAGGAGGAGGCCAGACCCGGAGGAATGAAGGTAATGGGCACTGTTTTGAAGAGAGAGGAGGTCAGAGAGGTAGAGGGTGCAGAGGAGTGGAGGCATTTGAAGACAAGGGTGAGGATCTTGAAGTCAATCCTCTCTGGGACAGGCAGCCAGTGCAGTCTGGCAAGGACTGGGGTAATCGGGGAGCAGAGTTTGGTACGGGTGAGAATGCGGGCGGCAGAGTTTTGAATAATCTGCATTTTATTGTAGAGGAGGGGAGGCTGGCGAGGTAGGACGTTAGAATAGTCCAGCCGAGAGGAGACAAAGGCATGGACCAGGGTTTCAGTGGCTTTCGGAGAGAGGTATTGGCGGAGATGAGCGATGGTTGGAGGTGGCAGAAAGCAGTGCTGCTGAGGGACCAGATGTGGGGGAGGAAGGATAATTGGAGATCGAACCTGACGCCTAGATTGCGTATGGGTTCAGAGAGTTTTAGAGGGAGGTCGGGTAGGTGGAGGAGGTGAGAACCGTGAGATTTTAGACGTTGACGCGAGCTGAAGAGTATGGCTTCCGTCTTGTCAACGTTCAGCTGAAGGAAATTTGTGCTCATCCATCTCCTGAGGTCTGACAGGCAGGCTGACAGAACATCAGGGGACTGGGGGTCACAAAATGAAGTGGAAAAATAGAGTTGGGTGTCGTCCACATACATGTGGAAATGTACCCCATGTCTGCGGATGACATCCCCAAGAGGGAGCATGTAGATCAGAAAGAGGAGCGGCCAAGGATGGATCCTTGGGGTACCCGCAGGTGACTAGGTGAGAGCGGGAGGAGAAGCCATTTGTGCAGATGTACTGTTGGCAGTTTGTGAGGTGACTATGAGGAGATGCTGGATTTCTTTGAATCCATAATCAAGGGAATCTGTTCAGCTACCTCCACCCTCCCAACGCCACTCCCTCCCCATCTCCGCCCCACACTCCGACCCCTACCCATCCCTCCCTCCACATTTTTTAACCTGTTCCCCCTCCTCTCTCATCACCACCATATCCAACATGAAACACACAACTTGCTCCCTTGAACCCATCGCCATCCCTCTCCTTACCTCACAGATCCACCTCCTCTCCCCTCTACTCTCCGACACCATCAATCTTCCCCTTTCATCTGGCACCATTCCCATCCCCCTAAAAACAGCTACAATCACCCCCATCCATGCCTTCTAAGTAATGGCCCAGCTCCAACCTCCCTTTACTTTTGAAGGTCCTTGAAAGAGTTGTTGCTTCCCAGCTTCGCTTATTCCTCTCCTATCACTCCCTTCACGAGCACCAAAACTGTTCTGGTCACCATGACAAATGACATTTTGTCTATCTGTGACCAGCGCTCCCTCTGCCTTTTCTTCCTTCTCGACCTCTCTGCTGCCTTCGATATCGTGGACCACTCCATCCTCCTCCACTGCCTCTCCTCTCACCTTAACCTTCAAGGTTCTGTCCTCGAATGGTTCAGGTCTTATCTCTCACACTGCCTCCAATTTGCCTCCACCAACGGTTTCTCTTCTAGCCTTCACATATCAATCGTGTGGTGTTCCTCAGGGCTCTGTCCTCGGTCCCTTTTCAACCTCTACATGCTCCGCCTTGGTGACATCATCCACAGACATGGGGTTCCACTAGTACGTGGATGAAACCCATCTCTATCTCTCTGCCTTCACCCTCTATTCCAGGACAACTGACATCTTGACAAATAACTGACTTGATGTCTGTCTGACACCAAGCCCTGGATGAGAGCGAACTTTCTACAGCTGAATGTCAGCAAGACTGAGGTCCTTCTATTTGGCTCGCGCCAGCGCCTCAATTCCTCAGGCACTGGCAGTATCAGCATCCGCGGTTGCACACTCCACCTCACCAAACCAGTTAGGAATCTGGGCATCTTGTTCGACCCTCAACTGTCCTTTCTCCCCCATATTCCTGCCATGATCCACTCTGCCTTCCCCAACCTCCAGAACATTTCCCAATTCCGCACTGCCTCATTCCTCATGCTGCCAAAACCCTCATACACGTCATCTCAAGGCTCGACTACGGAAACTCTCTCCTTGTCGGCCTCCCCAACTCTTCCCTCCATAACTTGCAGGTCATCCAGAACTCTGCAGCTCGTGTCCTATCCTGTAACCCATCAACCCCACCCGAGCCAGCTCTACTTGCTCCCTATCCCTCAGAGGATAGAATTCAAAATCCTCGTCCTCACTTTCAAGGCCCTCCATGGCCTTGCCTGCTCCTACATTTCTGACCAGCTGATCCCCTATCAACCTGTCCATTCCCTCCGCTCAGCAGGCTCCGGCTTGCTCCAGGTCTCCCGCCCAACTTGCCCTACCATCAGCAGCCAGGCTTTCAGCCTCTCTGCCCCCAATTCTTTGGAACTCCACTCCACAATCCATTCGCCTTGCTCCCTCTCTTGCCTCCTTCAAGACACAATGCAAGACCCTCTTTTTTGGCCGTGCCCTTAGCCGCCTCATACACCCTCTGTATTGCCTCATCCCAACCCTGCCCCCTGCGCTCAGGTCCTGCTCCCTAACTGTTCAGCACCTTGGGACTTCCTCCCAACGTGAAAGGTAGTTTACAAATGTAATGTTGTTGTTCAAATTCGAGCTAAAGCAGTTAGAGGTAAGATCAGAAAAGATTTCTTCAAAGAAAGTGTTTTGAGAATGTGGAATACACTGTTCCTAGAAGACTGTATGCAGAATTATTTGAGATGTTTCAAAGGCAAATGGATGAATCTTGTTAGTAAGGTTATTAAGGGATTTGGAGAAAAGAAGGAAATGGAATTCAAAGGCAAATATGAGGAACAGGCTCAAGGGTAAGATCTCCTCCTGTTTTTATGTTAATGTGATAAACCTTATTGTGAAATACACAAGATACCCAAACAAAAACGTAATTGAATGCACTGCTTCTGTCTGCAATATGTTTTTAAATAAGAAAATTATCTGTGGCAAACTTATCTAAATGAGTAAGATTGCTTCAATTTTGCAGCCGAGTGCAGAATGTACTCAGGGCTCTAATTAGTGGAATGAGTGGGTTACATAGTATAACATTTATTTTGCAGTGCCAGAAGCTTGTACAACATAATGGAAAAAGTATTAATATTGATATCTAGTGATCAGTTAATTTATTAGCACAAGGTAATATCACTAGCTTTTGGAAAGAGCTAATATGGGAAAAACTTAATGCAATATTCTCATCAGTGAAAGATGGGGTTAACAGCTGTACATAGCTATCACTTGCCTTTTGGAGCGTGATTTATTGACTCAGTTTGGCAATGTGTCATTGTCATAGTTATCACTGGTGCTAATATCATTTGCATCCTGCCGATGAGCCAGGCTGGCTAGGCTTAGGCTGTCATCAGCGGTGTCCTGCAATACTGTGGACTCACCTGGTTAAGGAACCACACTACCGAGACCGCCACAGGGGTTGGCTCGATTCCAATATTCCATTACCAAGTGTGTCACAGTTCAGCCAGTTCATCTCCAAGGAGACCCCACTTTACTAAATAGTTTCCTTACAAAATGATGGTAATAATAATCTATCTATCCATCTGTCCATCCGTCCATCCTCTATATACTAATAAAACAACAAGGTCTGTCTGCGCTTGAAGGATCTCAAAACCAATTGCACTGGGAGTGACATGGGCATATAGGGTATCACCTATCGTTCATGAGTTATTTTCAGCTTTGCCTTTTTTCTGCAGTCACATCTGATGATCTCCATCTCTTCCCTCAACCTCTCCCTCCACATCCACTCCGCCACCCACATCCACGGTCAATCCCTCGGCCTGGTGATCACTCGGGGCCTCACCATCATCGACAAAGTGATCTCAGACCATCACTTCATCTCTCTTATCTCCTCAATCCCTCTCCTCACTGCCACCCAACCCACCTCCATGTTCTACAGCCCTGGAAAAAAATCTCCCCCTCTCCCTTTCAGCTGCTATGGAGTCATCGGAACTCCTCCCCCCCCTGGGCTTTGTCTCACAATGAACTATCCTTCTCGGTCACTCTTCTCCACAGCTCCCTCTCCTCCACTCTCGATTCCCTTGCTCCTCTCTCTTCCCGAACCATCTTCTATTCACGTAAGTCACCTTGGTACACCAGCCACCTCAACTCCCTTAAAGCACACCTGGCTTAAATCAAACTTAATAGTCCATCGGCAGATCTGACTGGACCTTATCAAATGTTACCACTCCACTCTTACCTCCGCTAAATCGTCGTTCTACTCCAACACAATTTTGGAGGCCAAGGACAACCCCAGGTTCCTCTTCTCCATCACCAACTGGCTCCTCCTCCCACCTTCTCACATGCTGCCTATCCTCACCTCAAATGCCAGCTGCGAGGCGATGCTGGACTTCCTTGAATCCGAAGTCGAGGGAATCCGCTCAGCTGCCTCTGCCATTCTGTCTACTACACGCTCCCCATCATACAAAGGATACAGTTCAAGATCCTCGTCCTCACCTTCAAAACCCTCCACAGTCTTGCTCCCCACTACCTCTGTGACCTCCTAACCCCCACCATCCTGCTCGCTCCCTCTGCTCAGCGGGCTCTGCCTCGCTTGCCCCACTATTGGCGGGTAGGCCTTCTGCCACTCTGACCCCACCCTCTGGAACTGCATTCCGTAGTACCTCCATCTCGCTCCTTCCCTCGCCACCTTCAAGACCCATCTCAAGATCTTCCTCTTCGACCGTGCTTTCAATCTCCCTGCTACCCCCTCTGCCCGCCACCCTCCCCAATCCCCAGCTCAGGTCTGAAGCCCTGTCTGTCCAGCACCTTTGAACATCCTCCCGACGTGAAAGGCACTTTACATATGTAATTCTGTTGTTGTTGTTGATGATCACCGAGTCAAAGTGGCGCTATAACATCTTGGTCACAGAGCACCTACGTATGTATGCACACACTGCAGTAACACCTGGTGGCTGTGCCAGTTGACCATGGCACTGTGGCATCCTGCATTACAGAGCACGTACATAGCCAAGTGGCGGGAACAAAATAAAAAACACAGACGAAGCTAAGCCGCAGCAGCAACAAAATTACATTTTTAAAGCACTGAATCCTCCCAAAAGGAGTCCTCCCACAGATGTCCTCACAGATGAGTATAGATAAAGATGATATGTCTGTCTGTGTTTCTGTTCGTGTGTCAATCTAGATTTCATATTGGATCCTTTGGTTGCAAGCGAAGCTGCAACGGGTACAGTTTGTTTGATATAAAGCCATATGATGTCATTGTGATGTCTCACAGGATATCACAGGATTTTACTGCAATGTTTGTATTGTGTGTATTTGTGTATTTGTAAGCAAGTACAGTGTCCAATTTTGCCCACAGCAATGTCTCACAAACAGCCATGAAGTGAATGATCAATTTTATCTGGGGGATTGTTGGTCAGAAAACCAAGAGAGAGAAACTCTCTTTTCTTTTCGAATTGTGCCATGGGATCTTTTAATGTGCATCTTACCTGGCAGTTGGGACCTCGGTTTTAATATACGGTCTTTGAGAGAGATATTGATTAAGTATAGAACAAAAGAAAAGCAATTAAAATAGTGAGGAGAGAAAATGGAGGAGAATAATTGGCCGATGTAAACTTTGTGACATCCTGTGATATATGAATGCAATTTAAACATCAGCCAACTTGTAATGTGCTTACGTGTCGGACACGATTTTATGCTACCTTTTATAATTAGTCGCAGTAACCACAAGAGGGTGGTACAATACACAATACGGTATTTTAGAGCAGTGATTGCCTCCTCTCTGGTAGTGATTAAATTGTATCCTTTTCTCATTATTTTACTGACATTCTTAATGTCAAGATAAGTATGCTTCTTTGTTGATTTCATGAAAATGTCCAATAATTTAGCAATTCACTTTACTTAGACAGGTAAACAAGGTGGTATATGATTACAACTTCATCAATGTATTTCAGAAAACAATAAATGAGGAGAATAGAAGAGGGGAAGGGAATAGAGAAGAATAAGAGCAAGGTATAAGAGAGGTGGGGCTCATGTGGAATAAAAAGACCAACATGGACTAATTTGGCCGAATGGTCTGTTTCTGTGCCCTATGCAACTGTGTGCAGTCAATGTAACAGTTTAATACTTCACTCTCTCTCCCTCCCTGCTCCACAGAGTAATTTTGCTTCTTTCAGTTTATTCCCTTCCTCTCCTGAAGGCATTAACTTCTGCCATCCAGTGCCTCATCCCAAGCTTCTTATAATAATAATCCTTTAATTTGATATCACATTGTCAAGACTTCTCAAAGTGGGCATCTAACGAAGCCTGATTCTTATCGGCAACAATATTGGCAGCCACTGAAATATTCAAGCAAACTTGCCTCAAACCGTTATGCCGAAGCTGTGAGTGTGTGTGTGTGAATATACGTTAGTACACAGCTGGGTGGGGGTTCATTTGTGGACCAATCAATAATTATGAACCCTTAATCTTTGGTGATGTGATAATTATCTGCTTGTCATTAAAGTTATTCATCTTGGTAATGTTCACTAATACGGGTTAATTCTCCCTCTGGAGGTAAATTTATTGACACCTTCGGGATGTACCTGTAATGCATTTTACACAGCAAATGTCAGTAATTTTACCAACACACACAGAATAATCTACACAAGAGAACAATCAGAAGTTTTCAAACAAGTAGCAGGAGAACAATTGAAACCACAATATTAAAACATCCATCTTCTTAGAAATGTAAGGACCATTATGAATTCTTAACATGACATTCAGCAACAATTCAGAATGTGCTCAATCCCACTTTCTCCGTTTTATTTTCTTCCCCGTGTTTCCCTCATGTTTTACACTTGCCCTACAAATATTTGCATTAAAGCACTGACATTTACAAATGCTACCAATACCCCAAAATTGGACATCAGATTTTGGCAAACTTTAATTTACGTGTAATTCTCTTAACTGGCAGAATAACATGAAAGTAACTACATTATTATGTCATTTCAGCACGTACAAAATTGCTGTAATTCTGAGCTGCCTGTAAACTTTGTTAAATTGTAAATGAAAAATGCCCCAAACTCTTCCAAAGTGTTACAAACTAAATACTTAGAGAGTGTGGTTCAAAATATTCAATTTTCTTTAAATATATAATGATATAAAACACATACAGCAAGCATGGCATCATAGAATCATAGAATCATACAAAGGGCCACACAAAAGGCTATTGCGCAAGGTTAAGGCCCACGGGATTAATGGGAACATATTAGCATGGATTGAAGAGTGGCTACAACAACAACAAGATTCCATTTATAGAACGTCTTTCACATCGGGAGGACGTCCCAAGGCGCTGGACAGTTGGGTCAGGACCCGAGCAGGGGGGAAATGGTGAGGGGAGGGAAGGGAGGGAGCGAGGAGGGGGTAGAGAGTCGAGAGGGGAGCTGAAGGCAATTTTTCCCTTTCTAACCTATCAAATCCCCTCATGATTTTGAAGACCTCTATTAGGTCTCCTTGTTACCTTCTCTGCTCCAATGAGAATAATCCCAGCCTCTCTAGCCTTTCCTCATAATCAAGGTCCCTCATTCCTGGTACCATTCTTGTAAATCTCCTCTGCACCCTTTCCAATGCCTTAACATCCTTCCTGTAGTGTGGTGCCCAGAACTGGGCGCAGTATTCTAACTGAGGCCTAACCAGTGTTTTATATAGTTTAATCATAAGCTCCTGACTCTTGTACTCTATGCCCCTATTTATAAAGCCTAGTATCCCATATGCCCTTTTTATAGCCTTATCTACCTGTCCTGCTACCTTCTAGGATCCACTTACCTGAAACCCCAGATCTCACTGTTCCTTCAGCCCCCTTAAGATTGTATTACCAGCCTATATTGCCTCCCCTCATTCTTTCTTCCAAAATGCATTACCTCACATTTCTCCACATTGAAATTTATTTGCCATGTGTCTCCCATTTTACCATTCTGTCTATGTCTTCCTGCAGTTGGCTACTATCCTTCTCACTGTTTACTACCCTACCTAACTTTGTGTCGTCCACAAACTTGGAAATGGTACTTGCTATACCCAAGTCCAGATCATTTATATATATTAAGAAGAGCAGTGGTCCTAATACCGATCCCTGGGGGAAGCCACTGTACACTTTCCTCAGTCAGAAAAGCAACCATTCACCACAACTCTCTGCTTTCTGTCTCCCAGCCAGTTCTGGATCCATGCTGCCACTGGCTTCATACCATAGGCTTCTATTTTTCTTACGAGTCTTTTATGTGGCACTTTGTCAAACGCCTTTTGAAAGTCCATATAAACTACATCAACTGCATTACCTTTATCCACCCTCTCCGTTATCTCATCGATAAATTCTATTAGATTTGTTAGACAAGATTTATCTTTAACAAATCCGTGTTGGCTGTCCCTAATTAACCCATATTCTTCTAAGTGAAGATTTATTCTGTCCCGGATTATAGTCTCCAGGAGTTTCCCCACTACTGATGTTAGGCTGACTGCTCTGTAGTTCCCAGGTTTGTCCTTCTGTCCCTTTTTGTACAGGGGAGTAACATTAGCCACTCTCCAGTCCTCTGGCACCACCCATGTGTCCAACGAAGATTGAAAAATTGTAGCCAAAACCTCCGCTATTTGTACCTGTGTCTCCCATAGTAACCTTGACTGCATCCTCTTCCGGACCGGGCGACTTATCTACCTTCCCAGTCAACCTTTTCAGTACTTCCTCTCTGTTTATACTTATCCTATCCATTTCCTCTACCCTCTCCTCCGATACTGCGGCATTTGGTGCATCCACTTCTTTTGTGAAGACAGATGCAAAGTACTCATTCAGTACATCAGCCATGCCCTCTGCCTCCACAATAAGATTTCCCCTTGGTCCTTAATTGGCCCCACCCTACCTTTGACTAACCTTTTTTCTTGATATGTTTGTAAAATATTTTAGAATTCCCTTTAATGTTACCCGCTAACCTTTTTTCGTATAATCTTTTTGCCCCTCTTATTTCCTTTTTCAGTTCTCTTCTGTACTTCCTATATTCTATTTGGTTGTCTTCTGTATCTTGGGTTTGACATTTGTCATACGCCTCCTTTTTCTGCTTCATTCTAGATACAATTACCTTCGTCATCCAGGGAGGTTTGGATGCCCTACTTTTCCCTTTTGTGGGAATGTATTTATTCTGTCCCCGAGCTATCTCATCCTTGAAGACTTCCCACTGCTCTTTAGTTGTTTTACCTGCCAATCTTTCTTTCCAGTCCACCTTGGCTAGGTCCCTTTTTTAACTCACTGAAATTAGCCCTCTTCCAGTTGAGTATCTTCACCTTTGATTGTTCCTTGTCCCTTTTCATATGCACCCTGAATCTAATGATGTTGTGATCACTATTGCCCAGATGCTCTTTACTGAAACCTGCTCCACTTGCCCTACTTTATTCCCCAGAACTAGATCCAGCACTGCTTTCTTCCTCTTTGGGCTGGAAACGTACTGATCAAGAAAATTGTCCTGTACGCATTTTAGTAATCTTTCCCCCTCGTTGCCCTTTGCGCTGTTGTTTTGCCAGTCTATGTTGGGATAATTAAAGTCCCCCATTATCACGACTCTATTGGCCTTGCATCTGTCTGAGATCTGCTTGCAGATCTGCTCATCTATTTCCTTCCCACTATTTGGTGGTCTATAGTATACCCCTACCAGCGTAACAGCTCCTTTTTTGTTCCTTAACTCTAACCAGATAGATTCTGTTTTGGGGCCCTCCAGCACCTCGACCCTTTCCACGGCTATAACCGTATCCTTGATTAATATTGCCACCCCCCTCCTTTTTTTCCTTCCCTATCCCTCCTGAATACATTATAGCCAGGAATATTCAGCTCCCATTCCTGTCCTTGTTTGAGCCAAGTCTCTGTTACTGCTACTACATCATATCCCCCTATGACCACTTGAGCCTGCAGCTCACCAATCTTGTTTGCTAAACTCTGTGCATTTAGGCACATGCACTCCAAGACCGACTTGACCTGTTCTGCTCTTCCCCCTGTTTTAATTCTCCATTTTCTTGCCCATTGTTTTTTGCATTCCCTTCCCCCCTCAAAACTGGTTTAAACCCTCCCCCCTACAGCATTAGATAGCCTGTCTGCAAGGACCTTCGCCCCAGCCCTGTTTAGGTGTAACCCATCCATATGGTACTGGTCCCACCTGCCCCAGAACTAGTCCCAATGATCCAGAAACCTGAAGCCCTCTTTTCTGGATCATTTCTCCAGCCAAGCATTCATATGCTTGATCCTGTCATTATGGTATTTATTTGCCTGAGGCACAGGGAGTAATCCAGAGATCACCACCTTGGATGTTTTATTCTTTAGTTTGTTCCCCAGTTTTTGATATTCTCCCTGTAGCATCTCAGCCCTTTTTTTTCCAATATTATGGATCCCAACCTGGACCACCACTTCTAGATGTTCTCCTTCCCCCTGAAGAATTTTATCCACCTGTTCCGTGATGTCTAAGACCGTTGCACCAGGGAGGCAACATACCTCCTTGACTCCCCTCTTTGGCTGCAGAAACGCCTGTCTATACCTCTCACTGTTGTATCCCCTATGATAACAGCATTGCTCCTGTTACCTATGTCCCCCTGTTCAACCAATCGGTTTTTACTATCCTCCCTAGAGATATCAACACTCAATATTCAGTACAGAGTACCAGTTTAAGAGTGCTACACTGTTGGGATGTCGGATAAGGTTTCACATGTCCTACTTTAATCTTTACTTTTCTGTTCCTAGGTTTTCGCCTCATTGTTATGACAATTAATTTATTGGCAGTATTACGACATATAAATTTAATGTCAAAATCCTCTGCTCAGCTTGTTATTTTGTTGAAGACTTCCTTTGAATGCTTTATCATTGTGGAATATTGAAATTCATCTGGGAAGGTCAGACTGATTTATAAGCTTTAAAACCACTGATAAAATACAAGAAACTTCAGGCCCTTCCTTATGAGAAGAGATTTTACTGTTTGTAGCATTGGGAATGTAGCCACGTGGGTCATGTAAAGGGATAAATAAACCATAAAAATGAGCCAGCTGACTAGATGATTGGCCTCTTATATCTCTTTGTCTCTCTGACTCAATTCAGCAGTCTGCAGTAATTGTGGAATTTTAAATAAAAGGGCCCTTTTATGAGAATATGGTATTCTGGAAATATTAATTATCCTCACATTTGATGTAGCCTTTCAATCGTTCACCCACATAATGCAAAATCACGCTTTACAATAAATCCTCTTAAGCTCTTTGGGACATTCTCCAAACTTGAATGGTGAAATGTAAGAATAATTATTATGATTCACTGTAAAGTGTACTGATTATTTTGAAGGCAAACGTAGCAGCCAATTTGCACACAGCAATATGTCCTACAAACAACTCTGAAGTTGAAGACCATTTTAAAATTGTTAATCTTCATCTGAACCGCTTGTGAAAGTGAGACAGCTAACGAGAAAGCAGTTTTGGATCCTTGAATCTTTGAAGGGTAAAAATTACAGTGTTCCTTAACTGGTTCCTGGACTCAATTAGGACAAGGAATCAGTTAAGGAACACTGTAAATTTGCTCCTTAATTAGAGTTGGTGTGAAGGCTTTTTATTTACCATTGTAAAAAGGTCACTGTAGTACTCCTTCAAATCAACTCCTGACAGCCTATGTGAAAAAAAATACTATTATAAGATGGATTTTCTGATCCACAGTAAACCATTTCCAAAGTAGATTTCATGATCTGGCATGAGAATACTCTTTTTAGCTTGATGTAAAGAGTGTAAACATTGGAATCCTAAAGTATAGATCAGGAATCTGTCTTTATAGTCAATTTTGTGTGTTTTTTTTACTGCCAGCTGATCTGGAGGAATGGATTGGATTGAACAGATGTGAGGCTGCAGCAGTGTGCTCATCACAGAGGTAAGAATTCTGGAAGTGTGAGATCAACTTAGCTGAAGGGCTGTCTTGCCCTAGCACCACACCATCTCTTCAGCCTGCTCACCCCCCACTCCTGCACCCGTCCCCTTTGTTTGACTGGCTTGGGGCCTCCTGCACATCCTCTGACTTCTCCGCTCCACCATCGACGGCAATGTCTTCAGCCACTGTTCTCCAAACCCATGGAACTTCTTGCCTTAATCCCTCCACGTTGCCATCTCTTTATAGGAGGAGTCCTGTAGATCAGTAGGTTGAGCAAGCGAGAGACCTGGGTTTGATTCCCGGGAGGGCGAAACCGTGGACAAGTTTCCTTACTCCATAAGCCTGATAACAATCCCTCAGGAAAAAAAACAATAATAATTTGGTTACTCAATCCATGACTGTTTGTAGGACACTGCCGTGTGCAATTGGCTGCTGTGTTTCGACTACAAAAAATACAGTCAATTCACTTTACAGTATATTCTGTCAAGCACTTAGAGATGTCTAGACGTGAAAATTGCTAAATCAAATGCAAGGATTATTATTATTATATATTAATAATCCTTGCATTTTTGATATAGCGCTTTTCACGTCAGGAGGACGTCTCAAAGCGCTTCACAGAACACACTGTAAAGTGAATTGACTGCATATTTGTGGGCGAACGCGGCAGCCAATTGCGCACAGCAATGTCTCACAAACAGTCGTAGATTGAAAATGACCAATTTATTATTGGTTTTGGTTTTTGGAGGGATTATTATTGGGCATGTGGAGTCAGGAAACTTGCCCAAGGTTTCGCCCTGCCTGGAATTGAACTCAGATCTCTCACTTGCAAAGCGAGTGCTCTAACCACTGAGCTACAGGACTCCTGCACATCCTCTGACTTCAGACAGTAGCTGACTTCATTTACCATTTACCTGACTTCAGACAGTAGCTCCGACAATGCAATGCTACCTCGGTTCTTCATTGGAATGTCAGCCTACACTATGAGTTCAAAGTCCTGACATGGGGCTTGAACTCACAATCTTCTGATTCAGAGGTGAGAGCGCAACCAGCTGAGATAGGCAGATGTGACAACACCTGATCTTCCACTGGGCAACACAGGATTATAAAGGGATTTGCCTGAATGTACAAACCTTCAGAAAATCACCCTTAGTGTGTAATCTGTTTTATTTCCTGAAAACTGCTTAAGGATTTTTTGTTAAAATATGGCAAGCTGATACTCATGCAGTGCTTTACAAAATGTGTTCTTTACAAGTAATTCATGCCAAAGATTAATTAACTCTGCATATAAAATGGGCAGCTGCAAGGCTAAATTTCTGCATGAATAAACCCACGAGGGTTTAGAGAAATCTACCAACATATTACTCAACAATGACTTGCATTAGCTGTTCAGTTATATTTTGCAAGAAACACAGAAACAAACAAGTCAATCTTTTTTGAACCCACTGGCAAATATGGAGTCCATTAACATCTTTGTAAATTGAATATAGGGGTCAGATTTGCACCTCAATAGCCATACTGAATTGTATATTAAGATAATGAGCATGCAAATTGAAAGAATACCACCGAGTAAATGGACTGTTGAGAATTATACTTTCACAAAAAGAAAAAATGTTTGTGCAAGAAATTACAATTCTCACCATTTTATCCGACAAGCACATGATGAAACAAATTCATAAGATTTTTTATTATTTTGTGATCGATTGATTCCATATTTCATGGGCTTGAAGCTTAAGTGCTTGTTCCTGGATACACAGGAATTTCAATGTGAAAGTGGGATGCATGGAGCTATTTGTAGCACTGGGTTTGAATTTGGTTTGAATACTCTTAAGCATGGTGATGCTGACCGCAAAAAAATATGGATCATTGTGACAAACATTTTCCCTGCTGGTAATTGGCTGGCAGAAAACAATTTGTCAGTAGCTGTGATGTAACTTAGCCGTGAGAAGACTGAATAAAGTGGGGGCAAGTTGGAGCATCTTGTGACACATCTGCCAGTTTCCAGGGCTTTTAAAATGCAGATCAGCATTACAACCATGTAATGCAATAACGCAGTCATCACAAGATATTTGACATCCCTGCCTTTCATAATTTCTGAAGAACACTTTTTGTTCACTTCAAATCATAGATGATGGCCATGGAATTATTTTCTTGCCATCTAATAATACAATTCTGAAAGGAATGAGTTTTCATTCAATCATTAATCCTCATTTAAGTGTCAACCTTGCTCAGGTGGTTATATGCTTGTGTTTGAGTCAGAAGGTTGTGGGCTAAAGCTTTACTTTGGAACTTTGAGCTTATAGTCCAGGATGTCATTCCAAAGCAGTGCGAGAGAGTGTTGTATTGTTGGCAAGTACTGTCCTTTGGACGAGACATTAAACTGAGGTCCCATCTGCCTGTTCAGGTGGGTGTTAAAGATTCCTATTTGAAAAGAGAAGGGAGTTTCTCCCATTGCCCTGGTCAACAATCCCAAGAAGAATATGAGGACCCAGATTTAGAGTTACCAAGGCCAATTTCAGGACAGGCATCAGAACATTTTTCTTTACCCAGAGGGTAATTAATGACTGAAACAGGTTACCAGAAAGTATGGTTGAGGCTGGAACACGGGATCCTTTTTCCAAAACAGCTTGATGCTGTGATGGAGAGGTGGTAGGGTGGGTATTCTGGAAGAATAAGGTCAAATGGGCTGAAGAGCCTTCTTCATCTGAACCAATCTTGTGAATCTGAAATGTTGATAAGATTGTCATTCGCTTCAATGATTGCTAATGTGAAATTGCTGTGTGTAGATTGGCTGCTGAATTCAGCTACAGAAAACACAGTCACCAATCTCGACAGTAAATCTTGTGAAATGATTTGAGATCTATTGATAATGTGATAAAGTGGTATATCACATATAAGTATTATTATAATAATACCCCGAATGGAGAGATGTTTCCAGACCAATTTAATCTCCATGGCAAAATGCTTGACAACCACCAGAGGGCATCAAAGACTTGTCACAAACCACAGTGATGGCAGAGGTCTTTCTTACAAATGAGCAAATATTCAATGTTTTTGAATGTATTGGAAGGGACAAATTTACAGAAGATTTTATTATACATTTTCACAAAAGTAGCAGAAAATGGTATTCAGTGAAACAGAACTGATTGAAAATTAATGTTGCAAGTAAGTATAGCCGATGTTTTTATGTTCAATCATAACTGGTGATATGAGACATCTGATAATTACATTGTATTGTTAAATTAATTGGGTGTTATTGTGGATCAACACACTGCCTTTTCTTCTTGGGACTTTCTTGAGAAGAAGCAGATAATTATTTCGGAGGGCAAATTTGCAGGACTATGGGAAGAAAGCGGGGGATTGGGATTGATTTGGATAGCTCTTTTCAAAAAGCCGGCACAGACACGATGGGCCGAATGGCCTCCTTCTGTGATGTATAATTCTATGATTCTATGATCTTGGTTCAATTCCTCACCAATGTAATGGGAAGAGATTCTCCTCTGAGTTGAGTGTAGGGCTCATGACTAAAATGTGTTATTACATTTTCAGAACAGGTCTAAATGAGTGCATGTCTAAATGTGTGTTTGTCCACTGAAAGAAAGTAAGAAAGAAAGGAAACATATTAAAATGATTCAAAATGCTTTACAGTAATTACTGTTGAGTTTAGTGACTATTTTTGTAGCCACAATGAGGACGGCCCTCTGAAAATGTGGCACTCACCCAATATAGCAATGGATAGCGTGTCTGCCTGGACTGTGAGTTCAAGTGCTAATGTGAGCGGAATGGAAGAAGGTTGGCATTTTAAATTGTTATCAGTTACATCACTGGCTGCTGTAGTAAAATACACTTGTAGCAGTAGATATTATTTACTGTAGGTCGGCAGGGCTCCCACAAACCATGTTGTCCCTAAATAAGTTGTTATAACTAATAGTAATGAATACATTTGGATTTCCAATATATTTCAATAAGACAAAGTGACCCAAGAGCGTAAGAGAGAGAGAGATGTTTCTAAATGCTTGAAAGCTGCAATCAGAGTTATTAGAAATGAATGAAAAACCAAACAATTCCTAGCTTTCAGACCGACTTAGATTCTTTATTACCCAAAATAAGCACTCTCTCTAATTATTTGCTTCTATCCAAACAATGCCACATCTCCGAAATACTTAATTTCCTGGTCTACACAACACTCAGCTGCCTTAAGTAAGCATGTATGATTAAAGCTGGTGCAACATCAATTTGCTGTGCCTCGTAAACAATTTTATTCGTACTGCAGTTCAATGTTCAATTCACATCACGCTCAGTGACTGAAAAGAAAGGATTGCTGATTGGTGTACAGGTGATTCTTGTTGGAGATGTTGGGCACTATTGAGGTTTGAGACTGAGGTCTATTGGTTATTTTACTTGGAGACAGTTCTTGTTGAAACAGTAATACAGTAGTACTTTTAAACAGGTTTCCGACACCATGTTCTAATTAGCTGAGATAACAGTGTACTGACTCCTCCAACAATTGCCAACTGACAGATGAACTGAAGTAAATAAGAAGGCAGATTGTGGAAGTAACAATATATTCATTCACCATACATGCCTACATGAGTGTTTTTACCCAGAGAGTTGTTACAATCTGGAATCCACTGCCTGAAAGGGTGGTGGAAGCAGATTTGATAGTTGCTTTCAAAAGGGAATTAGGTAGGTACTTGAAAGGGAAACATTTGCAGGGCTAATGGATAAGACCGTGGGAGTTGGCTTGTTGGCTAGCTCTTTCAAAGATCCAGCACAGGCATGATGGGCCGAATAGGAATAAAAATATAAGGTGGGAGAGAACCGGTTTTAAAACAATTTGAATTGAATTTTGATGTATTTTTAAGAAGTTTTTTTAATCTAATTATGAGATTTAAAGACTTTGTGATTTTGAGATACTTTATGCAGTTTGCAGGATTAATTCTGAATGGATGCCCTATGTTTAGCTGTACTGAGGCACATATTTCTACCTAGTCTTAGCCTACAAGAAATATTTGTTTAAAATTTACGATCACACAGAATTGTGGAAAATTCTTAAATAGTCTCAATCTGTAAACCTTTTTTTAAGAACTGCAGAAAAGCAACTCTAAAATTAAGAGTGAATTGAAGCATGTTCCACATTTCTGCTTAATATTGCCACAGAATCTTTAGTAATAGATAAAAAGTGATGTTTCTTAACAAAGCTGATAGCACATTAGATAACTCCACTGAATCTGAAAAGAAACAATGCAGCTTTCAACCCATAAAGCCCTGTACATAGGAAACTCTATGCATTGAACAATAAAACTGCAATGAGGTGCATTGATGTTCATCTGTCAGTGGCAATAAACCATGTTGTCCCTAAATAAAAACAGACAGTGCTGGAAATGCAGTGAAGATCAGTCAGCATCTGAAAGAGAAAGACACATATTAAAGTCACATTTCATCAGTATCAGATTTCTGGCACCTTTTTTTTCAAATCACTGTTTCACCTGACAATGGAGTGCTTCACAGAGTTTACTGTAAGTGTAGTGATTGTGTATTTTGGAGGCTGACACCTACAACACACAGATCTGAAGCAAACTCTAGTAAAACTGCACTTGATCTGAAGAAGTCTATAACAAAATACATATGATCTTAATGGCATTATTGTGAACCAACACAGGTTGTTGAGAAACACTTATGTAAATCAATAAGACTGCAGGAAAGAGCTGTGATGCTTTTTCACCTGACTGAAAGCCTCTTTTACTTATAATGGCCAGTGCTATATTCTGTTCAGTACATAGAACTGTGGAAATCTATGACATGGTAAGAGGCCATTGGACCATTGAATTAGCGGCAGTAGTCCACCAGCCACCTCCGCTCCCTCAAAGCACAGGTGCGTACCGCCGAACGAACCTCTCTCAAATCTAATTTAACGGTCCGCCGCAAATCTGGCTGGACCACATTAAAACTTAATGCTCCGACCTCGCCACTGATAAATTGTCCCTCAACTCCAAGATCATCTCCATCTACGGACCCCTCTAATCCGATTTCTATGGATGCACACTCCACCTCACCGATCCAGTCCAGAATCTTGTTTGACCCTCAATTGTCCTCTGTATCCCATATCTCACACCCCACATTTGCCCACAAAATACACAGTCAATCCACTTTACAGTATATTCTGTGAAGCGCTTTGAGACATCTCAAATACGTGATAAGGCACTAAATCAAACCCAAGGATTCTTATTATGACCTGCTCTGCCTTCCCCAACCTCTGAAATATCGCCCGGCTCCATCACTGCCTCTCCCCTCAGGCCACTGAAACCCTCTTGCACACATTTATAACATCTAGGCTCGACTACACCCTGCTTGTCGGTGTCCCCAACTCTTCCCTCCACAAACTGCAAGTCATCCATAATTCTGCAGTTCATGTCTCTCCCACACCAGACTCTGTGACCCCATCATCCTCACCCGGTTCCTCTGGCTTCCCATCCCCCAGAGGATAGTGTTCAAAATCCTCATTCTTGTCTTCAAGGCCCTCCGCGGCCATTGCTCCTTCCTACCTCTGTGACCTGCTAACTCCATATCAACTTGTCCGCTCCCTCCACTCAGCAGTCTCCGGCCTGCTCCATGTTCCCCGCCCGGCCTGCTCCACCATTGCTAGTCGGGCCTTCAGCCTCTTTGCCCCCACCCTTTGGAACTCCATCCCACAGTTCCTTTGCCTCCCTTGCCTCCTTGAAGGCGCGTCTCAAGACCCTTCTTTTTGACCATGCCTTCAGCTGCCCTCCAACCCTCCCTGCTCTCCACGCTCATGATCCCAACTCCCTGCTTGAATCCAAATCCCTGACTGTCCAGCACCTTAGGATGTCCTCCCGACGTGAAAGCTCCATACAAATGTTACTTCTTGTTATCTGAAACACCCACATACCAGGGTTTTATGAATATTTGCTCTGTGTTTTCTTTAAAGATCGTACAATTGGCTCTTTCCTAACAATGGCCTGTTGAAAGCTTATCTGTTGCTTCCAATTAAGAAGTGCGGAGCCAGTCTGGTGCACTTTGCATCTACTGCTTTCATGGTGCAGTGGGTTTTTACAGCCAAATTCAAGTTCAATTCCAACTCACCACCAAACATACAATATAAAGGCAGCAACTGTGCACTCCAGTTGGGATTATAAGAATTCATTACAACCCAGCCAGCAGGAAGAGGTAAACACAAGATGGAACCTAAATCTGGATTTAAAACAAAATAACTAAAATTACTAATATCCTACTGTAATACATATGAACCTGTTACATTTTTAATTTAGATTTTCTTAATCACTGCTCGATTGTTCTGCATTCTTTTTAAAAAAATCTGATCTTCTTTGCAGCTGTAAACCAAATGTAATATTTAGTCTGTATAGCCAGCAAGACATTTCTGATCACAGCTGTGCTACTTTCATTGTTGGAATTGATAGATGAGCTGAGTTTTAATCCTTTCTTTGTGGAAGAATTGCAGCTGTGCATTGCAATAATGACTTTCAGTGATGAAAGGAAAATGAATCTTCTTTCACTTGCATTTCTATTCCTAATAACTCATTAAGCCATGATTTTAAGATTTTTGGAATAATCTACAAAGCTTTCCTCACAGTAAGTTATCTTCCACATAAGAGATTCAATTTATTGAAATAAAAAAGACAAGGTTGAAAATATTGCCACATAGCTTTAATTTGAATGTACCTTCAATTTCACCCACAAACTCTTGCATTTTGCCCACAAAGTATAGTCAACTCACTTTACAGTATATTCTGTGAAGCTCTTTGAGACATCTTGAAGACATGATAAGGTGCTATATATTATTAATAATAATAATAATCCTTGCATTTGATATAGTGCTTTTCACGTCTTCTAGATGTTTCAAAGCGCTTCACAGAATATGCTGTAAAGTAAATTGATTGTATATTTGTGGGCGAAACGCGGCAGCCAATTACACACAGCAGTGTCCCGCAAACAGTCGTGGATTGAGCGACCAAATTGTTATTGTTTTATTTCTTGGCGGATTAGTATCAGGCATGTAGAGTAAGGAAACTTACCCAAGGTTTCACCCTGCTGGAAATCGAACCCAGGACTCTCACTTGCAAGGCTAGTGCTCTAACCACTAAGCTACAGGACTCCACTACCTTATACCTTATTTATTCAAGAAAGCTATGGTTAATACAGTATTGTTACATCAGGGAGTACTAAATTCTTTCTCCTGAAGCAGTGAGTTCAAAGGCAAGCTTGATTAATGGGATAGTTCTTACACGACCTATTTGATGCTGGTTTCAGTTTCAGTTGTGGTCTGAACCACATAAAAGAACATAAGCTTCACAATTTGCAAATATATCCTAACAACATTCGGCAGCTGCCAAAGGGAAAACAAACATAAGAGGAATAGGTCATATCTTTTGCAGAATGGCTTTAGATGGTAGCAAAAGACAATCAAATGCAGATTTAGGCTAAGAAAATGATAATTTATCTCTGTAAAAAAATTGGAATCACATCTTAGTCCCTGTGGCCTTTTCCTGCAATTGAGAATCTATAAATGAACATCACAAGATCACAAACAGGTACAGGTCTTTGGCTCATTTGATCTCGTACTTACCCAACTATTCTCCTATTACAGCATCAAGCTATGGAGAGGGTGGTAGTGAGTAGCGCATTGCAAAGGTTGTGTCTAGAGGTGTCAAAAGATTAGGGTTTCAGGTCTGTTGGAGGTGAGGTAGTGCTAGAAGCAGCCGATGTTGCAGAGATGGAGGAAAGTGGATTTGGTGAGAGCCTTGATTAACGTAGTGAAGGGCAATTGAGTATCAAAAAAAACTCAGAGGTTCCACCCAAGCTCCATGAGTTGGAGTGAGCAACCAGTGAGGTTGATAGAGAAGAGGAGACATTAATTGAAGCCAAGCAGGATAGATTCAGCACAGATTCAAATGCTGGGAGGATCACATAATGTAGATACAACCAAGCAAATTAACTTGGAATACGAGCCCAAAACTGTAGGACTTGAGAATAACATTAAGAACATAAGGACATAAGAATTTGCTAGGCAAAACAAAGCCAAGATCCATCTAGTTCGCCTACCACCATCCTGGCAGTCATTAACTTAATTAATTAATGTATTATTGTTGAACATTGCTGTGCACAAATGGGCAGCAGTGTTCACTACATTTTACAGAACATCCTGTGATGCACTTTGAGACATCCTTCTGTACCAAATGCAAATATTAATATTATTCAGCAATATATTTGGTCAGCTTGTCTCTGTCACATTTAGTTGTGATGCCAGACAGATTAAAGATGTGTTACCCAAACCAAATCTGGTTGATATTGGTTTGGGTAATTCCCTTGTTCGATTATCTCAGATCTATTATTGTCTATTATTAGTATTATATTATTATCTATCCAGATTTAACAGTATCCATTTTTCATCCTATTTATTTTTCTTGAAAATGTGTATTTTAACTGAAACTTGAATTCATCAGTTTCAATATCTAAAGTTGCATTTATTTAAAGCCAATCTAAGATGCCTGTAAGCATGAGACAACAATCACTGATTTCTTAATCACAATCTTAATCTGTACAATTATAAAGTAAAATATGCTACAATAGAGGTAATTCTTCACCGATTTTCTCTTTACTGGAAACATCATGACAGTCATTAGCACTGCCCTGATCGTTAAGTACATTTAGTAAATCTGCTTTGAATTAACAATACTGGAGGAGATTTTCCTCCTATCAATATAATTTATGTAAAGTGATCAGAGAAAATTGCAATCTCAGTGGTGCTGATATTACATCCTTACAAAATAGAGGTGTAATTTTCTTCTTTTAAGTGTTACCCATCCACTACCATTCATAAAATCCAGATCATTCAAAATTCTGCCATCCGCATTCTCACCCGCACCACAAACCTCCGCTCCCCGATCACCCCAGTCCTTGCCAGACTGCACTGGCTGCCTATCCCAGAGAGGATCGATTTCAAGATCCTTACCCTTGTATTCAAGTCTCTGCACTCCTCTACATCCCCCTAACCTCTCTGACCTCCTCTCCTCAAAACAGTACCCATTGCCTTTGTTCCTCTGGGTCTGGCCTCCTCCTCGTCCCCAGAGTCCTCCGCTCCACCCTCGGCGGCCGTGCCTTCAGCCACTATGCCCCGAGGCTCTGGAATTCCCTTCTTCACTCCCTTTGCCTTGCTCCATTGCTTCCTATTTTCAGCTCTCTGCTGAAGACCTTTCTTTTCTATCGCGCCTTTGGTCACCTTCCTCCCCCTCCCCCTGGCTCGGCCCCGGGATCTGTTACTGTGAAGCGCTCTGAGACGCCGTCCGGTGTGGAGGGCGCTATATAAATCCAAGTTGTTGTTGTTGTTACCCAGATAACAGACACAGAAAACATCAATAAATAATAATTCTTGCTTTTCATAAAGTATATTCTCATGTTGTCAAGAGATGTCAACGTGCCTTACAAGATTTTACTGTAAAGTGTAGTGACTGTGAATTTGTTTGTAAATATGCAGCCAATTTGCGTTTGCAATGCACCACAGACAGCTATACAGTGAGTGACCAATTTTATCTGGAGGATTGTTGCCCAGGAGACTGGGAGAAACTCTCTTCTCTTTTTGGATAGAATAATAATAATAAACCTAACATTTGATAGGATCTTTAACATCCACCTGAACTTGGTTTAACATCTTATCCGAAGGTTAGAATCTGACAATGCATCACTGCCCAGCACAGGAAAGGAGTGTCAGCCTATACTAGAAAGAAACCTGCATTTTTAAAGTGTATTATTATGTTGAACCATTGCAAAGCACTTCATAGGTACTTACTGTCAATGCAGTGACTCATTTTGTAGGCAGATTCAGTCATTTGCACCAGCAAGGTGCCACATTAGGCACAAATGACCAATTACTGAAGGAATCTTAGCCAAGAAACTGGGAGAAACGCATTTGTCTTTTCCCTTTTTTTTCAAATTTTTCTTTAAATGAAACTTTTTCTTTCAGACATCTCAGTGATTATAAAAGCCTGCAGCAAAGTGCCGGCATGATAAGGCGCTACATCAAATACCAGGATTATTATCATCATTATCACCCATTTCCCGCCAATCTCCACTCACTCCCTCTCTCTGAAAGGATCGACTTCAAGGTCCTCACCTTCACTTACAAGTCCCTTCATGTCCTAGCACCTCCCCTCAACAATAATAGAAAAAAATATATGAATAGTATAATTGAAGGCTCTCTTCACTAGATTGTACCCTGGGAAGACAAACATCTGTTGTGTAGTCTATCTTAACCTCCATCATAAAATGTAGTGACAAGGTTACTATTTTAGGGGTTAGTATACCCAAACATATTCTTGTATCTTAAACAATGAAGGAGTACTTTTAATGTTTACACTTGGATAACAAAAATGCTTGGAAATAGCCCAAACTAAATTTTCACCAGTAATGATTAATTCAGAATGGCACTTTCATAGTTTTCTCATTCTGCCTTGATTTTGTACAGTGTTGCTAAGTCAGATACTCTCACATTGCACACTCCCTAATGTTAATTAATGGAGTTCCACAGTGCAGTCTCCTGTTTCAATCAGCTGTGTTGACTTACTGAACAAACAGATTAAAAATCCCTGAGAATCGCTGCATGTTGATACAGTTGCTGGAGGTGGTTTAAAGATGAACATTTTTTAAGCTTATTTCCTAGTGTGAGTACCAGATACTTTTTGAGTGAGTCAGTGCCCGTGCTTTCAATCACTATGCCCCTAACTTCTGGAACTTCCTGCTTCAATCTTTCCATCTTGCCATTTCTGTCTATTGCATTTATAAAGCATATTTGATGTCAGAAGGATGTCCCAGGGCAATACACAGTCAACGATTTGCACCCGAACCGTGGATGGGATTCATACTCTTCTCTACCTCTATGACCTGCTTGTACCCCACTCCTCTGCCTGCACCCTTTGCTCAGCTAAAGCAGGCCTGATGTGGGTCAATGACCCCTCCATGTCACACTCGCGCGCGCGCGCGCGCACGCGCACACACACTCTGTAAAGCAGCAACATAATCATGTTTAACGTGTGCACTAAGCAAGATTCAATGTGATTTGACTTCAAAGCATTCCTAAAAGAAAGGAGGGAGTTTCTCTTAAGTCCTGGTGAACAATCAATCCCTCTGACAAAATTGGTCATTCACATCCTGGCTGTTTATTTGATGAAAGTGTGATGGTTTAAAGCAGTGGAAGTGGCTCCACCTGCATATTCGCATGAGTCTAGGTAAGCTAGTGTTCAATCAGTACTGTGTTTTCATTTTGTTTTTGATTTATGGCATAAATATTCAATCAAAAAATGTATTTTGTTAGTCAACCATAAAGGTTGGTCACCATTGGTTTAAAACAAATGATTATATTGCTTCCAAAGCCAGAGCAGACTCAATGGACTGAATGGACTCCTTTTCTGTGATCTATTAAAAGAGGAGTTAAAGAATTGGGCCCAGTGAGTGTAAACCATTGAGAAATGTTTAAATTAGATGTGGGATAAGGAGAAAGAGATGGAATAGATCTTAGATTAATTAAAGGTAAAATAAATGAATTGTAGCAAATCCAAAGTGTAGCTATGTAAAGCAGAGCACTCCAACCTTAGCAAATGATGTGTGTGCCTGTCACTTTTATAGTATAGTGAGAAGATCGGGACTCTAATGTAAAGAACTGGACTCAACATTAATTGGAGTCCTGTAGCTCAGTGGTTAGAGTACTTGCCTTGCACGCAAGACACCTGGGTTCAATTCCAGGCAGGGCGAAACTTTGGGCAAGTTTCCTTACTCCACACGCCTTATAATAATCCCTCCAAAACAAAAAACAATAATAAATTGGTCATATTCAATCCATGACTGTTTGTTGGACACTGCTGTGTGCAATTGGCTGCTGAGTTTCGCCACAAATATACAGTCAATTCAATTTACAGTACATTCTGTGAAGCGCTTTGAGACATCTAGAAGATGTGAAAAGCGCTATATCAAATGCAAGGATTATTATTATTAAGCATGTTAAAAACTATTTGAAACATATGTAGGCTTCTTGTATTGCAATACAAACCAATTACTAGATTCATCAAATGCATTGATTCAGAATAATTGCAGCTGCGATTAGTATCTCTCTAATTTGGTATAAAGTGAAGAGCTACAATTTATTATTCAATTTGTTTTCACTTGTTTTCAGCCTTAGTTGAAAAGATGTAGACTAATGTTGTCGGTGGTAAACAACAACAACAAATTACACTTGTCTTGCGCCCTTCACGTTGGAAAGACATCCCAGGGCGCTGGCCCTGGCATTTTACACCTGGTCTCTTACACAGCACACTGCATTTGAAGGCTATTGTGTATTGTGTGTTTGTAGGAGAACCAGCAGCTAATTTGTAAACATTAATGCATCACAAACACAAGTTGTTGTTATTGCATTTCTTTTGCATTGATTTTTCGGAATCAGAGGTACTATGTCCTCCTCTCTCTCCGTCCCGCTCGCCTTCTATCCCCACTTGACCCTCCCACAACTTCCCTCTGTTCCAGCCTGGGAATCCTCCGCCGGGCTCACTGTGGCACTCGGCGTTGGCTGTCCAGCAGCAGCCACACCGACTGCCCCATTCCCCACCACACTCACCAGCCACCCCGGACACAGACCCGGGGAGCCAACCTCGCTTCCCTCATCCCCATTTCCCCCACCCCTGCCCCACAACGTGGACCCCCTTCCCCTGCCACACACCCTTCTGTCAACCGCTCCCTCCACATCGGACTACAAAACGTCTGCTCCCTCTGTAACAAGGCCCTGGTCATCAACGATCTCATCCTTGATGAGAGCGTTGACATCATGGCCTTAACGGAAACCTGGCTCACCCCAGGCGACACCTTCCCCCTCACGGAGGCCACACCACCCGGCTACACCTCCCACCACATCCCTCGCCCCAACCGCCGTGGCGGTGGTGTTGCCCTTATCTCAAGGACACCACTTGCCCTATCCCCCTACTCCTCTGGCTCTTTCCCCTCTTTCGAGCACCTCACCCTCTCCCACCCCTCCTTCCTCTCACTCAAAATCCTCCTCCTCTACCGGCCCCCTAAAACCTCTCCCACCTTCATCTCCGATATTTCAACACTTCTTACATCTCTCTGCCTCTGCTCTGATCGCCTCATCATCCTGGGCGACTTCAACCTGCACTTCACCCCCTCCTGCTCCATCTCCTCAGACTTCTCTTCCCTGCTCTCCTCACTCAACCTCTCCTTACACATAAACTCCCCCACTCACAGTCACGGCCACCCACTCGACTTGGTGATCACCCGGGGCCTCAGTGTCTCGGATGTCACTATCACCGACAAGGCCATCTCCGACCACCACTTCATCTCCTTCACCACCTCCACCCCCCTCCCCACCTCCATCAGACCCACCACCATCTTCTACCGCCCCTGGAAGAAGTTACCCCCACAATCCCTAACCGCTGCCTTGGAGTCCTCTGAACTCCTCTCCCTCTGGCCTTCAACCCTCACTGACCCCTCTTCTCCTCTCACCCTCCTCCACAACACCCTCTCCTCCACACTCGATACTCTTGCCCCCATCATCTCCCGTACTGTCTCCTACTCTCGCTCCTCCCCCTGGTTCACCACCCACCTCCGCTCACTGAAGAGCCAGGTGCGGGCCGCTGAACGCACCTGCGTCAAATCTGGCCTAACAGTCCACCGACAAATCTGGCTGGACCTCCTCAAAATCTACCGCTCCACTCTAGCCTCGGCCAAGTCGTCCTTCTACTCCAGGATAATCCTGGAGGCGAAGAACAACCCCAGGCTACTGTTTTCTACCACATCCCGACTCCTCCGTCCCCCCCGCCACCCCGCGCAGGTCATCTCCTCCAACCTTCACTGCGAAATCAAGGGAATTCGCTCCGCCGTCACGTCCCCACCAACATGCACCCACCGCCCTCCTTCTCCCTCCCACACTCCGACTCCTACCCATAATCCCCTACACAATTTCGTACCCGTTTCCCCACCCTCTGTCACCAAACTCATCCTTTCCCTGAAACCCACCACCTGCTCCCTTGACCCCATCCCCACTCCACTCCTTATCTCCCAGCTCCACCTCCTTGCCCCACATATCACAGACATCGTCAACCTGTCCCTCTCCTCTGGCTCTGTTCCCATTCCCTTAAAAACTGCCACCATCACTCCCACCTTGAAAAAACCCTCCCTTGATGTGTCGCAGCTATCAAGCTACCGGCCCATCTCCAACCTCCCTTTCCTGTCCAAGGTCCTGGAAAGAGTTGTCGCCTCCCAGCTGCGCTCTTTCCTTTCCACCCATTCATTATTCGAACCCCTTCAGTCGGGTTTCCGTGCTGCCCATAGCACAGAAACTGCCCTGGTCAAGGTCACCAATGACATCCTGACCATCTGTGACCAGGGCTCCCTCTGCCTCCTCGTCCTCCTCGACCTATCGGCAGCATTCGATACGGTCGACCACGCTATCCTCCTCCACCGCTTGTCCTCCCACCTCAACCTTCAAGGCCCTGTCCTTGAGTGGTTTAGGTCATACCTCTCCCACCGTCTTCACTTTGTTTCCACGAATGGCTTTTCCTCCAGCCCCCGCACTGTCTCGTGCGGTGTCCCTCAGGGCTCTGTCCTCGGTCCCCTCCTCTTCACCCTCTATATGCTCCCCCTTGGTGACATCATCCGCAGACATGGGGTTAACTTCCACATGTATGCGGATGACACCCAACTCTACCTTTCCTCCTCTACCCTCAACTCCACGACCACCGATGTCCTGACAGCCTGCCTGTCCGACATCGAGTCCTGGACGAGAGACAACTTTCTTCAGCTCAACGTGTGTAAAACTGAGGCCCTCCTGATTGGCTCACGTCAGCGCCTCCGCACCTCAGGCGCTGACAGCATCAGCATCCAAGGCTGCACTCTCCATCTCTCAAAGCCAGTCAGGAACCTCGGCGTTCTGTTTGACCCTGAGCTGTCCTTTCTCCCTCATATCCGCACCACAACTGGCACCGCCTTCCATCACCTCCGGAATATCGCCAGACTACGGCACTACCTCACCCCTCACGCTGCTGAAACTCTGGTCCACGCCTTTTTTCACCTCAAGGCTGGACTATGGGAACTCTCTCCTCGCCGGCCTTCCCGGCACCTCCCTCCACAAGCTGCAGGTCATTCAGAACTCTGCAGCTCGTGTACTGTCCCGCACCAGGCTTCGGGACCACATCACTCCCACCCTCGCTCGCCTCCACTGGCTCCCCATCCCCCAGAGGATCGAATTCAAGATCCTCATCCTCACCTGCAAGGCCATTCACGGCCTTGCTCCCTCCTACCTCTCCGACCTACTATCCCCCTACCTACCTGCCCGTACCCTCCGTTCCTCTGGCTCCGGTCTGCTCCACATCCCCCTCCCCAACCGCCCTACCATCAGTGGCCGGGCCTTCAGCCTCTCAGCCCCGAGGCTCTGGAACTCTATCCCCCAGTGCCTTCGCCTTGCCACCTCCCTTTCCTCCTTCAAGGCCGGTCTCAAGACCTTTCTCTTTGACCGTGCCTTCAGCTCCCCTCTCGACTCTCTACTCCCTCCTCTGCTCCCTCCTCACCCTGACCATTTCCCCCCTGCTCGGGTCCTGACCCAACTGTACAGTGTCTTGGGACGTCCTCCCGACGTGAAAGGCGCTCTATAAATGGAATCTTGTTGTTGTTGATGTGTCGTTTGATGCATTTGTGTTGTTCAGAAGATCTGATTAATTAAATGAATGAATCGCCTTTTAAACTTGTGCACTGAACATTAAATATTGACGGCTACGTCTGATGAATGTACCAATGCAATCTGTCTTTGTCAGTTTAATGAGGTGGACTTCTGTGCCATGTTGCTTTCAGAAAGCAATTGGGTTAGCTCTAGATCGATTGAGCTGCATTTTCTATCTCACAGAAAATGGTGGATATGCCCCTGTTATTGGTAAATTTAATGAATCTTGGTAGAGAGAGAATATAATGGGATTTCCCATTATACATGCTCTCGATGGTATATTTACCAGAACTGAGAGAATAATCACCCAATCAATCAAGTTTTTGGGTGCTCAATCAGTCTTGAATTTCCAGCAGCACTGTGCACTTGCTAGTCTTGTGGGGAAAGCATTCTCTGAGTGTATCTCAAACCTGTCATTGATGACAAGTTTTGAGGACACCTTGTAACTGTGTTTTGCAAGGAGTTCCATAAAATGAAATATGTTTAGAAATACTGAGGTTTGGAGCCAGTGATTTTTTTAAAACTTCCCTTGGTGAAAAAAAAACTTTTATAACCACAGTCAGCATGAAATAATCTCCTCTACCCACTTGGAAAATAGAGTGAGAGGTTATGGTATAAAGGGGTCTGTCACACCAGAATATCTAACCCAGCCCTTCACTCCTCACACTTCATCTGTTTAGCTTTTCATTTGGAACTTTCAAAGAGACTTTGAAAATCTATAAATACAATCTATAAAACAAATGTGTTTCTTCAGATAAAGTCATGTATTATTTTACTGATGTACAAAAGGAGACTCTTAAAGAGATCATCAAAAATGGACCACCCGGTGGGACATTGTGGTGCATACTGCCAGGTGTGGCATCATGGTTCTGCATAGCTCAAGAGAAGAGATCGAGGGTATTGATTGGAAGATACAAGGGCCTCAGTCCTAACTGTTAATTCTTATTGGTATCTCCATGTCGTGGTGGACATCAACTTTTCCCTGAATACTGTCCTGAAGGACGGAGCAGAGAAGGGCCAAACGGAACTCTGGTCATGCTCATCTCTCTTGTCAGTCTCTGTGTCAGACACAACAAAATACAACAAATTACATTTATACCATGCCTTTTCACATCAGGAGGGTAGTCCAAGGCACTGGCTCACCAAAAAAAAAGCTTCGAAGTAAAGCATTATTGTACCTGTGGGAATATTGTAAGCGATGAAATCATGCTGAGACATATTAGATAGTTAGTATGATCATTTTTATTAGTAGATTTAATACTGCATTCCTTAGATTCCTGCTGAGTGCCTTACTGATACGACAAGTTTATAATGAAAACTATTTCAAATATGGAGATTGCATTGATGCATCCCAGCAGGCCAGTCATTCTGAAATCCTCTTCCCTGGAATGAAGACTTATATTTATTGCCTCAAATAAAATGTCCTGGGGCACTGAGTGTAACATTTATTTCTTCGGCAACATAAAGGCAAAGCAAATGTCAAACAGTTTTTAAAGTACGCATTCATTTCCTGCACAACACGGAATTGAAATGCAATTACAGCTTATGGATATGAAATGTTAACAACATATTTTAAACTCATTCCCTGCATTAATTTGTTTTTGTATTAACACTAAGACACCGTTCTCATCTCTGTATCTGAGCAGTGAAACATCTTCTATTCTTAGGTACAAGATCCTCAACTTGAGATTCAAAACCGCTCCATGGCATTACCCCACACTACCTTTGTAACCACTTGCAGCTTTACTGATCCAGCTGTTCCCTCTGTTCAGCAAACAACAACAACAAAATTACATTTTTATAGTGCCTTTCATGTTGGGAGGACGTCCCAAACACTGGCGTACCTCATGGCCCGGGCCTGATCCATTCCACCATCAGCAAATGAACTTTCAGCCATTCTGCCCCTGCTTTCTGGAACACCATCCTGGAGTTGCTCCAACTTGTTCTCTCTCATTCACTATTAAAGACTACCTTAAGACATATCTCTTTGCCTGCACTTTCAGTCATCTTTCTCACCTTCCGCCCTCTTAGGCCTCACCCCCACCCACCCACCCTCCCCGCCGCCCTCCCTACACCCACCAGTGAGCTGTGTGAAGCGCTTTGAGACATACTCCTGATGTAAAAGACCTTATAAAAATGTAAATTCTATTATTTTAGGAATGTTTTGTTGCATATGGGATGGCATAAAGTATAATAAAGGAAAGGGGAGAAAAGTTATCATTGGATGGCTCTTGTACACCTTCCAGCAGCTGTCTCCAGAGATAACAGATGCAAGACTAGAAATAAGCATCATGGCTGCATACTCTTTCAGTGTGGTCGAGCAATAGAATGAAGAACAAATTGAAAAATGCATGGATCATCACAGATAAAACAACTGTGCATTTACCCTCCACAAGTACCTTCAGATAGTGTCATCATTACAGAATATCCTTGTTGATATTTTAATTGCATTTTGAGAACAAAATCTAGTTCTAGGAGGATTAAGTTTGAGCACATAAATAGGCTATATTTTAGTTCATCAGCATGACAGATTTCAACTAAAAATTATACCTCCATTAAATAAAGTACTTAGAGAAATGTTAATTGTAATTTGTTGCAATGGAATGGTGGCACCGTCTGGATTACCATGGTGATGGGTCAGTAACTAAACACTTGTCTAATAATTTATAGAGCAGTAATGGTGCTTCAAAGCATCAATTAAAAATAACAACTATGATACATCAAAAAAAGTGTTGCTCAGGGCGGAACAACAATAAATTGTAACCAACGTTCACAACATCTGATTTAGAGGAACGTAAATTATTTGGTTTTATACACCTAATGCCATCTTTGCATGTAATTTTTATTAATTAACAATAATAATCCTCTTGTTTAATACAGTGTCATATTACATTGTTGTAATGTCTCAAAAGTACTTCACAGGATTTATTGGAAACTATAGAAACTGTAGAGATTGTGTACTTTGGTTTAGCGTCTCATCAGAACTATGTCACCTCTGATAATGCAATGGTCCCCCAGCATTGCACTGGTGTCTTTGGTTGCCCTCCCACCTCTCTGCCGACGTGAAAGGCTCTATAAATGTAATTTTGTTGTTGTTGTTGTCTCAGCCTAGGCTATCAGCTCAATTTACAACCATCTGACTCAGAAGTGAGTGCGCAAGATTATTGATGATAAGGTGATGTTATGATGCCTTCAGAGAGAGAGACTAGGATGTAGGGGAATACAATAGCATAAGTCTGACAATGATATGGCAGTTCTTGTTCTCAGTGAATTTTAAGATTGATTTACAATAATAATAATATTCCTTGCATTTGATATAGCACATTTCTGTGAATGGATTTGACTACCTGGAATCTTTTTTATTGGCAGTACATGGATAACTTTCGTGCCAACATCCACAGCTTGAAGTTGAACTCAAAGGGATTTAACTTGCGGTGCTTATCAACAACAAACTTATAAACTACTGAATTTCCAAGTTATCATATCGAATGTGCAGAGGAATGGGTGCATTCGCCAGTATGTCAGATTGTTCTAGGCGTTTGATATTTAGGCTTGCAGTCCTGTAGCTTAGTGGTTAGAGCACTCGTCTCGCAAGCAAGAAGACCTGGGTTCGATTCCCAGACAGGACGAAATGTTGGGCAAGTTTCTTTACTCCAATGTATCTGTTTACTTAGCAGTAAGTAGGATCCTGGTTGTTTTGTTCACTCAATCCACGACTGTTTGTGGGATACTACTGCTGCCACATTGTTGGCTGCCACATTTCTTCCACAAAATGTACAGTCAATTCACTTCACAATATATTCTGTGAGGGGCTTTGAGACGTCTCAAGATATAAGGTGCTATATCAAATGCAAGGATTATTATTATTATATGTACATTTCTATGCATTGAAACATGGTTAGCCAATGGGCATCAGCCTAACCCATGTTTTAGATCCCAGTGGGTAGGTGTGCTAGGCATAGCTTACAAAACAGATGGAATTTCTGCTACTTCTTCCACACGGCGGTGGTGGAAGCATAAAATTTAAGTGTAAAAGGTAACTCCTAGTTACATAGATGGACCTTTTTTTATGTCCTCTACCATGTGGAGTACAGATTATGACAGGGACAACCTTCAAAGTCACTGCTATTCATTAAATTGAAAGAGATAATCTCCAAGCCAGAAGGTATGGCATCAGTTCCTGGATCTTACTATCTTTGTGGGTGGGAGCCCAAGCATACTTCCACGATGGCAATTTGTAGAACAACAAAGAGTGACAACAAACAACAGATTGCTGCTGCCATTTATTTGAAAGCCACAACCACAATAAAAAAATAGCAATGCAATGAAAACAAGTCTGACTATCACTGACCAAAGGTTATTCCCACCCCAACTCAGGTGCAAAGCCAGTGTTATTAAGCACCTAGGGATACCCACTTGACATAAAAGACACTATATAGAAGTAATATAATAATAATAATAATAGTAAATTTGTATTGTATTGTTTTGAAAACCCTTTACTCTCTGGCACCTCCCTACCTCTCCGACCTCCTCATTCCCCAATCCAAAACCCGGTGCCTCTGCTCGACTGGCACCGGCCTCCTGCTCGTCCCTCACACCCTCCGCTCCACCATCAGAGGTTGCACTTTCAGCCACTACGCCCCAAAACTCTGGAACCCTCTCCCTAAATCCCTCCGCCTTGCCGCCTCTTACCCTTTTTTCAAGTCCTGCCTCAAAACCTTCCTCTTTGATCCTGCTTACGGCCACCTCACCTCCCCCGGCTTGGAGTCAGGCTCCGCCACTGTTAAGTGCTCTGAGACACTACCCTGTGTGGAAGGCACTATATAAGTGCAAGTTGTTGTTGTTTACGCAAACAAGCACATTCAGAATAGCATGTAAAGTTGTCACTAGTCTTTAGACAGGAACATAATGAACTGAAATGGCTAGTAAAGGGCAAAGGCTCAACATTTCAGATTATCATAACTATGGATAGAAAGAACAGGGTGCATTGAAGTGCCATACCTATAATGAATGCCACATTTTCAAAGACAATTTAAGCCACCCCCAAATACAGATACTGTTCTTTGAGTTGAGAATAGGATTTAGAGTCTTTCCAGCAGAGATTAACATATTGGACGTTAAAATGTTTAGTGTAATCTTGGTAAAATACACATTGCTTTCTTTTCTTTTTTCAGGATAACTTAAGCCTTGCAATAATTGCAAAAGCCATTTTCAAAATAGTGCTATGTGAAGAGTTATTTTTCATCTATGGTTTTTTTCTGAGCTTTGTGAAGTCTACATCAAGCAAGGCTATTATTTTGGTACAGAATGTAATTTAATAGAATGGGTGCGTCAGTTTTTGAAAATGATTAGAGCCCTATGTGTGTATTCACACAGAATTTCAATATACCTCACTCCTTTTGCTTTTAAAAGCAACATTTCAAAATTCTGGTGCAATTCCAATGAGGAAGACACAATAATTCTGAGAATCAGAATTCGAAGTGGCATTTAGATTGTAGAAAATGCAATCTTACGTTCCAATCATTCACCACTGATTATGGAGATAGTTCTGCCAAATGAGTGCCCATTATATTGCTGCTATCCTGCAGTTAGCTGCAAAAATATAAATTGGCTGCAAAAATATAAAATGGGGCAGATTAACTGTGAGGTGATAGTATTGATATATTCTAGTGAAAAGATCCAAGAATTGCTTTCTTAACACTGACAAAGGTTTTATTCTGAAATATCTTTCAATTTGCCTTTGAAATACCGTACTTTATTTTTGCGATCATAGGCCTAAAATTCCACCTTGTCTTAGCCTGTCAAACCAATTTGTTAATCACATATAATTGGTAAGCAGGGTCTCATTGGAACTGAACTGGCTCCAAGTTGAATTTTTGGCAATGTCAGAAATAAATCTCAGTCGTCCGATTTTAAGCCAAGCAGGTTTGCGCTACTCCAGCATTGCTGATGACAGATCAGCCAGTCTGACTTTTTAAGAACTGCAGAAAACTCACTTCAAAGTCAATCAGGATTCGGCTAAATTCTGGACCCTCAGAAATGTTACACGAATTGAGCAAATCTGGAGCAACTCAACACTTGGATTTAGTATTACTGAATCCCATTAGAATTGGCTGCATAATAGCAAATCATATAACAAATATTGAAAAATGTGAAAAAAATTCAAATACTTCAGTGTACTCCTCGAAGTTAGAAGGAGTCAGTTATTCAAAGTAACAACAAAGGTATTTGTGGCTATTGAAAAATAAGGTTAACAGCACTATTTCATGGTTTATTGAAGACTTCACCTCAGTCTTTTTATACCTCCAACAAGCCGTTCTTTCAGCCTAGAACTAAAACATCAGTCAGTATGATAGAGCCTGATTTCACAAGTAGAATCTTCAACAGCTTAAAATAAGCTAAGAAGTATTTTTAAGTGATTGTATAACCTGGCCTGATGTCGCTGAGAAATGTTCACTCAAAATAAAAGATGGGCACCCTTCACATTCAGAGAAATTCTCCTGATGTGAAAGATGTTATATTAATGTAAAAATATTGTAATTTGTATTACCCAGCACTAATGGGGATGATTCTCCGATTCTGACTGTGCATTTGATTTCCCCACCAAGATTGGTAAATTTACTCTTGTACAGAGAATGGTTTGGACCCTCCCTCACCCCCATCCAAACCTCCCCAACCTACCACCACCACAAGTGAATTAACTAGTAGATTCGAACTTTGTGCCCCCCCCCCCACCCCCGATTAATTATTGGGCACCAACCACTCACCAGTTTAATGAAGTGGTTACCTAGTCGGTACAAATGTTGTCCCCATTTTCTCAGATTCTGGTTTATTATTTGTTATTATATTCACAATCTCCTGAAAAGTATTAAAATCCATTAGGTTACTTTTTTGATTCACAAAAGTAATCTTAAAATTTCCATTGACTTTTTGTTACTAAGTTCAAACTCTTGAAATATGTTTTACACAGTGCAAACTGTAGACTAACCATTTAAAATATAGAAGAGCTGTGAAAGCTGAACAGAACATTTGCAAGGAGTAGAGACTGTAATACTGAGGGATTTCTACACAATTCTAATAATAATAATCCTTGCATTTGATATAGAGCCTTATTACGTCATTGAGACATCTCAAAATATTTCACAGAATATGCTGTAAAGTGAATTGACTGTATATTTTGTGGGTTAAACATGGCAGCCAGTTGCCCACAAACAGTCGTGGATTGAATGACCAATTTTTTTTGGGGGGGAGGGATTATTACTCCTGGAAAGCGATCCGTCAATCAACTACCAACCCGGTTCCTACTTGCTGCTAGGTAAACAGAGGCATGTGGAGTAAGAAAACTTTCGCTCCACCCAGGAATTGAACCTGGATCCTCTCACCTGCGAGGTGAGTGCTCTAACCACTACACTACAGGATTCAAACTCTAACTATGCAAAAGAATAACATGATAATAGTGATATTGTAAATTTACATTCCTTGAAGGGCTTCTTCAAGGAATATTGATAAACATCTAGTGCATTTTGTTTTGTTTTATACCAATTAACGAAACCACTCTGAAAAACTCTGTGTTACAGTTCTGCTTCTAAAACAATGCTTTCCAATTATTGTAATGTGAAGCAACAGAACCTGAGATGTAAAGAACTTGGAACACAAAACAGAGTCGTCATTCACTTTCCCGTAATAATTCTCCAATTGCACGTCTTGGGCTGAAAAACATACACTTACATGAAGGCAGATGTCGAATGTTCAATACGCACGCCCATTATTTTCAGAGCCAATGGACCTTCAGCTCAGGAGTTTTGCATTCATTTCTTAGATTTTTTTGTAATCTCCAGAGAAACTTTTCGATTCATAATTTATGAATTTATCATTATTGTTCCTTTTTGATCACAATTATATCTATCCTACTTACATTTTCAGAGTTTTAAATAAGTCCAGTGCTTTGGCCTCTACTGCCTTGTAATACTGTGGACCTGCCTAGCTCAGGAATTGAAACTACAACAACAACAACAACTGAGACAGCCACAGGTTCACTGAATTCCTACATTCCATTGTGTGGTGTTGCACATCACCTTGGAATCAGCTCAGCTTCATGTAACCCCAAGAAACTTCTCCCCTCAACCCCTACCTCCCCCAGGGAGGATAGTCACTAGTTGCTCTTTTGATATCTGAGAAGCATAGGTTTGAGCCCTCACTAGGTACCAGGAACTCCATGCGAGCTTCCTGGTGAGCAGCATAGCTCTGTATGAAATGCATAAGAGCTTTGTCTTCGCCCTCCTATTACAACCACAACCCAATGAGGTGATGGTTTCACCAGCTGGAGGCACAGATGCTGAATTGTTGCATTAATTAAAATCTCTGATTTACAAATAGCAGAGTGCGAGATTCGCTGTAAGATTTGTAAACTGATTTGCAAATCCTAAACTGACAAGGTCAAAAAATAATCAGCAAGCAAAATGGTTCATAGTTTTAAAGTGTTGCAAAAGTATGGTAATTATTTTGTCATTTTTAGATGTTTTCATAGAGGATACTTATTTCCACTGATTGGTGCATTAGTAAGAGCAGGGCATAATGTTAAAATTATTACTAGAACAATCCTTGCATTTGATATAGCGCCTTATAATATTGTTGCAATGTCTCACAGAATATACTGTAAAGTGAATTGACTATATATTTTGTCGATGAAACATGGCAGCAAATTGCACACAGCAGTGTCCAACAAACAGTTGTGGATTGAGTAATTTATGGAGGCACAAAGTGGGACATACTTTGTTTTGCACACAAAAAGCTATTAGGATACACAAGGCATCTCCATGATTGGCAGTTGAAAATGCGTTAATTACAACATTCACAACAAAATTAGACAAAATCCTGGAAAACTAGGGTTCAAAATGAAACGGGGTAAAGCAGGAAAATGGGATTAGGATTGGTAACTCCAGTGAGGGATCTTGCACAGAACAATGGCAAATGGGTTCTTAAGTGTTGAAACTTTGATGATTAATGGCTTTGTTGCAGATAAAACATTTGTGAACAAATGGGAATTTGCAGTGCAGTATTCAGAATTGTGCTATTGGCATGTTAAAATCATTGAGATTCTTGGCTGCTTCATAACAACAATAGGGTGTGTCAAATGACCAGCATTTTAATAAACTAACAAGGATAGTACAGAAAATCAGCCTTTGTCTTACCTAATACATTTTGACAGACATAATCTGATTCCTCTGGTGGAATGACAGGTTTGAGGTTTGAATTGTATATTCACAATGGATCCAGAGCATCATTTTTCAAATCAGGTACATTTTTTTGTAAATAACAATAAAAAAGATGAACAAAATGAACAAGATATACATTGTGTCATCACATGAACAATAGATATTTTCAGATTTTTCTGAAACTGCCTGGAATGTCATCCCCTTACTTCTGAATTAGTTATGACAAGCTTGACACTTCCCTCACTGAACTTCTCAACTTCACAGACTCTTGGTGACCTTTAGCTCCATCAAAGTACCACCTGCCACTCCCAAAAGGAAAGAGATGTTATATCTATGTCCTAACTACGAACAATTGCAATGTTCTCAAGTGAAGGAAAGGTTATATGTGTTATTTGTTTTACTATCCTGTAGCTCAGTGGTTAGAGCACTCGCCTCACAAACGATAGACCTGGGTTCGATTCCTGGCAGGGCAAAACCTTGGGCAAGTTTCCTTACTCCACATGCCTGATAATAATCCCTCAAGAAAAAACCCAATAATAAATTGGTTATTTTCAATCCACAATGGTATTATTTGAAAAGAGAAGGCAGTTTCTCCCAGTGTCCTAGCTAACAGTCAGCCAAATAAAATTAGTCATTCACTCTAGGCTGTTTGTGAAACAAATTTCTGTGCACAAATTGGTTGCCACATTCACTCAACAACAAGAACAAGATTACATTTGTATAGCGCCTTTCACATTGGGAGGACTTCCCAAGGCGCTGGACAGTTTGCAAAACATTTGCTGCAAACATACAGTCCCTGAAATGAAAGCTCAACAACAAAAGAATCTGGGGCAATTACTTCATCTTTAACTTTGTGAGAGACACTGAATTTATTAAAGCAGTTATTAATCTATTTTATCGCATTCTTACAGCAATTGCCCATAAAATACACAGTCATTCAACTTTACAATATATCATGTGAAGCGCTTTGAGAATTCATCCAGACGTGAAAGGTGTTACACCAAATACAGAGATTAAAAAATGCAAGGATAAAAAAACTCCATTCTCAGACTTGCTCCCTGCCTCTCCTCATTTAACACCCACCTTGAGATGTACTTCTTTGACCGCACTTTCAGTCATCTTTCCCCTCCCCACCTCCTTCAACTCCTAACCCCAGTTTGGGTGTCCAACTAACAGTGCCATGTGTTTGAAGTATTAAAGAGTGCTTTATAAATGTAAATTGTATCGTATTATATAAAACACACATTCTCTTTGGAAGTAATGGAGATGGGAAAGGGTTAGCCTAACGTTATTTTATTTTACTATTTTGGGGACAAAACATTTGCTGCAAACATACAGTCCCTGAAATGAAAGCTCAACAACAAAAGAATCTGGGGCAATTACTTCATCTTTAACTTTGTGAGAGACACTGAATTTATTAAAGCAGTTATTAATCTATTTTATCGCCCCACCCCACCCCCACTCTCCTTACATCACTACATTGATACAGTGTCCATGGAGGAGCTCGAGAAATAGCTATTTGATTGAGAAATATGGAGAAAAGTCAGGGAAATGGATTTTAGGAGTGTTTCACAAATAATTACTATCAGGATTAGTGACTATTTTAAAGCAAATGTTGCAGACATTAGCGGCAACAGGTTCTGTAATAGGCAGAGGATGAAAGACAAGTTGACCTGGAAGGTCAGCCTATATTACAGGCTCAAGTCGTGATCTGGGGCTTTGAACCTATGATTTTCTGATCCAGAGGCAAATGTCCTACCAACTGGGCCCAAAGGAAGGATAATTGATGCAAAAGCAGCTTTGACATTATTGTAAAATTACAACAGAAAAGACCTTGATTACCTGAAAGGGAAAAAATCAAAACTAAAATCCAATTGAAAGGGAGAAATATTCTGCTCCCCAAGATGACACACATATTATTGTGCACTGAACTTCTTCTACACATGTATCCTGACAATGGTCCAAAACTTTTAAGAGGGCTTTACAGTTCAAAGAGCATAAAGGACAAAAACTGATTGTAAAAGGTTATTTGTACTGTTTGTAATGAAAAATAGAGAGATGAATAATAAATGAAATTAAATAGGACAGCAGTGAGAGGTAGTGCAGTATAGAATATTATTATTTTGGCAGTTTGAGATGCTTGAAGGGCGCTATGTAAATGTAATTTGTTGCATTAATTATTTTTGCTCATTTAAATAAAAAAGATTTCTCCAGACATAGGGATGGAATAAAGCTCGTATCTGGATGCAGGCAGTTCCTGTAATATTTGTTATCTGTGTGTAAATAGAGAGAATAATGTGTATTATAATTTACCAAATATATTCTACAATAGAATCAGCTTAAAATAATTACTGTAGATTTGATCCTTCTTCATATACCATCTTCTATTGTTTATCACTGTGATCATGGGAATCACACAGTCTAGGCAGACATTTGTTTTCTGCCTTTGGCAAATTATGATTGAGTTATTATTATTAATAATAATCATTGAATTTGATGTAGCACTTTTCATGTCAGGGAGATGCTTCAAAAACACTTCACAGCATTTCTTGTGAAAAATAGTTTACAATGACTGACTGCTTTGTTCACAAAAATTACACTGGTATTTCGTGCATTGAGATTTGTTTGCTGGCAAGAGGAACATGTCACTTGAGAGCTCATATAATTATGATAGGTTTTTCAACAGATATGTTCATACTTATATGGGTTTTCGAGGTGAACCCTAAATCATATTATAATAGCAGAGATATTGTTTTCACAAAAATCAGCCACCTCAGGGAAATGAAATTAAAACTCGAAGCTGCCAAGTGAGACTCGGAAAATTTAACTTGTATTCTTCAGAGGAAAGCTATTGATACAGAACAAAATACAAGCCTTGAAATGTTGCATGAAAGGATGAATAATGCATATATGAGCAGGAATACGTAGGTGAGCAATTCACCAAACAACAATTGAGTAATTGAAAGATAAGAGTACAACATCAAGGCACTTCAAGAAATTTAGACATAATTTTCCCATTGGAAGAATAGATTAAAAAATCATAGAAAAATAATAGCATGAAAGATGATATCTCCTGTCTGTGCTGGTGTTAGCTCCCTGAATGTTGAAGCTATCTCGTTCTTTCCCTATAATGTTTAATATCATTATTTCTCAATTATTCAATAATTATTTCCCTTTTAAATGTGGTTTTGGACCGAGTTTCAACAGACATTTGTGGTAAATATCCATCATTCTAACACCATTATGTGTAATAATTCCCATTGAAAGCTATTTATATAATGTTAAATCATTTAAACTGTTCTTTGGGGGTCAGCCAAGTGTCTGACACATACAAAACCATCACCAACCTTCCCATAGTTTGTCCAGATAAGACCACCCTACCTGTAAGGGCTTTGATTTGCTGGAATAACAGGAGTTGAGTGGGAAGGATCCCACTGCCCAGTCTGCTCCTCCAAGTACTGCAGATGGTCTGTCATCAGCAGTGCAATGGAGAACTGCGGATATACTGGCTCAGCAAATAGACGGCCGCCACAGAGGTTTGACTGAATTCCACCTTTCCATCGTCAAATATGTGACCTCAAAGCCAGTTTAACTCTGAGAAACCACCTCTCCCAGCCACCACCACCCCGGATAGATAAATTCCATTAAATAGCAGTTGGATGAATATCCTCTCAAGCATGGGATTGAGTGTTATAAGGTCAAGGACAGACTTGTGAAGATACTTTGCAGGTTATGTGGATAAAGTTAGACAGAGATGATTAGATATTCTATTGGCTACAATGATAGAAAAAGATGATCAGATACTCTGCCAGTTATAAAGGTAGACAGAGATGATCAAATATTGCATCTGCTGTGTCAATTTTTCAATAAAAAGATCGTACTTGGAACTACAGTCTTCATTTGATGTGATAAATATATGTATCACACCTGTCAACTCTTAATCCTTTTTTTCATAGCATATCTCTTAAAGGATAATCTTTAACATCTGTCTACTCTAACATAGCTGAGTTGTCTTTATATTCTACTTGTTGCTGGCTGCAATTTCCTTTTCTACTTCCTCTAGTACTTTTAGTTGCCCTTGGCTGTCTTTTATATGACTCCCAATACCCAGTGACATCTGCTTCTTTGTATCTTTTACAATATTTCTGCTCTGCCTTTTGGCAAATGTTCACATCTTTTGTCTGTGTTGTCGTAGGCTGAGCCAGTGATTTGTACAACAGATTATGAGAATTCTCAATAGACAATTTAAGACATAAAGAAAGGCACTTCAGTCTCTTTATCTGTAAAATCAGTACAGAACAAGTTCAAAAATATATTTGCATGAGAATAAAAAAATCAGGCCATCTGATATGCTGCTGACATATTGTTAAGGTCTTAAATTTGTCTTCATTTGTATTTGGATAGAATCTATTCACTACTCATGCATAAAATTACACTCCTTCATTCTTTCTGATATCTGTTCCCTTTATGACTTTAATTTTTTTCAGTTATGAACTGAAATGTCACCAGGCAATTTACTTTTGGATATGGAGAATTTATAATGCTCAAGAGGTGTTATAGCTGCAGTTCAGACGGAAATTAAACATGCTTTAGAACAATCGTTGTATATGCGCAACATTCTGACAATTTCAATAATAACAACAACAAGATTCCATTTATTGAGCGCCTTTCACGTTGGGAGGACGTCCCAAGGCGCTGTACAGTTGGGTCAGGACCCGAGCAGGGGGGGAAATGGTCAGGGTGAGGGGAGGGAAGGAGGGAGCGAGGAGGGGGTAGAGAGTCGAGAGGGGAGCTGAAGACACGGTCAAAGAGAAAGGTCTTGAGACCGATCTTGAAGGAGGAAAGGGAGGAGGCAAGGCGAAGGCACTGGAGGATGGAGTTCCAGAGCCTAGGGGCTGAGAGGCTGAAGGCCCGGCCATCGATGGTCGGACGGTTGGGCCTTGAGGTGATAAAGGCTTGGACCAGAGTTTCAGCAGCGTGAGGGGTGGGGTAGTGCCGTAGTCTGTTGATGTTTTGGAGGTGATGGAAGGCGGTACCAGTTGTGGCGTGGATATGAGGGAGAAAGGACAGCTCAGGGTCGAACAGAACACCGAGGTTCCTGACTGGCTTTGAGAGGTGGAGAGTGCAGCCTTGGATGCTGATGCTGTCAGCGCCTGAGGTGCGGAGGCACTGACGTGAGCCAATCAGGAGGGCCTCAGTTTTACGCACGTTGAGCTGAAGAAAGTTGTCTCTCGTCCAGGACTCGATGTCGGACAGGCAGGCTGTCAGGACATCGGTGGTCGTGGAGTTGAAGGTAGAGGAGGAAAGGTAGAGTTGGGTGTCATCCGCATACATGTGGAAGTTAACCCCATGTCTGCAGATGATGTCACCAAGGGGGAGCATGTAGAGGGTGAAGAGGAGGGGACCGAGGACAGAGCCCTGAGGGACACCGCACAAGACAGTGCGGGGGCTGGAGGAAAAACCATTCGTGGAAACAAAGTGAAGACAGTGGGAGAGGTATGACCTAAACTACTCAAGGACAGGGCCTTGAAGGTTGAGGTGGGAAGACAAGCGGTGGAGGAGGATAGCGTGGTCGACCATATCGAATGCTGTCAATAGGTCGAGGAGGACGAGGAGGCAGAGGGAGCCCTGGTCACAGATGGTCAGGATGTCATTGGTGACCTTGACCAGGGCAGTTTCTGTGCTATGGGCAGCACGGAAACCCGACTGAAGGGGTTTGAATAATGAATGGGTGGAAAGGAAAGAGCGCAGTTGGGAGGCGACAACTCGTTCCAGGACCTTGGACAGGAAAGGGAGGTTGGAGATTGGCCGGTAGCTTGATAGCTGCGACGCATCAAGGGAGGGTTTTTTTCAAGGTGGGAGTGATGGTGGCAGTTTTTAAGGGAATGGGAACAGAGCCAGAGGAGAGGGACAGGTTGACGATGTCTGTGATATGTGGGGCAAGGAGGTGGAGCTGGGAGATAAGGAGTGGAGTGGGGATGGGGTCAAGGGAGCAGGTGGTGGGTTTCAGGGATAGGATGAGTTTGGTGACAGAGGGTGGGGAAACGGGTACGAAAGTGTGTAGGGGAGGATGGGTAGGAGTCGGAGTGTGGGAGGGAGGGTTGGGGGGTGGGTGGATGTTGGAGGGGAAGTGACCGCGGAGCGAATTCCCTTGATTTTGGATTCAAGGAAATCCAGCATCTCCTCGCAGTGAAGGTTGGAGGAGATGACCTGCGCGGGGTGGCGGGGGGGACGGAGGAGTCGGGATGTGGTAGAAAACAGTAGCCTGGGGTTGTTCTTCGCCTCCAGGAGTAGAAGGACGACTTGGCCGAGGCTAGAGTGGAGTGGTAGATTTTGAGGAGGTCCAGCCAGATTTGTCGGTGGACCGTTAGGCCAGATTTAACGCAGGTGCGTTCAGCGGCCCGCACCTGGCTATTCAGTGAGCGGAGGTGGGTGGTGAACCAGGGGGAGGAGCGAGAGTAGGAGACAGTACGGGAGGTGATGGGGGCAAGAGTGTCAAGTGTGGAGGAGAGGGTGTTGAGGAGGGTGAGAGGAGAAGAGGGGTCAGTGAGGATTGAAGGTCAGAAGGAGAGGAGTTCAGAGGACTCCAAGGCAGCGGTTAGGGATTGTGGGGGTAACTCCTTCCAGGGGCGGTAGAAGATGGTGGTGGGTCTGGTGGAGGTGGGGCCTGGTGGAGGTGGTGAAGGAGATGAAGTGGTGAATAAGAAAATAATGCTCAACATCACCTTCAAATCCTTCTCTGTTAGATAGGAATTTAGCTTATAGTTGCACTTCTATAGATAGTATAATCTGATCTCACTCTTTGTTTTGGTCAGTTGGGTGTTAGACACAGGTGTCAATTGGACTATATGAATTCAAAGTTTGGACATGGAGCTTGAATCCAGTCTTCAGAGGCAAGAGTGCTATCAACTGAGGACTGAGGTTGGCTAACACTTTGAGCTGTTTCAACACGATAAGGAGGTGTAAAATAATACAAGTTATTTCTTCTTTCTTTCTATGAGGTAAAAAGATCTGATAGGAATCCTGACGCTGATCACTTTCCTGGGACTCCTGCTACTGTAGAAAGTAGGCATGAATATTGGGCAAAAGCAGGGTTGGTTCAAGGGTGATGCCTGCCATAACTTCTGATGCACACTACCAAGGGATAAACGTGAATAATGTTCACTTGGAAAGCTGTACTCTGGTAAGAGTTAATGCCTTTAACAGAGCAGAATAAAGGAAAACATAGAAGGGTAACAATATAATTGACAATGCCTGCAAAAAAAAATTAACATCCATTTACCATTACCCTCTAACACAGAGAACTTACTAACTCTTGAATGAATTCAGTCTTTCCATTTTGTCAATTACTTTAACACCTTTGCAAAACCTCTGTGTTTGCCAGAAAACTCCAATCAGAGCAATAATTTGGTTTGAGCTCTTGAAAGAGCTGCTTGAAATGACCGCTATTATTTGATGGAGATGGATGCTGAGTGTGAGTGGTTCAAATTTAATGATAACAAAAAATAAGTATGTTGAGAAAGATTTAAAGAATAGCTGTATATTCAATTCTTGTGACACAATTTAGCATTTTAGACTTAATATAGCCTTTTACTTCTTCGTGAATTTATGCTGAGTACAGGAAGCGTAACAATATGAACAAGATGCTGTGTTCATTCAAGCTTTACCAATTTTTGTAATCAATTTCAGGTCTTGCATTTGCAAGGCCTTTGGAACAATTTACTTGTGAAATCATGGTTTTATGATACATTATGCATTATTAATTTTTAGCTGGAATACATATTAGCCTCAATAGCAATTCCTCCTGGAGTTTTTAATTTGAAGGTAAGTTGTTGTAGTCATTATAGAGCTTCTAGTGAAGCAGAAGAGCAAATAAAGTGACTCACATATTTTGCTTGAAGTTACTTTTCTTGTTTTCTTGCCAGTTACTGTGCTTTAATAGATATATCCAGTGAAAATAAATAGCCACGTTGTGTTTTTTTAATTAAAATTGTCATATTTTCTATTGTAATGGGAAAGTAATGCGTATAATTTGGGAAGTTTGCTTGCGATGGTTGTGAATTTTTGCTCAGTAAATTAATTTTTTAAAAATGCTCACTGCAATGTAGCGAGGCTTAATTGCAGGTCTTTGTGTGCAGTTAATCTGTATGGTTTGTCTGTGTTCAATACATTCCATTCCCTGTTGCAGAATGGATTGACCTCTCAAACCTTACACCCCACTCCTCTCTACCCATCCTCTTTGCTCAGCTGGCTCCAGCCTTCTACACATCTCTCGTGTCTTTCATTCCACCATCAGCGGCTGTGCTTTCAGCCCCTACACCCTGAAACTCTGGAACTCCCTGCCTCAATCGTTTTGCCTTGCCCCCTAATTGCCCATCTTCAGATCGCACCTGAAGACCTTTCTTTTTGTTCCAGCCAAGAGTCACTGCCTTTCTCTCCCCGGCTTGGTGTCAAGCTCCCCCACTGTTAAGCCCTCTGAAACATTGCTCTGTATGAAGGTACCATATACATGCAAGTTGCTGTTGTAGTACAGCAGGGTTTTTCGCACCAAGTGAAGTTACTTTGAAGGAGATTGCATTGGGTCAATAAATGAACTATTTGCAAGGAAGTATTTATTTATCCAGAGGGTAATTAATGACTGGGAAAAGTTACCAGAAAGGGTGGTTCAGGTCACAACACATGAACTCATTTAGCTGAAGTGTTGGGAGGATGATAGGGTGAGAATTCTGGAAGGATGAGATCAAGGGGGCCAAAGGGCTTCATTCCAAACTCTTTTGTGATCTTGTGCACTTGGTATATAGTCCAAGACCACTTACTAACTGCCTCAACAGAAATCCCCAGATGCCAATACTAATGTAATGCAGAGACGTACACCAAGGTTAGACTCCTAGAATTAAGGCAGCCAGCGGTTATCTTTTTTAAATCATATAGATATTTAGTAGCCACATAGATATTCCAGTGCCTTGGAACCTGACGTGAAAAGCACGATACAAATATAAGTAGTTGTTGTTGTTGTAGTACCGTAGTCTATTATTTAGTAGTTTATTGCAAATGTGAAATAGTATTGTAAAGACATTTGGTGCTACCCACAAACAGATGAAGCTCACAGAGGCAATCTTAATAATAATAATTCTTGCATTTGTTATAGCGCTTTTCATGTCTTCTAGAAGCCATAGCTTCAGGGCGCAGTGGCTGAAAACATGGCTGCTGATGATGGGGCAGAGGGTCCGGGGGAACAAGGAGGAGGCCAGAGTCAGTTGAGTGGAGGCAGCGGGTAGTGGTGTAGGGAGAGAACAGGTTGGAGAGAACAGGGGTGCCAGGGTGTGAAGGGATTTAAATACAAGAGTGAGGTTCTTGAGAATGCGGGAGGCAGAGTTTTGAATTAGTTGAATTTTGTAAATAATGGAGTAGGGGAGACCAGTGAGGAAGGCGTTTGTTTGAATAGTCAAGGCGGGAGGTGACGAAGACATGGACAAAGGTTTCGGCAGCTTTTGGAATGAGGTACGGACGGAGACAGACAATGTGGTAGAGATGGAGGTGGAGCTGTGGAACTCTCTCCCTCAATTCCTTCAGCTTGCCCCTCTCTCACCCCATTTTCAGGTCATGCTTAAAGATGTTCCTCTTCGACCGTGCCTACGATCACCTTCCCCCTCCAGTTGGCTCCGCATCGGGCTCTGCCAGGGACCGGGTGTGGAGTAGGAAGGATAGCTGGGGATTGAACCTGACCCTAAGTTGCTCACGAGGTTCGGTGAGTCTTAGGGCAAGATCGGGTAGGGTGAGATGGTCTGCACCACAGAAGAGAAGACGTTGACAAGAGCCAAAGAGTATGTTCCAACATTCAGCTCCAGAAAGTTTGTGCTCATCCAAGGCTTGATGTTTGTCAGATAAGCTGACAGGACATCAGCAGACTAGGAGTCGCAGCTGGAGGAAGACAAGTAGATTTGTATACATACAATACAAAATTACATTTGTAATGTGCCTTTCACGTCGGAAGGAGGTCCCAAGATGCTGGAATTGAAACTTTACCCCATGTCTCTGGAGGACATTGCCGAGAGGGAGCATGTAGATGAGGAAAAGAAAGGGGCCAAGGATGGAGCCTTGGAGTATCCTACAGGTGACCAGGCGGGTGGGAGAGTGGATAAACCATTTGCTGAGATGAAGTGCTCGCAGTTGGTTAAGTGGGACTTAAACCATGCGAGTGCTGTCCCACTAAGTTAGCTGAGGGAGGAGAAGCTGTGGAGGAGTATGTTGCAGTTGATTGTGTCGAATGCAGCAGAAAGGTCCAGGAGGACAATGAGGCAGAGGTAGCCCAGGTCACATAACGAGAGGATGTAATCTGTTACTTTGACGAGCGCTGTCTCTGTGCTGCAATTTGGGCGAAAACCGGACTGACCATATGAAGCAAACAATTAGCAAGCATGTAAAGAGACATTATGGTCCATTAACCAACAGTCTAATCTAGATAATGGACCATGCATGGCTACTTGAGGCTTGTGTTGCAAACCAGGGTTCTGTCTCACTACACTTTGCATTCATGATCGAAAGGATAATTTGTAATTAACAGAATGGACTTGTGATATTTCTTAATGTGATTCATCCATTAGAATCCCACTATTGACCAGTGCTTGGATGTAGATTGCATCAAAGTAGAATTCCCATGGGTCAGTGTGACATAGTTACAGAAGGAGACACCAGGAGCAGTCTCCATTTACTCAAATCAAGTTCATAATAGGAAATTCCATTAAGAAATATAACAAACTAATGGCTGTTTTGGTATGGTTTATCGAGGATCCCAGATTAGGATGATACAGATCAGATAAGAGCAACCATTTTATAGTATAAGAGGAGAAAAGGGACTTTATAAAGGATACAATTCAGTCCATATCCGCTAACATTATGGCTGAACTCCATCTTCCCTTGTTCCGAGCCTGATTCGATCTTTATTCCAGAAACTAGTCTCTCTTGAGCCAAAGCCAATAGCATGATCCTTGCCATTCTTTTCTTAAGGCCTAGCTTGCATCTTCTCATTTGCAAGGTTGCTTCCTCTTTCTCTCATTTTCGTTTAGCAGTTTCTTTCTAGGCTCTGCAGCCTATATTATTCCCAGTCCTTTGGTACCGACTGTACCTATTAGAAAAAAGAATTAAGACCTTGTATCTTATAATATTGAATCATCTCAAAGTACTCCACAATAATTATTAAGTGTAGTGATATTTCTTAATAGATAATGGTGGAACCATTTTGTGCACGCACCTCTGTTTACCTTGCAGTAAGTAATAACCCAGTTGTCAGTCAATTGGCGGATAGCTTTTCTTAAAAATTCCTTAAAAAAAATTGTGTCAACTCAATCCATGACAATTTGTAGGAACCTGCTGTGCGCAATTGGCTGCTATGTTTCGCGCACAAAATATACAATTCGTATTGCAGTGTATACTGTGAAGCAATTTGAGATGTCTCAAAAACATAATTACAGAAGGAGACACCAGGGGTTCCCATTTACACAAATCAGGTTCATTTTTAAGGAATCACATTAAGAAATATTGCAAACTAATAGCTCTTTGGATCCTTTATCTGAGGATCCCAGGTTTGGACTTCGAAGATCAGATAAGAGCAATCATTTTACAGTATGAATGGAGAGAAAGGTCTTTATTAAGGATACAATTCTGCTACCATTGGGGCTGAACTCCATTTTCCCTTGATTCAAGCCTGGTTTGGTCTTTATTCCAGAAGCTGGTCTCTCTTGAGCCAAAGCTAATAGCATTATATTTATCATTCCTTGCTGAAGGAATTGCTTGCTTCTTTTCCTGCTGGGATCGATGTATCATATCATATCGCAACTAGGAATAGGACTCACTCCAAAGCAAATAACTAGCTGACACTTCCCTCTCCCTAACAAGAATTTAAAGGTTGGCTCAGTTTTAGTCCCTCAAGGAATGTCTTGGAAGATTTTCCTAATTCTCTCGTGTGGACTGTAGTGTCTTACACCCTCTTCTTCACGCTTACAACGCTTCGGAGTTAAATTGCCATTGACAAGCATGAGATGCAATATTCAACTGCTAGAGCGTTGTCCTTGACTCTTCCTACAGATCTGCTGACATTTAAGTTTTTTTCTTTTTGAGTTAATTCTAGGCTGAAGATATTAAACTTGTCTGATACTCTGCATAGATTAGTTTGAAAGTACATCCTGGCATGGTGAGTAAAACCTGATATTTATCTAAAATCAGAATAAGTTGTATCTTTCACACGGTGATCAGTCTTATTTGAAGTTTTTTTCATTAGTTTTTCAATATCCAATACTTGGTTGGCATTTTCTAATAACTTGCAATGGTGCCCATATCATATAATTTTGATTCTGTCAGGAACAGGAAGGGAACCCAGAAAATTTCGGCAGTACTTGCTTATTTATTTTCAAAAATGCTTGTAGTAAATGAAGAAAATAAGGATTGGAGCTACAATCTTAGCTCCACGAAATCTGAACCATAGCTAGGTATTGAAGCTAAAGGTCAATGTAATGATATTTTCCCTACCCTTCATTTTATTAAATTGAACCCATTACTACCATTCCACTGACCTTTTTTCCTTATTATATCTCAAACAATAAAAAGTCTCCAATGACTTTTAAGGTCAATTCCAGGCTTCAGACTTATGTATGAAAAGAAAAGCATTCATAACCAATTACATTTACAAAAAAACTTGCTGGCAATTAAATTTTACAATTTGCAAAGCTTTTTTTTGTGCAACTAAAGGATTGTTCAGGAAATTTGCGGCTCCTTTTAACCATTCCTCTGATTTTCGAAGTCAGTGTCAAGCAATCTTTTAAGGTTATTTATACTTTAAACTTTAAACTTTCTTAAACTTCTAAATCAGCACCTTAGGACGTCCTCCCGACGTGAAAGGCGCTGTGCAAATGTAATCTTGTTGCTATTGTTGTTAAACTTTAGTATAGAGCATGACAATCTCTTAAATTAGCTTTGTGTCCTGTCTGGTTGAAATGAATCTTAATAAAGTACTAAACCATTTTGATTTAATTTTGAATGTACTCTATGGGAGGAGAGAATTAGACAATCCAATAAGTATTAGATATATAACCACAGGTGTGGGATTCTGTTCAGTTATTGTAAGAGACTAAAAATATATTCCTTATACTCAGCAGTATTGTCACATCAAGGTTCGACAACCAAACTCCCTCCTTGTCGGCCTCCCCAACTCCCCATATCAATCTGTCCACTCCCTTTCTTCAGCAGGCTCTGGCCTGCTCCATGTCTCCCGCCCAACCCGCCCTACCATCAGTGGCCGGGCTTTCGGTCTCTCTGCCCCCACCCTTTGGAACTCCATCCCATAATCCCTTCGCCTTGCTCCCTTCCTTGCCTCCTTCAAGGCACGATTCAAGTTCCTTTTTCGACTGTGCCTTCACCTGCCCTCCTACCTCTCTGCCCTCCCTCACCCCAACGCTAGCCTCCCCATGCTACCCCCATCAGGTCCTGATACTCGACTGTTCAGCACCTTGGGACGTTCTCCCGACATGAAAGACGTTTTACAAATGTAATGTTATTGTTGCATTAGACCAAATCTAATGTGTATTTGATGCTGTTACCTTACAAAGTAACCTTGACAACTGTGGAGGTTCTATTTGTGATCTGTGCTGCTGAAAACAAAATGAAAGCACTATTAACTCCTCTTCTTCATCAGTTCAAAGATGCTGTTTGTTATTGAAAAATATTAATTCCACTGAACGATTGGGTCCCTTGACCTCTTTGATAAAATAACCTTTGAGATTTTTGCAACAACTCAACGATAAACGTAAACTCTCTTACGTGGGTTTTGAAGCAGTTGAGTGGAAGGCAACACTTCAAAACAGCCTGGGTCTCACGGATAAGTGGGTATTCCAGGATCAGCAAATGTGGGCAGGTGAAAGATGACAGTGCAAAATTCTACATTGATTAGCGAATAAATACTAGGATACATTCAGGATAATTCCACAATTCCAACACATGGCAGGAGAGGAAACCATCACTGATCCTGCCATCCTACAGGGATCACGGACTATCCATTTGCTGCTGGTAATGGAATGTTCACATTTTGAAGAAAATTCTCCACTTGTTCCTGAGATCTAAGCATCTTTTTGAAAGTATCTAATAATAACTCTACCACACCCTAAAATATGATTTAGGAACGCGTGGGGTCCAGGTATTTTGAGGAGCTGATTTTGTATAGAAGCACAAAATGGCATGAAAGTTTGAGGAAAAAGCAACATCTCTTGTTAAGGTCCCATTACATTGTTAAATTCTCATAAATGTGAACTTGTGCCCATAGAATAATAATCAATGTTTTTCTAACGCACAAAATTTGTTATCAGTGGTAGCCATGCCTCTTCACTAGAATAATAATTCTTCATATGCCAAACTGTGCAACACTTTGAAGCACTTTGAGGCGATAAAACACTATTATTATTATTGTTATTATATCAAATGCAAGGATAATTATTATTTTTATATGATTCTTTGAGCAAAATTATTTCACCCAAAATTCAGTCCTGTGTGCAGATGTTCACCTTTTAGTGAACACCTGTGCACAGGACTGACTGTTATGTAAGGCAAATATTTTTATGGGTTAAAGCAGAAGAAGCTGGAAAAAAATAATATTTTGCTTGAAGGCACATCTCTGGAACTCCATCGTGGAGCCCCTCTAAATTGCTCCCTCCTGCTTTTAAGGCACATTTGAAAACATACCTCTTTACTTAGCTTTTGCTTCATCTTTCCTTTCCCTACCTCCCCTAGGTCCTACACCACCATGGGTGCCCATCCAGCACTATGAAGTGCTTTGAGACATACTCCTGACATTAAAGGCACTATATAATTGTGAATTGTATTATATTGTATACTCCCTATTGTACTGTCACGCAGTGAGAATCGTTGCAACACCCATTATCCCAATGCTGTATCAAGCCCTTCAGCAGCATCTTACAACAACATTTGACAACCGTAAATTAACATTGGACTTAAATGAAATGAAATGATAGCATTCTCCGATTAAAAAAACACTCTGATCTTCAGCTTGCCCAGTAATGAGGGCCAATTTAGATTTTTATGGTGACAACATGAATCTTCAAAGCTCCAAAGAAAGACCAATGGGATTTGAGTAGGATTTTTAAATAGGTTGCAATATTTTAATCTCCGAATCCCATCATTAATTTTACAATTGTTAGGCCATCATTTGTTTGGTGTTATCTGTTGTTTAGCTTTATGTACAGAGGAATATGAAGAAGTATTAGTTGAAATACAAAGTGTTATGGATATATTGGGTTCAGAATGGCTGTATTTCAACCTGAATTTTCAAAGAATATAAATGTAAATTATTGCTGGTAGCCCTTTGTTTGTAACACAAACCCATGGAAACTGCACTGCAGCATATTATACTTCTAGCAATTTAGAGTATAGTTCCTGTAGGTTGGCGTGAATAAATTTAGTTTTCAGTAGGATTCAACAATTTACAAAACTTTAGAAACATTATATTTTTTACCCTTTTATTGTGGCAGTATAAGTCATATGGCGGGGTTCAATTCCCGACAGGGCTAAACCTTGGGCAAGTTTCCTTACTCCACACGCCTGATAATAATCCCTCAAGAAAAAAAACAATAATAAATTGGTCACTTCAATCCATGACTGTTTGTGGGACACTGCTGTGCACAATTGGCTGCCGCGTTCGCCCACAAATGTACAGTCAATTCACTTTACAGTGTGTTCTGTGAAGCGTTTTGGGACGTCTTCAAGACGTGAAAAGTGCTATAACAAATCAAGGATTATTATTATTATGTGCTACAAATGTACATATGCAGATAGGATGCCATTCAATTGTTACTCCTGGTATAACCATCCTCGTTTTAATTGGTATATATCTTTTGTTACAAGAATGTGTCTATATTTGTGCTTGAGTGGAAAATTATTGCTTGATCTGTGCTGTTTTGTATTCAAAACCATAAAACGATTAAAATGCAAAACAACTGTGCTTCTTAAATTTGTTTTAATATTTAGAAAGTAACGTCAATTGTGTCTGCTATCACTTCTTGTTGTTTGTTCTATGCATTCCTTTTTTTATATCGTTTTATATGAAGAATCCTTTTTAGTTTAGTGAGGGGAAAACCAACCAACCAATTCCTGTTCCTGGTCCCTCTAAACGCACCTATTAGTTGTGAGCATGTATGACAGCTGGGTGGGGAGAGGTCAGGTTCGATTGTGACTCCCTCTACGGTGAGTACCAAGCACGACGCTCACTACCAAGACTCACACATGAACAATGATTATTTGGGTGAGTACAGAAGAGCAAACAACACCCCTGGAACCGTGCCCCAACAAGAGGAAGACGGAGCAAGAGCACAGAGGCCAATCGGAGAAAAAATAGTCGGAAAAATAATTGAATAAAGTAAACATTTATAGAGACGAGGATCATTTTTTAAAAAAAGGAATTATGTCACCAAAGGCAGCAGGTCGCAGTTGGCCTATAATTAGTGATATACAACAACTTGCAACATGCCGGATGGAGTCTCCAAGCGCTTAACAGTGATGGAGCCCGATATTGAATCATGGGAGGGGGAAGGTGACCGTACACATGGTCGAAGAGAAAGGTCTTCAAGCGCAACCTGAAAATTGGGAGAGAGGGGTTAAGGTGAAGGGATTGAGGGAGAAAGTTCCACAGCTTTGGAGCTTAGTGGCTAAAAGCACGGCTGCCAATGGTGGGGCGGAGGGTCCGGGGGACAAGGAGGAAGCCGGAGCCAATCGAGCAGAGGCAGCGGGTAGTGGTGTAGGGAGAGAGCAGGTTCGAGAGATAGGGGTGTGCCAGCACATGAAGGGATTTAAATACAAGAGCAAGGACCTTAAAATTGATCCACTCTGTGACAGGGAGCCAGTGGAGTTTGACAATGCGCAAAGTGTACAGTGCACCAAGAAACTGTGTCTTGAAAGAAACCAATTTTGTTGCCCATTGAAAACCATCGATTGAACCATTGCTGGAAGGAAAATGAAAATGATTTGAGAAGGTCAATTGTAAAGAATATGATGAATGTGGATTGGAATTCAGCATAAGAGTAGATACAGATAGATGATTAGTGGAGACGAACATTAATGTGGAGAAGGAACTCAATGAGATAAAGTAGAGGCCTGTGAAAGCTCTGAGTTATTGGAAAAAGATAAATAAGTTGAACCACCAATTGGATCATAGATAAAGTAATTTGAGAGAGAAAAACTAAGTAGCTCTGAGCTTTATGTTGGTGGCATTGCACAAGATGTTTACAGGAGCATTTTGCTAGAGTCTGTCAGACTTTGTCACTGTCCTATGTAATAAAAAAAACTTGCATTTGTCACCTTTCATGTCGGGAGGACACTGCTAAGCACTTACAAGATTTTCACTGTAAAGCCGTGTCACTGCATGTTTGGGGGCAAAAGTGAATTGGTAATGATGGTAAACAAATCAACAGTGTTCCATTGAAAAAAATGACTTATTTAAAAAAACACACAGGCCTTTTCATTTATATTTTATGAAAAGGGGAATATATTTTTTTCATTTTATGTGATTGCCATTGTGCTTCTTTGCTTTTCTAGATAGTTTTCTTTTAGGAAATAACATTATGGGATATAGTGCATAGATAGTTTGGGACATATGCGCATGTGACCACCAGGAAAGTTGAAGGTGAACTAGATGGACCTTGGTCTTTCTTTGTCTAACATTTCTTATGTTCTTAAGTTCTTCCCCAATTTTCTTTTCAATCTGATTCTCCATCTTTTCCTTGTTTGTTTTATAATGTGAATTATAATTTTTTAACCATATACCTTACCTTCAAACTTTTTACTTATTTGTTTTCCTTGTTCTCTTAGTTTATATACAATCTGACCAGAAGGAGGCATGTGACCCTCCGAGATGAAAAAAATCCACAGCCCATCAAAAGTCTAGAATGGAAAGATTCACGATCGATGCATCAGGTAAATCTTTGAGCTGTAAAACACAGAAAAGTCTCTGTTAATGGGTACATTGATCAATGCAACCTGGAGCCTGACAGCCAGCCCAAATTGATATTAGTGTCATTTGATATTACATTGAAACGTCTCAAAGTACTTCACAGTATAGTAATTATTTTTGCCCACAAAATAAACACAATCACCCACTTTATACAGTATTTTTTGTGAAGGATTTTGAAACATCTTGATGACCTGATAAGGACTATTATTATGGAGTGAGTGTGTATTTGTAAATTAACATGGCAGTTAATTTGCTCTCAGCAATGTTTATGAGGTGAATGATCAATTTAACTGGAGGATATGTTGGCCAGACCACCAGGAGAAACTCCCTCTCTTATTGAACAGTGAATTACCTGAATGTCCTCCAGCACTCAAAGCTGCAACCCTCTGACACATTTCAGTTGCACCATCTGCACCATCTTGTCTTCAATATAAAGACAAAATGGTTTGCAGTCTGAGACTCAGGTATCAATTGTGTGTAAAATAATCCTTCGCAATGAAAAAGTTAACAAGCTTTATTCCAGAAGATTTATTCACCCTCGAGTCTCTTGTGTGAGACGAGTTATTAAAATGCTTTATGGAAGTGAAGATAGGACATCCGTTGTTACATTCTCATTTTATTGCAGCACAATCTGCCTTCTGCAGGCATATTAACTTGATGTATCACTTGTAGTCTTCCTTAAATGCATTTCAACTACTTACTTTACATAGAGCTAATATTTTTCTACAAAGATATCAAACTAACTATGAGTTTCCATATTAAGGTTCAAACTTTATACCAAAAAAAACACTGGCTATTTCTGATTTTCAGTCTAATTTGTAAACTTGACTACATTTCTGCAGCTTAGTGTCATATTTTACCTTATTTCCCTTGAATATATTTGGTTACATTCCATCAAATTCATTGCCTTATTAACATTCTCATAGGGTCTAGTTTTTAATTTAATTAAAATTGTATTATTGCCCTTTCTCAGCAAGTACTATTGAATGCTATTAAATTCTGACAAGCATTTCAAATGGGCATGGCTCATGACATTTCATGACATTTCATTGTGCAATCTTTTGTTTTGTTCAGGTTACAATTTTATATCTGAAGTTCAACAACAACAACAAATTACACTTGTATAGCACCTTTCACGTGGGGAGGATGTCCAGTCATAAGTTGGAAGCTAAAAAGTAATCAAAAAGGCGAATGGAATGTTGGCCTTTATCTCAAGGGGTCTGGAATACAAAGTGGAAGAAATGATGCTTCAGCTTTATAGAGCGTTAGTCAGACTCCCATCTGCAGTACTGCGTTCAGTTTTGGGCACCACACCTCAGGAAAGATATTTTGGCCCTGGATGGGGTGCATCGCAGGTTCACCAGAATGTTACCAGGCCTAAAAGGGTTAAGTTATGAGGAAAGGCTGCGTAAAAGGCTGCACTCTCCACCTCTCAAAGTCAGTCAGGAACCTCGGTGTTCTGTTTGACCCTGAGCTGTCCTTTCTCCCTCATATCCGCGCCACAACTGGCACCGCCTTCCATCACCTCCGGAATATCGCCAGACTATGGCACTACCACACCCCTCACGCTGCTGAAACTCTGGTCCACGCCTTTGTCACCTCAAGGCTGGACTATGGGAACTCTCTCCTCATCGGCCTTCCCGCCACCTCCCTCCACAAGCTGCGGGTCATTCAGAACTCTGCAGCTCGTGTACTGTCCCGCACCAGGCTTCGGGACCACATCACTCCCACCCTCGCTCGCCTCCACTGGCTCCCCATCCCCCAGAGGATCGAATTCAAGATCCTCATCCTCACCTACAAGGCCATTCACGGCCTTGCTCCCTCCTACCTCTCCGACCTACTATCCCCCTACCTACCTGCCCGTACCCTCCGTTCCTCTGGCTCCGGTCTGCTCCACATCCCCCGCCCCAACCGCCCTACCATCGGTGGCCGGGCCTTCAGCCTCTCAGCCCCGAGGCTCTGGAACTCTATCCCCCAGTGCCTTCGCCGCCTCCTCCCTTTCCTCCTTCAAGGCCGGTCTCAAGACCTTTCTCTTTGACCGAGCCTTCAGCTCCCCTCTCGACTCTCTACCCCCTCCTCGCTCCCTCCCTCCCTCCCTCCCCTCACCCTGACCATTTCCCCCCTGCTCGGGTCCTGACCCAACTGTACAGCGCCTTGGGACGTCCTCCCGACGTGAAAGGCGCTCAATAAATGGAATCTTGTTGTTGTTTTTGTAAACTTGGATCGTATTCCCTTGTGTTTAGAAGGTTGAGGGGTGATTTGATTGAGGTATTTTAGATGATAAAGGGATATGATAGGGTAAATACAGAGAAGCTATTTCCTCTGGTGGGGGAATCCAAAACAAGGGGGCATAGTCTTAACATTAGAACCTGGCCATTTAAGAGTGAAATCAAGAAGTATTTTTTCACTCAAAGGGTGATACAAATCTGGAATTCTCTCCTCCAGAAGGCTGTGGATGCGGGATCCATCCATATCTTCAAGAGTGAGGTTGATAGATGTTTGGTAGATCAGGGTATTAAGGGATATGGAGAGAAAGCGGGAAATTAGAATTGAAAGGATTAGTTGAGGTACAGATCAGCCACGATCTAATTAAATGGTGGAATAGGCTCGAAGGGCTGATTGGCCTCTTCCTGTTCCTGTGTTCCTATGGAAGCTTTTTTTTAAGAACTGTGGATAATTGGCTTCCAATTAAGATGAGTTTAAGAACTTTCCACAACTCGGCACTGCCTGATCCTTTTAAGGCAAAATGGATTTATATGTTAAGACTAACGAGAATGTGTCAAAGTTTGGAGCTTCAAGTATCAAAGGTTAATTAACGTGCACTTAAACAGGCAGATAAGATATTGGTTTAACATCTCATTTTCAGGATAGTACCTCTGATATTCAGTACTCTTTCCTACATTTACTAGCAGTAAGTAGGAACCCGGTTGTTAGTCGATTGGCGGATCGCTTTTCCATGGGTAATAATTCCTTCAAAATAAAAAATAGTAATAAATAAATTTGTCACTCAATACACAACTGTTTGTGGGACATTGCTGTGTGCAATTGGCTACCGCGTTTCATCCACAAAGTATACAGTCAATTCGCTTTACAGTTTATTCTGTGAAGCACTTTGAGACGTCTCAAAGACATAATAAGGCGCTATATCAAATGCAAGGATCATTATTATTTTTATTATTACACCTCCAACATTGTATTGGAATGTTGCATTAGAGGAAAGAAATTTCTCCTAACCCCTTCCAAAATTGTTTTGCTAACAGTCTTGAATAAAATTTGATATATACAGTATTGAATTAATACGGCAAAGTTTGTGATGTTTCTTAACCTTAGAGTCTTAACTACAATAGTATGAGGAATGAATGAGGTTCACTGGAGAGAAAAATTGGCAAACAAAATGTTGAAACTAACTAATAAGGGGATGCCATGGATAAAAAAGGAGGTGAAGACAAAACTGCAGTGAAAGAAAAAAGCATTTGAAAAGTACAGAATAGATAACGGAGAGGAAAACAGAAGTAAATACGGTAAACGTATGAAAGAGGTTAAAAGGATGATTAGGAAGGCAAAAATGAACCATGAGGAGAAGGTTGTGGAGTCCTGTGGCTCAGTGGTTAGAGCACTCGCTTTGCAAGTGAGAGACCTGAGTTCAATTCCAGGCAGGGCGAAACCTTGGGCAAGTTTCCTTACTCCACACGCCTAATAATAATCCCTCCAAAACTAAAAACAATAATAAATTGGTCATTTTCAATCTACGACTGTTTGTGGGACATTGCTGTGCGCAATTGGCTGCCGCGTTTGCCCACAAATATACAGTCAATCAATTCACTTTACAGTGTACTCTGTGAAGCGCTTTGGGACGTCCTCCCGACGTGAAAAGCGCTATATCAAATGCAAGGATTATTATTATTATTATTATTAAGGTAGCAAAAAACTGTAAAAAGAAACAGCAAGGTGTTCTAGCAATACAAGAATGGAAAGGGGTAGAACTGTTTAAGGAAGAAGCTCACAGCAGATAATAAGATGATGGTAGAAATACTAATTGAATATTTGCCTCAGTTTTCACAAAGGAAACTGATAAAGACAATTTAGTAAGAACAGAAGGGACAGGGTGTAAAATCGCAACAGTTAAGATAATATAATAATAATAAAAATAATAATAATCCTTGCATTTTATATCGTGTCTTATCACATCTTCAAGATGTCTCAAAGTGCTTCACAGAGTATATTGCAAAGTGAATTAACTGTCCATTTTATGGGCAAAAAGATAAAAAAAATCAAAAAGAAAATGGAAACCAGGTTGAATAGTAAGATAAGGGATAAACCCATTGTAAAATACGAATAAATGTAAGAGAGAGGCAGAGTAATTCACTAGTTTAAATAATGGAGTCAATTGTGATGTGTTAATTAACACTTATGAGCAAACTAATACTTGTAATAAATGTAGTGACCTTTAGATATGTGAGACATTAATTGGTCATTTCGGTCTACCACAGGTTCACCTCCTCCCTCACATCCTGCCCCCCTCCCCCCCGCATACCTTTTATAATGGAATCGGATTACAATACTGTATATTGCAATAAAATTTACATTTATATAGGAATAACAACAATAACAAATTACATTTACTTTCAATTCAAGAGGACATCCCAAGGCGCTGGACAGTCAGGGATTTGGACTCGAGCTGGGGGTTGGGATCAGGATGGGTGGAGGGTAGGGAGAATAGGAGCAGGAGGGTGGCTGAAGGCGTAGGCGAAGAGGATGGACTTGAAACGTGCCTTGAAGGAGACAAGGGAGGGAACAAGGTGAAGGGACAGTAGGATGGAGTTCCAAAGGGTGCGGGCAGAGAGGCTGAAGGCCCGTCCGCCGATGATGGGTGGGCCGGACGGGGGATGTGGAGCAGGTCAGAGCCTGCTGAGTGAAGGGAGCAGACAGGCTGATATGAGGTTAGCAAGTCACAGAGATAGGAAGGGGCAAGGCCATGGAAGACTTTGAAGGCAATGACAAGGATTTTGAACTCTATCCTTTGGGGGATGGGGAGCCAGTGGAGCAGTTCTAGTGTGGGGGTAAGGGAAGGCAGAGTGGGTCATGGCACGGATGTGAGGTAGAAAGGACAGTTGAGAGTCAAACAAGATACCAAGGTTTCGGACTGGCTCATTGAGATAGAGTGTGCATCCATGGATGGTGATGCTGCCAGTGCCTGAGGTGTGGAGGTGCTGAAGGGAGCCAATCAGACGGGCCTTGGTCTTGTTGATGTTGAACTGTAGCAAGTTAACTCTCATCCAGAGCTTGATGTCTGACAGATGTTCTGTCAGAACACCAGTGGTCCTGGAGTTGAGGGTGGAGGAAGAGAGATTAAGTTGGAAGTCATCCACATACATGTGGAAGGTGGCCCCATATCTGTGAAAGATGTCACCAAGAGGGAGCATATATAGGTTGAAGAGGAGCGGACAAAGGACAGAGCCCTAAGGAGCACTGCACGAGATAGTGCGGAGGCTGGAGGAGAAGCCATTTGTGGAGACAAAGTGGATACCATGTGAGAGTAAGATCTGAACCACTCAAGGACAGAACCATGAAAGTTGAGGTCAGAAGAGAAGTGGTGGAGGAGAATAGAGTGATCGACCGTGTAAAAGGCAGCAGAGCAGTCAAGGAGGACGAGGAGACAGAGGGAGCCCTGGTCACAGATCAACAAAATTTTATTTGTCACTTTGACCAAGGCTATTTCTGTGCTGTGGGCAGCACAAAAACCTGATTGGAAAAGTTCTTAGAGGGAATGGTGGGAGACGAATGAGTGAAGCTGAGAAGTCACAACTCATTCCAGGACCTTAGAAAGAAAAGGGAGTTTGGAAATCGGCCATTAATTTGAGAGCAGGGATGGGTCCAGTGAAGGTTTTTTGAGGATAGGGTTGATGTCGCCTGTTTTTAAGGGGGTGGGGCAATGCCAGTTGACAGGGAGAGTTGATGATGTATGTGAGTAGAGGAGCAAGGACGTTGAGCTGGGGTGTAAGGAGAGGGGTAGGGATGGGGTCGAGGGAACAGGTAGTGGGTTTCATGTGGGTTATAATGGCGGTGAGAGAGGAGGGGAACACAAGTTCGAAGGTGTGGAGGGAAGGATGGGTAGGAGCCGGAGTGTGAGTGAGAGATGGGGACGGGGTAGTAGTTGGAAAGGCAGAGGAGACTGAGTAAATCCCTCGATTTTGATCTTGAGGAAGCAGGGTGAAACATGAGAGGGTGGGCGCACTTTAAAAGGATGTCTCAAATTGTGTTTATGTATTGATAGAAAATGTCTAAAACTTACTATTTCTTCACCATATATATCTTAATAAAGAATCCTTTAGAATTCTCATCAACCATAGAAAATACTGCTCTGGAACAGAATCGTTTCTGTGCAGAGTTCCCATGGGTTGGCAATGACATAGTTCTGGTTACCAGAAGGATTCCTCAATTGCATGACCTGGATCCTGCAGGAATTTTGTTAGCAAAGAATGCAACTTGGCCTCCAATATTAATCATGGTTAGAATATATGCTATGAAGCCCTGTTACCATTTTTCTAGGCAGCATTTTGATAATGCCAAAGTGCAGCAGTTTAGGAATGTGCATGTGTCACTCCCCTATGCTAATTATACAAACCAAGTATGTTCACTTTCTCCTGGATTTAATGAGTACATGTCAGATGCACACCAGTGGTCAAATTATTAATAGCAATAACGACATGATGTGCCAGGAAACACGTACACAGCAGCATTCATGTTGTCTGCATCTCTAATCTCATAGTTCCATTATAGTCCAAACTGAAAAGGGGTGTCTTCAGGGTTCTGTAAAGCCAATTTGTGGTACTACACTTCCACAGCAGGTTGCAAAGTAAAAACGTCTCCAAACGTGAAATGGTCGGAAGCCACTGTGGAACTCGGAAAAAGGCTGCATTGTCTCGAATCATTCCAGTATTCCTATGATTGTTAATCTTAATGCTACCAACTGAAACTGCTGCAATTCTTTTAATATCAAAATATTTAGGAATGTGAACAGTGCTCATGCTATAATCAGGAAATATATATTTGTATAATTATAAGGATAAGCAATGAACCCACAAGACCTCAATCTTTACAGTAATCTGAAGGAGCATTTTCTAAAAAGGATTGATGTTTCTGTGAGTGCAGAAGTTTCTAATAGAGCTCTGTGACAAGATATGGAACATGTTTAATGAGAGCATTAACCTTAACCTTCTGGGGCTGAGACATAAATATGTAAAATAGAAAATCTCTGTCCTCACAATATAGTATCCCATTGTCTTACAAGTAATAAATACTCAAAGCTAAACTTTTTATTTGGAAGCAGATTTCCGGGAATTAAGCTTTCTCAATTAATTATGATTAATTAATTATAAGTATGAGGCATTAATAATAATCTTTGCATTTGAATAGTTACACAGGATAATCTGCAAAGTATGACTGTATATTTTGTAGGCAAATACTGCAGCCAATATGCACACAGCAGTGACCTCAAACAGCCATGAAGTGAATGACCAATTTTGTTTGGAAGATGTTTGGTCAGGACACTCCCTTTCACTTTTTAAGTAATGCCATGGGATCTCTAAAATCCTCCTGAACTGGCAGAAAGGAACTCTGCTTAACATTTCATCCGAAGGGCAACACTTCCAACAATGCAGTGCTCCCCCAGCACTGCATTGGAGTATCAGCCTAGACTATATGAGTTTCTTTCATTTACCTTTTCCAGGAATTGAAGCAGGCTTATCTGGTTTGATTTCTTGATGATGCAGAATCTCTTCTTCCATTTGAAAATACTATGACCTTTTTAAGGTACAAAGGGATATTATGAGGCTTAATCATGAACAGTTATGAGAATAATTGCAAGAGAAATGCTATGATTCAGTTCAACTCTACCGCAATCTGTGTAATTGCTATGAATGTCAAACTCAGCTGTGTTAGAACAATGGGATAAATTCCTCCATAATAATAATAATAATAATAATCCTTGCATTTGATATAGCGCTTTTCACGTCGGGAGGACGTCCCAAAGCGCTTCACAGAATATACTGTAAAGTGAATTGACTGTATATTTGTGGGCGAACGCGGCAGCCAATTGCGCACAGCAATGTCCCACAAACAGTCGTAGATTGAAAATGACCAATTTTTATTATTGTTTTTGGGTTTTGGAGGGATTATTATTAGGCGTGTGGAGTAAGGAAACTTGCCCAAGGTTTCGCCCTGCCTGGAATTGAACTCAGGTCTCTCGCTTGCAAAGCGAGTGCTCTAACCACTGAGCTACAGGACTCCATCTACAATACAGCAATAATTGGTGATAGCAACTGTGCAATTTTATTCCAATCCAACTCTTCCCTATGGAATATGTACATTAGTAGAGATCCAAGGGAGAGTCATTACGAATATAATCAAAACAAACCATCTTCTCAGCCTCTTTGTTTTTCTCTAACCATTCTGCAACACATCAAAGTGAAAATTGGAATATAAAATCTACAACTCTCAAAGCCCCTGTACTAGCCTCACTGCTCCATTATACAATACAATTTAAATTTATATTGCAGCTTTCTTGTCGGGAGGATGCCTCAAAGCGCTTTACACAGTTGCCTGGGCACCTGAGCTGGTGGGAGGGCGAAACAGGATGAGAGCTGAAGAGAGAGAAGACATTAGATTAGTTTTAAGTGGGAAGGAAGGGCTTGGGAAATTCCAGACAGCTGTGACTACCAAACACATTTATTGAATGCTTATTCATTTAATCTTTCATGCACTGTTTGGACTGAATTTCTGACCAGCTTTACACTTAGCACCTATGGCGTTGTCAAGCCTCAAATAGGATTTCTCCATTATCATCACACGTCACCAAACAGAAATTCAGCCCATTTAAATGGAGATCAAAATCTGGTAATTGAAGTCACTGATAGAAAACTAGAAATTGATAGATCATTTTATTTCCCCAGTTTATAATCCCACATTGACCTAGTTATATCTTATGTTGTTGAATTGTTACAACTATCATTTCTTGGTATAACCTAAGTCTTTGTTCCTTATCAGCATTGTTTTTTTTTGCTGCTATTTCTCTGAAATAGGGTAGAAATGTTGGTAGCCACTGATAGCCACTATTACAGATCACTATCATGGATATGTGAAGTGAAGTAGAGATGGGGATTTGGACATAATCTAGCTGTTTCTCCCAATAGTTTGTTTGCTGGGCATTTTTACGATTGACAATTTGCCATATGTAAACCATTGCACTTTTACATGCCTGGTATCACAAACTGTGTCATGAAAATCAGCATTGAGGGAAGTGCACAATGCATCTTATATAGACAGACCACAGAAAAATGTCTCCTATTAATACTGTGTAACTAGTATACACATGATTTATACATGGCAAATAAAAATCTCTATGTATCCTAATTATTCCAACTTGTACTGATATCCCACAACATTGTATTCTGGATATCCCATTGGTTTGAGGTATCCAATTTCCAGAAATCCAAAAATCTATTTATTTGGTAAATAGGATCAGCCTTGTTTTTCTGTTAGTTCATTCTGTTAGGATGTGAATGAGTCCATTCAGATAATACTCTGACCTCCCGTGAAACCAATTAATTTGGTCACTCAATCCATGGCTGTTTGTAGGACATTGCTCTGTGCAATTGGCTGCTGCATTTCACCCACAAAATGCAGTCAATTCTGTGAAGCGCTTTGAGAGGTCTCAAAGACGTGGTAAGGCACTACATCAAATGCAAGGATTATGATTATTATTATTATAAAAATAATTTAACTAATTTTCATCAATATATTTTTAATTGGTGAGACAACTTGTTTATGTACTCTTCATGCTTGAACTGCTTTCAGAAATGTTTTCTGAAACTTCTCTGTCAGCTCTTCTTGCTCGGGGACTGTCACAAACATCACTCACTTTTGTTTAACTTCTCTATAGATGTAGCTCTCAGAGTATCGAGAATGATGAATTTTGTCAGCTCTGCCAACTCAATGACTCAATGATATTGGTCATGCTCCTCTTTTAAGACGGTATCTGCACCTACATAATATTTTGTTCATGCAGATTTTTATATTCAAAACACATAGATATTTAAAGCTACCAACTAGATCGCTGACAAGAAAGATATTATAGTCTTGGAATGTAAAGAGCAAAGGTTAAAATAAATTATTTCAGCACTTCACAAATAGGAATGTTTCAAATTGACGTTTAATCACCATATGGCAACCGAGGGGCAGATATTGTGTTGCTGGCTTTTTAAAGTGATCTAATTTATATTTCTTACCATGACTCCTTAATATGACATCCATGAGGTATGGGGGGTGGGTGGGGGGCTCATTCTGATAACTAGATATATGTCACGCTGAGCCACTCCACTCCAGGAACTCCACTCCAGAATTATTATAACTCTTTGGACAAGAGTTTCCACAGGTCAATGGGAATTCTAATGGTATTCCTTATTTTTAAAAAATTAAATTTTGGGTGTCAAGAGTATTCTGGCTAAATGGGCAATTTTATATGAAATGAAATTCAAGTGTTTTGTGCTCCAACTTACAGACTAACACAATCCAATGCTGCTACTTTCATCCCAAGGAGGTGGAAATAGAAGGGATCTGAACAGTTTGGCTGTGGATTGCAGTGGAGAACTTGCTTTTTGTTTACTGTTTCTAAACCTGAACTGCCAGATTGAAAGTTGTGCCAGATATACTGTCATCATGTTGTTTTTACGTGATGATAATGCAGATTGGCAACGCATCTCATAACAAAGCTATTATGTGTCTCTAAGTGCCATGAGTCACATTAATATTGAATTGTGCATCTTAATATGTTATAAACAGTGTGAAAAACACAGTCAACCAAGATGTAGCATGGGAAGTGTGGATATTACAAGGAATAAAAGTAGTCCTTTCTGAAGTTGCTTATAAATATATATATATATATACTAGATCTAGCTTGTGAACAATAGCTTGTATGGTCCATGATTTTGCATGTTGGTGTGGATTTTCTTCTTTATACTCTCAAGGACTGGATTCATAGCTAACTATTCAGGAAGCAACAGACCACTTGAATTAAGTTAAAATACTTTTCATTCCTTCAAGTGAACAGACTCTCCTTTCATTGGATTTTGCAATGCACCTGAAAGATTTGAGATGACTCGCGGCCAGCTTTCCCTCAGGTCTGTCATTCTTTCTGAAGAGCCAAAATGTCAACCAATATTTTTGAAATCAACTTTCACTTTTAACACTGTTTTGAGGTTATTGGTAAGTGTCCTGCAATTCAGTGCACTCAGTGGCAACCAATTGAACTTATTTGTTACCTAGTCTCCAGTATTTTATCACTCCTTCTATTTGGAACAACCATTTTAATGCTGATTAAATTTACCAGCCAACAATGTCGCATTTAAATGAGACATGAGTAGTTATTAAGGTTGGTAAATGTATTGACAATCAATGAATCACCTCTCTGGCCAGATTTATTAGCATAAATTCCAGCTCAATGGGATGTCAAAGTTAAATAATTCTAACAAACACAGAATTGATTATTTTATCTTAAACTAGCAATTACTTAAGATATTGAATGTAACAATTTTGATAGTTATAACATTAAATTCAGCTCAGGCTTCTTCACTTCATTGTGGAGCACTTCAATACATTCATCAGTAATAAAATAATCATAATGTGTTCAGAATATTCAAATCCATGGAACAAAGGACAAATATGGATGTTACTGATAGCATTAGCATTAAGAGATAGGAAATGGAACTCACTACTTTTCTGAGCACAAACTGCACATTTAGCAGCATGGTGACAGAATTAATTCCCTGGCATTTCTTCCTGAAAGCAAATGTAAAGTCTTCTTAAGAAAATATCAATCATTATTTAAAAAGAGCTTTGTGCATACACCTGTTTCTCACTCGCTTGGATTTCAGGATTGTTAACTGCCACACTTTGATTGGGTTTACAACAGATATCTCTCAATCAATGCAAATTGCCTATCTCTATGGTTACAGTTTATTTATCAGACATGTTGGTAACTTGGTTACAATGGAGAACTCCAATGCACTGAACAAAAAAGAACATTAAATGCAGCAAGTAACAATACACTGTTATAGCAGCAAGCAAAGATTTCTCCCACGCCATTAATTATTTTCTGATAGGCTCTTCAAAGTGATAAACTGTAACAATTTGTGATTAATTTATACCCTGCAAATCTGTGTGTAAATATAGATTTTATGTACTTCTGTAGTACTGTGCTCAGCTGTTAACTTTTATTTACTTTAGCAAAGTCTCCAAATTATTTATTATTTTCAAATCTAATTAATCAGCCAAATCACAACGCTGTGATAATTTCAAAAACTGTAAAGCATCCAGATTAGAAGCATAAAAGGCAAAATACTGCAAATGCTGGAAATCTGGTATAAACACAGAAGTTGCTGGAAACACACAGCAGGCCAGGCAGCATCCATGGAAAAGCATCCTATTTGGAAGATAAGAGTCACTGTCACTGAGAACCATTGCATTTGACTCGATGTTATCACGATAATAATTCTTGCATTTGATATAGGGTCTTGTCACATCGTCAAAATGTCTCAAAATGGTTCACAGGTTTAACTGTAAAGTGTAGTGACCGTGTATTTGTAAGTGAACAAAGCAGCCAATTTGTCAATTTGCACACAGTAATGTGCCACAAACACCCATAGCGTAAATGACCAATTTTATTTGGTGGATTGTTGGCCAGGACACCGGGAACTCCCACAGAACAACATCTGACTCAGAGATGAGAATGCTATCAACTGAGTCAAGCTGATACCTAGAATTGATTTTGAATGAGTTACTTGAGGTGGAAGAGAAAAGCAATGAGTCAATGGCCTTCCAGTTTGACTCATCAGTCTCGTAACAGCACAGATGAAATAGGGAACTGTTGTAGGGGTTACAGATGTCAGCACATATCCTAGCAGTCAGTAGCACAGTCCACTGAAACAGCAAAGAAAAATGTCCCATACTCTTCCTCCTCTGCCATCCTAGCTGGTCATCCTCTCTTTCACATTTCACAGTAAAATTATGTTACTTCTGTAGTGTGAAAGGCACTATATCAAAAGCAAGCATTATTATTAATATAATTTTGAATACTTTGTTGTACAAATTATCCTTGCGCTGTTTTGCCTTCTCACACGCCTATCAATGACTGGCCTAAATAGCCATTTCAATTGCTTACAGGCTTAGAAATAGTTCTTACTCAACTCCACCATCCAGTCTGCTGTGTCGTGACAACAAGGAGAGAAAAGGATAAGAAGTAATTAAAACATCTTTTCAAGGCATTTGTTTTCATTGTTACCTACAAAAGACACACTTCCTGTCCTTTACAGTAGTGTATCTTAGTGACATCAGAGGTGCTATATAGAGTGTAAGGATTATTCTTTATTATTCTTGCCCATCTGAATCATGTTTTAATTTTGACTTTGCTAGACTATATAGTTGGTATAAATCGACAAAGGTTAACAATAATGGTGCAGAGGCAAGGTGAAGGTACGGGGTTAATGCATGACTTTGTAACACACATATAACAAAGGAATATATTCCCCTCCCCCTAGCAGTAACTCAGTTGATATCTTTTTTGCTATATTGATTTTAGCCATCTCCGTCAATGAGTCACTAAATGCAAGCTGAAAATGCCAGATCAATAATGTTTTCTAAATGTCTGAAAATGTCTATGGTTTATCAATACGAGTAAATCACAAAAATAATTACTTGCTTTAGATTTACACATAATCAAGGACAATTGTAGGGTATCATTTGAGTACAGTGGAGTCTTTAATACCTGCTCTAATTTCACAGGCTTGTTTTAAAAATCACAGTGCGGACTGTACTGCCCGTTGTCAATCACACTGAGTTAATTCAGTAAATTAAGCATTGATTCAAATTAACAACAACAATAACTTGTATTTATATAGTGCCCTAATGCAGTGTAGTTTCCCAGCATCACTGTTTTTTGTCAAAAATAAAATTGTCTTGAGAAGAGGAATTTTTGTTTGTCCATATTGTCCATTTGCCATTGATGTTGCTGCCACCATCTTACTTTGAAAATGAATTGGTTCAGCTGACAGCAGTTCCCAGTTGCCGTGAACTACAATTAGAAATGGCCATTGTCTTGTAGGTACAGGCTATTTATTACATGATGGATTGACAAATATAATAATAATAATCCTTGCATTTGATATAGCACTTTTCACGTCTTCTAGATGTCTCAAAGTGCTTCACAGAATATACTGTAAAGTGAATTGACTGTATATTTATGGGCAAAATGCGGCAGCCAATTGCGCACAGCAGTGTCCCACAAACAGTCGTGGATTGAAGTAACCAATTTATTATTGTTTTTTTTCTTGAGGGATTATTATCAGGCATGTGGAGTAAGGAAGGTTTTGCCCTGCTGGGAATCAAACCCAGGTCTCTCGCTTGAGAGCTGAGCCCAAAAGCCAGTTTCATATGTGTTTTCTTTCTTGGATTTCAACTTACTGAGTTCCAACAACAAGATGTTAAAGTGAGGTCCCGTCGGCTGTCAAGGTGGATTTTAAAAATCCAATGGCACAATTCAAAACGAGAAGGGAGTTTCTCTTGGTGTCCTGGTCAACAATCCCCTAAATAAAATTGGTCATTCACTCCATGGGATATTGCTGCGCATATATTAGCTGCTGTGTTTGACCCACAAAATACACAGTCACACCATTTTACAGTATCTGAAATGTGAAGCACTTTGAGACATCTCAATATTATGATAAGGAATTATGTCAAATAGAAGAAATATTATTATAACAACAATTTACCTTTATATAAAGCCCTTTATCCTTTACTACTATGTCTTGGAGTGCCAGATGAGTTAAGCTGGCATTCCATCAATTGCAGTATGAAAACCTTTGGCCCATACATTATCCCATAGTGTTTCAAAAACCCACCCTGCCCCTTCTAGTCTTTGGGGAAATAAATGTGAAAATGAAATGTTTCCCAATGTCTTTGGTTGCTATTCAATCATTACAAAACATCACATCCTTACTCTCACGTTTTGTGTCAAAATAATTTTAACACTTGTAAAGTAATGTTAATCGTGAATTGACGTCTTATGGAGCATTCACTCCTAAGCTCCAAATGATCTCTTATTGTAGATGACTTCCTTGAATACATTTTAAAATTATGCTCATAATTGCACACACACTCTTCCACTTTCTGCGTGATTCTGGAATCAAGAATGCAAGAATATAATTATGAAATTATGTACCCACAAAAAGAGCTGCCTAATAATTTGATAATCCTTAACCAATTTAATTAAATTGTTTGATTTATAATTTAACATTCCCTCTCCGCATATTTAATGGATGTTTATATTATTAACAAGATGCGTGTGTCAAGTGATTTGATGCAACACAAGGTTGCCTCATAAAAATAGGCTAATTCTAACAATCACACTCTCAAAATGTGTTGCTATACCTCAGCACAGGCACTGTAAAAGCAATAACAAAGTAGTTATTGACCATGTATATTTATAGAGAGAGCAGTACCCTTATAACTGGATACAGCCTGGAGATTATAAAAAATCACGACAAAATGGGATTTATTAACTAACATGGAGGCAGCAATCTGTAGCCTGAAGCTTTACATTACTGTTGTCAATGGCAACAGAACAATACATCGTGCAACTGAGGCTAGATATAACAGACTGCAGATTTTAGGGGACAACGGACAAAGATTTTTTTCAATCGTGCCAGCATGCATGCTTGCAAAGTAATTATTTAAGTAATTATTGAACCTTTGACGGCATAGTGTGCTGAGTGAGATTGAGTATCAAATGCAACAGTGCAAACAATGATAATCCCAGCAGATAATTATATAGAATTACACAGTCCATGCAGCACCGAAACTGGCCATTCATCCCAAAGAGTCTGTACCGTCTGTGTTCATACAGTGGCCCAAGGTTATACAGTGGATGACACTTCCCACCCCATCATTGGTGGTCAGGGATTCAGTATCTCTGCCCCCACACTCTGGAAATCTATCTCTCAATCCTTCCACCACATCCCCTCTCTTGTCTCCTCCAAGTCCTGTCTAAAGGCCTTCCTCTTCGACCATGCCTTTGGCCACCCTCCCATCCTCATCCCACCGCCCTCCACCCCTCCTGACCCCAACTCCCAGCTCAGGTCCAGCGCCCTGGGACGTCTTTCCAATGTGAAGAGTGCTATATAAGTGTAATTTGTTGTTGTTGTTATACTCCATAGCAGCCTCTACCTATCCTTAGTCCCTCTTCCATGGTGCTTTATTCCCTTCTCCCTAATGTAAGCTTCCCTTCTCCTTCATGTGTGTGAGTAACTCAGATCTCAAGTTCCCATCTGCGAATACATACACAACAGCTAATGAAAAAAATCACCTGACATTCTGATATAGATTAAAATTAACATATCCGCAGAAGTCCTGGATATTTCTGACTCATACATATTGAATGCATCTTCAAACTGCTACAAAACAATTTCTTGACGTCCTGTCAATGACCCAAAAATGACCAAGACAATCACAATCAACATAAACGGGGTGAGAGGGAAGTGTAATGATTCAAGTCATATTTACATACAGAATCGATCTCGGCTCAGTTGCATTTTCCGTTTGCTAAGTAACAGACATTTCAATAATATGTTAGTCCTATTGATGGTATTTATTAACAGAATTATTTAATTACTCAATGCTCCAAGATGATAACCTGTTGGAAGAGTACTACATGAGTGCAAATTCTTGCTGTTAATAAGAGTGGTACAAAAGGAATGCAAGATCCTCACAATAAGAATGAAAAACCAACCTGTGAGAATGCTGCTTCAATGAGATCCACATTTGGAGCCAAATTCATGAGGATGAAAGGGAATTCTAACTGGATTTCTTAGGAATCATGTTACATTGTAAATTATATCCCACTATTGCATTGATTAAGGGAAAAACATCCTCTTTTTCGAGAGGAGTAGAGGGGAATTTCACAAAAAATGCAACACAATTAAAAAGTTCACATACAGGTGCTGAATATCATTCACAAAACAATTATATCATTTTCATACAATAATCATATTTTCTGAAAGAGAAATTAAAAATGTAGCAAATGTAAATGCTTTGTTCCACCTGCAATCTTTGTCTTACTTTTCCAGTTGTGTCAAAAGCAAGGATTATTATTACAGGTATTTTGTCTTCATCCCTATCTCTATGATAATCTTGTGGTCTGTGTGGATTAGGCCACCCTGTTCATCAATATTAGCAAAGCAGATTGACAAGAGGGATCGAATATGCATAACATTTTTAACATCAAGAACATAGGAATTAAAGGTAGAAAGTCTGTGTGTGTAGATAGTTTCTTGGAAGATATTCTATAATTCATATAATACCATTTCTGAATAATTGAGTTCTCATCCACGCCTTCTCAAATGCACACTTTATCAGTCTTCCTTGTTCCACCATCCATAACTTATATAACCACCTGTTTCAAAGCTCTGCCACCCGCATCCTTACTTGCACCAAATACCACATGCCCATTCCAGGCTCCTAAGAGATCAACTTCAAGGTCTTTCCCCTCACTTACAAATCATGCTCGAGCACTCGCCTACAAGGTATACAGCCAATTCACTTTGCAATATATTCTGTGAAGTACTTTGAGACGTCTCGAAGACGTGATAAGACGCTGTATCAAATGCAAGGATTATAGGATTATGTATCTGTGATTTTTATCTACCTCACTCTTCTGTTTGCCTGCTCAGCTAACTCCGGCTTGCTATGCATTCCAAATCCTCTCTGCGCAAGACCATCGTTAATTGAACCTTCAGCAATGACATACCTAACCTTTTGAATTCTCTCTCTCTACCTCTCCAACTAAGCCCCTCTTTAACTGTTTTTAAATCCTGCTTAAAAACCTTTTCGACTTTGCCTTTGGTCATCTCCCCCTCCCCTCCTTACGTGGCATCCGTCTTTGTGAAGTGCTCCAAGATATTATTCTATGAAAAGGGCATAATATAAATAGAAGTTGTTCTTGTACTGATCCTTTGTACCTTTTTTCATTGTTTATATTTCCTCACTGACCTCCCGAACTGTCCACTAAGTAGTTGTTTATTTTGGTCACTTAACATGTCCTGTGGCCCCTCTCTTGAAATCTCCTTTCCAAATTTAATAATAATAATAATCCTTGCATTTGATATAGCACCTTATCACGTCTTCGAGATATCTCAAAGCGTTTCACTACTGTAAAGTGTAGTGACTGTGTATTTTGTGGGCTAAACGCAGCAGCCAGTTGTGCACAGCAAGGAATTTAGAGGTAAGGGGGGCGTTTCCCTTGACTGTCAAATGAATATAACATTTCTATGTATAATAAGTGTCCTGCCTCCTCTGAAAGTCATGGAATCTGACATTGACTCCACTATGTACTGTATTTATTTTTATACCACTCAATTGGGTCATCAACATACTTCATCAAAGTGGACATGTCATTATTACAGAGTACTTCTTATTTGCTGAATGGATTTTGTTTACATTTTTATTAATGAAATTGCATTTCTCATTCTCAGCATTTGCCTGCAAAAAAAGACACTGTACCTTACAGTGAATCCTCTGAAGCACTTTGAGATATCCACCTGATGTTATTATCATCAGTATTACTTTAGAACTCCTGCAATTTCATTAATTTAGAAAAGTTCAACAGGTCCTCAATTATGATTCCTTCCAGTATTCATTTCTCAAAATTCTGGGTCTTGTAGCCTTATAAAAGGACTACCACATTGCTTACAGAACAGAACTGTTTACTGTCCACAGTGAAGTGCTCTCATTTTCTTTCTTATTTCTCCCATTTTGTAGAACAGAAAATGTGTTGATGGTTTATTATGGGATCAGAAGAGCCTCCAGCAGATAGACTGAGCATCCCTGGTGCATTCAGTGCTTCCCTGTAGTTTGCTTCACAAACTATAACATATTCAGGTACCTCCACTGCTTGTTAAACCATTGTTGTGTGCAGGAGTGAATGTAAAATGAGCTCACATATTGACTAATTCCTAATAATTCCCCACAGGACATGTATCTGATCTGCCATCAGCAAAGGGCACAGAGCAATGCCCAAGGATCTCTTTATAATAAATGATAAAGAATAAGGAATGGGTAATTCTCCCCTCAGCCAGGAGAGTAGAATTTTCTTTTTTTGTGGAAAATCTTCAAAGTTGACTAAAAGTTTATAGGAGTAATAATTTATCACAACACAGAAAATGTCATCCTGTCAATGACTGAAGTCTCTTCCCATTTCTACCTATCTGAATGTCATTACCATGCCTGTGTCAGAGGCCATGTTGGACTTCAAAATGCATTCACCAGAGTTGCATTTTTACGCCAAAAATACTTTTTCCCAAACCACTGTAGACAAATTTACTCACCACCTTACTTTCAAATGTAGCTTTTATTAACATTTGAACAGACACATCAGCTGGACTGTATCCCTTATACAGATATACTAGGCAACAGACAGAATCAAAATCATATTACCTGATTTGACTCTGGGCAATGGCAATAGCTCTTAGAACTCCCAAAATCCACCATCACTCCCACTGGAGAAAGTCCTGCTTCCTTGAGGACCTCACTACTCCTCCTCTTCCACTTTTAATGGTCACTTTCTTACTGAAAGTAAATTCCCTCACCCCTGTACATATACATAGATGCAGGAGAATCAATATCGATTCCACTGGGAGGTGTGCTGACCCTCTACACAACTCCAACTCTTTCAGAGTTACATCTTTCCTTTATGTGTTTCGAACTCCACCCCCACTGGTCACAGAGATAGCCCCCACCCTTCGCAGGCTGCTCTGCACAGAGAGAGATATGGACAAGTTCTGGGTAGCCTTCCACAGTCTGCTTGTTTCTCAGCCTTGAGATAGGCAGCTGTCTGAGGCTGCAGCCTTTTCTTTCTGTGGCCCATTGTTCTTACATCAATGCTCAAGGACCCGATTGCTCATTATCTCAGAGGAGTGAACATCTTCCCAGGAAAATATGAAATGTAATCAGAAGCTGACCTCAGCCCGTCCAGCAAAGCTACTTTTAACCCCTGCTGAGCTAGCTGTTAAATCAAAGTTCTTGGTGTTCCCAGCTCCAGGATGACCTTCACTCATTATCTCTTGCCTATTTCTGTTACTGCGGTTACATACCATTTCCACTTATTTTTGCACATATTTTTAACTATATTGGTTACTTTTTAACCCTCAATTCTTCTGGAACATTCAGATGGTGGAGTCCTGTGGCTCAGTGGTTAGAGCACTCAATTCCAGGCAGGGTGAAACCTTGGGCAAGTTTCCTTACTCCACACGCCTAATAATAATCCCTCCAAAAAAACAAAACAATAATAAATTGGTCATTTTCAATCCATATGACTGTTTGTGGGACATTGCTGTGCGCAATTGGCTGCCGCGTTCGCCCACAAATATACAGTCAATTCACTTTACAGTGTGTTCTGTGAAGCGCTTTGGGACGTCCTCCCGACGTGAAAAGCGCTATATCAAATGCAAGGATTATTATTATTTTTATTATTATTATTAGATGCTGCTATCAATTTATTAGTGCATCCCGAGGTGATAGTCAGTATATTTCAACACCACAAAACTTGAGCTCCAACTTGATCACCTCAGAACATTCCTTGCAGACTAGCCTCACTGACATGGGGATCCTTTGGAGAAGATGCACTTTATATCCCAAGGCACTATTTCGATGCCTAGACACTACTTACTCAACAACTGCTTTTTTAGCCATAAAATATGGCCTTGCCATCAGGCCTTTATACAAGCTTTATACCTCACTCTTACGCTCTTGAGAATTAACTTTGTTCTGCATTAGTTTTATTGTTATGCATGCGGATGACACCCAACTCTACCTCTCTGCCTCCACCCTTGACTCCAGGACCACTGTTGTCCTGACTGAATTCTGTCGGACATCAAGTCCTGGATGAGAGCTAACTTTCTTCAGTTGAACATCAACAAGACCGAGACCCTCCTGATGGGCCTTCTGCCACTCTGCCCCCACCCTCTGGAACTTCATCCTGTTGTCCCTCTTTCTCGCCCTCTCGATACTCAAGACCCTCCGCGTTGACCGTGCTTTCGTTCTCCCTGCTTCCCCTCCTGCCCTCCACCCTCCCCGACCCCGACTCCCAGTTCGGATCCGTAACTCTGTCTGTCCAGTGCCTTGGGACTAGATATGAAAGGCGCTTTATAAATATTATTTTGTTGTTGTTGTTGCTAACAGCTTTACATTTGAACTGGATCATTTAAATAACTGATGAATGAAACCCAAATCCTTCTTTCCTTCCTTTTGCTACTTTCCATCATCCTAAGACAGAAGGGTCCACAGTATTCAAGGCACTGCTGATGACAACACAGCCAGCCTGGCTCATCAGCAGGACCTGGAAGAACAGACCAGTCACTGGGGGAAGGGAGTCATCCCATTCAGCTCCTGTTAACTCTACAAGTCAAAGCCCTAATGCGTAGGGTGGTCCTAGCTGAAAAAACAGCAGGAATGCTTGCCGGACAGCAATATCAATGGCAAGCTATGCACTTTTAGCTGGTTACACTCCAACAGTACCCCGATGCACATTCTGGGTTCCCAAGCCTTGGCTCTTGCTAATCTGAGCCTAATACTTTCTGGGATTGGGTAAGCGGGATGTGTCCCTCCAGGGAGAGAATGAGCATACCATTCCAACAATCTGTCTCTGGGTTTTCCGTATTTAGGTGGGATGCATGGAATTCTCAGCGAGGTTTGGATACCCTTAAGCATGGTGATGGGTTTCTGCATGTGTCTGACATCCAGTTGACTCCCCCAAAAATCATGCACACATTTGTTCTCTCCTGCAATATTTTACTTTCATCCAGATTAAAATCTGTCTACCATTGTTTAGCACACCATGACAAAGTGAATGACAGACAGTTATTAAGATCTGTTAAGAAGCATCATTTTTCAACCCTGAAGTGCATTTGTAGGAGTTTATGATTTGAACTGATACTGCCGACTCTGCAGATTTTGATAGCAAAGTTAAGCAGTGCAGCACAAAACATCTCAGGGATGTTAAATAATTAAAGATTAGAACAGAATTCATAGAGATAATGGCAGATAAAGGATTGAACTGGGTCAGTTGGTTCAGGGATCTTTAAGAGTGAGGCTTTTTATTAAGTGAAACTTTACAAAAGATTTAGCCACTGTACAGTTTTCCATGACATAAACCCAAAGTTAAATGAACAGTAGTCTAGCATCCAAATGTAACCTAAATGAAAATGTTCCCCAATGCCTTCATAGCGCTCAGTGAGAGCAGTGGAGTTTCATTGCTCTTATCAAAAGCAAGTGGTGTGCATCCAGGCCACTTTTGCAATGTCTTATTTTCATTAAAACAAAGATTTGGTAGATGGAATAATGGCTTGGTAAACTTTTGAACACAACAGGGAGGAACTATGTGACCTTTTCAATTAAAGTCTCTGTGTTTGTGCACCCAAGAGAATGTGGCATCACATGTAACTGGAGAATTATACAGTTAAAAATAGCTTGTTATCATGGGTTATAATGGCTCTCCAAATCCTGACCTGGTATTTGAATCTCCTGATTCAGAGAAAGAGTGCTCCCAACCGAGCCAGGCTAACACACAAGCATTTTTGTGGTGGCAAATATGCCACAGACATAAGCTTAAAATGTATTTTAAGGACTCTGAGATGCTACCCTGAGTGAAGGATACTATATAAATACAAGTTGTTGTTTTGTTGATCATGAATGATTCCAAGGTGCAAATATTGCATGTCACCCCACCCCTGTTTATCAAGTCTAATGTTAAGCATTCACATTTAGATGCTGCTATCGAGCTGCTTAATTCTGCAAACGTTCTTAACAATGTTTTACAGATTAAATCAAAACATTTTCTCACCCCTTTTGTTGAAGATGTTTAGTTTCTGAAATGATGAGAATGAAGAGACGGCCATTGAAAATGAAGAATTCATCCTTTCACAGGAACTCCTGACATTCACATTTATTCATTTCTTATTCAAAATATGATGTTCTCTCCCGCACAGCCGCTGTGTGCGGGGGAGAAGAAGCAAGTAATGTTCATTGAGCGGAGAGAGCGGCCAGGTTGGTAAATTTATAGCAAGTCCCAGATGTACGATGGGGTTGATTTAAAGGTAAGAATGAGGATCTTGAATTCAATCCACTGGAGCCTATTGTTGGAGAGGACATGGGATATTATATAGGTGTCATGATATTCACAATAAAGATTTGTAAATAGAGACTTCTGCATTTAATTAAAGGTGTGTCTTACCGACAAATTTGTCACACTGGAGAACATAAGTAACATCGGCAAAAAGTTCCCATGGATTAATGTGACCCAAACTCAGTTAACTGCAAGATTTCCTATTGTAAATCAAGATACTTAATTGCACAGTTTCAAACCCAATGGAAGCAAACAGTGACAATCACCGTTAGGAGCAGTTTGTCAGTCATTCATAATTTTAATGGAATTTCATTCAATATTCCTTGCCCGTCTGAATGTTGAAATCTTTTTACTATAGTTAAATGTGTCCTGCGAGTGGACAACCTATGAAGGGCATATCACTGATTCATTGTTTAGGAATAAGCAACAGAATGCAGCTAGTTTCCTTGGTCTTTGCCATGTATAGGGTTATGACCTTCTTTATTTTCATTGTGCAGGCTGGAGAGAGGAATGATTACTTCCAAAAATCAATTTCATAGGAGCGGAATATTATTTCCTGTGTAGTCAGTGCAAACCCTGATGAATATTGCATTTTTATTGGCACAATATAACATTAAATAGAAAATAGTAAAGACGGAAAATTTCATGATGCCCTGAGCTAATGTTTTTAAGAAAAAGGTTGCGTGGAATCATCATAGAAATTGTCACAGTTGTTTAACTAACTCCATCAGGAGAAATTTACAGTGCACGTTGCACACAAGGTATGTATAGCTGGAGGTCATCTGGTCAATGGATCCTATGCTGGTGGCAGCTCCTTGCTGAAGTGAAATAGACATATATCAGTTACTTACTCTTTCCCACAACCTGTAATAAGGTTTATTGTCAAATATTTACACCGAAGACACACTACACTTTATATTCTCTGAAGCATTTTGAGACATCCCCCCAAAGTGAAAGGCAGTCTACCAAATGTAAAGATTATTATTATTAATTCAGTTTTATACATTGTTACAGCTTTGCTTCTATAATCACTAATGCAAACATTCTACAACCTTATTATAAGCTTTTTGATAACATTTGCATGGAACAATAAGCAGATTGAAAAGGAGGTATTTTCAACAGTAAAGTCATCAAACCAGAGGAAATTTGAATTGGAGGTAATTAAACAATTCTAGGCCAAATAACCAGGAAATAAAATTCTGTAATGTCTCTTTTACCAAGAGACATTACAGAAAGTTGAATTGGAATGAACAAAAAATCACTGTTTCAAATAAGATTTACTTGTTTGAGGTCCCACTGAATGCAGTCAAAAAAGTGATTCTGATATAGCTTCCTAAGTTCAGCAATGTGAAGTGATATGTTTCTCCTGAGGGAAATTTACAATTATTTCTTATTTCTATGTATAGCAAACACTATTATATAATGTACCTTTTTTTGTAACAATACCATATTTGGTGCTGAACTTCCAACTTATATGTGTATTTTTGGCAATAAAGCATAGAAATGTTTTCCTTATTAATCTAATGGTTATATTATTTGTAATGTGTGGGTAATTTTAGCTCTCAGTGATATCTATTGAATGTTGTTGCAATTCAAACACAACATAGATCACAACTGCATTATATTGGTCAGCCGAGCGTCTCACACAATTGGATTGAAGTATTGAAAATCTTGAAAGGAATTGACAAGTTAGACAGTGAACAAGTAACATAGCCTCAAAACCACAACCAAGACAGTTAAAACTGAGGTCAGGAAGCATTTCTTCACAAAACGAATTGTGAAATCGTGGAATGCTGGACAAGTAGTGGGAAAGCTTGTCAGACAGTGCTCTCAATAGAGAGCTGTGTGGTATCAGCTGGTTAGAATCCAATAGTAGCCCATCCCTGGGAACCCTAACCTTTGCCTAATACTGTCCGGAATTAGGGAATCCCTTCAGGAAAAGGGTGCCCACTCCATTCAAATAACTATCTCTGGAATTTCCATGTATATGTGGGATGCATGTAACTCTCAGTTTGGTTTGGATACTTTAAGCACAGTAATGGGTTTCCACATGTATCAGACACACGACTGATTAAAAAACACCTTATGACTCGGTGGGTGAGAAGTACTATGAGCTGTGTGGAATTAGTTGCCACGTTCGCCTACAAAATGCACAATCACTGTAATTTACAGTGAATCTGTCAAGCAGTTTGAGACTTCCTTCTGATGTGGTATTGCGTCGCAAGCGAGAGGGCCTGGGTTCGATTCCCGGGTAGGGTGAAACGTTATGCAAGTTTCCTTATTCCACACGCCTCTGTTTATCTAGCAGTAAGTAGGAATCCGGTTGTTAGTCGTTTAGCAGATAACTTTTCTGGGGGTAATAAGTCAATCAATCAATCAATCATTTGGTTACTCAATTCATGACTGTTTGTGGGACACTGCTGTCCGCAATTGTCTGCCATGTTTCGCCCCCAAACTATATAGTCAATTCACTTAGTGTGGATTCTGTGAAGTGCTTTGAGGTGTCTCTAAGATGTGATAGGCACTATATCAAATGCAAGGATTATTATTATTATGATTAAATGCAAATTTAAGAACTGTTATTTTATTTACGGCATCGAAGAACACTGCTAAAATGTCCAAACAACAGCACAAAAGTGATATTCTGGTGTCTCAAGCACTGGTGCCATGGGAAAGTTTTGTCACATGTATATGGAACACAGCACCATTTCATTTACATTTGTAGACAAACAACAACAACTTGCAACTTGCCCCTCATGCAGGGTAGCTTCCCAGAACCTGGAATGCATGAGAGTAAAGGGTGGGAGGCTCATGTGGAATACAAACACCGTCATCACTATTTGGATTGAATGGTCTGTTTCTGTAAACCAAAAGCAGAAGTTGCTGGGAACACTCAGCAGGTCAGGCAGCATCTATGGAGAAAGGAAAGTGAGTCAACGTTTCAGATCCACGGCCCTTCGTCAGAACTGAGGCATGTTGGAAGGGAGAGACTTTTAAGGGCTGTGCTGTACTGTCTATTTAACGTTATGTAATTGAATGTTTAAACATTGAAAATTGCATTTTGACTTGACTTGAAATTTCTGTGTCTGGATAAATGGATTTTTTTCCCATTACAATGAAAAACAACATGGTAAAGTAACACAGGAAATTTTGGGGTGAAAAATGCAGTGTTTCATTATTACTATATTGAAACATTGCATTTTTCTCCCTCCCGTTATCTCTTGCACTTGAACTTATTTTAGTACAATTTTAGTAATAATGACTTAAATAATATCTGAATACCACCAGCAAGTCTTCTGCTGTTCTTGATAGGCAGAACAATAACCAGGTAAAAGATAAGATGGATGATGTTAACATTAGCATTAAATCATTCAGAGAATAAAAAAATTAGCTCTCATTTGAGCTCAAGCACAAAGAAGATTACCAAGCTGCAACTAACAAGCCCACACACTTGCTAAGAGCAATGCAGTGCTTTATAGGGACTTAAAGATTTACTATAATAATAATTGCATTTGACTACTTCTCACTTTGTCGACAGGTTTCAAAGTGCTTCACAGTTGTTTGCTACAAAGCATAGTGACTTTGTATTTGTAGGCATACACCCCAGCTAATTTGTGCACAGCAATGTCCCCCAAACAGCCAAGAAGTAAATGACCAATTTTATTTGAGGGATTGCTGACCAGAACACAGAGAGCCAATGGGATCTTTAACATCCACTTGAGCAGGCAGACAGGACCTTACTTTAATGTCTCTTCTGAAGGACTAAACCTCTGCCAATATAATAATAATCTTTGCATTTGGTATAGCGCCTTTCACATCGGGAGGATATCTTAAAGCACTTCACAGGATTTGCTGTGAAGTGGAATGACCAGAAACAGAGCAGCCCAATTGCGCACAGCAATGTCACATGAAGCAAATAACCAATTTTTTCGGGGGGGGAATTGTTGACCAGGACGCCAGGAAAAACTACCTTCTCTTTTCAAGTAGTACCATGGGGTCATTAATGTCTACCTGAACAGACATACAGTACCTCGTTTCAACATCACATCCATGGGCACTCCTCATTGCATTGGTTTGTAAGCTGGGCTGTGAGCTCAAAGTCCCAACATGGAATTTGTGCTGTACCCAACAACTTTCTGACTCAGAGGCCCAACTGAGCCAGACTGATGTATATTAAATGGCATTTAAATGTCATAACTGACTTTTCAGCTATAAACAAGAACAGTTCGCCAGATAGTTTTCTGTCTATCTATCAAGAATGTACATGAGGGAGGCTGGGCACAGAATCATGCTCATTAATGCCTTACAGCCTAACACCATGACACATCGACAGATAGGGATGGCTTGTTAGTAATTTGTCAAAACATCTGATGAAATGTAAAGATGTGTTACATTTATATTTAAATAATGAAAGCGAGCATAAGAAATAATGGAGTAAAATTGGATTCTTTTATTTAGAAAAAGGAAATACTGAATAATTAACACATAGAATCATAGAATCATACAGCACAAAAAGAGGCCATTTGGCCCATCGAGTTTGTGCCGGCTCTTTGAAAAGAGCAATGTAATGTCAATCCCACTCCCCAGCCCTTTCCCCATAACCCTGCAAACCCGTCCTCCTCAAATACCCATCCACCGCTCTTTTTAAAGTTGTTATCGAATTGGCCTCCACCACCCTTTCAGGCAATGCGTTCCAGATTCAAACAACTCGCTGCGTGAAAACATTTCTTCTCACCTCCCCTCTGCTTCTTTTAGAGACTATTTTAAATCTGTGACCTCGAGTCACTGACACACCCACCAGTGGAAACAGTTTTTCCCTTTCTAACCTATCAAATCCTCATGATTTTGAAGATCTCTATTAGGTTTCCTCATAACCTTCTCTCCAATGAGAATAATCCCAGCCTCTCTAGCCTTTCCTCATAATCAAGGTCCTCATTCCTGGTACCATCCTCGTAAATCTCCTCTGCACCCTTTCCAATGCCTTAACATCCTTCCTATAGTGTGGTGCTCAGAACTGGGCACAGTATTCTAACTGAGGCCTAACCAATGTTTTATATAGGTTAATCATAACCTCCTGACTCTTGTACTCTATGCCCCTATTTATAAAGCCTAGTATCCCATATGCCCTTTCTTATAGCCTTATCTACCTGTCCTGCCACCTTCAATTGATTCATTTACCTGCACCCCCGGGTCTCTCTGTTGTTTTACCCCCCTTAAGATTGTATTACATAGCCTATATAGCCTCCCCTCATTCTTTCTATTAAAATGCATTACCTCGCATTTCTCCACATTGAAATTCATCTGCCATGTGTCTGCCCATTTTGCCATTCTGTCTATGTCTTCCTGCAGTTGGCTACTATCCTTCTCACTGTTTACTACCCTACCTAACTTTGTGTTGTCCGCAAACTTGGAAATGATACTTGTTATACCTAGGTCCAGATCATTTATGTATATTAAGAAGAGCAGTGGTCCTAATATCGATCCCTGGGGGACACCACTGTACACTTCCCTCCAGTCAGAAAAGCAGCCATTCACCACAACTCTCTACTTTCTGTCTCCCAGCCAGTCCTGGATCCATACTGCCACTCTCCCTTTTATACCATGGGCTTCTATCTTTCTTACAAGTCTTTCATGTGGCACTTTGTTAAATGCCTTTTGAAAGTCATTATAAACTACATCAACTGCACTACCTTTATCCACCCTCTCCGTTACCTCATCGAAAAATTCTATTAGATTTGTTAGACAAGATTTGCCTTTAACAAATCCATGTTGGCTGTCCCTAATTAACCCATATTCTTCTAAGTGAAGATTTATTCTGTCCCGGATTATAGTCTCCAGGAGTTTCCCCACTACTGATGTTAGGCTGACTGCTCTGTAGTTCCCAGGTTTGTCCTTCTGCTCCTTTTTGTACAGGGGAGTAACATTAGCCACTCTCCAGTCCTCTGGCACCACCCCTGTGTCCAACGAAGATTGAAAAATTGTAGCCTAAGCCTCCGCTATTTGTACCCTTGCCTCCCATAGTACCCTTGGCTGCATCCTGCCCGGACCGGGTGACTTATCTGCCTTCAGCCCAGTCAACGTTTTCAGTACTTCCTCTCTGTTTATACTTATCCTATCCATTTCCTCCATCCTCTCCTCCGATACTGCGACATTTGGTGCATCCACTTCTTTTGTGAAGACATATGGTCTTTAACAAAGTGACATAATGACCATTAATTGATAGACGGAGTATGCTGGAACCAGGTATCCACAACTCTCTTTTTAAATGTTGGTTGCAGCATGAATTGGACTTCCATCCTGGATTGATTTGGCTGCCAGTTCCAGTTATTGGGATACTATTTTCACTGAAAAAAGTGGGTTAAGCCAGTTTCCTATTAGCAACAGACTAATGAGACGAACGGCTTACTGGCAGTTCAACGTTTAGTACTTGTAGGCGTTTGCATATCCCTCAACCCCTCCACTCCACTATTGGCAACCAGGTTTTCAGCCACTATGTTCTGACCCTCTGGTACTCCCTGCCTCAATCCCTTTGCCCTCTTTGTCCATATTCAGATCACACCTAAAGACTTTCCTCTTTGACTCTGCCTACACTCACCTCCCCTCTCTCCCCAGCTTGGCATCAGGCCACTCCAGTATTAAGCACTCTGAAATGCTACCCCGCATGAAGAGCGCTATATAATTACGTGTTGTTGTTTGCATCTGAGCTTTGAAAATAGGTGTTGAGCAACACACCTGTCAATGTGTTAATTATTAACTGGCTCCTTTTTAAATGTAAGTGTTAATTAGCACAATTGATATTGTCTTTGACGACTAAGACCTGATATTATTGATATTTGTATTCAAAATAATACATAAATAGGCTTAAGCTTCCTTTAAATGTGAAGGCGTGATGAATGCAGACTGACAGGCTTTCAGCATTATGGCTGTGTAATATATTGTGTCATTTTATTAGCTTGACTGCTCATAGAGTTTCCTGGCAATTATTTACTTGGATTATGCCGTGAAATCATCTTGCCCTTGGAAAATTTGGCACCTTTATTTTGTATAATGCTGTGTCATGGCTTGTAATTGTGAATAAAACTAAAATGAAATTCTAATTTATTTATGGAAGGATTTAAAGTTAAGCTACAAACTAATTAGGCACACTTTTATTTCCCATTGGAATGAATAGTTTGCTACAAGTGAAAGAAAGGGCTTAATAAATGCTAGCTGCTTTACAAAACCTCTTTTGAGCACTCAAGATGTCTCCATCAAGCTATTTACAAGATAAATGCAGCCATCATTGATTTAACTATGCAGGAATGAGTAGAGTTTGTGCTTTTGATATTTAGCTGGACTGAAAATACATTAGTGCATTATAAGTGCTGTGCTACATGCAAACTGTCACTGATATCAACTCAATACACATAATCATAGTCAGCAATTTAGAATAATCTTTGCATTTGATGTAGTGCTTAAACATATCATTGAGACATCTCAAAGTACTTCACAGGATGTTACTGTGAATATAATAATAATAATAATAATCCTCGCATTTGATATAGCGCTTTTCACGTCGGGAGGACGTCCCAAAGCGCTACAGAACACACTGTAAAGTGAATTGACTGTATATTTGTGGGCGAACGCGGCAGCCAATTGCGCACAGCAATGTCCCACAAACAGTCGTAGATTGAAAATGACCAATTTATTATTGTTTTTGGTTTTGGAGGGATTATTATTAGGCGTGTGGAGTAAGGAAACTTGCCCAAGGTTTCGCCCTGTGCCTGGAATTGAACTCAGGTCTCTCACTTGCAAAGCGAGTGCTCTAACCACTGAGCTACAGGACTCCACTGTGTGACTGTGTATTTTGTAGACCTTGATCTCATAGTCTAGAATCTAGATTGATGTTCCAGTCAGTCCGGGGGGAGGGGGAATGCTCTATTGGCAGAGGAGCTGTCCTTCAGAAGATACATTAAACCAAGGTCTCATCTAGCTGTTTAGATCGTCCAATAGTGGCCAACCCATGGCCCGAGGGCCGGAAGTGGCCTGATGGGCCATCAAGAAGTGGTCCGCCGAACACTCGCACTAGCCTAAGTGAATCTGTTTTAAATAATGTTGTGTTTCCAGTTTTTTCTTGATTGAATATTTCTTGATGTATGGTATAAATCAAGAAATATTCAATCAAGAAATGCTGTTGGTCAACCAAAAAGCCTGGTCACCACTGAGGTAAACAATAAAGATCCCATTGTTCTATTTGAAAATAAGAGGGAGTTTGTCTAAATATTCTGTCCAACAATCCCCCAAATAAATCAATGATTTGCTTCATGACTGTTTGTGGGACATTGCTGTGTACAAATTGGCTGCCACGTTCACCTGTAAAATACATAGTCACTGCATTTGATAGCAATTTCCTGAAGTGTTTTGAGCATAAGTCACAGGAAGTGATATTCGTCGAGGGCATGGTTTGACCTCACTTGGAGCACTGAATATAATTCTGTTTGCTGTAAAACAGAAGGGACATTTTAACACTAGAGGGGTACAGTGAAGAGTAACTAGATTGATATCTGGAATTAGGCACCTGAATTATGAGAGATTACAGCTGCTGGAAATGTTTATGTCAAAGAAAAGAAGGTTCAAGAGAGATTGTATTGAAGTATTCGAGATAAACTGAATCCTAATAATATATTTAATATAGTCACGATACCTTCTAATCTTCTAGAGCAAAATTCATGAATTGAAGATCATAAAAGCAAGGTGAACAGAGAGTTTAAGTTTAAAATTGTTTGCTGAAAGTGGTGATTATATGGAATAGCCTAGCAAGGGACAACTATAGACACAAAATGTTAGAGCAAATTCAAGAGGGGATTAGATATATATTTAAGAAAAAATTCCATTCAGCAACATAAGAGATACATTTCTGAAGCATTATTTATTTATATGCAATTTGGGTTTTGCCTTTCAACCAGCCAGATGTTTTTTTCGATCCCATACATTTTTATGTGTCAGTCATCTTCTTGAATACTATTTATGCTCCTTGCATTGTGCTCACCAGTCACAGTGTCACAAGCAAATTTTTTGCACAATACTGTAGTTCATGTCCTTTCCATGTGAACAGCAAGAGCCAAAGAACTCACTTAATCACTGTTCTCTAGATAGAGTTTCTCATAAAGTATTATCTTCTACTTCCTACTGTCAGTGTTCAATCTAGATGCTGAATTCGGCATGACTTCCAAGAGCTTTAACAAAATCTTTTCACACTGAAACTCTGTGGACACTTAAAATAAAAACATTGCATTTGGAGATATTAAACTGAGCTCCCATCTGCCATAAAGGTGTTCCTTTAAGATTCCATGACATTATTTGAAAAGAGTACGAAATTTTTTCTGGTGTCTTGACTAACAATCTCAGTCATTCTTTTCATGGCTATTTGTGGGACATTACTGTATGCAAGTTGGCTGCCGTATTCGCCTATAAGATACACAGCCACTATACTTTACAGCAAATCCTGTGAAGCGCATTGAGACATTCTCCCAATGTGAAAAATGCTATATCAAATGCAAAAATTATTATTATTGTTCTCTATAATAAGCGAAAGGTAATGTTGGGTAATGGGCAAATGCATTTTATATTTATATAGCATCTTTCACGTTGAGAGGATGTCTCCAGCACTTGACACTGCTGGCAGGGCACCCAAGCTGGGGAGAAAGCAAAAGGTTTTGGGGAGTGAATAGCAAAAATGATTTATATTTATTTTGGCACAGGAATAAAGCCAGCCTCTTTTACAAACTAACTTAAAATATAACAGCATGTAATGCTTTTCAATGTTACTTAGACAAGAACAACCCAAAATTTGAGACACAATGATTGCAAATGTCAAAGTAACATATCACAAATGTTCAGATACTTTGGAAAATAGAATATCATACTTGGCCAGACGTATATCAGGTAGATAAAAGTAGCAACAGTATAAAATTTTCATGTCCTGCATCAGTCACCGTGGCGATCTCTTCAGTGAGACAAGATACTTAGTGCTGAATTATGCACAGGTCAATGTTGTAAACTTGTACTTGTAGGAATTCGGTTGACTGTTCATATCGATTTCATTTGTGACACTTAGAGACAGTAGATCCAAAATCCATCCAAATATGTGTGCAGTCAATTATAGAATTTGAAGTGTAAAGAAGTACAAACTGTCTTAAAATCCTAGTGAATTTCTGTACGTCTTTTCCTTGGCATGAAAAATTCACATAGGCACAGCAAAAACCTTAAATGGCCCATGTCAAGGGATGAGATACAAAATGGACAGACAAAACGATTCTAGGAAGTCTTGAAAAACATACTCAATTGACCAAGATGCCAGGGACAGTGCAGAGACCTAACAAGTAGGGTGGTTCTAACTGAACATGCATTGAGAAGCTTCCTAGATAATGCCCTCAATGTCAAGCTATGCGGTTTTAGCTGTTTGAACTCCCACAGTACCCTTGCACACACTCTGGAGTCTCCAAGCCTTGACTTTCGCCAACTACAAGCAATATTCTGAGGAGTTAGATAAGCATGGTGTGCATCCCTATCGGGAAAGAATGCGCATTCCATTTCAGACACTGGTGTATTTCCATTTAATAATAATAATAATCCTTGCATTTGATATAGCGCTTTTCACGTCTTCTAGACGTCTCAAAGCGCTTCACAGAATAGACTGTAAAGTGAATTGACTGTATATTTGTTGGCGAAATGCGGCAGCCAATTGCGCACAGCAGCATCCCACAAACAATCGTGGATTGAAAATGACCAATTTATTATTTTTTTGAGGGATTATTAAATAATAATTATTATTTGTACTGAAACAACAACGTGCATTTATATAGCGCCCTCCACGCAGGGTAACGTCTCAGAGAGCTTAACAGTGATGGAGCCTGACTCCGAGCCGGAGGGAGTGGGGAAACAAGTAATACTCATTTTTAATTAATAAGCACCATCAATTAAACCCCAGTTAATATGTTCAACGTTTCCCCAAAATATAATTCTCCATACTTACATGTTCGACATATTATACTGATCTCCAGGATACCATCTGGCATGAAATTGTAAAAATGCAAATTGTTGTTGTTCTTGATCTCACTCTGGTAACAAGAGTGTGGCACATTTTCTAAACCACAGAAAACAAAAAAGATAACATTAACCTCTTACATTAGTCAGAGAGCGGCATAAGAAAACACTGAATTTGAAAAACACATCAAGCCCACACCTTCTGCAGACAATGTGCTGCATTGCTTATCATGCCCATCTATTTAACCTCCTGAAGGAACGTGCTATATAAACATATCCTGAATCCCAGAGTTATTTAAGAAAAAACACAGAACATCTTTCTATCACACGGTGGTCCTATTAAATGCTAGGTTGACCCACCAAAGAGAACAGCAGCTTGGCACGGAGATCACCTCCCTCTCCACAGGAATAATCATACCTCATGAAAGATTTGTTCACATCTATCTGTGCTTAACCTTCTTTTACTTTCTCAGTCAGATGTTAGTACTATCCTTCCTAGCTTCAAATATGTTGGTTGGGAGTTTATTCCACATGCACACTTTTCAGTAGGAAACACAGATTTCTTCTAATCTCTCAGTTGACTTGAGTTAATTTTGGAGGATACTACATACACTTTCTCCACTATGCCCTCTACTGTCCTTTGAAGAATGGCAGTTGTGTCAATTTCAATACTCACAGATAGCTAAGAATCATGTGGGACAGGCAGACACAATAATTAATTTCATCCTATTACAATATTGCCACTTTGGATTTATCCCAAAGTATTTGTATTTAAATGGTTTAACCTTGGTGCCAATTTCAGATTAAATGCAATACTGTTACTGCTTTAGAGTGGGCACCCAGACAAAATAAAGCCTTACAATACACTTAAATTCATTTGGATTCTGTTAAGCATAGCATAAGAAAAGCTTCACCTCATTCTGACGTGAAGTCCACATTAAGGTGTTTGTCCGGTCATCCTTTCATTCTGTCCATCTGCACAAATCCATCATACAAGCTGCCTTTGTGAAGTAGTCCACCTAGTTTGTATGGAGTAGTTGTTCATATATTCTGGTTCTCAGTTTTCCTCCTAATTTTGAATGCTAATTTTGAATAATGAATGCTGAGAACCCAGAACACCTCTTCCCTTCCCTTGCACAGGACCCGAGTTTCCAAGTCTCCCCCTTCCAACAATTATGAACTATTATGATTGTGATTGAATGAGAGAAATTGCACACCCACAAGGGTCTGAACTCACTGAACAATATTAATCGCGCCCATAACCTTGCAAGACTTTAATCATTTCCTACCTTTTAGTGTTTGTAGCACACCATGAATTGTCAGCTATCTTCAATATATGGCAATGTTGCAGAGGTGGGGGAAGCGAAAGCGAGTCATAGCACGGATGTGGTATAGAAAGGACAGTTGAGGGTCAAAAAAGGTACCGGACTGGCTCAGTGAGGTGGACTGTGCATCCATGGATGGTGATGCTGTCAACGCCTGAGGTATGGAGGTGCTGATGGGAACCAATCAGGAGAGCCTTGGTCTTGTTGACATTTAACTGAAGAAAGTTAGCTCTCATCCAGGATGTCTGACTTGATGTCTGACAGATATCAAGTCAGGACAGCAGTGGTCCTGGATTCGAGGGTGGAGGCAGAGAGATAGAGTTGGGTATCATCAGCATATATGTGCAAGTTGACCCCATGTCTGCAGATAATGTCACCAAGAGGCAACATGTACAAGTTGGAGAGGAAAGGACCAAGGACAGAGCCCTCAGGAACGCCACACGAGAGGGTGCGGGAGCTGGAGAAGAAGCCGTTTGTGGAGACAAAGTGGAGACGGTGCGAGAAGGTGGAGATGCAAAGTGGATTTAATGAGATGTTACCAAGGAAAAATAGATCTGCCTTTAATAGATGTGCTTAAAAACATTGCCAAAAATTGTCAAAGTTATAAACAGTTTTGATCAGGTAAATAGGGAGAGATTGTGTGAAAGCAATAAAAAATAGAAAAGATGCAAAGTGGATTCAATGAGATATTACTAGGGAGAAAGAGTTTTGGTTAGGAATAATTAATTAATAAATAAATAAATAAATAAATAAAAACTATCGCATTTGCTAACAGCACATTCGAAGCTAATGGTCCCAAGGCACATTTTAGAGCATAGAAATAGACCACTGCTATTCATCTAGCCATTCTCAAAGCTTTTGATATCAGCTGAACATCCATTGAAATTTTACAGTGATTGATCAATAATTACATCCAGATCCTTTTTCTTCTGCACATCTGCTGATGGATACCCTTTTATTTTGTTACATGTTTGGTCACTTACTTTGTTAGTGGTGATAATATGGTTGGCAATATCATAATCTGCTTACAAATACACAGTTACTAAACTTTCAGTATATGATGCCCTCTGAGAAATTTTCCCAACATGAAATCCCTCTCTCAAATGCAAGGGTTATTATTATTATTATTTTCCCTTCCCCACACAGACTTTCAATTCGACTACTCATAGCATCAATAGTGCTTAGATTCAAATTGATAGGATCCCACAAAACGCTTTCAAGCATTTTCCCTAATACAGATTGTAGACTAATAGACCAGCAATTTTCTAACACTCAGGTTTTGCTCTTTGTTTGAAAATCCAGTTAACATTTACTATCTTTCAATCTTTCTTTGCAACATTTACAGCACCTTTCAGATGTCACATTACACCAAGGTCCCATCTGCCTGTTCAGGTGGACGTTAAAGATCCCATGGCACTGTTCGAAAAGAGAAGGGAGTTTCTCCCAATGTCCTAGCCAACAATCCCCCAAATAAAATTGGTCACTCGTTTCATGCCTCTTTGTGGCTCACTGCTGTGCACAAATATGCTGCTGAGTTTGCCTACAAATACTCAAACTCTATTTCACAGTAAATCCTGTGAAGTGCTTTGAGATTTTCTTCCAATAGGATAAGGCACTATATCAAATTCAAAGATTGTTTATTTATTTATATTGTTGTGCGCAAATTGACCACCTTGTTTGACGACATACGCTTCACAGTAAAATCCTACGAAAGTGATTTGAGATGTCGCAACAACATGAAAAAAACAATCTCGCAATTAATTTATGACTCAATGTCAAATTCTTCAACCAAAAATTATATTCATGATATTAATAACAGCACAATTATTATTAGTAGTAGTATTATTTGTGGAGCTCCTTCAATTTCCATTTTCAGTTCCTTGAGTAACAATATCCAACAATATGAAGCATCATTCAATGACTTTGCTTGGTGTTGTCTATCTAGAAGGCCATTCACACAGTACAAATATGACTGAATCCTCCTGGTCTCTGAGAGAGTGGCAGGCCAAATTTCACAATATCAAAGTTCTCCCTGATATTAAAGTTATTCACATAAGACTTTGCTTCGACCTTAAATCAACCTTTCAAATATCCTGCAGATATGTTCTTGAGGGATATATTACTCTCATATCTCCAACCTTATTATATAAGTTGGATATATATATAAAATCATATCTCCAACATTATTAGATGTTAATAGGACGTTAAATTGGTTTCATTTTTGATCTAAATTAATTTCAAACAGCTTTTATGTGAAGAAAATGTGATACTTTTAACATGAATCCCCATCTTTGATGAAAAGATTCATGGCTGAGAATTGGGCCAATTTCTGTTTCTAGTATTTAATAAAACCAACTGGTCATCTTATTCTGAAACCTCATTTGGTAGCAGAAAGCTATAATTTTTCTACCTCGCTGAAGGCAAAATAGTTACTCCAGACCTTTTTGAGTGAGGATACCTGATAATTTTCATTCACACCTACAAATACACGGACACTCCCCTTTACCTTAAATCCTGTGAAGTGCATTGGGACGTCCTCCCGATGTGAAAGGCACTGTGCCAAATGTATGGATTTTTATATACAACATTTTCTTTTTGAATGTTTATGGCAAAAACTGAGAAAACTGAACAGCTTGGAAGAGCCCTCACTCCATCCTCATTTATCTATACTGAAGATTCAATCATTTCCAGCAATGCGTGGGGTATTTCTCCTTATGGCAATGCATGCCTTGGGACACTTGCTCCTAAATAAAAAGCTGATGTGCTAACCATCTACCAACGTTCATATAAACACCATACGGTCTAGGAATCTGAGATATGTTCATGTATCAGGCCCAGCAATGTAATGTCCAGATTCCAGAGAGTGTAGCTCCTGTTTTTTCATTACAGAATGATACCGTATACTAAAACCTCTCAGTGTGGCACCAGCTGTGTCCCATGAAAAATATCAATCAAATGAAAGTTTTAGCAGACTCATTTCCCTGCAAAAGCTTATATAAATGTTTTTCCACCTTTAATAGATCTACCTAAAAATGTTGCCAAAAATTGTCAAAATTATAAACAGTTTTGATCAGGTAATTAGAGAGAGATTGTGTGGAAGCTATAGAAAAGGTGCAAAGTGGGTTCAATGAGATGTTACTAGAGAGGAAGAGTTTTGGTTAAGAATGATTAATAAATAAATAAGTGTTGCATTTGTTATAGCGCATTAGATGTAGAAGATACCATGGCACTAGTTAAAAAGAGAAGGAAGTTTCTCCTGGTGCCACGACAACAACCCCCCCACTTAAAATGATCATTCATTTCATGGTGACTTAGCTCTGCGCAAATTGTCTGTCTACTACAAATACCATCACTACAGTTTATAGTAAATCCTGTGAAGGACTCTGAGATATTTTGATGATGCGATAAGCTGCTATATCAAATGCAAGCACTTGATATAGCTAATATCAGGAAGTTTTAAGAACAAGCCACACATTCTAAATGTATGGAAACATTCAGGTTTCAACTTCTGTGCATAATAATAATAATAATAATAATCCTTGCATTTGATATAGCGCTTTTCACGTCGGGAGGACGTCTCAAAGTGCTTCACAGAACACACTGTAAAGTGAATTGACTGTATATTTGTGGGCGAACGTGGCAGCCAATTGCGCACAGCAATGTCCCACAAACAGTCTTAGATTGAAGATGACCGATTTATTATTGTTTGGGATTTTTGGAGGGATTATTATTAGACGTGTGGAGTAAAGAAACTTGTAAGAGACCAACATTACACTTGAGTGCATTAGAGACAAAATTCTGACAAACTACCAGCCCTGAGCATCTGTCAGAACCTATTCTACAACAAGATGTGATGGCCAAATGACCACAGCATCTAATCTCTCAATCAATGACCTGAACTCGAAGAAGATAAATATCTGTGTTTTATACAAATAATACCAAAGGAAACATCAAACAGGTGAATATATAAAAGGGGAACCAAAATAAAAAAGGATATGGACAAGTTTATCAGTTCCTTTCATTTCTGCAATTCCGCCTCAATCACAAAATTGCGCAGTACACCTTTACCCAACTTATTTTCTTATAATGTTGGAACGTTATGTTTTCTCTCTCATTTTGCGCTTACTCAAGGTCCATTCTTGGGCATATTATACATTTCTTCTATATATATATCTAATTCTATATTGACATTTTCCCGATGTGAAAGGTGCTATACAAATGTAATTGTGTGTGTTGTGTGATGGGGACAAAAAATCCAGAAAGGGACTATTATTTAAATGGTAAGAAAATAATCTGTATAGATAATGAAAAGGATCTGGGGATCCCGATTGACAATAAATTGAAGATATCGCAACAATGCTCAATACCAGTGAGTAAGGAAAATCAGATGGTAGGCTGTATTAAAAGGCCAATATTGACACAAAATAGTGGGGTAATCCTACCACTTTCTAAAACACTGGTGTGATTGCATTTGGAATACTGACTGAGGTGATGAAGGGACTGGACTATGAGGAGTGATTAGATAAACTGGGCATGTTCACACTGGAGAAGAGATGGTTGAGGGGCAATGCAGTTATGGTCTTTAAGATTCTGAAAAGAATAGACACTGTAGACCATGATAAGCTGTTTTATTTTGTTGTAAATATTAGAACCAGAGGACACGGCCTGCGATTGAAGGAGGGTAAATTCAAAACAAATCGGAGGAAACACTACGTCAGTGACTGAGTAGTAAATTTATGGAACAGGCTCCCTAGGGAGATGGTGGAAGCAGAAAATGTTGTTTGTTTCAAGAACAAATTGGGTAGATTTCTGCTAGAAAATAATATTTGGGGATACAGTGTATAGTTTGGGACACGATATATCAAGCGACTGCCAGGATGGTGCAAGGCAAATTAGATGAATCTTGGTCTTCTTTTGTCTAGCAAATTCTTATATTCTACATCTAATTGCACTTAAGGTATATCTTCTTGCCCTTTACTCTTCTCAAATTCCAATTCTATTTCTTTGTCTTATCTCTCATCCACAGGTTCAATGCATTTATTTTTTCTCACTGTTTCTCCTACTCCCCGCTTGACTCTATATTCCCTGGGACAACCCTATTTAACAATGTCTCACCAAATCCTCTGAACACCTTCATTAAGTGGGGTAGGGCTTTATATCCCTTCTTGCAATTGCAATCCAATTGTTTTAAGTTGAATCTTTATCTAATACTCTGCACTAAGCTTTGCATACACTTCATTCCCATCCTTGTTAGGTTCCACTGGCTCCCAGTACCCCAGCGTTCAACTTTAAGATCCCAGTCCTGATGTTCACTGTCTTTTTCCTACATCTGCAATTGCCTTCAACCCTACTGTCTGGCCTCCTCCTTGTCCCCCGAGTTCTCTGCTCCGCCCTCGGCGGCCATGCCCTCAGCCACTATGCCCCGAGGCTCTGGAACTCCCTTCCTCACTCCCTTCACCTCGTCCCCTCTCTTCCGATTTTCAGGTCTCTGCTGAAGACCTTTCTTTTCGACCATGCCCTTGGTCACCTTCCTTCCCCTCCCCCTTCACATGGCTCCACCCCGGGATCCGTTACTGTGAAGTGCTCTGAGATGCTGTCCAGCGTGGAGGGCACTATATAAATCCAAATTGTTGTTGTTGTTACTGTCCTAAATGTATCCTTTACATCTCTGATTCTGGCCTATTGCTTTTTCCTCATTCCCTCTACCCACCACTGACAAAACTGCCAGTCCTAAAGTCCAACTCCTCTGAAATCCTTTTCCAAAATCTCTCTGCCTTACTTCCTCATCTTCAAAACCTTCCTAAAGGCATATTTTTTTGACCGTGCTTATTGTCAACTTTCCTAAGTTCCCATCATTTTTATGCTGCCATGAGCATTAAATGCTTCATGATATTCATTTTAAGTGATTGGTGTTATGCAAGTTCTCGTTGTTATTCCCGATCCTGATCATTTTGTTTATTTTCCCTGTTAACAGTATTGTGGAAGAAGTTTTAACTTTTCTCAGCCACTCTTCCTTCACCTCTCCTTGCTTGTGGTCATTGACTCCTCAATAGATCACAAACACAAGGCAATGCATGACATGAATCTTCCATTAGCAAGTCTAGACACATTCTATCGACCAGTAGTAAATTAATAACATGATTATTGTGCATCAGTCTGAAATTCTGTATCCTCTCAACAGTTTAAAGTTTTGTATTATCTAGATACCTCATTTAGGAAACCTTGTTTTGACAAACTTACCCCAATAACATTAGTCCCAGTCTGCAGTAAGCAAACCGCCAACTGACAAAATTCTCAAAGGCTGTCTGCAACAACAAGAAGAAGATTGCATTTGTATAGCACCTTTCACGTCGGGAGGACGACCCAAGACGCTGGAACAGTCTGCAACTAAAGGAAATAGCTAAGCAGTAATTATCGAAGTGACTATCAAAATTAACACAATTACAGGTTATAACCCAGAATTAATTACAGCAAAAAGATGATCAGTTGTTTTGTTCCATTGAAGGTGTCTTTAATTAGAAAGATGAATATTTCTATTTAAAGCTAGTTTAGCAACCTCTGACATTAGTCCTCTAGCCATGTTGCGAGGATCATATAGGAATAGAAGTGGTGCTGGCATTTAGTTTTTGAGGCTGGTGTCAGTTTTGATATCAGTATGAAACTGTCCAATTTTCATCACTAATTCAACAACACAAGCCGTGCCTTTGAAAAATGTATAGCTACAGACGATGATTGTTAGACTAATTGGATACAACTCAGTAATTAACTATGATAACTAAATGTAAAGAAAAGGAAAAAGTTAATTCTGAAATTGAATAATCCAACAACCCAATTAAAATTTTAAGAAAGTTTGTAGATTATAATAATCCTTGCATTTGATATAGCGCTTTTCACATTGGGAGGACGTCCCAAAGCGCTTCACAGAACACACTGTAAAGTGAATTGACTGTATATTTGTGGGCGAACACGGCAGCCAATTGTGCACAGCAATGTCCCACAAACAGTCGTAGATTGAAAATGACCAATTTATTATTGTTTTTGGTTTTGGAGGGATTATTATTAGGCGTGTGGAGTAAGGAAACTTGCCAAAGGTTTCGCCCTGACTGGAATTGAACTCAGATTTCTCATTTGCAAAGTGAGTGCTCTAACCACTGAGCTACACGACTCCACGATTAGTTTAGGTTGGATTGATTGAATGTCAACCTAACAAATTACGCATTTATATGATAAAATCCAAAGTGAAACCAAATAAAACACGAATTCCTGGGGGGAAGCGCTGTAGAGTTGGAGTTTCCGTCCTTCAGATGAGGTCTGCCTGTTCACAATTGGTGATGTTATAGTTATCATTCGTCACAACATCAGTGGCAGAAACTACAATCAGAAAGAAAGGATACCAGTGGCAAGATGTGCCAACCTGGCTCAATTAGTAGCAAGTCTTAACTGAGACAGAATGTTGTGGGTCCAAGCCCCACATTCAGACATTGAACTCATAGTCTCGGCTGATACTCTAATACAGTCCTGAGGGGAAGCATTATATTGTTGGAGTTTTCAGATGAGGTCTGCCTGCTCAGATGAATGTTAAACATCCCTTGGAACTATTCAAAAAAAAAGTGAGTTTTTCTTGGAGTCCTAGGCAAAAAAAAACCTACAAATTAGGCATTCACTTTGTGGCTGATTGTGGGAGATTGCTGTGTGCAAACTGACTACTACATTTAGCTAAATATACAATCACTACACTTCACCATAAATCTTGTAAATACATTTGTGACATCCTCTCAATGTTACAAAGTGCTATGTCAAATCAAAAAGATTATTTTAATTAAATGTTAAATCTGAGCTGATCTAACTCGCATTTAACATATTCTGAAGGAAACAATAAATATTTAAAATCCCACTACATGTAATACTTCAATGTGAAGCAGAGAAGTGATTTCTCAAGACTTAGAAACTAATTTAAAAGGATTGTAATGTTATCGAAGTTCAGGAAATTACAATGTTTATACCAAGAGGAAGATAACACATCTGATCCTCTCAGAACAAAATCCAGCTCAGACTGTTGTACATTGATTAAACTTTTGGACACCCATGTGTATGGCACACTCAGAAACCCATCACTGGAGTATCCAAACCTTCCAAAACAAATTATAATCATATCACTTGCATTAAATACAGTACATTAGCTGTGCAAATACTCCATTCTCTGCGATCAGGAACATGGGAATTTTTGGCACTAAGACAAGAATACTCGGACAAATGTTCAGACTAGCTCTCTGTGTTTGAATATAACAGCCTGAGGTAGAGGGTGAGTATAAATATCTATTTGAGTTTAGCACCATGGGAACTTTTGTTCTCAGATAGGAAATTGTTTCTTTCTCCTTCCAACATAAATGCTTCTTAATCTTTTGCTTCTATGTCCCATTATTCTCGAATCTTGTTAAATCCTACCTGAGTCATATACCAAAGGGAAGTCAGCCGTATCAGTGCAGGTTAACTAAAAAGAAGTTGTGTTCTGCATTAGTTGTTTCAAAGGGATAAGTAACAAAGCTAAGAAAGAAATCTGTTTTGCTAAAATTTCAATCTAAACATGAACAACCACTACCAATTTGTAGTTCATATACGTTCAGACGTTCATATAGCCTTTATATCCTCCTAGCCTGTCAGAACAATTACACATTAAAAAATAATTCCCTAATCCATATAGTTTGTGAATTTAACCATTTATCTTACACAGGAACCCAAAATCTGGCTCAGTTGGTAGCATTCTCACTTGGGAGTGAAAAGTTTGTGGGTTCAAGCCCCACTTTGGGACTTTGAACTCGTAGTCTAGGCTGGTACTCCATTGCAGTGCTAGAAGAAGCTACTGTACAGGGTTGGGAAAGTACTGCAATGTTGGGGCTGCCATCCTTCAGATGAGATGCCAAATTAAGGTCTATCTGTTGAGGTGGATGTTGAAATAGAAAAGAAAAGAGTTTTAACCGCTGCCCTGGTCAATAATCCCCCAAATGGCTTTTTGTATGCAAATTGGCTGCAGCATTTGCCTACAATTATACAGTCACTACACTTTCCAGTGAAATCTTTTGAAGTCTCACAAACATGATAAAACACAATATCAAATGCAAGAATTATTATTCTTACTATGAATCAAATGCACCTGATGCCAGTCAGATTTTTGTGTAGAGGTACTGAGAATGATGTCTTCCAATGGGATTTCTCTGTTATCATCACATTGTCAAGTCACTACATGGAATACCAAATGATCTTTTCATGATACACCGTTATGTTTAAAAAATTATAATCAATAACAATTGTTTATTGATTCTTCACTGTTTTATGTATAAATACCATTCCTTATGATTATCATTACAAGTGTAACATGTAGGAAAGATATGTAAATAAATAACTGGTTGGATGGATATGGATATGTATATGGGGAAACTATTTAAGGACATGGAAAAAAGCCAGACAATTAAGATATTATCTGCTATCAACAACTTATTTGATAAATAAATATCAAATATTGTATGCCCACAAAACACAGAGTCACTGCACTTTCAAGTATATCCTATGACGCGCTTTCGGGCAACCTCCTAATGTGAAAGGTGTAATATCAGATGTAGGATTATTATTATTAAATCAAAAATGCAAGTATTTTTTATGAACAACAAAATGACAGAAGTGCCTTAAATGCTGCAATAGCCTCCTTCTGCTCCTATGTCATCTAATGGTTTGCTAAAACAGACAGTTTACATTTGTTTATGCAATCAGAAAGCATGAACAATGCACTACTTGCTATAATTTGCATTATGAAGCTGCTATTCAAGAATAGAAACTGAAAAGTTGAAAGCACGTTCGAACACTGTTTAAAAGTGCACTTGGCTCAAAATGATTGATTGCTTTGTTTTCAAGAAAATTCGAATGCCATTGGCGACATGATGATCAGTCTTTATGTTTCTCTCTTGTTGAAGATTTGTTGGCCAGAAGGAGAAATGAAATTCTAAATTTGATTCTGATTTATATCTACATTGCATCTCAATTGCAGGAGCCTACAAACAGTCTCATGCTGCATGACACACAGCCGACCATTCTTATTCAATATAAATTGCATTACAACTGATTTGGTGAACCAAAAATTGTCTGTTTGGTGCCGAATGTTGAGTTTACATTGCAGCTCAGTGTGCAGGGATTTGTAAAAAGAATTTGTGATTATAGAACCCTGCAGGCAGCCTGATTTCTCTCGCACTGATTGCTAGGATGCTGATTTTGGTCCAATTGTTGGGCACTCGGGGCCTCCTTTGATTTTAATCTGATTTCACACAAGATATCTGAGTAGAGTTCCAGCAGGCTGGTGTGAGAGACATCTCAGTTTTATTCTCATTGCTGCTGTAGTTACTGCAGCATTCAATATTTACAAATCATTGTACAATTAGATCTACAACAACAACTTGCACTTATATAGCACCCTCCACGCAAGGTAGTGTCTCAGAGCGCTTAACAGTGGCGGAGCCTGACTCCGAGCCGGGGATGGGGGGGAGGGAGGTGGACGTAAGTGCGGTCGAAGAGGAAGGTTTTTAGGCGGGACTTGATAAAGGGAAGAGAGGGGGGCAAGGCGGAGAGATTGAGGGACAGTGTTCCAGAGGTTTGGGACATAGTGGCTGAAAGCATGACCTCTGATGGTGGGGCGGAGTGTGCGAGGAATGGAGTGTGAATCATTCAAAGGTCTGACAAAGAAACAGCATTGTATAGTTTTTGTTACTGAATATGGGTCAAAATTGCAATATTCCTCAATGCATCCTATTCCTGAATTAACATAAGGGATAACTAAGGAACACTTTATCAACTGGACACTGTCCTTAATGACAGATTTGACAGTGATCACCCGCTGACTTCAGCAAAATAGTTCCTTCCTCAGGTTTTTAAGTCAATTTGGACACTATCTTTTCTTTAAAAAAAGCAAGAGTCAATGCTATGATTTTCAACTATTAGTGCAGCTTTTGTTTTCCCTTTTTAAAAAAAATTATTAGAAGATATTCCTGAAGTATATATTGTCTGGGTTGTCTAGGACAATAAATAAAAGGACAAAAATCCAGGACAAATTTGCAGGGTTATGGGGAGAGAGCGGGGGAGTGGGATTAATTTGGACAGCTCTTTCAAAAACCCGGCACGGACATGATGGGCCGAATGGCCTCCTTCTGTGCTAAATAATTCTATGATTCTATGTCTCATTATTAGGACAGCATGTGCATTCCTAGGCACTCACAACATTTACTATCAAAAGTGATTGTGGGTTCATTACAGGCAGAGACAGGAGGAATTATAATGGGGAATAAAGATATGGCAGGGTCATTTAACAAATACTTTGCTTCTGTCTTCACGTTAGAAGACACTGAAAACTTATCAAAAATGGAGGGGAACCAAGAAGCTAATGTTAGTGAGCAACTTAGGGAAATTAACATCAGTAAAGAATTATAATAATAATCCTTGCATTTGATATAGCGCTTTTCACTTCTTCTAGACGTCTCAAAGCGCTTCATAGAATAGACTGCAAAGTGAATTGACTGTATATATTTGTGGGCGAAATGCGGCAGCCAATTGTGCATAGCAGTGCCCCACAAACAGTTGTGGATTAAAAATGACTGATTTATTATTGTTTTCGTTCTTGAGGGGTTATTATCAGCGTGTGGAGTAAGGAGACTTGCCCAAGGTTTCACCCTGCTGGGAATCGAACCTAGGTCTCTCGCTTGCAAAGCAAGTGCTCTAACCACTGAGCTACAGGACTCCACTAGGTTGAGTAAACTAGACCTATATTCTCTAGAATATAGAAGAATTAAGGGTGATCTTATAGAAACATAAAAGATTCTTATAGGGCTTGATAGAGTAGATAGTGTGAGACTGTTTCCCCTGGTAGGAAAATCTATAACTAGGGGTCACAGTTTTAAGGTTAAGGGTTATCCTTTCGAACAGAGTTGAGGAAACACTTCTTCACTAAAAGGGTAGTGAATTTATGGAATTCTCTACCCCAGAAGGCTGTAGATGCTCAGTCCTTGAACATATTCAAGACTGAGATTGATAGATTTCTAAAGGTTAGAGGGATTAAGGGATATGGGGATAAGGCGGGCAGATGGAGTTAGATTAGAAGATCAACCATGATCTTATTAAATGGCAGGGCAGGCTCGAGGGGCCGAAAGGCCTACTCCTGCTCCTAATTCCTATGTTCCTAAACACATATTGACATGCAATCTTCAATATAAATGCATAGGAGTCCGGTAGCTCAGTGGTTAGAGCACTAGCCTCGCAAGGGAGAGACCTGGGCAAGATTCCCAGCAGGTCGAAACCTTGGGCAAGTTTCCTTACTCCACATGCCTGATAATAATCCCTCAAGAAAAAAAAACAATAATTTGGTCACTCAATCCACGATTGTTTGTGGGACACTGCTGTGTGCAATTGGCTGCCATGTTTTCTCCCACAAAATATACAGTCAATTCACTTTACAGTATATTCTGTGAAGCGCTTTGAGACGTCTAGAAGACATGAAAACGCTATATTAAATGCAAGGATTATCATTATAATATTATAAATGCTGGTGATGGGTATTGCTATCCTATTCCAGTTTTGAATGCAGTAGTGGGAGAGAGCTGGATTGTCAGAGGTGCTGTCCTTTGGATGAAATATTAAACTGAGGTCCTGTCTGTCTCTGTAGGTGGACATTAAAGATCATACGTTACGATTTGAAAAATGGAGTTTCTCTCAGGGTCCTGGGCAACAATTGTCTAAATAAAATTGATTGTTAGCTCATACATATCGTTGGACATTGTTGTATGCATATTGGCTGCCACTTTTGCCTGTAAATACACAACTGCACTTCATGGCAAAATCCAATGAAGCCTTTCAGATGTCTCGACAACATGATAAGTCGCTATAATAATAATAATAATCCTTGCATTTGATATAGCGCTTTTCACGTCGGGAGGACATCCCAAAGCGCTTCACAGAACACACTGTAAGGTGAATTGACTGTATATTTGTGGGCGAACGCGGCAGCCAATTGCGCACAGCAATGTCCCACAAACAGTCGTAGATTGAAAATGACCAATTTATTATTGTTTTTGGAGGGATTATTATTAGGCTCTGTGTGGAGTAAGGAAACTTGCCCAAGGTTTCGCCCTGCCTGGAATTAAACTCTATATCAAAAGCAAAGATTATTACTGTAATAATCTCATTATAGAAGAGATAGCTTTATGACAATGTTTCTATCTATGCCACTACTGTCAAAATAGAAATGAACGATAAGGTTACTTTTGAGCTCAGCTGTGATTTCAGAATCTCACAATACGAGTATCATTATCAGAAGAGCTAGCCCATCCCTGCTGCTACTGCTACTAGCTAGCTTCAACACAGTCTAATTAGAAGAGGATGTGAAATTATTTTGCTGCATAGTAAAATAAAAGATCAGTTTTCAATTCAAATTCAACTTGTGATTGCAGAGGTGTGTTCAGTCTATGCAAAAGGTTTGCAGCTCTCAAGCATGAGCAGTTGTCTCAAGCATGAGCAGTTGATGTGATGTTGCTTCAATCATAACCCCATGGAGAGCTAACACGCCTTCCTTCTCTTTAATTTTGCAGAGGATAAACTTTTAATAAAGTACGTTTCTCCATCCAATCTACTTCTCTTAATTGCTCTGACTGTAATTGGACATGGGGCAGGTTTTGCCAAATTGGCTACAACATTCCCTCACTGGGCACATATGGAGTTTTATTTGGAGCACTTGAGTTACCAGCTGATGTGAGTAAGGCTTCTTGAAGATGAATATACTTCTACCAGCGTCTCTGGTTATATTTACCACCTATTTAGTTCGATCACAATTTTGGGGTGATATGATAAAGAAGAACTTGTATTTTATTTCTTTTACAACAGTCTTATCAAATCCACACAAAAGTCCACTAAGAAAAACAAGTGTTAGACCATTGACTGTGAACAAAACAGCCCAAATTGTAGCTACAGATAAACCAAAAACTTCAATTTTAGATAACAAATGTAGAGCATAATGTGAGCATGTATCAATGTGTGCATGCGTATTGTGGAGACATAAAGGGAATTTCTTCCAGTAACGTGCGAGTCAGAATAAAACTCGCAATACGTACGAGACAGTATATTTAGCAATAGAGCCATGTTAATTTCCAAAGAATAAAGCATGTAAAAATGTTATGCTTTTACGTAGCATGAGTAAATCATGCATAAAATGATAGGGACATCAAAGATTTATGCATATTGTGCACGCATGCTTTTAAGAATTTATATTAGGTTCAGTGGGGAGAAGTCTTAAACACAATTAAACAAAATTAGTTTTTATGGTCAGTATAATCTGACTATCTGAATCCTTTGTTAAATGGGATTCATGCACCATGAATTATTTTTGTTGCATCCTTAATGTATTCAAAATTTGGGGGGATAATTTCAAGTACCATGGGCTACTGTTACTCTAATTTTCTGCTTCAACAGTCTGCTTTATCACAGCCTGGGTGTGTTGGGGTTGATGGGGCGGGTGCATGGTCTCTACTGTAAATTAATCCCTTGTCACTAGCAGGTATCACTGTCTTCTTTTATACAGGAATGAATCTGTCAACCACTTTAACCACTATGGTTCCTCTGGGATACATAGCTCCACTACACGTCTGTTTCTCTGTTAAGTTCCCTCCAGTTAATACTTCTGCGGCTGACTTGTCTAATCATTATGGCAAAGTCATACTCATCGACCAATGTCTACATCTGATTTGTTGTGCTTACTTTGCCAAAAGTCATATTAACAGATATTTAATCCTGGAATCTTAGTATGAATCCTTTTTTTAAAAAAAATCTATCTTTATCTGATTCAACAGTTTCAGTTTACTACTTAAACAAATCTTGTCCACGCAATGGTTTATGGAATATTCAGGTAGCTAAAGAAGACAACAGCAATCAATCTTTTAGCCTCAAGGTTAATTAAATCTTTTGCACGCTTTAATTTCTGTCCATTAATATCTTATAACGTTTCAGTTCCTGATCATTCAATTTCTTACAGACTGCAGTCCTTACAAAACCAATGTTTGTAGTCTCTGTGTATGGTGTTGATCTGCATTGCGATTAAAAGCTGGATCTCACTGATATTAAACAGTCCACACGATTTCTCTATATACCTCTATGCATTTTTCCTTGAAAAACATTAATGCCAAGATTAAAATACCTCATTGACGGAGATACTTTCCCTAATGCACTCTAATATGTGGGCTGTGCTTCCCATGTGTATGAGTAAATAGAGAAATACAGATGCCCTTGATCATATAATGAACAACCAATTAAAAGATTTACAGAATCTTTGGCTGCTAATTATATATTTAAGAATATTCATATTTCACTCTTCACACATACTTTACAAATGGTTAGCACATCCTGCATTTTAGATTTTGGTGGGAGGGAGAAAGCTGACCTTTCTCCCTCATATCCGCGCCACAACTGGCACCGCCTTCCATCACCTCCGGAATGTCGCCAGACTACGGCACTACCTCACCCCTCACGCCTTTATTACCTCAAGGCTGGACTATGGGAACTCTCTCCTCGCCGGCCTTCCCGGCACCTCCCTCCACAAGCTGCAGGTCATTCAGAACTCTGCAGCTCGTGTACTGTCCCGCACCAGGCTTCAGGACCACATCACTCCCACCCTCGCTCGCCTCCACTGGCTCCCCATCCACCAGAGGATCGAATTCAAAATCCTCACCCTCACCTACAAGGCCATTCACGGCCTTGCTCCCTCCTACCTCTCCGACCTACTATCCCCTACCTACCTGCCTGTACCCTCCGTTCCTCTGGCTCCGGTCTGCTCCACATCCCCCTCCCCAACCGCCCTACCATCGGTGGCCGGGCCTTCAGCCTCTCAGCCCCCAGGCTCTGGAACTCCATCCCCCAGTGCCTTCGCCGCCTCCTCCCTTTCCTCCTTCAAGGCCGGTCTCAAGACCTTTCTCTTTGACCGAGCCTTCAGCTCCCCTCTCGACTCTCTACCCCCTCCTCGCTCCCTCCCTTCCCTCACCCTGACCATTTCCCCCCAATGCTCGGGTCCTGACCCAACTGTACAGCGCCTTGGGACATCCTCCCGACGTGAAAGGTGCTTTATAAATGGAATCTTGTTGTTGGTGTTGTTGTTGTTGTGGTGGTGGTGGTGTGTCTAAGGTGCCCTCTAAGGGATCAGCCTGTAATTATTTAGCCTGAACACCATGCAATAAGCAGGATTGCTTGAAATTATAATTGCACCACTTTCCAAAGATTGATTAAAGATGGATTTTAAAGAGTGAAACAAAGTTAGATTGTCCTATATTATTCCAGTAAGCATCGTGTATAAAGGAAATTGAGTTTGACAATGAATGTATTACAGATTGCAATATCCGGAGGTTTGTAAAGGTGCCAAGGGCCGGCATTGTCCCTACCAAAAAGCCAGGTCAATCTAAATAAATGCTTTGTCTTATATTGCTTAAACTCTCTTGCAAGGCAATGTGGATTGTTGAGATACTACAAGCGTGCGTTTTGTTTGCTGGCTACCAAAGTTAGTTTGTCGTGCGACAACCTGGTTCAGTTAGTAACACTCTTACCTTTGAGTTGGAATATTGTACGTTAAAGATCCCATGGCACTATTCAAAGAAAGAAGTGAATTTCTTGCCGTGCCTTTGCCAACAATCCCCAGATGAAATTGAACATTCACTTTATTGCTGTGTGCAAATTGGTAACCATGTTCACCTATAAATTATACAGTCACTACACTTTAAAGCATATCCTGTGAAGCTTTTGAGAAATCTTGATAATGTGAAAAGTGCAATGTCAAATGTAAGGATTATTATCACTATTTCCTTTTTCTCTGAGAATAATAATAATTATTATTAACCTTACGTTTGATTTATTACCTTTAACATCAGGAGAACTTTTAGAACTCTTCACATGATATACTGTAACTTGCAGCAACTCTGTAACTATGTATTTTGTAGGTGAACAGACAGCCAATTTACACACAACAATGTCACCAAACAGCCATGAAGTGAATGACCAGTTTTATTTATACAATATCGCAATGCAGCATTCAAAAGAAATGGTTACAGTTTGGTCCACTAATATCTGAATACGTGCCTATTTTTCACCTAAATACTTTCACACAAATAAATTCTTTTTTAAAATGTATTTTATGAAACTTCAGAAATCTGATCAGGTTTTTTTTAAATGTGAAGAAAATATCTTATTTTTCTGCGACTATCAATCAAATATTTAATATGCACGTCTCATTGTCTCTGAATGAAGAGCAGGAGTTTCCAAAGGGTGAAAACATAACAAATAGTATGTTTGGATAAATCATACAGACGTTTCCTTCCATTTAGTTTTAAGCCACTTTCAGACGCTTTCTAATATACATGAAGACTGAATAAAGACATTAATAAACAAAGCATTTTAGTTCCTAATGCTGAAAATTCAGTTCTTCAGCAAATATTTGTCTTGAAGACATGATAAGCGCTATATCAAATGCAAGGATTATTATTATTAGAATACATTAGAATATATTAGAATATACAGCACAGAAACAGGCCATCCAGCCCAACTAGTCTATGCCGGTGTTTATGCTTCACATGAGCCTCCTCCTGATCTTCCTCAACTAAGTCTTCAAGCATAACCTTCTATTCCTTTCTCCCTCATGTACCTATCTAGCTTTCCCTTAAATACATCTATGCTATTTGCCTTAACAACTCCTTGTGGTAGCATGTTCCACATTCCCATTACTTTCTGTGTGAAGAAACTTCTTCTAACTTCCCTATTTGATCTATTTGTGATTATTTTATATTGATGGCCCCTGGTTTTGGTCTCCCCACAAGTGAAAACATCATCTCTATGTCTACCCTATCAAAACATTTCATAATTTTAAAGACCTCTATCAGGTCAACCCTTATCCTCCTCTTTTCACGAGATAATAATCATAATAAAAAAGAAGAATTATTATTATTAACCTGTTTTGGGAATCTGTACTGAACATTGGGCAATAATGTGCATCAAGACATTATTAGATGAAATAGCAACATGGGAAACAGCTGGAGGACACACAACAAAGACAACTATCACACAAAATGTAATCTCATGGTTCATGAGAGCACTGTTAACGTGGGGAATTTGTTACCTTGGAGCCATTGGGTTAACGTGTTACAGCAAACCAAACTTGGTACAGTCTTTTTTAAGGTCAACCCTACAATGGCAATTTCATTCTACATACAGCAGAATCGATGTGTTATAATTTGCCGCTAGTGTTATGTAGATTAATATAGAACAATGAACTGGTACTACAGCAGCTTGGTTCTATCTCAAACACGGCTCAAGTCCTTGTTGTTCCTAAAGTTCTGGTTTGGATGTGAAATTGTAGCTGACAAGAATGGTTAAAAACTCAGTCAGACAACAAACTAGAATTTAAAAGAGGTTAAAAAAAAGTGAGATATTATAAAATCTATAAATCGAAAGTTTAAAACTTAAGAAGATAATCGCGGAAAGAAAAAAACTAATATGCTTTTTTTCACAGCTAAAAAGGTTTAAATGTTTCAAAGCACTTTACAGTAATTATGGGTGTCAGCCTGATTCATTTGCTAGTACTCTTGCCTGAGGTAGAGGATTGTGGATTGAGGCTCGATGATGGAAAGTGGAGCTCAGAGTCACTGTCCTGTGAAGCACTTTGGGACATCTTCCTGATGTTCGCCAGAGGCATGGAGCAGGCCAGTGTCCACTCAGTGGAAGGAGAGGCCGGGTTGGTAGGGTTTAGGAGGTTGTGGAGATAGGGTAGGGTAAGACCATAAGGGATTTAAAATACCAAATGAAAGGATTTATTTTTAATGCACTCCAGTGCTGGGGTAGAGCAGCATTGTTGAAGGTGCCACCTTTCTGATGAAATGAGACAGAAGTTTCTCCCAGTATCCTGGTCAACAATCCTTCAGGTAAAATTGGCCATTCATTTTTTGGTTGTTTGTGGGACATTAATGTGGGACATGTTGTGCGCAAATTGGCTTCTGTGTTTGCCTACAAATTGCACATAAATTATACTTTGCAGTAAAATCCTGCGATGAGCTTTGGAATATTTTGATGATGTGATAAAGCAGTAGAAATAATGTTTGCATTTGCTAAGACACCTTTCACATTAGGAGGACACCTCAAAGGGCTTTAAATGCAAGGATTATTGTTATCATTGTCGTTATTGTAGTAAATGTGTCAGCCACTTGGATCATGTGGTGACTGAACAATTAATCTGGATTCTTCGCCATAACTTCCTTCTCTTCTGCCTGCCTGCTTTGCTCAGCTGGCACAGTCTTGCTGCACCCACGGTCACACTGTGACAACAAGGTGCTCTATAATTACAATGTGTTGATGTTGTTGTTGCTCAGCTTCCAACCCCGCCACTGTACAGCACTCTGGGGGCACTATCCTGCATGAAGAGTGGTATATAAATCCAAGTTGTTGTTGATGTATTTCCAAAGAATGTATGGGAGTTTTGACATACACATCATCAGGCAAAGGGGACCTTATTTATTTGCATACTGAAAGTAAAATATAGTAAGATAGTCTGCCATAGGTAAGAAAACATTTGTCCTTGCTTTGCAGTGCAGTAGATCTTTTAATAATAATAATCCTTGCATTTGATATAGCGCTTTTCACGTCAGGAGGACGTCCCAAAGCGCTTCACAGAACACACTGTAAAGTGAATTGACTGTATATTTGTGGGCGAACAAGGCAGCCAATTGCGCACAGCAGTGTCCCACAAACAGTCGCAGATTGAAAATGACCAATTTATTATTGTTTTTGGTTTTGGAGGGATTATTATTAGGCGTGTGGAGTAAGGAAACTTGCCCAAGGTTTCGCCCCTGCCTGGAATTGAACTCAGGTCTCTCGCTTGCAAAGCGAGTGCTCTAACCACTGAGCTACAGGACTCCACTTTTGACAAGTGTCCTGAAATGGAACGTCCTTGTTTCTTCAATCATCCACAATGTTAGATAAGAAAGTACCTGGGCATATGTAAAGAATATAAAAATAGACATTACAGTCCAAAAGCTGGTATGGAATCCTTATAGCCTGTGGTTATATTACGTTTCATGTCACATATTGGAAAGTCCAAAATTCAGGCTATGGTTATGTAAGTACACACACTTAAAATGTGTGTGTGTTGGTGTGTATGTAATAAAAAAAATTCCACATCAGCAAGTAAAATTTTGCATGGCTGTAGGTTGTTATTTTCACAGTTGCTTGAAAACATTAGCAGTGGAAGACAAATCCAATAGAGAATAGAGACAGCATGAGTAAAATAATTATAGCTTAGGTGACTTTGATTTGGGATTTTGAAGTTAAATTTATAGTGTTTTGAAGCAGAAGGTTAAAGCTTAATATTTGGAAATAAATGGTTAAATGGTGAAGATGAATGCAACATAGAGGCATTTTGGAGTCCTGTAGCTCAGTGGTTAGAGCACTTGCCTTACAAGCGAGACACCTGGGTTCAATTCCAGGCAGGGCGAAACCTTGGACAAGTTTCCTTACTCCACACGTCTAATAATAATCCCTCCAAAATAAAAAGAACAATAATAAATTGGTCATTTTCAATCCACGACTGTTTGTGGGACACTGCTGTGCGCAATTGGCTGGCGGGTTTCGCTCACAAAATATACAGTCAATTCACTTTAGAGTCTATTCTGTGAAGCGCTTTGAGATGTTGAGAAAACATGAAAAGCTCTATATCAAATGCAAGGATTATTATTATTATTTGATTAAAATTAAAGAGCTTAAAAAAGTGGGATACTGTATTTGAAAATATATAAATTGTCATTTGTTTAAAAAAATCAATGCACAATGATAAACAACTGATAAACTACAAGAAGAACAATGACAACTTGCATTTATATAGCGCCCTTCATGTGGGGGAGTGTCCCGGAGGGCTTTTTAAAGGTTATGATAAGGTTAAGGTTAAAAAGTAAACACAGCAAATTGAGCACACCATCCACAATATTTATATACAAAATTTATAAGCAAAATTACACTAAATATTTCAAATGGTGTTTCAATTAACCCTTTGAGCACAATTCTGAGTATGATCATGCTATGGTATATCTAATCGTCAGCAGCTCGGTTTAGGGTTTAGGGGGCAAGTAGCACATCGAGCTTTGGAGTCTGGCAACTCACTTGGGAGGAAAAACATCCTTTTAAAAGAGAGCTTTGGCCTGTCCTCTTGTTTTTAAATAAAAAACACAAACACAGATAGTTTCCATCCATGTCTAGAACTGGTGGTTGAAACAAAGAAGAACAAGGGTACATAGAAAGTTTCAAAGGTTTTTGAAGAAAGGGTTAGAAAATAAGGCAAAGGAAATGTAAGATTGTACAGAAGTAAGTACAAAAGTAAGTACATTGAAGTAGATAAGGATGTGGAGGGAGGAAAGAGAAAAAAAACTTAATAGGAGAAAAGCAGTTAAAGTGAGCCCAGAACAATACTTTCAGATACACCAAGCTACCAGGACTGGAAGTCACATGTCCAAGATTTTGACAGGTCAGTTTGGCACATACACCCAGGAAGTATTCCTTCACATACAGCATAATGAACAGATAGAATGGGTTACCAGAAAAGGCGTTTGAGACCAGAACACTAACCTCATTTAAAAAACAGTTTGCCGCAGTGATGGTTGGGTATTGGTAAGGGTGAAATTAATTAAGTCAAAGGGCCTTTTACACTTGTGATCTTATGTGAGCAATGTCGTTCATTCCAATTTCTGTCAAACAGACTGAGCGATAAGGTCAGTAGCTAAGTTATGGAAATCCTCCCATTAGTATTCATTGGCATTTACCATCAGAGTATTTAAAAGATTACATAGTTGTCTCCTGAGCTTTAAACCTATTCAAAGTTTCAGGTTTAGCAAACAGCCTCATTTATTTGCTGACTGAACGTCAAATATATTAAGATGGTCTGCCATAGGTCAGAATACATTTGTCCTTGCTTTGCAGTGCAGTAGGACTGGGAGTACACTTGGTGTTGACAATGTGATTACCAACTACTGCTACCTCATTCCTATCCACAGAGGCACATCACAAAAAATGTGCTTCTTTTAATATCACCGACTTATTATGTTTATTAATATTAAATTGATAACCTAGGAATATCATATTTACTTTGTGAATGAGCAAGGCATTGTAATATATGTATGATTAAAAGTGCATTACAATAATTCACATGAGTGAGACAAACATGGCTTTGCTCTGAAATAAAAAAGAAGTCGCTGGGAACACTTAGCAGGTCAGGCAGCATCTGTGGAGAGAATAAAGTGAGTTAACTTTTCAGGTCGATAACCTTTCATCAGAACCCAAGTTTCCAGCAACTGCGGTATTTTGTGTGAGTTGATGGCTTGAGGGTGTGGACTGTCCAAGCCCACTTTTAAATTATCTCTCACTCCCTCTGCCTTGCCTGCTCCTTCCCCTTTTTCAGATCACACCTGAAGACCTTCCTCTTTGACTGTGCTTGCAGTCATCTCCTCCCCCCCCACCCTGGCTCGATGTCATGCTCTGCCATTGTTAACAGCTCTGAGAAGCTACCCCGCATGAAGGGCCAGCCTTTGTTGTTAACATTGGCATAGTTTGATGTCGAGCGGGGAGAAAAGGAAGGTGACTGTAGGCGCAGTCGAAGAGGAAAGTCTTATACAATGGAATGTGAATTTTAATTTATTATGTTAGCTCCTTATTTGAATTATTTATTTTTTAGGTCAGGAACGATATCTCCTATGAGATCCCTTACTTTTGTTTTCAGTTTTGTTCTATGGTTTTTCTCCGGAAAAATAAATCACTTTAACTCCCTGCAGTTTAATAATGTTGCAGAAAAGAAGGTGATCTCAGGGCTTATGTCTTTTGAGAGTCATCAACTGTACAAGGGTTTCCAAGCAGAAAAGATAGTTTACATCCGCAAAGCACTTTTATTAGGGATGGGGTGCCAGGAAATTATCACTTAGCTGGAGAGCACTTTTTCAACTGCTTTGCCACAAGCAGCACACGTTGCATCAAAGGTCTGAAATCACAAAGTACTTTGTGGATGTCGTATGAAAGAATAAGTACAATGCATCCTCATTACCACATTAATGGGAGGAATGCTATCGGCAAGGTCCATTAACTATAATTGAGAACCCATTTTGCCTGTTAACGTGTAAGGCTTTCTTTTCTAATGCAACCTTATTATAAATTCTGCTGATGAGATAGTCATTTTGTCCACTGATCAATGTTTCTTGCAGTTTAAATATACGATGATAGACATTCACTGTGACTAAGCCAAAATAGTCCTTTTATCCTCAGCTCGCTAACTCTGGAGCAATAAGGGAGACTTGAAACCTTCACTTGTAATTACACTTTTGATTAATCGTATTACCATTTTGAGTACAACATTTCAAGTTACAAGAGTTACTACTTAAAGTTATATCAGGAAAACATGGGAATTTCATGCAAAGTCTGAAACATAGCATCTAGTGTCAAATAGGATTTGTTTTTGCTGAAAGGTTAATTCCTAAATAGAACCTGAATCCAGTGACATCTTCCGCAAGCAAGGGGCTGGTTTTCATACGTGTGTTGATGATGTCTGACTCTACTGCTCTTCTATACCTTTGATTCCAAGACTATTGCTTTTCCTGCTGATGTATAGTCCTGGATGAACTAATTAATACCTTTCTGTAGCTGAATGCGATCAAGACCGTAGGATATTCTTTGGGATTTACCAGCACCTAGGTGCCTCTAGCACCACAGGGTGCTAGGCTAATATTGGTAAAAAAAACTTGAGTTCAGACATCACACTCAGTCTGTATAGTACACTGGCCACACCACACCTAGAATACTGCATACAGTTCTTGTCATCGTGACATAGGTGGCTGCCCAGGTCCTTGAGGCAGTGCAGAGGAGAGGAATGAGGATGATCCCAATACTAGAGGTATGAGCGTTGAGTAATGATTAGAAAAGCTAGGACTGTTCAGTCTTGATGGAAGTTTATAGAGGTGTATACAAAATTAAATGGGAATAAACCTAGAACAATACTCTACGATGCACCAAGACAACAGAACAAGAAGACATTGGTTTACAGCTGCAAAGGGAATTACCAACAACAAACAACAACAAAATTACATTTGTAAAGTCCCTTTCATGTCGGGAGGATGTCCCAAGGCGCTGAACAGTCGGAATCAGGACCCGAGCGTAGGGGGGAAAGGTTGGGGTGAGGGAGGGCAGAGAGGTAGGGCGGCTGAAGACACAATCGAAAAGGAGGGTCTTAAGTTGTGCCTTCAAGGAGGCAAGGGAGGGAGCAACAGTGGGGCAGAGAGGATGAAAGCCCGGGCGCCAATGGTACGGCGGGTCGTGGGGAGATGTAAAGCAGGCTGGAGCCTGCTGAGCAGAGGGAATGGACAGGTTGATAGGGGGTCAGCAGGTCAGAGATGTAGGAGGGGGCAAGGCCATGGAGGGCCTTGAAAGTGAGGACGAGGATCTGGAATTCTATCTCTGAGGGATGGGGGAGCCAGTGGAGCTGGGCAAGAGTTGTGGTGATGGAGTCACAGAGTCTGGTGCAAGAGAGGATGCAAGCTGCAGAGTTCTGGATGATCTGCAGCTTGCAGAGGGAAGAGTTGGGGAAGGCCGACAAGGAGGGCGTTTCCATAGTCAAGCCTTGAGGTGACAAATGTATATATGAGGGTTTCAGCGGCCTGAGGGGTGAGGCAGTGGCAGAGTAGGGCAATGTTGCGGAGACTGGGGGAAGACAGAGTGGGTCATGGCAAGGATATGGGGGAGAAAGGATAGTTGAGGGTCGAACAAAATGCCCAGGTTCCTAATTGGCTTGGTGACGTGGAGTGTGCAATCATGGATGCTGATGCTGCCAGTGCCTAAAGTGCTGAGGTGCTGACGCAAGTCAAACAGGAGGGCCTCAGTCTTGCTGACATTCAGCTCTAGAAGGTTGGCTTTCATCCAGGGCTTGATGTCAGACAGACATCAAGTCAATTATTTGTCAAGATGTCAATTGTCCTGGAATCGAGGGTGGAGGCAGAGAGATAGCGATGGGTTTCATCCACGTACATGTGGAAGTTGACTCCATGTTTGCGGATGATGTCACCAATGGGGAGCATGTGGAGGTTGGAGAGGAGGGGTCCGAGGACAGAGCCCTGAGGGGTTCATGAAGCGAATGGTAGGAGAGGAATGAGCGAAGCTAGGAAGCAACAACTCTTCAAGGACCTTTGAAAGAAAAGGAAGATTGGAGATGGGCCAGTAGTTAGAAAGCGGGGATGGGTCCAGGGAAGAATTTTTTCAGGATGGGGGTGATTGTAGCTGTTTTTAGGGGGAATGGTGCCAGATGAAAGGGAGAGATTGATGGTGTCAGAGAGTAGAGGGGTGAGGAGGTGGAGATGGGAGGTAAGGAGAAGGATGGGGATGGAGTCAAGGGAGCTGGTGGTGTATTTCATGCTGGATATGGTGGTGATGAGAGAGGAGGGGGGGACAGGTTTGAAAATGTGGAGGGAGGGATGGGTAGCGGTCGGAGTGTGGGGGGTAGATCAGGAGAGAATAATGATTAGCAGCTGAATGGATCCCCTCAATTTTGGACTCGAAGAAATCCAGCATTTCCTCACAGTCAGAGATTGAGGAGAGAATGGATGAGGCATCAGAGGGTGGACGGAGAAGCCAGTTGGTGGTGGAGAATAGGAGCCTGGGGTTGTCCTTTGCCTCCAAGATTATCTTGGGGTAGAAGGATGATTTGGCGGAGGCAGGGTGGAGCGATACGTTTTGATGCGGACAGTTAGGTCAGAATTGAGCCAGGTGCATTCAGCAGCCTGCACCTGACTCTTGAGGGAGCGGAGGTGGCTAATGTACCAAGGTGAAGTTTGTGAGTAGAAGGTGGTTCAGGAGGTGAAGGGGCAAGAGCATCAAGAATGGTGGAGGGGGAGTTGTGGAGGAGAATGAGCAAGGAGGATAAATCAGTGCGGGAGACAGGCCAGATGGGGAGGAGTTCAGATAACTCCAGGGTCATGGAGAAGGTTTGCAGGGAGATTTTTTTCCAGGGGGATAGGAAATGGAGGTGGGTTTGGTGGTGGTGAGAAGAGCGATTGAGGAGTTAAGGAGATAAAATGGTGATCGGAGATGGCTCTGTCTGTGAGGGTGATATCCGAGACACTGAGGTCCTGGATAATCACCAGGTCGACTGGGTGTTCATGAACGTGCATGGCAGAGTGGATGTGGAGGAAAGGAGAGAGGAGAAGACCAAGAAGATAGCACAGGAGGGGATGAAGTGAAGGTTTAAGTCACCGAGGAAGAGAAGGCGTTCAGAACAAAGGCAGAGGGAAGCTAGGAGGGTGGCGACGTCAGAGATGAGGGTGGGGGAGGTTTTGGGGACGTGGTAAAGAGGAAAATTTTGAGAACTTTACCTTTCCATCTGCCTACTTTAAAAATCTCCTTAGAATCTATCTCTTCAACTATGGTTTTGGTCAATATATTTTAATCTCTCATTTCCACGGTCAGGGTGCACCATTACACTTGTCAAGCACTTGAAGGCATATGAAAGGCGACATTTAAATGTAAGTTTTATTGTGGAAACTGCAACAGTCTGCTTCAATTAGATCCAAAGTCCAGTTGATCATCTTAACTGTTGTTTTACTGGCAGTTTTACTGATCGGTTTGTAGCTTTGGGACCAAGTCTCCGTAGAAGCTGGTAACGTTCAGCCAAACAGACTAATATTTTGTGTCAAAGTGCTCAGCTTTGTTATTTCTGACACCCAAAAATCTCATCTCTGAAGGTTTTCTTCCAATAATTCACTTTTAGCCTAGGGTTTTTTTCCCTGACACCGTATTTTAAGTCACAGGGGATTTCACACATTGTGCAAATAGCATTATTGATAGAACGTTAAATGTTTCACATATAAGAGTAAAGCAGTCCATGATAACATTATTTGCTAGCACTGTAGCCTGCAACTACATTGGAAATATAAAGGAATTACACTGCTTATCCATTGGTGTAACTTCTCTGCACCACACATTTATACTCTTTTCTAAAAGAATTGGTTCAGAAAACTATTTGAGTTTAAATGGAAATAGGGTGTTGGTTACCAATGCTGTGCTTATCCGAAGCTTGGCATCAGCAGATGTTAGGGTAAAAATTGTTGTTTAGGCTGAACAACAGCCATATACTGCTATTTTGCTGCTGTATACATCTCTACAATCTAGATTAATATTTCTCAATAACCAGTTTGTGGTTTCCACAGCAATGTATTGTAATGTACAGCAAGGTATCAGCCTGGGTCAGCGTGTAGCACTCTTGCCTTTAAGTCAGAAGGTTGTGAGTTGGGGCCCCACCTTGGGATTCAAATTCACAAAGCAGTGAAAGGCACCATCCATCAGATGAACTATAAAATCAGATCCCGTCTGCTTGTTTAGCTGCACAATAAAGATCCTATGCTACTACTTGAAAAGAGAAGGGAGTTTCTCCCAATATCCCGGCCAACAATCCCCTAAATAAAAATAGTCACTCACTTTATGGCTGTTTGTGGGATATTGCGTTGTGGAAATCGATTTCCCAGGTAATTGGGGTCTCCTTGGAGCTGAACTGGCTCCAAGGTTATGTGTTTGGCAAAGGAATGTCAATCGAGCCAACCTTCTGTGGCAGTCTTATCAGTTCCTGAGCCAGGCAGGTCTGCAGTATTCAAGGGCACTGCTGATGACAGTCCAGAAGGCTAGCTCATAGGCAGGACCTAGAAGAGCAGACTGGTTACTTGGAGCAAGAACTCTTCCCATACAGCTCCTGTTAACCCAAAGCCCTAACAGATAGGGTGGTCCTAGCTTGACAACAAGCAGAAAGCTTGCTAGAAAGTGCATTCAATGGCAAGCTATGCTGTTTTAGCTGGTTAGACTCTAGCAGTAGGCAAAGTACTGCAGATGTTGGAAATATGGTTTAAACATAGGTGCCATTGGGAATATGCAGCAGGTCGGGCAGTATCCGTGGAGAGAGGAAAATTAATGTTTCAGATCAATGATTGTCAGAACTGGGGAATGTTGGAAGGGAGCAGACTCTAGCAGTACTCTACACATACTCTGGTGTCCCCAGCCCTTGGCTCTTGCCAACCTGCATCTAACCTGCATCTAACTACTCTAACGCCCTCCTCGCTGGTCTCCCATCCACTACCATATATAAAATCCAAATCATTCAACACACTGCCACCCGCATTCTCAACCGCACGAAACTCCACTACCCAATCAACCCAGTCCTTACCAGACTGCATTGGCTGCCTATCCCAGAAAGGATCAATTTCAAGATCCTTACCCTTGTATTCAAGACCCTGCACTCCTCTGCACCCCCCCTACCTCTCTGACCTCCTCTCTCCTCAAAACAGTACCCATTGCCTTTGTTCCTCTGGGTCTGGCCTCCTCCTTGTCCCCCAAGTCCTCTGCTCCACCCTCGGCGGCCGTGCCTTCAGCCACTATGCCCTGAGGCTCTGGAACTGCCTTCCTCACTCCCTTCGCCTCGCTCCCTCCCTTCCCATTTTCAGGTCTCTGCTGAAGACCTTTCTTTTCTACCGCGCCTTTGGTCACCTTCCTCCCCCTCCCCCTGGCTCGGACCCGGGCTCCATTACTGTACAGCGCTCTGAGACACCATCCAGCATGGAGAGCGCTATATAAATCCAAGTTGTTGTTGTTGTTGCTGCATCCAATACTCTCTGGAATTAAATAAGCCAGATGCATCCCCTAGTGATAGAGTGCATATTCCATTCCAGTAAACATCTATGGAATTTCCATGTATAGGTGGGATGCATGGATGTTTGGCTTGGATACTCTTAAGCATCCCAGCGCCTTGGGACGTCCTCCCGACGTGAAAAGCGCTCTATAAATGGAATCTTGTTGTTGTTGTTGTAAGCATGATGGGTTATGCATGTGTCAAACACCCGGCTGACCAAATAAATGTAAAAATTGGATTTATGTGAAGAATTCCACATTCAGCAATAAAGTGAAAGATGAATAATGTATTAAGATTTAAAGTTGGGTTCCTTATTTTATACTTCTAATAAAATTCTTTACGAAAGCAAATCAATTCACAAAATGCATGAAAAGTAATCATTGCTTCCTTAAGTTTAATTCAATATGGTAAATTATGTCGATAAGGAAGAGTGTTTTAATGTATAATTAATTAATCCAGGGGTTGTTTTGGGGTTTCGTTGGCTTGAGTTAGAATGGATGCCCTAATAACTAATTTAGCTGAAATTTAATGCATCAGAACTGATCTGTAGCTGGTGGCACCTACGGTGTCAGTATTATTTAATAGCAAGTTAAGTCACCTGTGAATAATTAGCTTTCTATGTGCAAAAGTTGCAGCATTATAATCTATGGAGACAGATCTTTATAAACTGAAAGGTTAGCGCGCTTAAGAGATCCTCACATGAAAATGTTAACAAACACATTTAAAGGTGCTGCAAGATATGTCTTTCTTATCATCCATAATTCTTAGAAGAGCCGAAAGGCAATGAATTAGAGTCTAAATTATTGATCATTTTGAAAGGAATAATTGTATTCCTTACAAAATAAACCAATTGATATTGCTGACTTTTAGGAACTTCTATATGCTATTTGTGGAAAGTTTTCTGTTTGTGTTTAGTTCATGGACACAAGTAGATATCAGCCTGGCTCAGTTGGTAGTTATCTCATTTCTGAGTCAAAACTTTGTGGGTTCAAGCCCCAAGACAGGATTTTGAAGTCCAGGCTGATGCTCCAATACAATGCTCAGTGAGCTTTGCATTGTTGGAATTGCAATGCTTTGGAAGAAGCTTGAAACCAAAGTTCCATCTAGGTGTTCAGGTGGATGTTAAAGATCCAATGACACTACTCAAAAGGAGTTTCTCCCAGTGTCTTGGCCAACATCCCCCTGATGAAATGAGTCATTCACTTCATGGCTGATTGTGGACTGTTCCTAAACATATTTTGCTGTGGGAAATTCAGCTGCTGCATTCACTTACAAAATGGGGTCATTATACTTCACATTAAATCCTTTGAAGCACTTTGATATGTTGAATGCGAATGGTGGTATAGCAAATGCAAGGATTTTTATTTTATTATTAATTCAGCTAGAGTTTGGTAACTATCCCCAGAATAAGCCTAGAAAGGCTATGTTTTAGTATTTCAAAATTATTCCTGCTAAATTACAATAATAATATAATAATAATCCCTGCATTAAATTAAATAATAAATTGCCTTATTATGTCTTTGAGATGTCTCAAAGTGTTTCACAGAATATACTGTAAAGTAGATCGATTGTATATTTTGTGGGCAAAACACGGTAGCCAATTGCGAACAGCAGCATCCCACAAACAGTGGTGGATTGAGTGATCAAATTTTTTTGAGGGATTATTATCATCCCCGGAAAAGTGATCCGCCAATCGACCAACATTCAGGTTCCTACTTACTGCTAGGTAAACAGAGGCTAGTGGAGTAAGCAAACTTGCCCAACGTTTCACCCTGCCCAGGAATTGAACGCAGGTCCTGTCGCTTGTGCGGCAAGTGCTCTAACCACTAAGCTATAGGACTCCACAATCCAAGATGTCAGCTCCAGGTGCTTTCCAGTTGAGTTTGACCACTAACGTTGTTCAGAAATCACTGACAACTGTTTCAAAACACATTTTAACTTGTTCCCTAAATAAGGAACAAAATGTGTTTAGGAATGGTGCAATTTTGAACTGACGCCTGAAAGATTGTTGTTTAAAGTAAGGCACTTAAAGGAAATGAGACGTAGACTTAGCATTATATATTCTTCCATAGATAGGTTTTGATGAAGATTGTACATGTTGGAAAAGGAGATTTGGAAGTTTTTTTTTGTCAACAGAGTCCCTAACACATGCGGAAACTCATCACCATGCTTAACATACATCAACCAGACTCAGTTCCACGTCTGTATGTCACCTGCACATGGACATTTCCGCTCTGTCTAGAATGGAATATGTACTCTCTCGCTGAATGTATGCATCCTGCTTACCTAATTCTGTTGAGTAATAGGTGCAGGTTGGCAAGAACCAATGCTTGGGTGCCCCAGAGTATGCTTTGGAGTACTGCTGGAGGTTAACCAGCTAAAATTGAACAAGTGAAAAATAGGAATGCAGGAAAATATTTGTCTTTATATCTCCAATATGAATCCATGACGTGATGCTAAATATCTGGTGATTTTAGAGCCCTAAGAATCAGAATGACTTCCTCTTTACCAAGTTACATCTGTTCATGGCCATCTGCAATGTCCATCATATATAATTTTTCTAAAGGGACAATGGTTTGCTTACTATCTACCACAGGCTGAAAGTGCTATTAAAGCAGAATAAAAAGCCTGGCATTTTTAAGTAATTCAAATTAACTGGACTCTCCAATGTTCAATGCCTACTTCTTGTCAAACTGTCTATTTTATGACCAGTCACTAACCGTAATGGCAATGGTATTTCGCTGTTTAATGGCTGCGTTGTCATGTTACAAAATGTGTTAATTAACATTACTAGATTTGTGAGTCAATTAATGCAATGCCATATAACTTAGATTTGTATAGAAGCTATTCACGTTGGGAGGATGACTCAAAGTGCTATCTGGGCACTTGATCTTAAGAGTGTGGGGAAAGAGGGGAAGCTCAGCGAAAGTGTGGTCAAAGATGTAAGTCTTAAGGTGACCTTCAAAGTGAGGAGGCAGCTGAGTGGTTCGGATTTCTTGATTTTGGACCCAAAGATGTTCTGAAATTGCTCAGGTGCTGTCAGTGTAGCTCAGTTTATGGGAAATAAATCCAGAAGGCCAAGATGAACATGCCCAAGGAATGTTGCGGGATTAACAAAATGATGCAAGTGTCCTTACTCTACACGCTTCTGTTTACCTAGCAGTAAGTAGGAACCCAGTTGTTAGTCGATTGCCGGATTACTTTCCGGACTGGTGGCCTATTTCGCTGTAAATTCTTTGCAAATCTTTACAAATCTTTGTAAAGTCCCCCTCTTTCAGATGAGATGTTACCAGAGAATCTGAACAAAGAGTCAGTTATAACTAAAGGTCCTGCTACAAAAACCCAAATATCAGGAGATGATAGACTGCTACAGGCAACTGCTCAGCGCTCATAATTTGATGCAGGTGACAGGATTGCCACTTCTGTAGCTCTCCATATTTTCACAAACCAAATAGAGTTCCCCATTGAAGTTTGACATACAAGTTTCTGTGGTCATGAGAGCTTATTTTTTAATAAATAAAATAAATCACAATTATTAAAATGCATCTCTCCAACAATTCATGAAATGATTCGATTTTCATGTGCAGCACAGAGCAAAATATTATACATGGTTCCGCTCCACCAGAGTCAGACTTGCTTTCATCCATTATACCTTGAAACTCAAGAACTCCCTTATTCAACGTCTCTGCCTTGTTCTCACCTTGCCCGTCTGCAGATCACCTCCGCTCTCTCCACCATTGACAAGCATTCCGAGACGCTACCCTGCGTGAAAAGCGCTATATAAATTCAAGTTGTTGGTCTTGTCGTAGTGATGCAGAGTGAATAAAGGTTATTATTCCACCAAATTTATTTCCAATGCAAATTGGAAAAGAGGAGATTCTTGGAAAATTAGGTAGACTGGTGAGGAACCTGGCACACACTCTGAATATCGACCTTAAACACCAGAATCCACTTTCTATAAAGCACCAAGGGAAGAAGACATATGACAAAATATTTAGAAATGGAGATACCAAACAGAGATCAATAAGTGCCATTTCAGGTGGGCCTTCACATTTTAGGAGAAGGACAGACATATATTCCTTATGCTTGCATGCTACACTTTTCCTTACAATCCCTTTTTCTATGGATCTCAAAACTTCAAGAAGGAATTTAGTTCTGGGAGAAGAATAATAAAATGGAAAGCAGCTGTTATGTCTTAATTTGCGCAGCAACTTCACCTCAAGGGCATACGTGAGATACCAAATCAGGCAGCGCAGAAACAGTGGTACAGCCTAATATCTACTGTTTCTCTCATTAGCGTAAGAACATGCAATATGTATATTGGAAGATTTAATTTTCAATTTAAATATTAATAAGCTTGACTCATGTTGCAGAACTAGTTACATTTTTGGTAAATAGATAGCGAGAATTATCAAAAACATGGAGCCTAGTATGGTAGAGGACATGGGCTGCAGAGGGAGGAGTTAGGGAGTCAAGTGAGCCTGTGGACGATGTGGGCGAGGATCTCAGCAGCAAAGAGGTAGTGATGGAGACAGTCGATGCCATGGAGGTAGAAGAAAACAGAGCTATACAGTTCAGACTCACAATGAGCAATGAACTTGCCAACAAAGTGTACAGACATCAATCATTGCTGGTCCTGTTATTGACTGACCTTCAGAACAACAATGCAATCACAATTATTATTACTGCTTTTTTTCCTCCTATTTTCTTCTGCCTTTTATGAAGGAAAGGCAAAAGGGAAAAAAAGGAATGCAGAAACTCACATGCAGAACTTTGGTAATTTGTGCTAAATTGTCTGACATACGAAGCATGCACTCCATTGTTCCTTATCATGTGTGAATGAATGCCATGTTTGCTTAAATGTATATGGTAAACTTGAAAGCAATTACTTTAAGATAGTTTGAAGTTAGAAGACGTATCAAATTCAAGCATTATTTTCTACCTTTGCATTTAAACTAATTCTATAGTCTAGTGGTTAGAGTACTCGCCTCACAAGCCAGAGGACCAGGGTTTGATTCCCAGGTGGGGTGAAATCTTAGGAAAGTTTCCCTAAGTAGGAACCCAGTTGCGAGTCGATTGGCGAATTGCTTTCCGGGAGTAATAATCCCTTCAAAAAAAAATCATTTGTCCATTCAATCCATAGCTGTTTGTGGGACACTGCTGTGCACAATTGGCTGCTTCGTTTCGCCCACAAAATATACAGTCAATTCATTTTACAGTATATTCTGTGAAGCGCTTTGAGACATTTCAACAATGTGATAAGGCGTTTTATCAAATAATGCAAGTAGACAGCACAATGATCAAAGAGACATTAATTTCAGCTTGATTTGTTATCCATGTTCTATCCTTTAAATAATGTTTCGATTCACCTTCTGCCTTTACGCAACACGCTGCAGGTTGTTCTGTCAATTTTATACATCACCTGGCAGGAGTTGGAAAAGTTGGACAAAATGTCAGTCTTCGCTTCAGTAAGAATAGTGCTTACAGTACTACAATCTTTTTTTTGCTTCAGAAATGAGCCCCAGGAAGCCCTCTGTTACATGTTTCACTCTCCTGCTTAATACTTTCCTATTTTGCGAAGTGTAGGTATACACAGGAGAGAGAAGAAAAAACACAGGGATTTTCAACTCCTTTAACGTTATATTAACTATGTACATTTCGAGCTGAAATAAATCCAGGTTGAAAAATAAGAAGAATTAGATCTGGTCAATGACTTGAATTGCCAAGGCTCAAAGTGCCTTAATTGCAACACAGTTGCAAGCCTATCCAATTGACTTCAGCAAAATGTTTTACAATGTTGAAGATTTGCTCCAACAAACATTCCCATGTTGGGTATCACATTCTGCTGCACTGCTCATTAATCATTGGTCTGCAATGCAGAAGAGTAGGGCACCTAAATTTGGACATACATCATGTAAGCACAGTGCTATAAAAATCTACTTGGTTTGAAAAAACATTTTTACATTTTCACATTCATACTTCAAAGAGTACATGGCCTGATAATAAGAGGGAACCTTCAAAATACTCTGACAAAAGAGTGAAACACAGCAAAGTCAGCACGTAGGATACACACAAATGGGAATAGGATCACACAGGTTATATTTCTACTTTCAAGGCATGAATAAAAGATGTATATGTTCAAAATACATATGTTCATAGAGAATTACAAATGCTTTTTATTTAATTATCAATCAAGAGGATTATTTATTAACTGCAGAATTTAAAAAATCCTTTTCATTGTTTCTTGATGATACAACTTAACTTGTAGCTCTTTGTACAAATAGGTTTACACATAGCACTGCAAAGAGCTCATAAAGAAATTGAAGAGGAGAAGACAACAATAATTTGCAGTTGCATAGCACAATTCATACAATACAGTGTCTCAGAGCACTGAATAATAGGGTGTAAATGTACAATTCACTGGCTGTAGTGAATGTTGCATTTATAATGACCCGCTCTGCACTCCCTTGATGACGTCATCCACAGACATGGGGTCAACTACCACATGTACGTGGATGACACCCAACTCTATCACGCTGCCTCCACCCTCGATTCCAGGACAACTGACATCCTGACAGACTGTCTGTCTGACATCAAGTCCTGGATGAAAGCCAATTTTCTGTAGCTGAATGTCAGCAAGACTGAGGCCCTCCTGATGGCTCGCGCCAACGCCTCAGCACTTCAGTCACTGGCAGCATCAGCATCCTTGGTTGCACACTCCACCTCACCAAGCCAGTTAGGAACCTGGGCATCTTGTTCAGCCCTCGACTGTCCTTTCTCCCCCATATCCATACCATGTCCCGCTCTGCCTTCCCCCACCACCGCAACATTGCCCGACTCCACCACTGCCTCACCCCTCAGGCCACCGAAACTCTCATACACGCATTCATCAGCACAAAGCTCGACTACGGAAGCTCCCTCCTTGGCAGCCTCCCCAACTCTTTCCTCCACAAGCTGCAGATTATCCAGAACTCTCCTGTCCTCTCCCGCACCAGGCTCCGTGACCCCATCACCCTCACCCTTGCCCAGCTCCACTGGCTCCCCATCCCCCAGAGGATAGAATAAAAAATCCTCGTCCTCACTTTCAAGGCCCTCCATGGCCTTGCTGTCTCCTATATCTCTGATCTGTTGACCCCCTATCAACTTGTCCGCTGAGCAGACTCTGGCCTGCTCCGTTGCTCCCGCCCGATCCGCCCTACCATCAGCTGCCAGGCTTTCAGCCTCTCTGCCCCACTCTTTGGAACTCCATCCCACAATCCCTTTGCCTTGCTCCCTCTCTTGCCTCCTTCCAAGGTACGGCTCAAGACCCTCCTTTTTGACCATGTCTTTTTGACTCTCTTCTGGTCTTCCTCACTTTTATGCACATAAGCGCACCTTAAATTCCACTTGCCATTTAATCGTTTTGTTGTAAAACTAATTTTCCCTAACACTGAGAGAAAGGGATATACAGGAGGAGATTGTACAATGAACTAATAGGAAGCACTGGCCTGGAATGAAACTGTTGAAATGGAAAATAAAACGCAGATGTAGCCTGAGACTGAAGTAAGGCTGAATAATCTATTCCAAATGTTATGGCTCTGATTTTCTTTTGGCATAACTAAGCAGCATATGACCTGATGTGCTGCTTTGCAAACCTTAAAGCCATTCCAAATGAAACAATTGTCCAACACAGCTTCATGGTGCACAATAGCATCAGTTGCCTGCAAAACAACCATTACTTCATTTCCAATTAATTTAATTCTCTGCAGTGCTTTCAGGCATTTCTTTGACATGAAGGGAGATTACATCTACACAATACATACAGACACAATGCATTACGGTATACAGTGTTAAGCGCTTTGAGATATCTCACCAATGTAATTTGTTGTAAGACAACAAATGCAAGCGTTACTTTTATGATTATTGTTGTATCCATCCAAGTTGTAATTTAGAAATAAAATTCAAAGCACAACTTGTTTGGAAACCGAATAATGATGATGATCGCAGAGCATTTGATCAGCAGGGCATTGTTCAAACATTTATTTACACACGCATGGTTCAGTCTGAAACTTGCTGCTGCCCAGGAAGCTCCTGGTCCACAGCAATGATATGATTTGATGTGAAATAATGTTGCTGTTCTCCAGTTCTCAGGTTTGGCCCAGTGTGCGTAAGATCCCCACTATTTGGAAATGCTATGTGCGTGACAGATCTTTATTGGTAGAAGTATATTTGTACAATGAATTAATAGAATGCCCTAGTATTGATAGAATGTGCAATAGTAGCAGGCAAAGCAACATGGTGCTAAAAGCTGTGTAGAATACATAGGATTGATTGTGAGAAAAAGATTCACTATGCGAAACAGCTAACAGTTTTACTCTATAATGATACTGCATTTTAGTAATTCTCATTAATAAGACAGAATAAGGTTTAGCATTCTATGGATTTGGGTAACCATGTTAATGTTTTACAATCCGGGTGTCAGCCAGGATCAGTTGATAGCTCTCTCACCTCTAAATCAAAATGTTGTAACTTAAAGCCCTGTGTCGGAACTTTGAACTCACAAGTCTACGCTGACACTTCAGTGCAGTGCAGTGCTGGGGGTGTACTGCATTGTTGGGAGGTGCTATCCTTAGGATGAGATGTTAAATCAAGGTCTGATGTTAAGGATCCCATGGCATTATTTGAAAAGATAAGGGAGCTTCTCACAGTGTTCTGGCTAACAATTCTCCAATTAAAACAAAAACTGAAGTCGCTGGGAGCACTCAGCAGGTCAGGAAGCATCTATGAAGAAATGAAAGTGAGTCAACGTTTCAGGTTCATGACCCTTCTTCAGAACTGGGGCACTTAAGGGCTAACAGAGAGGGGAGAGGCAGGGCAGGGAAAGCAAAGGAGAAAATGGGGTAGAGGACAGGGGATGATGGGTTAAAGAGGTTTAAAGATGCAAACAAAGAGGAATTGCAACAAAACAGGCAGACCAGAGAGAGAAAAAGTGTGTCTGGGACCCAGATGATGTGATAATGATCACAGAAGAGGGGGAAGGTGAGCGGTTATGGTCCTAAAATAAATTCCCCAAATAAAATTGGTTACTCACTTAATGTCTGTTTGTGGGACATTTCTCTGTGTGCAAATTGGCTGCCAGGATTAGCTACAGAACACCTGTGAAGCCCTTTGAGACGTCCTCCCAACATAAAGGGCACTAGACTAAATATAAGGATTATTTTTATTATTATTTCAGAAAGGCTGATTTAGAGAAGATGTACTGCCATAAATTTAGTTGAAAATTACATTTGGAGACACAGAGATTGAAGAATGCAAAGGAAGTGTACTGGATAGAATATTACACTTTAAGAGAGCAATTATTTTTGCAATTGTACAGTACAGTTTTTCATTGAAAAGTATTTCCAGCAATAAATGAACATGGGAAATTAGAAGGCCACTCCGCCCATCAGTCCCATCTCCAGACTACAGTAATAGATGAAGAGAAGACCCATTGCTTACGTTTCAATTGTCAAAACTATTTCATCAGTGCCTTACTCCAACAAATCTATTTATCCCCAACAAAACACACCTCTGCTATTTCACTGACACATTTTAGCCTTTAGTGGCAATCAGTTAACTTGACATATATCGTGGATAGCAAAACCCAGGATATCTCTTCTGCAGATGTATCAACGGGCTATAAATCATCTTTTCAGTGGATTAAACACCGAACAAGGAGACATATCAGTAAAACGTTCACTAAAACTTTCATGGAGTCCTGTGGCCTATTAGTTAGAGCACTTGCCTTGCAAGCGAGAGGATTTGGGTTCGATTCACGTTCGGAGTGAAATCTTAGGCAAGTTTTCTTACTGCACGTGCCCCTGTTTACCTAGCAGTAAGTGGGAACCCGGTTCCTAGTTGATTGGTGGATCTCTTTTCCGGAGTTTAATAACCCCTTCAAAAATAACATTCAAAAAAAATAATTTGGTCATTCAATCCACAACTGTTTGTGGGACACTGCTGTGCGCAATTAGCTCCTGCGTTTCGCCCCAAAATATAGCCAATTCACTTTACAGTACATTCTGTGAAGTGCTTTGAGACATCTCAAATACATGATAAGGTGCTATATCAAATGCAAGGATTATTATTATAATTAAAACCAAAATATACTGAATCTAAGCATTCTGCTAGCCTGTCATTAACACTTTGACCACCTCACACATACCAGTTTAAATCTAATAATGACTGTTTACAGGAAGCAAAATGTCTGAGTAAAAGCAGTGTAAATAAAGCAGATCTTGGTGGTGCAAAAACAGTGGCTCAGGCTAATAACATGCTGGTAGAACAGAATGTTACATTTCAGTACAAAATTTTCAGTGCACCCTGAGAGCTCGGTAGGTCTGTGTCTCGGTTTGACACCAAAGAGAGTCTGATCTACACTATGTGTTGAACAGTCTGACACTCACTAACTCAAAATTATAATTAAAATAATGTTTCCGATGCTACTTTTATTCTGCACAGCAAGCGTTCATTTGATGCGCTCTCTGCCTTCAATTAGTGTTAAAAGTGTAGCAGAAATCTGATTGATTTCAAGTTCCACCCCCAAAATTACCTCCAGGAAGTGATTTTGGAATCCAATCGAACTCAGCGGTTGCAGTACAAATTGAATTTTACTGCTGGCAATGTCAAATGAATTTTGAAACTTAATAAATAACATATTTAAAAGTTTCTGGATGCCCCAAAGGATTTTTTAAATTATTATTGGAAAGCCATTCCCGTTCACAGCTTTTAATAACATTTCAAAAGAATTAACCAATGTCTAGCACCGGGTAAGTCACCAAATGTGTTGACTCCTCGGAATTTCAACAAGAGAGATTTGAAGTGGGAAACGTAAGTGAAGTTTCCAGCTCATCACTCCACTATTGAAACAATGTCACATTAGCTTTGTAGAATAAAATAGGATTTTATTGCAAATAACTGAACTTTACAATCCCTGAAACTCAGATAGGAATAAGACTGTGGCTGGAATTGTGTCAGGGCAGATATGGGGAGGGTGGACGGTGGAAGGGCGTATAATAAAAGCAGCTGAAGGGAATAATGAGGGGTGGGGTGTGTGGGTCAATACTTTGCAAAGGGTTATTGGTGACACAGAGTGGCATGATAAGAACAAAGAGGTAACAATTAATAAAAGGTGCAGGTTGCATGGAAGAGAAACAGTCAAAGTAGGAAAATGAATAAGGGGATTACAAACATGGCTGTCCCACCATACCACAGGCTCTGCCTCACTCCCAGTAGATACACACAGGGCTGTCTTTATCTTTACCCAAGATGACATTGCTATTGAACAAGATGAATAAAAGTCTGTATTATGGTTATATCCACAAATTCTTTGCACATGATTTAATAGGATAAATAATATTAATCCTTGCATTTGATAAAACCAATGTAAAAAGTGTCAAAGTATTTCACAGATAATTTCTGTCTCATATTACCTACCATCTGAGCCAATCTGAGTTGAGGCTCTTTGTGTGTTAGAGTAATTAATATGAATTTTTTGCTTTATTGACGGTGCTGTCCATTGTCTCCTGTGCTAGTCAAGCATGGTAAAGTGACACGGAAACTGAAGTGATAGCAAAACATGAGCCAGGAATGTCCTTTTCACAATCACTAGGAGAACCCAAGTGGAAGTTAAAGGAGAAACATGATCAACTTCCCCCATTTCTGCCTTTGAAAGTCTAGACTTTGGAATTGTTAAATAATTAGACAGACCTAAGACTATAAAATTGTTAAGCACTTTGCAGCATTGTGTACAGTGAATTGTTCTGCAAAATAAAGAACACAAAATACCTATTAGTCCATAGCCGTGAATTCTGAAAATCTGACATAAAGCAACAAACATTTGAAATGCAGTGGGTCATTTGGAAATGTCAATGATGTGTTGGGCAGTTGAAGCTTTCATATTCATGATAATAATTTTTGATTCTTGTGAACGTGAGCTGTATTTTATTTGAATTGGGGGAAAAGGTTGCAGATAATTTGAGAACCACATTCATAAATCTTTTTCAAATCAATACAAAGATCAACAGGTAATTGAAGTGTTCAGGAAATTATGCAAGGTTCCTACTCTATTCATCCTGTTCTTCAGCACTGAAATTTTCATGTCATAGACAGGTTCAGAATCTAGCAGCATTTATCTTCTCTGCAATTTTGATGACTGTGAGAGAAAGGAGCTTGCATTTTTAGAGTGTTTTATCACATTGAAACATTGCAAAGCAATTTACAGATAATTCCTGTCAAGTGTAGGGACAGTTGTCTAGCCAAACGTGACAGCCATTTGCAGCAGCAAGATCTTACAAATACCCATTACACTAATCACCACTTAATGGAAAGGATTGCTAGCCAAGACACAAGGGAATACCTCCCTTCTCATTCTGATTGGCGTCGTAGGATCTCTGGCATCCATCTGAACAAGCAGAGAGAATCTTAGTTTAGGGTCACCCTAATTTAATTAATAGCACTTATCTCTGGATCAGAAGGTTATGGATTCAAATCCCATATTGGGATTTGCATCTTTATATTGCTTTATTGAATTGAAACATTGCAAAGCAATTTGCAGATTATTGCTGTCAAGTGTAGGGGTAGGGATTTAGCTTCACATAGTGGGATTTGAGTTCATAAGCTAAAGTGACATCTCAGTCGATTTTGGAGGAACTCTGTATTGTGGAGGTGCCATCTTTCGGATGAGATGTCTCAAAGTGCTCCCAGGATTTTACTGTGATGTGTAGTGACTATGCAGTTCCAGATTTGCTCCTATTGACTTAGGAGAGTTCAACTCCATATCAATAATATGTTGTTGCTTCCAATGCTGATTCTGTGGTTGAAAAGAAAACATGAATTCTTAGTGATAACCAAAATGGTTGTCATATTGGTGAGTGGGGGGGAATGTGGAATGATGAGAGAGGTTTAATTTCATTGTCAATCTTTTGGAACAAATCAAAAATGTGATATTTCTGAACACATTTTATGTGATTGAAGCTGTTACGAAATGTTGCATTTTTCATTCTGCGCAGAATATGGCACAAGCTTAATCTCAGTTGGGGGAAGGTGGATGTAGAGTTCAAGACAAACAGCCTTGAGAATGACATACATAGCAGTGAATGAGAGGGAAACAAATACTGATCCACTGGAGAATCAGGTGGGAAATTATTGGAGAGCTAATGTCTGAAATGTAAGACTTGAAGTTAATGCAAGCTACACTTGATAAAAGGAATTTGCACATCTTTGGCGGCCATTGGTTATGCTGAATGGAAGTAATGATTATATCCTTGAACACGGATGAATCTTAAGAAGGAATTCTTGTCAAGCACTTCAATTAATTTAATAAGGGCCTCTGCACAACAGTCACAGCACAGATGAGCTTAACTTTGACATTCACTCTCTGTTAAACCTGAGGGACCGGGTAAAAGACACATCAAGCTCTTCACAGAACATAATGTCATCGCTATTTAATAGTCATGACATGAGTTCACAATAAAACTTGATAGATTCAGTCCAAGATGGGTTCAGAGAAAGGTTAAATTTTCTGACAAAGCAATACTAACATGTTTGTCTTCAGTTAACATCCAGCGCAGCACAACCAGTGAAAAGCTGCCAGTTATGTTTTTCGTTCTTTCAGCCACAGTTCTCCAAAACAGATATGTGCTATGATTCTGCTTTGTTAAGATTGATTTTTGTTATGATGTGTTAATGCTACAGGGTATATATTATATCTGAAATTTCTCAACAGATTTGAAACCTGCATACTGATTTTATATTGTTTAGTTATTGAATCTGGAATATATTGTAAACTGGCTGTCAGCCTGGATCAGTTGCTAGCATTCTCATCTCAGAGTCAGAAGGTTATGGGTTCAAGCCCCATGTTGGGATTATTTAAAATCGTAGTCTAAGATGCTCTCCAGTGCGGTTCTAGGGAGCGCTGCATTGCCAGAGGTACAGTCTTTCAGATAAGACTTTGAACCAAGGATCCGTCTGCCTGTTCAGGTAGAATTTAAAGATTTCACTATTGGTAAAGAGAAGGAAGTTTCTCTTAGTGTCCTGACCAACAATCCTCCAGATAAAATTGATCATTCACTTAATTTCTGTGGGACATTGCTGTGTGCAAATTGTGTGCTGCCACATTTGACTAGAAAATACACAACCACTAAACTGTGTATGCTACTGTACAATCTTTTTGAGATGTTTCGATGCCATGATAAGGCACTATATCAATTACAAGAATTGTCATCATTATTACAGAGCCAAGGAATAAGGTTTGAGTCAACCTTGGAATGAGAGATGAGCTCATGAAATATCTAACATTTGACTTTTGTGGACTGAGTACTGACCAAATAATGCTTTACTTAGATGAATGTTCTCTATGAGACTATTCTGAGACTATAAAGTTTTCCAGTAAGAAGTAAGATTAATTCAACAACACTTTCAATAAGTAATCAAACTTTTTAAAAGTGACATTTTTAAATTAGGTAACTGGCCTGACCAAATTATCCTCTCGATCACTCAGCTTTGTGGCCACTGGCCATTGAGTATCTTTAGCCTCTTTTGAAAACCAGCTTTTTGTCAATAATCAACTCTGCACCCAGAGTTGTGAACATCTGTCCATCAATGCACAATTATGGAACAGCCACAAAGTCTGATTTTTTTCTGAAAGTATCACTGTTTGGGGATTTATCCTGTGTTGTTAGATGTCTCTAATCTTTGCAGTTACTGATGTAGTTGAACTTCTTATTTTTTAGCAGGATGTTAGGCAATAGGAAATTTGGTTTAGGTTTAGGAAGGTTCAGGAAATGTGTTGGATTTATTCTGGGAATTGAAGCAAGTGGCAATTAGAAGCAAGCACTTTGGTTTCGTAATAATAATCCTTGCATTTGATATAGCGCTTTTCACATCTTTTCAACGTCTCAAAGCGCTTCACAGAATATACTGTAAAGTGAATTGACTGCATATTTTGTGGGCAAAACATGGCAGCCAATTGCACACAGCAATGTCCCACAAATAGTCAAGAAAACTTGCCCAAGGTTTCGACCTGCCAGAAAACAAACCCAGGTTTCTCGCTTGCGAGGCGAGTGGTCCAACCACTGAGCTACAGGACTCCACAAACGTTACAGACCAATGTTTGTAACTAGACGGTAAACTGGAACCTCCTGATCACTCTCAAAATAATTACAATTGCACCTTATTATATAAGCACTGCTGGCTGAATGGAAACAAATCTATTTTGATAATATTAGCACAGAGTACTTTAAAGTTCATGAGTAATCGGTGGATCAGAGTCTAAAGTATTATGTACAGACCATGACCATATTTTCCACCTGAAGATATACACCAACACTTAACTGCTCTCCTCCAAATACATGGCTGAATTGATATATAGTTTGGTGTCTTACTGAGATGGTCAAGCAGCAAAAATGCATGTGGTGATGGGATTTTTTACAACTTATTATTAAATTGTGGTCATAGGGGTGACCACTGTGCCTAACCCTGTGTTATTATTTCAAATTTGTACAGAGAGAGATGGGTGAAAGATGAAGCATCTAACATAATGCATGTTGCATTGACATGTTAGCAGTGAAAATAGAAATATGTCATTTGGGAATGATATTTTATTCAGTGATGTACAGAAAGCTATTCTTTACACTCACTCATTTATTCACTCACTCAACCAATTCAAACTTGTGATGGAATGAAGAATGTTCCCATGGGATGGGTTCCTCAGGACTGACTGTGCACGAATGGAACTCCGCCTGATCCAGTCCAGAGGTCATGGGGAGAAATTCTGGAAAAAGTTTTTAAAAAGTACAAAAGAGCTAAACAGGTAGGTTATATGATGTCATTTAGAATAGAAAATACAAAACACATTTATAAAGTGCCCTACACACGGCTTAGTCTCAGAGGACTTAATTAGTTTATTCATTTGTTTCAACGCATTCGTTTTTTTTCCAAAGTGAAATCATGTCTTTATTTTTCAAACAAAATACCAAACTGTTGTGGTTTAGCCACGATATAACATTCCATTATTTTCATCTCCAATAATACTGTCTACAATTTATAATAATCCTTGCATTTGATGTAGCACCTTATCACGTCCTCAAGACTTCTCAAAGCGCTTCACAGAATATACTGTAAAGTGAATTGACTGTATATTTGGTGGGCGAAACGCAAAAATTTTGGAACTGTCATAAACAAAGTCTGTAAAACACTGTACGAATGCATTCATTGAATTGAGTTGTGTGCTAAGGATCACCATTTGAGAAAGTCATTCTTAATAATTAAGGTGTGGGTCGATGTGACAGTTGAGCTCTCTTACATTTTCCAATATGTCTCAAAACATATCACAAGAACACACTCCAGTGAACCAGTGTAACAGTTCTATTCCACAAAGACAACTCTTTTTGACCTTGTGCGACAGATTTTCAGACTGATTGTCCATTCAGTTTTATTTGGCCTGACAATCATTAGACAGTTAAATCTTTATCTCAGTCATTTCAGATATATTCACCGCAGTAATGCCCTGCTGTTACAGCCCCTCAGAAAAGTGTGTTAATGCATTTAGTCAACAGAAAAAATAACAATTTGTTTAGCTGTTGTAAAGGAAACAAATAGTGTAATATTTTGTGCAAAAGCAAAAGTCTGTGAATGTGTTGAATTTTCTCGTTCATTGCAGATAATACTAAATCTTTGTAGATTATATTTGATGAATTAAATATTTGCAAAGCATTTATGCAGTGTGGAAATTCTTCTGAAGGTAAAAACCTAATTTATCACAAATGTGCTATGTGATTATTATTGTTTATTTTCCTTTTTCTTTCCTAAGCCCATACCACCTTACTTGCACAATTTGAAATCAATTCCAATTCTTTTGGAATGTTTCAGCAAAACAATCATTTGCTGAAACATTCATTTGCTGAAACATCTGCTCAGATGTGAAGGAATCATATTCACAGGAGTGAATAAGTTTAAGGAGGCATCTTACTTCTTTAAAGCAGTGAAACCAATGGGTTTCAGAGAGGTATTTTGTTTAAAAACCTGGATGGGAAAACTACACAACACATTTAGCAAATGAAAAAAAATGAAAAAAAACTATTGTTTAACGATATTGTCATTATTGTTTTAAGTGCCAGCTTCTGAAGCAGACAAATCATGCAAGGTATTTTATTCAGGTACAAAGTATAAGAATATTGGAACTCATTACAGAATCTTAGTCTCCAAATCCTTTGTTTTTGCAGCCTGCATGGTGACCTTCAGCATTTATTCAGGAAGCACCATTTTAAGTGCCTTTATCTCCGCCTATTGATTTCTGGTGAAAAACGTGTCTACTATGTACAGGTGTGCAAGCTTATAAAAAATATATAGAAGTGAAAAAATGATTCAATGAGCAACAAAGAATGGTTGCGACAGTTTTTAGAATAATAGATCTGCTCAGAGGCGAAGGAATCATATTCACAGGAGTGAATAAAGTTTAAGGAGGCATCTGACTTCTTTAAAGCAGTGAAAACAATGGGTTTTAGAGAGGTATTTTGTCCAAAAACCTGGACGGGAAAACTACACAACATATTTAGCAAATGAAAAAAAATTGTGATCAAGACGTCTTGAGTCGAGAGATTACTGAATTATGAGCAATTTCATATTGTGGTTATGAGTAATCTGAATCCTGACTCAGCATTGGGTTCCGCCACTGTTAAACACTCCCAAGACACTGCCCCCCATGAAGGGTGCTATATAAATGCAAGTTGTTGTTGTAGGCTGCCCCCCTCCCCTCACACCAAATGATTACTTTGCTGAAACATTCCAAAAAGAATTGGAATTGATTTCAAATTGTGCAAGTAAGGTGGTATAGGCTTAGGAAAGAAAAAGGAAAATTAAAAACAGCCAGAAATCAACCAGCAATGGGAGTTGGATTGAAAAGTGGGTTGAAAGGCATTTTCTATTTCTTCCATTGGTGTGACCTTGTTTTCTTACTGCCACTGCCTTTCCTAACCAAACAATTTATCTGTTTTGTGTGGTTCTTCGTGCTAACTTTCCAAACGGTAATATTTTCAATCTAAGACATGAATTAAAGAAAAGGTTTTCAGCTGAGATTTGAATGCATTTTTTGTTTCTATCTATTTGCTGTGTTAGTCAAATAAAACACATCATTCACGCTGCATGCTTCTATTTTTTTAGCTGATTTGTCTTTGCCAATCAATTAGAGAGGATGCATGAGCACTTTTGAGGGAGTGTTTGAGTGTATTCTTCACAGCTGCTAATACAGTACCTGGGCTCTGCATGCAAGTGGACAACATAAAGAAAGAAAATGTAACACACTGATTTGAGAGCTTAATGGGAAAGAAATGTAACAAACTGGAGGATTTAAAATATATATATATTACTAAGGCAGTTAAAAAGTTAACCTGACTGAACAAAATACAGATTGTTGGTTGTTTATTTCATCCAAACTTAATAACAATATATTAATACATCAATGCCTGTTCAGGTGGCTGTTAAAGATCCCATGGCACTATTCAACAAGAGAAGAGTATTTGTTCAAATGTTCTGGCCAATAATTCCACAAATAAAATTGGTCTTGATTGTTTGTGGGACACTGCTATAAGCAAATTGGCTATCATGTTTGCCTACAAATATATAGTCAGTACACTTCATGGTAAATCTCGTGAAGCACTTTGAGACTTTTCAATGATGTGATAAATGAACCATCATTAAAAGGTTCAAAGTGCTTCACAGGATTGAAAGATATCGAATGCAAGAACAATTATTATTATTTACTCAAAACAACACATCTGCCATGTCAGAAACTTTATTGGACATAATATTCTATAATATAAGCTCTATAATATTAGCTTATATAAGATATCGTCCACAAAATACAGTCAATACACTTTGCAATATATTGTGTGTAAACGCTTTGAGGTGTCCCACTGTCATGATAAGGCGCTTTATCAAATACAAGGATTACTATTATTATTATATAGTAAAGAGGCTTGGATTTCTAAAAGGCAATTTCACCTTCCTGTGTATGAAGCAGTTCTTACCTATTCATATACCTGCAGGACAGCGCTCTGAGCCTCTAACCAGCAAAATGGGCGTTAGATAAAATGCAAGGTTTTCTTTTTGCAATAGCTTAAATTTGAAAATGCTCTTATAGAAATCAGTACAGCATTCATCTCGCAGATTGTGATGATGAATCTCCAACTTTGAAAGGACTCATGACAAGGTCAGGCTGTTTGATTCTCACCTGATCTCTGCCAATTGTTCAGCTGTTGATTGACGTCCAATTCACAGCACATTATCCACTCGAAGCTCATTCAGTGCTGGTGCTCTGGATCCCCTGAAATGCAAAGGCTGCAATGGGGGGGAAAAAAATATCTCTTCGTCATACTCACCAGCAACCCTGTCACTTTGGAGCTCAGAATATTTGCGAAGTCTGTAATTATTCTGCGATATCACTTGGCAATGCCACATTGAACTCATTTTCTCATAAAAGGGTCCTACAGTGCATCTCTCCCCTCTCCTTACTGAATGAACTTCCTCTCTCTACCCATTTGCATCCCTCTCTCTCTCCCCCACTTGCTCCTTTAACTCTTTCTTTCTTTCTATCTTTTGTCTGCCTTTCTCTCTGTCTGTCTTTCTTTCTACCTCCCTCCCTCTCTCTCTCTCCATAAAGACAGCAGTCCCTGAGTGGGGGAGGGAATGTGGAGACATTAATGGGGACAGTGGTTGGGATCTCTCTGGTGGCTGTGATGTGATGTAAGGTGGTGGCGTCCATTGGTTTAGAGACTGAGCTCTGATCCACAAGGACAAACCTGGTCCTTATCATCAGGAAGAGTATTACAGACCAGCATCGCCTCGGCGTCTGGGAGTTTCAGATTATAACCTGTGTGGAGGTGAGAGATCTGTGCCTCCAGAGCCTGGGACAAGGTGAGAGGTGGAAGTTTCACGTAAATTGCAACCTTTAATGAAATAGTTAAGGTGTTTAAGTGAGTGCAGTATATAGACAATATTGTCAGTCTGTGGGGGGGACGATGTGCAATTACAGTAAACTTGAAAAGCCATCACATTTCGTGATGACATTTAATTTCGTTGTTCATGTTGAAAGCACACAGCACAGGGTCTGACTTGATCCTGGATTCCCCCACTCCCCCCCTCTCTCTCTCTCTCTCTTTCTCTCTCTCTCATTCGATGCTAAACGATGGCATTTGTCTTGGTCTTTCCAGTTAAACGTCCGCCTGCAGGTGACTCCTGAGACAGGTTGCGAGAACTGACTTCTCTCTAAGTTAAGGTAAACAGAGAGAGAGAAAGAGAAAGAAAGAGAGAGAGAGAGAGAGGGGGCTGGTGGTGGGGGGGGGTCCAGGTTCAAGTTAAACCACGTTGGGAGACGACAGGAGATGGTAACGATGTGAATGGAGGAGACTGAGGAATGAGTGTTGTTTGAATCCCAAGGATCACAGAGAGGAATGAACGAGTGCTGTCTTTCTTTCCCAGTGTGAGTGCAATGCAAAGTGTTTGTTGCCTTAAAGTCGCCCAGTGCTGCATTTAAGCTCAACACTTAGAAATATCTGCTGTTTTTTCTGCTGCTTGGGGAGTTTTGCTCTGCGTTTTTTGTTTGCTTTTTAAAAACAAGAACTTGTTTTTGTGCACCACAAAACCTTTGTAATGCGCTGATATTGTCAAAGGCAACCCCTCCAACCCCTCCCCCTCACCAAATGAGGTCTGCAAAGCACCCTGATCTGCATGTGTCCTAGTTGTGTGTGGGCTTTACACACTGTGACCAAATCTCTCGACAGAAGACATCAACGCCCTTGAGTTTCGCAATGGAAAATGCTTCCTGGAATCCGATGTCTCCGAACACGTCTTGCAACAGCCAAGAGGCCAATTGCCCCCCAGATGAGGGCAACGGGACCAATTTCATGGGGCCGGGTCCCTACCCAGACTTTTACATTGCAGTTCCAATTATATATTCTGTCATATGTGCTGTTGGTTTGACAGGCAACACTGCTGTGATTTATGTTATACTCCGAGCCCCGAAGATGAAAACAGTGACAAACATGTTCATCTTAAACCTAGCCATCGCCGATGAACTTTTCACCTTGGTTTTGCCCATCAACGTGGCTGACTATCTTCTGCTCCAGTGGCCCTTCGGGGAGCTGATGTGTAAACTGATCATCTCCATCGATCAGTACAACACCTTCTCCAGCATTTACTTCCTTACCGTCATGAGCATCGATCGCTACTTAGTGGTCCTGGCCACAGTGAGGTCAAAGAAGATGTCCTACCGCACCTACAGGGCCGCCAAGATAGTCAGTATCTGTGTGTGGCTGTTTGTCACCATCATTATTTCACCCTTCACTGTTTTTAGCAAGATCGACAGTGAACAGGGCAGATTGCAGTGTGTTTATGTATTCCCCCATCCTGAGATTCTCTGGTGGAAAGCCAGTCGCATTTACACTCTCCTCATGGGATTTGCCATCCCCGTTTCCACCATCTGCATTCTGTACACCATGATGCTGCTCAGATTGAGGAACTTGCGGTTGAACTCTAATGCCAAGGCTCTGGACAAAGCCAAAAGGAAGGTAACATTGATGGTGCTGGTTATCTTAGGGGTCTGCCTTTTCTGCTGGACTCCCTACCACTTGAGCACGATTGTAGCCTTGACCACTGAAATTCAGCAGACCACTCTCATCATCGGAATTTCCTACTTTATCACCAGTCTGAGCTATGCGAACAGTTGTCTTAATCCCTTCCTTTATGCCTTCCTGGATGACAGCTTCAGGAAAAGCTTTCGGAAACTATTAGACTGCAGAGCATGATCCTAAAGTCATTGCGTGAGACAAAATATAATAACCCTTGCATTTGATATAGCGCCTTATCGCGCCGTTGAGACGTCTCAAAGCGTTTCACAGAATATATTGTGAAGTGGATTGACTGTGTATTTTGTGGGTGAAACCAATATACCCCCATTACTGAATGTTGTGTATAATTTTAATCTGCCGTCCAGTTTAAATGTTGGGGGATATAAATTATATGTAACAGAAATGTTGGTTTGTTAAATTAAAAAGGTTTAATTAAATTAACTACAGGATTAAAGCTTTTTTTTAATTATAGGTGTATATTAGTTGTGGGAGAATTATGTATGGTAAAATATTTAAACATATAATCTCCATTCTGATTTGAAGAGCAAGATGCTATTATAATAGAATTACATAATAATAGTCTTTGCATTGATATAATGCCTTATCAAGTCAAAATGTCGCAGAGTGCTTCACAGAGTTTTCTGTAAATTAGAGTAACTGTGTATGATATCCTAAATTGGTACTTAATCTGAAACATAGACATGTATTAGTATTGCTGAGGGCTTGTTACATATGAAAATGTGTGTGTAAGCCTTTACTGCATTGGCAATGTGTTTAGACTCCAGGCATAACCCATATAAAACATGCACACATTGGTGTATTGTTACTACAATAATACTACAATTTCACCCAGAATACATCTAGCACAAGAATAAGATACAAACTTTCAGATCGGATCACGGCAGGTGTAAAGACGAAGCAGAGAAATGGTTTCCGTAGAAAATATTATAAAGTATTATAGGAGTACTGATCACATTTACTTATTTCAGAAATACATTTTAAAGCGTTCATTATCAATCAAATAAAAGTAAAATGCTTAGTTCTTGCTGAAAACATTGGAAACTTCAACTAAGCCACACTTTTATTCACTTGGTGAGCCTCATGTTTGCTTCAGAAGATTTCACAGCTACTATTCGAAATATTCTTTTTTTCTGGTGCCCTGGTTTGCTTTTATTTTTCTAACCATAACACAATCCTTTTGAAATGATCCCAAAGGCTTGCCATTAATGTAACTTCTTAAGTTGTGGGAAGCAAACTGAAAATGTTTCCTTACACAGTCAAGATTGGCAGCACTGTGCAGCACAAGATAAGCTCTGATTAAATTGGTACAATAGGTACCCATTCAACACATGAGCATTGAACGGGTAAGTGACGCAATATATTGGAATAGTCTTCCCCCCACCCATTATAAACCTTGCTTGTGTTGGGCGTGCACATAATAATAGTAACTGCATGATAGTAATGTATCGTAATGATAGTAATGGGACGTCCTCCCGACGTGAAAGGCGCTCTATAAATGGAATCTTGTTGTTGTTGTTGTAATATTGGTGCACCATCTGTACCATGTAATACCACTGCTCAGGGAGCTGCTTATGTGGGCTGAGAAGGGCAGTCACTCTCTATGTCTCAACTTTTTAAAAAATATAATTTCAAATACCTTTCTCCACAATTTGCTGGAGCTCCCATGCCAAATCTTTCTAATTATGCAAAGAATATTCTTTCCCTTATGTTTCTGAAAGAATTCCTCCAATCAGAAGTGAATTCATGTATATTTCTAAATATGTGCCTTTTTAACAATATTCACATGTCTGCTCTATAATCATTTTCACAATAGATCTAACTATTTTGAGCTCTAAATCATGCCATTATATGCGCATGGAATCTTTTTCCTTTAGGTCTCTCCATCACGCCTGTGATTGCCACAGTACTTTGGTTGTCTATTTTATACCCATAAGAACATTCTGCATTATCTAATAGACCTAGAATATTATAAAATATATATATCACAACATATGTGGCCAAAATATGCTCATGAATTACTTATAACCAGCACCTTATAATTCACTCGGAAGTCTTTGCCAGGAACTTAAAGTCATTAATAGCTTAGAAATGTAACACCCTCATCCGTGTTTCTTTGGAGCCATCTACTGTATGTTATGAAAAGCTAAATATCTTATGAGAGCAGTGCTTAAACATGGCTTGTAAGTATTCCAAGATATTTGTACCACATTCCAACCATAACATTTTGATGTTAATAAGACAGCTAGCGTGATGCATATTTAATATGTGCATATTATATTCTTTTGAAATACTGTAACTCAAAGTGACCTATCATTGCGGCAATGTGTCTCTGTAACCTTTTTTTCAAAATAAACAGAAAATTCTTTCTATAGTTTGTTTTCTTGAAATGTTTTAGGAGCTTTAAATCGAAGAACAACAACCACAACAACTTGCACTTATATAGTGCTATCGACGCAGGGTAGAATCTCAGAGTGCTTAACAGTGGCGGAGCCTGACTCCGAGCCTGTGGTGGGGGGTGGGGTGTAAGCACGGTCGAAGAGGAAGGTTTTTAGGCAGGACTTGAAAAAGGGGAGAGAGGAAGCAAGGCGGAGGATTGAGGGAGAGTGTTCCAGAGTTTTGGGGCGTAGTGGCTGAAAGCATGACCTCTGATGGTGAAGCGGAGGGTGCGAGGGACGAGCAGGAAGCCAGTGCCAGTCGAGCGGAGGCACTGGGTGGTGGATTGGGGAATAAGGGGGTCAGAGAGATAGGGAGATGCCAGAGAGTGAATGGGTTTGAACATGAGTGTGAGAATCTTGAAGTCCATCTGTTCAGTGATGGGGAGCCAGTGGAGCCTGACCAGAACTCGTGAGATGTGGTAACAGTGTTTGGTTCGGGTCAGAATATAGGCGGCAGAGTTCAGAATGAGCTGGATCTTGTGAATGGTGGAGCTGGAGAGACCGTTGGAGTAATCCAAGCAGGAAATGACAAACGCATGGACAAAGGTTTCGGCTGCATTTGGGGTAAGGTACGGTCGGAGGCGGGCAATGTGGCGGAGGTGGAAGAAGGTGCTCCTGGTCAGGGCCCGGATGTGGGGGAAGAAGGACAGCTGGGGATCGAACCGGACGCCTAGATTGTACACTGGTTCGGTGAGTCTGAGGGAGGTTGAGGAGTTTAGTTCCGCAGGAGTGAAGACGTTGACGGGAGCCAAAGAGTTTGGCTTCTGTCTTGTCCATATTCAGCTGCAGGAAGTTTGCACTGATCCAGGCCCTGATGTCTGCCAGACGAGCTGATAGAACATCGGCAAACCTGGAGTTGGTACCAGAGGAAGCAAAGTAGATTTGCTTGTCATCCGCATACATGTGGAAGTTTACCCAGAGGGAGCACATAGATAACGAAAAGAAGAGGGCCAAGAATGGAGCCCTGGGTACCCAGCAGGTGACTGGGCCGGGATGGGAAGAGAAACAATTTGCTGAGATGACATGGAGGCGGTTGGTTAAGTAAGACTCGAACGATGCGAGTGCGGTCCTACTAAGGTGGATGAGGGAGGAGAGGCAGTGGAGAAGGTTAGCATGGTCGACTGTGTCGAACGGGGCAGAGAGATCCAGGAGGACGAGGACGCAGAGGGAGCCCTGGTCACAGATAGAGAGAATGTCGTTTGTGACTTTGACAAGCGCTGTCTCTGTGCTGTGGGCAGTGTGAAAACCAGACTGCAGGGGCTCGAGGAGGGAGTAGAGGGAGAGGTGTGACTGAAGTTGACCTGCAACAATGCGTTCCAAGTCTTTAGCAAGGAAGGGTAGTTTGGAGATGGGATGGTAATGTACGAGATTAGTGGGATAGCGGGTGGTTTTTTTCAGAAGGAGTGGAACAGAGTTGAGGAGAGAAACTGGTTGACCGTGTTGGCCAGCAGGGGGGAGAGAACGGGAAGTTGAGTGACCAGCAGCTGGGTGGGGAGGGGGTCGAGGCAACAGGTGGTGAACTTCATCCGGGTTATTGGTTGGAGAGGGAGGAGGGAGAAATCGGGGCAAAGGAGTGTAAGGAGGGGGGAGTCGCAGGAGCTGTAGCGGAGGGAGAAAGCGGTGTGGATGGTCTGGGTGGGATGAGAGGGGACATGGGGGGGAAGGACGATGCAGCCCAAGTGGTTGTTTTCAATTTTTGAGGTGAAGAAGTCTAGGACATCTTTGCACTTGGCATTTGATATGAGGATAGTGGGGGCTTGAGATGTAGGGTTTTTAAGTGGTACAACCCTGAGGTAAGATAGTACAGAGGCAATGGATAAATCAAAGGGTTAATTTATTAATCAAAAGATGGTTATTAAACAGTTACAAGTTTCATGCTTACAACTGCAGAAGGTGATTCACAGCAGGCTGGGGACACCAACACACCAATAATCCTTTGGCTAATTGTTTAGCCACAAACTCACATTCCCATGGGATCCAGTATCTCACAGTGTCCAACTGTGTCTAACGATGTCCCAAAGGTATCCCACGGTGTCCAACCTCTTAATATTTGTTTAGTTCTTTTATACCCCAAAGTTCAGACAAATGCCTAATAATAATCCCTCCAAAAAAAACCAATAATAAATTGGTCATTTTCAATCTACGACTGTTTGTGGGACATTGCTGTGCGCAATTGGCTGCCGCGTTCGCCCACAAATATACGGTCAATTCACTTTACAGTGTGTTCTGTGAAGCGCTTTGGGATGTCCTCCCGACGTGAAAAGCGCTATATCAAATACAAGGATTATTATTATTATTAAATGATGATGAAATAACAATTCACATTATTCACATACCACAAGATAAACACTGCAGGTTCTTTTTTTGCAAATTGCATATTATGTGAAGCCAACAATCCTAATCATAGCAATATTTGCCACTTATAAATCTAATATATTAATGTATCAATTGTTTTCTCTTTATTCTCTTTTGCTGTTAGGAACTAAGGATATTAAATTCCTCTATTACTATTTTTACAGAAATGTAGAGTTTTGTGATAACAACTTGCATTTATATAGAGCTCTTCAGGTGGGATGATGTCTCAAAGAGTGTCACAGTGACGGAATCAGATGCTGAGCAAAGGAGAACAACAGCAACAAATTACACTTGTATAGCATCTTTCACGTCAGGAGGACATCCCAAGGTGCGGAACAGTCAAGGATCAAGGGGTAGAGGACGGGGAGGGTAGGGTTAGGAGGGTGACCGAAGGGTCTTGAGGTGGTTCTTGAAAGAGGAAGGGAGGAGGCGAGGTGGAGGAACAGTGGGATGGACTTCCAGATGGTCGGGGCAGAGAGGTCGACAAGCAGGGAGTTTGCGTAGGGGAGGGGCAGATAACCTGGCATCTGATTCCATTCTCAACCATCCTTCCTACACTAGATTCAGTCTTTGATCAAGACTGCTTCCCTCTACCTCCGCCATATTGCCTACCTCCATCCCCCTCACACCAAATGATGCTGAAACCATTATTCACCTCCTGCCCAGGTTTCTCAAATGCACTCCTCATTGATCAGCCCGATACCACCACCTACAATGTCCAACCAATACAAAACTCCTTCACCCAAATCTTCACCAATATCAAACTCTGCACAACCACCACCCCAATCCTCGCTAGGCTCCACTGGTTCCTGTTCTCAAATGGATTGGCTTCTGGGTCTTCACCTTCACAAACAAGTATAAAGGCCATTGCATCTCCCTACCTTTCTGATCTACTTGTACCCCACACCTCTACACACCCATTTCGCTGCTATTCATCGCTGGCCCCATAAGCGCAACCCATTGGTGATCAAGCCTTCAGTCACTATGCCTCTAACCTCTGGAACTTTCTGCTTATATCCACCTTCTTTACCTGTCTATCAATCCCATCATGAAACCTACCTAATTGACCATGCTTATGGTTTCTTCTCCCCCCCCCTTTACCTTATCTTGGTATGCAACCCCACCACCGTGAAGCACTCTTAGTTGTTATCCTATGTGAAAGGTGCAATATAAATGCAAATTATTGTTGTTGATTTTGTTGTAGCAACCTTAGTGTGGTTCCAGCGCAAGTCATTAAGTCATTGGATTTGGTGTTTTGCTCAAGAGCAAAAGCGATGAACAATTTAAATAGATATACAGATAAAATTTGCCAGCTTTCCTTCAGTTAAAAGAAACTGATTGTATATTGCACAACCAATTATACCAAGGCTATTTTGAATGAAAGAAAATTCAGGTCATTCCAAGCCAGGTTTAGATTTTTGTCCAGCTGGTGAATTAAAAATGCCCACATTCCTCAAGTAATTTCTCTAAGTTCTTTTGTCTAAGCCTCTGACAAACACGACAAAGACTTCGGTTTTGCCAGAAAGTGTTCTATTGCTCACAAGCCAAAGGTACAAATAAAACAGGCTATTTTGAGGGGTGTAATGAAAGGAGAAAATAAATTGTTCAGGCTATATTCGTGAGAAAGTAATGAAGGTAAGAAAAAGAAGCTTGTCAGACATCAGACAAAACTCAGCAGTAGAAGAGAGAAAGCAAAGTAAATGATGGATTTCTGAAATGAATCCAGACATTCAGAAAATTGGATTAAGGAGGATCAAAAGTAAGCAGTAAATAGGACTATATAACTTGAACTAGAGAAAAACAGTTGATCTGATGTTCTAAACATGGACTATTTACAGGACACTGTCATTTTTCTTCTTTGCTAATTATTCTCTTTCAAATTTCTTCATCCCTGGAAATGTTCAGGTAACCATCAGGTGTTAGCTTAGCTCAGTTTGCAGCACTTTCTCAGGTTGAAATATCTACATCAGTACTTTTTGCTCACAGTCTCGGCTGACAATCCAGCACAATGCTAGGTGAGTGCTGCATTGTTGGAGTGGATGAGAAGTTAAACCAAGGCTCCATCTGCCTTTTCAGGTGAACTTTAAAGATCCCATGGCATTACTCGAAAGGGGCGTTGGGGGGTGACAGTTACCTTAGTTCTTTGCATAGGACAGCCAGTTAATTAATGTGTGTCACTTAATGAATATCCCAATTTGTAATATAATACAAATCTACATTTATATAGCGCCTTTCACATCAAGACACTGTCTCAAAGCATTTTACAGTTCTCTTTTGGCACCCGGGGTGGGGAGGAGATTTGAATTTGAACCACGAGTTTGCTCCATATGTCTAATTTTCTGCAGTGAGGTTTATTTTCAATGAGATTTCAGGTTGAGACCTATGTGCCATTCAGTTCCTTTACAAGCCATGCCAGATAGGTCTTAAAAGGGATGGTACGTGCTTGTCCATTTTATCAGACGGTTGACTAGTTATAATGTATGAGTGAGCAAAGAGCTAACTTGCTGCAGAAGATGATTGAGCAGCATACATAAAAGTGGTGAAAAAGAAATAATAATTGCAAACATTGCAAATATAAACTAGAACCATAACTTTTTTACTGAGGCTTCCTACCCAAGATTGTAACCTGTCTTTTATTAAATGCAATAAAAAAGGTCACTTTTACTGCTTATTGTATAAGGCAAAACAACTGCAAATCATGAAAAATCACACTTGACAGAACTTAGCTGCAAGATATAGACAAAATGTCATGTATACCCAATGTGTACAAAAGCCCTATCTGCAAAACCTTGTTAAATTATGTTTATTGCTGTTCACAATAGCTGTACCTTGAACCCTTTACAGTTTTAATCAAAACATGCTAAAATTATAGGTATTGTGGATAGCTTTGGGGTAAAATTCACCTGGGTCTAGATTTACAACAAAAGCAACTTGCATTTATATAACAGCTTTTATGCAGGATAGTATATACAGTATATTAATAGTTTAGGACATGACACGTCCATGCGACTGCCTGGATGGTGGAAGGCGAATTGGATGGACCTTGGTCTTTTTCATCCAGTATTTCCTATGCTCCTATATGTCTTAGTGTGTTACACAATTGGACACCAAATGAACACCAATTGAACACACAATTGGACACCAAGTGAGGGAGCGAGATGAGGGTGAGATGACTATAGGTGCAGTTGAAGTGACAAGTCTTAAAGAGGGATTTAAAGATAGATAAAGGGGGGGGGGGGGTTGAGTCAGAGGGATAGAGGCAGGGAGTTCCAGAGGTTAGGGGCATAGTAACTATTAAAGTTGCATTTCACAGTGTGCAAAATTTGGCAAATTCTTAAACACAATCTTTAATGTTGAAACTGGTTTTCTGTAAGTTTTGATAAAAAAAGTTTCAAAAAACTTTTTAAAAAAAGCTTCAAAACTGAATGCAACAATTTTCTAAATTTGCTCACTTTGAAATACTATCTACTACTTTAATGGAGTAAATCTGGTCCCAGTTGGAATTTCTACCATTTTATGACTAAGAAAGGAATTGTATTTTGTTCAAAAATGCTCCTATTCAGCATCTATTGCTTTCATTAGAATCTCACTCAGAGCAAACCATTTCCTCACATAAAGAGTTGCGAGAATGTAGGATCCACTGACCCAAAAGACCATTGCTGCAGAATTAATTGAGATGCTTAAGTGGACAAATAGTTGCTTAGAAAATAAGGATATTAAGAAAAGGAAAAAAAATAGAGAAATTGAATTAGAAAGATAAATGGCTTCCATAGAGTAATAATATAAAATAAATTATCCTTGCATTTGATATAACGCATTTCACGTCTTCTAGACGTCTCAAAGCGGTTCACAGAATATACCGTAAAGTGAATTGACTGTATATTTGTAGGCGAAATGCAGCAGCCAATTGCACACAGCAGTATCAACATTAACAGACAGTCGTGGATTAAAGTGACCAATTTATTATTGTTTTTTTCATGAGGGATTATTATCAGGCATGTGGAGTAAGAAAACTTGCCCAAGGCTTCACCCTGCCAGGAATCGAACCTAGGTCTCTCACTTGCGAAGCAAGTTCTCTAACCACTGAGCTACAGGACTCCACATTAAGGTGGTTGGAGTGGAATGGATATCACTAAATGTTACATGTTTGCTCTGAAAATTTCTCAAAATGTTTGACTTTCCTATATGAAAACATCTTCACGTAGAGCACTGGTAAATTTGATCTTATCCATTAACATTCTGACAAATACTTAGCCAGATGGGAAATGATGTGATCTAAATTTTTTTCTAAATACACAAATATTTTTATTAAGACCTTTACTATTTGTAAGACTTTTACTACCTTCTTTGATTTCACAGTTCCCCCCACTTGGTGACATCTGCAATGAAGCATTTCTACAGCACTCAGTCATGTTTACAGCAGTACAGCTTTACCACTTCCTTTGCCTTTTGCATTTCACTATGTGCCTGCTTGAAGCCAGTGATTTATGGCCAGTATTTAATTTTTCAGTGTTACCTGCAACATTTTGATGCCTACTTTCTCAATGTCATTTTGAGATCAGAATTTCCTTTTTATATTTAATTTTGTTTCATTTATTATTAAAAGATAAAACCTGTGTACTATGAATTATTGCCGTAACCTCAAAGTCATTGACTCATCTTCTGTTGTAACCACAAAGGAGTAGTAAAGAAATACTGTGAAGAAATATTGCAAACAGTTTGTTTACAGATATCAAGATGCTTAATTTGTGTTATTGCATCTTGTATTTAATACTCTGGATAAACAAAATGTCAACAGTAAGTTAGCTTGTGAAAAGTGGGAAATCACTTTCTTAATGCTTGTGTGGTATCTGTGCATAAAGCACAATATTATTACTTTAGTAAATATTTATCAAACCTAATAAGTGTTGTCAGATTTCCTGATGCCAATGTAGTTCAGGACAATCTCATCCAGAAATGTCCTCTGTATCCCATTTATCTTTGTGTAATTGTATTAATATGATGGATACAGAAAATGATGCAGACACAGAAGGCACATAGCTGCAACAAAATGAAATCTGTGTTGATTTCTGCATAATCTGAATAATTATTCAATGATCTGCACTGATTTAATAATAGGACAAATCAGATGCGTTTGTAATATGTTCCCTCAAGACTATTTAGTCTGGAGTCAGTGTGTTTATCCTTGATTTCGCTCTTTACTAGATGCCTGGTTGCATTAAACTGTAAATGAAGTCAACATTTTTAAAAGGATTTGCAAAGGTTACATTTACAACTTTACTCACTTTTATAGATGAAAATCTGGAAGTGATTCCCCTTCTGGTCAATAACCATGCAGTGCAAGGTCATGATAGCTCCAACCTATAAATTTACACCACCCTGGTCAGTCCATTTACCAACCAGGAGGGAATAAAATGCACAAGCTTGCCAAGGTCGGTAAATTTACTAATCATTGTGGCATCACCCTTAACCTTTTTATTTAGATTTTCTCTTTTCTCGATTTTATGTTCTCTCTGAACACTCTGCCTCCTTGTCCTCCTCGACCTCTCTGCTGCCTTTGACACTGTTGACCACTCCATCCTCATACACCGCTTCTCCGCTTTACTCAATCTTCACGGATCTGCCTTTGCCTGGTTCAATTCCTATCACTCTCACCGTCTCCACTTCGTTGCCTCTAACAATTTCTCCTCCAGCCCCCGCACTGTCACATCTGGCATCCCCCAGGGCTCTGTCCTTGGCCCTCTCCTCTTTAATATCTACATGCTCCCCCTTGGTGACATCCTCCGCAGACATGGGGTCAACTTCCACATGTATGTGGATAACACACCCAACTCTATCTTTCTGCCTCCACCCTCAACTCCAGGACACTGCTGTCCTGACAGACTGTCGGACATCAAGTCCTGGATGAGGGCAAATTTCCTACAGTTGAATGTGAACAAGACTGAGGCCCTCCTGATTGGCTCGCGCCAGTGCCTCAGCACCTCAGGCTCTGGCAACATCAACCTCCATGGTTGCACACTACAACTCACCAAGTCAGTCAGGAACGTAAGTGTCTTGTTCGAGCCTCAACTGTCTTTTCTCCCCCACATTCAAGCCATGACCTGCTCTGCCTTCCTTCACCTCCGTAACATTGCCCGACTCTGCCACTACGTCATACATCAGGCCGCTGAAACTCTTGTTCATGCCTTCATCACCTCCAGGCTCGACTATGCAAATGCCCTACTTGTCGGTCTTCCCAACTCCTCCCTCCACAGGCTGCAGATCATCCAGAACTTTGCAGCCCATGTCCTCTCCCGCACCAAACTCTGTGACCCCATCTCCCCCACTCTCGCTTGACTCCACTGGCTCCCTATCCTTCAGAGGATCCAGTTCAAGATCCTGGTCCTCACATACAAACAAACGGAGTCCTGTAGCTCAGTGGTTAGAGCACTTGCTTTGCAAGCGAGAGACCTGAGTTCAATTCCAGGCAGGACTAAACCTTGGGCAAGTTTCCTTACTCCCCACGCCTAATGATAATCCCTCCAAAACCAAAAACAATAATAAATTGGTCATTTTCAATCTACGACTGTTTGTGGGACATTGCTGTGCGCAATTGGCTGCCGCGTTCTCCCACAAAAAATACAGTCAATTCACTTTACAGTGTGTTCTGTGAAGCGCTTTGGGACGTCCTCCCGACGTGAAAAGTGCTATATCAAATGCAAGGATTATTATTATTATTATAAAGCCCTCCATGGCCTCACCTCACCCTACCTCTGCGACCTCCTAACCCCCTAACAACCCACCCTTTCCCTCCGCTCAGCCGGCTCTCATTTCTGTTCTAAGTGCTCACTCAAGCGATAATGGAAATTATTTTGTTCTTTGTGAATTATGTTTAATTATCTAAATAACCCAGAATTTTAAAATTCATCAACATTTATCTTATTCAGTGCTGAGCTGTGGCTGTGTGTCATCACTGCAAGAACGTGTGATAATAATTTGCACTTAGAAATCAGCTTTTACGTAGAATGAACATCTTGATGTGTTTCATGAAGATTACAGGGATCAGTGAACAGAGAGAAAGAGGGAAAGATTTGAGATGGGAAGTTAGGTGGGGACTGTGGAATCAGAGAAGGCAGCAAAGATCCTGCGAAGAGAACTTGATGGCGTACTCACATGGCTGAAAAATGATGTTTAAAACGGATAAATGCAAGGAACTGCATCGCTCTGAGACACTATATCCTGCATGAAGGGCGATATATAAAGGCAAGTTGTTGTAGGAAGTAAGAGTAGGATTCACATGTATTTCTTGGATGGGATAGAACTTACCAAAGGCGAAGCTGAAAGAGATCTAGGAGTATTAGTTGACTCCCCGTTCACAATGCCAAAACAGTGAGGCACCAATAAACAAGGCAAAAAGGATGCTGGACTATAATAATAAATATATATATATGTGTGTATATATATATATAAATACATAAATAATTGCCATATATTGCCAAATCAGTTGAGTTCAGATCCCAAGAATTCATACTCAGGTTGTATATTGCTCTGGTTAGCCCGCACCTGGAATACTGCTTACAGTTCTAGTCGGCACAACATTAGTCTCCCAGATACAATAGGCAGGGCAGTGAGGATGATCCACATTGTTAGAGGAAAGGGCTATGAGCAATGATTAACTAGGCCTCTTCAGTCTTGAAAGGAATTGCCTCGAAGGGGATCTCAGAAGTATACAAGATTTTAAATAGGATTGAGACAGTAAACCCAGTAAACACAATAAAATGAAAGGACGCAGGTCTAAGGTTGCAAAGGGCAATTTGAGGATGAACATCAGGAAGAATTTCTTTACCGTTAATTAAACAGCAAAATAAAATAATTCTTAGATTTGACATAGAATGTTTCACATTGGGCCAAATTGCTTCACAGGATTTATTGTAAAGTGCAGTGACTGTATTTTGTAGACAAACTTGACATTTTGTGCACAGCAATATCCCACAAACAATTAATCTGGGGGAATGTTGGTGACTATTACTGCAATATCTTCTCATCACAAATCTCTGAATGAATTAAAGAATTATTACCTTGTAATATTGAGTGGTTCAATATGTATGTGAGAATGGAGCAAGAGGATATACCAAGGACATCTCACAGCTTCCTTTGCTTTAAGAAAGAAGCAACTGATATGTGGAGTGAATGTCACATTGCTATACACCATATTCTTTCTAATTCACGCATAATGGTATTTGTACAATTGTAACCATGCTGCCAGTGCTTTCACATGCTAGAATAACCCACCCCTCAAAAAAACATTTGTCATTTTAATGGATCAGTCATTTACAGTTCTACTTTTATATAATTATTATTAGTTCTACTTTACTTAAGAAACAAATGCATATGCAAACAATTGTCACTTTTAACTTTTAATTAGTGGCAACTTTTAACTGTTCAGGTTGCAAGGACATAACCACGTTAATGTCATACAATATCTGCTCCTTGCAATCTATTTCCTTTTTAAGGAATTCAGTTAGAGGTCCTGCATTTTACATCAGATTCCCTAAAAATATAAAGTGTAGCGACTGTAACTTGTTGGCGAAGATTTGCATGAAATTTAGAGTGAGAAATACCTGACCTTGATCTGGATTTGGAGAATAACCAATTAATCTGCTCGCTTTCATGAAAGCCTAAGTACTGAGACCCTTCCTACTCTCACAAGTACCTTAGCACACTACCTAGAAGGAAAGGTATCGTGCATGAAAGAAGGTAGAAACCTCAGGAAGATTGAGCTAGGATAAGATAGGGTAGACCCTGAATTAAGGAGTCCTGTAGCATATTAATTAGAGCACTCGCCTTGCAAATGAGATGACCCATGTTTGCTTCCCAGGCAGAACGAAACCTTCAGCAAGTTTCCTTAATCTATGCACCTCTGTTTACCTAGCAGTAAGTAGGAACGCATTTGTTAGTCGATTGACAGATTGCTTTCCAGGGGTAATAATCCTGTCACAATATTTTTAAAAATTTGGTCACTCAATCCATGAGGGACAATTGCTGTGAGCAATTGGCTGCTGCGTTTCGCCCACAAAGTATACATTTTACAGTATATTCTGTCATTAGTGGCAACAACCAAATATCAGAATGCTCAACCAAATAAGAATTGAGGGAGCCAAGCAATAACAACAAAACGACAGCAACAACAAAATTGCATTTATAGAGCTCCTTTCACGTCGGGAGGACTTCCCAAGGTGCCTGGATGCAATAATTTTTTTCAATAATTGCAGCAGATGCCAAAGAAAATACCAAAAATCTCTTCCAATATTGTAGCAGTTAGAGGTTAGTGAGGAAGAAAGATTAAACTACAAAAATCCAAAGGGAATTGAAAACTGGATAATTATAATCCTCTGAATTAACTTCTTCTTGAGGTTTGTAGCAAGGAAGTTCACTAAAAATTATGCTGACGAACAGCCAGCACATGTCATGTGAGCTCCAGATCTTTGACATTAACTTTGATATTCAAGACAGACATCGGAGGGAGCTGAAAATCCCTTCATCAGTCAAACCTATTTTGAGTTCTTGTGAATTCTAGTGTAGGGTGTACAATATGCAAGCAGGCAAATAAAAATCTGAGCAAGAATACATACATGCCAATGAGTAAAGCAATTTTAAATTTAAAAGATTCATTTGATTTAATTTTCTTCAGCATAATTATTATAAATAGATTATTTACTTGCTTGGTAAGCTCATTTTTCTCTCACTGGTTATTTGATCCAAAAGCGTGTCTGACATCGGAAAGAATCATTGAGTAATGGGGTAGGTGAGCTACCTTCAGGGCATAATGAAAAGGAAAAATCGCTTTCTAAGCTGTCAGCTTCAAGTAGGACCCTTATCTTAGTGGCAGGATTCAATCCCCATGGAACATGATCCCCTCATTAGCAAGTGGAGAGATGTCTTTTCTAATTTGAAGTAGTGTTCAGATAGTGGCAGTTCTGTGTCGCTTGGGAGCATAAGCTCTATGTTAAGTGATATAGGTGAGGCTATTCTGTCCTTCTGTCAGGGGAAAGAGTACACTTTCTGTCCAGGGTCAGTGTAATGCACAAAGCATTGCATTTGATGTAATTCGTAACCCTTTTAGATTAGATTTCCTACTGCTCAGCCAGTGAAAAGTATTCCGTTTGCTGCAGGTCTCCAGAGACACTTTTGGTTCAATTGCATATATTTTTCTGTTGTTAGAATGTTTATTCCATTTGAAAAGACCTTGGGAGTTTCAGGTAAGATGGGTGTGCCGAGGCATGGGGGTATGGATTCAGCATAAAACCTCCACGGGTATAAAAATATTGATGAGTCTTAAACAGGAGGGCAAGATAATCTTTGCATTTTTTGCATTTGATATAGCACCTTATCACTTCATTGAGACATCTTAAAGAGTTTCACAGGATATACCGTAAAGTGGCAGTCAAGTAAAATTTGACTGTGTGTTTTGTGGGTGAAATTTGGGTGGTATTCAGTTATCTTGGCTGTCACTCAACAGGGAGGGTGGGCAATGATTAGCTGGTCCAAACTGTGACTCACCTGGATGTCGGGCACTTTTAGCGACATTAAACCTTAGCAATGGAATATCTATTTCCCAATATTGCTTTGTCAGGGGCTGAGGAGACTGCTGCACAAATGTAGCTGAGCGTAAACACAACATGTTCCTTTATAATTTTATAATCTGCACATTAGATCTTATTAAGCTTTTGCTCAGTGCTTCTCCCTGACGGCACAGCCAGGAATAGAGGAATCCTGGTGAAGGCATTGCTGACTCCTGCTGTGATACCTCACTGGTAGCTCAGGATCCCACAGTATTGACTCTTCAGTGGTAGTGCGACTGACTTCTCCTTTAATTATCATTAAAGTTCTTAGTGAAATGCAAAACATTTTAAATTGTAATGTTTTTTTTAAAAAAATGATGGGGGAACTGGAAACCAGCAAATCCTCCATCATCATTAATGTGATCCTGTGAACACAAGTGTAGGTTACAAACTCTTTGTTAAGTGATTGTTAATAAAACTAATCCTTGCATTTGATATAGCGCTTTTCACGTCGGGAGGACGTCCCAAAGCGCTTCACAGAACACACTGTAAAGTGAATTGACTGTATATTTGTGGGCGAACGCGGCAGCCAATTACGCACAGCAATGTCCCACAAACAGTCGTAGATTGAAAATGACCAATTTATTATTGTTTTTTTTCGGTTTTGGAGGGATTATTATTAGGCTCTGTGTGGAGTAAGGAAACTTGCCCAAGGTTTCGCCCTCTGCCTGGAATTGAACTCAGGTCTCTCACTTGCAAAGCGAGTGCTCTAACCACTGAGCTACAGGACTCCAAATTAAGTGGTAAGGTTTTGCTTTTTTAGGACATCAGCTGCAAGGTACACAGGAAATTATAGACAGAACCACTCTGACACCTTGTGACCACAGAAGGAATATCACTTTATATAACAAAATCAATGTTGATTACATTTGTCTGTGGTGCCACATCAGTTTAGGGTTACATTATAAGTTATAATTTGTACATTGAAACAAAGCAGCAATTTATATAGTATTTACTTACCAATGCGATTCTATATTTAACACATGGTAAGATTTTACATCACCCAATCAAGCTGAAAACCTTTCATTTTGCACAGCAAGGATTTATTTTTCCAGAAAATTTCTTTAAACCATTCTGCTCTAATTTCTGGTTACCTTGTGAGTTGAAATGTTCCATTGTTTTAGGTTTGACAGCTGTGGTACCTCATTAACTTGCACCAACAAATGGTTTCAAGATATTCAGGTCACTATCTTGGATTCCTGCCAGCGGTCTCTGATCATAGCTGGTGCTTTCAGGGTCCTCAGTGAGTTAAGAAATGATTCCATTGAATACTGAGCTCGGCAATTAGGAACAACCAAGGTAGTGCTTAAGCCTTTGAGCCCAACCACAAGATCACAAGATCAGGATTGGATTCGATGAAGAAGGCCCTTCAGCCCACCTGATCATATCCCTCCAGAAATCTTATCCTACTATAATGTAATACAATACAAAAATACATTTGTAAAGCACCCTTCACGTCGGGAGGATGTCCCAAGGCTTTGAACAGTCAGGGATTAGGACCCAAGCAGAGAGGGGGGGTTGGGATTAGGGAGGGTGGAGGGCAGAGAGGGTAGGAGGGTGGCCAAAAGCACGGGTCGAAGAAGAGAGCCTTGAGGTGTACCTTGGAGGAGGCAAGGGATGGAGCAAGGCCAAGGGAATGTGAGATGGAGTTCCAGAGGGTGGGGGCAGAGAGACTGAAGGCACGACCGCTGATGGTGGGGCCGGCTCGCCGCGGGACATGGAGCAGGCCGGAGCCTACTGAGCGGAGGGAGCGGTCAGGTTGATAAGAGGTTAGCAGGTAGGAGAAGGCAAGACTATGGAGGGCTTTGAAGGTGAGTACAAGAATTTTGAACTCGATCCTCTGAGGGATGGGGAGCCAGTGGAGCTGGGCGAGGGCCGGTATGAATGGGGTCACAGAGCCTGGTGTGAGAGAGGACACGAACTGCAGAGTGTGGAGGGAGGGATGGGTAGGGGCCGGAGTGTAGGGAGAGATGGAGAGGGGTTGGTGGTTGGGAGGGCGGTGGCAGATGAACGGATCCCCTCGATTTTGGTCTTAAGGAAATCCAGCATCTCCTCGCAGTTGGAGGAAAGGATGGGGGAGACGTGAGAGGCGCCGGTTGGTAGTGGAGCAGAGAAGCCTGGGGTTGTCCTTGGCCTCCAAGATTACCTTGGAATATATCATAATATAATAATAAACCTTGCATTTGATACAGCCCTTATTACATCTTCGAGACTCTCAAAGCACATCACAGAATATACTGTAAATTGAATTGACTGTATTTTGTGGGCAAAACACGGCAGCCAATTGCACACAACGGTGTCCCACAAACAGTCACAGATTGAAGGACCAAATTAATATTTCTATTTATTTAAGGTTTTATTATGTCCGGTAAAGCAAACCGCCAATTGACTAGCAACTGGATTCCTACTTACTGCTAGGTAAACAAAGGCATGTGGAGTAAGGAAACTTGCCTAAGATTCCATCACAGCATCAAGCTGCTTTTTAAACCAGTTGAGTGTGAACATTTTATACACCTGTATAAGGTGCCTTCTGAGTAATTTTCTCTCAGGTCTGAAGAATCTTTGTTGTCCAATTGTTGCTCATAGTTCATTCCTCAATCATTTTATCCTTTTGCTCTCCTCTGCATTGCCTCGTTCAGCTTCTCTGGAGTAACAAAATCAGTGGGAAGGGTTCAGAAACAGTCTTTAAGAACAATTGGGAAAATGCAATGTTCCTTAACAATTTGACCTTATATAAAGCCTTTCACATAGGAAAACATCCCAAAGCACTTCACAGCGTGGAGGCATGAGATAGGAGTGCTCAGAGGGAGGTGACTGGAAGCTTGGTCAAATATCAGATAATAACAGATGTAATAGTAGATGCTGCAACACATTCTGTAAATCTGCTGTAAATCTTCTGTAAAAATGTCACATTTTTCACTCCAATATTTCTAACCAATAGTAACAAATCCAACTGGTTGTCCAGGACACATGTGGTACTGTTCACTGACTTGGAGTCTGACTGTATTTACCCCAATAGGAAGTAAAAATAAAAGTGAATTATGATCAGTTCTTGGACACTCTCAATATGGACACAAGTGATAAAGCTCCAGGAAATCATTTCTTTAATCAGCACCTTTGAGATTGGGGAGATTCTTCAAGGCTAATAGTAAAAAAAAACTGAGACTGGGTGACTAATATTATTTTTCAGGAGCACTGTGTCAGCCCTTGACACTGTAGGGATTATTGGTCCCTGGATTTGATTTCTTGGGGCCCAAATCTTCAGCTCAGGTTCATTAATGGGTGGATAAATGTAATGTTTCATAACAAGTTCAGTGTGATAATTAATCCATTGATTGAAGCCTAAAATTCCACCCAGTCTTAGCCTGTAAGACCATGCTGTTTTAAAAGTATAAGATCAGGCAAAATTGTGGGAAATTTTTTAAACCTAGACTGAATTTGTAGCAACTGTAGAAAAACGGCTCCCAAATTGAGACTGAATTCTAGAATTTTGCATAAATCTGTGCTCTTGCGATTTAACACTAACTGCTCTTACTGACGACTGAGACCATGTGGAATTTCAGACCTTGAATCTGTTATAAAAATGAAATTTTGTATTGTATTGTATGTAACATAAAACATTTATCAAATATTTCATTCCAATACGTGAGCTGTTGAACTAACAGGTGAGCAAGAGCAAAGGCAAAATAATTGTTTGACCTTCATGCAGCAGAAATTACTGTTTTATCATGAAGATCACAGTGCTGTGCAATTCAAATCCACTCAGAAATTATCCTTTAAAATAGATAATAGAGAATTTTCAGGGACCCATTTTACAATGTAATGAAACTTCAGTCACTCACCAGCTCTTTAACAACATTTATAATAGACGGGAGAAAATTGTGGAAAACTATTAAAACTATTAGTCTCAATTTTGGAGCCAGTTTTCTTCAATTCCCCCCAAAAACTGGTGTCCAAATTACGAGTGAATTTAAGTGCTTTCTACAATTCTGTGCAATCTTAAATTTTAAAACCAAATAGTCTTTTTGCAAGCTATAACTACTAGGTGAAATTTCTGGATTCATAACTAGTAAATCCCTGATGAGCCCAGCAGCCGACATTCTGGGAACTCTACTCAGGTGCTTATCTCAGTTCCAGATTCCTTGAAATTAGTGTCCAATAAAACTATCACCAGCTATTTAGATTACACATGTTCAGAACCTGCTTTCCTGGGAACAGCATATATAAATCTAACTTTCCACTCCTCATTGCTTTATTGCTAGAAGAAACATCACTTCAGTCCCATAAGTGTCCAATTGGCATAGGAAATAATTCAATTCAGGAATTTTATCATTATCAAGGTTTCAGTTGATGCACAGAAACCAAGGCTCTGTGGGTTACATCTAGTTTCTATTAGTATTCCATAATATCTGTAATCACAGATTTTTATTAATTGTAAGTTGTCTTGTGTGTATATCAGAATCTTTGGGGGATATTTCTTTTCAGCGTTGAGCCCCATTTCATGGTGCCAGCATTGTTGTGCAAACACAAGCATATTTCAAGTCATTTGATCTATTGTCAAGTGCTCATAATTCTCTGTTGCAAGCCTCGTGCTATAAAATAATTGGTTTGGGAAATAAACACCAGCAGTAAAGCACAATTCTTATTTCTTCAGATACCAGTTGTGATTCAGTGAAATGATAACTTCACACAAGACCCTCTCAATTCATAATAACCTGAACTAGATTCAGCTCCTAAACTGACTTGATCTGAACAGGGGGAAAAAAAAACAGAAACTGTTCAAATTCACATTTTTTCCCAATTCAGAATTATATTGAATGTTTCTATATAATTTTTGAACAGAGCTCCGAGCAGAGTTTGGACACAATTGCCTTCACACGTAAGCTTGCTCTTCAATAGGATTGAAGCAGGAATGAAAAAAAAGACAATTCTTTTTCCAAGGCAATCATCCAACAAAGAGTTACAATAAAACAAAATGTTGATACCATGGATACATAAACTGAATACATATTCCACGTTTAATATGCTGTAAGCGCAGGGAAAGGGGTTGGAGAGGGAAAAAATTGTTTTGAAATTAGTTTTAATTGGCCAGTTACTGAGGGCAGCGAATCCTCCCGCTCAGCTCCTGTTAACCCCGCGAGCCAAAGCCCTGGTCCTAGCTGAACAAGCAGCAGGAACGTTTGCAAGACAGCGCCCTCCAGGGAGAGAGGGTGTATTCTTTCAACAGTTTATCTCTGGAACTTCCATGTGCAGGTGCGATGCATGGAATTCTTGGTTTGGATACTCTTAAGCATGGTGATGGGTTTCCTTATGTGTCAGACACCTGGCTGACGCCCCCAAAAATAGTTTGCCTCTAAGCGCAGCAACTCAGATATTAAGGTCTATGATATGTCATTGGCAAACTAGAAGTCACTGTGATAACTGTGATTTTCAGTTTGTTTCAAAAATTACAGGATTTCACTTTAAGATTTGTACATTTCCTCTCTCTCCGCCCTTCCTAAACACTCTGCATACTCACTTGTGAATCAGAAGGTTGTTGGTTCAAATCCAACATCGTCAAGAACTTTATGTCATAGGCTCGGCTAACATTCCATTATATTACTGGGGGATACTGCATTGGGAAGTCCTCCTAACACGAAAGGTGCTATATCAATGCAATTTGTTATTCACATGAGTTATTCACATGAATCCACATTTGTAGATTGCTGCTGGCACAAATTGCTGTCATGTTTCCCTCCATAACAACATTCACCTAATTTCTGATTAATCTCATATTTTATTCTTTTGCATGAAAGTGCAATGTAAATGTAAGTCACTGTTAACGATTGACCTAGTATTGCTGGATGGTTTTACTGACATCCCCAAGGGAATGGTTTCCACAAGAGGATAGGGTAGAGACAAAAATGGGAAGAGATTACATGAAGAAATGGTCTAAAATAACATTCCCGATAAAAGCAGCAAAAACAGGAATGTATATTCCTATTCAAGAACAATATGCACGTTTCCAGCAGAGGGAGCATAGAGCCAATAAAACAAGAGAATCCTCACTTTTGAGATCATTGTCGTTATACAAATATATTGACTTGCTGCTTTTCAGAAAACGTGTTGAAAATGTGAAATGCAGGACTATGCTTTAATATTAAGTACAATGCAGAATGGGTGAGTTTTCTTTGCATAAAAAATTCTAAATTATCATATGAACAAATTCAGTACAAGTGTAGAAATGTCAAACATATATTTTATTTTGCATAGAAATTAAAGAATACTCTTAAAGATGACATTAACAAAGAAATTAATTGATTTTATTGCATTCTACTGTTGCTTATTGCAAGCTATTCAGCTTCCAAAGGAATTCTTAAGATCTAGGGTCAGAGATTTTACACGAAAAGTGATCAACTAACTACATGTATCAGTCTGGTACAGTTAGCACTCGTGTCTGAGTCAGAAAGTTGTGGGTTCAATTCTCATGTTGGGATCTTGGAACTAGATAGTCTAGGTTGACACTTGTTGTGCTACATTGTTGGAGATCTGGTCCTTCTAGATGAGATGTTAACCCAAGGTCCCATCTGCCTGTCCAGGTAGACATTAAAGATTTCATGGCAACTATTCTAAAAGTGAAAAGAGCTTTTCCTGATAACCTAGCCGACAATCCCCCAAATAAAATTGGTCACCCCATCCATGGCTGTTTGTGGAACATTGATGTTCACAAATTGGCTGCCACATTCACCTATTAAATACACCATCGATCCACTTTACCTGTGAAGCGCTTTGAGACATCCTATTGTGAAAGGCGCTATATCAAATGTAAACTTTTAATTCCATTTTATTCCACCCCATTCCAGGTAACTGACTACTCACTGAATAGAATTTTGTTCTGTTAAGTGAGCCGAATACTTGTTTCTATTTAAAGCTTTACAGTTCTGTTCCCATCAATATAAATCATACTCTTCCATTTGTTAATTTGCACCTGTTCATTTTCATCTATCTACTGAGGTATAACCAGCTTTCATGGCAATTTAAAACTGAAATGTTAACCTGTCCTTTTTATCACTAATCAATCGGGTGTGAATTTCCAATTTTTTCTTTTATTTATGTTAAAAAATTTCATCTGACTTTCAATAAGTCTTATACCAAGCCTTCAGGCACTTCACCCCTAGCCTCTGGAACCACCTATCCCTCTACCTCACCCCCTCTCTATCTGTCTCTAAATCCTACCTTTATCCGTACCTATGGTCACATCTCCTTCCCCCTTCACCCTTGTTCAGCGTCCAAGATTACCGCTGTGAATCGCTTCAAGATGTTGTTCTACATAAATAATATAATAATAATCCTTGCATTTAATACAGCACCTATCACATTGTTGAGACATCTCAAAACACTTCACAAAATATATTGTAATGTGGATTGACTGTGTATTTTGTGGACGAAGGATGTCATATAAATGCAAGTTGTTACTGTTTTGGTTGAATAGTCATGTGAAAGAGATGCATACCAAAAAAATTAATTTTCTCCTGAACCATTCTTTACATAAGTTCTTTTTTAAGTACACATCATCAAATTATATATAAAATTGAGAGATTTAATACATTCCACCCTCCATTTAAAATCCAGCCTTCTTACTTATTTATTCTTAGGTAATTTTACTTATAGTGCACTTAGGTCCATAAGAACAAAGTGCAGCCATAGACAAGAGAACAGATGCCACAAGAAATGGACCCTGATGGTTGCTAGGATGACAAAGATACAGAGAATTTTCACTGATGTGCTAACTGTAGAACACAGCTTTCCCATGTAGGCTAACATTCATCACGATATATTTTTTAATAAAGTATAAGCATTTGGTGATGAATCACCCCCACTCTACCTGCCCCCATCCCCCCATCTCACCTCCTCCACCCACCACACCCTGCCTCAAATCCTCCCCACCCACCTTGCCCCCTCCTCTTCCCCTGCCTCTACCCCACCTCAGCTATTCATTGAATTACCTTAATGTGGGACTGATTGTCCCTAGGCTACAATGTAGGCAGGTTCAGCTGCATATTGAATGAAAGTGTTTTTTTCCTTTTTGACATGACCTTGATGTTCACCCACTCTGATTTCGAGAGGACTCACTCAATTCTAAAGAAGAACAGTTCCTTTTATCTGATCAATGTCACCTTAGAAACTTGCACAGCCATAATTTCAGTCAACAACCCAGTTGCATTGCAACTCAACAGAATCAGTGATCAAGCCTTTTCTCTTTAATCATCGGCTGGAAGCAATGATTAATCAATGCAGCCCATTCCTGTAGCACTTGATAAAGCTGCCCATTGAAAGACATGATTTGTCAGAAATAAACCATGCTCCACACAGATTTATCCATTACTCAAATAAAGTTAAAACAGTCACTTTCATATGTATTTCTACACATTTTAAATGTTAGAAAAATAAAATAATTCAGGAAGGTTGTTTTCTTAATTTTCTTTTTTAATAAGCTTGGCAATCGCACATTGAAAGCAGAAATATAAGAATCACTGACATCAGCATTAACTCAATTGTTCCGCTCGCAATTAAAATAATAAATTACCCTTACATTTGGTATAGAACATCTCATGTATGGAGGATATATGAGATGATGCTGACAAGCACAATAAATACTCCTTTACAGGATTTATTGTTTAGTGTAGTAATACTCTATTTTGTATGCAAAACACTGCAGCAATTTGCACATAGCCATGTCTCCCAAACAGCCATAGTTTCTATCCCCAGTCCTCTACTTTCACAATCTATATGCTCCCTCTCAGGGACATTATCCATAGACTTGGAGATCACTTCCACATTAGATGAAAACAGACTGAAACTTGGCCATTTCAGAGCCTGTTGAAACAGTAAGCCCTGTAGCCAATACAATTCGCAAGAAAATAATCAATAAATTTAAAGAATTAATAAGTTATGGTATCGGCTGCAACAGCTACCTTGTCAATAGCCTTCTGAAGCAAGCAATTTTCCTTGTGTTGTGTTAGTAGAAATAAAATAACAAATGATTAAAAAAATCAAGGAGTAAAAATGCCAATAATATGCTCCTTTTCCACATAAAATCACTGATATTGAAACAAGATGTAGTTAATTTTTTTATAATGGCCAGACCAAAGAAACAAACATATTCGGGTACAGTAATTGCTATATGCCACATTTTTAAAAAATCTGGCCATAAATAAGTTGCATTAATTGCAATTTTTACTGCTTTTTTGAGGCATAAGTTGTGCATTCTCCCACAAATCACATTCAAATCTGCGCTTACACCATATTAAAGATGGAATATGCATTTTAGAGTATATTCCATGAAGCATTTGGGAAGTCTTTCTGATGTGAATGACGCTCAAACAAATGTAATGGTTATTATTATTAAATTGATAATACAATCATACAGTGTTTAAATCTGGGATCAAATGCATACTGGTCATCCATTCGCCATGATTATTTGTTACACATGAATTAAATAAATACATTAATTAATAATTTTCTAACCTCTGGACTAATCTTATTATAAACAATATTCTTAATTCATAAACAGTTCAAAGTTAATCAATAAAGAATATTGTACTCATCTCCGCATATGATGAATCTTTATCTTTGTCCTCAGAAGAGGACAGAAGACATTAATGCCATTTCAGAAGAGAGCAGAACATGTGATGGTGCTGATGAAAGATTAGGGAGTACAGACACATCGTTCTGTAAAACAGATGTAGGTTCTCTACAGGCAGCCATTTCAGGCAGTAGTAGAACATTAGTTCTCAAATAAACTTCTCAAAAGATTCCTTTGTTAGATCTTCACATCATTTTATAACCACGAATCCTTCAAATTACTCATTCATTTTGAAACCCTTTATAAACAATAATAAACAATGATCCAGGTGAAACGTTGGGCAAGCTTTCTTACACCACATGCCTCTTAGCAGTAAGTAAGAACCCGATTGTTAGTCGATTGGTGGATCGCTTTACCGGTATAATAATCCATTAAAGAAAAAAGTTTTAAAAAAATTAAGAATTTGGTCACTCAATCAACAACTATTTGTGAGACCCTGTTGTGTGCTATTGGCTGCCGCATTTCGGCCACAAATTATATTTACTTTACAGTATATTCTGTGAAGTGCTTTGAGACATCTTGAAGACGCAATAAGGTGCTACAACAATAACAAAATTACATTCATAGAGTGCCTTTCACATCGGGAGGACGTCCAAAGCACTGAACAGTCAGGTGTCGGGACCCGAGCATGGGGGAAGGGTGGGCAGAGAGGTGGGAGGGAGACCAAAGGCACGGTCGAAGAGAAGGGTCTTGAGACCGGCCTTGAAGGATGCAAGGGAGAAGGCGAGGCAAAGGGAGCATGGGATGGAGTTCCAGAGTGTGGGGGCAGAGAGGCTGAAAGCCCGGCCACCGATGGCAGGGCGAGTCGGGTGGGAGACATGGAGCAGATCGGAGCCTGCTTAACGGAGGGAGTGGGCAGGTTGGTAGGGAGTCAGCAGGTCAGAGAGGAAGGAGGGGGCAAGGCCATGGATAGCCTTGAAAGTGAGGACGAGGATCTTGAACTCGATCCTCCAGTGGAGTTGGGCGAGGGTGGGAGTGATGGGGTCATGTAGCCTGGTGCATAAGAGTATACCAGCTGCAGAGTTTTGGATGATCTGCAGCTTGTGAAGGGAAGAGTTGGGAAGGCTGATGAGGAGGGAGTTCCTGTAATCAAGCCTTGATGAAACGAATGCATGGGTGAGGGTTTCGACAGCCTGAGGGGTGAGGCAGTGGCGGAGTCTGGCAATGTTGCGGGGGTGGTGGTAGGCAGTGCCAGTCATGGCGCAGATGTGGGGGTGAAAGGACAGTCCCGGGTCAAACAAGACACCCAGGTTCCTGACTTAGCTTAGTTTAACTTGGTTGAGTGTGCAGCCGTGGAGGCTGATGCTGCCAGCTCTCGAGGTGCGGAAGCACTGGCATGAGCCAATCAAGAGGGCCTTGGTCTTGCTGATGTTGAGTTGGAGAAAGTTGTCCCGCATCCAGGACTTAATGTCGGACAGGCAGTCGGTCAGGACGCCAGTAGTTCTGAAGTTGAGGGTGGAGGCAGAGAGATAGAGTTGGGTGTCATCCGCATACATGTGGAAATTTACCCCATGTCTGCGGATGATGTCACCAAGGGGGAGCGTGTAGAGGTTGAAGAGGAGGGGACTGAGGACAGAGCCCTGAAGAACACCGCAGGAGATGGTGAGGGGGCTGGAGGAGAAGTTGTTTGCTGTGACGAAGTGGAGGTGGTGTGAAAGGTAGGACCTGAACCAGTCAAGGACAGAACCTTGAAGGTTGAGGTGGGAGGAGAGAGGTGATGGAGGTGGATTCAATGGTCCATGGTGTAAAAGGCATCGGAGAGGACGAGGAGGCAGAGGGAGCCCTGGTCGCACATGGTCAGGATGTCGTTTATGACCTTGGGCAGCATGGAAACCCGATTCGAGGGATATATCAAATGCAAGGATTATTATTATTATCTGAATCAGTCAGACAATTTCCATTCCCCAGCTTCACAATCTAACCAGTGGAACAACCATTGATTTATTTTGGACAGAAATATATATAAGTCCAGGAAGCATTTATTCACAAAGTTGGTACTGAATGTGGAATGCTCTGGGATTAAAAGATTTGACAAGGTCTAATAAAGTGTTGGAACAGACTCGGGAATGGAAACCACCTCCTCTCCCTTGCAAGACGAGAGCTCTAACCAATATATTACAGAGATTGAAGGGATTGTGATCTGGGTGTTAGATAATGGGGATGAAAACATGTTGTTTTGGTATAGATTTGTGAAGGATTTGTAAATACTTAATCCTGCCTGGGTGTGTGTCACGTTGACAGGTAGGAGCAATCTTGCTCCACACATGTCGTAATGGAGTTCCCACAGTTCAGTCAACATATACAAAGGCTTTGAAATTTCTGTTGTGATCTTTTTCAGCCTCAATGTAAATGTGAGTATGCTATTCAATTTAAACTTAGCACATATCCAGAGGAAATAGGATTAAAAGAATAATTTTCAAATCTGATCTGTACACTGAGGCTGATATATTGATTTGTCTCTTTCACCAGACTCTTGAGCTTGAATTGTTGATTTCAAGCTAGATACATCAAGGAAAATTGGATTGGTAGACTTGAAGGAATATTAGTTTACTGCTTTGTGAAATCCCATTAATGTGTATTGCCTAAGATATATATCCAGCATTTTGTTTTGTAACTGCATTGTTCTAAGTGAATGGTTTAGGTTTGCAATTACATCTGTCATGCAGAAAATCAATTACATGTTTCAATTCTCTGTGAAGCCCATCCATAACATAAACACTGATATATAAGAGATGTATGCTAAAGAAAGCCCTTGATCCATTTGAGCTTGGTTTGATCACTGTGAACTCCCAAAAAGCATCTTAAATTTGATTTAATTTTGTTATATTTCTTTCTGCCTTTCCAAGCCTTTCTGGGTGTGATGGTGATTTTTATTTTTATTTGGGCTATTTAAATAAATTTAAGTATTTAAATTTTAAAAAAAGAAGATAATAATAATGTGGTCACTCTATCCAAGACTGTTTGTGGGACACTGCTGTGCACAAATGGCTGCCGCATTTTGCCCACAAAATATAGTCAATTCACTTTACAGTACCTTCTGTGAAACACTTTGAGATGTCTCGAAGACGTGATAAGGTGCTAGGCGCTATATCAAATGCAAGTATTATGATAATTATTATTTTATTTTGGGGAGGCACTTCTAACACTGAGTTAAAAAAAATGATGCTGCTTATAAGAATATAGATTGTGGATACAGTATTAAGGAATAATTTGATAAATCAACAAATATTTTAAGAAGCAGAATGAAGACGGAAATTCTTATGAAATGTGATGTTGAAGTGGTGGAAAAGATGAATGACTTTAATAATATATGACCGTTTTACAGGTCAGAAGATATAGATAGAAAGATATCCTTCACTTACAGAGGAAATTATTCAAAGAAATCATGGATGTGCCTCATGATCTTGCATTGGGAATTGGAGTGCTCTTGGAAAACAGCAGGCTCAAGCATTCCCTGAAAAACACCAGAGAGTGCACTATGACTGGGGTATTAAACAGCCAATACCTTGCTCAAGGGCAAGGTGAGAAAATAATACAGAGCAGATAAATACTGGCTAACTCAGCAAATGAACCAGTGCAGAAAAGATCTGAGCTTCTCAATCTGTGTAAAACAATTAATGCACTTCCAAATATTAATTACCACATGTTGTGTGCCCAGATAATGTATCCAACGTGATTTCAGATCTTTTTTAATCAACCTAAGCATGCCCTGGAAGTATTTTTCATATCCAATGATTCACCGGTTTGGATCAATTACATCAAAAGGAAAACATTTTCACATCAAATATCCTCTTCACGGTAGCTGGTACAGAACCAAGTGCAAAAGCAAAAGCAAAGTTGATCAGAGCAAGAAAGCAACAGGAAATATCTGAACAGTTCCTAAGGCATTATAGTCTTTTAGGCATTATGGACCCTCAGGCAATGAGGTATTTGATTATTTAGCTTCTTATATTGTACAGTCTTTCAGGAAGTCTCTCCCTGTCTATAGACTATTTATATTGATTCAATTGCCAATGATTGCTGCTCATAGCTGTTATTTCTGGAGATACTGTACCTGTATAACCTCACTTGAAATCTGTTCTCCAATGGAGGTTTGCTCACATTAGGGTTCAAATATTAAATGGATGGAATAAGGCCGCCAATCATTATACATTTAGACATTTATCATTTCCCCTGTATGATTACAACAACAAAAAGAACAAAATTACATTTGTAAAGCGCCTTTTATGGGGAGCCAGTGGATCTGGGCGAAGTTGGGGGTGATGGGGTCACGGAGCCTGGTGCAGAAGAGGACACGAGCTGCAGAGTTCTGGATGATTTGCAGCTTGTGGAGGGAAGAGTTGGGGAGGCTGACAAGGAGGGAGTTTCCATAGTCGAGCCTTGAGGTGAAGAATGCATGTATGAGGGTTTTGGTGGCCTGAGGGGTGAGGCAGTGACAGAGTCGGGGAATGTTGCGGTGGTGGGGGAAGACAGAGCAGGTCGTGGCACAGATATGGGGAAGAAAGGACAGTTGAGGGTCGAACAAGATGCCCAGGTTCCTAACTGGCTTGGTGAGGTGGAATGTGCAACCGTGGATGCCGATGCTGCCAGTGTCTAAGGTGCTGAGGCACTGGCACGAGCCAAACAAGAGGGCCTCAGTCTTGTTGACGTCCAGTTGTGGAAAGTTGTCCCTTGTCCAGAACTTGATGTCTGACAGGCAGTCTGTCAGGACGCCAGTAGTCCTGGAGTTGAGGGTGGAGGCAGAGAGATAGAGTTGGGTGTCATCCGCATAAATGTGGAAATTTACCCGATGTCTACGGATGATGTCACCAAGGGGGAGCATGTAGAGGGTGAAGAGGAGGGGTCCGAGGACAGAGCCCTGAGGAACACCGCACGAGACGGTGTGGGGGCTGGAGGAGAAGCCGTTTGCAGAGATAAAGTGGAGGCGTTGTGAAAGATAGGACCTGAACCAGTCAATGTGGAACAATCCTCCACATAACATTACCTATTCATTTAGTGTCTGTTTCTTGGGACATTGCAATGCACGTATTGGCTGTCATGTTTGCCTACAAATACACAGATGCTAGACTTCACAGTCAATTCTCTGAATCGCTTTGAAACATCATAAAATAATGCATAATGTCAAATAGAAGGATTTTCTTTTCTCCAAAATCTCTTACCTTGATGAGCACAAAGCATCAAGAAAAAATATGAACTGAAAGAAAAAAAGGTTTCATTTTCAATTATGTCTCTTTGATATCAGACAATAGGAAAATATGGATGACTTGAGAGTTTGCTTTTGAATTTCTCAGAGATTGAGAAAATTGGAGGAAGATTGGCTGAAAGGTCAATTATATTCAATATTCAGCCATTAGGAGCAATTTATAGTCATTCATGAACCCACATTATAGTAAGTAATAGGTTTCCTACAGTTCCCTTTCCCCATGCTGGAATAATATGAAAAAATGAGAATCTTATACCATCTTTCATAATGAGACTTCAAAGATATAATCCAATTTAGTGCATGATTCTAAAGGCTTATTGGGATTTGACTGGAAAAGTGACCTAAGCATGTCCCTTTGAACCTCAATTTCTCATTAGTATATCCAAATAAATTACTAATGCTGACTACTGTGAATCATCATCGACCTGTTTACTGTGAATCACCTTGCCTCTTAAAAAGTAACTTGGGTACGGAAAACCTAGGCAGCATCAGAAAATGTTGAGTTCTCTAAAGCTTCAAATCATTTTCTGCATTACTATGATAAAATATTAATATCTATTAATATAAAGCCAACTTCTCAAATCTGACATGCATTACACCTCCAAGGCTGGGTTTCATTTTTCTAAGCTTCATATATTTAGAATTTCAAGACCCCATGAAAAAACAGATACATTTCATTAGGTTTGACTAAGAGAATGGATGCTGTTGGCTCCTCATACAGAAATAATAATAATAATGCTTGCATTTGACATAGTGCCTTATCACATCGTAAAGACATCTCAAAGTGCTTCACAGAATATACTGTAAAGTGGATTGTAAAGGAGGGAGTTTCCATAGTCGAGCCTTGTGGGGACGAATGTGTGTAAGAGAGTTTGAGCATTTTGTGGGCAAAATGCGACAGACAGTTTTGCGCACAGCAATGTCCCACAAACAGCCGTGGAGTCAAACCGCTAACTTTATTTGGGGGATTGTAAGACACCAGGACAAAACCCCTTCTTTTTTCGAATAGTGCCATGGAATCTTTAATGTCCACCTAAAGAGACAGACAGGACCTCGGTTTAATATGTCATCTGAAGGATAGCACCTCTGACAATGAAACGCACCCCCAACACTGCATTGGAGTGTCAAGTTAAACCACGTGATTCCAAGTCGTGACTTGAACCCACAACCTCTGACTACGCCAGATTGAATATCTCAGGTTTATATAAATAATCCTTGCATTTGATACAGATTCCTTTTCACTTCACAGCATTTACTGTGAAGTATAGCAACTGTATATATTGTAGTCAAACACCTACCTTTGTTTTCAGAAACACTTGTCTTTCTGAACTAATTTACCGTGGCACCTTGACAATCTCATTGAGGTGTTTCATGAAGCATAAATCTTGCAGTTGTTACAGGGAGAAAAGGGGTTGATAACACAAGGTTGTGGTTGTTCCTGCTGGAATTGTCAGCTTTGGTTTACTTTATACGTGGGAAGTGAATAGATGAGAGAAATAATGTAAGGAAATTCATACTCATAAATTATTAATAGCCCAGGACTGCTTTCTGGTTTGTGAACATTTGTAGGTTTAAGAAGATGGATATCATTTACTTTCATTTGAATTGTGACTTGTCAGACATATATTGCAATTCACATTATGCATCACTCCTGTTGGTGAGGGTTTTGTTAAACACAACTGATGATTGTACCTTTTCTCTCTTGTTTGTTCAGGGTTTTATTATTCAAAAATGGGATTCAAAGCTCTGACATTGATATTGATTTGTGATGGATCTTTAGTCTTCAAGCTGCAAGGGAAAGCAGTCTAACAACAATATCAACAACAATAACAACAACAATAACTTGCATTTATATAGCGCCTCTCACGCAGGGTAGCATCCCAAAGTGCTTGACAGTGGTGGAGCATGACGATAAGCCAGGGGGAGTGGGAGGTGACCTTAGGCACGGTCGAATAGGAAGGTCTTTACGCACGACTTGAAAATGGGGAAGGAAGGAGCAAGGCGGAGGGATAGAGGAAGAGTGTTCCAGAGTTTTGGAGCATAGTGGCTGAAAAAGTGGCCACCAATGGTGGAACAGAGGGCACGAGGGACTTGCAGAAGTTCGGAGCCAGTCGAGCAGAGGCAGTGGGTTGTTAGTTGGGGGGTAAGCAGGTCGGAGAGATAGGGAGGTGCCAGGGCATGAAGCAATTTGAAAACAAGTATGAGGATCTTGAAAGGGGAAGAACTTATTACTTTCTCATATTCATAAATAAAATATGTATTGGTATTGTAATTATATATCACCCTTCCCACAGATTATGTCTCAGAGGATTTTACAGTAGTGGAAACAGACTCCGAGCAGGGTGAAGGGGAGAAGAAAGGTGTCCACAGGGAAGATTGAAGAGGTAGGTTTCAAGCCAGATAGAGAGGGTGCTTCAATAAAGTGCTTTAGAATATGGGTATTATTGGACCTTATACATTAGTTTAAAAAATTACAAGATTCAATTTGGGATAAAGTACTCATGTAAGAGTGAGGTCAAATTTATTTCAAACATGGACTAACACTTGGATTAAAATTAATTTGATATTTAGTTGTCTTCTGAAAGGGGACAAGCGCTCTGGGACACTCCGTCCAAAGGGTGCTATATAAATGCAAGTTGTTGTTGAGATGATTGACATTTTCGTGAATTAAAGTGGAGATTTCTCCTTGTATAATATCAGATGTTTTTTCCACGTTACTTGTGATAAAGAAACAATCTTTTAAGTATTTAAGTCTTTTAATCTTTTAAGTATTTAAGTGTTTAAGTATTTTTAAACAATTGGCTCCCTATCCTTCAGAGGATCCAGTTCAAGATCCTGGTCCTCATATACAAAGCCCTCCATAGCCTCGCCCCACCCTACCTCTGCGACCTCCTAACCCCCTACCAATCCGCCCGTTCCCTCCGTTCAGCTGGCTCTGGCCTGCTCCACGTCCCCCGACCCACCCGCCCCACCATTAGTGGGAGAGCCTTCAGCCACTCTGCCCCCAACCTCTGGAATTCCATCGCCCAGTTATTCCGCCTCGCCCCCTCCTTATCCTCCTTCAAGTCCCACCTCAAGACCCTCCTTTTCGACCATGGCATCGGTCACCCCCCTTCCCCTCGTCTCCCTTCTCCTCCCATGACCCCAGCTCGGGTCTGCAATGCTATACTCTGTCCAGCGCCTTGGGACGTTCTCCCGACGTGAAAGGCGCTCTACAAATGTAATCTTGTTGTTGTTGCTGTTGTTTAACCGTTCTCTCCAAATACAAAAATCAGGTTAGATCCTGATTAAAGCATAAATCAATTGAATTATACAATTGTCCTCTTAGGTCACTGAGAAATGTAGGGTAATGTGAATTGAAGGCAGGAATTAACTGCAGCTCATTAGAAACACCATACGAAAAGAATGTCAATCAATAATGAGTTTTAAGGAGATCACCAGCACATGGATAATTAAACGTAAAATAATACATAGATCTTATTGCACTGCTTGAGATACGGCATGTCAGATTGTTTACATGTGTATCTTACACTAATCTTCAAATGCACTCCCAAGATGTAAAGCCTGAAATATTAATTCATTGCCGTAATGTGCCTATGGGTTCACTCTGATGTACACATGATTAAAGCAAAGTGTTTGAATCTTCTTCAAAGTATTTTCAAGCATTTCATCTAAAACTGCAAATTATTCAAACTGGAAAGGCAGGCTATTGCTCAATCTTCACAGTGTGTTGGACTGACAGTGACAATTGTAGCTCGTGAATAGCAAGCATTTAACCTTAGAAAAAAAGAACAATGGAATTTTAATGACATTTGGACCGCAGTTTAAAGATGCTCCTCATATATCATAGCTTCAAGGAATGACGATTATAAGCAGAGTTTAATGGTCCCAACATCCAAAGAGTCAATCAGGTCTCCTGATATAACCTATTTTGATCTATTATTTGGACGAGAAAGAACAGTAATAATGGAGTCACAGGCCAGATGGTAGTATGCTTTAAAATTTGTGATCTTGAGTAATGTTTGGAGTGTCATATCCAACATCCATTTACATCACCCTTGCTTTATTACTGGTGTCCGCTGGCTCAGTTGATAGCAATCTCGCCTCTGAGTCAGAAGGTTGTGGATTCAAGCCCCACGTCCAAGACTTTGTACTTACAGTCTAGGCTGACACTCCAATGTGGTGCTAGGGATTGTTGGTTTCTTGTTAGATGAAAATGTTAAACTGAGGTTCAGGTGGACGTCATGGATCCCCCTATTAGAAACAAGAAGAGAGTTTAATCTGGCCAATAATTCTCCAGATAAAAATTGGTCATTTACTTCACACTGTTGTGGGACATTGCTGTGCACAAATTGGCTTCTGCATTCACCTCCTAAATACCACGCTTGATTGTAAATCCTTGTAAGCACTCTGAGATGTCCTACTGACATAAAAGGTGCTATATCAAATGCAATGCTTTTATATTTTTGTTATCATATGGTTACTAACGTAAGTAAACAAAGCCTGTGAGCCTGAGAAGATAGGAATTCTTAAGTTACTTTTCTGAGTGCTGTAAAGATTTTAACTGAAGAGCCTTCTCCCCACCCTTCAGCCCTCATCACTATTCCTGTCACCACTCCCACAACCAGCACTCTTTGCCATTTCACTTCACTAGGTCAGTACAGTTCTAACAAAAATCTCACCAGTGCAGACCAGACCCGATGTGAGATATTTGCTTTGTAATGTTTAACAGGACCTTAGAAAGCTCAGTTGCCCTGATAAAACTGACTTCAGCTTCTATAAAATGAAGTTTACTTTGGAACTTGAAATGGGAACATCTTGGGTTGAAGATGAAGCAAAAGTCAGCTGCAGATATTCTGCACTCATTTACACTTGAATTCTAGAAATAGTTAATAATAGTATCTTAGGGAATATTGCACCTAGAATGTTCAGTATTGGATTACATTCTGAATGCTTTGTGAATTAGTCCGAAGTAGTCCAATTTGAGTAAATTGTCCTTTCCCTTATTTCCCAAACTAACTTTACAATTATAGCATTTGTCAGATAATGGGACCTGAATTTGGCTCCCCCTCCCCCAACAATGTTTGTCTAACTTCATCCAAATTGGCAGATCTTCTCTTAACATCACACAGTAAATGCATGAGAACCAAATGTGTTTTAAAAAGTTTTAAATTGCTTAGATCAATGGGAAAGAGCAGGGGAGTAAGACTGGTTGGAGATCTCTTTCAAATAGCTGGCACAGGGACGATAGGCCGAATGGTCTCCTTTTGTGTTTTAGGATTCTATGACTCTATGATAAGTGGGGCTGTAAGTGGGAATCCCGGCATATTCTCTGCCTTATGTAACCACCTACCTGCCTTTTCTTTGAACCAAGCAAAAAAGATTGTGAGGCCCTCAAAGAGTTAAGCACGTTTGCGCTCAATCTCTTAGCGACATAATTTTAATATGTTTTTCACAAATCATGCAAAGCCTCTGTATGACATAGCTTTCACTGGAGACATCATGTAACATTTAAAAAAAATCCCTTTGCTAATCTGCCTCAGAGCCAAATACATTATGATGTATTTGGATTTTATTGAAATGAAACCCCACTTGTTAAGAAGCACATTTCAACCACTGATGACTTCACAGAGTTTGTAATAGTCAGAAGAGCTTGTCTCATTATGCAAATGTGAAATTGTTTTAATTTCCATTTGTTCCCTAATTACAACAAAGGGGCTTCATAGCTATGGCTTGTCATACCTTGCTAAACATTTAAACTCGTGAGTCCTTCTATCTGTCAAGTGGAAATTCATTAAAACGCTTGTAAATTTTGCATGCTGGTATGTTCACCCATCAACAGTTTTTTGTTAACGCTTCATAATTCAGAGACAGCTAAGGAATCAGTATTGACTCTTGCCTTTTGCCATCTGTCACTTTTCTTTCAACACAGGTTTTATTATTTCAAGGTTGTCGACCTTGGAAAGATGTCTCGGAGGGGAGTCATTTTTTCACAGTCTACATTTACTCAATTTAGACAAGAGTGTGGACTTACTCACCTCAATGTGGTTTTGATGGAAAGAAGAAAGAATTGTCTGACCCGAATGCTTGAAAACTGTCTAATTCGGGGGCACCAATCTTCAGGCAAATATTATAATTCCTCGTTTCCTGATGAAGAGTAACAAGTAATAAAGGGCTGACATGCCTTTGGTTAATAATTTTAGCAATAATGTTTACATGTGTAAACATTGATAAGATGTCTGGAGATTACAGAATTACAACAGCAATAAAATTACATTTGTATAACACCTTTCACGTCGGGAGGATGTCCCAAGGCGCTGGACAATCAATGTTTTGGACCCAAGCTAGGAGTCAAGATCGTGACGGGTGGAGGGCAGGGGGGGAAGGAGAGTGATCGAAGGCATTGTCGAAGAGGAGGGTCTTGAGACGGTTCTTGAAGAAGGCAAGGAATTGGGCGAGGCGGAGAGACTGTAGGATGGAGTTCCAGAGGGTGGGGGCAGAGTGACAGAAGGTCTGCCAGCCAATGGTGGGGCGGGCGAGGCAGGGGACGTGAAGCAGGCTGGAGCCCTCTGAGAGGATGGAGCGGGTAGGTTGATAGGGGGTTAGAAGGTCGCAGAGGTAGGGGGAAGCAAGGCCATGGAAGGCTTTGAACAACAACAACAACAACAACAACAACTTAGATTTGATTTGGCGCCCTCCATGCCGGATGAAGGTGAGGGCCAGGATCTTGAACTGTATCCTCTGTGTGATCGGAAGCCAGTGGAGTTGCACAAGGATGGGGGTGATAGAGTCATGGAGCCTGGTGCGGGAGAGGACACGGGCTGCAGAGTTCTTGATCATCTACATCCTATGGAGGAAGGGGTTGGGGAGGCCAACCAGCAGAGAATTTTGTGTAGTCCAGCCTGAATGTTATGAATGTGTGTATGAGGGTCTCGGCAGCCTGCGGTGTGAGACAGTGGTGAAGCCGGGCGATGTTGCAGAGTTGGGGGAATGCAGAGCGCGATATATCACGGATGTGGGGTAGAGAGGATAGTTGAGGGTCAAACAAGACGCCAAGGTTGCGGACTGGCTTAGTAAGGTGGAGTATGCAACCTTGGATGGTGATGCTATCAGTGCCTGAGGTGTGGAGGTGCTGATGGCAGCTAGTCAGGAGGACCTCAGTCTTGTTGACGTTCAACTGTAGAAAGTTAGCTCTTATTCAGGATTTGATGTCTGACAGACATTCTGTCAGGACAGCAGTGTTCCTGGAAGATGAGGGAGGAGGCAGAGAGATAGAGTTGGGTGTCATCCGCATACATGTGGAAATTGACCCCATGTCTGCAGATGATATCACCAAGAGGAAGCACATAGATATTGAAAAGGAGGGGAGCAGGGACAGAGCCCAGAGAAACTCCGCACGAGATGGTACAGGGACTAGAGGAGAAGGCGTTTGTGGAGATGAAGTGGAGACAGTGTGAGAGGTAGGATCTGAACCATTCATGGACAGAACCATGACCATTGAGGTGAGAGGAAAGGCTGTGAAGGAGGATAGAATGGTCAATGGCATCGAAGGCAGCAGAGGAAAAGGAGGCAGAGGGAGCCTTGGTTGCAGATGCACAAAATGTCATTTGTCAGTTTGACCAAAGCTGTTTCTATGCTCTGCACGGCACAGAAACCCAATTGGAGGGGTTCGTGAAGGGAGTGGCGGGAGAGGAAGCAACGACTCATTTCAGGACCTTGGAAAGGAAAGGGAGGTTGGAGATCCGGCTAGTAGTTTGAGAGCAGGGCTGGGTCCAGGGAGGGTTTTTAAGGATAGGAGTAATGACGGATGTTTTTAGAGGGGTGGGAACGGTACCAGTGGACAGGGAGAGGTGTCTGATATCTGTGAGTAGTGGGGCAAGGAGGTGGAGCTGGGAGGTAAGGAGAGGGCGAGGGATGGGGTTGAGGGAGCAGGTAGTCAGTTTCGTGTGAGTCATGGTGGTGATAAGAGAGGAGGGAGAAACAGGGTCAAAGGTGTGGAGGGAGGGATGGGTAGGGGCCAGGGTGTGAGGGGGAGATGGGGAGGGGCTAGTGGTTGGAAGGACAGAGGCAGCTGAGCGGATTCCCTCAACTTTGGTTTCGAGGAAGTTCAGCATCTCATCACAGTTGCCGTAAGACATGAAAGAGTGGGCAAACCAACCAGTTGGTGATGGAGAAGAGGAGCTGGGTTTGTCTTTGGCTTGTTTTGGATGAGTTAGCGGTGGCAAGGGCAGAGCAGTAAGATTTGATACGGTCCAGCCCGATCTGCCGATGCTGATGAAACAAGAGGAATAATTAAAGGCTATCCCTCTTGTTTCTAAGGCACTATATCACACTTCAATGCTGGGGGTGTCTGCATTGTTGGAAGTGCCATCCTTCGTATGATTCATTAAACCGAGGTTTCTTCGTGTTTGACAGACATTAAAGGTCCCATATTTGTAAAGAGAAGGAACTTGCTCCTTACATTCAGGTCCACAATCTCCCAAATAAAATTGTTTATTCACTTCATGGCTGTTTGTGGTACGTTGCTTGAGCACAAATTAGCTGCCAAATTCACCTACAAATACACAGTCACTACACTTCACAGCAAATCCTGTGAAGTATTTAAGACATCCTTCAGACGTGAAAGTCATGATAACAAATGTAAAGTTTTTCCCCCTGGCTCGGTCCCGGGATCTGAGACGCCGTCCGGTGTGGAGGGCGCTATATAAATCCAAGTTGTTGTTGTTGTTATTAAAGATTACTTGTGATTATCACCATTATTCTTGCTCTCAGAAGCCATTAATAAAATGATTTAGGACAATTTAACAAAATGGCTAGTTTAGTTTGCCTCTTTAAAGAAAGCATAGCAGTATGCATGAGTGTGATATAGTTTTAAGAAATAACAAATGTCCTTGTGGCATCTTGTGACTTGAACGCATGAAATAAAAAAAGCCTTTTAGCAATGTTGTATAGCCCATTCCAAATTGTCTTCTGCTTAATCCAAATAGGCTTATAAGAAAAGGTTTCCGCAACATAAAAAAAGTAAATCCAGTTCGCAAAGCATCTTTTTTCACCCACATTTCCTCTATACCTTTGTCCCTGTTCTTAACCAATATTCCACCCACTCTTCATTAAGATATTCATTTCTACTCTATTTCAGCAGAGAATTAAAATGGTATCAAAGTTCAAATCATCATGAAACTTCTGTTCCATCTGTTTATTTATCCCTTTTTCTGTAAGGTCTTATAATATCTTATGCATATTTCTATTTCTCCATAATTGTTGGTTGTACCTGAAATGAATAAATTCATTATTCATTCTTTGCTTTCAGGAAAAGTTCTTTTTTGTTTTTAAAAAAAAGACATTTGCAGTTCATGGATAGTACAAATTCACAAATATCTTTCCACATCATCATGGTGGAGAGGTAAACGGTGTCTCCTTGGAGCTGCGCTGGCTCCAAGGTGACTTGCTTAGCAACTGAATATTTGAATCGAGTCAACTCTGTGGGTGATCTCAGTAGTCGGGTTCCTAAGCTAGGGGAGTCCAGGGCACAGCTGATGACAACCAGTTCACCTGGCTGGTCAGCAGAACTTGGAGGAGCAGACTATTCCTTTCCAGACATAGAGAAATTTCCATGCATAGGTAGCAAAGACATGTAGAACTCTCAATCTGGTTTGAGTACACTTAAAACATGGTGATGTGTTTCCCTATATGTCAGACACTTGGCTGACTGCACAAAAATTCACCACTTTCATCTTCTCAGAGTCTGTTTCAATCCCACCCCCTCCCCCATCGGCCTCCTAGATGAGGAGAGAGCTGAAATTGTATAATATGTGACATAACTTTTGTGTAAGAAGGTTGTGTGTTCTTTGATACCAATCTGGAATCATATTGCATTTTCATCATTGAAGCAATTTAGCTGCTATGCACACTATAGACATGAAAAAAACATCAGGCATTCATTATGTTTCCAGGCCTTTTATTCCTCGATAAATGTAAACTACTGAAGATGGCAATAAAAAATATTTTAAACATTAAATCAAATTGCAATCATGGAAATTTTAAAACAGTTGTTTTTTTCAAGTTTCTGTAGGTTTGGAAGCCTTAATTCTGTCATGGAAAAAAATATCTTGGGTGTGGGGAAAGGGGAGTGGAGAACTATGGTACCCAACTTCTTATCATTCATTCCATTACATTTGATTATCGAATCCAGGATTGATGTTGAATTATTTCTTCATGGATTTCTCAATTAATTGACCCATTTATTTCTGTACAGAGTATAAGACCCCCTAATCTTTACAATCAATACGGTTTGTAATGTCTGAGTCTATTTTGAGTTTTATGATTTGTCATGCTTTCTGGCCCAGGTAGGTTACAGACAGAATTGGACCAAGTTTAATTCTTTCCAGTTTATGAAAGCACAAGTATTTTTGGGGGGATAAAGAAAAGATTACATAAATATTGATTAGTTAATTAATCCATATTATACATTTATTTTAACACTTTAATTAATTATTTGGATAAATGAAAAATGTTTCTTAAATTTCTGAGCGCAAACGTTCTGATGGCAAATATGTGATGTCATAATTGTCACATTCCCCCAACACTATTATGGAAATAATATAAATATAAACTCAGTCACAAGATTGTACTACAATGCCATTGTGAAATGTGCACTTTAAAATTATATGTCTTAGTAATGTGTTAATATTTTTGAAATTATTTTAACTGCTACATCTATTAAATTATGCCATATGAGCAATGAGACACAGTGGAAGAATATTGAATACTGCAGAATATTCTGTTTACTTTCGGCTCTACATTTGATGTTCAATTGCTGAATTGTGGCTGTTGTCTTACAATTGGTATGAAATGCAAATAGAATCCAGCGTGCAGATGAAAAAAAGTAGAGGAATCAAAGTGAAAAATAGAACCCATTTATTCTGAGCTCTTTAAAAATTATAATACAGTAAAACTCACATAAATCGTATCAGTCGGACCATTATATTTAATAGGACTTACGCAAAGTCTGAGTTGCAGGCAGACTTGTATAAATCATATAAAATCTGATTTAATCAATAATCTATACTGCGCAGACAGAATTCAATGTAGCTGGTAAGTAAGTGTACATGTGATACTTTGTCACTGGAGCCTATAAGTGCGAATGCGGCGATGTATCAAGATTACGGTTACTGCAATTCACTGCAGATAGCCGGTAAGGGCACATGTATCAAGGGATCAGGAAGTAATTTCCCATGATTCAAAGCAGTCGTAAAATGCAGGAGTAACGGAGGATAAGGAAGCTGCATTACGAGTTAAGAGATGATTAATACGCCAACTGAAAAGAAATCTAAGTGGTTTTGATAGGAAACTGAACGGGACTCTTGTGCATGTACAACTTAGGCAATTGTATGATTGATAAAGATAAGACTTATGCTAGTTTTACTGTAATGACGATGTGCCGTCACAGCATAATGTGTTAGCTTCGTTCAGTTGGTAGCACTCTCATCTCTGGGTCAGCAGGTTTTATGAGTTCAAGCCATGGGTTGGGCACTTGTAGATTATAGATCAGGTTCACACACCAGTGAAGCATTTGGGGAGCACTACATTTGTCATCCCTTGATAGATACATTAAACTGAGATCCCAACTGCCTGTTTAGGTAGATGTTAAAGAATTAATGGTTCTCTTTGAAAAGAGAAAGGAGATTCTTTTAGTGTCCTGGCCAACATTCTTCCAGCTAAATTGATGATTCACTTTCTGTCTCTTTGTGGGGTATTACTTACTTATATACACAGTCGCTACGCTTTACAGAAATTTCTTTGCAGGACTTTGAATGCAATGAACAAGTAAGATCGTTTCTGTTGTTTTCAGCAAATCAATAGTGACAACCATTATTGCCTTTGGATTGCACAGTTTCTTTGTCTTACAGCAACTTGAGGGTTCTTTACGCATGCTTGGTGATCCTCCAGATTGTGTGCAAACATTTAACAGTTTGTTAACTTCATGAAATATGACATTTCAAGCTTTTTCATTGTACCTAATCATTTCCACAGCTTTGTATTCCTGGGAAACATAGCAAATTACAATAAATTGAATTACAGTACATTTATAATTTACAAAACAATTTATATTTATGTTTCGCTCACAAAATACACTGTCAATCCACTTTACAGTGTATGCTGCAAAGCCCTTTGAGACGTCTCAACAATATGATAAGGCTCTATATCAAATGCAAAGATTATTATTTATATAGCACTTTTCAGATTAGGGGGAGTGAGTTGGCGAGGAGGGTGGAGAAGGGAAAGATGACCTAAAGCATAATCAAATAACATTCAAATGCCATGGGATCTCTAACGTCTACCTGAATATCCAAAGGGCAAATCCTCCAACACATTTTGTACCATTTGGAATTGTTTTTTTCTCTGTCTCATTTGCTGCCAAGCCATCATGGATGAGATTATTGTTGGTAGACAGAAAGGCAATGAATGTAAATTGTTTGTGACTGTGAGGTTTTCTTATTTCAGCTTCCCTGACAGATCCAATCTGCTAATGATGCGTGAGATATATAAATAACAAAATATACAGAGAGGGTTCTATCAATCTAACATTCACACTGTTAGCATTTACCTACTCCAAACATGTTGTGCAGTTCCATTTAAAGCAACATATTTTAAACACAAATGCTCTGTTGATTTATATAATGTGTTTACATTTCAAACAATCAAACAATTATACCCCAGCTGTTCCCTCCACTCAGCCTGTTTCATATCCCCTACCCAATCTGTCAAACCGTCAGTAATAATAATAAAAAAATTCCTTGCATTTGATATAGAGCCTTTTCATGTCTTTGAGACATCTCAAAGCGCTTCACAGAATATACTGTAAGGTGAATTGACTGTATATTTTGTGGGCGAAATGCGGCAGCCAATTGCACACAACAGTGTCCCACAAACAGTCATCGTGACCAAATCTGTATTAGTAATAATTTTCAGCCTCGTCAGCAGTTGCAATGCAAATTCAAGTAATTTCATTCAAACGCTTCACGTAAGAGATCGCCTAACAGTGAGTCAGATTGATAGAATCTCTCAGTAGGTAAGCTTTCAGTCTCTCTGTAGCTCCATCTCAGAGTTCATCTGCCTCACCCCTATTCCTCCTCACCTTTAAAACACACCTTAAGACCATTCTTTTTAACCATGCTTCTGGTCACCATCCCCAACCCCCAACACACACAAACACACACACAGAATCTTTCTCAGCGATGTGTAAGGTGCTATACATTCATCAAAATAATTATATGCAATGTTAAAATAAATATATCCTATGCATAATGTAAGACTGTTATTGCAGATGCCTGCAGAATCCACATGTAAATCGGAATGGGTTTTAAAACAATGGAGTTTACAAAATAAATAGAGATGTGACCCTCACTAGTTAATGAGGTTCAATTAAAAAAAATTGACCGGGGGAGGGAAGTCCCACTGAGGTGGATGAGGGAGGAGAGGAGGTCAAGAAGGATGTCGTGGTCCACTGTGTCAAAAGAGGCGGAGAGGTTCTTGTGATGATAACATAGATCTTTTAAGCCACAAAAAATGCCTACAGAAATTATACTGTGATTTTAAGATGCGATCCATTATTTTATTCTCCAAATTCTGTGATTAATCTTCTATTGTTAAGACAGAATTTCAGACATTAGTTGCAAATTGTCATGAACAGGTAGAAAAAATTACCATCAACAAGCCGGTTGTGCCTGTCAACTAATTGACAATGATGGTTGCTTCACCAATGGAGCAATAAACTTAATGTTGCCACAAGAACATCGGCTTTTAATATAAATACTTTAACTGGGTGGGATAAGACCAACATGCCTGTTCAGGTGGACATTAAAAATCCAAAGGCACCACTCAAAAAGAAGTAGGGAATTTCTCCCTGTATCCTGGCCAACAGTCCCCCAACCAAATTGATCATTTGTTTCATGACTGTTTATGAGACATTGCTATGCCCAATTGGGCTGCTGTGCTCTCCTACAAATTGGTTAAATGTATGAATAGTTAATAGCAGCTGTGAAACATTTGCACAAATATTGCTTTCCCAAAGGTCCAACCCAGCATTTGAACACCAAATACCCAGGAAAATAGAACCTCCTAAAACTCTAAATGTGATTCTTGTCTCCCTAATGAGAATGCTAATAATCAAAGTAGCAAAATTTGCCAGTTGGCACCAAAAGTAGCTTTTAATAATTAGCACAACTTGTGAAGAATCAGTGTTTAATGTGAAAAAAATGCAAATGTAACATATTGATCAGTGGTTTACTCGACAAGGATATAACAGAAAGGCAACCTTACAAACAAAATAATCTGTTTGGAGATTAAAATGTTATACTAGATCTACGTAATTCAGCACCCTAATGATACAGATAAACATGGTCATGTAGATGCGTGAGTTTAACTACATCTCCTTCTTGTACAAGAAAAAAAATAACAGGTCAAATAACAAATCACCAAACCTCTGTTGCTATGTTACCTCTGCACGGTATCCACGGCAACTTCACTGCCTTGAAAAGCATCTGCCTCCATTTGGGCATATTCATCACAACTAATTTTTTTGTACAGCAGCTGTCTTTGTCAGTAACCTTGAGTAGGTTTGTTACTTACTCTACCAACATAATTGACAATTTATATAAGTAGAATTATTGCCTTCGCTCATGCAGTGTTTACTTAGAGTTCAAAAATCAGGACTGGAAACCACAAAACTTATTGTGTGATGATGGAAATTAAGAACCCAACAACTCTCTATCTCCTTCTCAATCTGGAGTGCTCTTTATATCCTCTTCTGCCACAACAATATGTATTGGATTTGGTGAAGTATATTTCAGTGATGTGAGGTATCAACTATAAATGTTGTCGGGATTTTCCATAGTAACATAACTTAGAAATTTTTACGACTCCTGGTTTGGCAAATAACAGCTAAAAGTAAGGCTGCCATAGTCTTTGGGACTGAGATACATTCATAAAGGGGGAGGTAGTGTTCATCTGATCTCTCCATAATCTGATGTCAGAGCAAAGACTTCTGACAATCCATTAAACTCTGCGAGAAGGGCAGTGGCTGTGGATATACTGCCCAGTCCTTGCAATTTAAGAAGAATCGATTCAGTTTGTCCTATTGTGAGCAAACTCTTTAGAAAGGGAGATTTGGGGTCTTTGTTTTGTTTCTCAAAAGTGCAAAGAAAGATAATGCTGAGAGATTTCATCAGACATATCTTTATATCTCTTAAAAATCCATTAACTTTTTATTTTAAGATGAAATTGGGGATTTCAAGTAACTGCAAACACATCACACATAAGGTCTATTCGCAAAAATGCTTTGATGTGTCTGTGGCTCAATATGTAACATGATGTAGATAATTTGTGAACTCATCAATACCTTCCTAGTCCGAAAAAAAGCAAGATAAAGTTAATTATGGGTACAAATTCAACAAAATCAATTTATATTTACATAGAGCCTTTGGAAGGACACCTCAAAGTGTTCACACAACTGGCTAGAAGTCTGGGCGAAGAGGAGTGGGGGGTAGGTGAATCACGGCAGCCAATTGGGTACAGCAGAGTCCCACAAACAGTTGTGGATTGAGTGAACAAATTAGATATTTGTTAAAGGGATTATTACCCCAGGAAAAGCGATCCACCAATTCACTAATAACCGGGTTCCTACTTACTGCTAGGTAAACAGGCATGTGTGGAGTAAGGAAACTTTCCCAATGTTTTGCTCTGCTCAGGAATCAAATCCAGGTCTTCTTGCTTGCGAGGTGAATGCTCCAACCATTAAGCTACAGGACTCCAGAGCAGAGAGGGAGAGAGGGCAAGCCAAGGTAATTCTCCTCTTGTACTATTGGACAAATAAGAATGATAATAATAATCCTTGCATATGATATAGTACTTTATCACATCGTTGAAACATCTCAAAGCACTTCACAGAATATATTCTAAAGACTATATTTGTGGGCGATAACAATGTTCAATGAAATAAAAATTAATAATAATGAAATAAAATAATAGGAAGTCAATGGATCCCAGGTGAATCGGTAACTCTGGAATAAAGCCGGTAATAATAATAAAATATTATGTGACACTACAATATTTCCCAAACTGAATTTTTCTTAATTAAGGGAGGATTTTCATGTATAATAGAGTGCATGCACTGAATTCTGTTGTTTAATGTAACTGTGTCTCTACTAATATTGAAAGCGCAGTGCAGCAATTCTGAAGTGTGGTCTTTCTGAGGTTATAAATTTACTTCAATCAGCTAAAAATCAATCCACACTGAAACAGATTCCACTGTTTGTACTCCTCTTTTACTTAGAATTTCAGGAGTGAGATTGCAAAAAGATTGGTTCTCCTTAAACTGTATTTTTAATACATGTTAAGAAAATTGAATGTAGAAACTGCATTGAGTCAAAGCAAAAGAAATGTAGTGGAGAAAGAGCATGAAATGAAAAAGAAAACATGTGAGGAGAGACTAGAAATAATTGGACTGAATATAAAATAATTCCAGCCTTCTAGTAGTCTCGCCTTTCTGTTTTTATTGCTCCTTAATATCATTTATCTTTCACTTAATTTATTTTTTCTTTCATTCTGTTTGCTGTTTCTTTTATTCTGCTTTCAGCCAAGGCTATGGGTCCCAGGTGGTAGTGGAATAAAACCAGTGACCTGATAACTTCAAAGAACACTTCTATTAGTGCAAGGAAACCTACTGTTGAAACAAGGAACAGCTGCACAATAGTAAATAAATCTGTGCATTTATCACAAACATGAAGGCAAACACCACTATTGCATATGAATATAAAAGTCCAAACGAACCACAGGGACAAAGAGAAATCAAAAAGTATCTCACCTTGAACTATTCATATAGCCTTAACAGCCTTAGTTGGGGAGCATCATCTGTTTACCTTATAATAAATAATAATAATCCTTATTATTTTCACATAGTGCCTTACATGTCAGGATGACATCTCAAAGAGCTTCATATGTAAACTGTAAATTGAAGTGGCTGCGTATCTTGGAGGTGAATGTTGGATATTTGTTGGATAATTGTTCCTTGCACACGAAGAGTCACAAAAGGAGAATGAAACAAAGTTACATTTCTTCTTTTAAAAGTTATAAGTAATTCCATTCTACCCATGACTTGTTCACAGTTATTAACTTCATTGACCCTTAATTAACATTAGCAATGCTGACTGGCGTTGTTGATTTGTGCAGTGTCTAAGCAAGTAAACCAGACTACATTATTGAATAAAATGTAAACATAATATGGCAAGTCTCAGCTAGCCTGAATTATCAGCAAAAAATAATTGTTTGAACAAATATCTTTCCTGAATCATTTTATTGAAGCAAAGTTTTTTTAAAAATAATTTACTGGAACTACTTCAATCTACTGTTCAATATATTCATATACACCATATGCATTTCTCCCACAAATACGCAGTCAATTCACTTTACAGCATATTCTGTGAAGCACTTTGAGACGTCTAGAAGACGTGAAAGGCGCTATATCAAATGCAAGGATTATTATTATTATTATTGAGAGTTACTTTTAAAAAATCTGTGATCTCGGGGATTAAATACAGTAATAGATCCTGCAATACTCAACTTTATTAAGAATTCTCTTTTAAAATAGATTTGAATCTTTCTTCTTTATTTCTTCGCAGTTTAACAGTATGAGTTAATGAATTTTCAATCAACAGACGCTGTTAATAGCATGGATTTCTAGCTTTTAGCTTTGGCACATTTACAGTTAGTCTTATAGTCTTAAATGGTCCAAGGTAACAGGACATCATTGCAACGTTCCTATCCATATGCTTTCCCTCTCACATAATAATAGGGATTCAGAAATATTTGTTGATTAGCTGTGGGTTCAAACACCCTTTCAGAACTCGGAACTCATATAGTCTAAGTGGACACTCTAATGCAGTGCTGGGATGTGCTGAGATGTTGGAGGTACCCTCCTTAGGATGGCAGGTTAAACCAAAGCCCTGTCTGCCTGTTCAGGTGAATGTTAAAGATCTCATGGGACTATTAGAAAAGATGAGGGAGTTTTTCACAGTTTCCTGGCCAACAATCGCCCAAATAAAAATGGTCACTCACTCCATGGCTGCAAATGGACTGTCTGGTTCGCCCAAAAATTACATAGTAACTACCCTTTACAGTATATCCTGTGAAGCAGATCAGCCAGCTTCCTGCACATTTGTACAGCATCCAGGAAAACAGTACGTCATCTGTGACTGCTTCAAAAGCTTGCAAACCAGTCAAGCTGACCGGAAAACTTCTTGCTGTCCCTATGCGCAGGAAGCCAGGCGTGTACTATACATCTGCTAACTATGAGTACAGAAGAACCACATTACAAGCTAACTCACAGTCTAGTATTTAATAATAATGGAGTTGCCCTTGTTTAATTTGGCAAGGATAATTTCATCCCCACAGCTTCAAAGAGCTCCGAGATGCTATGATGTTTTAACTTCCCTACAAGTGAATAATAATAAACAACCTTGCATTTGATGTAGCGCCTTATCACATTTCGTAAGTTGCCTTATGAACATGCATAGTGATTCAAAGGATTTACGAATCAAAGCACTTCACAGGATTTACTGTAAAACCTACTGACTCTGTATTTGTAGGTGAAAGCAGCAGTCAACAAGGTTCACAAGGAGCCAAGAAGTGAATGAGCAATTTTATCTGGTATTGTTGGCCAGGACACAGAGAGAACTCCCTTCTCTTTTCAAATAGTGACTTGGGATCTTTATCTTTCACCTGAACAGGGAAACGGGATCTTGGTTTAACGTCTCATCCAAAAGGACAGCACCTCCGACAATGCAGTGCACCCACAGCACTTCATTAGAATATTAACCTTGACTATGAATTCAGAGTCCTAACATGGGGCTTGAACCCACAACAATCTGATTCAGAGGTGAGAGTGTTATTGACTGACAAGACTGGAGTGGAAGGATTAAAAGCTGTTGGAGAGAGATGCAAAAGAAAAGGAGGAAAGCAGAACAGAAGCAAAGATAAACTTTCATTTCCTGCCTGCAAATCAAATAATAAACTTCTGCATTATTCAAGGGGATTCTTTTTGACATTACTATTATAGATATTTGAAATAAACCGCAAGTACTTTACATGTAGATCATATTTTCTTGGCAATGCGTGACTTAGCGAGGGTCTGGATAATCAAGTACTGGTAACAGTGGAATTCTAATTAAGGTAAGAAAGAGAATTACAGAATGGATGAATAATCAGGAACACATTTATTGGAAAGCTATTGAATTTGAACACTTTTATTTTAAGAAATCCTGAACTGTGAAAAGATGATTTGGCCCATTATCCCCTGTTCTTGCTTTGCAAAACCTAACCTATCGTGGGCTTCCCCCCATCTACTTTATCTCTAAGGGAAAATATTGCATGCATACTCACTAAACCCCAAATATATATAACATTAATAATAATTCTTGCATTTGATATAGTGCCTTATCAGATCTTTGAGACATCTCAAAGTGTTTCACAGAATAAACTGTAAAGTGAATTGACTGTATAGTTTGTGGGCAAATCCATCAAGCACTTACCCTGGAATATACAACTTGCCCTTATATAGAGGCCTTCATGTAGGAAAATGCCTCAGAATTCTTTGAGACGTTTGGCTGCCGAGCAAAGCATAATAATAATAATAATAATAATAATAATGATCCTTGCATTTGATATAGCACTTTTCACATCTTCTAGACATCTCAAAGCGTTTCACAGACTAGACTGTAAAGTGAATTGATTGTATATTTGTGGGCGAAATGCGGCAGCCAATTGCACACAGCTATGTCCCGCAAACACTTGTGGTTTGAAGTGACCAATTTATTATTGTTTTATTTTCTTGAGGGATTATTATCAGGCATGTGGAGTAAGGAAACTTGCTCAAGGTTTTACCCTGCTGGGAATCGAACCCAGGTCTCTCATTTACAAAGCGAGAGCTCTAACCACTGAGCTACAGGACTCCACAAAGCATGAGCAGAAAGGGAAGATGAATGTAGATGCAATTGAAGAAATAGGTTTTCAGACAAAATTTAAAGATGGGGGAAGTGGCGGAGGACGGAAGGGTAGATAAAGGAAGCATAGTTACTGAAGGCTCAATGGATATTCATCCATTGCCAGATCTCAACCACCCAACTTTGCAGAGAACTCATGTCACCCTGTCTGAAATGCTTGTTCATTTGTCCTCACTTTTAGCATATTTTATGCTGCTAATGAAGAGCCATACCCATTGCTGATGTTCCATTCTTTTAATATAGATCCTTATGAATTTTTTTTCAATTAAACACAGCTGTTTAACTTCAGGGAGAAATTGTACTGCATGATAAACCTAGTTTATCATTTAATTTCTAGTCAAAAGATTGCCAGTTCAAACCCAATGTTGTGAAACCATCCAACGTATTCTGACACTCCAACGCAGTGCTGGGAGGGTGTTGTATTGTCAGAGGTGCTGTGCTTTGAATAAAATGTTAAACCAAGGTCTGTCTGCCTGTTCAGGTGAACTTTAAAGATTGCATGGCACTATTCAATCAGTCGGGCCAACAATCCCCCAAATAAATTTTGTCGCTCTCGCCATGTCTGTTTTTGCGACATTGCTGTGCACAAACTGGCTGATGTTTTGCTCGCGAAATATAGAGTCACACCACTTTATATTATATCCTATGAAGTCCTCTGAGATGTCTTGACAACGTGATCAGACGCTATATCAAACACAAGATTTTTATTATAATTTCAGATGACTTGTAAAAGAAAGTGTCAGGAAATATAGCTTATGCTAATTTTATGAGTACGTATTTTTTAAATTCTGAATACTAATAAAGTGCACTTATTCCCCTCATCCCCAAGAGGCACATGTGAATGTCACCAGCTCTTTTATATCACAAGTAAATTTCATAATATTCATATTCATTTGTGATATTAAATCAAGTTCAAATTTCCAGTCAAAAAGTTGTGGGTTCAAACCACACCTAGTGAACCCACACAGTATATGTATATGATCCATTGTAGTGCTGGGGGGGATGTTGCATTGTTGGAGATGCCATCCTTCATGATACATATTCTAATCCACCTTTTAATTGGGTTTGGCTCCATCCTTGCCTATTTTGCAGTCCCAAGTCTCGGACATGCTTTGATCAACACTTCTGGATAGAGATCTGTTCTTTGACTACAAAATGCATAGTCACTACACCTCACAGTAAAATCCTGTGAAGCAGTTTGGGACATCTGGATGACATGATAAGGCATTATATGCAAGAATTATTATAATTGTTATTTATTCAAATTGATTTTTTGTTGTGGGAGGGATATTAAAGCTCACTCTCCAGGGCCACTATAACTCCAAGAAGAAAATCTAGATATTCTAGAACTCTGCAGCCCGTGTCCTCTCCTGCACCAGGCTCCATGACCCTATCATCTCCAGTCTCGTCTGACTCCACTGGCTTTCCATCGCACAGTTCAAGATCCTGGTCCTCACCTTCGAAGCCCTCCATGGCCTTGCTTCCCCCTACCTCTACGACCTCCTAACCCACAACCATCCTACCCGCTCCCTCCGCTCAGTGGGCTCCAGCCTGCTTCACATGCCCTGCCCCCACCACCATTGGTAGGTGGGCCTTTGCCACTCTGCCCCCACCACCATTGGCAGGCGGGCTTTCTGCCACTCTGCCCCCACCCTATGGAACTCCATCCCACATTCCCTTTGCCTTGTCCCTTCCCTTGGCTCCTTCAAGACCCATCTCAAGATGCTCCTCTTCGACTGTGCTTTCGATCTCCCTGCTTCCCCTCTGCCCTCCACCCTCCCCAATCCCAACCCCCAGCTTAGGTCCGAAACATTGATTATCCAGCACCTTGAGACGTCCTCCCGACGTGAAAGGCACTACACAAATGTAATTTTGTTGTTGTTCTTGTAGTGGGCAAAACATAAATAGGGTTTTAATACTATATTTGTGTAGGCAGAATGTGTGTTGAAAATTTCATGATGTTTGTACACTATGGCCTCAACCCATTGTGTCCCTGCTTCTTGAAGGCCTTTCCTGAGGGAATGTCTGTGCAATGTGGTGGGATCGGCAGGTGAAGAACACCCATGTAGCAATGCTCTCACTTCTTTATTCTCTTGGCCTCGGGTCACCCAAAGTGTAAATCCATTAGACCACCTCCACTTGGAGGCTCCATGCCTGGCAAAAGGTATGAAACAAGTTTGTGCACAAAAGTAGGTCTACTGAACCTGTGTATGCTGCACAACAACAACAACAACAACAAGATTGCATTTATAGAGCGCCTTTCACGTCAGGAGGACGTCCCAAGGTGCTGTTCAGTCGGGTCAGGACCCGAGCAGGGGGGAAATGGTCAGGGTGAGGGGAGGGAAGGGAGGGAGCGAGGAGGGGGTAGAGAGTCGAGAGGGGAGCTGAAGGCATGGTCAAAGAGAAAGATCTTGAGACCGGCCTTGAAGGAGGAAAGGGAGGAGGCAAGGCGAAGGCACTGGGGGATAGAGTTCTAGAGCCTCCGGGCTGTAAGCCTGGACCCTTTTTATCACATATTAAAGGTGGGAGTATCCATGTGCCAGGTGCCTGCACTAGTTCCACTCTGCTTATGTGCTTTTATTTGTTTTGGTGTGAAAGACCTGTGGAATTCAGCATGTAAATTCACACGTTATCTTATTGCATTTCTTCAAATTACATCCTGTACATTCATAAAGAAGTGACAGAATTAGTACCTTGCGTTTTTAATAGGAAGAGGAAATTAGAGGCACTCTTAAGAAACCTGGAGCAGAATTAATGAGAACTTGTTGAAGATTCTTTAAGACCCATATGGAAAGCTTCAGCAACAGATGAATCATACTTCCTGTATTTCTGAAGCATCTTCCTGATCTCCTGATGCCAGGAAATCTGAATTGCCAGCATCATCATTTTACTAATGTCAGGAATGCTGATTGAGCACTCAAAGGAGATACTTACAGAAGCTTAGATGTCCAAACATCAGACTAACTTTGTGTCAGAGCCTTTGGCGTTTGGAATTTGATGCCAACCATTAAGGTCTTGGCATTGAATCTATCAGTGTGAAGGTTGATATTATGTTCTTGATGCTGAATAAGCTGACACTGATTCCTTCACTGAAAGAGTAACTGCCAATTTCTATGCCAAACAAACTGAAGAATTGCTAAGAAGCTTACAGAAAATAAAGCCATGTATCTAACAACTGCAAGTACCAAGGAGAAGGGAGTGAGGTGGTACAGAGTTGTGTTGGACTTAGTGCCACAGACACAAAGGGTCGAATGTCCCCTCTTGAGCAGAAAGATTTTTGTTTCTGTCTGTTTGGTGTAAAGGATATAGTCATCACTTTGAGGACAAGAGTTCCTCAAGAGAATAAAATAAGTGCTAGACTAGCAATCTCTTTCAGGAGTCAGGATTTACTTTGCAACATTTCCATCTGAGAGATATTGCTGAATATCAACAGCAACAACAAATTTACAAAAAAATTATTTAAAATGTAAGAATTTACATTTAATATGACCTGTAATATTGCAGCTCATGGATTATTCAGGAAACTGGGTGTATGATCCCCAGAGGGCAAATTGTGAACACATGGGGTGGAAACTTCATTGAACATTTGGAGCCTAACTTCCACAGAAAGTGCCTGGTACACATCGACAGTGATATGTTTACGGACATGTAGGGTAGAATCTATGGTGAAAATTTGAAAATGGTCAATTTTTATTCTGAATAAAAAGATAATTTAATTTTACTGAAGGGCGGCATAGTTTCAAAACAAGAACAATGAAAAAACATATTCTAAAAGGGTGTAAAAGGCATGTGGAACAAGCTACCAGCATGGATGGGAGAACAAGTAACTAGATATTACGCTGTCTTGTGATGATACATATTGCTTGATTATAATAATCCTTGCATTTGATCTAGCGCTTTTCACGTCTTCTCGACGTCTCAAAGCGCTTCACAGAATAGATCGTAAAGTGAATTGACCGTATATTTGTGGGTGAATAATATGAGTAACAGGTTATTAATTCCTGGAAACGTTACCTCTATAAATAGTTTCACAAAGGAACTAGCCATAAAGCATCTATAAACACAATATGCCCCAGTCCAGTACAATGCGTGGGAGCCACGCTTTGTCAGAGGGGCTGTACCTTGTGCGAGATGTTAAACCAAGCTCCCATTTGTATGTTCAGGTACATATTTAGAGATTCCAAATCACCTTTCAAAGAAAACAGACTTTGGAAACATAGAAATTTGCAGCAGAAAAGAAGGCCATTAGGCCCATAGTATCTGTGCTAGCTGTTTTAACAGTAATTCTTTCAGTCCCATTTACCTGTCCTTGCCCATACCCCTGTAGAATACTCATTTAAGGGATAAATCAGGTTTCCTTTTAAAAGTTTATCCCAGTGTCTTGACCAACAATCCTCCAGATATAATTGGTTATTCATTTAATGGCTGTTTGTGGACACATTGCAGTGTCTAGGTTGGCTTCTATTTTTGGCTCAAAATGCAATCAGTAGTACACTTTACAGTATAATGCTTTGAGAGGTTTAGACAACGTCTTAAGATATGAGGAGCATATGTGATTCCACATAGTTTTAGCCTCTATGACCATTTTGTCTTAAAATTTGAGATTAGGCAGAACTGCAGTAAACTCTTACATTCAGCTTTAATTTGAGAACTGGATTTTCTGTAGCTCTTAAAAAGAAGTGACTTCCAATTGGTTTTCCACAATTAAACTTTGGCATTCCGGTGCATATATAACATGCAAAGATTATTATAAGGAATATTCAAGAGATTGGTTCGGATGAAGAAGGCTCCTCAAACCATCTGATCTCATCCCACCACCCTACCATCCTCCCATCACAGCATCAAACTGTTTCTTGATTGATATTATATGTAACACCCAAAGGTTTGATGCTTTGCAAAGCTACATGAGGATCAGGAATAGTTTATCTCTATCAGGAGATGAATGCTGTTATCTTGTATTTTCAGGGGCATTTGTTTCATAATTTAACAATTAGCCACCTATCAGTCATTCCAACAGATAGCGCTTTTGCTAGAATATGTTATTTCACTTTCTGTCAGCCGTATATTGCCAGCAATTGTGCTCTTTTACAGCTGTTGCTATTACCTGCTGGCAGATGCTTTAAGAGCTGACTTGTTTAATTTATAAATTGCAAGATTTCTTGTAATGACAGATTATGCTGTGGGTAATACTTGGTCCACTACTTGTCTTAGTTGTTGCTGAGCCACTGTTTAACTATTATTAGATACAAAATAATTGACATGAGGGTGACGTGCCGAATAAACCCATTGCAGTGGTACTCAAATCACTGTCTGTCTGCCTCATGTGTGGAATAAATTCATGCGGTGGGGGAGGGGTGAAGTGAAATGATAATTATTTAATTATTATATTGCATACTACATTCTTATCCCAATTGTATGTTTGCAATTTTTAAAAAAATCGAAGTGAGGGATGTTGGCTCTGAATAATAGAATATGCTCCCATTTCAGGTACCCAGTGTTAGCATCAAGCACTCCCAAGTGAAGTACAACATGTTGCAATCACGACTCTGCTCTGCTAACATCTTGCATCAGCTTCAGTCTCAAAAGAGCCACTTCTGATGAAGTGTTACTCATCCTAAAAAGTATAAATTACCATAGCCTTAATAAGTTATCTTACCATGGTCAAACCATAGAACACAGGGATATGAACTCAACCAGACAACAAAAGATGGAACATGTAGGTTTATTATTTTGCACAGAGAATAGATTGCTTATTCTTGAGGTGTTTGAGGGATAGAGTAAAATAGGATTTCTTTTTAACATTAGGAGCCATATCACAAGGTTTTCTTATGGTCCTATGTTCCATGTGATAGATTGTATGTCTTATACTAGTCATCCTGTGGCTTTCTCTGGATTGCTAACACTGTTCTTGTGTTGTCAATCCACATCGTTTTAGAGTTGTACTTTGACTGCTCAAAACTCATTTCACATAATAATAAGTGCAGTGAAATGCAGTATTTGTGATGTGCTATATTGTAAGAAGTGCCATCATTTGGATGAGATTTTAACCTGAGATCCCATCTGTTTGTTCAGGTGGATATTAAAGATCTCATAATAATGATCCTTACTTTTGGTATATAGTGAAATTCTGTTAATTGTACAGCGAAACTTATTCATTAAACCAAACTATTCATAAAACCAGATCAAACATAAGAGGAGGCTCAATTCCCTGAGTTCATATCCCTATCTCCACTAAACACTGCCTGCTTCGTGTCTCCTGTCTAATCCACCACACAATTGGCAAGCTCTCAGACATTCTGCCTGCCCTCTGTAACTCCATTCTGGATTCCCTCACCTCACTCCTTCCCTCGCCACTTTGAGGGATACCTCTCTTACCATGCTTTCAGACATCTTCCCCCCAACCCCCACCCCCCCCACCAACTTGGATGGCTAGTGCTTTGAGGCATCCACCCAACATGAAAGGCGCTACATAAATGTAACCATATTATATCCACTAACTGATGCTCCAGTGTTAATTAACACAACCCAGATTGCAATTTTTACACCAATATTCAAAAGTTATCGTCTGATTACCTTTGCAGATCAGGGAACCATGAGAAGTTTCCCTGAGACTTCATTTCAATCAGGAGGTTAAACTATAATAATAATCCTTATATTTGGTATAGGGCCTTTCATGTCAGGAGGATATTCCAAAGAGTTTCACAGGATATATGGGAAACTCCCACAAAAATTGCACGTATTTACAATAGAAAATATGTATTTTTTAAAAGATATAGGGATTGGATTCTTTTACTGCATTTACCTAGTTAGAGTGGGTGCACGCACTTCATGTGAGCTGACATTTCATGTGGTGTTGTCTACAAGATTATTAATTTGCAAGAACAGATAGCTTGTGGATGGAATGTGCTTTAATTGCTTTTAATTGTTTTAATGTATTGTTGCTTAGTAACAGAGTCAAGTAAGATTATTTGGGAGATTTTCAGGTCTTTTTTACAGAGTGTGATGGCAATCTTCATGCAAATTAGAGTTAAATAGAGAAACTATATATTTTTTGCTTCCAATCTATAAATATCTTCTGGAAATTTTGTAAGGAATGTTCAGGTTTGACTGTTTTACTGTTTCTCCCAACAATCCCCCAAATAAAACTGGTCACTCACTCCATTGATGTTTGTGGGACATTGCTATGTGCAAATTGCCTGCTGTAATTAACCACAAAATACACAGTCACATCACTTACAGTATATCTTGTGAAGCACTTTGTGGTGTGTCAATGATGTATTAAGGTACAATACCAAATGCAAGGATTTTTATATTAATACCAGAGGCACAATGCACAGATATTGTACTATATATTCTGCAAAATACAGTCATGACACTTTACAATATATCCTATGAAGCGATTGGGACTGATGCTCCCTGTGCCTTCCAGTGTCAATACTCTTGATGTCTTCTTTGTGCATAATCATGATTCCACACTTTGGGGCACCCTTATCATGTCTCACTAGGTGGTCCACTGTTCAAGGTGGTGAATGCAGGACGAAAGGCCCCCAGATGAGTGTACCAACAGCACAATATCATCCACAAACAGAAATACTGCAATCTTGTCAGAAAGGCCTGGACAAGTATACCAAGTCCGACCTCTTTAATGCAATCCAACATGACACGGATGAATAATAAAATAAAAATCCTTGCATTAGCTGTAGCGCCTAATCATGTCTCAAAGCGCTTCACAGGATATAATGTAAAGTGGATTGACTGTGTATTTTGTGGGTGAAACTCAGCAGCCAATTTGAATACAGCAGTGTCCCACAAACAGCCATGGAATGATTGATCAATTTTATTTGGGGGAATTGTTGGCCAAGACACTGGGAGAAACTACCTTCTTTTTTCAAATAATAAGATGGGATCTTTAACATCTCATCGGATGGGCGGCTCCTCTGGCAATGCAACACATCCCCCAGCACTACATTGGAGTGTCAGCTTAGCCAATGGGATTCTAATTCCCGGAGTAGGGCTTGAACCTACAAACTTCTGACTCAGAGGCGGGAGAATACATCGAATAGAATGAGTGACAATAGGCAACTTTGCCTTACTCCCCTTTCTAGAGGAATAGGCTCAGAGAGTCCACTGTCAACTCTTACATGGATCATGGATCTGGGATACACATCCAAGATTGTGTCATGTATTCCTATAGCTTCCAATTTCATCATGAGGGCTTCATGAAGCCTTGCAGAAGTCAATGAATGCAACATAGGTGAGTTACCCGCTAGCCTTACAATTTTCTGCAATCTCATACAAAGCCACACTTATCCCACACATTCCTCACAAGAACAGAAGCCAGCCTTCCTGATCAAATCATGTACCTCCAATGTGTCCGATACACATGCAATGATTACCCACAGCACTACTTTAAGAAACACTGAAATCAGTGAGATCCCTCTCTAGTTCTTGGATATATCGTAATATTATTATATTTGAGGTCATGTTTGTATCACAAAATTGTAATACCAGTGTATTTTGTAGGTGAAACATGCATGAGATAGAAGATTGAGAGTCACCATGTTCCTGCCAAATCTTCACAATGCAAAAATACATAGATATAGTATTACAGTTTACAGGCAGCACCTGCAATTGGAAGTGTAGAAATTGTAGCAAAAAAGAGGTGATTCAGTTAGTACCGATACTCGCTCTCCTGTGGAGAGTTAACTACACTAAATCCTTCTCTCCCCATTTCTTTTTATAACTTTAATCTTCACGTGTTCACCTAAATGCTTGCAATCATCCAGGCCACGTACACATTTAATCGAGTTGTTTCATTTATACTGGGTCTGCGGAACCAGAGGATCAGAGTATAAAAATAACAATAAAAAAAGGCCTCATCGCCTTATCATATTGAACTGTCTCAAAGCGTTTCACACAATGAGTCTGAAGTGTAACACTTTATGATGTAGACAAACACAGCAGCTAATCTGAACCTGCAACATCTTGCAATGTGCAAATGATCTGAATGGCCAATTCATCTGTTCTTTAATAAATTTGGATTAGCAGAAAATCAATCTTAGACCTGTTTTGCTTGATATAACATCAGAGCCAAAATTCTATGCAGTGTTAGCCTCTAAGATAATTTTGTCCTATAATTTAAGGTCACCTGGCATTGTGGAAAATTCTTAAATTCAGTCTAAGCCTGGAGGTCAGTTTAGCTGCAGATTTTTTTTAATAAAAGCTTCTAAATTAATATTGAATTCAAGAGCTTTCCACCACCCTGCAAATCTAAAGTTATAAACTGTATTATTGTCTTTTAGGCTGGGTGGAATTTCAGATTAGCTGACATGTTTCATTCTTCCCTGAAGTGTTCTTTATTTTTTTTAGAGAAATTGGATAGGCTTCTAAAGGGCAAGAAAATGGTATTCTGGAGTTAATATTTAAAATCTCATCAGGCAACTACATTAATTAGAAAGAACCTGGCTTTTTTTTCCCGATTATCAAGTTGAAATGCCTCAAAGCTCTTGGGGTCAAGTGTAGTTGCTGGTAGTGTAAGCCAAAAAGACAGCCACTTTGCATGAGATACTTTAAAAAGAATCTTTGTATTTGATGCAGCGTCTTTCACCCTGGAAGGTCGTCTGAAACCACTTCATTGGAGTTACTACAAAGTGCAATGATTATATAATTGTAAGCAAAGATGGTAACCAATTTGTGGATAGCAATGTCCTACAAACAGTGATCAAGTGAGTAACAATATCTGGAGGATTGTTGGCCAGAACACTGGGAGAAACTCCCTTCTCTTGTCAAATAGTGCCATGGAAATGTCAATGTCCAACTGAACAAGTAGATGGGACCTTGATTTAACATCTCATCTGACAATTCAGCACATCCCCAGCACTGCATTGGACTGTCGGCCTGGGAGTTCAAAGTCCCTATATGGGGCTTCAATCCCCAGCTTCTGACTCAAAGCCAGAAATGCTATCAACTGAACTAGGCTGCCACTCATATATTACTAACTGAGCCACGCATAAACTTTTTGTTACTGCCAAGAATTGTTATTTAAAACCTAGAGTTACTCTTTGCAAATGTGTTCATGTTTTAGGACCACTGTGGATTTATAATGATTTCCTATTTTAAGCCTTATTGTCAAAGTGTACTGAACTTACTAGCATTGCAGCATCCCTAAATGTAATACGATTCATCCATGCAAGATGTATGTACAGGGTGACCAAAACGTTGTGATACCATTACCAAGTCTAACACGTCTTAAAGAAATCATGATATTTTTAGTTTTTTTTGATGATAGGGATAGATATCATGACTTTTTGGCCATCCTGTAGATGTGAATGTCATTTGATTCTTCATGTCCTTTGACTCATTCATTTATATCAACTTTTAGAATAACTGAGTTAAGGCACAGAATAATATATTTATCCTAAGATAAAGAAAGAGCAAAGTTGCCAAACTTGCTCCAGTTCGTGGAGTTCATCAGTTCATTACTTCATTACGGAACAGACCTCACAGATCTATTTAAATATGCTGAGAGTTAATTAAACATTTGTGGAGAGACTCCAGAGAATAACCCTTCAGTAATGAAATATTTTCCTTAGCTTTCAAATAAGTATATATTTTCTGCATTACAACAAGCAGAAAAATATTTCCTGGAAATTACGAATTTTAGAAAGTTTTATTCTAAACCAGAGTATTTCTCCGCCTTACCAAAAATGTTTGCCCATTTTACCCCACCTTCTCTGGAAGGTAACTATCTATGCTGGTGCGCAGCTCTGGAAAGCAACAGCCTCTGTGTCTCACCCTGTGATTATTCTTTGTGTGTGAGCAAGGCTAGTGAGTGTTTGCAAGTTATTTAACTTTGGGAGTTATTCTACAGGGGACCCCAACCCTGTCCTCAACCAAAATCTCATGGTTCAACAATCACCAAGAGTCACTGAGTTGGAAATCATAATTTCCTCCACATCCCACATGAAGAGCATCATATAAGTGGAATTGTTTTTTTTTGGTCAACCGGGTGTCTGACACATGCCCCCAGAGACCCATCACCATGCTTAAGAGTATCCAAACCAAGCTAAGATTTCCATGCATCCCATCTATACATGGAAATCCCAGAGATAGATTGTTGGAATGGAACCCACACTTTCTCCCTGGAGCGACGCATCCTGCTTACCAATTTCCGGAAAGTATTAGGCGCAAAGTTGGAAAGAGCCAAGGCCTGGGGACCCCAGGGTGTGCTGCTGGAATCTAACCAGCTAAAATTGCGTAGCTTGCCATTGATATTGCTGTCCAGCAAGCTTTCCCTATGCTTGTCCAGCCTAACTGTTAGGGCTTTAGCTTACATGGTTAACAGGAGCTGAGTGGGATGACTCCCTATCCCCAGTAACTAGTTTGCCCTTCCAGGACCTACCGATAAGCTGGCTGTTACGTCAACAGCAGTACCCTGGAGTACTGTGGTTCCACCTGGTTCAGGAACCGGACTACTAAGACTGCCACAGATGGCTGGCTCGATGCTGACATCCCATTGCCAGGCATGTCACCTTGGAGCTAGTTCAGCTCCAAGGAGACCTCACTTACCTCGCCATTGTCCCCCAACCCCCCTCACCGCCACCTGCCACCCGGAGGAGTCTCTCCCCAGAGGAACACATCCTGCTTAGCTGAGCGGGAAAAATCCCTGCCCCCAGTGACCAGCCTGCGCCTCGAAGTGTAGCTCCTCGAAGTCAAGTCCTACAAGTCCTGCTCCAGTCATCAATTACATTCTCATTGTGACACCTTCCACTTGATGACTAGAGCAGGTTATCAGGATCCTGGACTCATTTAAGAACCAGCTTGATGCTGTAAATTATTGTGTTTCAAATGGAATGTGCACTCTCTCCCCAGAGGATGTATCCTGCTTATCCAATTCCGAAGAGTACTAGGTTGAGTGGGAAGAATCCTTGCCCCCAGTGACCAGTCTGCCCCTCGAAGTCCTATAAACCTATAAACTAGGCTGTATGTGCTACCAGCAATGCCCTGAAGTACCTTGGAACCACCTGGCTTAGGAAATGAACTACCAAGACTACCAGAGAGGGTTGCCTTGATTCCAACATAATGTTGCCAAGCACCTTGGAGCTATTTAAGCAACAAGGAAACCCTGCTTAACTCCCCCTAAGGAGTATAGTCACTAGCTTGTCATTTTACATTTGATAAGTATAGGTTTGAGCCCTCATTAGGTGGATGGGATTTATCCTGTGGGCTTCCTGGTGAGCAGGACAGTCAGCATGAAATGTGTGAGAGCATTCCCACCATCTTCCTGCCCACAGCTTAAACAGGTATCCCTTCCCATTGAGTGATGGTTCCACTAGTTGGGAGGTGTTGAGCTTGAGCAGCTGCTTACCTCTCAAGGTGGATTCAAACCTCAAAATGATCCATTCCATAGGAAACACTCAAACTTGTTCTCAAGTGGTATCTTTATTTAACAAAGATTTCACACAAAGATATTACAAATCAGCACAACACTTAAATTATGTACTTCAAAAAGCTGCAAATAATTTCTTGTACTTTATGACTTGCTTTTAGATGAACATCTCTTTTCCGACACCAAAGTAACAAACAGTTTGCAACCAGAGTAACAAACAGTTTGCAGTCCGTGTATTCCCTGCAGCAATTTCATTGATGTAGGCTAGACATTGTTTAGGAATTTAGGATTTTAGTCAATTTGCCCTTGTGCAGCTATAAAAAAAGGATGATTTTGCCATTTTAAAACTTCTAGATTAGTTTACTTTTTTACATAATGTTATTTATCATTTAAAATTGCATCACATTGGTGGGTAGCAAACAATTTGCTAATTTAGCTGAAAGTAGCAAAATGTTGCTCAGTCCACATCAACAAATTCACCTCATGGAGCTGAAGTGGCTGAATAATCCCTAAAGAGATGTAAATGACTGAAACAAACATGTTCACGATTGCAAGCAACAATTGATATCATGAAGCGACACACATGCTGCTACTTTTAAATATAATTAGCATCACATTGTATATTACACAAGCTAACTGCATGTTTTATGAACACTTGAAGAAACATTTGAATATATAAATATTTTACAGTATATCAACTCCAATCATAAAACATTCAAAACACTCATGTCTTAGTGCACGATCATATCTGAGTCACTTAAACCACATTTAGAAGAGAATTAGATAAATACTTGAAGAATGAAGATATCAAATATATTGGGGAAAGAGTGGAGAAATGGGAATGAAATAGACAGATCCAACATGGGAGCTTACTCAGTACAGATATGATGTGCGAAAATGACTTCCTTCTGTGCTGAATTGTCTATAATTTTAATGTACAATATGTTCTGAGCTGGTTAAAACTAAAATCAATCTTCAAGCAAAACAAACATCATGCGTCCAACATTCCTGTGTTCACCCATTTTAGCAATAATGCAGATTTGCATCAACAATGGTGTAATATTGAAACTTCACAAAAACGAATATTGTCCACATATAATGTTACTCTTACATGTGTAAGAATCATGTTCACTGTCACACGCAGGTTTCTTTGCAATGAGTGAGTATAATGGAAAATCCCACGAGTGGCTGACATCCCCAAACTGGCGCTTGAAAACTTTACCCATCCCTCACAAACAGGAACCACAACTTTTAGGGAGAAAAAAGTCTGATTAACTTGTTAAATGCTCAAAAAAACGTTGAGGAGTAATTCTTGGGAGAGTTCCACAGCAGAAGAGGCATGTTGTAAAGTGAGTAAGAGTATTTAATTCCAGGTCATTTTTGGAGCTAGAGAAAACAAAGAGGAAGCTTTTGAAATATGCCATAGTGGTGATGGGAATCGTATACAGATGCCTTTACCCAGATGTACCCAGGACATCTTTTATCAAGATATCTTTTACTAATGGATGTAGTGGCCATTAGCAGGTATATTGGAATTGAGAAGCTGAAGAGGGCTGCCTAAAGTGTAACAGTTGTGTGATTCTCAGAAGGTATTAAGGTACAACCCAGGCACTGGGTCTATTGTAACAGAATGAGTCACCTGGTGTGACAGAAACAGTGCATGGAAGGCTGTGAATAAGGTGCACCACATAGTGTATGAAGATCCATAGGCCCAATCCACCATTGGTACTCCACAACCGTAACAGGGAAGATTGATTCTTACTGCTCTCAAGGTTTATGTCACTAGAATCTTTTACAAGGGATAACTAAGGGTTCAGAGGCCCCATATTCTCTCATGGTCTTAACTTTAAGTTATCACTGTCTTAAAGTTAAGTTAGGGCAAAACATTGGAAAAGATGGATTTCCGCAAAGGTTAGATACCTGCTGACTTAAAAATAAATGGAAAAAATTAAATAGCATTGAACGTAACTATGGTGGAATAGCAGAACATGGTAAATTGCTGAGCAGTGGATTCCCCAAAAACAGCTCTTCCCCAAAAATGTTGGGATCCTCAAAGTGTTTGTGCTCAGCCATTGTACTCAGATTTGATTTTAAACAAAGCAGACAAATAATATTGTGTGTACCTAACACTAGATCAAAAGCTCAATAACTACACCTCCAGTGAAATCCATTCTTGCCTCCTTATTTGGTGGGTGAGTAAAGTCATTATCTCTGTGTTCTCTTGGTGTGAACCAATTCTGCCTTTGAACAACAGAATAATTCTTGAGAGCTCTGGTGATCGATATAATGGTTTGCCTAATCCAAAATGCTTCCAATAGAGAATTCACTCTCTCCTCACAGAAGGTTCACTGGGCATTTGCAAAATCCCAAGAAGTGTTCACAATTATTCTTTTGCTTTCTGCATTTTTGTTGACATTTCCATCAGTTCAGTTTTTAACACACATCAAGCATGGCTTCAGCTTTCCCTACTATATGTATATATATATATTTGTATATATATAGATGCACTATTAGCGCCGAGCTTTGATGCTTTTCTTTGAAGATGTACAGTTGCTTCTGCACCTCCTGCCAAGTCCTTCAAGAGTGGCAGAGAGGGATCGTAGCATTTGTTATTTAATTCCATTCTTGGTATTTCTTTTCCACGTGAGGGTAAGGGGTAAGGGGGTAACCTCCCCTACCAAAACTAGAGTATCAAGGCAGTGCTCCATTACCATACACAATGGATCTTTCAGGGTCTTTCTTGTCCCCAAGAAAATATTTCACAAATATGCTACTTTTGCTTGTGATTCAGTTCCTGCATCGCCCTTTGCAGATTTTTCAAGCTTTATACCTCTCTCAAATGGCTCCTTATAAGTCTGAACTATTCATTATCACAGCTGCACTGGTGGTTGTGTTTATGTTAATGATAACAAAACCTAATTTCTCACGAACATTTAAGAGGGCTGCGAGCAGTTGCAATTTCAGTTGTTTTTGCCAAAAAAACACAAAAACATATTTTTAAACAACAAGCTCTCATCCACGACATATTTTTACACGACAAGCTCAATCGTCCATTTCTTTCATACCTCAGTTCACGTTCATTTCATTCTCATAGATTCAGATGACTGTAATCTGATACCTTCACTTACGAGAGCTGTACATTAATCATCAGATATTTATCAGTCTTAGTGACCAAGAAAGGTTCAGGAAGCAATACATGATTTTCAGTAAGTGAGTTATATTATAGTCTATAGTCTTCAAATGCTATTCTTTGCCAGTTTACTTGTTGCGTGTAGTTTATATTGAAATTGTGCTGTATTTGTTTACTCAAATACTCTTTGTATATATTTGTTACACAGGTTGAATTTGCACATTGAATTTGCAGAGTATGTTTTATATTTTGACACCACTGATATACATTTCATAAATGAAGACATTTTAAAACAGTGGCTCATTGTGTGTGTATGCATGACTGACTGTAGAAGTTTTTTTCAGTTCTGACAAGAGTAAATTATCCAGTACAAAATTACTATTTGTTTCACAATATGACACATCTAAAATTTCTAGCTAACTAACATACAATAAAAATATTTTTAAGACATTGTACCATAGAAGCAAATATGCCAGATGTACATGCAGCAGTAATCTGTCTGAGTCTCTTGCCAAAGAGATCGCTTGGCAAATCAATTCAATAATCCTCATTTCCCACTGAGATTGGAATATAGACTCTTGGCAACCAACTGTGGCCAAGCCTCAATTGTGACAATACATCTAGAAATCTAATTTGCTGAAAATATATCTAGGAATCTAATTTGCAGTATTTCTTAACAGCATTTCTGAATAAGGAATTCTAGTTAGGCGAATGGGAACTTGTTCCTGGAACCTGAATGGTGGGAATTTTTCACCAATGCAACATGTACTTGCAAGCTTTGTATCTACCCTATATACTTTAACATTTACTTTACAGAGCACCTTTCGCAGTTAAAGTCTCAAAGTGCTTTACAGAGATGGCGTGGGAGCCTGAGCATTGTGGGAGATGGGCAGACCATAGGAGGGAGATGTCAAAGGACAGACAGGGTTAGGTTTTCAGAAGGGTTTTGAAAGCAGACACATGGATGCAACCTAGAACAACAACAACAATCTACTTCCAGAGTAGAGTTACTGCTGGTCAATAGGAATTCGAATGGTATTCCTTATTTACAACTCATTTAGGAAATACAATAATGCAAATTAGATTCGGTAAATTGCTAAAATTTTAGTCTAGATGCTTCTTAAAGTCTGAATCATCAGCCATCTGCTTTTTGCTGCTGACAACAATTTTAAAATAAACATGTGCTTCATCAGTTACAGATCAGTGAGCTTATTACTGATGACTGTAAACTATGGCTGCCCAACTCACAGCATTTGTTACAATGCTAGATAAATTGAACACACTCAGTTTCTCTTTCAGCAGAGTAAGGATTAAATCGCAGTAGTGATCTGAGTTAGTCCTTCATCTCGGAAGTCATCTTTCGCTTGTGGAGAGAAAGATGACATCTCTACTGCTAGTCATACCGGCCTGTTTGTGTTATCTGCATTATTGCTAGAATAAGCAACATTCTGCATGGTATTCCTTACTCTGCTGCCAGTCTGCATCTCCTGCCTCAACCCAGATGAACAGCAAAAATCTTTGAAGCATCTTTTGAAGTTTTCATCCAGGAAAGCATAGAGGATAGGGTTAAGGCTGCTGTTGGTGTATCCAAGAGCTACTGAGAAGTAGTAGCAGGCGGATACCGCAGTGGTCTCTGGGAGATTCCCCAAAGCCTTGACTAGTACAAAGATATGTATGGGAGTCCAACAGATAATGAAAACCGCTACCACAATAAGCACCATTCGTGTAATGCGCCGCAGGTTTCTATCTTTCTCCCTGGAGCCAGACAGCAGTCTGACACTCTTCAAGCGTAAAATCATCAGGGTGTAGCACACTGTGATGATGATCACTGGTATAACAAAGGCAAACACAAACACACAGATTCTCAGCAGAGTGTCCCAGTACCAGTAGGAATGTGGGAACTGCAATCCACACTCAACATTACCTGTTCAATAACAGAAAAAANGCCAAGATTAGTTTTAGGTATTAACAACTTACAGACAGACTTTAATGCAGCTGAACTGTGTTAAATATTTTCTGCAACATTGAAAAATAACTGTGGTAAATTCCTGACAAGCTGTGCAGTTTTTATCTGGTTAAACTCCATCAGTACCCTATTGTACTCTCTGAGGTACCCAAGCCTTGGCTAATATTCTCAGTAATTAGTTAAAGCAGGGTGTTTTAATTCCAGACATAGCTTACACTCAATAAACTCTCAGTGTGATTTGGATACTCCTAAGCATGATATCTGCACGTGTCAGACATATGGCTGACTATAAAATCAGATTCCAAATGAAAATACATTTTAATACTGTTCTCCAAAATTCAGCACAATCGCAAATTCTAATACAATGGTCTGAGCTTAAGAATATGAGAATTTTTAAACCCCAGCTGCATTAAACCTATGCAATCATACAAATAAAGTGAAAATTAAATATCACCAAAGAAAGTAGCCCATATAAACAAATATCTAATTGATTAACACAAGACAGCCCTTCGATTTGACAAAAATTGTAGAAAGGAATAATGTTAAGAAACTATAGTTATTTTAGTTTCATCAAATACCTGATGACAAATTCTGCTTATTTTCAAAAATAAACAACGATTAATAATAAAAAAATGTATAAATGTCAATGTGGGAAGTGAGACTTTCTGAATTCTCACTTCTGCGAGACCTACCACCAAGGTGGGTCTGGGTTGTACTGTATGTTTTGTAGTTTGTAAATCAAATTGTCTGTTGCAAACAAATGGAGATTGGATTTCAAGGTTTATTTATCCTATATCTTAGGATCTGAACCTATGGTGCTGCACTGGTTAGTACAGTTTATTTATGGAAATATTTCAAAGGCAACATCTCAGCATCTACTAAACACAAAATAATATCAACCTGGCTTACTTTGTAGCATTCTCACCTCTGACTGAAGGTTGTGGGTTCAAGCCCCATGTCAGGACTTTGAACTCACAACCTAAGATGACAATATAGAACAGTGCTGGGGAAACACTGCATTGTCCAAGGTGCCGTCCTTCAGATGAGATTTTAAACACAGTACTACCCGCCACTTCAGTTGGATGTTAAAGATCCCATGGCAATATTTGAAAAGTGAAATGAGTTTCTCCTCAAATCCTGGGCAACAATCCCCTTGATAAAATTGGTCAATCACTTCACTGGCTGTTTGTGGGACATTGTTTTGCACAAAGAGGCAGCTGTGTTTGTAGGCACTGTATTTGTAGGCACTACAATTTACTGCTGTATTTGTAGGCATTACAATTAACTGTATTTTTAGGCATTACAAATAGACTACTCTTTACAGTAAATTCTTGCAAGCACTTTGAGATGTTTCAATGGTATGATATCAAATGAAATGATTATTATTATCATCATCATTATTAATGTGATTGAAATGATTGAAATATCCACACCATTTTGAGCATTTTTTTCTTAATTTAGAAGACATTTTCAAATCTACATTATCATAACCCAACGTTTTAATTCATGAAGTAACTTAAATCGTAACTCTCCATTTTCATCCTTGTATTTACACCATTCACTTTCTTCAAGAAGAATTCTGTGGGCAATTTCACACGAGGGTCTTCAGGGAGGGAAAGTTGAGATTCCTCCCAAGTAAGTTCTTTCCCTTGATCAGGTCACAATCAGGGAACTTAATGTCCAAATATATTTTATAATTTGAGCATAGCTCCCAATGCTGAATCTAATACATTAACCTTCACCCATACATATTCAGTCAATTCACTTTACAGTATATTTTGTGAAGCGCTTTGAAACATTTCAAAGTTGTAATAAGCGCTATATCAGATGCACGGATTATTATTTATTATGCATTAGTACCTATTTATAATAATAATCATAACCCTTGCATTTGATATAGAACCTTTCATGTCAGGTGGACATCTCAAAGCGCTTCTCAGGATTTACTGTAAATTATAGTGATTTTGTGTTTTGTTAGGCGAACATGGTAGCCAATTTATACACAGGTGTGTCCAACAAACAGTCATGATGTGAATGACCAGTTTTATTTGAGGGATTGTCCTTTATACGTGGAAATTAAAAAGAAACATCAAAGCTGTTTCTGTCAGCTTTAATTTGCTCCAGACATTATGCTGCATGGTTCAATTTGCTTAAAATACAAACTGGGTGCAAAGAGAGATGACAAAATAAAAGTTGTCAAAACATTTAAAAAAGGGAATAGTTGCACAGTATAACAGTAGAAATAAGTGCAAAAATTGTCAAAACCTTATACTTTCTCAGCATTTGCTAAAGCTTTGCCCTTGGTTAGCTCCAAAGATTTCAGTGAAATATTCTGTTGTTGTTTGCTAAGCAGGAATCTTAAGATATCAGGGCCCATTACTGTTCAGCAGGGCTTGGGCTCTACAATTATTCAGATGTCAACGGTTATTTTAAAACTCATTTCAGTGGCACTCCTTCAATAAGGAAAAGTGTGTATTCAGGATTACCTCAACTTTGTCTATGGAGATGATACTTTCACTGCAACTTTAGCACTCACCTTCCCTTGTTCCAGTCGCCCCCAGCACTATGACAGGTATGCCAATAACTGAGGAGAGGAGCCAGATACACACGTTTATTATTTTTGCATTAAAAGGAGTGCGGAAGTCCAATGCCTTCACCGGATGACACACAGCAATATAGCGATCAATACTCATCATTGTCAACGTGAATATACTGGTGAACATGTTGTAATAATCAATGGAAACCACTATTTTACACAACAAATCTCCGAATGGCCAGGACCCCATTAGATAGTCAGCACTTTGAAAGGGCATTGTGCTTGTTGCTAGAGCATCTGCTGCAGCAAGATTGAATATGTAAATATTTGTAGCTGTCTTCATCTTTGTGTGTCTGAAGGAGAAACATAGAAATACGTCTTAGTTATTTGATGCAACCACTCATAACTGATTGGAGGTACAAGCAAAGTAAAGGCTGGCATTGTCAGCCAGATCAAACAGAAGGTGTTCAGGAAATGTACATCATTTATTACAACTGCTCTATTTGTCTTAGATGCTAAACAAAAAAAACATGAAATGTGATGAGGCTATTAACTCCATCAAGTTCATCAGACCACACAAAAATCTAAGAACTTCACCCCAACGCATTCTGTCTTTTGGGGGAACATCCTGCATAGATACTCTTTGATTCCCAAGGGTAAGCAATTAAAGTCTGCAGAATATTCATCCATCTCCATAACTCCACCATTCAAAACTGGCCTCACAGACAAAAACTCCCAAGTCCTGGAATCATCCTTGTTGCTCTTCTCTATGTTCTTTCCAATGAGCTTCAGTGTCCTTTTGAAGGTAGGAACCCCAAAACATGGCCATCATCATCTCCCAGCCACTGGCTCCTGCTCTGAAACATCTTTGCTATAGCGGGCTATTACCTACTCAGTTAATAGCATTTCTGTCCAACAAGACAAACCAAAACATATACTTTATCTTGTCGATAGTTGATGATATATTGTAGTAATTGACCAGCCAATATCATCAACCACGGACAAAATAAAAGGTGTCACTTCTTACTCAGTAGGAAGAACCTTGAAAATAGTTCTCAGTTCTTTTCAAGGTTCTTCTTAATGGGCTCTGAAGCCTTTTAATAATTCTAAAGAAGGTACACTCAGGTCTGGTGAAAATTTGCTACAATGAGAGGTTTGCAATAACAATTTTAAATGTAAAAAAAATCCACTACATCCTCCCTCAATTTTTTCATTCGGCAAAATTATTAATCTCAAATGATTAAAGTTGATAATGTCACCTATTTTAAGAAACACTTGCATCAACTTAACCAACATTAAATTGTTCAGTATCACTTATGTTTGATATTCATTAGGTTCAATTGAATCTGCCCGTGGTTATGTGAAGCCCTTTATCACTTTACTGAAGATAATCAGCTGTATGTATAGATATATTATTCCGCAACTCACAGAAGCTTTGATTTGAGGGTTTTGCCTTTTTATAACATACATTATCTGAAGTTTTTTCAGGGATCTCTACCTGAAAACCGACATTTTTTTCTTACCTCCGAACTGGGAATTTTTACACACTGAATGGGAATTTTTACACACTGAAGGGGGCTGTTCAGCTCATTGCCCCCATGCTGGCTCTGAAGAATCTATCCTGACCTATACCCATATCCAATTATGCTTCTCTTTTTAAAAAAATATTTGTTTAATTCCCTTTAAATTGTTATTTAAATTGGATTCTGCTTCAACTATTAGTTTGGGTAGGCAATCTGTTCTAATTACCATCTGTAGAGGAAAAAATCTAGCTGTTCACATGTACTGATTTATTTTATTTACTTTATTTTGCTCACAAACTACAGTCACTCCACTTTACAATATATCCTGTGTCACTCATTAAGACACCTCAACGACGTGACAAAGCACTGTATCAAATGCAAGGATTATTATTATTCAAAACGAGAAGGAATTTTTCCCAGGTGTCATGATTATAAATTATCCAGATAATGTTATTTTTCTTTTCATGGCTGTTTATGTGACCTTGCTGTGTGCAAATTGTCTTCCTTGCTTACCTAACAAATATTCTGTCACTTCAAGTGTCAACAACAATTGTGAAATGCTTTGAGATGTTTTGACATTATAGGACAATATATATTATATATATTCATTCCAGGAGTAATGTGTTTCATGGCAATGGGCCTTGAACCTATTCACTCAAACCTCCAATTTGTACACATTTGACAAAACAGCTATGTGAAAAGCACAGAGCATAATGTTCAATTTTTTAACTAATTGGGTCAGTACTGTAGTCACAGTCACATTGCCATGGTACACCAGCCACTATGTGCCTCTAAATGTGCAACAATTAGATCAATTTAAAGCATCCAATAAATTTCAACAAAATCTGAATTTTATTAATTAAATATTTGCCACTTTTAAATTCTAGTAAGTTGAAGGAAGCATGTTGCGCACATTTAAACATTTCATCAAATGATTATTCAATTTTTTTAAATAAAACAGCAGAATGTCCACATTAACAAATGTTAAGCAAACAGCAATGGAATTAATTTATTTTCTACAGCTGGTTTTATCTAAATCACAGCCAACATACTAAGAGTTAACAAAGCTGGCATTAATTCAACACAAATTTTTATCATCTCTTAAAATAGAGCCAATAATTACAAATTAAATTGCTATGTTCCTATTCACCTGCACTGTGTAAAGTTATGTTGCTATCGTATTTGCCATTTGAGATTCTGCAGCAACCTTGTCATTATTGTGTAAGAAGTGATAATTGTTTTTTTTAAATAAAGGTGTCTTTGGAAAGTCAAATGGTTAAGAAATTGGTTATTTATGTTTCTTAATGGTTCAAATATTAAACCTTTGACATAAACAATGTTAAAATTATTGAATATAATCCAAAAATAAATTCAGAAAGTGCTGTTTGTTGCTGAGGATTTATTTGTGAGGTTGCAAAAATCTCAAAGTAGATTGAGGCCTCTGACTCTGACAACATTCATTCCAGGGTTACATATTTAATTGTCTCAATTGATTGCAAGTCTCGTCACGGATATTTTTCAGAGTTCATTAAACTCAATGAAATGCCAGAGGATTTGGAAAACAGAGAAAAAGGGGGGCTACTGTATATCTGACATCGAATGTGGGAAAACTGCATAAAAAATACTAATAAAAGGTAATCTAAGGGATCATCCTTAGAAGTATTGATTTGAGGCATACAGCAGAGATTTAGAAATGGGAATTTATTAGATTTCTTCAAGTGAGTTTCAGTTTCAGTCTTGAGACTGTGATGTTATGTACCCAAGAGAAAGATAGCATTGTATTACACTGGATTAGCAAACAGCTAGTTGATAGAAAGCAATGAGTAGTGGAGCTAAGGAGGTATATGGCTAGCAATCAGTCGTTAGTGGTGTGCCACAGGGCTTTTATATTGGGAGTGCTATTGTTTATATTTGTATAATAGTATAATACAGTAATCTTTGTATTTGATATAATATCATTCAATGTAACATTGAAGCATCTCATATGTAATTGTTATCAAGTACTTGACTGCATACTTGAAGACAAACACAGCAATCAATTTGCCAACCTCCCACACAGAGCAGGGAAATTAATGATCAATGTATCTTTTGATTGGTAATCAAGAAAACTCCCTTCTCTTTCCGATTGGGACAATAGAAGTTTGATTTCCACAGGAGACAGGATGTTGATTTATCTCACAAACTACTGTCCTATTTCTAACCTGCCCTTCCTTGCCAAAGTCCTGGAACGCATTGTTGCAGGTCAGCTTTGCTCACACCTATCACTCCACTCCCTCCTCAAGCCTCTCCAGTCTGGTTCCCGCCCTGCCCGCAGCACAGCGACGGAGCTTGTCAAAGTCACTAATGACGTTCTCTCTGTGACAAGGCTCCCTGTGCCTTCTCATCCTCCTGACTCTCCTCCGCGTTCTACCATGACCATGACATCCTCCTCCACTGGCTCTCTTCCTCATCAACCTTTGTGGGACCACACTTGCCTAGTTCAAGTCCTATTTAACACTTTGTTTCTGTTAATGGTTTCTCCTACCGTCTCACCCGGTCATTTGAGAGTTTCAAACTGCTACTCTTTGGGTGAAAAACTGCCTTCTGATTTCACTCCTAAATAGCCTAGCTCTAATTTTAAGATAATGATTCCTTGTTCTGGATTTCCCCCACCAGAGGAAATAGTTTCCCTGTATCTATCCTATCGAATCCTTTTATTATTTTGAAAACTTCCATCAGATTACCCCTCAACCTTCTAAACTCAAGGGAATGGTGACCAAGTTTATGCAACCCTATCTCATAAATTCACCATTTAAACTCTGGTATCATTCTGGTGAATCTGTGCTGCACCCCCCCCTGCCCCCCCCCCAGAGCCAATACATCTTTCCTAAGGTGTGGTGCCCATGACTGTAGATGTTTGTCCTGACCCCTCCCCTGTAGTGGTTGACACAGTTTTTCTAGTACTGTACTCCATACTGCTGCACATATCTATGTCCTCCTGAACTTCAGAGGATGGCAGAACCTAGTAGTAAATAGGAACCCGGTTGTTAGTCAATTGGTGGATCACTTTTCCAGGGTTAATAATTCCTTCAAAATAATAGAAAAATAATACTAATAAATTGGTCACTTCAATCCATGACTGTTTGTGGGACACTGCTGTGTGCAATTGGCTGCCAAGTTTCGCCCACAAAATACACAGTCAATTCACTTTAAAGTATATTCTGTGAAGCGCTTTGAGACATCTTGAAAAAGTGACAAGGCACTATATCAAATGGAAGGATTATTATTATTTTTCCATTGCTCTACAAAAAATTATTTATATAATAATGATAATAAAAAAAGCAGTGAGTAGAAATTCAAGAAGCAGCACATTTCTTTGATAAATGCAATCTATAAGAGGCAAAATTGGACTTTATTTATGTCAGTTGGTTTTATTTTAACTAGAAAACCACTGCATGATGCATTATCACTAGTATCTCTACTTCTTGTGTTTTGAAGCATGAATTTCAATTTAGTTGTGAATCATTCATTGGGTTTCGGAGGCTGTAAATAAATAAATAATTCCAGGAACATTGGAAATGATTAAGCAATCATGGATAAAGCTATGTTCCCTTCAATCGTCTTATTTTGTTGCCTTTCATGTTCTGGACCCTTGTGGGAAAATTTAATGAGACACTACTGAAACTCACAAATACACAACTGAAATTTAACAAGGTGATTTTTGAAACATCAAATGTTATATGATCAGAAATGTTAAAATTGAACAGTATGATAAAACAGTTCATCTTTATTTTGGCTGATGTACAATATGTCTAGCTCCTATTACTTCTCAATTCAAGTTTGACCACAATTGCACAGTTAATCCACTTTACAGTATACCCTGTGAAGAGCTTTGAGACATCTTGATGAAGGGTATACTGTAAAGTCACTGTAGAGTATTTAGAATTCCCAAGCTGCTTTGATAACTGCAAAGAAGATTTTCAAATGCCCCTAAGCTTTTGGGAATATTGTAATACAGGAGAGAATTTGTAAAATAATTTTGCTTACAGTGCTTATCTGTTGACAAACTTATGTGCAGAAGTCCTTTTGACACAAAACAAATATTTTCACGTTTAAGACTATTGTGCACCTAGTTACAAAATTAATCAAGAGGAAAAGACTATGATTCTGTTCTTTCCCATTACATATTAATAAGGAGAGTTCAATGTTTCATTTATATTCGTGAATATATTTATCTGTCAGGAATGATTGAGGGCTAGATTGATTCATTTATTAGATAGCTTTCTGATGCTGTGACATGCACATTAAAGACATTTTGGATAAATAGCAAGGGAGGAAGCGGGTGAAGGGACCATGGGATGGAGTTCCAGAGTGTGGGGGCAGAAAGGCTGAAAGCCCGGCCACCGATCGTAGAGCTGGTCGGGTGGGAGACATGGAGCAGACCGGAGCCGCTGAACGGAGGGAGCGGGCAGGTTGGTAGGGAGTCAGCAGGTCAGAGAGGTAGGAGGGTCAAGGCCATGGATGGCCTTAAAGGTGAGGACGAGGATCTTGAACTCGATCCTCTGGGGGATGGGGAGCCAGTGGAGTCGGGAAGGAAACAAGAAAGTGAGAGATAAGCACATCAAGAGCATGCCAATGTTAATAGAATGCTTGCTTGTGCATCTAGCAAGATAATGTAGTAAATAATGCTTACCCTGGAATAATAACAAGGTAGCAGCATAATGTAATTGAGGAGTTCAAATATGTCACCACGGAATAAATCTGAAGCACTTAATGACTGGCATTTAAACTAGAAGTTAGGTTCAGCTTCAACCTTGATATCGCTGCTTCGTTATATGCTATTACTTTGTACAGTTTCAATATTACATGTGTGTGCAAACAAGGTTGCTCCAAATGCAGACATAGGCTGTGAATGCATTTGTTTCAATTGTCAATTATTATGTTCAATTGTGAATTAATTGTGATGTTGTAACTCCAGGACTTGTGGAAAATAATCTCCAGTTCTTTACATGGAAACCTGATAACCAGAATATGATCTAAACTGCATAGCCTTAAACAAGGGTGCTTTTTTAAAATAATTTTAATAATAATGACATCCATCTAAAAATTGTAAAGAGGAACATTTGTATTGTGCTTCATTTGGATTGTGAAAACAGGAATAAACGGTTAACAATAACAAAGCAAATTAAATAGACGTCCATAAATTAAAAGAACAAGCTTCTATTGAAATTATATTTAGCAACACTGCATTTTAAAAATGAATGTTCTCAAGCTCCACCTGCTTTATATCTCACCATGAAACCATTATTATTTTCTATCATTATTTCAGATGTTTCATAATCTACTTAAAAAACTTATTGTCGGGGCAGGTAAACTGTTTCTCGGAAATTAATTGAGGCTGCTTCGGAAATATTATTCATTTCACGTTACAAGCAGAGCTTAGAATCAAACCATAAAACTATAGAAATGTGCAATACAGGAGGGGCCATTCAACTGATTATTTAGTGTCAGTGTATGCTTCCTTCAAGAAGCCATCTGCCCAACTCCAAATTCCCGGCTCTTTCCCCATACCCTCTGAACCCCTTTAGCTGCCTGTACTTATCTAGTTCTATTTTAAATGCCCCCTAATGGATTCTGCTCTCACAGCCACTCCTGGCAAATTATTCCATATCCTGACAACCTTCTGTGAGAAGAAGACCTTCAGACCTTCTTTGGTAGTCACAATCGTGAATCCACATCTGTCATCAATAACAAGATTACATTTGTATCGCGCCTTTCAATTATCAAACATAATTCTTGAGACTTTTTTTCTCTCCCCGAATCAATTCCGAGTCAAAAGCTGCACTGACAATTTGAAGTCACATTGGATCTGATTTCTGTGTTTATTCATTGAATATTCATGATTTTATTTTGAGGTCAGCCCTTTTCTGGAGTAGGTCATCCACTCCAATCTGCTGTCTATCAAATTGTCTGTGATTTTATTGTCACACCATCCAATCCCCCTTTGCTGAAGCCCACAACTGACTGTGCCTAGTGCATAATGAGAAGAGGGGAGACATTATAGCTTGCTTACCTGATATAAGGCAGAGATATGAACAACTGGCAAAATGAACCTACCAAGTTCTTCTATTAAAGCCACACATTTGAGGCAACTCTCCTCCTTCTGCTGACATGGTTGAGATCACATGAAAGCATCAGGACTGAATAACACAATGGCGAATGTCACTAGGGATCAGTACATATATAAATATTAATTGTTTTTTTTAACAAAAAAAGAGCATGCAACTAACTGCTGACCCATTGCAGCTCAGCCATGCAGCAGCCGGAGCACTGGGACTGAATTGGTGAGCAAACCACTGCGATAGTGAAGGAGAGGGGTGGAAACGTTAAGAAGCATCAGAAAAGTGCACATGACTGTCTCTGGGATGGAGCAAAAGCTGGTAGTAGCTTCTACTTTGGTGGGTTTGGGCACCAGCGGACCACTTTCCCCACAACCAAGGGTTATGTTTTGCATCTAATGCAGTGCCCAATGCGTGAGGCTGGACAGCACATCTCAGTCGCAATTGCATTACATCTCAGCCGACAGTGTGAGTAAGTCATCTCCATCTCAAATCTCCTCCCACGCCTACGGTGCTGACGAGCAGCTTAAACTCCTGCCTCTTCGATAGACACAACGGAGACTGCGAATTGCGTTTGCAATAGCACTTCAAACAGATGAACTTTGCGGTAATACAATGTACACAGAGAGAGAGAGAGAGAGAGGGAGAGAGATGCGCATTCCTGTCCCCCTTCTCCCAGTCGATGGTTTATGAAGTGTTCCCATTGCGGTGGCGCTGTGCCTCTGAGACTCCCCCCCACCACCTCCTGCTCTCTCTGAACTTTTACACAGTTATTTTTTTTCAGGGAGAACCTCGTGTTGTATCTCGGATTTGCAGGTTCGGTTGATTGCACCGATGTGGGAAGTCTGATCCGGATTGCATCTCAATCCGGGGGGGGGGGGGGGGGGGGGGGGGGGTGGGAGGGGGGGGATCACTGGGGGTCTGTGCGATGCAGCGTTCGCGGGTCAGACTTCGCTGTGTGAATGACATCCAGAGTGGGACTCAACTGATCGATTTGGGTCCGATCTAATCGATAAAGCAGCCGATCTTGCAATGCATCCGTGTCGGTGGAGGGGTGGGAGGGTGGGGGGGGGCATCAGTGAGGACCCGGAGCAGCGCAGACACACACACACACACACACACACACACCGTTGTGAGCTCTTACCTGACGATCACGTACATAACCAGACAGTTACCCACCGAACCCACCACGAAGACCACGGAGTACACAGCGGTGATGATGATGGGGATGAGGGGCACTGCGGTGCAGTTCCTCTGCAGGTCCGGGAACTCTGTGCTGTTTTCCCAGTCGTTCGTGTTGGAAGCGACGCTGCTGTTGAGAGTAACGCCGGGGCTGCATTTGTCAGAGGGAAGCAGCGTACACTCGGGGCTCAAGTCTTCCCTTGAAATCACTGCCGGGGCGTCCATGGTTGCATTTAAATAAAATGCTTCACAACCACAGATTCTGCAAAGCAAGGACGGGCAGAAGGGGATGCAAAAAGTGGGAGGGAGGGAGGGAGGGGGAAAAAAATGAAACCCGCGGATCAAACCCCAACAAAATCCGTGCAGGTGAGTGCGTTTGCGATGAAACTAAAGTAAAGGGAGAAACACACACACACACACACACACACACAGCGATCTCGAGGTATTGCATTGTAACACACCTGGCGAGCACATCGAAAATACCAGACAAAAAGATTGTGAAACACGAGCAAAGAGGATTGCATTGACATATATTGCATAAAATGACATTTATATCGCAGACAATTACGGTTATCTTACATTAAATGACATAAAAATTACAGTTATATCACATTCAATTACATAAATTACTTTATATCACGCAACGCTACATTTATATTACATTAAATCACGTCTGCATCACGTACACTTATATTAAAAGCTGTATGCAATCATAATATATTACCTACAATTGCAAGATTAATCGCAGACGCAAAATGTCACACTCGGAAAAGCTCCAGTTACAGCAACGAATGAATGGGGTGGGAGCAGGAATGATGGATGATGCAGTCTCTCTCACCTGCTGGGTTTAGGATTTTTTGGGGGGGAGGGGGGGGGAAATGAGAATTATAGTTGCTCTCGATGCTGGTATGGGCTGTGTAAGTTGGGCTGCTGCTCAATGGTGCAACCGTGTGTGTGTGTGTGTGTGAGAGAGAGAGAGAGAGATAAAGGTGTGGATGATGTTGGAGACTGGGATCTGCAAACTGGTCCCCTTTGCCTGGCTGTCGGGATGGTGTGTGGGACTTTGCCTCCAGTATGGAGAGACCCACTCACATCTAACGTGACACGGCTGTGATGACGCCGGTGAATGGCTTGGACGCAAATGGTTGGAGGTGTTCATTGGCGATGGGCGAAATCTACCTTAGTTTTTTTTGGGGGAACTCGCTGAACAACCCAACGGTGACCATCTGTTTGCTGAGCTGTATATGGACATGGAACCATAGCAACTTGTAGTCAGTCAGATGCAGTCCAAATCCCGAGTTAAATCCTGCAAGAGGAAGTTTTGTTGGGTGTCATAAACTGGGATCACTTTATTCCATGTCCTGGAAGGGATGTATTCGTCTAGAATTGTGCATTTGCATCATTTAGAGCTCTTTTCAATGACACTGACAATAGGTCCATTTAACGTTGGACAATAGGTCCAGAATGACACTTCGCCTTCTGTGAGTTATATTCAGTATCTATGAATTTGCAAAAAAAAAAGACTATGATATTATTAATTGGAGATTAATAGCTGGAAAGTTATTTAAAAATCTTACCATTAAAGGAAATGTTTTATTTGACGCAACTGGTGTGTTCTGTGTGTTTCAGTTGCCAAAGACTATTGATTTTTTTCTTTGCTTTGGTTTGTTCCATCCTGTCTCTTTTTCCAAAAGAAAAGAAAGAAACAAGGTTCCTGGTGATTGTTGTGACCTTCCCTGCATCTTGGCGAGCAATTCAATTCCAAAACTTAGGCAAGTTGTACCGTTCCAATTATTAGTAACTTGTTATTAACTTAAGTTAATAATGATTATTAATTTAAGTTAATAATATCCTATGACCACAAAATCTGCTTTTTTTCTATTGTTTAGAGATTATGCACCTAATATGGTAACATGAATGCATCCATAACTTTGTCGGTTTCATGCATGATTGTGGTCAATTTTTATGAATAAAATGTAAAAAATAATGAATTATGTAAATATTAAGAAACAAAAGTATCTCAGCACATATTATCTAAAGGATAGAAACAAGTCCTCTCTCATCAGACTGATGTCAACGAATTTCAGCAAGGGCTTAGAGCAGTCTAATAGCAGATTCAAGATTATTAAATTAAAAATATTGTGAGCTTTTTTCTTAATCCACTATTATTAATTTTGTTAGTGTAGTGAAGTGTGATGTTGAAGATACTCCGCTGCTATTTCTCATTTCAGGTGATTATTTCCTTTTAAAACAAGTACAAACATTTCATAAATTAATAGAAGTAATCCTTGCATTTGATGCAACCTTTCATGTCAGGACATCTCAAAAGTCTTTACAGGATTTACTAAAATGTGTAATTACTATGTATTTTGAAGACAAAAGTTTTGCTGTTTGTGATTTTTCTCCACAATTAATTTGTCTTCTATTGAGTGTAACTTTAAGTTTACTTTTTCCCCAGTTTTCTTCCCTCTCTTTCTGAAGGTCTGGTTTCAGAAAGACACCAGTGCGTGTGCGTGTGTGTATCAGCCAAAATCCAAATAACCGGTTGGCGTAGAGACACTGTTTATACTTCATCGTATAGGTCTTGCATTCGCGAGTGTCATGGGCATATTTTTTTTCGGGTGTGGTATAAATCATGTCTCTACTTCAATCGGTTATTGAAATCTTGGTTGATACACCCAAATACACAGACATTGTCGTTTCATTAGTATAATAATATAATATAAAATATAATATTATAAAGTATAATGATACAATAGAAAGTATAATAAAGCGTAATAATATAATTGGTAGTATAATAAGATAATATAAAATATACAACAACGACAAGTTGCACTTGTAGTTTGGGGGAGGTGGTCGTAAGTACGCTCGAAGAGGAAGGTTCTCAAGCAGGACTTGAAAAAGGGAATAGAGGGGGCAAGGCGGAGGGACTGAGTGAGAGTGTTCCAAAGTTTCGGGGTGTAGTGCCTGAAATTGTGACCTCCGATGGTGGGGCGGAGGGTGTGAGAGACAAGCAGTAGGCCGGTGTCAATCGAGCCAAGGGTCCAGGAGGTGGATTGCGGAGGGAGGAGGTCGGAGAGGTAGGGAGGTGCCAGAGAGTGAAGGGATTTGAGAACGAGTGTGAGGATCTTGAAGTCGATCCGTTCGGTGATGGGGAGCCAGTGGAGCCTGGCCAGAACTGGTGAGATGTGGGTACGGAGTTTGGTCCGGGTCAGTATGCGGGTAACAGAGTTCTGGGTTTCTTGAATAGTGGAGCTGGGGAGTCCGACGAGACGTGCATTTGAGTAATCCAGGCAGGAGGTGACAAATGCATGCAGAAGGGTTTTGGCTCCATTTGGGATAAGGTTCAGTCAGAGGTGGGCAAAGTGGTGGAGGTGAAAGAATATAAAATATAATAATCTAATATAAAATATAATAATATAATATGAAGTATAATAATACTGATATCTACATTCCATTCTACATTGGTTGCAAACGTAGCAATGGGTACAGCTAGTGTATAATGTAAAATGTAGCGACTGTTTAATTATAGGCAAACGTGGCTGTCTATTTGCATGCCAAAATGTCCCACAAACCGCCATGAAGTGAATGACCAGTTTTATTTCTGGGTATGTTTAGTCCAATTTGACAGCTGACAGTGGCTCCACCAGCCGAGCCATCAGAGGAGCGCTGCACAACCATTATTGATAAAGTGTAGTCAAATGTTTGAAAAATATAATTAAGAAAAGATGAGGTAACCAGAAAAAGTATACAGGCACGAAAGTGGGTGGAAAGGATTATTTCCTGGAGTTCAAAGGCCAAAGAGGGAAGCTTAGTATTCAGTGTGCGTGTGGGAATGGCTTTGTTAAGTACTGTATGCAAATGACTGCCACATTTCACCCACAAAATACAGTCAATACACTTTACACTATAGCCTGTGAAGAGCTTTGAGACATTTCGGTGATTCCCGGCAGGAGGAAACGTTGGGCAAGTTCCCTTACTGCATACGCCTCTGTTCACCTAGCAGTAAGTAGGAACCTGGTTATTAGTCAATTGACGGATCACTTTTCCGGGGGTAATAATCCCTCCAAAAAAAAAAAATAATTTGGTCACTCAATCCATGACTGTTTGTGGGACACTGCTGTATGCAATTGGCTGCCGCATTTCTCCCACAAAATGTACAGTCAATTCATTTTACTCTGTATATTCACTGTATATTCTGTGAAGCACTTTGAGACATTTCAAAGACGAGGATTATTATTTTTATTATATACATCAATATTAAAGTAATGTCAACCTTTTTAAATCACTGCTGGAGCCATTGTTAGTAGTTTAATTTGAAACTGCTGAATATCTCTTTATATTTGGTAGCAATATACTGTAATAGGGGAAGATAGTATCGTAGATTTAATGAACTGGGAATATTGTACAATGGTGCAGTGGAAAGCAACATTCAAAATGAAATCATTAGATTTCAGACTTTGAATACTGACTTTGGCACTTTTGAAAGGAGTAAATTGTTTGGAATAGGGTAAAATTTGTTGAAAGATCCATTGGGTGGATGCCAAAGAATGTAATGTTAATAGTGAGTGAATCACACTCTCAGTTGTTTAATACAGTACTGAAAAACTAATAACTGCTGTTCAATGTTGGTTACTGGTAGCCCTCTGTGATAGCAATTCAGAGTAAATCAGATTTCTCACAGCTCATTCCTTCCCTTTAATTTATACTAATGAGCCATAAAATAAACAGATTGGCAATTCTTCCAGCATGTGATTTAATAAGTGTTAGCACCATTTATGATGCTGTATGAAGTTGTTTGCTTCTCATAAGATACGTGTCATGCTGGAAAATATCATAGATGTGATCTCTGCATATTAACCAAACTAAAAAAAACTGAACAGTAACATTTTATTTCAACAGCCTGCAGTGAGATAGTAAAGGTGAAAGACACAACCACAATAATTGAGTAATTAGAGCTTGTCGTAATGAGATTTGATTTTATAACTGAAGGTCTCAGCTAGAAACAACCAAAGAAATTAGCTGCTGATCATCGGCAGGCAATGTCATTTTTATTTTGTTTTGTTCAAATTCTAAAATTAACTGCTGCTTTAAATAGATTCAATTAACCAGATATGATCGCAATGCACTTCAATGGGCGATGATTCTGATCATCAAGCTTGCAGTTAAAATGCCCACATCATCTGAGTCCCCAAAATAAAGGGGGGAGAATTGCAACAAAACAGGCAGACCAGAGAGAGAAAAGGTGTGTCTGGGACCCAGATGAAAACATTGCAACAAATTGATGTCATCTGGGTGCCAGACACACCGTTTCTTTCTCTGGTCAGCCTGTCTTGTTGCAATTCCCGCCCTTTGTTTCCCATTGTTAACATTAGATAGTGTTAGTGTTCAGAGGGATTTGGGTGTCCTTGTACACCAGTCTCAAAAAGTTAGTTTGCAGGTGCAGCAAGCAACTAAGAAGGCGAACGGCATGTTGGCGTTCATTGCAAAAGGTTTAGAGTACAAGAGTAGGGAAGTCTTGCTGCAAATGTATAGGGCCTTGGTGAGACCGCACCTAGAGTATTATGTGCAGTTTTGGTCTCCTTATTTAAAAATAAAAATAATAAATGTGGAGTCCTGTAGCTCAGTGGTTAGAGCACTCACTTTGCAAGCGAGAGACCTGAGTTCAATTCCAGGCAGGGCGAAACCTTGGGCAAGTTTCCTTACTCCACACGCCTAATAATAATCCCTCCAAAACCAAAAACAATAATAAATAAATCATTTTCAATCTACGACTGTTTGTGGGACATTGCTGTGCGCAATTGGCTGCCGCGTTCGCCCACAAATATACAGTCAATTCACTTTACAGTATGTTCTGTGAAGCGCTTTGGGACGTCCTCCTGACGTGAAAAGCGCTATAACAAATGCAAGGATTATTATTATTATTATAAAAAGGACATACTTGCCCTAGAGGGGGTTCAGCGTAGATTCACTCGGTTAGTTCCTGGGATGAGGGGACTGACCTATAAGGATAGGCTGAATAAACTAGGGCTGTATTCTCTAGAGTACAGAAGAATTAGGGGAGATCTTATTGAAACATATAAGATTCTTAAAGGGCTGGATAAAGTAGACCTGAGGGTCTGTTTCCCCTGGTAGGAGAATCTATAACCAGGGGTCACAGTCTTAAAATTAAGGGTCAGCCTTTTAGAACAGAGTTGAGGAAACATTTCTTCACTCAGAGGGTAGTGAATTTATGGAATTCATAAGCCCAGAAGGCTTATCTTCAAGGCTGAGACTAATAGATTTTTTAAAAATAGAGGGATTAGGGGATATGGGGATAGGGCAGGTAATTAGAGTTAGGTCTGAAGATCAGCCATGATCTTATCGAATGGTGGGGCAGGCTTGAGGGGCCGAATGGCCTACTCCTCCTAATTCTTATGTTCTTATGTTCTCTGTTCCCTTGTTTTGTTGCAACCCCCCTTTGTTTGCATCATTAACACCTATTTAAACCCAGCATCCCCTGACCTCTACCCCATTTTCTCCTTTGCCTTCCTTGCCCTGCCTCCCCCCTCTCTGTTAGCCCATAAAAGCCTATGCCTCCCAACATGCCCCAGTTCTGAGGAAGGGCCGTGGACCCAAAACACTGACTCACTTTCCTTTCTAAATAAATGCTGCCTGACCTGAGTGTTCCCAGAGATTTCTGGGTGTTATGAATGCGTGTATGAGGGTTTCGGTGGCCTGCAGTGTGAGACAGTGGCGGAGCTGGGTGATGTTGCGGACTTGGGGGAAGGTAGAGAGGTCATGGCACAGATGCGGGGTACAAAGGATAGTTGAGGGTCAAATAAGATGCCAAGGTTCTGGACTAGCTTAGTAAGGTGGAGTGTGCAACCATGGAAGGCGATACTGTCAACGCTTGAGGTGTGGAGGCACTGACAGGAATTAATCAGGAGAGCCTCGGTCTTGTTGATGTTCAACTGAAGAAAGTTAGCTCTCATCGAGGACTAAAGTAGAAACTGTTTGTGGAGGTGAAGTGGAGGTGGTGTAAGAGATACGATCTGAACCATTCAAGACAGAACCATGAAGGTTGAGGTGAGAGGAGAGGCGGTGGATGAGGATAGAGGGTCAACGGTGTGGAAGGCAGCAGAGAGGTCAAGGAGGATGAGGAGGCAGAGGGAGCCCAGGTCGCAGATGGACAGAATGTAATTTGTCACTTTGACCAGAGCTGTTTCTGTGCTGTGGGCGGAACGGAAACCTGATTGGAGGAGTTTGTGAAGAGAGTGGCAGGAGAGGAAGGAGCAAAGCTGGGAAGCAATGACTCATTCCAGGACCTTGGAGAGGAAAGGGAGGTTGGAGATGGAGCAGTAGCTTGAGAGCAGGAATGGATCCAGGGAGGATTTTCTTAAGGATAGGAGTGATGATGGCCATTTTTAAAGGGGTGGGAATGGCACCAGTGGACAGAGAGCGATTTATGATGTCTGTGAATAGAGGGGCAAAGAGATGGAGCTGGGAGGTAAGGAGAGGGGTAGAGATGGGGTCGAGGGAGCAGGTGGTCACTTTCATGTAGTTTATAGTGGTGGTGAGAGAGGAGTGGGAGTCAGGTATGAAGGTATAGAGGGAGTGATGGGTAGGGGCTGGGGTGTGAGGGGGAGATGGGGAGGGGGTAGTAGACGGAAGGGCAGAGGCAGCTGAGTGGATCCCCTTGGCTTTGGATACAAGGAAATCCAACATCACCTCACAGTTGGTATTGGAGGTGAGGATGGGCGAGGAGTGAAAGGATGGGCAGAGGAGCTGGTTGGCAATGGAGAAGAGGAGCCTGGGGTTGTCCTTGGTCTCTAAGATTGTTTTGGAGTAGAACGGCGATTTAGTGGAGGTGAGGGCGGAGCGGTAAGATTTGTTAAGGTCCAGCCAGATCTGCCGATGCACTGTTAAGTTGGATTTAAGCCAGTTACATTCAGCGGCATGCACCTATGCTTTAAGGGAGCTGGTGGCTGGTGACTTTCATGAGTAGGATACGGTTTGGGCAGCCAGTAAAGCATAGCAATGTCCCACAAACAGCCATGGAGTGAGTAACCAATTTTTTATTTTGGGAGATTGTTGGCCAGGACACTGGTGAAACTCCCTTCTCTTTTCGAATAGTGCCATGGGATTTTTAACATCCACTTGAACAGGCAGATGGGACCTTGGTTTACATCTCATCTGAAGGACAGCACCTCCGACAATGCAACACAACCCCAGCTCTGCTTTGGGGCGTCATCTTAGACTATGTGAATCCAAATCCCAACATGGGGCTTGAACCCACAACCTTCTGACTCAGATGCAAGAATGCATCCACTGAGCCAGAACCTGTCAGTAACTCTTGCATTAGTTGGGGAAGCAGCAGAATATCTTTCACGTGGCTTCCCACATGTAGCAACGCTCGTGCCACTCAAAATCAAGTAACATATCTAAACAGGCTCTTCAATACTTATTTGATAAGATATAGAAATGGAAAAATGGTCAATTGACTATCAAGGTTCCAGAAATAACTCTTGCATTGTATTGTCCGTGTCAAATTCATTCACCCTAGGTAGATACAATAGTGACTAATCGGGGAATTGCTTCAGCCTATGATTGGTGAAACCCAGTATTAAATCTTCAGACAGATGCAGAAATAGTTTACAATTATACACAGATTCTTTCCAGAAGTAATATGAGGGGATATTCTCCAGTCAACTCAAGCAGCATTCTCCAGTCAACTCAAACAACAACTCAAATAATCCATTATTTGGATAGCTCTGGCGGGACATTGCAGTGTCAGCCCATTAAAGTTTCCAAATGCTTTATTATCTGCTGCACATTTCACAATATCTGTGGTGTCAAGATCAGAGGCATCCATATGGCTATTGATGTGCAACAGCAGTTTCTTTTAGTCACCAGGGAGAGTTGGGCCAACAAAAAAGTCACAGGATAAAAAACATCACGTTGCTTGACACATCAGTCATATTGGCCTAATGTTCCCTCAATACTCTGGATGGGTGAGCAACACAGCTCAGCATGAAATGCATGAGAGCTTTATCAACAAGAAGACGTGGAAAGCACTATATCAAATGCAAGGATTATTATTATTATTTATTATTATCCTCCTGCCCACAGCCTAGACACACAGCCCTCCCGTCTCACTGATCAGTGTACCAGCTGGAAGTACACAGTTTTAGCAAAATCTGCTTACCTCTCTGCATACAAAACATATATATTCCAAGCCTTGGATTTATGAGTATGAGTTCACAAACCCTTATTCCAGATAACTGTTGTCCCAAGCCTCAGAGTTTCCTCATCAGTTATTTGACAGACATCTGCTTTCAGTGTTGTGGAAAGACCATTACAGGACAGCTTGCGACCACCCCTTGGTGGTCTGAAGGTCCAAGTCCAACCCTACCTATGACAGATAGCAGTGACTTAGAACAAATTGCCTCTTTTTCTGCAGAGGATGTCTTCGTCTAATTCTCCTCTCTGTTAATTTCCTCAATCATCTGCCTTTGATTTGGACATGCTGCAGAACGTAGCAAAGAATCAGTGGTTGCAAAACAATGTGAAACAATTCTATGACATTCACCATGAACACTGGAGTTCGTAAGCACTGAAGACAACAGAACCATTCCTGGGCTGACACTAGTGGAGGGCATTTCATCATTATTGCTAGTTTTCTACCAGGAATTCACGCAAATGTTAAGGTGATATTTTCAAATGCCTCGCACATGTGCTCTGTTAGTTTTTTGGAGACAAAATCAAATCCTATCTTATGGCTCTCTCTCTCTCTTTCTGTGTTTCTATTTGAGCAGTGGAGGCTGCTGGAATCACAGCAGCCATTTCCTGAAGGGAATCTGATAAGGCTGTGGTCTGGTCCTTTGGAAGAAATGTCGAACAAAGATGCTGCTTGCCTGTTAATTAGGGGGACATTAAATTCCAAGACATCATTAAAATAGAGATGGGAGTTTAACAATTGTTGAATTTCATATTGTGTTTTATCATGCCATTGAGACATTGCCAAAGTGCTTCAAAGTGTTTCTACTGTGAATTGTAGTTATTGTGTATATGTAGATGAAAGCGGCTGCCAATTTGTGGATAATACTGCCCCACAAACAGCTATCAAGTAACTGAACAATTTTATTTGGAGGCTTGTTGGCCAGGAAAGGCTAGTTTCTTTTGATGTCCTGACCAACAAACATCCAGATAAAATAATGTATCCACCTCAACCAGTCAGTAGGACAAGATGACATTGATTATGAGTTCTGTAGAGCAGACAGACACCAGGAAAATGTTTATTTCCTCAGAGAGTGATTAATGACTGGAACAGATTATCGGGAAGTGATCTGGATGAGGCCAGGACACTGGATTGATGCTGTGATAGGACGGCAGTGTAGATGATTTGGAAGAATGAGATCAGTTTAGTTCAATGCAATTCATTCCTTCTGGATCATTCAGTTCCTTTAACCTCCAGAATAATAGTTGTATAAACACTTTTGTACCACTTTGAATTACCTTTTATTTGTTTCAGTTAATTTTAGATGCAATTTAATTATTTGGTGCAGTGTAATGGTTTCCCAAACACATTTTGAATGAATTTGATGTGTTTTATTTGATTTTATAATCAGATAGCCCACAGCTATCAATTAGTTTCTGAAACATAAAATGGTACTCTCTGTTAGTAAAGTACAATTGTCTACCATCAGCAATAGCTACCAATTACAAACTATAGTTTCAGAGATGGCCGGAACTGAATGATCATGATACATAAAGACAATAGAGAAAAAGTCCTGAGAGTAGTTCACCTGATTCCCCTCTCACCCTCACAGATGGTAATTAAGATCAAATGATTTACGGAGAGTTCTTATCCGAGTCAAAATGAGACCATTTTAGTTGTAGGGTTACAAAATTGCACAATAAACCCCATGGTGGCCTGCTGAATTCACAGTCTAGGCTGACACTCCAGTGCAGTGCTAGGGAAACATTGCATTGTCGGAGGTGCCATCCTTTGTATGAGTGTTAAATTGAGGTCCCATCTGCCTGTTCAGGTGGACGTTAAAGATCCCATGGCACTATTAAAAAGTAAAGAGCATTTCTCCCTGTGTTTTGGCCAACAATTCCCAAAAAAGATTAGTCATTCACTTCATGGATGCTTGTAGGATATTGCTCTGTGCAAATTAGATGCTGAATTCAGCCACAAAATACACAGTCACTACATTTCATATTTAAAGCCGCCAAGCACTTTGAAATGTCCTACTGATGTGGAAGGCACAATATCAAATACAAGGACTATTATTATGTTATTTTCACAGAAAGTGGCCTCTTTTTCCTTTTATCCTTTTATCCTTTTATCCACCTACAAGGCCATTCACGGCCTTGCTCCCTCCTACCTCTCCAACCTACTATCCCCCTACCTACCTGCCGTACCCTCCGTTCCTCTGGCTCTGGTCTGCTCCACGTCCCCCGCCCCAACCGCCCTACCATCGGTGGTCGGGCCTTCAGCCTCTCAGCCCCCAGGCTCTGGCACTCCATCCCCCAGTGCCTTCGCCTTGCTTCCTCCCTTTCCTCCTTCAAGGCCGGTCTCAAAACCTTTCTCTTTGACCGTGCCTTCAGCTCCCCTCTCGACTCTCTTCCCCTCCTCGCTCCCTCCCTTCCCTCCCCTCACCCTGACCATTTCCCCCTCCTTGCTCCCTCCCTTCCCTCACCCTGACCATTTCCCCCCTGCTCGGGTCATGACCCAACTGTGCAGCGCCTTGGGACGTCCTCCTGACGTGAAAGGCGCTTTATAAATGGAATCTTGTTGTTGTTGTTGTTATCTACCAAAGGAATGATCATTTGTAATTTTCCATTTAACTGTCTACATACTCCAATTGTAATGTCATTTGCTACATTTTGAACCTGTTATACAAATTGTTCCTTCCAGTAGTGAATCAATCAAGTAATTTGTGCCTGGATTTATCTTGTATGGGATTATAGTTCTAAGCATTTACCAGCAAATGAGTTCACTGGATTCAATTCCCGGCAGGGCAAAACGTTGGGTAAGTTTCCTTACTCCACACGCATCTGTTTACTTACCAGTAAGTAGGAACCTGGTTGTTAGTTGATTGGTGGATCGTTTTTTCGGGGGTAATAATTCTTTCAAAAAAATAAAATATTAATAATAAATTGGTCACTTCAATCAACGACTGTTTGTGGGACACGCTGCTGTGTTTCACCCATAAAATATACAGTCAATTCACTTTACAGTATATTCTGTGAAGCGCTTTAAGATGTTTTGAATATGTGATAAGGTGCTATATCAAATGCAAGGATTATTATTATAATTATTATCATCCCCAGTCGTTGCTAAGCTCCAGTAGCTTCCTGTCTCCCAGTGGATCAAATTTGACATCCTCATCCTCATCTAAAAATCCCTTAATGCCTTCATACAATGCTGGATTGTTGATCTTCTCCAGCCATACTCTCCTACCCACCCACACTAGAACTGTAGAAATTTACATGTACAGAAGACCATTTGGCCTATCTAGTCTGGACTGTTCTTTCAGACCCATTGCCCAGCCCCATTTCCATATCCCTTCAAAGCCTCTAACTTTCATACATAGCTTAACAAACTCAGATTTGTTGTGTGTTCCTCATCCCATCACCCCACCATCAGTGGATGAGTTTCCAACCAGTAAGCCCCAGCCTCCTCAACTCCCTCCCTCAACTCTTCCATCGCGTCCTTTCTCTGTCTTCAAAAGCTACCTCTTTGACGATGCCTACAGACATCTCGCTCTTCCCGTCCTCCCACAAACTCCCTACTCAGCAACCACCACTACCACTGTAAAATGCTCCAAAACAGTATTCTACATGAAGGGTTCTATATAAAAGCAAGTTGTTGTTGCTGCGCACATTAAAGAAATTTGAAGTTTTACATAGTATTAGTCTTAAAACCACTGCAGAGTTGATGAGATTAGGCTGGTAACATTCATAGAATATCTGCATTCAAAAGAGGAGCAAGCAGAATGCAGATGAAAAAGTTGAACATCTGTGACAGTTATTTTACAAATAGGAAGAAATGTGCAGCCTTTTGTAACCTATTGATTCATTTATCAACCAGCAGGTGAAATCTTTCATGATTTGCCCTCTCATCAATTTTCAGAAGTTTGAACACATTTGTTTGATCTATTTTTAGTCTTCCCTCTCTGGTCCCATGGTACTGTTCAAAAAGAAAAGAGAGTTTCTCCCAGTGTCCTGGTCAACAGTCCTTCAAATGAAATTGATCATTCACTTCATAGCTATGTGTGGCACATTGCTGAGCGCAAATTGCTGTTTGTGGGACTTTGTTGTGTCCAATTTGGCCCACAGTTACTGTGGGCAAATACAGCAGCCAAATTGGACACAACAAAGTCCAACTTTTTTTCGTCTAACATTTCTTATGCTCTTATATGTTCTTATGAAGCACTTTGAGATGTTCTCTAAACATGAAAGGCGCTATACCAAATGTAAGGATATTTGGGGGGATAAAAGCAGCCCCAATTTTTCAAGCCTATCTTCATAACTTCTCATTCCTGGTATCATCCTTGTGAACTTATAGTACACTCGTTCCATGGCCCTTTCCAAAATGGGGTGCTGAGAACCACCTGATACTCCATCTAGTCTAACCAAACCATGACTTTCAAATTGATTCCTTACTTTTCTATTCAATTTCATTGCAATATTTGTAAATATAATTTCAAATCCCTCCACGGCTTTGCTACACTCTACCTCTGTGACCTCCTGCAACCTTTCCAACCTGCTTGCTCCCTTTGCTCAGTGAACATTCCTGCTCCTAATGCTCTGACCTATCTACCCCACCATCTGCAAGTGAGTGTTCAGCCATTCTGCCTTCTGATCTGCACCCTCCCTCCCAACTCAACATCCACCTTATTGAATCTTTTCATAATCTTAAACACGTCTATCGTGTCCCCTCTCTCAAATCTAGAGAAAAAAGCTGCCACCTAGCCAATGTTTCCTTTGAGCAATAGATTTACTAAGAAGAAAAGATAGGCTCTTTGTAAAAAAAAGTGTAATTATACTTTTGCTTAAACAATTACTTATCATTGATGAGGCTGCAGTATGTGTGTCACCAGGTGGTGGCCATCAGGAACATCTAGTACAAAGTCAAGATGTAGCGTGTACCTGCATGTCTGATTGCTACAGCCCCCACAATAGCAGTAAAAGAAATGTTTCGATCAAATTACGAACAACAGGTTCTTTTCAGTTGTCAGGGAAGGATTTGTGCAGCACTATGCTGAATTATGTTGAGTGTGTGATTGGTGCACTTCCCAAATTCAACACTAGATTTGATGGGCTTCCAGCAACATTTTCGTGGCATTGCTGGATTCCTCCATGTTCTTGGAGTAGGACATTGGATGCAGATAGAAATCAGAAGCTGCCAACACCCCATACAAAAGTATTTTATGGCCTTTAAAAATTATAAGAACAAGTACTATCTTAATAGCTAGACTGTATCCGATGTGAATTATTAAATAGCCATAAATAAATGCACATTTTCTTCTAGTCAACCTTTGTTACATTCTTGTTAATGAAGTCACCCAAATTAATCCAGATCTTCTTCGCATCATAGTTGTCTGAAGACATGGGTCATAAGAACGTACAATATCTAGCAATAAAAACCTAGTGATAAGGAAATTCTAGGATGTATATCTAATAATTCAACGTACATTTAAGAAATAGCTTACATTTCTCTCTTCACCCAAATTTATCCCAAATTCAAATGAATTAACTGCTCATCTCATTATTGCTGATGGGATGTTGCTGGCGTAGGTTGGCTGTTTGCCCATATAAGAATATTCACTCCATGTCTCATCAATTATATTTTGTAAAGTACTGTTATGTATTTAATTATTATGCAAAAAGCTCTCCATAAATACAAATTTTATTACTGTCATTCATCTTTGAACAGGTCTATTCCACAGGCCAAAACAGGAACATTTGTATTTCATACAGTATTTGATCAAACTTGTCTAAATATACCTTTAAAACTCTCAGGCTGGTTTGTAACCAAATATTTGTACAGACCGTCTTTTTTTAAAGAAGTTTAAACAGTATAGAAAAAATTAATGATAGAAGATTTGATTAGGTCGATAAGGTACAAGAAAAACATTTACGAAAGTTAACAAGATACCAGCCTCATTATACTTTGAACACCTCAGAGCATTGCAGAGGGTATGTGCTATGAAGCTGTGAGGGTATGTGCTATGAAACTGGTCATCAATAATGTCCACAACAGTGTGCAATCCATCAATACACAGATGCACACTAACATGGTTCATCTGCATAACATTATGCAGTCAGGCTGGGCACAGTTGGTTGAGCAGATGGCCTATCTAATTAATTACACGGGTTCAAAATCCCACAAATGTTCCTTATGTTGCTCCTGGGTTCTTCATCAGATAAATCTCAGGTCTTCTCGTGAGGAATGTTGAGGTCATTATTTTATTCACTGTTTACTCTTTTGCACAAAAGTTTTACGAATAAATAGGGTTCCACAGCAAATACAGTAAAACTCACATATATCTATATCCATATAAGTTATATCTGTTGGGACCCTAACATTTAATTTGACTTGCGTTGAGTCCCAGTTGCAGCCAAATTGTGTAAGCGATATAAAATCCCATTTCATCAATAATCTAACTGCGCATGCATAATTCAATGGAGCCAGTAAGTGCGCAGGCGATATTTCATCACTATAGCCAGTAAGTGTGCATGCAATACATCATCACTGCAGCCAGTAAGTGCACATGCGATGACTGGTCAAGATTACGTTTCCCGCAATTTAATGCAGCCGGCCATGAAGTGCACTTGGGTCAATGGGTCAGGACATCATTTCCTGCAATTCAATACTCGTAAGTGTGTAAGGAATAATGGAGGATAAGGGAGCGGCATTAAGAGTTAGACGATGATTTGCTTACGATATATGACTCGTGCAAAGAAAACTAAGTGGTTTCGATAGGAAACTGAATGGGACTTTGGTGCATGTATGACTTATACGATTTATAAAGGTAAGACTTATGCGAGTTTTACTGAATGACATAAAAATATGTTCGATACTTTCAGTCATGTATATTCTGTTCAATAAATGACCTTAGATTCTGGATACAAGGGAAACAGGGAGATCGAAAGCACGGTCGAACGACGGGTCTTGAGATGGGTCTTGAAGGTGACGAGGGAGGGGGTGAGGTCTGTTGGATGGAGTTCCAAAGAGTGGGGGCAGAGTGGCGGAAGGCCCGCCCGCCAAATGCAAGGATAATTATAGCTTATATAATTATGACACATATGACTTCTGGGGTTCTTGACCTCTATGCAGCAAACAGTCAACATAATTTATGCTCATGAAGTTATTGCCATTCTATCTCTGTTGAATATTTCCCATTTACATTTGCATAGATTAGCCATTTAAACCTTGCTTCAAGAATGGAATGAAATGTTTCTGCAGCTTCTCTCACAGGATAGTTATTCTCCACTACCTGATTCTATGCTTTAACACATTTTAGTAATACGGTTATGATCCAGCTAAGGTCCAACACAATTTTTTGATACAACTAAGTTCCACACAACAAGAATGAAATCGGAGTGAAATGGTCACTGTTTCGAAACACCTCTGACCAAGAAGGGCCAAATAGCCTTCTTCTGTGTTGTAAATTGCTATGGTTTCCATGGAATATGTTATGAAATGCTATTAATTTCACCCCTTTGTGTTCAGTGAGGGTTAAAAGTTCAGTACTTTATTACTAGAATGATCATGAAGAAATGCAGTCGGACCACACATTGCAGCAATAACATCAATATGGCTATAACTTTAATTTACTCTACTTTTCATCCTGTACGTTTTCCATAAGGGGAAGTTCATAGGTTTCAGATGCATTACCCTTATTCATTTTTAAACAGCCCTGAAAATTGACAATGAAGGTTTCTAAAGGAAAAGGAATGAGTAGCAAATGCAATTGTAGTGAAATGCTGGAATTGTGGAGTAATTGTTTGAAGATGTTCAGACTCCTGGAGGAGTCCTGTTACAGTTAAACAGATAGGCTCAGGATCAGGGTAGGCAATGTTTACAATAAATCTGTTAATAATAAATAATAATAATCTTTGCATTTGACATAGCCCTTTTCACGTCTTCGAGACATTCCAAAGCGCTTCACAGAATATACTGCAAAGTGAATTGACTGTATATTTGTGGGCGAAACGTGGCAGCCAATTGCCCACAAACAGTGTGGATTGAGTGACCAAATTATTATTGTTATTTTCTTGAGGGATTATTATCATTCGTGTGGAGTAAGGAAACTTGCCCAAGGTTTTGCCCTGCCAGGAACTGAACCCAGGTCTCTTGCTTGCGAGGCGAGTGCTTCAATCACTGAGCTGAAGGACTCCACACAATTAAGCTGCACATTGAGATTTTAGGCCCAGTTTAGGCTGATACTACAATACAGTACTGGGGAGCATTGCATTGATAGAGGTGTTGTCATTCAGATGAGACTTTAAACTGAGGTTGTGTGTGCCTGTTCAAATTGACATTAAAGATGCCACAACACTTTTAGAAAAGAGAAGGGAGTTTCTCGCAGCTAACAATCCCCCAGTTAAAATTAATCATTAACTTCATGGCTACTTGTGGGTCATTACATCCTACTGATGTGAAAAGCTCAATACCAAATGCAAGGATTATTATTTTATAAGCGTTACAGTGAAGGACTGCAATATTTGTTTAGCTCTTTGAATGAATGTTGTTTGTTTTCTCTTTTTTGCATCTTTTTTCAATGAGAAGATGGGAGAAGACAGAGGGAGAGGATGAGTGAAAGGTGGTGATTAAAAAAGAAAAACACACTCATTGTAAGAAGATGTTTAAAGTCATTATTAAAGTTATTGTTTGATACCCCAAAGTGAATGTAAAGAACTGGGATAATCTTGATTAATCTTAAGGAATGTGAGAGAGAATTTGAACCAAATGGAATGAGGTTTTTGTTTTTGGGTTCTGTGATACGTTTGATGAAGACTTGATGGATAGGTGTTATCCTTTTCCTTATTTGGAAGGATGGTGTCTTTACAATCTATCTCAAATAAATGAAATGGACATTGTGTTGATACAAGAGACTCTACAACCAATTAAGAAGACCCAAAAGTCAACATTCCCAAGATCAGAAATGTGTGGCTTCGAGTTAACACCTGACATTGTCCTGATTAATGGAACTCTTAGTGCCTTGCAGTCTGCTTGGACGAGATCTTGAAAGGATTTTATGACGTGAAAGTGTCAACGAAGGTCAATTAATTGTCAAATTGAACTTTGTATCAGAGGAGCTCCCAAATTCCTGAGATTAAAAACCTTGATAACCTGAATCATCTTCTGCAGTTGTAAGCATGAAACTTGCAACTGTTTAATAACTGTCTTGCTGACTAATAAATTAACCCATTGATATATCCATTGCCTCTGTCTACTATCTTACCTCAGGGTCTTACCACATAAAAACCATTCAAACCATTCTATAAAATGGACCATCTTAAATAGACAAGCTATCACTTCTGATGCATTTGTTTCTGGGTAACAGACCAAGCTATGTTAAAGGCCATATGGTGAAAATGGATAAGGATTTGAATCGATTTAGACTTTATTTGGATCAAATTCATACATGGGCACCTAATCCATGTATGCTGCACTTGCTGGTAGGAACTATGCCAGACTTGTGTGGGCTGATATGTGCTCTGTATCACATTACTATTCCAAACCCAGTTATGCAATAGAGTATCTATTTTAAGAAACAACTCATGGGGTGGGTTCTGCAGCCCTAATGTTAAATACGACATATCTGGAGTGGTCTATCAACGTGTTTATATATGGTTCATACACTACCCGTTTAAAAGAGGTGATGTGGAATCATGCATTAATTTGGTAAATATTTGTGTTTCCTTCTGTGCTGTTCTCCAGGAATAACCAAAAGTTCAAATGGAAATAATTTGTCCGGTCACAATCCTCATCATAAAACTATAATTGATGATAAACTGTCTGGTTCCACACAGGAATGTTACAAGAACGATTGATGTGAGAAGTAGAAATAGAGAGTTCTTGAAAACCAGAGAAACAGATTGTAAAATAATAACATTTTACAACAAAACACTTCTTTAGTTTAATGTCCAGGTGCCTTCTACTAGTGTACAATTTCATTATCCTTTTAAATCATTGTTTTAAATTTTTTCTTGTTTATACATGATTTTTCTGTCTCCTTTCATTCTATCTTTCAATTATCTTGCCTTTTGCTTTCTGCACCTTTTGTGCAATGTCACATTTTCACATTTGTTCTACTCCTTGTCTTCTTTGTTTTATGTAGCTTTTTGATGTTTTGCCACAAAAATCCAACAAAATGTGGCACTTGATCGCTTGTCACGTCAAAAGTCGTGCATTTATGCTGTGTTAAGACACTTCCATTGCCATGGTGACAATGGAATCAGTCAACCTCAACACAAAAAAAGGAGGTTGTACACACACCATCTATTCTGTGTGCATTGGGCTGAGGTAAACGGTTGAAAATAGTAGGAGAATGAGACTGACAGAAAGATGTCAATGGCTTAAGTGTTCATAATGAGCTGTTAGTGTATTAATGATGTAGGTATCTGAAATAAGAATAGCAAAGCAAATGTGGTTGAAGTGAAACAAATATCATTTGTTTTATAAGCAGGAATTCCAAATGGTGCTGCACACAAATCACATCTTTCTTGATTGACGCTAGTACCGTGCAGCACTTGGTATTGAGCATCTGGGACCACTTTACTTGGCAGAGCTTAGCTTGTAGGATTGAAAGCATCTTCCCAGCTCCAAATCTGTTTCTGTCAGGTGGATCTCTTGGTTTCGTTCCATCTGGGAAGATACTTTTTAAGACGTATACAGACATCGACAAAGAGGAGCTCTGTGGGGACCCACAGATTCAAACGCAGAACCGTAAACTAGTTCCGTGTTCTGTCCATATCTGACTTGAGTTATCCAGGACACTCGCTATTGGACATGCAGGGGGGTATTCTTGGTAAATTACCAGCCTTTGTCAGTGGTGTTGTATCGTCCATTCACTGACAGTAAATAAGTACCTTGAATGGGAATTCCTAAGTGCACAATGTTAATGTTTAGCCAAATTTATTGAGAAGTAAAAAATGAAATTGATCCATTGCCAGAGGTAATAGTAAATAATAATCTTTGCATTTGACATAGCACTATGTCAAACATTTCAAAACAATTCAGAGAATTTCTATAAAGTGTAGTGACTATCTGCACACAGCCATGTCTGAAAAACAGCAATGAAGTGAATAACCAGTTTTATCTGGGGGTTTGGCTAGTCACTGGGCTTTTTCAAAAAGTGTCAAGGAAACTTTAATGTTCATCCAAAACAGTCAGTATATTTATCAAATAGGGAAATAACGTACCCCTGGGAATGCTGGAGGGAACATGTTACATACTGAAAAACAAATGCGTTTCCTTTCCCAGTATTTTATCTTGATATTGATGGGGAAGACTAGTAGTGTATAAAGTTACATCTATGGTGTAAAAATAAACAAAATATTGCATTGGTCCATAATTATTTTCATTTTAATATATTTTTAAATTAAGGTTACAACATTTAATTACTTTTGACGGTGACATTCAACAGATCATTTTCTAACGTGAATGAACAAGGAAGCATACTCATTCCGATTGAGATGAAAATAATTATACATAGGTTAATGGCAGCATACACAAACTGTGTAAATATAAATTTTCAAAAGAACCGTTAACAGATTTCTGCATTTGCTAAGGCAACACTATACTGCCTGGAGCTAAATGAGTTAGCTGATCAGTGTTATTTCTGGTTTTATAAAGGCTTACAAAAAACTTAAAAGATTTTAAAATGCTTTGGTTTTGAGTCATAATTGATCAAATTCCAATTGATTACCTTCTGAAGGCTGCAGGTACTTGTTGAATAATTCATTTCTAAAGTCTCTAAGGCTGGATCCTTTCTGTTACAACAGGTTTCTTTTTACTTATTTATATCCATGCAGTAATCAAAAAATATAAATTGAGAATTCTGCAATTTTCAAATTATTGCCTTTTGACAAAAATGCTTGCATTTGATATATCGCCTTATCACATTGGAAGGATGTCTCAAAGAGCTTCACAGGATTTACTGTGAAATGGAGCGACTATGTATTTGTAGGCAAACAAGGCAACAACAACAAAATTACACTTATAGAACGCCTTTCATGTCGGATGTCTCAAAGCGCTGAACAGTCAGGTGTTGGGACCTGAGCATGGGGGAGGGTGGTGTAGGGGTGAGGGAAGGCAGAGAAGTGGGAGGGAGACCAAAGGCACAGTCGAAGAGAAGGGTCTTGAGACAGGCCTTGAAGGAGGCAAGGGAGAGAGCGAGGCAAAGGGATCGTGGGATGGAGTTCCAGTGTGGGGGCAGAGAAGCTGAAAGCCCGGCCACCGATGGTAGGGTGGGTCGGGTGGGAGACATGGAGCAGGCCGGAGCCCGATGGACGGAGGGAGCGGGCAGTTGGTAGGGAGTCAGCAGGTCAGAGAGTTAGGAGGGGGCAAGGCCATGGATGGCCTTAAAGATGAGGATGAGGATCTTGAGCTCAAAGGCAGCACAATTCACACAATGTCCCACAAACAGCCATGAAATGAGGGACCAATTTTATTTGGGGGCTATAAACAAAAACAGAAGTCGCTGGGAACACTCAGCAGGTCAGGCAGCATCCATGGAGAAAAGAACGTGAGTCAATGTTTCGGATCCATGACCCTTCGTCAGAACTGGGGCATTTTAGGAGGGAGAGGCTTTTAAGGGCTAACAGAGATGGGGGGAGGGGGGAGATTAACACCTCTATTCCCCTGCTTTGTTGCAATCCCCCCCCCCTTGTTCTGCATCATTTTCACCTCTTTAACTCATCATCCTATCCTCAACTCCATTTTCTCCTGTCTTCCTTGACCTGCCTCCCCTCTCCGTTAGCCCTTAAAAGCGTCTCCCTCCCAACAGCCCCAGTTCTGAAGAAGCGTCGTGGACCCGAAATGTTGATTCACTTTCCTTTCCATAGATGCGGCCTGACCTGCTGAGTGTTCCCAGCGACTTCTGTTTTTGTTTTCAATTTTCAGCATCTGCAGTATTTTGGGTTTCATTTGGGGGCTAGTTGGCCAAACACCATCTTTTTTTGGATAGTGCCACGGGATCATCTTTAATGTCCACCTGAAAAGGCAGACAGGACTTTGGTTTAACATCTCATCTGACGGACAGCACCTCCGACAATCCAATGTTTCCCAGCATTGCACTGGAGTGTCAGCCTAATGTTCAACATGCTGACATGGGGTTTATTGTGCAATTTTGTAACAAAATAACTAAAATACATTCATTTGGACTGGGATAAAAGTCCCACAAATCATTTAATCTTAATCAAACCAATTACCATCTGTGAAGGTGAGAGGGAACTACTCTCAGGACTCCATCTAAGAATCACTGTGGTGAATTGGAGAAAACCCAGCAGGATCCTTGAAATTGAATCCTTCTGAATATCTGTTGAATATATTTGAAATAAATGGTCTTATCGCAGATTATAGATGGTGAAAATAGCTGTGGTATTACTCTAATGCAGTAAATACCAAAAAAATCACTCACAGATTTTAGTTGTGGATAGTACAATGCAAAGTTTTTTCTGTTGGCCCTGTGTACCCTTATCATTCATTCAGTTCTGGACATCTCTGAAACTATAGTTTGTAATTGGTAGCTATTGCAGATGGTAGACTGTTGCATTTTAATGATATAAAGTACCATTTTATTCTTTAAAAAGTAATTGAAAGTTGTGGACTGTTTGCTTGAAAAATCAAGTAAAACACATCTATTTCATTCAAAATGTGTTTGTCCAACCATTACACAGCATCCAAAATTAATTGAAACACATACATGAATTCAAAGTGGCACAAGAATGTTTATACAACCATTATTCTGGATCTTAAGGGACTGTGTGTGCAAGAGTCTCATCAATCTCATCAACATAAATGTACAGGAAGTTCTGTCCCTAACATTAGATACTGACTTTTGTTATGGAACACTGAGGTGCAGAGTTCATGTTCCTATTCAAAATGAGTTTATGGGTCAGCCAGCCAGCTGATCAACAAACAACAAGTCTACAATATGTTACAGTTCTTCAAAAATATGATTGTGATGCAAAATTATAAAGATAACTGTAAATCTAGTGAACTACAAATGGAATTGTTTTATTAACACAAATGCAGATACAGACATAAATTACTATTTAGAGAAGACAATAGAAAATGTTACAGCAATGATTGTATTTTATAGCACTTTTAAATAATCGTTTTATTAGAATGCTTACTCTGAAATATATTTGCATCTGAAACACAAAAAAAATCAAAATATGTAGCTGATGCCAATATTACACTTAGAGTTTTCAAGTTATGCGTAATCACAATATACTTTCATACCAAGCTGATCATCTTGAACTGTTTTCTACTTTGCTTAATATGATACATCTTAAAGAATTACAGCACACAAACACTTCAGAAAAAANCATTATCCACTGACAAACTGTACTTCAAAATATTCAGCAACACACTTCTCTGTATTCCAGGTATAATAAGCCAATGGAAGTAACCATAGATGCAAGATTGGTAAGACAAACTCAGCTTCTGGTGGTGACAGCTGGTGGTTGTTCTGACTGAAGCTGTTTTCCAAGATACTCCCTGACAAGAAAATGGAAAAAGTTTATCATAACATTTTAGAAAAGTCTGAGAAACAGTTTCTACAAAAATCTCATTATATATTCCATTCTAAAATGGATACTGTAATCATAACAATAAACAAGCATAGATAAGCTTTAAATCTCAATACCAGATCTTAGTTCATTCAACAGAATTCCATTTGATTTATGTCAGCGCTATTTCAATATAGTGATAAGAACATCTAATAGACCTATAATTTAATGTGGGCCATAAGGCACAAAAGCTCGGTTGATATGCATTAAATTTTGGATACAATAAAAGGCTCAGCAAGCTAGTAGTACAGCAATACTGTGTCGCTGCAATTAATAAAATGTATCAAACACAAAGGAATCTAACTTTTCCCTGTCAACGGTTCGTTCTGACAAAAGGTTATCGACTGAAACGTTAACTCATTTTCCTCTCTTCATAGAGTGGGGAGCAGCATTTTAGATGTTGGAACTGATGAAAAAAACAACAGCTTGTTTTCACCTGAATCACTGCTAGCTTGGTATCAAGAAAATAATCTTGCTCCTTTGATATATGCTTGTATATCACAATGTCCCAGTTCTGACGAAGGGTCATGGATCCGAAACATTGACTCACGTTCTTTTCTCCATGGATGCTGCCTGACCTGCTGAGTGTTCCCAGCGACTTCTGTTTTTGTTTATTTTTTTATAGCCCCCAAATAAAATTGGTCCCTCATTTCATGGCTGTTTGTGGGACATTGTGTGAATTGTGCTGCCTTTGAGTTCAAGATCCTCATCCTCATCTTTAAGGCCATCCATGGCCTTGCCCCCTCCTAACTCTCTGACCTGCTGACTCCCTACCAACTGCCCGCTCCCTCCGTCCATCGGGCTCCGGCCTGCTCCATGTCAGGAGGTTATCCCAAGGCACTGGACAGTCAGAGAATTTGACCCAAGCAGGGGGTTGTGATCAGGAGGTTTGGAGGGCAGGGAGAGTAGAGGTAGAAGCGTGGCCGAATGCGCAGCCAAAGAGGGTCTTGAGACATGCTTTGAAGAAAGCAAGGGAGGGAACAAGACAAAAGGGATTAGGGAATTGAGTTCCAAGGGGTAGGGCAGGGAAGCTAAAGGCCCAACTGCTGATGGTGGGGCAGGCCGGAGCCTGCTGAGTGGAGGGAGCAGAAAGGTTGATTACAAAATATTAGTGTGGTTTGGGCAAATTTTATAAAATTGACAATATTTTAGATACAAATATGGGAGTCATGACAATTTAAAATAAGAATTGAAAAATAAGAATAAAAGGGGGGCTGAAATTTCAGCTATTTATTTTATTAAGGTGGCATTTCAGAGATTCTAGAATTTTCGAAAATGTTTGAAATCAGTCTTAACTTTGAAGCCTCCTTTTTTTGGCTAAGTTAAATTTTACTTCTTTGTATTTTTTGTATCCACACACTTAATCATAAACTGTCAAACTTCCCTCGGAGATTGTAAATGGGAATGAATCCAACCCAAACCTTAATGTTATCCATATCAAGCAACCTTAGACATTAAAATTTGGTCACTCAATCCATGACTGTTTGTGAGACACTGCTGTGCGCAATTGGCTGCCACGTTTTGCCCACAAAATATACAGTCAATTCACTTTAAGATATATTCTGTGAAGCGTTTTGAGACATCTCGAAGATGTGATAAGAAGCTATATCAAATGCAAGAATTATTATTATAAATAATTATAGCTGGAATATTGGAAGTAGAATGATTTAAGTGGTAGTGACAAGCAAGACAGGGTCGAGTTATCCGGAGTTTACTGTATTTGAACAAAAATGTGCTCTAAGTGTTCGAAACAGTAGGGGGAGCAACTGATCTGAAACCTGGAAATCTGCCGAACTACAAAAACAAATCAAAGAACAGTATGTTGTGTAATCTGTTTTTATAACAACAGGCCAATTCTCTCTAAAGAAAATTATTATACAGTGGTTAGCATACATTATAGGGACCATTTCAACTATCATTTTAAAATACGTTTGCATATTCATATTACATTAAAAATAATTATCACAATATCAGAATAGAAAAAGCTAATTTGGTTGATTACTCTGAAGAAACCAATTTGCTAGTTTGTAGAAAAGCTCCTCTTCTTAAAATATATAGCTGTACAAGTTGATTTTAATTTTTAAGACAATTTGGTTTTATCCATATGTGCATTAAACATGGATAAAATCAAGTGTTTCACTGTCACAACATACAAAGAAATCAACATAAGATAAAGAAAGTAACTTTGAAAAAAGTTATTTTATCAGCATATTAATAATATTGAAAGCTCATGATTTAGAAAAGGATTTGATTTCATAACACATATTACACAACTATCAACAGATAACACATAAGACTTACACTCTTCCAAAGAAAAGCTCCTTATAAACCGACACTAAGCTTGAATAGACCCTTTCAAAATATTGTGTGTGCTGTCACGTATTGCTGTGGAATGAATATTATAAAGATTGTACATCGGATAGGCTTTGTGGCCCAACAGTGATATTTTGCAACCTAGAGATCTTTAATTTAAAATCACAAAAATAAACAAGAGGAACAGTATTGTTTCTTAATGAAAATTGCCTTTCTTTGATGGCTGCAAGGATCCTAAATGAAGCAATTATGAGCAATTTCAGTCTGAATTTCTGAAGTATAAAAACTGGCTTTGACACACACACACACACACACACATACTTCTGACTAAAAACATGGCTCTCAACAATGGCAGGTTTAGAAGAGCTGAGATTCAAATTGCCAGTTTCAAGAGACCCTCTTGAAAGGCTTAATAAATTAAATATAACTTTTTTTTGTTTTTGCTGTTATACCACAGGACATAATTATCAACCTTTTAGCAAAATGGGATAGGAGAATTTTGGCCCTGAGAAGAATGGATATACTGAATAGACTGCAAATACAGTTAATGTTGTCTAAATAAATGCCTTTAAAATAGAACTGTAAAAGCACCTGGTTGAAAATATAAATTAAGATTTTAAAATCAATGTAGACGGAACAAATTAAGTACTTCTTGGAACATGTTTGCTCCTGTGCTACTGAAATCTCATCTGTGGAAACAACAACAAGATTCCATTTATTGAGCGCCTTTCACGTCGGGAGGATGTCCCAAGGCGCTGTACAGTTGGGTCAGGACCCGAGCAGGGGGGAAATGGTCAGGGTGAGGGAAGGAGCGAGGAGGGGGTAGAGAGTCGAGAGGGGAGCCGAAGGCTCGGTCAAAGAGAAAGGTCTTGAGACCGGCCTTGAAGGAGGAAAGGGAGGAGGCGGCGAAGGCACTGGAGGATAGAGTTCCAGAGCCTAGGGGCTGAGAGGCTGAAGGCCCGACCACCGATGGTAGGGCGGTTGGGGCGGGGGATGTGGAGAGGACCGGAGCCAGAGGAACGGAGGGTACGGGCAGGTAGGTAGGGGGATAGTAGGTCAGAGAGGAAAGTAACCACCCACTTCAATTTTGCTTGATTATCTTCTGATTGTCCTCCTTGGGAGCATGAGGTATATTCTAAGACATTCATGAAGTGCTCTATATAAATGCAATTTGTTTTTAATTGTTTCTTTTGGCTGAACTGGCCCCTAGGTGACGTGCTTGGCAATGGCATATCGGAATCAAACCAATCTGTCAGTGGTCTTAGCAGTTTTGTTACTGAGCCCAGACAGGTCTGCAGTGTTCCAAGGCAAATAATAATGACAGACTTGCAGCCTAGCATATCAGCAGAAGATGGATTATCATTAATTCTACAGGACTAGTCCTAGCATCGATGCAGTTTTCATTTATTCAACACTTTAAGGATTATCCAACACTACACCCCAAAACATCAACTACAATAAGAATTCTGTCTTGGAACCAGATCTTAACACAGGAAATCAGTACTGCTTTGCATCAAAACATTTTTAATAACCTCCACTTCTAAAATGTTTTCTGTGCCATATCTTTTCTCCAGGTGTGCAATTGATCCGTATTTGTACTGTGCATTCAATTTATAAAATAACGAGAAAGTAACAATACATTACAAAGTCAATCAATAACCAATTATCAAAACAAAAATCGTAATACACCAGACACCAAGACATTTCCTGTCTTACAAGGTGTGATGGCACCATTCTAATTTTTGTGATAAAAGTATAAAGTGCACTAACATTTTCAAAATAGAGCACAAGACTCAGTGTTACAAGATTGCTGCATCGCAATTTCTAATATGATTATTTGGGCTCACAGTCAACGCAATAATGCAGTATTTATTAGAATTTTAATTTCATTTCTGCAATTTTACTGTTCTATCTGCTAACTTCAGAGTCCCTGGTACAATAAGTCAGTTTGCCATCCAGATGCAAATGTATATTATAAGATTACTATTTACACAGATTATGAACTGTGGCTCTTAACAAATCTTCTCTTTGACCGTGCCTTCAGCTCCCCTCTTGACTCTCTTCCCCCTCCTCGCTCCCTCCCTTCCCTCCCCTCACCCTGACCATTTCCCCCCTCCTTGCTCCCTCCCTTCCATCACCCTGACCATTTCCCCCCTGCTCGGGTCATGACCCAACTGTGCAGCGCCTTGGGACGTCCTCCTGACGTGAAAGGCGCTTTATAAATGGAATCTTGTTGTTGTTGTTGTTGTTAACTATTCTATTTCACACTATTAAATATAAATAATTACAAATACTGTTTCAATTCCTATTTTTCCAAAAAACTTTTACATAATTCCTGCAGCTGAATATCAGCAAGACGGAAGCCATACTATTTATCTTTCTCCTGTGGGTCTGAACTCCACCTCCCCGGGGACTTACTCAGACTCACCGAACCCGTGTGCAATTTAGGCGTCAGGTTCAATCCGTAGCTTTCCTTTCTACCACACATCCATTCTCTGACCAGGATTGCTTTTTTCCAACATTACATTGCCCACCTCCATGCATACTTCACAACAAAAACAGCCGAAAGCCTCATCCACACCGTCGTCACTTCCTGGCTGGACTATTCTAATACCCTCCTCGCTAGTCTCGCCAGCTCCACCATACACAAAATTCAATTAATTCAAAACTCCACCATCCGGATACTCACCCACATAAAACTCTGTACCCCCATCACACCAGTCCTTGCCAGGCTCCACTTGCTCCAATTACCGAAAACGATTTCAAGATTCTCTTACTCACTTTCAAATCCCTTCATGCCCTCACACCTCCCTACCTATCCGATCTGCTTACCCTCCACCACCTGCTGACTCCACTCGACTGGCTCCAGCCTCCTGTTTGGCCCTTGTCCCCTCCTCTCCATCATCTGTGGCCGTGTCTTCAGGCACTACGCCAGGAAACTCTGAGACTTTCTGCCTCAATCCCTCCATCTTGCCCTCTTCCTCCCCACTTTCAAATCCTGCCTAAAAATCTTCCTTTTTGATCATGCTTATGGTAAACTCCTCCCTTCCTCTGCCACTGGCTCGGTGTCAGACTCCATCACTTGTTAAGCGCTTGGGGGGCACTATCCCGGATGAAGGGCGCAATATAAATGCAAGTTGTTCTCCAACAATTACAAATTAAATTTGTATAGCACCTTTCCTGTCAGGAGGACATCCCAAGGAGCTGTACGTATACCTTTAAATAATAATAATAATGCTTGGATTTGATACAGCGCCTTATCACATCTTCTAGATGTTTCAAAGAGCTTCAAAGTGAATTGACCGTATATTTTGTGGACAAAACCGGACAGCCAATTACCCCCAGAAAAGCGATCTGCCATTCGACTAACAATCGGGTTCCTACTTACTGCTGGATAAATAGAAGCGTATGAAGTAATGAAACTTGCCCAATGTTTCACCGTGCCTGGGAATTGAACCCAGGTCTTCTCGCTTGTGAGCCGAGCGCTCTCACCACTAAGCTACAGGACTCCATAGGAAAGTTCAACATAGGAAAATGTCCTGTGAACATTTTGTCATGCATAAACTATGAAAATGTGAAATGTACTGCTACAAACGGCTATAGTTGCAGCAGCAATAGAAATGTTTTAAAAGTAGATACACAGATACTTATGAAGTTTGTTTGTTTTAAAAAAAATCAACATGTAAATGATTTACTATATAATTATAACTACTCACCAGTTATGTACCATTAGTTTTTGAACTGCCAAGAGAGCATTGTAGCGAACCTGTTGGTCTTCATGGTGCATATGGTTCATTACCAGCTGCTTGCCTCCAAGTTGCTCAATTACACTGAAAATAGCAACATATAAACCAATCATAATATCAATAATTCACAAATTATATTTGTTTTCTAATATTTTAGAAAACACATTTAAAGTATTCACAAAATTCTTGGAATGGCCAATAACAAGAATCGGAAGGATCAGTATTAATAACAACAACAACAAGATTACATTTGTATAGCACCTTTCACGTTGGGAGGACGTCCCAAGGCGCTGGACAGAGTACAGCATTTCAGACCAGAGGGAAGCGAGGGGAAGGGGGTGCCCAATGGCATGGTCAAAGAGGAGGGTCTTGAGGCGGACTTAAAGGAGGCTAAGGAGAGGGTGAGGTGGAGTGACTGGGGCATGGAATTCCAGAGGTTGGGGGCAGAGTGGCTGAAGGCTCTCCCGCCAATGGTGGGGCAGGTGGGTCAGGGGACGTGGAGCAGGCCAGAGCCGGCTGAGTGGAGGGAACGGGCGGGTTGGTTGGGGGATTATAAAGGCACCCTTGTGCTAGAAAATTTAGTTGATGAGATATTAACAACCAACAAAATTGCAAATTGGCATTATTCAGGCAAGGCCCACTAAAGGTAAGGATCTGAAAGAGAGCGTAGGAGTATATTTTTTGCACACAGACAGTGGTGGGAATGTGGTAATGAAAATTACTTTTAAAGAGTTGCTCCGACCTTCTGAAATGGATGATGGAATCTGGAAACACTAATAGGAATTCTAATAGTGAGGAAAATATAAGTGTGATTAAGCTGGTGGAAATTGGCTGTCATGTTTGTGTACTTTAAAAAATAATTATTTATTTCCAGTTCATTGGGTCTTTTTTCATTTAGCCAGTCACTCATGTAGGTCCTGTCTGCCTTGCGATTCAACAACAACAAGAAGAAGATTCCATTTATAGAGCGCCTTTCACGTCGGGAGGACATCCCAAGGCGCTGGACAGTTGGGTCAGGACCCGAGCAGGGGGAAATGGTCAGGGTGAGGGGAGGGAAGGGAGGGAGCGAGGAGGGGGTAGAGAGTCGAGAGGGGAGCTGAAGACACGGTCAAAGAGAAAGGTCTTGAGACGATTCAGGTGAACAAGCAGGATCCTTCCCCTTCCGATTTTTCAAAAACTGGAGTTTTGCTCTCGATTCTATTGGTTTATATTTGCCCTTCAACGAAATTCAACCCAAAAATTCAAACGATTTGGCTACTCATCTTATTGTTGTTTACAGGTTGTTGGTGTAACAAATTCATTAATCAATCTCTTTTTGTAAAAGGCTTTTAAATGCTTCTTTTAAATAAAAAGTACTGAATAAATGAAGCTTCCTTTATGTGAAAGGTGCAATATAAATGTGTGACTTAAAAAATGTAGGTACATTGCATACTAATGTTTAATTCTAATTCTTCAACACATATTCAATTTCACACTTTCAATATTGTAAGATACTTGCTTTAATCCATTTGAGAACACAAATGGAAATGCTAAGAATTTCTAAATTACCAATAGAACATTTCTATGGTGTTTATGATGATAAGTATGCAAAGCTATTATGAATATGAATTGTTTCACTTGCAAACTAATTACCGAGAAGAAAAAGGGGATTTGTATTATTTTACCGTTTTCCTCGAGGGTAGTGGCGCACATATTCACCAACATCATGTGCAGCCACAGCCAACACTTGTGGGTCATCTGAGACTTCCAAAAGCCTTGTCAAAATTCTTCACGAAAGACAGAAAAATACAATAATGGAATTAGTCTGTATTAATTTCATAATACAGTACAATCTGTATTCAATACAATATAAAAAGTAATTACTGTACTAGGTTCTTCTAAAAGGATTCTAAGCAATCTTGATTGGGTAATGTACAGTCAGTCAAACCTGTTAAAGCAACCGCGTCTATTGAGCAACCAGCCTGGAAGACTTCAGATGGATTTTCCATAATAAACTACTTCTATTCAGTAACAACCTGTCCAATACAACCAGTGGCTACTCTCCTTTACAAACACTCTTTTCAGCAGCCAGTTCTAAGTGAATTTAAGTGGACTTATCAGTAATACATTATCAATTTCTGCAGGCTCCCATATAGAGTCCCACTAGACTCCTGGTGCATTTACCAGCACCGTTGAGCAGGCCACAACTTCCTGCTTTATAATAATCCTTGCATTTGATATAGTGCTTTTCACGTCTTCTAGACGTCTCAGAGCGCTTCACAGAATACATTGTAAAGTGAATCTACTATAAATTTTGTGGACGAAACACAGCAGCCAATTGCACACAGTAGTGTCACACAAACAATCGTGGATTGAGTGACCAAATTAATATTGTTGCTTGTTTTTCTTGAGGATTTATTATCAGGCGTGTGGAGTAAGGAAACTTGCCCAAGGTTTCGCCCCGCCAGAATCAAACCCAGGTCTATCGCTTGCGAGTCGAGTGCTCTAACCACTGAGCTAGACTCCTAACTGGTCAGGCAGTGTTGCTAGGAGTCTAGTGGGATCTACACTAGACTTACAATTTACAATAAAAAATTGGTCATTTTCAATCTACGACTGCTTGTGGGACATTGCTGTGCGCAATTGGCTGCCGCGTTCGCCCACAAATATGCAGTCAATTCACTTTACAGTGTGTTCTGTGAAGCGCTTTGGAACGTCCTCCCGACGTGAAAAGCGCTATATCAAATGCAAGGATTATTATTATTATTACACAGGAGCCAAAAAAATCTTTGGTCTGCAGAATTTGTTTTAATTTTCAGGCTCGGACTACAAACCATTACTCAAGAGGACACCTTTACATTAAGCCACTTGGGTCTTGTGAAGACTGTTGAACCTAAGAAAAACAGGTTTTATCAGCACAGGGAAATAATGCCATAACAAGGCACTCAAAAATTTTATATTTTGAGATATTGTCTACAAAAACAAAACTGTAACAATAAATTTATTAGAAGACCTTATTTCACAATTGGAATACTGTGTACAGTTTGTAAACCAAGATCAATAATTTAGGATGAATGAAAACAGTAGAACAAGAGGATATAGGTTTAGCGTTGTAAAGGGCAATTCAGGATAGACACTAGCAAGTTTTTCTTTACACAGAGGGGAGCTTGGATTTTCACATCTGGAGGGCGAAGCTAGTTGTCAGAATGACCTCCAGCCTTCACAACTTTCTAAGATTTCCCCAGAGCTGCTCCCTGGTCCACAAACCGAAACCAGCCTCTCATGCTCTTCGCAGCCTACAGATTTCCAAAGCCCTTATTTACACCAAACTAAAACATAAGTTGCTGGGAACACTCAACAGGTCAGGCAGCATCTATGGAGAAAGTGAGTCAAAGTTTCGGGTCCACGATCCTTTGTCAGAACTGGGGCATGTTGGGAGGGAGAGGCTTTTAAGGACTAACAGAGAGGGGGGGAATGCAGGGCAAGATAATGGAGAAAATGGGGTAGAGGACAGGGGATGATGGGGTAAAGAGGTGTTAATGATGCAAAACAAAGGGGGGGAATTTCAACAAAACAGGCAGACCAGAGAGAGAAAAGGTATGTCTAGGACCTGGATGACGTGGTATTGGTCACAGAAGAGGGGGAGGGGGAAGGTGAGCTGTTATGGTCTGAACTTATTGAATTATTGAAACACCTCCTTATTTACACCTCCAGGGTACTCCACTTGATTTGTCTTGACCCTATTAAAGGGCACTCACAACAAGCAGGAAAGTGAGATTTGATTAAATGATTCAGTGGAGATTCATGGGCTAAATAACTAATTTCTGTGCTGTAACATTTTGAGCCTAAACTTACTTCAATAATTCATAGTTTTTCTCATTCAGCCTTGAAGCATTCTCCCGCCAGAATTTCTCTGATTTATGGACAGGACTCCACTCCAGGCGTCCCGACTTCAGTTCTGAACTATATTCATCAAAAGAGCTGGAAAAGGCAGAAAAAACACTGAAACTAGCAAATATATCTAAAATGAATTGGGAAAAGCATAATACTTAAAAATTCTTGTGCGTAAGTGAATTGGTTGATGATTTTGTGTACTTAATTTTCATTGCATCTTTATCAACACATTTGAAGCAGGACAGCTTTAGTGTCCCAACCATGCAACAGAGGAGTGGTGAGGAAATGTAGAAAACATAAAGATGATTTATAGAGCATGGGAATGTACCTTAAATCTATGAGAAAAATATTTAATCAAGATTCAAATTCTGATTGCCCCAGTTTGATATGCTACTGTATACACGGTTTATGGAATACAACAGGCATTCTGTAGTATTGGCTCAGGTTTCAGACTAACAAGACTTTCAAAGCATCAACTTGATTTAATCTTCCATTTCCAGGTGTGTGACCTTGGAGCCAACTAAACCCTGAAGAGATCCTACTAACCTCTTCCCCAAGGAGGATAGTCAGTGGTTGATATTTAGACATGCACATGTTTGAGCCCTCACTTTGTGGATAGCTGGTACCAGATACTACTTGCATGCATGATTCGCTTCCCAGTTTCCTTGTCAGCTATGTAATGGACATCTGCCTTCAGTGTGATGGGAACACCTATACAGGACATTCTGGGATGTGCTATTGAGCTTCCTATTCTAGTGGACCAAGACCAGAACCATATTGTCATCAATTGTTTAACCCAGGTGCTGTTGAATGGCCATAGCAAAGAAACTTGCCTGTCATGTAGCTAATTCCACATCCAGGTCGTTGAGCAAAGGACACCCTTCCTTTAGCCACTTATACTATAAACAGCCTCATAGTTTGTTCACGAACCTTGCAAATGAGCCAAAGGAAACCCCTATGTTGGATGCCCAACAGTTCCAAACCATGAAGGAGAAATATTTGGACGCATGTCTTATCAACCACAAACTTATCCTGCATTGGGACTGTCCTATCATAGATTGAAGAAAGACATTTTCAACATATGGCAATGTACCTTGGCTGCAGATTGGCAAGTACTAATAAGTTCAAGGTTGCGCATACAAGAAGTAAAAACAGAAGGCACATCCACTCTACAAATGGAATAGAAGGTGCTAACTGACTTATTAGTTATGTCCAAATATGGTAAGGCAGCAATAAACAAGGCAAAAAGAATGCTTGCTACAATACTAAGCCAGTAGAGCTTAGAGATGCAAAACTCCATCTTGTGTTGTCATATATGATTATTTTATTTTAAAATTTAAGACTGTGCAGATAGCTGCTCTTTTGTCAGACTGCAGCTGGAGCACTGCACACAATTCTTGTTATTTTTATGTGCACAGTATAGAGGATTGTAACTAGGCTGAATCTCTAGTGTTATGGGAAACTGAACACAATGTTTGTTATTCTGCCGTGCACAGTGTAGAGGAATGCAACTCGGCTGAATCTCCAGCGTCAGATAAACTACGGCTCTTCAGCTGCAAAAAAAAAGATGAGGGGTCCGTACAGAGACATATAAACCACTGAATATAAAAGAGGGTGCATACCCAGAAGAATAGGTTTACTGATGCACCAGAACCAAAGGGACAGGGGATACAGGTTCAGAATTAGTGTCATGCCCTATTAGTAGTCATCATTAAGTATTCCACAGAAAAAATCAATATCTAGAACAGTTACCAGAAAGGATAGTTAAGAGCAGAACACAAAAAAGAAACAACCTAATCCTATAATGGGAATATTCTAGGGTGAGCATTCTTGAAAATAAGATCAAATGAGTCAAACAGCTTTTCTATTCAAATCTTGCTTGTGAAACAACATTCATTTCTATTGTAACTTGGTTAATATTCATTATAAACATTGACATTACCGGCTGTGGAAAATCCATTACAGTACACAGACATCAGAATGGTTAAGATACATGTACTGCATGTTTAAAATTTTATGAAGCTGTCAAAGTAATTATTGGAGGTCTATCTTATTGAATTGTTCTTTTTTTTATATTAACTAATGGAGCTTCGGCTGGGTACAGAACCAAAAGATGCTGAAGGTCAAGACTTGTAAAGAACTGGCTGATATTGTATATCATAAATGTCCTCTCATTTCTGGTTAGTCCAGTCAAGATCTATATACAGAATTACTATTTCTATTTGACAGAGTGCCTTGTCACATAGAAAATGAATTTCTCTGAGGGCAGCTAGGGTTTTGTGTCAAATGTCGTTTGGGCAATCTCAAATCAAGGCTCAAAGAGGCCTCAGGGATAACTGGAGAATGGAAAAGCCACATTATAGTGCAGTATTGTAATGTTGGGGACAAATCCCACTATTTACTCATGTAATCCTGTGTCTAAAGAATACAACACCTTATTTGGCACAGTTTAAAGCACTGGATTGAAGAAGTCAAAAAGGAGAGTTCTATTCCTCACCTTCATTTTACCACTTTTTTTGAAGAAAAATGTATGTTATGAGCTTGGAAAGATTTTAAGTGTTTTTTAAGAAATGAAGGGAAGTCAATTATCTTACAACAATGCACACAGTTCCATATCTGTTTTCTGAATGAACTCAAGAAGTTGACACAAGATCAACAATGAAGCTTGGCGAAAGATGTGACCAAATCTTTGAGCTAACATGTTACAAGTATTAAAAAAATGCTCATGAGTCTAGCTAAAAGTGCAAAGGGAATACAAATCAGTTAGTTACCATCTTAATTTCATACAAACAATATTGCAGAGCTGTGTAATTTAATTCATTTGATCTACTGTTAGAGAAGAATTGGTAAATATCTTCTTAATGACCCACCTGAGATCTTGAACACTCTCGCCAAGTTTCTCTAAGAGGTATTTAATGTCATCAGCAATGTCTTCATCATCATATTTCTGTTGTTCAAGGTTCTCCAGTTGTTTAAGGACTTTGCACTGAATCATCGCAAGTGCGTATTCCTGAAGAGTTTCTCTTTCTGCAGATTTTTCCAGGAGATTCTGCTTAAAAAAAAGGTTACTTCAATTGATGAAGTCAGTCGGCAAATTATTTTAGTTATTTTATAATTTCAACTGTATTTGTAACTATCCTTTTTATGAACATATTCAATTAAGCATCCTGCAGCATATTTAATCAAGTTGGTCCTGTATTGCTCTCCATAACAGTATGGTAAGCCTATTCTCTGCCCCCTTGAATGCATCTTGACAAATGTTGCAGAGAGTAGGAATGTTCAGCTGCATCTCCAAGTTCTACCAATGCGTCAGGCTGACTCTGCCTGACACAGAAACTGAACCAAAGAAACCCCTACAGAGGGTTGACTGAATTCTGACATTCCAAGCACGTCACGTTAAGAATATCCAAATCAGATAGAGTTCACATATATATGTTGGATACAGCAGGAAATTTCTGTGTCTGGAATGGAATGCACACTCTCCATTGAGGGATACATCCTGCTTACCAAATTCTTGCGTATTTGAGTCAGATTTCCAAGAGCCAACCCTGGGAACTCCAGAGTGTGCATTGGGATTCTGTGGTGTTCAGCCAGCTAAAACCACATTAATCACCTGAAGGAAAGTTCTACTTAAATCTCTGATCCCTATCCCTGTTTCCAGCAGTACAAGAACCAGCAATTGGTTATTCCTGCAAATTGCAGTCACTACATTTTACAGTATATCCTGCGAACATCCTCTCAACGTGAAATGCAAAAGCGCAGTATTATCTAAACTCTTGCGGTCAATTTATGCCGCAGTATTGGCATTAGGTCAGTCTACCTAACTTTAAAACCTTAAAGCCTCAAAAAAGTTAAGTTTAAAACAGTGGAATCCATTTTCCTGTAATCATATTGTTTCTGCTGATTTCTTGTCATCAACAGTGTGACTCTGCTCTTTACTATAATTGGTATACTATCATTGGTATCCCGACGTGAAAGGTGCTACACAAATGTAATTTTGTTGTTGTTATTGGTAGGTGCCAGTATTATTGATAATACCCCACCAAGTGGTAATTTCCTTCCCCTTGTCAGATGTTGAATGATTCTTGCCAGCAAGGTAAATGGATTTAATTTACAATCTAAGTCTGCTGGAGTCTAACCAGCTAAAACCACATAGTTTGCCATTGATATCGCTGTCTTGACAAGCTTTTCTGCTGCTTATCCAGCTAGGACCTCCCGACCTGTTAGGTCTTTGGCTTGCAGGATTAACAGGAGCTGAATAGGTTGATTCCCTGCCCCCAGTGTCTGGTCTGCCATTCCAAGTCCTGTCAATGAGCCAGGCTGTGCTGTTATCTGCAGGGTCTGGAATACTGTGAACCCGCTTGGTTCAGGAATCGGAATACCGAGACCGCCACAGAAGGTTGGTTCAGTTCCGACTTTCCATTGCCAAGCATTCCCCCACCCCACCTGAAGAAGGATAGACACAGGTCTATCAGCATTACAAATTAATTTAAAACAAAAATATCAATGGAAATCTCTAATTTTGTAATGTCTTAATTGAAGGTTCTGATTATAGATTTAGAGATCCCAAAATGTAATAACCAGATGTGATTTTTTTACATACAGTATTTCTTACATCATACAGTTCAACCTTATTAATGCTGTATTTTAAAGGATTTGTAACTGATTATTCCCCAATTTGTTTTTACGGAATTTTGCAGTAAACTAAATTTTACCAGTATTGTGAAAACAAATTTTATTTCAACCTATGTTGGGCATACTGTATAAACCATTACCTTAGTTATATAGTAGGAAACAAGCACACAGCAGTAAGATTTTCTAGGACATATTACTTAGAAATAATAGTGACTTGAGCATTCAAATATTCAATTGCAGCAAAGAGCTTGCTAAGAATAATGAAGAAAAATCGATTTAATTCACACAATTCAAATATTTCTCGTGGAAAAACAGTTTCTTACGTTATAGATTGAAAACAGCTTAAAATGACCAATTAAACAAGAATATCAAAGAGAAGCAAGGGCCACAATACAAGCATGTTCTGCGGTCTTGTTGGGATTTTTCTTGTGTTCTTTTCAAATAAATTCTTCACCTCATTCTGAAAGGCTGCACAAATGTACAGTGACTGGGATCCATATTGCAGCCATGTTATAACAACATTTATGCTATAAAGAATTACATTATAATGGAACTCCTCTGTATTTCGAAGACAGGAAAAGAGGAAGTAGGACAAAGAGATTTTGGAAGAGAAGACCAAAGATAGGGTAGGAGTATTTGTAGCTGCCAATGGAGAAAGCAGAGAACGAGGATAGTGCAAAAACAAAAATATGACATGTACATCTTTCAGGTTATTTAGTACTAAACATCATTAGACTAGTTTAGATCACACTTGCATACATACCCTAAATGTTGCTAGGATGATTCTGGTTACTTTTTCTTTTACTGATTCCTGAAGAATATCAGATAAAGCTGGAACTATGTTCAATCTTCGTAAATATTCACACAATTGTGAACTGAAGGCCAACAGCCAGAAAGAGAAGATCATTTGGTACTGAAGCTGAAATCCACATTTATTATTCAAAACAGCCATGATGCTGCAGGAAAAAAGGTAAAAGAAATTCACCATTGGGTTTTGTTGAGCTCCGTATTATATAAAACCACTCAAAGCAATGATGTTCTAATATTAGCTCTCACTGAAAATAATGGGATATTATTGTGAAAATAAAAGATGCATTATATTTTTACTACTACGTTTAAGTTTTAAATCAAAAGATTACAACAACAAGATTACATTTGTATAGCGCCTTTCACATCAGGAGGATGTCCCGAGTCGCTGGACAGAGGACAGCATTTCAGACCTGAGCTGGGGTTGGGGGGGTAAGGCAGGGGAGGGGAAGGCCGATGGCATGGTCGAAGAGGAGGGTCTTGAGGCGGGACTTGAAGGAGGCTAACGAGGGGGCAAGGTGGAGTGACTGGGGGATGGAATTCCAGAGGTTGGGGGCAGCGTGGCTGAAGGCTCTCCTGCCAATGGTGGGGTGGGTGGGTCTGGGAGCGTGGAGCAGGCCAGAGCCGGCTGAGCGGAGGGAACGGGTGGGTTGGTAGGCGGTTAGGAGGTCGCAGAGGTAGGGTGGGGCTAGGCCATTGAGGGCTTTGTATGTGAGGACCAGGAGCTTGAACTAGATCCTCTGTAGGATAGGGAGCCAGTGGAGTCGGACGAGAATAGGGGAGATGGGGTCACGGAGTTTGGTGCGGGAGAGGACACGGGCTGCAGAGTTCTGGATTATCTGCAGCCTGTGGAGGGAGGAGTTGGGAAGGCTGACAAGCAGGGCGTTTGCATAGTCCAGCCTGGAGGTGATGAAGGCATGAACAAGAGTTTCAGCGGCCTGAGGGGTGAGGTAGTGGCGGAGTCGGGCGACGTTACGGAGGTGAGGGAAGGCAGAGCGGGTCATGGCTTGAATGTGGGGGAGAAAAGGCAACTGAGGGTCGAACAAGACACCTAGGTTTCTGACTGGCTTGGTGAGTTGTAGTGTGCAACCATGGAGGTTGATGCTGCCAGAGCCTGAGGTGGTGAGGCGCTGGCGCGAGCCAATCAGGAGGGCCTCAGTCTTGTTCACATTCAACTGCAAGAAATTTGCCCTCATCCAGGACTTGATGTCCGACAGGTAGTCTTTCAGGGCAGCAGTGGTCCTGGAGTTGAAGGTGGAGGGAGAAAGATAAGAGTTGGGTGTCATCCGCATACATGTGGAAGTTGACCCCATGTCTGCAGATGATGTCACCAAGGGGGAGCATATAGATATTAAAGAGAGGGCCAAGGACAGAGCCCTGGGGGACGCCAGATCTGACAGTGCGGGGGCTGGAGGAGAAACCGTTAGAGGCAACAAAGTGAAGACAGTGAGAGAGATAGGAATCGAACCAGGCAAAGGCAGGTCCGTGAAGATTGAGTAAAGCAGAGAGGCAGTGTATGAGGATGGAGTGGTCGACAGTGTTGAAGGCGGCAGAGAGGTCGAGGAGGACAAGGAGGCAGAGGGAGCCCTGATCACAGATGTTCAGAATGTCATTAGTGACTTTGACCAGGGCTGTTTCCATGCTGTGGGCAGCGCAGAAGCCGGATTGGAGGGGTTCAAAGAAGGAATGGCAAGAGAGAAAAGAGCGGAGCTGGGATGCGACGACTCGTTACAGGACCTTGGAGAGGAAAGGGAGGTTAGAGATGGGGCAGTAGCTGGAGAGGAGGGATGGATCCAGGGAAGATTTTTTTAGTATGGGGGTGATGACGGCTGTTTTTAGGGGGGTGGGAACTGAACCAGTGGACAGGGAGAGGTTGATGACATTGGACGGGAGGGGGATTAATAAATAAATTAATAAATAATTTTGTCTAAGTTCAAATCATTTATCTCACATTTCTTTGCACTTGAGGAATTTTCAGCATCACCAATCATTTTGACTGACAAACTAGGTCAGTCCAAAAGGGTTAAAGGACAGTGGAAGCCAATGTGTTTACAACAAAACAACTTGGATTTTAGGTGAGAATATAAATATAATTAGGCATAATCAGAAGATGTTTAGATCACAAGTAATGAGATTCAAGAACAACAAAATTACAAATCCAAATGGCCTTAAGATCACTGTTTTAAAATTTAAGACTGTGTAGAATTTTGAAAAATTCTTACATTCTTACATTTAATTTGGAAACAAGTTAAAAGAACTGTGGAAAACAGTTTCCAAATTATGACTGAATTGAAGAATTTTCCAAAAGGCAACTAAATGAATTTCCAGATAGGATGAATGGCAAAATGATGGCCAGAAGGCCACTAGAGTTGAGAAGCAAAATGACAAACCATTTCTAATTTAAAAAAGCTAAAAATACTCCTCAATAAAACTCAGTAGAATTTATAGTGCTGATGTCCTGTAGACATATACTAACCAGACATGTAAACCTGGCTCCTGGTGATGACTATCCAGCATCCTGCACTAAAAAATGATGAAATTCCATCGTCGGTTGCTGCTGGCACTTTCTGAGTGTTATACATAGAAAGCAAAGCTAACAATTTTCTGCACACTGTATGTGTACTTTATGGGTGGGTGTATCAGCCTGGCTCAGATGATTGGTTACCACCTCTGAGTCAGAAGGATGAAGGCACATGTGGGGACTTGAAACTCATATTGTCTAAGATGATATTCCATTGTGCTGCATTGTTGGAGGTGCTGTCCTTCCGATGAGACATTAAACTAAACATTAAAGCGTTTCTCCCAGTGACCTGGCCAATAATCCCCCAAATAATATTGGTCATTCACCTCATGGCTATTTGTGGGAGATTGCTGTGTGCAAACTGTCTGCTGCTTTCTCCCACAAAACACAGACACTCCACTTTACAATATATCCTGTCAAGCGGTTTGGGATGTCCACCCAAAGTGTTAGGTGTTATACCAAATGTAACACTATTATGAGCAGGAATGGCCGTGGATATCACTTAGTGAGGAAAACAACACCAGTGGTGCTTCTTGCTCAAAGCGGGAAGTGAAGTTAGTGGCAACCGACAATCCAGAAGTCAGTCCTTTTTTTGTGCAAGGAGTGAGTCCTATATTTTTCCAAAGAAGTCAATTTAATTGAAAATTATTTTTCAGGATTAAATATTCTTACCAGTTCACTCCATCAGCTTCTACCCAAGCAAAACGGTATTCATTCACTCTCAGCATCAGTTGCAAACAACCTGCCACACACTGCACATACTGGGAACTCTGTAATAAGAAAACAAAATAATGAAGAAAATAATCATTGTTCACACTTATAATACTAACTCAGTGGATCATAAATATGTTGTTTAGACTTTCTCTTAAACTATAGTACTGTACATTTTTATAAAGTAAACTTCAACATATTCAAATGAAAATGCAACAGAATAAATCAAATAATTTCACCTATATTCAAATCACACCTTACATTTCTTTGCTCAAAGGGATTTAAATTAGATTCCATGTACTTTCTTTGATCAATTTCTCTTTACCTCACAAAATAAATGAACATAAAATTCAGAAGGTCCATTTACTGATCCAATATACCTTTCAGACCAGTTGTTTTCAATCACACGGCATTTCTATGATCATAGGAACTCAGTAACTATCATATTCCACACATTATTCAATTATCTGTATTTTCCTAGGTAATCTTCAACCCTGGTTCCTAATCAAATATTATAATCAACACAGCATTAACTGGTCCATCCATAAATCTAGGGGAAAAATCCTTCTAATACTGTTTTGCCCAAAATTGCACACAAAATTCCTAATGCGGCTTCACAAATACAATATTAGAAAACATATTCTCATTTTAGCGGGTATTTTCAATTTTCACTAAAATAGCAAAGGTATAGAATCTAAATTCAAACTACATTCAAATTGTTCTCTCTCATTTACCTCACTTGGAGAAACTGTTCCTGCTTCAGCACCTGCAGCACGCAATTTCTATTGGAAAGCAAAACAGAACAATTAAGCAACACCTAACTCAGTTGTACACAGTTGCTGATTGTATGTAGAGAAGATACCAGGAATGAAACAATTAATTAAGAAAACGTGTTCAGATAGAATCCAAGGCTACCTTTCTACCTTGCTCACACCCTCTTCCCTTTCAAAATCCATCTGAAAACATGTCTATGATTGCAACATCAGCCACCTCTCCTTTACCCCTCTCCACCATGTTCCACCCAAGCTCTGTAAAGCACTTTGAGACTTCTTCCTACATGAAAGATTCTATGCAAGAGCAATTTGTTTTTGTTCTTTGTATTGCAGATATAGCCTAAGCATTATTAGTCTCAATTGCAGGCCAATGGAAGTTTACTGGAATTTTCTTCCAAAATCCCCTTTTACCCGTGCCTGCCTTCAAAATCCTTTTAAATATCTCTCTGTTCCATGGTGCCTTTAGTCAACATCCTTAAGTTCCCACTCCATCCCTGCTTGTTGTTGTGAAGCCCTCTGAAAGGTTAATTAAAAGGAAGCACACTTTCCAAGTGTAAGTTATTATTGCCAATGAACCTACAGTATCGGTACAGCAGAGGTTTTTCACTCAAGTCAAATTGAAAAGGATACTAAGAATGGAAAGAGGTAAGAATTCTATAACAGATGAATATTAGAAAGCTCATTTCAATAAGCAACCGTGTTTATAACTTTGCACATAACTTGTCAAGGCCTTTATTTGGTTTGGATTAAAAGATAGGTCTGGTACTTGGTAGTCCAAATAATGTACAGTATATTACATTTTGAAAACTATTATTTGCTGAACTTCTTTAGTGATAATACGCTACTATCTCGAAACAATCATTCAGTATATTGAAAATACTGAACTCTCTCAGCTAATGTTAAATATCATCGAACCTGGGAACTCAGCTGAGTTTTAATCCAGTTGAAATAGTAATTCAGATCACTGCCCTCCATCAGTTCACGACCCCAAGCAGCAAGTTTTGCTATAATTCTTGCAGCCTGCAGAATAAAATGCAGAATTTCAATAAAGCAATCAATGCATGAACTGAACATCAATTTATAACTTCTCAAAAGCAATTTTTTTAAAGTATAAAATTATACCATTACATTGGTGTTTATACCTTACTGCAACCACACTCATAATAGATATAATGTATACCATACCAGAACAGCGGTACAATCATAACATTTCTCATACCCAGTAGACTTCAATAATTTGCTTTTCATCCACCTGAATATACATGTCTTATGATTTACATTTTTGGAAAATGTGCTACTTCAGCTAAATCTGACAATGTTCCCAATGATGCATGAATTGAATATATATATTTAACAACACTTCTATGAAACAAATTTAGTTAAGATTAATATTTTTAGCAGGTTGCAACCCAATGAAGCTGGAGAGATCACCAATCCAGCAAAGAGAAGCGAGAGACAAACTCAGAGGGAGTTTGAATCAGTGAGACTTTTCAGATCTATTTTGTAATGAAGGATTTTACCAAACACTGCTTCTAATAATTATATTATTGTAAATATACTTGTATTTTCAGTGGGAAATGCCACCAACTACACACATTCCTAAATTAATTTGTTTAATTGAAATAGTACTTCAACTTTGGATTATTTTAAAACTAAAATTACTAGGCATTGCAAAGTATTTACTGGCTTGACTATTGCATTGTACATGATCTGCACGTTTATACAGTTTTATAATTTGTGATCCCATGCCATTTTGGTCATCTCATTTAACATGTCCAAAATAGTATGGCTTCCCTTACTGCCATTGATGTGAAAACAAGCAAGTTGTTATCAGAATCCAGCAAAAATACCCATGAATATCTACATTAACAGACTACTTCCTTTAAGTCCTGTTAGCTTTGTTGATAATTATGACTGCTTACTTAGTTTTAGTGTAATCAATGACTACACACCGTTATTGCTCAGTGTTCAAAACACTCATAAAACTCATTCTCATAAAATCTCAGTGGGCATCAAAATGGTTTCTATTTCTAGCAGACTCCAATATTAGGGTTCAATATTTTAGACGATTTAACTTAAATTTAACTAAAAATTGGTGATTTGCATCTAGATTATCAAGATCCAAATTATATTTGTCAATTCCAACATGAGAAGAGAATTATTAACCAAAGCACAACCTTACATAAATGCACATAAATGAAACTGAATTTTAAGAAATTAATGATAACTTATATGTACAATAAGCTTGTGAAAGTGTTGTGGAGAAAGGTTTGCTTTGATCCTCACGCTTCACATCAAAATGTAACATTCATTTGTGGAGGCTGAAATCAGCTCATCATATCAGAAGTTCTGTAAGTTCTTAACCTTTCTGTATCCTGTTCTATTTTAATTGGGACCAATACTATTATAGCAAAATAAGTCAAACTGACACTCACCATATGAACAGTAAACAAGTCCTGGCGATTCAACATTGGTAAAAAGTAGGACCAGGCAGTGCTCTTTGTTTTCTTGGCATAATCAAAGAAAATGTTGACTCGTTGGTGATTCTCCTGTGATAAGCAAAAAAAAATTGAGTTCTTACCACATAATTCTGTTTCATTAAACATTTAATGCCAATTATTTAAGATAAATGGTGCAGTTTTTGTGGAGATTTAAAAGGAAAAACAAATCTACAACTTTGTGCTATAATACCTGCACATAAATCATACCTAAGTGTACAATGGAATGATCTACAAATCTGAGAAGATGACTTAACCATCAAATAAGTTTAGTCAGTTAGCCAGCGCCAGAAGCCAACTATCAACTTTTCTGATTAGCTCAGATCTACACTAGACTTGTGCTCTTGGTGAGTCAGTGCTCTGCTGCAGGACGCAATGATGGGGTAACCCTGTATAAGTACCATAGGAACATTTATGCTAATGCGACCCATATTTCATGTTTTATGCTAATGCAACCCATATTCCAAGCACTCTGGGACGCTACTCTACGTGAGGGGTGCTATATAAATGCAAGGTGTTGTTATCTGAATTAGGAATTAATTAAGGAATGTGAGACTTGACTTCCTCTTCGACCTGCTGACACTTCACTCCTCTATGTACCGTTTCGCTCAGCTGGCCAGGGGCTGTGCTCAGGGGCTGTGCTTTCAACCATGATGCCCCAAAACTCTGGAACTCTTTGTCTCAATCCCTCCACTTTACTCCCTCTATCAAATAACACCTGAAGACCTTTCTCTTCAACCATCCCTACGATCACCTCCCTTTCTCGGTGTCAAACACCGCCACTGTTAAGGGTTCTGAGACGCTACCTTGTATAAAGAGCTCTATATAAACAAGTTGTTGTTATTTTGCTCTTTGTCCAAAAACCCCTGCCTGTCCAGCATCCTGGGACATCTTTCCGAAGTGAAAGGCGTTATACAAGTGTAATTTCTTGTTCTTATTGAGAAGCGAGAATGCTGCCAACTAATCTAGGCTGAAATGATAATTAATTATGGATTCCCTCCATATCACAAAAACAACCATTTTGAAAATGTACTAATTTATATGGAATCATCTATTCACTGATATTGTTACTTTAGTGACTACAGTGCATATCCTAAAATAGTGCATTTAAATACTTGCATTTATATATACCATTCAACAGAGCAACATTTCAAATCTCTTCAGAGATATGCCTGAACTCCAAGCAGGAAGGATGGAGGATGAAGAAGAGAGAGGTGAACATAAGTACGGATGAAGAGGTAGACTTTCAGGAGACTTGTAAGCATAGATGGTGGGGTGGGGGGGTCAAAACAGAGGAGATTAGGGAGGGAGTTCCAGAGAATAGGGACACAGTGGCTGGAGGTGAATCTGCCGCACTTATTGACTTAATAGATGGAATTTTCTAAGCTTTCCTGTATCTCAACGCCCAATATTTAACTGCAAATGTTTTTATATATGATATCATATTATATTATATGTGGAGTCCTGTAGCTCAGTGGTTAGAGCACTCGCTTTGCAAGTGAGAGACCTAAGTTCAATTCCAGGCAGGGCGAAACCTTGGGCAAGTTTCCTTACTCCACACGTCTAATAATAATCCCTCCAAGACCAAAACCAATAATAAATTGGTCATTTTCAATCCATGACTATTTGTGGGACACTGCTGTGCGCAATTGGCTGCCGCGTTCGCCCAGAAATATACAGTCAATTCACTTTACAGTATATTCTGTGAAGCACTTTGGGACATCTAGAAGACGTGAAAAGGGCTATATCAAATGCAAGGATGATTATTATTATTATATGGCTCATAGTTCTGTGAAAGATAATCTCGTACAGAGTTCTGTGGAAGAGTTAAACCAGAATGAATTGAAAATTTACGTTATGATTGAACGCCTGAAGCGACCTTGATATTTCAAAATGTTGATCAATTTCTGAACCAGTGTGCAACCTTGACTTTTTTTTGACCCTCCGCTCTCATTTTTTCCTTACATCAAGGCCCCAAACAAGACTGCTTTTCTTTGCTATATTGTCTGCCGCTGTCCCTTTGCTGAGTCGCCTTGACTTCTTTAATGCCCTCCTTGTCACAAACTCTAGCTCAACAAAATTTTGGCCACTCTCATTCTCATCTGTCAATAAAACCTTCAGCCTAATCTTAAGAGAATGTATAGCCCTTTCCTGAACTGCAACTGGTCATATTTTATCCAAACTATAAGTTAACCAGAGAGCCAGGATGTAGCTGCATAAATATTTTTTTCAAGAGGAAAGACATATTTTTGAAGAAGAAGGACATAATAGAGCTATCCAGCCTTCATGGTTCTAAGACCTTCCTGGTTTCATGAAAAGCAAAACCTGTCCTTCAAATAAGATGCTAAACCAAGGTTGTGTGCTAAGATGGACATTAAATAACACCACTATTCAAAAAGAGAAGTGTGCTTCTCCCTTCAATTGATGACTGTTTGTGGGACACTGCTGTGCGCAATTGCCATTTCGCCCACAAAAATACAGTCAATTCACTTTACAGTATATCCTGTGAAGCGCTTTGAGACATCTAGAAGACGTGAAAAATACTATATCAAATGCAAGGATTATTATTATTATATATTATTATTGTTCTGGATGTTAACTTTCCAGACTAATTTGTTAGTTGTGGCGGTTTGTGGGACCTTACTGCGCACATATCACTGCTACATTTGCCTAAAAAATGTCAGTACATTTCATAATTACTGTAAAATGCCTTAAGACACTTCAAAATAAAAACACACTATAAAACTGCAAGTTCTTTCTTTTTCTAAACAACAACAAATTGCTTTTATATAGCGCCATTCATATCATAAAGACGTTCCAAGGTGCTGGACAGTGAATGGTTTGGGGGCTGGAGTCAAGAGGGGTGGAATGGAAGGGGGTGGAGGTGGGAAGATGACCAAAGGCACAGTCGAAGACAAAAGTCTTGAGACGAGCTTTGGAGCCAAGGCACAAACATTCTTCGTTATTCAATTATTTATAAATACATGAATGAGATGTGGAGTGACTATGATGATATAAAGCTATATTTATATTTTTTTGGTATGCTAATGTACTCTTTTGTGCTGAATTGTTTATATAAACAATAAATGGCTTTCAGCTGCTCATCTCATAGGATATTCATCTTTAGCATTTACCATATTTTGGGTGTTGTTTTTATGTTTTATATTGCATTTGAAAAAAATATAGAACAGATTTTTTTAAACAATTAAGCAAATGCACAAATTCATTAGCACTATTCAGATAACTTTCAAATGAGCAATTAGAAAATAAAAAGTGTTCATCATATATATTGCAATATTAAAATCAATTATAAATCATACTCTATACAAGCAAAATCCTTCATGGCTAAACATAAACATACCTGCAGCATATCATCTATCATTGTCAGTATGTACTGTACAGTTTGTTCCTTGGAAATATGAGCCATCAAATTCAAAAATGTTTTGGCACACTGAAAAAAAAGTGTTAAGACTTTTAAATGTTTTCCTCTTCCAAACATCTACACAATCCATGTCAAATCATTTGAAAATGAATTCTTTTAGGAACAGATTTGTTTGGTAGCATTTTAAAGTAATGACAGTTTGTGTGTACAAAAGACTTATAAAATGTTAAAGTTTGCTACGCACTACATTTGACTATCGCTAGTTACCATCTACCTTCTACTCTGCAATGATCCTTTTATGACTTGTGAGCGATTCCATGGAACAATATGAAATAACTTCAAGTGAATAAAAGGAATATTGGAAATAAAATCTGAATCTGCGAACTTTTCTATTTCTCCAACCTTAGATATTTGTTAAATGCATACCAATACTTTAAAGTATTTAATCAATATAAAACTAATATTTAAAAAATAAAATACACTAAATAATAATCCAATATTTTGTGGGATTAATTTATAAAACATAAAGCAAATCCCATGGGTAACCAGACTATTGAGGAGGTGATCCGCTCGGGCAAACCAGGTTTTCTGGCTGTGCTAATCGTAACCCACAACATTTAAAATAAATAAACTAAACTAAGTAAAATAAATCCTCTCTAACTATTAAAATAAAAATGAATTTTAATTCAATAAGAAAGACAACAAAGTATGCACACAAGTTTACCTGGTGACCTTCTTCATCCAGTATCGTCTGCTTATCATCTGAACGGGCAGCTTCAAACTTTTTAATGAATTCACAATCTTCATGTGAAATCATTTGTCCTCTGAAATAGATCCCAGGTGTCAGAAAATATGTTGTACAACTAATAATAATGTTTGCATTTAACATAGTTGCGTAGAAATAACGCCCGAAAACTCTTCAACGTGTTCTTGAACACTTCAACAGACAATTTATCGAAAAGTGAACCTCTTGCTCACAAATACATCTACCCAAATTAATGCTTCATTCAGATCGGCAAACGTACTATGTGGCACAAACCCTTGGCATGTGATCTAACTGACTGTGGATTGTTAGGAAGCAAAATATTTCATAGAGATCCATAAGAATGGTTCACTACTGCTTCAAAAGAACCCACTAAAATTTCCTCACTATCTGAGTACAAAGACTGGTCAATATTAACAAATTATATAGAGTATTCTATATAGACCCCAAAAGGGTACAATATTTTCTCTGAAGAAGCCTACCACATCTCAGCTGTGGATCAGTTGATTCACAAAATAGAATTATACACACCTTGTGGAAACTGTATCAATATATATTATTTTCCTGGAGTGGTCACATATTGTTTGCCACATATGGTAGCCCTTGCTGTCTAGTTATGTCTTACAATGTGTGGTTGGTACACACATGACTGCAAGGACAAGATCAATTGCGTTTTGCACCTGTGGGAAGCTAGCATTTGGAACAACAACTACTTGCATTTATATATTGGAAGAACTATTGCTCCCTCTTCAACTGCTGGGTCATACTGAGTAGGGTCTATTATAACCTGTTTCAGTTTATCTAATTGCGCTTGACACAACAAATCAGCTGACTTAAGTGGATTCCTGGAAGGTTCCAGTGGCAAAAGTTGAAGGATGTGATAGAACTCAGAATGAACCAAAATTCAATCACAGCTTCCCGTAATGTGCCTGAACTACCTACACTGCTCTTCTGTCATGAAAAGTAACTCCTTCTAGCAGATTTGCTGTCAGTATCTGCTATGGATTATAAATTTCTGCTGCCTTTTTCACTCTCAAATCTTCCTCTCCTTCCCCTGGATATGGCCAGCAATGATTTCTACACCCAAATTTCCACAAAAACACTATACTTCCCTTCTTTCAACACTCATTTACTACTCACAACAAATGCCTTTGTTCTCATTACTAGGCCTGTTAATGTGGCTATGCAGCTGCACAATGCTACACAACTTCTTAATAATCTATAAAAAGTTCTTAAACAAAATTGTTTTTTTTCCTCCTTCTCGGCAGTTATTTTTAAACTTGTTTCTAAGGAAATCGTTCTCGGATGCGTGAGGGGCACTATATAAATGTAAGTTGTTGTTGAAAGTATAAAATAATAATAAACACAGGCAATTTGCAACTTCCAACATTCCACCAGTTACCTCTACGACTTGCCCACACCCTACTCATCTACCCGCTCCTCTTCCCTTAGCTGGTACAGCTTTGCCTTCGGTCATTAAGTCCCTGACCTCTGAAACTCCCCGCTTCAATGCCTCTGTCTCAGCCCCTTCTTCCCTATCTTGAAATCCCAACTTGAGACCTACCTCTTCAACCGGGTCTATGGTCACCCTCTCTTCTCTCCTTTCTGCAATCCCTTCACTGTGCAGCACTCCTAGGTGTTATCCTGCATGAAGGGCACTATGTAAATGCAAGCTGTTGTTGTATTGTGCTAGATGTTTTTGCTAAATTAGGAACAAAAATTTTTTTGGCCCTCAAGAGAGAAAAAACACTTAAGAAAACATCCTTCAAACTATCACTCATATTATTTCATCTGTTAATAAAACTAATGCTGGACTGTTTACTCCATGAAGCAAAGAAATTGCTGAGAAACGTGCAGCACATATTCATACTCACTGAAGGTAAGACTGCCAGTTGACCTTATTCGCTCGAACTTCTGCTGCCTTTGCAGCAATAATATTGGTAGGAACTGCAGCATCCACAGCACCTCTTGTGTCCATCTTGTCGAGGGTCATTCACCCAATAATTTAGTACCTAAAAGGACAAAAAAAGGCAAGTATTTAACAAAGATGCTTCAGTTTCTAAGAGTACTGGCCAGTTGAAGGGTTTTATGTTAGCATCGAATGGCAGGCATCAACTTATCTACATATTAATAATAATAATCCTTGCATTTGATATAGCTCTTTTCACGTCTTCTAGACGTCTCAAAGCGCTTCACAGAATATACTGTAAAGTGAATTGACTGCGTATTAATATTGGTCCCAACATTGCCAATTCTTTTCTCGTTTCCCCTAATATCAGGCCATTATGCAGACTTCATTTACAAGTGGCAAACTTTAGCTAATCTCCACAGTAAATCATAAATTACCTCTGGGTAAAGAAAAACAACAACAACTTGCACTTATATAGCACCCTCCACGTAGAGTAGCATCTCAAAGTGCTTAAAATGTCCAGCTCTCAGTCCTAAAATTGCCCTTTGCAACTCTAAACCTATGTCCTCTTCTTTTACTGTCTGGTATATCCTAAAATATTGTTCTGGGTATACTTTTTCAGCCCCATTTAAAATGTTACACACATAAAATCCCCCGAGACATCAATCTCAAGACTGAAGAGCCCTAGATTGACTAATCGTTGCTCATAGCCTGGGCCAATAGAAAAGTGGGGCTGCAATTATTTCGGCGGAATCTGCTACAATCTCCCTCCTCCGCTGTGTCTGGGTCTGTGTCTGTAAGTGCATATCTCTCTCTCTTCTGTGTGTCTGTGTGTGTCTCTCTGTGTCTGAGTGTGCGTCTCTCGTGTCTGTGAGTGTATGTATCTGTATCTCTCTGTGTCTGTGAGTGTGATTCTCTGTGTATGTCTCCCTGTGTGTCTGTGTCTATAAGTATGTGTCTCTGTATCTTTGAGTGTGTGTCTCTGTATCTGTGAGGGCGTTCTGTGTGAGTGTGTGTCTCTGTGTCTGTGAGTGTTTCTCTCTCTGTCCCTGAGTGTGTGTGCGTCTCTCTATCTGTGAGTGTATGTCTCTCGCTCTGTCTGTGTGTGGTGGTGGCCCCCAGAAGCAGGAGGTGGTGACCTACTGGAGCTTGACAGTCGCACTGGTGTCAAATTTTCAGCAAATATTTTTGCAATTTTCTATTGGCTTTGCTCATAGCTCATGCTTCTAACACTGGGGATCATCCTCGTTGCTCTCCTCTGCACTGCCTTTAGGATCTGGGCCCTATATCACGGTGACCAAAAATGTATACAATTCTGCAATTTGTAAAGAGTAAGAAACAAAGCATAAATTATTTGAAGGAATGAACAGTAAGTCTAAAAGTCTAAATTATTTCTCTCTTGACCCTCACGGTATTATTATACTTTCTTACCCAATATGCTGCTCTGTGCCTAACCCTCTCCCTGTCCTAGGAAAACAAAACTTCTGTCTTCCCCCTTTTTCTCTCAGCCTCTAATCCTGATTAGTCAATTGTATTCCTGTCATTTAACTCAGCAACCTGTCATCATACATCAACCCATCTAGACTGGTCCAGTTGAAGTACATAACCCTTTGCATAACTTCCATAGCAACCTCGACAAAGTTCTAAGTGACTGCACATCGATAAAAACAATTCTACAGACATTCTTCAAGTTGTGATAATTTAACGCCGCCTTCTCTCTCCACATTATTTCCTGCGAAGTACTGCAATTAATAGTTTGTGATCTTAAGTAACCTTGTTTTCTTTACATAGTATTATAGTGTAAAATCCAAGAAACTCTGCCTTCATAACACTGTTAGGTACATAGTTTATCATACTTGGGCAAATCCCTGCATCATTATCTTTATACCCATGTATCCTCAGCAACTACCTGCCACCTCTATTAGAAACAATACTTTATACCAATAAATTATTAAAAGTACATATACCACAAATAAAAGCAATGTTATCAGTTGGTGATTTAGAAGACAGCAATGAATCCCAGTATAAAGAAAGTTTATACTTTTTATTGCATCATCTGAATTCCTAGTCGAGGATACTTACTTGCAAAGACTCCAAGAATTCTTTATTTAAATTCCAGTCTCATATCTGCATAACAATACAGGCTTTATCTAAACACCACTTCATGTATTACAAAATAGTTTGTTACATTCAAATCAATTATTGTTATTACACATTTAAGAGCAAAACATGTTGCCCTTCAAAGTGCAGTATTATAATCAATATAGTTGATATAAATGTATACCTTTATTTAGATACAATGTGTTATACGATTTCTGCACAAGACAGTTAATTTATCTTATAGAGTAGTTAAATTGATTGTTTTCTTCTTGATACTTCACTCTGAAGACATTAGCACCAATATAGTTGCAGCATTCGAATGTTTAGTTCAAGCACTATTGAATGGCCAAAATATATACTGTAACAGACTTCATTTTATCCAACAACAACTTGCACTTATATAGCACCCTCTATGCAGGGTAGCACCTCAGAGCCCGACTCCGAGCCAGGAAGAGGGGGGAGGTGGCCGTAAGTATCGACTTGAAAATACAATATTTACTTTCCTGGAGGATTAGAGTAACTCCTAGAGTAGTTCTTGTGTAAAAAAAACACTGGAATAATTTTCATTGCTGGACAAAATCAGCTATGTAAAAATCTTAAAGGCATTTCACAGCTCTCACAGAAGCCTCTGGCTTCCAACCTCATTGTAATTAAAAATACCTAGCACATTATTGCCAAAACAGTGAATCATTTCACATCAATATGAGCTGGAGGGAACAGGTTTAAAGAGGAGCTTGAACTCAAGAACCCAACAGCCATCAGCTCAACAAAGGATAAGTGGATAACACTTTTTTTCAAAACAAAATTCTAGATAATAAAAAGCCAGGGCTGAAAATGATAAGAGAGAAATGTATATGAATCAATTAATATCTGTGATGGTTAGATGAAGGTTAAGATTGTTTTTTCTTGGTTAATCAGTTGCCTGACACATGCAGAAATCCATCTCCCCAAGTTCCTCATACGTGTGTCACCCACCCAAGCCGACTTCTGTGTCTGTAATGGGATGCGCACTACGTCCCTGGAGATAGTGCACGTTCGCTGCTTACCTAATTCTGGAAAGTATTAGGTGGGCGTTGGTGACAATCTGCGCTTGGGAGACCCCAGAGTATGCGATGGGATATTGTTGAAATCCGAGACGCTACCCTGCGCGAACAGCGCTGTATAAGTGCAAGGTGTTGTTGTTAGGGCTTTGGTGTGCAGAATTAACAAAAGTCGGGGGTAGGGGCGGGGGTAGAATCCCGGCCCCTCGTCGTCCCCTCCAATTCCTTGCCAACAAGGAGGACAGTCACGGGTTGGTCATTTTGACACCCCGTAGGTTTCAGCCCTCAGCAGGTGGATGGATGGCAGGAAATCCCTGCGAGGCACAGCCCAGCCCGAAATGAGCCAGAGCCTGGCCGTCATCCTCCTGCCCAACGCGCGGACACCGGTCCCTGCCCACTGAGCCACTGGGGTTTGATGTATTTGAGGGCTAACAGGGGAGGCCAAAGGTGATTCAGTTGAACAGGTTGAGAGGTGTGTCTGGTACAAATGACCTTTCTGTGCTGAACATCTCTATGTTTATACACACACACACGCGCGCAATAATAATCCCTACATTTGATAAACAGCGCTATATCAAATGCAAGGATTATTATTATTATTATTATTATCCTTATTGTCACGACCTCGAAAGGATCTTTCAAGGGCTCAAAAGGTTTCAACGGGATTGATCTGGTAAACCGCGGCGCGGTGGGTGACTGGAGGCGAATGACAGCCATACAATACAATACTCAGCTCACGGGCCTACAATAACAGTGCGAAGAAAAACAAAAGGGCGAACACGATTTTATTTAAAAAAAAATAAAAAATAAAAAGGGGTCTCGTGTGCGCGCGCGCGCGCGCGCGTGTGTGTGCGTGTGAGAGAGAGAGAAAGGGAAGAGAAACCGCGCTGTGTAAATAAAGAGGAAACGCCGCTCGAGCGGCTCACACCGGGGGCTCCGGGCCCGTCCGGCCCGGGGCAAAGGTGGCAACGAGGAGCCGCGGCCCCGGGGGACAGCGGCGGAGAAATAAGCACCTGTTTATCTGACCCGTCGCCGTGTTGTTCGCGGCGACGTTGTTGTTATGGTTAGTAGTATTGTTATGGGCTGATGATGATGATGATTTAGGTGTGATTCAAGAGACCATAACCTCCTCCTCAGCTCAGCGCCCGAGGAGGAGGCCGCTGCGCAAACACTGGAGCTGCCCCTCGCGACTGATGGTGGTGGGGTGGGGGGTGTGGGGGGGGGGGGGGTGGAGAGTGACCGTTATTACCCGTTACTGTGAGGCGCTCGCTCCCCGGTGATTCTTTTTAAAAAGCAAACAAACGGTCACCCGGGCGCGAGACTCACCCGCACCCTGAGCCGAGCCACAACGTCACCGTCAGCTGCGACCGAGCGAGGGGTAGTCATGTGACAGATCACGTGATCTGCTCTTCTCCCCCCCCTCCCTTTTCGGCGCCACGTGACCGCTCGCCAGCCGAGCAATGCGGTCGGATTGGGCGGGTTTCACGCCCAATTGGGCGGGTTTTTGTTGCACGGCGACCGCCTGTTTTTTTGGGGGGAAAAAAACAGCTTTAACTTACACCTGCAAAACGTGTTTTCTCCCATTTGAAGAACTTTTCCGACGCAGTTTCATAAGCATTCACTCTGCTACCCATAGGAGGCAACGTGTGATGTTGGGCTACTTTCGCGCTTGTACTTGGTGGACTTTGGGCTACAAACGGGCTTTAATGTCTGGCCACAGTGGGGGCTCTCTCTGATTGACTTGACCTCCAGCAGCAAACACCGCAGGTCTGGTTCATTCAGAAGCTCACACGATAGGTCCGGGTGAAGGAGGGTGAAGATCCATCTGATCTCATCCCCTCTACAACACCTCCCCCCATCACGACAACAACAACAACAAGATTACACTTGTATAGCGCCTTTCACGTCGGGAGGACGTCCCAAGGCGCTGGGCAGAGTACAGCATTTCAGACCTGAGCTGGGGTCATGGGGGAGAAGGGAGGGGAAGGGGGTTGGCCGATGCCATGGTCGAAGAGGAGGGTCTTGAGGTGGGGTTTGAAGGAGGATAAGGAGGGGGTGAGGCGGAGTGACTGGGTGATGGAATTCCAGAGGTTGGGGGCAGAGTGGCTGAAGGCTCTCCCGCCAATGGTGGGGTGGGTGGGTCGGGGGACGTGGAGCAGGCCAGAGCCGGCTGAGCGGAGGGAACGGGCGGGTTGGTAGGAGGTTAGGAGGTCGCAGAGGTAGGGTGGGGCGAGGCCATGGAGAGCTTTGTATGTGAGGACCGGGATCTTGAACTAGATCCTCTGTAGGATAGGGAGTCAGTGCAGTCGGGCGAGAGTGGGGGAGATGGAGTCACGGAGTTTGGTGCAGGAGAAGACACGGGCTGCAGAGTTCTGGATTATCTGCAGCCTGTGGAGGGAGGAGTTGGGAAGGCCGACAAGCAGGGCATTTGCATAGTCGAGCCTGGAGGTGATGAAGGCATGAACAAGAGTTTCAGCGGCGTGAGGGGTGAGGTAGTGGCGGAGTCGGGCGATGTTATGAAGGTGAGGGAAGGCAGAGCGGGTCATGGTTTGAACAATGACAACAACAAAATTACATTTGTATAGCGCCTTTTAAGTCAGGAGGACATCCCAAGGCGCTGGACAGACAGAGTTTCGGACCCGAGCTGGGGGTCGGGTCGGGAGGGTGGAAGGCAGGGGGTGAAGGAGGGTGATCAAAAGCACGGTCTAAGAGCAGGGTCTTGAGATGAGTCTTGAAGGAGGCGAGGGAGGGGCTGAGGCTCAGGGACTGTGGGATGGAGTTCCAGAGGGCGGGGGCAGAGTGACAAAAGGTCTGCCCCAATAGTGGGGTGAGCGAGGCGGGGGACATTAAGCAGACTGGAGCACGCTGAGCGGAAGGAGCAAGCACGATGGTAGGGCGTTAGGAGGTTTGGCTGCAACATTTGCCCACAAATTGTACACAGTCACTACTGCATCAAGCAGCTTTTGAAATGTCCCAGCGTCCCTGATCTCCGCCACCTTTCATGGAAACATTTTTTGCAGTCTGTTGCTCATCTGCTTCAAGCTGGCCAGTAAATTTTCAAACCCACCCACAGGCTAAGGCTATGGGTAGGCTGGTCCCAGCTCAACCCGGCAGCAATAATAAATAATAATAATGCTTGCATTTGATATAGGACCTTATCATACCATCGAGACATCGAAAAGTGCTTCACAGGATATACTGTGAAGTGTAGTGACTGTGTGCTTTGTGTGCGAACAGCGGCAGACAATTGCGCATTGATAATAATGACAATAATCCTTGCATTTGATATAGAGCTTTTCATGTCTTCTAGACGTTTCAAAGTGCTTCACAGAATATACTGTAAAGTGAATTGACCGTATATTTGTGGGCGAAACACGGCAGCCAATTTCGCACAGCAGTGTCCCACAAACATTCGTGGATTGAAAATGACCAATTTGTTATTGCTTTGTGTTGGAGGGATTAATATTAGGCGTGTGGAGTGATGAAATTTGCCCAAGGATTCGTCCTGCCTGATAATGATAGTATAAGAATTCTAGTACTCTCAGTGACAAGCTGTGTGCAAATTGGCTGCAGCATTTGCCCACAAATTGCATAGTCACATCATTTTACAGTGTACCTTATAAATATTTATTTGAATAAATATGTATTTACAGTGTATGCTTTGATGTGATGAAGTGGAAGCTTTCTGAATTGCCTTTCTTGAGAAAACTAGGTTTGCTTGAGAGCTTTAATATGTGTTTTCCATGCACAAAGAACCAGTGATATAAAGCATACATGAATGTTTATGCCAGAGCTGGCCTTCCTAGGTTATAAGAGTGATATATTTCAGATATGTTGAAATACATGAAACTCCCAGTCTAATTTCACAATTGAAGAGGGATGTAGTTCCGTAACTGCGTAGCCAATCTGTCTTGCACACCACACTTCTTTGTATTCTGCTGATTCATGCCTCCTAGCCATTAGCCTTCTCTTATTCCTTCATTTTCTTCTCCACCTTGGGGGCCTGCTGTCTGGATTCATTTGTAGGCATGAATAATTGTGTGCTTCTATCACCCAATCTGACTGATTTTCACTAATATCTTACCAAAGATTCCTCTGTTACAATCTGCCGTGGAGAAATAGAGAAAGTTGACAAAACTGTGTAGCCACGATAAATCTCATTCGTAAAGCACTGAAATGCTACCCCTCATGAAGGGTCCTATATAACTGGAAGTTGTAAGTTCTTCAGATGTCAAGCTGAGCTTCTGTCTTCCTGTTCAGGTGGATGCTAAAGATTCTACGATTCAAGATGAGAATGGAATTTGTCTTGGTGGCCTTGCCGACAACCCTTCTTAGAAAATTAGTTTGTACCTTGTGGCAATTTGTAGGATGTTGCTTTATGCAAATTAACTGCCACATTCGCGTACAAAATACAGTCACAACAATTTACAATTTAAATCCTGTGCACACAGCAGCTACATCCTACATCAACTTGCATTTATAAAGTGCCCTTCACACAGGGCAATGTCTCAGATTATTATCAGTGGCGGTGCCTGATGGTAAGGCATTGATCTATGTTCGTGATTCCACTACGCCTGTACTCCTGCCTCAGTCATGACATTGGAAGAGATATGAAAAGAACAATAGGTATTTTAAAGACAGAAGATTAGTGAGCAAGTCATGCAGGTCCTCCATAATGTCATTCAGTTCATTGATGCTACGGGTTTGATAGATGCCTTGAGCAACTTGCCTACCTAATCTCTTGACCTGCAATTGCCTTGTGGGACAGAGAAACATGAAGAACAGAATAAATAACAAAACAATGCCTGCTATTCTGCTTATTTCACGCTCCCCATGTTGTTATGCTTTTTTACGGCTGGCTACATTCACCTTCGATGCTTCCTTTGGTTCTACCCACATGCATCATAATTTTTATTCTAAATAAACAACATTTGCATGTGCACCTCAGAGCACCTTGTAGTTACAATTTCTATAATTTTTGTGCTTTGAACATGAGTTGAATTCGGGTAGAAAATCTTTTGTGGTTTCCTTCGCCTCAAGAAGCATTTTAAGGAGAAGTAACAAAAATAAGAAACAAGCACAATACATTGGAAGTGATGAAACAAGGCAGAGTTCTATTAAGTGCTGTTAATGTTTGTACAAACATAGGAGAAGGAGCAGGTCATTTGGCCCATCAAGCTTCTCTCATAACGTCTATGGCAACTTTAGTTCATATCCCTTAAAATCCCTACTTGCCACATATCTATAAAAAATGTCCACATTAAATCCAAGTGACTTAATCATTTCATCACTCCATTTTTTAATTGATTGTGATTGACATGCAGGTGTTTGATAGCTTGATAGTGTGCAGCACAACAGTCTCTTTGTCTTTCTAAGAGTATCTGAATGGTCAAGTAGAGAAGGCACAAGGTGAAGGAATTTTGAAAGAGAATTTCAGAGATTTCTAAAGCAAAATGTAATGAGAAAATCCTAAGCATCCTAGGTCAGCGGCAGAGAAATAAGATTTCACAGTCATCAGCTTCTCAGTTGTTTTTGAAGGCAGGTTATGCTCTATTTGTTTCTCCCCTTTGGTTTACGCAGATCAAGTATCTCCTGCAACCAAGGAAGCAGGGTGACCAGCTCTCAGCTCTCTGCTACGGTGCTTTTGCACATTGAATGACGGTCCCTTTCTCCTTACAGACAATGCTTGGCCTCTGCTCAACACCTCTCTGCACTGATACAGATGAGAGCAGCTCAACAGAATAGGGAATTAAATGTGTGCTCCACTAATCTGTGCCTTTCACACTGTATGAATATTTAGAAGTGCTTAACTGTGGTAATGCTTTGCAAGTTCTGTATAATTTATAACTCAAAACCTATTCTGTATTATAATCAAGACCCAAAAGAAAAAAACCCTAAAAGATGCACTTAATTCCTTTTCGATCTGAACAGAACTGAAAGTGTTCCAGAAAAGAGAAATTTTACTTTGTAAATACAGATAACCAGAGGGCACTTGAGAAAGTGCTATTGATAATGCTCCTCTTTTCACAACTGTAGATCAATTTAATATCCGATCAGATTTCACATATCCTGCAGATTCTTAAGAGTCATATCTTCTGACTCATTGATTCTCAGTTTGTTACCAAAATTTAGCAAACTATCCGTTCTGTAATGTCAAGAAAAGCAGGAAATGGGGCTGAATTTTATCTGATAAATTGCTGTTTGGTTTAGACAATTATCTTTCACCTCCTTCCCCATCCACATAAATAAATCAAAATAAACTCTAAAAATGATCCCATCAATGTCGAAGGAGCAATAGACATGTGTGTTTTACTACTTCCAAGGAGACAGATAAAAGATTTGTTTAGATTTGTGTTTTATTAGTTTCCCAGCTCAGCACGTAAAATATCCAGAAAGATTTGAATTTTGCGAACATTAGTTTGCACTTATACATGCAGGTTGAACGTGTCAAAGCACATCAAAAAGACAATGGGGATTCAGAGTAGGGAGTAAAGAAGGCGAATTTAAGGGTGTTGAATAAAGGCACTGCCAAAAAGAGACATTTATAAGAGGGTTCTGAAGGCAGAATAATCGGTAATATGGTTGCACTTGAATGTAATACCATACTAGCAACATTTTTCTATTTCATTGAACTTTTTTTAAATTCCTGCCAGATAATGTTGTACCTGTTTTTTACATGCAGCTGTGCGTCCCAGCCCTGTGTGTTAATGAATGATACTCCATATTAGTGCAGTATATGCCTGTTGGTATGGCAGCCAGTCAGACACTCGTTCAATGGTATGGCACCATCACTTTATTCAGCAGGGAGTTCAACGTATCCTCTTTAATCACTGGCTTTCGTGCAATTTTCAGAGGAAGGTCATTTCTGAATCGTTTCTGCTGTCAGTGTGACTTGTGGAGCTCAGGACTCAGATTAAATGCTTGACTGAACATTGCTAATGTCCAAATGATTTGGGTGGCTCACACTAAAAACCGACAGGTTGATATTTCCAATAATTAATCGAAAAAGTTTCACGATGCATCTGAATGTGTTCATTGCTTGCTGCCTGTACAGTGAGGAAAAAACTGTTTGAACAGGTCAAGTGACTTGAATTAGGTAGTTAAGCCTGTCAAATCCACTTATTGCTGCAGGTGAGTTGGGATTATTTCCACCAGTAGAAAAACAGATCCTTTGTCTGCCACCAACATTTTAGTGCTTTGCTCAAGTAGATAGATTTGTTTGCTCCTGAAGCCAGTCAAAAACCTGCTCACAGTCTTTCTGACTGCAATCTGGGAGGTTCATGTCTTATTGTTTACAGTCAGCATATTGCCCCAGATGTGGTGATAACTACAATATGCAATAATAATTCTTGCATTTCATATCCCATTTTATGTCATTAAAATTTCTCAAAGTGCTTCACACCATTTACTGTAGTGACTGTAGTTTGAAGGTGAATGCAACAGCCAATTTGCACACAGCAAACAGCCATGAAGTGAATGATCGGTTGACTGACACCTATGCGGAAACCAATCGCCATGATTAAGATCACCCAAATCAAACTGAGAATTCCATGCATCCCACCCACACATGGAAATTCCAGAGTTAGATGGTTGGAATGGAATGCTCACTCTCTCCCAGGAGGGACGCATTTTACTTACCTATTTCCAGAAAGTATTAGGCGCAAGTTGGAAAGAGCCAAGCCTGGGGACCACAGATTGTGCATTGGGGTACTGCTGAAGCCTAACCAGCTAAAACCACATAGTTTGCCATTGATATTGCTGTCTCGCAAGTTTTCCCGCTGCTTGTCCAGCTAGGACCACCCTATCCATAAGGGTTTGGGCTTACAGGGTTAACAGGAGCTGAGCGGGATGACTCCCTGCCTCCAGTGACTGGTCTGCCCTCCAGGTCCTGCTAATGAGCCAGGCTGGCTTGGCTGTTATCAGCAGTGCACTGGAATAGCATGGACCCACCTGACTCAGGATCTGGACTACTGAAACTGCCACAGGGCTAGATCGATTCCGACATTCTGTTACCTTGAAGCCAGTACAGCTCTAAAAAGACCCTGCTTACCAAACTGTTTTGTAAATCTTTGTGTGAAGTAAGTTTTTGAATTTATCATACTATTGAGGTTCAGTAGCTCTTAAATGCTACTTTGAAGTAGTCTTTATTGCTCTCAGAGCGTATTTTCATTATAAACAACATATTTTTTATTTGGCAGGTTAACAGCGGAAGCATGCTGTTGGCAATTCTGCAACCCATAAAATATATTGAGGAATAATAATAATAATCCATGCATTTGATATAGCGCTTTTCACGTCGGGAGAACATCCCAAAGCGCTTCACAGAACACACTGTAAAGTGAATTGACTGTATATTTGTGGGCGAACGCGGCAGCCAATTGCGCACAGCAATGTCCCACAAACAGTCGTAGATTGAAAATGACCAATTTATTATTGTTTTTGGTTTTGGAGGGATTATTATTAGGCGTGTGGAGTAAGGAAACTTGCCCAAGGTTTCGTCCTGCCTGGAATTGAACTCAGGTCTCTCACTTGCAAAGCAAGTGCTCTAACCACTGAGCTACAAGACTCCACAATGCTAATCTTTTGATATCTATCAATCAATATACAGTATTATAAATTAATTAACTTTTTCAATGTTGAAACAATTGCATTGCTGAAATAATAGGAATGGATATTAGCAGGGATTTTTAACAGGATTCCTTAAGGAAGACAATTCATAGAAATGCTGCTCCGATGGATATGCTTTCAAAACAAAATTCCTTCAGGTCAGAATGTCATGCATAATGTACTTCCAGTTATTGAAAGGAGTTCCCGCTAGAATTCCTTATTAAGGAATCCCACCATATATTCAATCGCTTTAAGATGTGAAGGAAAATCAGGTGAAAGCTTTACAAATCTATATTTATAAATATAGATCCCTGACTGCATGCCCCAAACGTGTAATTTGATTACTATTGATTGCAAAGTTCACTTATTTTGTATCTTAATGGTTGTGGCAGTGTGGGAATCAATCACATTGCACTTGTTTGTTAATGAATAAACCAATAAACATTTCACAAATTAAATGTTAACTTGTCTCTGCGCAGTATAATTTCTACAAGGTTTATGAAACAGACCGAGATCGTTATCAATAGAAAAGAATTGCTACTGTTACCATCGCCACTAGTCAGCTAGGTTAGAGCATGCAGATGAGGAAAAAGAAACGACCAAGGATAGAACCCTACGGAAAGCCACATGTGACCATGGATAATTTAAGTGTCTCTAAATTGAGCTTCAATAAGTCGATATTGAGCTATGCTTGCCTAGTGGCAATGCCTAGATGAGATCAGCTAACCCTGTGAAGTAAACCCTTGGTTTACCAGACTTTGGGTATCCAGAATTCATACTTAGCTGGATCGGGTCCGAAACAGAGACATTTTACTAAATTTCCACATGTCCGTACGCATTTTAACTCCTGCCGGCCTGTTATCTTAGTGCATCCCCACCTCACTGTGCTTGCTGGCCTTCATCAGCAATATTGACTTTGATTCAGTTTGAATCCAGTAAGGAGAAGATAGCTTATTCACTAACTTCTGCTGTTTCCTTCATTGTTTAATGCATGCCTAGCAGTAGCTATGTATCTGATGCTGGTAACATGTGCAGGATATTACCGCAGATAAGAAAGTGGACAAGGATTGATGCAATGCAATAGAGTTTTATTGTAACAAATACAAAAGTTATTAAAGTCATTTGATCAGCTATTATTTGGGTGTGGTATACTCTTCAGCAGAAAAGAATTACCACTGTTACTGTCGCCAATAGCTACTATTGTCACTAACCTCGCAAACAGCATATTATTGTACAATAAAAATAAATGTAACAAACAGTAGCCATTTCAGAAAGTGAAAGACAACTAGTATCTGAATGCAGAAGCACTTGATATCAGCAAAGGTCTCAAATGCCAAATCCCTGACTGATTGCTTTCCCCTCCCTAGCCTGGAGTTGTTGAAACTAGTGTTTTGGGCCTTCAGGCCTGCATGGCACAATATTAAGAGTGGTACATTTATTCACTGTGAGTTCACATAACTTTTTGTAAAAAATCAATTTCTTTTCCATTTGCCATCTTGCAGCAGCTGGTAGTAAACGCAATAACCGTTCCGTGTTAATGATCATGAAAATAATTGCCCTTGGATATTTATTTTTTGCAAGGTTATTCTGGTAATATACAAATTATTCACGAAGTACTTCAACATCTCACATATTATGTAATCGTCTTCAATCCAAAAATACACAGTGCAATTGTTGTTCACAAAAGGTTAATCTCTTAGCACAATGTTGCTTAAAATGATTCATTGCGTGGAGGCAAGGTTTTGTGGGGAACAGAGCTTATAGATGGCAACAAAGTTCTCACTTTTGGCAGTGCAATCAATGAATAGAAATGTGAGAGAAGAAGCAGGAAATACAAACAGAATAAATGAGTTGACTGTTCCTGCTCCTGCAGAGTGCCAAAGTTAGTGAAGGAAAGCCAAGAAAAATAGGTAACAGCTCCAACCGATGGTAGAGATAATATCAAAAGTGCAATGAAGCACTCAAATTTAGGTTAAAGGGAATTGCACACATTTTCAAGTGAGGAGATTTTATGAACAGTCAGTGTTTTTGCAAAGTCAATTTTCTATGCTGTGTAGTGAGAGGATGTAGGCTCCTCTGATTATCAGAGATGTGCTGCATTGCTACACAAATGTTCTGTGTGGAAACCAGGCTCCTCTGCACACAGATATGGAATGTCAGATAACATTTTAGATTTGGGATTTCTATAGCACCTTAGCAGGTTTTAAAGCACTTGACAGGGAATTGGTGTTACAAATAAATGGCAAACTCCCCCCAAAAAAACAAATCTAATTGGTTTGCGGATAATCAATTTGGGCTAAGTGAGTCCCACAAACAATCATGAGGTGATTGAGTAATTGATCTGGAGAATTGTTGGTCTGGACACCGGAAGAAATTCTCTTTTCTATTTGAAGAATATGATGTGATTTTTAACATCAGCCCGAAGAGCAGGTGGACAGAAATTTGGTTTAATATCTCATATGAGGCTCAGCACCTCTCACAATGCAGTACTCTGGCTGTACTGCACTGCAATTTCAGCCAAGCTATAAACTCAAGTTCTGACATGGGGCTTGAACCCAGATGTGACAGTGCTACCAAATGAGTCAAACTGACACTGAAAGAAAGGAAAAGATAAACCAATCAACAAAACTTTCACATTGTTTGATGGTGTAAATGAAATCCAATGGAATGGTTTGAGGCCAGGATGAGGCTGGATTCATTTAAGAAACTGTTTAAGGCTGAATGGAAAGAATTTAAGGTGGTTGTCCATAAGGATGAGAACAAATGGGATCAAGCAATTTCTTCACACCGCAAGATCACAAGATTGGTTTGGATGAAGAAGACCCTTCGACCCATTTAATCTCATCTTTCTAGAATACCTAACCTACCATCCTATGTTTTCTTTGAAAAGAAAAGAGAATTTCTACCAGTGACCTGGCCAACAATCCTCCAAATAAAATGGATCATTCACTTCATGGCTGTATGTGGGATATTGCTGTGCGGAAAATGGCTGCTGAGTTTGGTTACAAATAGAAATTACTCATATTTTATCCTGTGAAGTGCTTTGAGAAGCTCTCTCCCAATGTCTCAAATGTATTGAATGTAATGGTCTAAAGCGCTACAATACAAACTTGCATTTGTATAGCACCCTTCCACAACAACAACAACAAGATTCCATTTATAAAGCGCCTTTCACGTCAGGAGGACGTCCCAAGGCGCTGCACAGTTGGGTCATGACCCGAGCAGGGGGGAAATGGTCAGGGTGAGGGAAGGGAGGGAGCGAGGAGGGGGGAAATGGTCGGGGTGAGGGGAGGGAAGGGAGGGAGCAAGGAGGGAGGAAATGGTCAGGGTGAGGGGAGGGAAGGGAGGGAGCGAGGAGGGGGAAGACTCACGTGGGGTCTTGGAACTCATAAAGGCTAAACTGACATTGCAGTGCTGGGGTGTGCTGCACTGTTGGCTGTGCTATTCCTCAGAATAGATGTCAAACCAAGTTCAAGTGGACATTAAAGATGCTATGGCACTATACAAAAAGAGAAGGGAGTTTCTTCCTCCGGTGTCCTGGCCAGCAATCCCCCAAATAAAATTAGTCATTCACTTCACAGCTATTTGTGGGACAATGCTGTGAGCGAATAGGCTGTACACATTCATTCACAAAACACACAGTCCATTTTGCAGTACTGTATATCCTCTGAAACACTTTGAGACATCCTCCCCACATGAAAGCAATATATAATAATAATAATCCTTGCATTTGATATAGCGCTTTTCACATCAGGAGGACGTCCCAAAGCGCTGCACAGAACACACTGTAAAGTGAATTGACTGTATATTTGTGGGCGAATGCGGCAGCCAATTGTGCACAGCAATGTCCCACAAACAGTCGTAGATTGAAAATGACCAATTTACTATTGTTTTTGATTTTGGAGGGATTATTATTAGGCGTGTGGAGTAAGGAAACTTGCCCAAGGTTTCGCCCTGCCTGGAATTGAACTCAGATCTCTCGCTTGCAAAGCGAGTGCTCTAACTACTGAGCTACAGGACTCAAGTATAAGGATTATTTATTATTTAAGGATTTTTTATTAATGTAGGGTAACATCTCAGAATTCTTATGCTACATAAAATAGAGTAAAATAAACCTAGATAGAATTTCTTCCCGCATGTTTCTCATTCTTCTATAATAATAATATAATAATAATCCTTGCATTTGATACTCTGCATTTGATTTCATACTCTTCAGCTCTGGTCAACGTCTACAATCTCATGGTTCTCACCTCCTCCACCTACCCAACCTCCCCCTAAAAGTCTCCAAAGCCATACACAACCTAGGCGTCAGGTACAACCCTCAATTATCCTTCCTCCCCCACATCCGGTCCCTCACCAGCATCGCTTTAATCCATCTCCGACGCATCACCCGTCTCCGCCAATACCTCTCTCCAAAAGCAGCTGAAACTCTGGTCCATGCTTTTGTGACATCTCGGCTGGACTATTCAAACGCCCTCCTCGTCGGTCTCCCATCCACTACCATCCATAAAATCCAACTCATTCAGAACTCTGCTGCCCGCATTCTCACCCACATGAAACTCCGCTCCCCGATTACCCCAGTCCTTGCTAGACTGCACTGGCTCCCTATCCCAGAAAGGATCGTTTTCAAGATCCTCACCCTCGTATTCAAGTCCCTGCACTCCTTAGCACCCCCCTACCTCTCTGATCTCCTCTCTCCTCAAAACAGTACCCGTTGCCTTCATTCCTCCAGGTCTGGCCTCCTCCTTGTCCCCCGAGTCCTCCACTCCACCCTCGATGGCTGTGCCTTCAGCCACTATGCCCAGAGGCTCTGGAACTGCCTTCCTCACTCCCTTCGTCTCGCTCCCTCCCTTCCCATTTTCAGGTCTCTGCTGAAGACCTTTCTTTTCGACCGCGTCTTTGGTTACCTTCCTCCCCCTCCCCCTGGCTCGGTCCCGGGATCCGTTACTGTAAAGCGCTCTGAGACACCGTCTGGTGTGGAAAGCGCTATATAAATCCAAGTTGTTGTTGTTGTGGTTGATATAGCGCTTTTCACGTCTTCTAGACGTCTCAAAGCATTTCACAGAATAGATTGTAAAGTGAATTGATTGTATATTTGTGGGCGAAACGCGACAGCCAATTGTGCACAGCAGTGTCCCACTAACAGTCGTGGATTGAAAATGACCAATTTATTATTGTTTTTTTNAGAGGGATTATTATTAGGCGTGTGGAGTAAGGAAACTTGCCCAAGGTTTCGCCCTGCCTGGAATTGAACTCAGGTGTCTCGCTTGCAAGGCGAGTGCTCTAACCACTGAGCTACAGGACTTCTGTGGTTACTGCAGATTCATTCTGACAATTATTTTAAAAAATCTATCTCTGTTATGAACCCCACTTTCACCCTGATTGACTGGCAATTGCAAGTTTTCATTTGATGATAAGAATCCAGTGAAAGTCAACTACTTGAGAGCTTGATTATTCCAGCTTTGCATTTATTTTTAGATCTACATTGAGCAGCAAAGTCAGGAGGTAAACATTTCATAAAATCATAGAATTATACAGCACAGAAGAAGCCCATTTGGCCCATTGTGTCTGTGCCGACTCTTTGAAAAGAGCTTGCAAATCAATCCCATTCACCCGCTCTTTCCCCATAGCCCTGCAAACTTGCCCTCCCCATTTCCTCTGAATGCTGCTAAATTATTTTTCAGTTTGTTGTGCAATGATCATTTCTAAACACAGGGAGAAAATTGCGACAATGACAATTATTACTGATTATAATTGTCACTAGTGGCAATGGTAAACTTTTACTTTCAACTTAATTTTAATTTAAATTTCAGTCTAGGTTGACACTCCCATACGGGGGGAGGGGATGGGGGCCAGGTTCATTGTTAGAGATGCCATTATTCAGATAAGACATTAAACCCAGGACCCATGTTGGTTGCTGTTTTTTGAGTTGAATGTTAAAGATCTCATGGCACTATTTGAAATGCCTATTTGGTGCCCTAGCTGACAATAGCCTTGATAAAAAATGGATCATTCATCCTATTGTGGGAATTTCCTGTGAGCAAATTGGATGCCCCATTCGGCCACAATTATAGTTGCACATTATAGAAAAGTTTTATGAAGCACTTTGAGAACATCTTGGTACAATAAATACATCAAATGCAAGGAGTATTTATTTTATAAATTTTATTTTTAATAGTTCTAATCTGCAGTATTTCTTACATGATATCTTATAAAGAAACGTGTGCTTGAATTGAATCTCTAAAGCATCATATGTGCTGAAGAATCCATTCTTCACTTTTAGGTGTATATTAATTACACATCTTGCATTAGAAATCTGGTAAGAAATACTGCAGATTAGTGTAGTTGCATTTATATAGCAATGTGTTGTTCCTGGTTTATTATAATCAATAATAATATTCATGATTTTGACTGTTTGGGTGACATTGCTGTTGGAAATTGACTGCCATATGAGCCTACACATACACTTCACAGTAAAAATCCTGTGAAGGACTTTGACGATGTGATAAAGCACTATATTCAAATGCAAGGATGATATATTGAGATGATGTCTCAAAATGCTTCACAGGATGTACAGGATCTAAAGTGCCTTGACTATGTATTTTGTAGGCGAATGATTCCGAGCAGATGGTTTAGCTGCATTGTTTGAGTTGTTATGCTATTATGCTGACTATGAATTCTGGGGTCATGTGGATTAGTTTCAGCGCGCTGCTGAATGGTGGCAAGGTGGTTGCTAGGGGAACAGTTATTATTTGGAGCTCAATTTTACGAATACTTTCATGAAAGGAAGAGTGTTGTTATAGAAATTGCTTTTGAGTCATGTTCTGCCATGCTCGGGTACAAAAACACAAAATTTCTTCTATGAAAAATCATTCATAGTGGGTAACACCTCCCTTGTCACCATGAACTGAACAATGTAAGGCTAGTTATACAAAATCCTTTAAGCCACATAAGGTAGAGATAGGAGTGGAAAGGAAGAGATATTTACAGTTCGTTTTATTTTATTTTTACGAAAATTTAAATCTTTAAATCCCACCCGAAGACCTAACTCTTGAACAATGCCTATCCTCCCTCTCTCCCAAATTAGGTGTCCTACTCCACCGTAGTGCAACTCCCCCACCCCAAGACACTATCCTGAGTGAAGAGCACTATATAAAGTGGTTGTCGTCATTGTAACTTCAAAACCTAAGGCTTAAGTGCTCCCAACACCTTAGCCCACGACAAGTGACAACTATCAGGTATAACAGAAGATCCCATGTTCTTGTTTGAAAAGGTAAAGGAGTTTCTCTTAGCATTCTGGCCAACAATCCTGGAAATAAATTTGGCTTCCATTTCAATGTTGTTTGCAGTAACTTGTGTGCAAATTGGTTGTCGTGCTTGTCTGCAAGACAAGACTAATAATAATAATATTAATAATCCTTGCATTTGATACAGCGCTTTTCACGTCTTCTAGATGTAAAGTGAATTGATTGCATATTTGTGGGTGAAACCCGGCAGCCAATTGCGTACAGCAGTGTCCCACAAACTGTCGTGGATTGAAAATGACCAATTTATTATTTTTTTTTAGCTTTGGAGGGATTATTATTAGGCGTGTGGAGTAAGGAAACTTGCCCAAGGTTTCGCCCTGCCTTGGTGTCTCGCTTGCAAGGTGAGTTCTCTAACCACTGAGCTACAGGACTCCAATCACCTGACATATGTTTTGAGGCGTGTTGATATCCCAGGTGCTATAGCAAATGCAAAGATTATTATTTTTTTATTTTTTTTATTTTGTAGGTGTCTGACACACAAAAAAATCCATTACGGTGTTTAGAGGCCTACTGTTCAACAGTGGAGAACTTATAAAAATAGTTTTTATATTTGCATTTATGTAATGTAAAATCTCTCCAGGGATAGGTGGGTTCAGATAAAGGAGTGGGGTCTTATGTCTTCAAGCAACATTCCCACCATAATAATAATAATAATCATAACAACAACAATAATCATCCTTCCTTTTGTCATAATGGCTTATCATGTTGTCAAAATGTCTTAAAGCATTTCACAGGATATACAGTAAAGTGTAGTGACTGGGTATTTTGTAGGCAAATTTGGCAGCCAATTTGCAAACGGGAATACCCCACAAAAGCCATGGAGTGACGCAACCAATTTTATTTGGGGGATTGTTGGCTAGGAGAAACTCCCTACTCATTTCGAGTAGTAGCAAGGGAACTTTAACATTCGCCTGAACAGGTAGATGAAAAATCTTGGTTTAACATCTCATCCAAAGGACAACATCCTCAATGATGCAGGGCTCCCCAAAAACAGCCCAAACTGTGAGCTTAAGGTCCTCAAAACATAGGAATAGGGGCGGGTGAATCGGCCAATCAAGCCTACAGAGCCATTTTCTTAGACCACGGGTAATTTGTAACTCAGCGCCACTTGCCTGACGTTCCTCCACAACTTTGTAACGACATACCAATAAAATCCCTAATGTTAGCAGAATATTTTTATTGCAACAATTTTTTTTAATATCTGAAGTTATTGTTTTATTCCCTTTGTGGTCACAGAGATGTGCCAAGAGTGCGATTTCTTGGCAGTTTTCCTGTGTTTCGTTCCATTTTCTCAGAAATAATTATTGCCACATCTGTATAGGTGATCTATCCACATCAAAAACCTCTCATGAATCAGTCATTGTTTGTTCCGAAAAGGTAGACAGGATCATATCTGAAGAGCAGTATCTCCAACAATGCAGAGTTTTTCAATATGCCACTGGGCTGTTAGCCTGGACTATGACTTCATTCTATGACTTGAATTTTGAACCCAGAACCTCTGACACTGAGGTGAAAGTGCTGCCAATTAATATCTAGATGACTAGATGACGTTTGTCCACATTTGATGTACAACTTAGGGTCGCCAGCAAAATAGAGGGAGATAATAATTTCACCACAAAATACACACAATCACAACACTTTACAGTATATCCTGTTAAGCACTTTGAGACAGCTTGATGATGTGATAGGCACCATATCAAATGCAAGGATTATCGTTGACATAGCTGGAAAAGGAAGAGCTCAGAAACAGCTCAGAAAAATTCTCTTTGGTTGCTAGTACACAACAGAGCACATACATCAGCCAAGAATATATAGAATTACCTATTCAGCACAACCCCCCACCCCCCTCACCCTTCCCACCTTGGAACAGAAGCAATAGCACTAAAATGGAATACAAAACAATAGAATTTACATTTATGTTTGGTTGTACATATTGAGAGGATGTTTCAAAGCACTGGACATGCCTGGCTGTGTATTGGTCAAAGAGGTACATCTTGAGACAGACTTTGAATAAGGTGAAGGAGAGAGAGATGGAGTTCCAGAGAGAGGGGCTGATTCTGGCGCAGGTAGAGCAGGGGACATGAAGCAGGCTAAACAAGGGTAAATTTAAATAATTTTAAATAAATTTAAATAAATTTGGGCAGTCCTGCAGCTCAGTTCAGTGGTTAGTAGCACTCGCTTTGCAAGCGAGAGACCCGAGTTCAATTCCAGGCAGGGGCGAAACCTTGGGCAAGTTTCCTTACTCCACACGCCTAATAATAATCCCTCCAAAACCAAAAAAAATAATAAATTGGTCATTTTCAATCTACGACTGTTTGTGGGACATTGCTGTGCGCAATTGGCTGCCGCGTTCGCCCACAAATATATACAGTCAACTCACTTTACAGTATATTCTGTGAAGCGCTTTGAGACGTCCTCCCGATGTGAAAAGCGCTATATCAAATGCAAGGATTATTATTATTATTATTATTATTATTATTATAATTATAATTATTATTATTATTATTATTATTATTATTATTATTATTATAATAAGCCTTAGGAAAGGAATAACACTTTTTGGAGACTGTCCTATCTTGAAAATATAGCAAAATGTTTTTATCATTCACTCACACAACTTTGGCATAATGTGTATTATCAGTACCATTGTACAAAATAGATATGGAGTTTCCTTTCCATAGAACCAATGGAACTAAGTCTAAAATAAACAAGGTCAAACATATAATAATCATGAGCTAAAATGCTTCTCGACGAAGGGGTTCGATTGCTTCTTCTGTGTCCAGTATCTTCTAAGACTGATATCGCTATGATCAGCTTATGCTACGTAAATGGATATTTGTTATGACTCAAAAAATCCATGATAATGGTGGAGCAACAGCATCCTACTAAGAATGTGCCATGGAAATAAGAATGATTTGTCCCTCCCCCACCCACCCCCGACCCTGGGGTTAATAAATGCACCAAATAACACAACTAGGAAATTGCTTCTTCAAATACCCGATTGGAAGTGACACCAAAAAAAGGAAGTTGAATTCCACTTTTGACTAAATCAAACTTGTTTTATTTTGCCTAGTCAACTGATAACATCAGTCAAATGTAAAAATAATAGAGTACAATTTCAGTTATGTTAGTGGGTTAAATTTAGAAGAAACATGCTATGTGCAGACACATCTCTCACTAACTTGGTTAAGCTGAATATCTTCAGTAATACTGAAAAGATTATCACATGGACGAGACCATCTGTTCTTGGACACATAATGAATCCCGGTTGCTAAAGCAAGACATGACATACTCTCATGGGGGACGTACAGGGTAAATTGTGTCACCAGACCTTCAGTCCAGCTTTTGATAAAGAGATTGATGTGCCATCTATCCAACATTTATACTTTATTGGACAACAGTAGAGCTAACCTTGTTCACTTCGGGTCAAGAATGCAATTCCAGTTGGAAGGGGCCGGTTTACACTTCAACTGGTGTCTACTTTGAAGAGGTGCACAAAATAATAGATCTAATCTGTCATCTTGCACGTTGTTTTACTTCGTAATGGATCAGGCACAGTTTTATTGACAACAGATTATCCTTTGTGTGTTTTCATTAGTAAACAGCGTATGTCAGGTTTAGACAAAATGTAAGGAGAATAAACTTTCCCAGAGAACTGAGAAAACACAAACTACCATTCACAAGTGAATGCTTAATGTCAGCGTGTGAATGGAATAAGTGTCATCTTGTCTCTCAAAAGAAGATTATTTGCAGCCCAGAAATACTTCCAGCCTTCCTCAATGTGGAGAAGATTCTCCTGTCAAATCCGGACACAGCGTTATGCTGAAGATTGCCAAGCAGACGAAAATAGCGTTGAATATGAGCAGAAAAATGAAGAACCCCATCTATTTAAGGTAAATGCAAAACATTTTAATTTTTTTTAAGTAATGTAGCACATCTGATCATCAGCAGTTGATGAGCCACATGATAGCAAATTAGATGTGAGGCTGATTTAGTTAGGAGGACTCTCGCCTCTGAGTCTGAAGGTTATGGGTTCAAGTCCCACATAGGGACTTTAAACTCACATTTCTAGGCTGATGCTCCAATGCAGTGCTGGGGAAGGTGCTGTTGGAGATGCTGTCTTTTGGATGATACTTTAATCTGAGGTCCCTGTTCTCCCTGTTCAAGTGCATGTAAAAGATTCAATAACACTATTTGAAAAAATAGTTTTTCCCTGTGTCCTGGACAACAATCTCCCAAATAAAATTGCTCATTCATCTCATAACTGTTTGTGGGACATTGTGGTGCACAAATTGGCTGTGGTATTCTACAAAATATAAAGTCACAACACAGTATATCATGGGAAGCACTTTGAGAGAGATGTCTGCTTTTCGTGAAAGGCGCTATATCAAATGTAAGGATTATTAGGATTATTGCTCTGCTCTCAGTTTAATTTTTCATTTGCAATCTCAAACAAATTTGCCTTTCAATCCCATGCTTTTTTTGTATTAAATTATATGATTAAATGTCTTGTATAAAGTATGTCTATTAATATTTGTCCTTTCCAGCAACCTTAATATCAAAATAACATAAAAGCTTTTTATTTGTTGATAAATTACAAATTTATTTTAATAAACAGACTATTTCCTAGTTTTAAACTTGGTTGAAAGTGTACCTGAGCCAGGTTTTCCCCTGGCAAAAAATAAGATGTGTTTTAAAATAACATGCTCTAGTTTTCACTCCTTGTCCACTGTTCACATTTGAGCTGCTGTCTTAAATTGGGGCAAAGTGCTTCAGGCTCCGGTCACTCTTCTGAACCTTGGCTAGTCTTCAGGTACAAAGTCAAACAGTGAATATTGATGGTCCATTTAATCGTGATGACAATTACAGTTATGTTCTATCTTGTTCTTATCCACCATCTTAAACAGGGTTTTTACATTATGAGTCACTCGGCAGCAATTTAGTACAAGAATCTTCAATGAGCTTTTTCCCTCCCTCGCCCAACAGTACTGAGACAAATTGCCCAATAATCCATGTCTCAAACCTAACTAAGGAAAGTAAACTGCCTTTTACTTTCCTTAGTCATTGAAGCTGAGCCTTTACTGGTCTGTATTCCAGTTCATTTTACAAAATGAACAATCATAGAATTTGAATCAAGAGATATCTATCTCCCTCCTTTCAGCAAATACTGTTCTACTTCAAGTCTCCCGCTATATATGTTTAACTATTGAGAAGGGAGCTTGTTTGTCATTTCAAATATTTCTGCACGGACTGGGTGAAACTAAACTAAATCAGAATTTCATAATAATAAAATTCTTTGAATATAGCACCTTCTGTTAAGATAATAATAATAATCCTTGTATTTGATATACCGTTACATCATATCATCCAGACATCTCAAAGAACTTCGCAGAATTCAATGTAAAGTGGAGTGGCTGCGAATTTTGTGGGCAAATGCAGCAGCCAACTTGAGCCCAAATTTCTCAAAGTGCTTCATAGGAAATTACTTTCAAGTGTAATGATTGTATTTAAAGGAACATTTGTCAGGTAATTTTCCAGCAAGGTCGGACATCCAACCATGGGGTGAATGATCTATTAATTTGGAGGATTGTTGGCCAGGACAACCCCTTCTCCTTTGAAATAATCCATTGGAACTTCTTTAGCATCCAGCTGAACACATATATACATTCAATGCACTTCACAGTAAAATCTTGTAAAAAGCTTTGAAATGTCTCGATCATGTGATAAGGTGCCATTTTAAATGCAAGGATCATTATTATTAATACAGTATTATTTACTCCACATGCCAAATAATAATACTTACTCCACACCCTAATAATAATCCCTCCAAAGAAAACCAATAATAAATTGGTCATTTTCAATCCATGACTGTTTGTGGGACATTGCTGTGCGCAATTGGCTGCTGCGTTCGCCCACAAATATACAGTCAATTCACTTTACAGTGTGTTCTGTGAAGCGCTTTGGGACATCCTCCCGACGTGAAAAGCGCTATATCAAATGCAAGGGTTATTATTATTATTATTATTTATAATAATGTACTACACAGGAAGGCAGTGGGGTCAGATTGTGTTACCAAATCCAAGAGGCAATTGGATTGTTATTTGATGAAGAAATCAAATGAGAGAGATGAGAAACACAGGAGTGCAGGATTGTCTTTTATATTTTTGACCCAGCAGTGATGATCTATGTGACGATCTTCTTTGGGCCTTAGAATTTCCTATGTACACTTGCCAGCTTGACAACTTGCTGCACAAGTTATTAATATGATAGGCACTAGGGAGCCACTAAAAGAGACAAAGCATTGTCACAACTCTTGTTGCATGGTGACATATTCTAGAACTTTAAAGAACTTAAGTTTTAATGATGTTAAATTTTAAAGGTGTGCTTTGAGATGTCTTCCCGATGCAAAAGGTGTCATTTTGATGTAACTTGCCTTGTACGTTGCATCCCTAAGTATTAAGGAAGAATGAATTTCTCAAAATTTTGCAAACAGTTGTGAAGCAGTTTGGTTCAAACTAAGAAACACTAGAAAACATTTAATTCAAATATATTCTAACAAAGAGGTTCTGCAAATTTTCCTGGTTTTGTTGGTTCTATACACAAATAGCATTCAAAACTAAAGATAGGTTAACAACAACAACAAATTACATTTGCATAGTGCCTTTCACATTGTGAGGATGTCCCAAGGCACTGGACGTTCAGGGATTTGGACCCGAGCAAGGGGTTTGGGATCGGGGAGGGTGGAGGGCAGGGAGAGTAGGAGGGTGTCCAAAGGCACGGTCGAAGAGGAAAGTCTTGAAGGGAGGGAGCAAGGCAAAGGGAATGCGGAATGGAGTTCCAAACGATGGGGGTAGAGAGGCTGAAGGTCCGACTGTCGATGGTGGGATGGGCTGGGCGGGGGACACGGAGCAGGCCGGAGCCTGTGGAATGGAGGGAATGGATAGGTTGATATGGTGCTAGCAGGTCACAGAGGTAGGAAGGAGCAAGCCCGTGGAGGGTTTTGAAGGCAAGGACGAGAATTTTGAACTCTATCCTCTGGGGGATGGGGACCAGTGGAGCAAGGGGTGATAGGGTCATGGAGCCTGGTGTGGGAGAGGACACAAGCTGCAGAGCTCCAGATGATCTGCAGTTGTGGAGGGAAGAGTTGGGAAGGCCGACAAGCAGGGAGTTGGGGTCATCAAGCCTAGATGTAATATATGTGTGGATGGGAGTTTTCGGGGGCCTGAGGGGAGAGGCATTAATGAAGCCTGGTGATGTTGCAGAGGTGGGGGAAGGCAGAGCGGCTAATGGCATGGATGTGGGGTAGAAAGGACAGTTGAGGATCAAACAAGGTTCCAGATTGGCTTATTAAGGTGGAGTGTGCATCCATGGATGGTGATGCTGTCAGTGCCTGAGGTTTGGAGGCGCTGCCGGGAGCCAATCAGGAGGGCCTTGGTCTTGTTGACGTTCAACTGGAGAAAGTTAGCTCTCATCCAGAAAGTTAGCTCTCATCTCATCTTGATGTCTGACAGACATTCTGTCAGGACAGCAGTGGTCCTGGAGTTGAGGGTGGAGGCAGAGAGATAGAGTTGAGTGTCATCCGCGTACATGTGAAAGTTGACCCCATGTCTGCGGATGATGTCACCAAGTGGGCGCATATAGATTTTGAAGAGGAGAGAACCAAGGACGGAGCCCTGAGGAATGCCGCCCAAGATGGTGTGAGGGCTAGAGGAGAAGCCGTTTGTGGAGGCAAAGTGAAGACAGTATCAAAGGTAGGATTTGAACCAGTCAACAGGACCATGAAGGTTGAGGTCAGAGGAGAGGTGTGTTGGAGGGATTCGTAGAAGGAGTGGTGGTAGAGGAAGGAGCGAAGCTGCGAAGCAACAACTCATTCCAAGACCTTGGAAGGGAGAGGGCGGTTGTAGATGGGGCAGTAATTGGAGAGTAGGGATGGGTCCATGGAAGGTTTTTTGAGGATGGTGGTGGTGCTAGCTGTTTTTAAGGTGGTGAAAATGATGCTAGTATACAAATAGAGGTTGATGATGTTTATGAATAGAGAGGCAAGGAGGTGGAGCTGAGAGATAAGGAGAGGGGTACTTAATTAACAATGTCTAACATGCACTTTGCTCAAACTATATATAGCTTAGTGCTGCTGTAGAGATTTTTTTNAGTGACAGGCAGGACTGCTAAGAAGATTATATTAAAATGAGACAAGGCTGGAGCGATGTACTTATAGCCTTTATATTTAGATTCTTTACAAAGGCTATAAGTATCAGTGTTCTTTTTCCAGAGCCATTTATAGGTTTGCATGGAAATCTGGTTATAATAGAACAGAAATATTTTTTCTCTGAATGCATTTGAATTTTAAACCAGCATGAGGCCAAAACATCACGTCTTTGTAGCCTTCAGCATGCGTTGCCTTTGCATACATGAGGCTGAAGGGTGTAGAGGGATATGGGAGGGAGGAATAGAGAAAAGGAATTAGAATGGATGGAGCTTCAAGTAGGATATATATACAGGGACAGACTAGGTGGCCAAATGCCTTGTGCTGCAGTTTATATAATTCTATGTAAGGTTGGAAAATTCTTTAATTCGGTCTTAATTTTGCAGCCGATTTTCTGCTTCAGTTATGCTTATCCCCGGTGATGAATCTGAGGTGACATTTCTCGATGTGTATTAAATGCCACTATGGCTCGTGATCAGTCAGGAAAACATTTAGCAAACAGAGATCACTTTGAAGCACTACTTTGGGAGTAGGATTGTAATCTCAAGCATTCTGAGATGTTACCCTGCGTGAAGGACAAGACATAAATACAAATTGTTGGGTGACTTTGCTGTCATAAATTAGAAAGTGCCTGGAATTGAAAAAAATAATGATGCTAGAAATTTGAAAAAAATGCACCTGATTTTTGAGTGAACCGATGCCAAATTAGGGGAACAGAGGAGAGTAATGTTTAAAAAAATGCATGCAGTAATACAATAATAATCCTTGCATGCATTTGATATAGCACCTTACCATGTCAACATGATGATAATAATAATAATAATCCTTGCATTTGACGTCAATGCCTCATCACGTCATTGAGACTTCTCAAAGCACTTCACAGTATATACTATGAATACAGTATATACTTGACTGTATATTTTGTGGGCAAAATACGGCATCCAGTTGCACAGCAATGTCCCACAAACAGTCATGGATTCAGGGACCAATTTTATTTGGGGGACTGTTGGTCAGGACACTGGGAGAAACTCCACTCTCTTTTTGAATAATGCCAATGGATGTTTAACGTTCATGTGAACAGGCAATCAGGAGCTCCCTTTAAGTTCTCATCAAAGGACATCACATCCAACAATACGGATGAGGCATGTTCAGAGAGGACCTCAGGTGAATTGAAGCATGAACATAGGCATGTTCAAAGAGATTGGATTTCAGGTGGAATGTAAATACAAAAAGGGCGAGGATGAGAAGGAGTGGTAGAGGAAGGGAGTTCTAGAGGTTAGGGGTAACGGAACTGAAAGATCAACCATCGGTGACGCAGAGAGGACGGGGTCACAAAGCAAGCCCGAGTTAGCTGAGCAGAGGGAGTGGGTGGAGGAATTGGTTAGGAAGATCAGAGAGATAAGGAGGTGTTATGGAATGGATGCATTTCTAGGTGAAGGTGAGGACACTGAAATCGATTCACTGGGAGACAGAAAGACAATGGTAGACTAGCAAGGACTGGGCCGACGCATGTTCGTAATTTGGTGTGGAAGGATTAAAGGATAATTTTGGTGGGTTTTCTTTGTAGCATCTACTCAATAATTGGGTTATTTCTAACAATGAAGCAGTGGAGAGCCACACATCTCCTGTCAGCACTATGACATTGCACATCCTACTTAGGCTTTTGTGAATTCTCATAACCAGTCAGACAGCCAGGGCTAAGACCTGAGGCTACAGAGATGCCAGAATTGTCAATTCTATGTTAGAGGAAATGGAGTTTGGACCTCAGGTGAATTGACGTTTAAGACTAAGAATGCTACCACATGCTGGCACTATGAACTGTTTAAAGTGTATTTAAGAATCAAATTTCACTTCTAGTTGTATTGGCACTGGCAAGAATCGTGAAATATGAAAGTATTGGTAAATGCAGTTGGCAATCCTATACTTGTGTACATTCCTTAGAATAAGCCTCAGAGGAAAAGAGTTTTTAATTCTGAGTTGCCATCTAGTTTAATGGGATTAAAAGCAGTTGTGGGATACCAGCTGTCAAGTAAAGACTGAATTTCAGACCTCTACGTTCCAAAAGTTCTCATGTCCTTATATTCAAGGTGATTGTCTTAAAAACAAACTTAAGGTTGTGAAGGTATTTTTGTGGCTTTTTGGATGCTGAGAAAACTTGACTTCCAATTAAAAATGAATTTCTAATAATGTTAATAATCTTTGCATTTGATATAGTACCTTATCATGTCATCAAGATGCCTCAAAGTGCTTTACAGAATAAAGTGGTGTGACTGTGTGTATTTTGTGGGGGAACGCAGCAGTTCATTTATGCACAGCAATGTCCTGCAAATACAAACAAACAAACAAAATTACATTTGTATAGCACCTTTCTCATTTGGGAGGATGTCCCAAGGTGCTGACAAAAAGTCATGGAATAAGTGACAAATTTTATTTGGGGATTTGTTGGCCAGGACACCGGGAGAAACTCCCTTCTCTTTTTGAATAGTGCCATGGGATCATTAACCTCTACCTGAACAGGCAGACAGACCTCAGTTTAACATCTAATTCAAAGGACAGTACCTCTGACAATGCAATGCTCCCCCGTCACTGCATTGACTTCAGTGTCCAAAATTCACAATTTAAGATTTCAGTTGTTGAAAAGCTTTACCCTAATCTCATAATAATAATAATTCTTGCATTTGTTATAGTGCCTCTCACATCAGGAGTCCATTCGAAAGCGCTTCACAGGATTTACTGTGGAAGTGTAGTGACTGTGTATCTGTAGGCAGATTTCCTTAGTGAAAGAGTTCAAATTGAAAGGACAAGTCAGTTTGGTATTGTCAGGAGATGGGAAAACTGCTTTATTACATGTAGGCATGAAGCCTGTCTGCTTCAACAGGACTTTTCCTTGCATTCCAGGGGCAGCTGTCTCCAGCTTGTTCCAATAACCATAAAGGTCACACAGTCTGATTGTGCACCTTGACAATATGGCTGTTTACATTGTACTGTATGTTCATGGTCTGACATTGAAAGGGGACAGTCCCTGAATTGAATTAATTTCCTACTGAATAAAATAGGATAGAAAACCTGTGACGGGTCTGATGAACACTAATGAACATTTAGTCAAAATAATCACCCAAAGCTGTTTAGTAACAATATTATTTGAAAATGCCACCATATTTTAAATGGGTAGAATGAATAAGTTCCTTCACAAATCTTGGTAATAGAGAGTTTGATGGAAGTTTTAAATTACCCAGAAGAGAATAGGTTCATCTCAATTATACACAGAAAAAATATTTCTCTGCTTGATAGCACCAACTTTATGAACAAAGTATTCGGTGTGGATAATTAGTGGCACTTCCCAGCTCCCTGCATGAACACTGTTACCTACCAGTAACTAGATTATAATACAATAACGATCCTTTCATTTGATATAGCACCTTATCACATCTTCAAGATGTCTCAAAGCACTTCACAGAATATACTGAAAAGTGAAGTGTATTTTGTGGGCGAAACGTGGCAGTCAATTGCGCACAGCAACATATTTTTTATTTGGCAGGTTAACAGCGGAAGCATGCTGTTGGCAATTCTGCAACCCATAAAATATATTGAGGAATAATAATAATAATAATCCATGCATTTGATATAGCGCTTTTCACGTCGGGAGGACATCCCAAAGCGCTTCACAGAACACACTGTAAAGTGAATTGACTGTATATTTGTGGGCGAACGCGGCAGCCAATTGCGCACAGCAATGTCCCACAAACAGTCGTGGAGTGAGTGACCAAATTATTATTATTATTAACATCTCATAACAACATAAGAATTAGGAGCAGGAGTAGGCCATTCGGCCCCTCGAGCCTGCCCCACCATTCGATAAGATCATGGCTGATCTTCAGACCTCACTCTAATTACCCGCCCTATCCCCATATCCCCTAATCCCTCTATTTTTAAAAAATCTATCAGCCTCAGCCTTGAAGATGTTCAAGGACTGAGCATCTACAGCATTCTGGGGTAGTGAATTCCATAAATTCACTACCCTCTGAGTGAAGAAATGTTTCCTCAACTCTGTTCTAAAAGGCTGACCCTTAATTTTAAGACTGTGACCCCTGGTTATAGATTCTCCTACCAGGGGAAACAGACCCTCAGTGTCTACTTTATCCAGCTCTTTAAGAATCTTATATGTTTCAATAAGATCTCCCCTAATTCTTCTGTACTCTAGAGAATACAGCCCTAGTTTATTCAGCCTATCCTTATAGGTCAGTCCCCTCATCCCAGGAACCAACCGAGTGAATCTACGCTGCACCCCCTCCAGAGCAAGTATGTCCTTTTTTAAATAAGGAGACCAAAACTGCACACAATACTCTAGGTGCGGTCTCACCAAGGCCCTATACAGTTGCAGCAAGACTTCCTTACTCTTGTACTCTAAGCACTCTACATGTGGAGTCCTGTAGCTCAGTGATTAGAGCACTCGCTTTGCAAGCGAGAAACCTGAGTTCAATTCCAGGCAGAGCGAAACCTTGGACCAGTTTCCTTACTCCACACGCTTAATAATAATCCCTCCAAAACCAAAAACAATAATAAATTGGTCATTTTCAATCTACGACTGTTTGTGGGACATTGCTGTGTGCAATTGGCTGCCGCGTTCGCCCACAAATATACAGTCAATTCACTTTACAGTGTGTTCTGTGAAGCGCTTTGGGACGTCCTCCCGACGTGAAAAGCGCTATATCAAATGCAAGGATTATTATTATTATTACTAAACCTTTTGCAATGAACGCTAACATGCTGTTCGCCTTCTTAGTTGCTTGCTGCACCTGCAAACTAACTTTTTGAGACTGGTGTACAAGGACACCCAAATCCCTCTGAACACTAACACTATCTAATCTCTCCCCTCTAGAAAATAATCTGTTTTTCTATTTTTTCTACCTAGGGGAATAACTTCACACTTCCCCGCATTAAATTCCATCTGCCACCTACTCGCCCACTCCCCTAGCCTATCTATATCCCGTTGCAATCTTTTTCCATGATCCTCAGAGCTTACTCTCCCACCTAGTTTAGTGTCATCTGCGAATTTAGATACGTTACATTCAATGTTCTTGTCTAGATCATTGATGTAAATTGTAAATAGCTGAGGCCCAAGCACTGATCCTTGTGGCACTCCACTAGTCACATCCTGCCAATTCGAGAATGACCCGTTTATCCCTACTCTCTGTTTTCTACCCGTTAGCCACTCTTCAATCCATGCTAATATGTTCCCATTAATCCCGTGGGCCTTAACCTTGTGCAATAGCCTTTTGTGTGGCACTTTGTCAAATGCCTTTTTAAAATCTAAATATACTACATCTACTGGTTCCCCCCTATCTAACCTGCTAGATACATCTTCAAAAAACTCTAAAAGATTAGTTAAGCATGACTTCCCTTTTGTAAAGCCATGTTGACTGCCTAATCTTGTTATGGTCTTCCAGGAATCCCATAACGACATCCTTAATTAAGGACTCAAGAATTTTCCCTACCACTGATGTCAGACTAACTGGTCTATAGTTCCCCATCTTTTCTCTCCCACCCTTCTTAAATAGTGGTGTTACGTTTGCAATCTTCCAATCAATGGGAACCGTTCCAGAATCCAGAGAATTTTGGAAGATCAAAGACAAGCCATCCACTATCTCAGTAACCACCTCTTTTAAAACCCTAGGATGTAGGCCATCAGGTCCAGGAGATTTATCAGTTTTAAGACCTGAGAATTTACCTAAATCCATTTGTTTACTAATATTAATTCCCCAAGTTGCTCGCTAACATTGTCTTCTTGGTTCCCCTCTATTCTTGGTAGGTTTTCAGTGTCTTCTAAGGTGAAGACAGTAGCAAAGTACTTGTTTAATGACTCTGCCATGTCTTTGTCCCCTACTATAATTCCCCCGTCTCTGCCTGTAGCGGACCCACATTTACCTTTGACAGCCTCTTCCTCTTTATATATTTATAAAAACTCTTGCAGTCTGTCTTTATGTTCCTCGCTAGTTTGCCCTCATATTCCATTTTCTCCCTCTTAATCACTTTTTTGGTTCTCCTTTGTTGATCCCTAAAGTTCTCCCAATCCTTGGGTTTACTACTCATTTTAGCTGTTTTATAGACTTCTTCCTTTAACTTTATACTTTCCCTAACTGCTCTAGTTAGCCATGGTTGGGCCACCTTTCCCATGGCATTTTTATTCCTCAAAGGAATACGTGCTCGCTGGGAATTTTGCACTATCTCTTCGTAGATTGGGACAAGACTATTACTTCTTCGGTTTATGGTATTATTTGTAGCTGTGCCTAATACAGGTGGTATTAGGAAGTTATTTTTCACAGTTACATTCCCAGGTCCCAAAGGCCTACATAGACTGGAATAGCTCAGTGCTTCATGCTCCTGCCTCTGGGTCAAAAGGTTGTGGATTTATTTAAGCTACCCATCGGGACTTAAGTTTACAGTCTAGACTGACAATGCAGCACTCCAGTCAGGAGCACTGCATAGTCAAAATCAACCTTTGAATGACATGTTAAACCAATATCCGGTCTGCCAGATTAATGTTAAATATCCCATGACACTGTTTGGAAAAGGCAGGGAAAGTTCTCCCAGTATTCTCACCGCCATTGCTCCAGATAAACTGGTCCTTTTCCCCGTGGCCCTTATGCGCAAATTGGCTGCACTTAAAGAAATAATAATCCTTTTACTTTATATATATGATATAAGACCTATAAAATATCTCAAAATGCTTAAAGTGTAGTCACTGCGAATTTGTAGGCAAATAGGGGATCCAATTTGCGCACAGCAATGTTGCACAAAGAGCCATGAAGTGAATTTTATCTCTTTTAATTTATAACTGGAGGATTAAATTGTGGAAAAAATTGCGTCAAGGGATCTTTGACATCCACTTGAACAGAAAGAGACCTTGTTTTTCTGCATCATTCAAAGTCAGGATCTCCAACACCTTTCACAGTGATACTAGTGAAGCACTTTAAGACATTTCTACTTGACAAAGTGCTATAAAAATACAGGTTCTTTCTTTCAAACGGGTATGAGATTAAAGTGAAACATCAATTGAACATAAAGTCAATTGGCACAGGAATACCAACTTGCATTTATATATGCCCTTCATGCCGGGTAGCGTCTCAGAGCACTTAGTAATAATATAAGCACTCAATTCACTGTTAACTTTAGTAAGGTTTTAATGCACCTGATTTTCAGATACCAATTAGTGGGGTGGCATTGAAGATATTTTTTGGTAGCAATTTATATAAAGAATTGACAAGTCTGACAAGTGGACATCTGTGCTACAGGCCATTGTGAAAGAGCATCGGCATCACATCTCCATGAGGACTGCAAAGGTCAACATTTAGTGCAGGCTAGCTTAAGAAGACAAGAATCAGGGAGACTTTTCTGACATGATCATAGCACAAGAAGCTAATGTCAGCATAACTCAGTGCTACGCATTTTGTTTAAAAAAAAACTGGAAAGGGGAGAATTTGATGGGATGTAAAACTTTCAGCCTCATGCAACCTGGACAACTTTTAATTGGCTTTCTCTTCAGATTTGCAGCTTCAATTTATTTTAATGATTTCCCCATTCACACATACAAATTCAGCTCAAAAGCAGAAAGATAAGGATCTCTTTTCGATAAGTGAACCACTTTCAATAGGCATATGGACTGTTAAATAAAAAAATCTTCTTAAGCAAATCTATTCCAGTACAAACCACAGTAAAGCTTTGCCTTGTAGACATACAAAGGTTTGAATATGACCGAGTGAAACGGATATTGTCCCAGGACCGTAGCCTCATGCTATCAACAGTCCAAGAACCAATAAGAGATATAAGAATGAGCTCTTATAGGCTATCTCATGGAAAAAGTATATTGGTACTCAGTTGATGCAACATCAATTAATCTGCTCAATCCTTTCAATGCCCTGATTGAACATTACAACAACAACAACTTGGATTTATATAGCGTCCTCCACGTCAGACGGTATCTCAGAGCGCTTCACAGTAACGGATCCTGGGGCCGCGCCAGGGGGAAAGGGAAGAAGGTGACCAAAGGCACGGTCGAAAAGATAGGTCTTCAGCCGAGACCTGAAAATAGGAAGAGAGGGGACGAGGTGAAGGGAGTGAGGAAGAGAGTTCCAGAGCCTCGGGGTGTAGTGGCTGAAGGCACAGCTGCCGATGGTGGAGCGGAGGATTCGGGGGACAAGGAGGAGGTCAGACCAGTGGAGCGAAGACAATGGGCACTGTTGTGAGGAGAGAGGAAGTCAGAGAGGTAGGGGGGTGCAGAGGACTTAGTCTCCTAGCCCTACTGTTCCCTCTAGTTTATCAGCTATCTTCATGGAATTCATAGGCTGAAACACATATGATATATGCCTTGGCCACTGACACCAGTTTTGCTTTGACTATCTCAAGCACTATTGCTTCCTAGAACACAAGGGTAATTCAAAATCTTCCATCATCATCTCCTTCCTCTGTCATTTTGTACACAGCAATGTCCCACAAACAGCCATGGCATGAATAACAAATTTTATTGGGGAGATTGTTGGCCAGGAGAAACTCCCTTCTCTTCTTGAATAGTGCCATGGGATCTTTAGTGTCTACATGAACTGGCAGATGGGGCCTCGGATTAACATCTCATTGGAAAGATGATATGTCCACCAATGCAACCCATGTCCTAGACTATATGAACTCAAAGTCCCGGAATGGAGCTTGAATCCATAACATTCTGACTCAGAGGCAAAAGTGCTACCAACTGAGCCGGACGGGCACACAAAGTAACAGCAGTGGGAATTTAATGAGGAGGATGAGATGAAGGTACTTTTACAGATTAATAAAGGTAAAAATCTGGTGTTATTAGTGTATTAACACGGAGGACCAGTATGACACTGACTGACTCCATTGGGAGCAGTTATTCATGTGCGTAGTAAAGCTGTCTCCAATCTAATCACAACACAGATCAGTTCCACGAAGAAATCAGAAGGTTAGAGAGTATGGTATTACCATTATGCATGCTGCCAGCTGCCGAAATAGATACTTGTTTTTTTTTGTTGGAGAACCCAGATATAAGGGGCTGATCAGAAGATAAAAGCACACATGAGTGAGAAGCAAAACGCTAGCCCCTGTCAATATATTTTTACTTTTAAGTGAAAGACTTAAATACATAAATACAAGTTGATATTAAGTTGTATTTAGATCTGTAGATCCATTTGAGACAGGTGGACGTGCATGCACTTTAAGCTTTGCACAGTAGCATTTGTGTGTCATGAACGAATTATATCTTTTGTAAAATATGTTTCCTTTATAACTCACAGATTCCTTTTATGCACCATCCAACAATTCTTTGAACCTACATTAACATTGCTGAAATTAAAGTATATTCTAGTCATCCAGTTTTCGCAGCATGAAATCCGTAAACAGAAGTATTACTACGAGAGACCTAAAGTCACACTCAAGGACCATTCAGATTTGAGAAAATGGGTTTTGTTTTCTTTTTAATACTTGTGATTCATATTCTAATGTTTCATTAACAGTTATAACAATTCCATCGAATCATACATCTAACTTAAGATGATTTTTAAAACACAAACAGTGTGTTAAAATTGCATTATTATTAGCATTATTAATAATAAACAAGTTTTGAAAAATCCAAGTTATACCATTTCGAGGCACATGAAAAAATTCATATTAATTTTGGGGGAGAATCGAAGCAGTACAATAAATCATTGCTATTGTTCCTGTAACATCTGTAGGAATTGTATCATTGATTGCAGTACATTGCAACAGTAGTGAGTTGAAAATAAACATAAAAGTAAAACGAAATTGTTCAATAAGAGTTGAACTCTTCTCTTCAGGAAACACACTTATCCAGTGATTTGTCTCTCGGTGTGTACTGTGAGTATTATCGCGCCTTTCTTTAATTATACAATACAAGCTACATGTATATCGTGTCTTATGTCGGGAGAATGTCCAAATGTGTTTTGAGCTGCTGGCTGGGCACCCGAGCTGGGGAAGTGAAAGATGGCCAAAAACGCAGTCAAAGAGGTAAGTCTTGAGGTGGGCTTTGATGATGGGGAAAATGTTCAAAATGCTCAATTAAATCATGAAACATCGCACATCTTTTTGAGGTTGGCAGAATTATAAATCCTTTTAGACTTTCAAACGGCAATATACGTTGCTGTACGGTTTCAGCATCCTGCAACAATACTAATCCAAATTGTAGTAACGCAGTGCCACCTCCTGGCAAAGTGGGGCAGGTGTATTTGGCAAATGCATTCGAATACTGTATCTGTGATCCAGCTGGAACTCTAATCTCATTTGGTGCAATGTTTATCGTAAATAAATAATCCAAGCAATATATTCAGGTGAAATGTTTCATCTCAATGTACCAGTGTATGTCTCGAAGATGTGATAAGACGCTATATCTATGAAGCTATATACCTATGGAGTCCTGCAGCTCAGTGGTTAGAGCACTCACCTTGCAAGCGAGACACCTGGGTTCAATTCCAGGCAAGGCAAAACCTTGGGCAAGTTTCCTTACTCCACACGCCTAATAATAATCCCTCCAAAAAAAAACAATAATAAGTTGGTCATTTTCAATCCACGACTGTTTGTGGGACACTGTTGTGCGCAATTCGCTGCCGCGTTTCGCCCAGAAATATACAGTCAATTCACTTTACAACACATCCAAAGCGCTTTGAGACATCTAGAAAACGTGAAAAGCGCTATATCAAATGCAAGGATTAATATTGTATTATTATTATGTCAAACGCAAGTATTATTATTAAAATGCAATACTCTTCATTACGCAACTTGATCACAAGTATCCAACCCTGCCAACCCTGCGCTCCGAAACACTATCCTGGGTGAAAGGAGCTATATGAAAGTTGTATTTGTTTCACTTCCCACCCTGTGATTTTCAGTTTCTTTATGTTAATAATAATTGCATTTGATAAAGTGCCTTTCAAGTGGGGAGGTCATCTCAAAATGCTTCATAGGATTTACTATAAAGTGTAGTGACTATATATTTAGTGGCAGACAATTTGCACCCAGCAATGTCCCACAAACAGCCATGAAGTGAATGTCCAATTTTATTTGGGGATTGTTGGCCAGGAAGTTAAGAGAATCTCCCTTGGCTTTTTGAATAGGTCCGCGGGATCTTTAATGTCCACCTGAGCAGGCAGATGGGATCTCAAGGTAAGAATGTTAGCAACTGAGCCAGGCTGACATGTGTTTTCTTTCAGTAACAGCTCATTATCACGTTACTCTTTTAATATTTGTTCTGACGCCTGTTTTTTTTTAGAGTTGAACTGATTCAGACACACCTGCTGTTGAATAGTACTGCATGTTCTGTCAGCATCTGCTTTTATAAGATTTCAATGTTATTTCCTATTACACTTAAAATCTAATTTGAATTCAGCAAGTGTTTTCGCGAAGCCATGTTATTCTTAAGCACTGAGCCATCATTGGTATTGCTAATAAACATTTAAATAATGTCCAAAATATTTAACAGGGCCAGAGACAGCTGCTGAATAATTGAGTATCATATTGGGATTGATTCGCAATTAATCCAAACCATTGTACATACTGTGATGTAATAAACAGGTGCTACTGTAGGATGGATGAATGCACAAGGAATTCTTAATAAGGGAAATAACCATTTCAGCGCGCTTGATGTAAATATCATTCTGCTCATCATCCATCCCTTAAAGTTGATTTTTTTTTCTTAAAAGATAAACAGTTTGAGACGTGATTTGGATTTCTTTATGAGATTGCACAATAATAATAATATTATAATAATAATCCTTATATTTGATATAGCGTTTTTGATGTCGGGAAGACATTTCCGAGTAATTCTCAGTTAGGAACTCCCACATATCTGACGTGAAAGGCATTATACAAATGTAATTTTGTTGTTATTGTAGATCACATGGACATAGAGTTCCCATTAGTCGAAATGACATATTTCTTGTTGCTGGATGGGTTCCGATTTGATTTCTTATTTAGAATCTATTAAGAAATACATGTTAGGTAACAACATCTTCATAATTAGGTAATGTCCATAATCCCCTAAATCACAACTAAAGAAAATTCTCTTTTTCACAAAGAGATGAGAGGGAAATTAACAGCAGATTGCTTTCTAAAGAGATTTTACTCTTTAAAGATTCTCCAGAAATAATAAGGTGTATTTGCTTTGCTCGCGGCATTATCACAACAGAAAAGCTATTTGTTTTAGTTAGCTAGCAGTGAAAGGCAAGCCTGTGTTATACTGTGAAATCCTGAACAAATATAATAATGAAACTCAAAATCAAATATTTTTTAAAAGATTTACTTCAAGATTCTGATCCCCAAATCAGTTTGTGGTGGTGGTGGGGGTGATTATTCCATCTTGAAGACGTAAAACATTGCAGTGCAAATTGCAATATAATTATCACTCGTGAAATTAACCCATCACAGAAAATTCAGGCAAACTGTATGTGCTGGGATTTGAACCCATGGCCTATTTTTCCCGCAATCAGACATCAATTTGGGAAGAAAAGGGAGTGTGGGAGTGTGTGGGAAAGATAATTCATCCTAGGGTTGAAATTGGTCCAATGAGTATGACCAGCTCGTCAATGAGCTTTGATGTCTTTAACAATGTGAATTAACTTAATGCCCAATTATCTTAAGCATGATTCAATTTTTTTTAATGGTTAACAGAAATGATCAAATAGAAACTCTACTGAAAATATTTATCGGTTGTTGGCAAATTATAGTGATATGGCTAATCTATATATATAGCTTATTCCAAGCCCTAAATGTGTACCCCATAATAGCACAAACCCATTTTCCATTAGGTTTTCTAGTACATGATCAAAAAGTATTTTCAATAAATTCAGTATCTTAAGATGGAATTAAAAATTAAAAAATTTTAAAATTAAAAAGGTTTCAGTGTGATAGAAAGTGGCTTCTATGTCAGTATTGTAACCTCTAAGCATTTTTTGTCAGAGTTGCAATGTTCAAAAGGCTAGCCAATGAGTTAGACATTCTACTGAATCGAAATTGAAATGCAAGGAGACATCTAACATGAAATTGGGGCAAATGTGTGATTTCTGCTGTGATAATTACCACTCGTAATATTATAACCAATGATAATTATCACATGCATTAAAAATGCTGTTAAAACCTATCCTTCGTGGCAGGTTTGAGAATAAACATTGCTCAAGTACTTGGCTGTATCAAGATACAGCTACTTGGTATTTGAACTAAAAGCCAAAATAAACTTTGAATGGATTCTGTGCACAATACTTTCACAGTGTAAATAATGCCCAATCTGCCTGTTCAGGTGGACGTTAAAGATTCTACAGCACTATTTGAAAAGAGAAGTGAGTTTCTCTAGGTGTCCTGGCCAACAGTCCTCTTGATAAACTTGATCATTCATAAGAACATAGGAACTCCTTAACAAAAAAAGACCAAGGTCCATCTAGTTCACCTTCATCTTACTGGGAGTCACAAAGAATTTACGTTATGGCTGATAGTAAAACACTGCTGTGTCAAATTTTCTGTCGCATTCATTTACAAATGCAGTCACAGCGATTTACAATATATCTTTTGAAACACTTTGAGATCTTTTCATGGCATAATAAAACACTGGTAGTAGTTCAGAGAAGAGCATCAATGATGATATAAGAGTAAGAACTCTTAAATAATGAGGTTAGATACAAGGAATTGAAGTTGATTTTATTGAAACATGGAAGGTATCTTGTCATTCAATATATCTAATAATGGATGGTATAGGCATGAGCAGATTATTGATCTTAATGTGGGCGAGGAATTTGAATCAAAATTAAAAATATCACGTAAAACAAGAGATAAGATTATAAGAAATTATATATTCCCTAAGGAGAAATAGATATTGGAAATAGATTCCTGGCTGTACAATTATCTGGTTAATGATGCGATCGAAGATCATAAGGATGGTCAAATGCTCCATTGAAACCATAATCCTTCTTGTTTTGCCATTAGATAGTTCAAGTGGAATGGTGCTGGCCAGATAGGAATACCACAGACCGCAATGCTGAATTAATAAGTGAGAAAATTCTTGGATTAATTTAAGGCTTGGAATCAGTTTCACAAAAGTACCTTTAAGTGTTAGTTTGGTTCATATGACAGTCGTCTCAATTTGCATCACGAGAGGTTATGGAGTCAAGTCCCATATTTGTCCTTGAGCTCAAAATCTAGGCTGCCACTCCAGCACACTCCTGAAATGCATGGCATTGTTGGAGGTAAAGCTTTGGATGAGTTGTTAACCTGAAGCCCTGTCTGCTATGCTCAGGTGACATCACACTAGTCACAAAAAACAAGGCAAGTTTCTCCTGCTGCCCTCACCAACAATTCTCCAAATAAATTAATCATTAACCTCTTGGCTGTTTCTGGTATCTTGCTAATGCACAAGATGGCTGCTATATTTACCTACAAAAATCGCAATAATAATATTCCTCGCAATCGAAAGAGCCCCTTTCATATTGGGAGAACCATTCAAAGTGCTTCACGGATTTTACTGTAAACTATAGTGACTGTGTATTTTGTAGACAAATCCAAAAGCCAATTTGCATGCAGCGAATTCTCACAAATTGAATAATGAATTTTGTTTGGGGAATTGTTGACCAGGACATTGGCAGAAAGTTCCTTTGCTTTTGAATTAATGCCAAGGGATCTTTAATGTCCTGAACAGGCAGGTAAGACCTTAGTTTAACAGCATCTTCAACAATAGAGCCCACCCCACAGTACTGCATTGGAATGTCAGCACAGGGACTGAGTTTGAAGTGGCAACGTGGGGCTTAAACCCACAACTTTCTGAATCAGAGGCAAGAGCACTGCAAATTGAGCCAAGCTGACACAAACACTGTGTCATAAACAATATTTTTATTATTCGGTATTGTGTGTGGGGGGTGAGGGGGTGGAGATGGAACTGTATTACATTGCATCACCAATTGTTGGTTACAAGAGACTAATCAAGAAAACACAACCTTGGTTGCTTTTGGGAAGGATTTGATTGGCACTTGACCCTAATACTAGACTAGGACCTTATTCATGAATCTCAGGCAATGCAATTCCTGTATTAGAACAACACTATGTGTCACACAATAGCAGGAATATTAGATCAGTATGAAATATACTTAAAAAGGTTTCTTTGGATAGAGGTTAGATCCCATTAAGATTATCAGACATGTGCTGTTGTAATATTGCTAGTAAATTTACCTTAGTGCAGTGGTGCACAATGTGTACACTTATACGGATCCATATTGGCTTATTAAGGTGCAAGTTTACATTCAGGATTGTACACTCATTTACCTGCAGATTCTATTTCCTCCCTATGGCATTAGCAGCCACTTGCTATTTTCATCAGAACAACTTAAATTTAGATAGTGCATTTCAGGTAAAGGAAACGCCTCAAAGTGCTCCACAGAACAAAATTAAATAGAAATGAAAACAACGTTGCAATAGAGGTAAATGCGGGAGTTAATTGGCAGCAGTGCCATCCTCACAAACAATGATAAGCAGCCAATTGATTAGAATTTTGGGGATGAATTTGGATGAGAAGGGATTGTAAAACAAGGTATCCCGGAGAAATGTTCACTTTTGTTTAAAAAATTGCAGCAGGGAAGCCCCTTCATATCCCCCTGAGTGACAAATAATGTAGTCAAGAGCCAATTAAATTGTTTTATGAGCCCACATTCATCTCATCAAAGCTTGAATTGAATATATCTGTGTGTTGAAGTACAACCAATCCATCCTTTCATCTGCTTCCATCCTTTCGCTCTTATCCCCCATTTGATCACATTTTCTCCCTTTTTCTCTTCATGACCTCTGCTTCTGTATCTCTTCTTTCACTCACTGCTTATTGCTTTCTAACACCTGTTTTTTTCATCTGTTGTGCCCTCTCGCTCTATGCCACAACTTGTTTTTCTCTCTTTTCCTACATTCTCACTAACCCCCTGTGTTATCCCCTTATCCCTTATCCCCTGTGTTTCCTCTCAATTAATTTGTCACCCCATTCCCTTTCTTTCCATTATTTATTTCTCTGTCTTTGACTCTGTGTAGAACTGAGCAGACTGGTGTTTTCATTATTAGTGCACACCTTGGTTAGCTGGTAGAAAATATCTACGTAAAGTGTTTATGTAGAATGCACAATGAAACCATCTTGTCTATGCTAAAAGGACAATAGGTATTCATTGGAACCAATGACAGAAAGGAAATCGAAGGCAAAGGAGAAACAAAATACCATCTGCTGTTTCATTTCTCTCACACTTAGAGCACATCCATGTTAAACTACACCAGCAACCAGATTTCCTGCCTCATTTGTACTTCAAATACTTATTTTTCCTTGCAAATGAATATCACTTGAAAATGAGCATCTTCCTTTCAAATGAGCAATATACAGATTTACGTAGACTGTACAGCAAGGAAACAGTGTGTTGCATTGTCAGAGGTGCCATCCTTCGACGAAACGTTAAACCAAGGTATTGTTTGCCTGTTAAAGATCCCATGGCACCATTCAAAAAGAGAAAGGAGCTTCTCCCAATGTCTTGGCCAATAATCCCTCAAATAAAACTGGTCATTCAATTCATGGCTGTTTGTGGGCATTGCTGGGCTGAGCACAAATTGGCAGCCAGGTTCGCCCACAAAGACACAGTCACTCCATTTCACAGTAAATCTCATGAAGCGCTTCGGACTGTCCTCCTAATGTGAAAGACACTATATCAAATGCACTATATCACATGAATCCACTCATTCCTTACTCCCTCTCATACCCTTCTATTGCCTGCCCCCACCCCCCACCCCCAGTGTGTATATTGTGCTTCCTCTTAAATGCATCTATACTATCTATTTCGACCACTTCTTTGGACAGAGCCTTCCACATTCTCACCACCCTCCACGTGAAGAAGTTTCTCCTAAATTCTCTTTTAGATCCCTTATGTCCCACTTTATTGCCTTTGGCCATTTTATAAAAAAAAGGCTATCAATAAAATATCAAAAGTTTTGGCATGTTGATGATTGTCTTATTTGTGTCATTCAGTGTCATTTGTATCATTGCATGATACAACACTTAGGAATATTAGAATATTGGAAAACTGGAAGCTGCTCAGCTTGTTAAACTTGTTCCACCATCATATTAAATGCCGGCAGATCATTTAATCTGATTTCCTTTCCTTTTCTCCATTACCCTTGACACCCTCTAAACATCTCAATTGATTATATCTCTGCACTCTTCTTGGGCAGTGCACTATGCAGTTTCACAACCCTCTTGTTACATTAAAGCTTTGCACTAGTCAAAACTGCTTACAACACAGTGAAATTGTTACAGTCATAATCAACAGGATAATCGCAGAAATAATGATCACACTCTTATATATGTTTTATACACAATGTCCTTTATGCACAATGTAGAAACATGTTACCTTTAAGCAAAAATCAGCCCAATGGAGTTTACTGTGGAACTTGTTGTGCTGCTTGATCTCAAGTGGATGGGTGTTCTGGTAAAATGATAGAAAGAACCTCAAGAGTCTGGATTAACACAAGGACTTCACTATTTTATATCCATTCACTTTGCTATAGTTAGGGTGCAGAAGACATCGGTTCAGCAGAGAAAGACATCAACAAGCAAATACAGCAACTGTGCCAATAGTTTCCAATTCATGCTGTTGCTGGCAACGGCAGAAACTGAAATATCCTCTAGAAAGTGCCTGCAAGGACAATGATTTCTTTTAAATATTACATATTTATTAATAATCATCATCATCATAATAATAATCTCTGGTTTTGATACAGCACCTTATCATATCGTCAAGACATCTCGAAGCACTTCACAGGAATTACTGTCTAACGTAGGGACAGTATATTTTGCAGACAAAGGCAGCAGTCAATTTGCCTATATCAATCTCTCGCACATCCTTCGAACGTAAAAGGTGCTATATAAATATTGTTGTCACAAAAACAGCCATGAAGTGAATGACCAATTTATTTGCATATCTATATATTTGCACACATGTGTTTCTTTTACCAACATTCTTGTTGAACGCGCACATTAACTTAGGCAAGTACAACTCAGTGACTGTCTAGGAAATGGAAGGAGAAAGGTTTTATAGCTGGGTTCACACAGAACAAGAATGGCTGCAATCAGTGCTTACTCAATGCAGAACTAATTCTGAATTGGCAAACATGGCCTTTTATCAGATTTGCATATGAGGGTAATATCACCTAGACATATTTAATGGAAAAGGAAAATAAACAGGTGCAAGTGAATTGCCTGTCAGCACAAATCAAAGAAAAGTCAACTCCTGCGATATTAGGACTCTATCCGATTGCGACTCATTAACAGTCTGTTCACCTTCAAAATACGCAGTCACTACACTTCCCAGTAGAAATCAATCCCAAGATGCTCTTTCAGATGTCTCGACCATGAAATAAGGTGTCATATCAAATGCAAAGATTCCTCGTAACAATACTTGCATTTGATAAAGCGCCTTAACACATCATTGAAAGGACCCGAACCGCTTCACAGAATACACCGTAAAGTGAATTTGACGGTGGGTGAAACGAGGCGGCCGACGGTGCACGCAGCAGTGACCCGCAAACCCGCACGTTATGATCACTGCGATTTTTTTTCTTCGAGGGGATCATTAACTCTGGGAATGCGATCCGCCAATCAACTGACCACTGGGCTTCTGATTTGTATCAAATGGCCATAAAACCTCATAAAGGTTGGGGAGTTGAACATTGGGAGGAGGACCAGTCAGTCCATAGATGAGTGTGGTGCGTGGTTGTTGATGATAACCGTTGTGATCGCGATTAAGGTCTCTCTTCTGTCTCTTCCTCTTCTCTTGGTAACACGTTGGCTCTCTCTCTCTCCCTCTCTCCCTCTCTCTCTCTCTCACTGCGAGTCCCCTCGGCATTAATAACGATCAAGGATCAAAAAGGGCTGCTAAGCAACCGCACGACCGCAACATCGCACGTGTACCCATCTCTCTCTCTCTCTCTCTCTCTTCTCTCTCTCTCTTGATGGGAGATTTTTTTGGAGACCCAATTAAACAGCGGCCGCCTGTCAGAGGCGCTGAGCATTGCTGTGGTTGAGATGTCCATTTCTGCTTCCAAAAATGAATAGCAATTAATCCCACAAACCGCTTTAAACTCCAGTTAAACACACACACACACATATATATATATATATATATATATATGTGATGCAAATGCATCTCCTCGGCGCTTGTTGGATTAATCATTGTAATAGTTTAACCATGATTTGATTGCACTGTATATATATATATATATACTATATATGTTGATAAACTATTGACTGATCGCACAGCTGTTGCAATATTGACATATACCTTTAGCTCCAAATGGATGAACCCGCGCCTGCAGCCGCCTGGGCTTCCCATGGCTTTACCGGGTACATACAGGAGGTTTGGTTGAGGTTGGGGTTGGGGTTGGGGTTGAGGTTGAGGTTGGGGTGGGGTGGGGGGGGTGGGGGGGTGGGGGGGGGGTAAAAATAAAATAAAAGACTTTTATGTGATGCTGATCGAGCCGATCGCTGGTAAAATTGCAAAGAAGGGAGGGAGGGAGAGGGAGAGGGAGAGGGAGAGGGATACTCACTCACTCACCTTCACTCACTCACTCACTCACTCACACACACTCACTCACTCACTCACTCACTCACACACACTCACTCACTCACTCACTCACTCACACACACTCACTCACTCACTCTCTCACACACACACACACTCACTCTCACTCACTCTCACACACACACAGTCACTCACTCTCTCACACACACACTCACTCACTCTCTCACACACACTCACTCACTCTCTCACACACACACACACAGTCACTCACTCTCTCACACACACACACTCACTCTCACTCACTCTCACACACCCTCACTCACTCTCTCTCACACACACTCACTCACTCTCTCTCTCTCTCTCTCACACACACACACACACACTCACTCTCTCACACACATCCTCACTCACTCACTCTCTCACACACATCCTCACTCACTCTCTCTCTCACACACACTCACTCACTCTCTCTCTCTCTCTCTCTCTCTCTCACACACACACACACACACTCACTCTCTCACACACACACTCACTCACTCCCTCTCACACACACACACATACTCACTCACTCTCTCTCACACACACTCACTCTCACTCACTCTCACACACACCCTCACTCACTCTCTCTCACACACACACACTCTCTCTCTCTCTCTCTCTCTCTCTCACACACACACACACTCACTCTCTCACACACACTCATTCACTCTCTCTCACACACACACACTTACTCACTCACTCTCTCTCACACACACTCACTCACTCTCTCTCTCACACACACACACACAGCTACGCCGTCTTTATTTATTTGGATATGGCCATCCCACAGATCTCAGCCATCTCCCCCCTTCAGTTTCTGGAAGAATGCATCATTGCCGGATGATCCGCCTTTTCGCTGGTACGATCTTAAAAAAGGGGGGGAAAAAAAAGAAAGCCTATCTGCGAGGAGCCCTGGAATAATTATCACTGACAAGAGAGGATACGGAAAATTCGGTTTGCTTTAAAGAGATCTGGTAGACTGAGTACTTTCGACAGCTCCATAAATCACGCCAGAGGTGAGTTACAGAACATTTTCCTCCCCGTTTAAGGACCTTTCTTTTTTTTTTGACGGTGTGTGTGTGGGGGGGTGGGGGGGGAGGTGGGGGTGTGGGGGGGGAGGTGGGGGTGTGGGGGGTGTGGGGGTAGTTCTGACTTCCGTTGATATTCAATGGTGATGAGTGTATGTTATTTTTTTTTAAAAATACAATAAAATAAGAATGAGTCATTGCCTTCGGGGTCTCTCTCTCTCTATCTCTCTATCTCTCTATCTCTCTATCTATCTATCTATCTATCTATCTATCTATCTATCTATCTATCTATCTATCTATCTATCTATCTATCTATCTATCTATCTATCTATCTCTCTCTTTCTATCCCTCTATGTATGTAATAGAGGGTAATCCCCCTTTTCCTATGGAAGCTGAAATATTGGAAACGTCGCTTGGATGATGTGTGTGAGTTGCACCACCCGGACAGGGAGTGTGTGAGCCTCCCATTGCCCGTGTGTGTGTGATGTGTGTATGTGGTGTGTGATGTGTGTGTGTGGTGTGTAGTGTGTGATGTGTGTATGTGGTGTGTAGTGTGTGATGTGTGTATGTGGTGTGTGATGTGTGTGTGGTGTGTGATGTGTGTATGTGGTGTGTAGTGTGTGATGTGTGTATGTGGTGTGTAGTGTGTGATGTGTGTGTGTGGTGTGTGATGTGTGTGTGGTGTGTGATGTGTGTATGTGGTGTGTAGTGTGTGATGTGTGTATGTGGTGTGTAGTGTGTGATGTGTGTATGTGGTGTGTGATGTGTGTATGTGGTGTGTGATGTGTGTGTAGTGTGTGATGTGTGTATGTGGTGTGTAGTGTGTGATGTGTGTATATGGTGTGTGATGTGTGTATGTGGTGTGTGATGTGTGATGTGTGTATGTGGTGTGTAGTGCGTGATGTGTGTATGTGGTGTGTGATGTGTGTATGTGGTGTGTAGTGTGTGATGTGTGTATGTGGTGTGTAGTGTGTGATGTGTGTATGTGGTGTGTGATGTGTGTGTGGTGTGTGATGTGTGTGTGTGGTGTGTAGTGTGTGATGTGTGTATGTGGTGTGTGATGTGTATGTGGTGTGTGATGTGTGTGTGTGGTGTGTAGTGTGTGATGTGTGTGTGTGGTGTGTAGTGTGTGATGTGTGTATGTGGTGTGTGATGTGTGTGTGGTGTGTGATGTGTGTGTGTGGTGTGTAGTGTGTGATGTGTGTGTGTGGTGTGTAGTGTGTGATGTGTGTATGTGGTGTGTGATGTGTGTGTGGTGTGTGATGTGTGTGTGGTGTGTGATGTGTGTGTGGTGTGTGATGTGTGTATGTGGTGTGTAGTGTGTGATGTGTGTATGTGGTGTGTAGTGTGTGATGTGTGTATGTGGTGTGTAGTGTGTGATGTGTGTATGTGGTGTGTAGTGTGTGATGTGTGTGTGTGGTGTGTGGTGTGTGATGTGTGTATGTGGTGTGTGTGTGTAACTGTGCGCTTTATTTATTGAGGTGATCAGAAGGGCGCAAACACAGAGGGTGCAAATGAATGGCAGGTCATGAAGCAAAGCTCCCCACAGCCCCGCAGTGGGGGGTTTGGGGGGCGCTTCCTCTGTGTAACTAGGAAGCCCCTGATAACTAACTCGGGCGAATTAAAGGAAGTGACGTGAAGGTTATTTATGTATCAGGTCTATTTTTTGCCGAAGGAAACATCGGATCGCTCGTACATATAGAACTATTTTGCCACCGCAACACCCTGGAGCATCGGTCTGCACAGAGACATCCATTTTCATGGTTCCCGTGTCCTCCCGACCCGTGTTGTTGTGTGTGTGTGTGTGTGTGCTGTGCAGTGCTGTGTGTGTGTATGTGTGTGCTGTGTGTGCAGTGCAGTGCTGTGTGTGTGTGCTGTGCAGTGCTGTGTGTGTGCTGTGCAGTGCTGTGTGTGCTGTGCAGTGCTGTGCTGTGTGTGCTGTGCTGTGCTGTGTGTGTGCTGTGCAGTGCTGTGTGTGTGCTGTGCTGTGTGTGTGTGCTGTGCAGTGCTGTGTGTGTGCTGTGTGTGCTGTGCTGTGTGTGTGTGCTGTGCAGTGCTGTGTGTGTGTGCTGTGTGTGCTGTGCAGTGCTGTGTGTGTGCTGTGCAGTGCTGTGTGTGCAGTGCTGTGTGTGTGCTGTGTGTGCTGTGCTGTGCAGTGCTGTGTGTGTGCTGTGCAGTGCTGTGTGTGTGTGCTGTGCTGTGCTGTGCTGTGTGTGCTGTGCTGTGTGTGCTGTGCAGTGCTGTGTGTGCTGTGCTGTGCAGTGCTGTGTGTGCTGTGCAGTGCTGTGTGTGTGCTGTGCTGTGTGTGTGTGCTGTGCAGTGCTGTGTGTGTGCTGTGTGTGCTGTGCTGTGTGTGTGTGCTGTGCAGTGCTGTGTGTGTGTGCTGTGTGTGCTGTGCAGTGCTGTGTGTGTGCTGTGCAGTGCTGTGTGTGCAGTGCTGTGTGTGCAGTGCTGTGTGTGCTGTGCTGTGCAGTGCTGTGTGTGTGCTGTGCTGTGTGTGTGTGCTGTGCAGTGCTGTGTGTGTGCTGTGCAGTGCTGTGTGTGTGTGTGTGCTGTGCAGTGCTGTGTGTGTGCTGTGCTGTGCAGTGCTGTGTGTGTGTGTGTGCTGTGCAGTGCTGTGTGTGTGCTGTGCAGTGCTGTGTGTGTGCTGTGCAGTGCTGTGTGTGTGCTGTTCAGTGCTGTGTGTGTGTGTGCAGTGCTGTGTGTGTGTGTGTGCTGTGTGTGTGTGCAGTGCTGTGTGTGTGTGCTGTGCAGTGCTGTGTGTGTGCTGTGCAGTGCTGTGTGTGTGCTGTGTGTGTGCTGTGCAGTGCTGTGTGTGTGCTGTGCAGTGCTGTGTGTGTGCTGTGCAGTGCTGTGTGTGTGCTGTGCAGTGCTGTGTGTGTGCTGTGCAGTGCTGTGTGTGTACTGTGCAGTGCTGTGTGTGTGTGCTGTGCAGTGCTGTGTGTGTGCTGTGCAGTGCTGTGTGTGTGCTGTGCAGTGCTGTGTGTGTACTGTGCAGTGCTGTGTGTGTGCTGTGCAGTGCTGTGTGTGTGCTGTGCAGTGCTGTGTGTGTGTGCTGTGCAGTGCTGTGTGTGTGTGCTGTGCAGTGCTGTGTGTGTGCTGTGCAGTGCTGTGTGTGTACTGTGCAGTGCTGTGTGTGTGTGCTGTGCAGTGCTGTGTGTGTGCTGTGCAGTGCTGTGTGTGTGCTGTGCAGTGCTGTGTGTGTACTGTTGCAGTGCTGTGTGTGTGTGCTGTGCAGTGCTGTGTGTGTGCTGTGCAGTGCTGTGTGTGTGCTGTGCAGTGCTGTGTGTGTGCTGTGCAGTGCTGTGTGTGTGTGTGTGTGGACCAGTTGCTCAGCATCACAGCGCTGTTTCAGGTTCGACGGGGCTTTCTGTGATTATTTCGCCAGTGGCTGGTTATCGTTTCGCAGAACCGATCGAAAATGTTTCAGCGAAATTAAAAAATAAATAAATTAACAAATGAATAAATAAATGACGGAGATCCTCCTGCGGAACACACACAGAGAGAGAGAGAGAGAGAGAGAGAAAGAGAGAAGGAGGAGATGTCATGTGTTGTGTGTGTGCTGCTGACTCTTCTGGGGATGAAGCTTATTTGCAGAAAATGGCAGGGGATCGGGGCTATATCGTGGCTCCTGTCACATCTCAGTTGTTTTGTGAAAATTTATATTTATATAAAAACACCGTTAGAATGAGTTTCATCCTCTCCTATATCTATATCTATATATATATATATTATGTGTGCGTTTGTGTGTGTGTATATATATATATATATATATATAGGAAGACAAACAGTTCAAATAGTCCAGTGATTTGGGCTATTCTAATATCTACAAATACAAATCCGAATGAATTTACGAATGTGTCGATGTTTGAAGGAGCCCTCAGTTGGGCAGCGCTTTGGAACATTTAATAATGAATAACCCTCTGCTTCCCAGTCCCAAAATAGACCGCTCTTCGATTTGCTTTATTTGCACAGTCTTTGCTTTTCCGGCGGCTTCTTTGCGCCTTATATTTATTCAGTTCAGGGGGTGTGGGTGTGGGTGGTGTGAATTTACCGTATCTTCGTTTCCGATCTAATGTGCACTTCATTACTTTTACACACTGTGTATTTATTTATTTTTTACACACGCACACACGCGCGCGTGTGGGTGGGTGGGTGCGGGTGTGGGTGGGGGGGTGGGTGGGTGGGGAGGGAATAAAATGAATCTCTGCACGATACGACTTGGAGGAGGAAAGACCTGTGGGAAAAGAGGGAGTTGTGGTATAGGGATTTGGGGGGAAATTGTCAAATGGCTAAAGGTGCCGCTGTCTGCGTGTATCTGAGTGCAGCTTTAATCGCGTGTCTGTGTGTGTGTGTGTGTGTCTGTGTGTGTGTCTGTGTGTGTGTCTGTGTGTGTGTGTCTGTGTGTGTGTGTCTGTGTGTGTGTGTCTGTGTGCAATTAGGTTTTACACTTGTATTAAAGGTGTACCGTGAGGATGCGGTAAAACTTGGTGTTTGTAAAGAGCGATCAATGACTGGCGACAGGTCAGTGTGTGTGAAATAACAGCCCATTGATGTCTGAGTGTGTGTGTGTGTGTGTGTGTGAGTGTCACCCACTCACTCACTCACTCACTCACTCACTCACTCACTCACTCACTCACTGTTTCATTTAGAGATCCTGAGATTCAGACATCGGATCCTGACTGAGCAAATGAGTCCTCCTTTTTTTTTGTTGTTGGAAGAAGAAGAGAAATGAAAACGAAACATGAAATAGAATAAAATAAATAAATATAAATAAATACATAGCCAATAGCATGCGCAGGGCTTGCGAGCAAACGGCCCTAAAGTGAGGAGTCTGTGAAACCCAATGCAATCAAATCAAGTCTTTCCTCCCATTTCCTGGCATTGATGAGAACATTGTAAGTGCCCTTCAGATCATCCTCGTGTTTGTGTGTGTGTGTGTGTGTGTTTGTGTGTGTGTTTGTGTGTGTGTGGGAGGGGGGGGAGAGGGGGATGTTAAAACACTAATATTATAATATTGAAAAAAAAACTGTTTGTGCATAAAGATTAGTCAACTGCTGTGGGGAAACCACAGCCAGAGAGGGATGGGAGGGAGGGAGGGAGGGAGGGAGGGAGGCAGTGGCAAAGGGGAGAGAGGTTGGTGGGATGGAGCGAGCAAACCTGGAGTGAAAGACTGTGCTGAATGCTGTGTTTGTGCAGCTCCATCCCGGGTGGGTGATCCGCTGGGGTTTGGGTGGGGGGGGTGGGTGGGGTCTGGGAGCTGGGAGGGGAATGGTGGGGGAGGAATCCTTGGGCTTTTCTTCCTGCTTTTTCCCCCCTCTCGCTCACGCAACGCATTCCGCTTTTTTTCTTGCATGAAATTTCTCCTCGGGTTGGAAGCAGCGATTGTATCCGGATCCCTCAAACCCCATGGCTGGCGATGTGGGTGGGTGGGTGGGTGGGTGGGTGGTGGGTGGTGGCGATGGAATGAATCTGCTCCATCCAGTTTGTTGGCACCGACCGTGGTGAGAAAATAAAACTATCAATAAACAGGGCTGCCCGTGCAGAGAGTAACAGGCGTTTATGTTCAACCCCCCCCCTCACCCCCCCCCCCCGTACACACACACTAAATGTGTTAGCAGATCGCAGCAATAATCCCCTAAGCTGATCCCACCAGTCTGTTGGATGTGGATGGGAGTTGAGTTGGCATCCGGAGTTGCCTCCAATCGCTTCCAGTTGGGAATGGGATTGGATTGGATCGGGATGGATGGATGGATGGATGGAGGTGATCCCGGCAGCTCTGAGTGTTGCATTTTTCTTTCCTATTTTGCTCCTCGCAGGAGCTCGACTTACCCCGTTATCTCAGCCCCATTTCAGACGTCGCACACAGACAATCTCATGCTCCCCCTTTTCCCTTCCCTCAACCCTCAAGCTGCAATATTGCAAGTATTTCAAGCCATCCAGCTCCAAATCCCCTTTCCTCCCCTCCCCTCCCTTCCCCTCCCCTCCCCTCCCCTCCCTTCCCCTCCCTCTCTTCCTCCCATGGTCTCTGCTTCTTTGCAGCCCTGTCAACTGGGAAGGCAGAGGCGGACGGATTGCAGGCAGCAATTCCCCTTTAGACTGGAGAGACCTTCAGTCGGGGAGATGGTAGGATGATGGAAATCCGTCAAAAAAAAAAACACGTTTCGAGATTGGCATTATTATTAATTCAGAAATAGACCTCGCTTCAAATAGTGCTGCAACCTGAAAATCGATGGCTTGAAACAATTTCCTCCTCCCCATCCACCCTCACCGCCCACCCACCCGCTCCCCCGCCCCGGAGGCGCACGTTTCTAGTTGGTGTAAAAGGTTCTTTGGGCTTTAAAGCGCTTTCGGGGAAGGTCACAGGAGCGCTTTTGTATTGGAAATTCTCATTAACTACAAAACAAGTCAAAAGAGCCTGAGTGGGTGGGCGGTTAACTGAGGCTGCGGACAGGGTATTGAACTGTGGTGTTGATGCCGAGTGCGAAATCCGTGCAGCAGATTGTGGAAGTGTTTGCAGTGGTCCACGAGCCATGTGTTGTCCAAATGTCACAGGCAAACAGCGGCGTGAATACGCGACACGCTTTGTGAATTAGTTGCGTGGAAATCGTGTGGTCAGTCGTTTGCATTTGAGATCTGAGAGAGAGAGAGAGAGAGAAAGAGAGAAAGAGAGATGCCTTGTTAAACAGAAAGTCAGACACATAACGGGTGTCCTGCTCTCCAATCCAACCCAACCCCAGAAAAAGAGGGGATCTCTTGAGGTTGGGGTGGGGACCTTCCAGGTCAGTCTGGTGGGGTGCAGCACTTGCTGGGACGCAACCATCGCACAAACACTGTTGGGTCCAACACCCCAGGCGGCCAAAGCAAGTTGGACCCCGACTTTGGGGGTGGGAATCTGCAGGTAACTTTCCTCACTCAGATAGGGAACGTTCCATCATTCCTGATGCAAGACGTGAATTTGATAGGAATGGATTGCAGATATGTAGCACTTTTTAAAAATGATATGTAAACGCGATATGGATAATACTACTACTGACAATAATCCTTGCATTTGATATAGTGCCTTCCCACGTCGTTGAGATGCCTCAAAGCGCTTCACAGAATATACTGCAAAGCAAACTGACTGTATATTTTGTGATGCATTAATAGGACACCTCTTCCAAATAATTGTGGAAGAGGTGTCCTATTAATGCCAAATGATTGTGGAAGAGGTGGACTCACCAAATGGTTGCGTGTTTGTTTATGGTACATATAACTTTACATATCAAGATCTTTACTAAACAGATCCTGCCTTACATTTTACTCAGTTGACTTTGCTCTGTATTATTGGATGCAATAATTTCCTATCGTGGTATTTCAATGAACGCACCAAACTCTAAATGTACTCAGCTGAAGAGCCAGTATGTGCCACCTAGTAGTTTGACCTGGACAGCAGGGACAGCGTTTTACAAGAGGACATTAAATTCCATCATGTTGACCTTGGAAATCAGAATTCATCAAATTGATAAAACAATTCCCCAATTTTAATTGACGTCACCACAGAGTACAATAAAATAAAACCTGACTGCAATCCTCAGACTATTTTGCTTTTCATAACAATATTGTGGAGTCCTGTAGCTTAGTGGTTAGAGCACTCACCTTGCAAGCGAGAGAACCTGGGCTCCATTCCTGGGCAGGGTGAAATGTTGGGCAAATTTCTTTACGCCACATGCCTCTCTTTACCGAGCAGTTTGTAGGAATCTTGTTTAGTTGATTGGCGGATTGCTTTTCTGGGGGTAAAAATGCCTTCAAAAATTTTTTTAAATAATAATTTGGTCACTCAATCCATGACTGTTTGTGGGACACTGCTGTGTGCAATTGGCTGCCGCATTTTGTCCACAAAATATACAGTCAATTCACTTTACAGTGCATTCTGTGAAGTGCTTTGATAAGGTGCTATGTCAAATGCAAGGATTATTATTATTATGATACACTCAGTCAATTGTATAAGTCAGAACTTTATTACAAAATCTTATATGTTGAGGGTTACAGCACTAAACCTTTGACAAAAGTGTGACAAGAGTATGTTATCACTCATGTTTTTAAAATGTCATGTTGTATTGCAAGGGGCATTTACCAATTTTAGAATTAATTTTACGGTCAGTGTCTTTGCCATTATATGCCCATAAGTCAAATAAACATTTTTTTTAAAAAATAGGAAAAGTGCAGTTAGCCTTTTTGACAGCAGCAGATAATCTCAGCCTTCAAATGCCTGTGGCTTACTTATTTCTTAGCTTTCATCTTTGGCCTGTTAGTGGATATCATTGGGAACATTTTTCTAGGCAGATTTTGCAAACACATTTGTGTGACTAACTATAGTGTTGTTTATATTGTCCTCCAACTAATGTGGATTTACATAAAAACTATACCACATAATATTTTGGAAATAAAATATTGAATCGATCATTGAAATCATTAACTTTAGCTTTTTTAGTATATGAGAATCATACAACCTTGGTATTGGGGGTATATTATTCCTTGCCATAAAAAGGGAAAATCACCCCTAAAAAGTCAAACAGTTGTGCAAATTGCACAAATTTGCAACCCTCGGACATACAGCTTTGTGACTCTTTAATTAAAATTAATGATATGGAATTATCTCTGTGTACATCTTATAGGTTTACATAATTCCACAAATCAACAATTATTTGCTGCAAATGGAAGTAAAGGTTCTGAATATATAATCCACATTAATCTCATTGGAGCAATTGGGTCAAAGCCAAGAGGATAAAAATATGAGAAAATAAAATGTATAAAAGCGTTAAAACAGGCAATACATGCAGATATGAATAACCACGTGTCAGCGACAAACACAAACCAATGTGTTGATCCAGATTTGAATGAACTGGAATCATTTATACTTAAATTCATCATTGCAAAACAGTTTCTTTAATGATAAATCTCATGATTAAATCCACAGTGTATCCACAGGCTGATTGTTCTGCAGGATTGATTATTAATTTCATTGTTGACAGTGACTAACATTCAAAAAAGTTGAAACTCAGCAATGAAAATTCATGTGTGTGAAATAACACTTTGCAGTAGGTAGGAAGGCACGGCTTTGAAAAAAATCAGGTCAAGAAAGATTCTACATGGGAGAATGATCAGAGTGAAGGAAGAAGAAAATATCTGTGTTATAGGTGATTTCAGTTTTGTATAAGAACAACATTTGCACTTGAAGAGCATCTTTCACACAGGAAAATGTCTCAAAGCACTTTGCAGAGATAGAGTTGGTGAGAGATGGGGAATGGGAGAGGTGACTGAAGAAGCACTGTTGTGATTTGTGCTTCTGAGTTACGTGTAAGTAAAAAAAAACTTGACAATACATGATTGGAAAACACCATTTTGGTATATTATTAGGAATTAGCCTGGATCGCCTGGAAGTATTTTTGCGTCTGAATCAGAAGGTTGTTGGTTCAAGCCCCATATTGGCATTTACAGATCCTAGGCTGACACTCCAATACAGTGCTGGGGGTATTCTGTATAGTTGGAGGTGCTGTAGTTCAGATGAGGGAGTAAACCTGGATGATCAAGATCCCATGATACTATTGGAAAGAAAAGGGAGTTTCTCCTGGTGTTCTGGCTAAAGAAATCTAGATAAAATTGGTCATTTACTTCATGAGTGTTTGTGGGACATTGTTCTGTGCAAATTGGCAATCACATTTGCTTAAAATATAAGTATTTTAGTGTACTGACTGTATTTTCTAAGCAAACATGACTACCAATTTGTTTACAGCAATGTCCCACAAACAGTGAAGTAAAAGGAGTTGTATCAAAACTGTAAGGATCTGATGAAACCTATTTTGTTCTATTTAGTAAATATATAACCATCGCTGAATACAATATTCAGCATTTTATAACTAAGTGATCAGTTCCAAATTGAAGATACTTGTTACTTCAAGATCCCATGTTCTGATTATGATTAATACTCTGATTATGAGAAATAGGGCAACTTTTATGCTTTGCATTGCAATTCGTAATCCTTGAATTGTTGAGACATCTCAAAATGCTTCAGAAAAGTTACTATAAAGTGGAGTGACTGAATTTCGCAGGCAAATATTGGAATTGATTTGTGCACAGCAACGTCCCATAAAGAATAATGAAGTGAATGCCTAATTTTGTATCTGGGGCATTGTTCTGATATATTTCAATCATTTAAGATTTCACAACTGTAAAACAAAAAAAAGGGAGACATTATATCACATATCCAGATATCCAAATCGATCCTTGAACTTCAATATTCAACAGTGCTCAGGCAGCAAATTAAAATATTGTATGAAATGAAGCTGCACTCCCAACAGGCTTTCATTTTTCAGAACTATGGACAGTTCCAGCACTGATTCCATAGTAATCTCTCACCGTGCTTCCATTTCCACAATGTTATCCACTGCCCTTACCTCAGTAAACAGTAATGACTACCCCGTTGTAAAAATATTATATTGCAAGATTACCTGCTTCAAGGAAAAGTATTTGAAAAACCTTGTTTTAATTTATTTACAAAAGGCTGCGGTCTGAAATTCCTCACGGTCTTAAATATACTTCTTAAATAAAAATACAAGATTGTTTCGAAATTCTACACAATCCTACATTTTAAGACAATGGTCTTAAGGCTAAGACCTGAGCATTGGAAGCTCTTCTGATCTGCAAAAACACTTTTGAAGCCATACTATTGTTGCTTAAGAGGGAGACTGCTGTATTCGCCTATAAAATAAATAGTAACTGCACTTTACAGTAATTCCTGTGAATTGCTTCGAGATGTCTCGATGATGTGATAATGTGCTATATCAAATGCAAGGATTATTACTATATCAATGTGAAAAAATACATTTCTGTCTCATTACCCTCCCCAAAATAAATAAAGCTTCAACAGATTTTTTTCTTGAAAAGTGTGCCTGTTTAAGAGAAGTTGGTAAAAAAAAAGGCAGTAGGCCAAAGAAAACAAGGGGGGGCAAGAGATTTTAGATGCAACCAGGAGGCACTAAATGGAGTAAAAAAGAGGAGAATAAAAGTCACAACAATAATAAAGTAAAACTCAAAAAATTATAAAAAGGGCTGAGGATATGTAGAAGGAGCATGGGGAGAACCCAAAGAAACTAAACGTCAGGATATGAAAAAGGCTAAAAATAAAAGAAATCTCCCTGTTGGTAACCCAAGCAGCATTTGCACTTCAAAGAGTTCAGCAATGCTATTATGAGAAAGGAGACAGAGAAGGGAAACTGCTGGCAACCAGTGAAGGGACTCATACAGTAATACTGCGTGATGCCTGCAATTCAACAAAACGAGGAGGGAAAGGTCACAATTGATTCCAAGGAATTACCTGCTTCCCTCGGGACATCTATAAGAGTTCATATTACTTTGAGATAAACTTAAATAATGACAAGATGAAGGAACTCTTCAAAAAAGCTAGAAATTCCCTAACCTTGAGGAATTGACAAGGTAACTGTGCAATTCAAAAGGAAGAAAGTACATGAACAACAACAACAACAACAAGATTCCATTTATAGAGCGCCTTTCACGTCAGGAGGACGTCCCAAGGCGCTGCCTTTACTGTTGGATCTTGTGGTCACCCCACATGAAGCGTGTTAAGGCCCTAGTGGAGATTCACCAGAAAGGAACCAGGGATGAGAGGTTTTACTTATAAGGAGCGGTTGGAGGCACTAGTACTATTTTTTATAGAACAGAGAAGGTTGAGAAGAGACTTGCTAAAGTTTTTTTAAAATTAATAATCCTTGCATTTTTATACATAATAAAATAATATAATCCTTGCATTTGATATAGCGCCTTATCACATCTTCGAGACATCTCAAAGCGCTTCACAGAATACACTGTAAAGTGAATTGACTGTATATTTTGTGGGCGAAATGTGGGAACGAATTGCGCACAGCAGTGTCCCACAAACAGTCATGGATTGAGTGACCAAATTATTTTTATTTTTTTGAAAGGAATTATTACCCCCGGCCAATTGACTAACTACCAGGTTCCTATTTACTGTTAGGTAAACAGTGGCGTCGTGTGGAGTAAGGAAACTTACCCAACATTTCTCCCTGCCGGGAATCGAACCCAGGTCTTCTCGCTTGTGAGGCTAACCACTAAGCTACAGGACTCTGCATTCAATATAGAGCCTTATCACATTGTCAAGGTATCTTAAGCACTTTCAGGGATTACTGTAAAGTGTAATGACTGTTTTTTTGTGGGTGAAGGTGGCAGCCAATTTGTACACAACAATATCCCATAAACAGCCAGGAAATCAAAGACCAAATTAATTTGGGGGATGCTGGCCAGGCCACCAGGAGAAACTCACTTCTGTATTTGAATAGTGCCACAGGATCTTTAACATCCACTTGAACAAGCAGACAGGTTTTCCAGGTTTGGCTAATGTAAACAGGGTGAAATTATTTCTGCTTGCCAGTGAATCCATAAGGAGAATACACAATTCTAAAGCAATTACCAAAGAGAAAAGCGAGCAGTTAGGGGAATTTCTTTTTACACAGAATTGTTAGAAGGAGGACTGTGATTGAGGAAGAATCTGCATTACCTTTTAGGAATTAGAGGGCTATCTGAAAAGGAGAAATATGAAAGGGTATGAAGGCAATTAAATGGATAGCTCTTTCAAAACATCATGCACTGGCACAATAGACTAAATGGTATTTTAGGTGTTGTAAATTTCCATGGTTTATTATTTCTATGAATGGTGGAGTCCTGTAGTGTAGTGATTAGTGTGGTCACCTCACAAGCAAAAGGACACGAGTTTGATTCCCAGTTAGGCAAGTTTTGTTACTCCACACGCCTCTGCTTACTGAGCAGTAAATAGGAACCCAGTTGTTAGCCGATTGGGGGATCGTTTTCTGGAGGTAATAATCCCTAAAAAAAATTGGATCACTGAATCCACAAATGTTTGTGGGACACTGCTGGCTTCACCAACAAAATAAACAGTCAATTCAACTTTACAATATATTCCCTGAAGCACTTTGAGACCTATCAATGATGTGATAAGGGGCTATATCAAATGCAAGGATTATTATTATTACCACATATATGGGAATTCTCAGTTTTCAGAATTGAGCTCTCATATCGATCTTTCTCTTTCAAAAGGTAAATATTCTAAAGTTTGTGGGTGCTGCTGATGTGTTTGGCTTTCATTTTGTGGACTTGTTAAATGGAATTTGTGTAAGGTGAGGGTTGCAATGTCTTTTAATATTAACAATTCCATCACATGCAGAGAAGGCTTTTGATTCACTCGATTGAAATAATTTAATTTACAACTGGGAAACCTTCCCCCTGATCTCAACTTTGTCAAAAAATTGTAATCTTCATTTTGGAAGTGAAGCTTACCCATTAATAAAAGAATGCTATCTCTTACTTCCCCCTTCTTTTATGAGAAGAAGATGAGATAGGACACTTTATTTGCTTTATTGCCTTTTAAGATAGCTTTGGAGCCTCTTGCCAGGACAATGAACTAATTCAAAAGACAGCTTGATGCTGCGATGGGGGAACTGTAGGGTAGGTGATCTGGAAGGATGAGATCAGATGGGCCGAAGGGTCATTTTCATCCAAACCAATCTTGTTATCCTGTGATATCCATTATAATAATAATAATTCTTGCATTTGATATAGCGCTATATCAAGTCATTGAGACATCTCAAAGCGCTTCACAGAATATACTGTAAAGTGAATTGACTTCATATTTTGTGGGGCAAAAACACAGCAGCCAATTACACACACCTGTGTCCCACAAAAAGTCAGGGATTGAGTCATCGAGTTATTATTACATTAGTGGCAACACAGAGATAGAGGCTCAACAGAATTTTATGCCAATATACAGTTTATAATGTTATCATTGCCAATGTTACCATATTTAGGGACCTGTTATACAATGTTAATAACAGAAGATAGCACTCCAGACAATTATTATGCTGATTCAGATACAACAGAGGTTCTCTGGTTTAACTGCTAATGTGTTAAATGCTGATTAACCTGAAGAGAATTGTTTAACTTTACTAGTAAATCAAAGGATTAAATTACTTAGAAAATGCACGTCACCAGACCTCTTCATGAAAAAATAAAACTGTTGTAATAAAGGTTTAGCATTGTGCAATGCGGGAGCTATTCCACCCACTATTTTCAATCAGTAGGGGAAAATATAGCTATTGACTGATCAAAAATGAATACATTATAGACATTATTTCTGGATCAACATCCCTTTATTGTCTGAGTTAGGTCACATCTTTCTTGTGATTCAGGTAAATGTTGCAATTGCTCACTGTGAAAGAGTTTTTCTCTTGGTTATCTTGGTTTATATTCCCTTTTGATCATAGAATCATAGAATTAAAAAGCACAGAAGGAGGCCATTCAGCCCATTGTGTCTGTGCCAGCTCTTTGAAAAGAGCTATCCAAATCAATCCCACTCCCCCGCTCTCTCCCCATAGCCCTGCAAATGTGTCCTCCCCAAATAATTATCTACTTCTTTCTTAAAAGTTGTTATCGAATCAGCTTCCACCACCCTTTCAGGCAATGCATTGCAGATCTGAACAACTCAGATCTGATCTAAATTAAATAATACTTCATCTTTGCACTTTATAGGGTTTCACATTAGGAGACATCTAAAAGCGCATCACGGAATATACTGTGAAGTGCAGTGACTGTGTATTTTGTAGGCCAACTTGGCAGACAAATCTTTGCACACAGCAATGTCCCACAAACAGCCATGAAGTGAATGACTAATTTTATCTGGGGAATTATTGGCCCGGACTCTGGGAGAAAATCTGTTCTCTTTTTGAATAGTACTATGGAAGTCTTTCAAATCCACCTGAACGGGCAGATGGGACCATCTCATCCAGACAATACAATTCAAATTTATATTCATTAGAACGCCTATCATGTCAGGAGGATGCCTCAAGGTGCTTAACAATACAAGAGTGCTGTAGAGATACAATAGTAGCAGGAGAGCTTCCTACATTGATGAACATGGATAGAATCTCCCTGAAAATTGGTTTCCTCGTAGCTTTGAAACTTCCTCCTGACGTGAAAGGTGCTATATAAATGTAAATTTCATTGGATAGGATGCCAAGCCCAATCTGAGCCATATAATGTTTAGTAGTATAGAGGAAAGAGATAGAGCAAAGGGACACTGAAGGGCACCAAAAGGGATTTGCATAAAACATGTAACCTGATTTGGGGGTGGGAACTGAGGGGCATGGTGAATGGAAAGTTGACTGTAGGATGAAATTCACCCCAAATCCAAATGAATCAGATACTCATCTCTTTGTTGTTTGTAGGATATCACTGGCATAAATTAGTTGCTGCATTGCCTCTATAACAATATTGTCTTTTCATTAATTAATCTCACTCTGTTAATTAAATGCTTATTCAGGTGGTTCATATGATGTGAATGGAGGAAGTGTTGGTGGGTGGGGGTGTTGTTGAGGACATAGTTGTTAGTTCCCCAGAATCCTTGCTTGACCTTTGAGATTGTCCAAATAGTGCACAAACCCTTTCCCCACCAATCACCAGTGGTGGTGGTGGTGTATGCTGGGGGTGGGGGGAGTTAGTATATGCCTTCACACAAGGGAAAGATCACTATCAGCAAAGGAAATTGGAGGCAATGAAATTCCAGCTGGCAAAATTAGAAAAGAAGATGGGGTACAGAAACGAATATGCCACATTGTGGAGAGAGGCTCACTGCTCATGGTTGTGAGTCAAACTCTTGCACCGAACATATCATACAATGGAATATCATGAAAATGTTCTGTGTGTGAGTGTGGAATGTAAGAGGGACTGGGATTATTATTGCATTTTGGGAGCCTCCAGAGGCTAGGAAGCTTTGTCACAGATATAATCTCCTAAGGGCAGAGATTCCATTAACAAAGTATTGATTTTGAGAGAAGTAGACTGTTTGCAACTCTTAGTCCTTGACATTGTGGCTGCTTGGGACAGGCTAATTCATGCAAATGGAGAACAAGACAACATTAAAGATACAGTTGTAGCAGGAAAGCTTCCTAGAGTGATGAACATGGAAAGAACTCCCTGAAAATTGGTTTCCTCAGTACATTGAACCTTCCTGCTGATGTGAGAAGTGCTATATAAATGTAAATTGCATTGGATTGGATTATAAACAAGATAAAGGGTGAGATGTATCTTGAATATTACTCAGAACACTAGAGTCTGGATTATTTTTATGGAAATCTCTTTTGTTACCCTTCACTGTCCCTTTGCACCATCTCTTTCTTCTATACTACCAATTTGAGCCATATATTGTTTGGTAGTATATCAGAAAGAGATAGAGCAAAGGCACACTGAAAGGCAACAAAAGTGATTTGCATAAAAGAATCAAAACTCTAGTGTTGTGAATAATATTCAAGATACATCTCACCCTTTAGACGTGAGATATTGTGTTTAGATTTTGCTGTTTTGTTTAAAATTATGAACAAACAATTTATGCAAAACAAAAAATAAACCTTAAATAAAAAATAAACCTTGCATTTGATAGAGTACCTGTAATTTCAAAATGTCTCAAAGTGTTCCACCGGTTATCACTCTAAAATGTATTTGTAAGTGAATGTGTGCAACTACTTGTGTGGTTTATTCTAAGATCACAAGAGCGGTTCAGATGAAGATTTGTCTGTTTAATTCATCATTCATCCAAAATTCCAACCTTATCTCTTCCAATTATAACTGTATTCTTAAATCAATACAAGTCCTGGCTTCTACCACATTAGTAAGTCATTCTAGCTGTTAACTTCTGTATCAAGAAATATTTCCCAATATCTGCTCTAAAATTAGCATTCACGACCCTGTGAATGTCAGTAAATGTAGACTGTAAAGTTCAGTTTGTTTAGGATGATTTATTTGTTTATATCTCAAATGCAATTCTTATCAAAGGCAGCATTAAATATTGAAGTGAAGGGATTCATATTTATTTAGTTAGCATCGATGATCATATTTATCAATAAAGTACAATTTCTCCAATTTTTTACCGCATACAGTATATGTATTACTTTGAGCTCGCAGTCTAGGCTAACATTTCAGTTGCAGTGCTGGGATGAATTGTCAGAAATGCCATCCTTTGGATGAGACATAAAACCAAGGTCCTGTTTGCCTGTTCAGATGGACCTTAAAGATCCCTGACACTATTTGCAAAGAGGAAGGAATTTCTCTTGATTTATTATGAAACCATTTGGCACATTGTTTGTGCTGGCAAAGAGCATTCCTTTCAGCCCCATTTACTTGCCTTTTACCCATACCCCTGTAGGTAACTCATTTTTAGATATTTATCCAGTTCCTTTTTGAAAGCTAATATGATTCTACCTCAACCACTGCTCCCAGCAGATCATTCCATATCCTAACTTCTCTGTGTGTTAAAAAAATCTCTGAACTTCCCCATTTGCTCATTTTCAGTCTAACTTAAATGGAATCCCTCTAGTCATTGACTCACCAATCAGTGGAAATAATTTCTCCCTATTGACTCTATCAAAACCCTTCATAATTTGAAAGACCTGGGCAACAATCCTCCAGATGAAATTGTCATTCATCTTGTGATTGTTTGTGAGACATTACTGTGTGTACATTGTGTTTATTTATTTATGTGTTCACCTGCAAAAATATACAGTCACTGAAACCTACAGTAAAATCCTGCGAAGCACTTGGAGACATTCTGACAGTGCGATAAAGCACTATATCAAATGCAAATGTTATTATTTACAAATAAAATTATGAAAAATATATAATCAGAGTGTGGGATTGAGGAAATGGTTATCAGTAATACAACAGGATAAATGACACCTTGCAGAGGGAAAAGGGCCTCTAGATGTGAGAGGTTCTTCTCCAGTGAACCTCTAATATTTCAGCAACAACTTGCATTTATATAGCGCCCTTCATTGGAGTAGGATGTCGGAGAGCTTAATGATGGTGGAGAGAGGGGGGAGGTGACAGTAGATACGGTCAAAGAAGAAGATCTTCAGATGCGATCTGAATACAGGCAAGGAGGGGGCAAGGTAGGGGGATTGAGGCAGAGAGTTCCAGAGTTTTGGGGCATAACGGCTGAAAGCACAGCCACCGATGGTGGAGTGGAGGGAATGAGGGATGTGTAGAAGACTAAACCAGCTGAGCAAAGGGGGCAGGTTGTGAAGTGGGTTGTCTCAGAGAAAAAATCTCCAGCTACATTTCTTTTCCTCCTGACAAGTACTGTTTTCAACCCCCAAGTCTGGATTGCATGAGATAGAAGCATCAAAAGGGTTATTCACTAGTTTACCAATTTTGACAGGGGAGTGCATCTGATGTTTTTCCTGGCAGGTAAATTATTTCAGTCATGGGAGTGCGAGCTTCTCACGGGATTGTCATCATATATTCTTGCCAATGTCAGTAAATGTACTAAAAGTGGAAAAAAAGATGATTGCCCCCCCAAGATCTGTTGATGACAGGAGAATTAGCCCCAAGGAATATAACATGTTTCTAAAGGCTGTGTGTTACAATTTGTGAATTACTTTTTGTGTGCTTTACAAATAGCTGTTTAAGTAGCAATTGAAACTGTAAAGGTTATATTCAACATTCATAAAAAGTGACGTATTTGTGTTTCTGCAAGATGACAAAAATGTAGAAATTGTGTGTCTATAATGATTTCCTAACAAAAACCTGCCTTTTCGTAATTTGTAAATCTTCACTGAACAATTAGAATGATGGTTCCTGGCGTTGGTTCAAAAATATCACAGATGATTCAGGGGAGTGTCAAAAGATGCCTTTCATTGAGTGAAGTAGCATTTGGAAGTCAATGTGACCTGTGGCATACAGAAGAGAATGCAAATTATACAAAGTACATCACAGCTATGAAGATGATACAGCAGTGACTCACTAGGATTCTACAAGGATGAGAGGTTATAGTATTGAAAAGCTGGGATTGTTTTGTTGGAGTAGTAAAAGTCTAGTGGCGGGATTTAATAATAATTCTTGGATTTGATATGGAGCCTTATCACGTTATCGAGACGTCTCAGTGCGCTTCACAGAATAGACTCTAAAGTGAATTGGCTGCATGTTTTGTGGGCGAACCGCAGCAGTAAATTGCGCAAGGTAGTGTCCACAAAAGTTGCAGATTGAGTGACCACATTTTTTTAAAAAAGGGATTATTACCTCCAGAAAGCAATTCACCAATTGACTAACAACTGGATTTCCAATGACTCCTAAGTAAATAGAGGCGTGTGGAGTTAGGAAACTTGCCTAAGGTTTAGCCTTGCCTGGAAATCGAACCCGGGTCCCTTCGCTTGTGAGGCGAGTGCTCTAACTAATACACTACAGAACGCCACCATATGGTGTCTTATAGATAGATCCAAACTAACCCCTAATGGAAACCATTCATGAAAGCAAATCTGTATTTTTGGCTCAGCTGTTCTTGATTTAGAAATGTAAAAGCTATTTCTCCCAGTGGAGTAAATTAGCCTTTATTGATGGAAGTGCAGTACATAAAAAGCCCTTACCTAATGTACACTAATGATCTGTGCAGTGCCCTTCAAGTGCAAAATACTGGAGGACAAAGTATGGAATGAGAATATCCCACTTAGTTCAGCATGTCCATGCGTACCATCAGAAATTGTGTATTTTTGGACTATGGACTTTACCGGATGTATTTAATCTCTCAGAGTTTATGATTCACATATAACTAAATGGAAAACTTGACAAGATGAATCTCAATATATTTCTTCCACACACTGAAGGTAATCTTAAGTAAATGCTGGGATATCAATTCAACATTATTCAACCCTAACATGTTACAGTCAATATAATTCTAAGAAGAAGGATTATTATTACATCAAGAGACATTGTATTCCAAGGACTATTTTTATCATATGTCTATCTTACTCCTTAATACTTTCAATCCTCTTCGCAATCAGATATTCATCCAGCTCCTTTCTATTTGATGTTTGGTACATCCACAACTTTTGCGGAGGAAGAAATCTCTTGATGATGTCGAGTTTCACTTGAGACTTGTTACTTTAAATATATTAGAATCTGTTACCAAAGCAGAGCAGTTTGGTACTGCACCATTAAATCTCTGCTTTCTGGTCAGAAAAATATATTTTTATGTACAATATTACATAGACTTACATAGACTGTACAGCAGGCCATTCAGCCTAACCTAGTCCATCCCAATGAGAGTGTCCACCCCTCCTAATGCACTCTCCCGTACCCCTCTATTCTCTTCTCCCTCAATCGCTTTGAGACATCCTGTTAACATCAAAGGTGCTACATAAATGTAAATTGTATTGTATTGCATTATTGCTCCAGGAATAAACATAAATTTCCAAATAGCATCACAAGCTTAGATCTGAATGGTTAACTCAACCTTTCACGGTATCCTCCTAGGAGGGATGTAAGTCAGATTTCCCTAGGGTTAAACTGACACTGAGGAGACATTTCTGGGAAACCCAGTAACTAAGCCAGGATTACAGTAACTAAAGACAAAACACTTAGAGAATTAGATAATATAAGACTATAAAATGATATTCCTTACATTTAATATAGCACCTTTCATGTTGAGGGGATATTTCAAAGCTATGTGTAGGATTTTTACTGTAAAAGTGCAGTGACTACATTTTGTAGACAAATGCAGGAGCCAACTTGTGCACAGAAATGTCCCACAGAGAGCCATGAAGTGAGTTACCAATTTTATTTGGTGGATTGTTGGCCAGGACACTGGAAGAACCTACTTTCTCTGTTCAAATAATGCATGGGATCTTTAATGGATACCTGAACAGGTTTTGTATTATAATAATCCTTGCATTTGATATAGCGCTTTTCACGTCGGGAGGACGTCCCAAAGCGCTTCACAGAATATACTGTAAAGTGAATTGACCGTATATTTGTGGGCGAACGCAGCAGCCAATTGCACACAGCAGTGTTCCACAGACAGTCGTGGATTGAGTGACCAAATTATTATTATTGAGTTTTATGTAGCACCTCCAACAATACAGAGCACCCCCAGGACTGCATTGGAGTATCAGCCTATATTATGTACAACCCAGTGTGGAGCATTTTGCCTCAGAGGCAGAAAGCTATGAACCTAGCCAAGCTGACACCTAATCATGTACCCAAATTTTCTGACAATGTGACCGACACACTCCCAGCATTGCATTGGAGCGGCAGCCTAGAGTATATAAATTCAATCCCCTCCACACCCCACCCTCCCATGTGGGGCTTGAATTCACAGACTTCGAATTCAGAGGCAAGAGTGCTACCAACTGAAGCAGATACATCACAGATATGACTGCAAGTCAAAGTCCTAATTGGTGGTATGAGCCTTCCTGGACAAGTACTCTGATGTTCCATGGTGTACAAGATCTCTGATCTTCATTCCTATTCTTTTCAAACTCAGGAAATATCTCGAAAAAATATTACTATTGATACATCGATTTAATTCTATTTTGAGCAGTGTTCTAACAGTCTACTATGTGGAAATATATTTCAGATTGATTGGCCTATTCTGATGTTGCGAGCCAAAAAGAAAAGCAAACAAAACTTGTTCTAATGCATCTCAGGGGTTAGAATATCTGCCACCAGAACCACAGACTACAGTTGATACAATGTGTAAATTCTTGATCCAGGAGCACCTGTGAGCCAACCTTTTGTACATTGTTTTTAAATCATTTACTCTTCATTAATTAGAATAATGAACAATAATTAGACATTAAGAGGGGAGGTCTCTGGAGGGTGAACCAGACTTGCTTCTCCACTGCTCACACATTATGGAGAGTGACGATAAATATGAATCTTAATTAACTGACAGCCTTTTGCATTGCTTGTTTTGCATAAACCAATTAGGAAGCATTTGATCCTTTGATTTTGAAGTAAATTATTGTATGTTTGCATTAGCCAAAGCTTGACATTAAAGGAGTTTTACCCAAAACATTGTTGAGTATGAAAATCTTAATTATTATTAATAATATTAACATTTGAGAGAGCACCTTTCATGTCAGAAGGACATCTCAAAGTGCTTCCCAGGATTTTACTGTAAAATATAATGACTGTGTATTTTGTTAGCAAACACAGCAGCCAATTTGCACACCGCATAGTGAATGATAAAGTTTATTTAGAGGATTGTTGGCCAAGACCGGGAGAAACTCTTTTTTCTTCGCATGTAGTGCCATGGGTTCTTTAAAATCCACCTGAACAGGCAGACAGACCTTGGTTTAACATATCATTGAAGGGCAGCACCTCCAACAATGCAGCACATTCCCAGCACTCCACTGCAGTATCAGTCTGGACTGTGAACTCAAAATTCCAACATGTTGCTCGAACCCACAACCTTCTAACTCTCTGAGGGAAGAGTACTATCATCTGATCCAGGCTGACACATAATGTCCTTATCACCCTAGAAATACAATAATAATAATAATAATCCTTGCATTTGATATAGCGCTTTTCATGTCGGGAGGACGTCCCAAAGCGCTTCACAGAACACACTATAAAGTGAATTGACTATATATTTGTGGGCAAACGCGGCAGCCAATTGCGCACAGCAATGTCCCACAAACAATCGTAGATTGAAAATGACCAATTTATTATTGTTTTTGGTTTTGGAGGGATTATTATTAGGCGTGTGGAGTAAGGAAACTTGCCCAAGGTTTCGCCCTGCCGGGAATTGAACTGAGGTCTCTCGCTTGCAAAGCAAGTGCTCTAACCACTGAGCTACAGGACTCCACAATGCCAAATGCCTATATCCCAGACCTCTTCCATGTCTACTCCTTCGGTACATACTCTGAAGACCATAACAATGCAAAAGTGTGGGTTGTGTGTCTTTCAGCACAAATGATTTCTGTTTACCAGAAGATCTAACAAGAGATGACTGTTATCTGTGGATCTAGCGAAGTGACTGAAGCACAAAGCATGAGAAACAAGTGAAAGATGCAGAAGGGTATGAAATTGAAGGAAACAATCACACACAGGTTGCAATGTTTAAAGAGATTCCCTTTATCTTTTCTTCACCAGTTGGTTTTTTGGCCAACCCTATTAGTGAATAGTAATTCTGCTGTCCCAACTATCATTTCTCCTCTAAATCCATTGGACAAATCATTTTGAATAAGGGTTATTTTCTTGGAAATCGTCAATGATAGATTTCACTCTGCTCAGGATTGTGAATATGTAGGACATCGCCCTGTTTGAAGAATGGGTTTAAAATGTGTGTCAGACTCGATAGTTTGCACTCTTGCCTCTAAGTCAGAAGGTTGTGGGTTTAAGCCCTAGGTTGGGACCTAAAGATCCCATGGCACTATTCAAAAAGAGAAGGAAGTTTCTCCTAGTGTGCTGGCCAAAAAACCCCAAAATAAAATCGGTTATGAGTTTCATGGTTGTGGAACGTTGTTGTGTGCAATTTAGCTGCTGCGTTCGCCTTCAAATATGCAGCCACTCCACTTCACAGTACATCCGGTGAAGCACTTTGAGTGTGTTCCAGATGTGAAAGGGCTCTATCAGATGCAATGATTGCAACTTATTCTGTAACCTGTGGGAATGAAACTTAATTGGAATTCAGATAACATTGATAAGGTACTTAACACACCAGAGGTTTGAAGTTTCTCATGGTTTTAGCCTTAAGACCATTTTCTTTTTAATTTAAGATTGTGTAGAATTTTGGAACATTCTTAGTTAGTCTTAATTTGGAAGCTGTAGTTCATTTGAAAAAAACTTTTTCTGGATACTGTTGAGCATTTTATTCACCAGAATGTTCTGGCTGTTATTTATCTTTATGCAACATATTGCAAAATGGAAAGGAACTTTGAGGGTGAGAAACTACAAACCCAGGAAAACTACTACAGTCTTCGACTCAGAAATTAGTCTTTGAATTAGAAATCACAATATATTCAGAAAAATCTCAATCATACAATACAGAAATTACAATCAGAAATCATAATGTTAAAATGAAAAATTGCCTCAATTTAACAGAACTACCTACAATTTAAAAAAGATTAGGACTATTAGAAATTTGGATGCCCACTATGCTATATTGCCTATGTGATGTGACGTAGGTAGAGCAAAGATCACACATATTATAATATTAACTTTTCTTTATAAATTTTTTGTGTATTGGTTTTAAATGCATTTTAAATCACAACCTAATTTATTCCCGAATCCTCATTGTCCGAGATTGTTATATTTGCTTACGGGGCACGGGTTGTGTTCAAGAAATGGTGAAGTCCTGTGAATCCTCAGCTGTAAAGTACAACAGCTACAACTTGCATTTATAACACACCCTTTACAGGGGGTAATAATCATAATAGTCCTTGCATTTGATATAGCTCATTATCACGTCTTCGAGACGTCTCAAAGAATATACTGTAAAGTGAATTGACTATAGTTTCTGGGGGAAATTTTGTGGGGCAGCGTCTCAGAGCAGTGAAGTATCCATGTCTTTGCAGCTCTCTCTCTCTCTCCCTCATTCTCTGTTCTTGACCACATTCTCCTTCCCTCCACAGCCCATGGGATCGGAGCGGATGGAGATGCGCAAGCGGCAGACCTCGGTGCAGCAGGAGATGCCAGGCTCTGCACAGGCCCAGCAGGCTGCTGGCAACCGCGGCTCAAATGCCTGCTGCTTCTGCTGGTGCTGCTGCTGCAGCTGCTCATGGTACGTCTTTCTGTCTATTTTATCCCAACTCCACAGAGAGGGCGGCTGGAAGGTAAATGCTAGCACGCTAGTTCTATGCTCAAATCACAGTAGGTGATTGTTGTTGGACTCCCCTCTCTCCTCCCGCACCCCAGCATCCAGTGCTTAAACAAAACTTGTACAACTGTTCTTTTAAGCAAAGAATATCACTGTGTAGCATTAGCCTGGAAGGTAAATAGCAGCACAGAGTCAGAACACATCTCTATGGGAGTCTGCTGTCGGACTGCACTGGTATCAGCAAGGAGGCAAAGTGCTGATCTGTTGGGGTTTTTATTTCAGTCAAGCAAAAGAACCAAACCAAACACAGAATCTACAGCACCAAAATAGATCATTCAGCCCTGCCCGTCCGAATCAGAGTTTATACTTCACATGAACCTCCACTCATCATAATCCTCCCTCTCCAACCTCACCCATAGTCTGTTATTCCCTTATCCCTTGTGAAACCATCGAGTTTCCTCTTAAATGCTTTGATACTTTCTGATTCAACCATGTCTTCTGACAATGAGATCCAAATTTGCATGCAACAACAAATTACTTTTGTATAATGCCTTTCACGTCGGGAGGACGTCCCAAGGTACAGATTGTTAACCCAACATACAAGATAAACTCCAATTTGCGGTAGACTTTTGACATATCTACACGATGAGTATAATATGAATATTAAATATTGTTTTATTTTTTTCAGTTTGGAAAAACCTTTAAAGACCAATATTTTTTAGTATCAACGTTAACATTGCATTAAAGCATTTCAAGTTCATTTTTCAGAAGTTAGGTGAGTTCAGAATTGTGCAACCTATTGGAATAATATCAATTACTGAAAAATAAGGTTTTTAAATCACTGACTGAGATTGTCACTGGAAGAATTATGGGGAAAGTTAAAGGAAACTTGTTAGAACATGGAATAGTTTGCCACAAAACAAAATAATCCTAATATCTGATATAATGCTTTTCCCATTAGGACAGGGTCTCAAAGAGCTTCACGAGATTTACTGCAAAGTGCAGTTACTGTGTATTTTGAGGTGAACTCGGCAGTCAATTTGCACACAGCAGTGGCCCACAAACAGCCATGAAGTAAATGACCAATCTTATTTCAGGGATTGTTGGCCAGGACACCAGGAGAAACTCCTTTCTCTTTCGACTAGTGATTGTGGTGGGGCTGAGACCATACAAACATTTGAAGGGAATTGGCTAAACCTATTGAGACAAACAATAGAAAAGAATGTGCAGAAAGAGCAAGGAATTAGTATTCGAGTTATTAGCTTCATTGGGTGAGCTAGCGCTATCCAAGGTTTGATGGGCCAAATGGTCCTATGCTATAATTTCTATAATGGCCCTGATAGATTCTGCCTAGAGTGAGATGCACAACACAGTATTATCATCCATCGCAAATATAATGAAGTTAGTGTTAGGGTTGTCTCCTAAACCTGTACTGTGTCAACCCATTACATATTTGTGTTTCACCTGGAATCACAGCTTTGCGGACTGCATGATAGCATCTGACCTTCACGTACCTGGGAGATCAGAAGCTACACTGGAAATATAATAGAACACAAAATACTGCAGATGCTGGAAAGCTGAAAACAAAAACAGAAGTCGCTGGGAACACTCAGCAGGTCAGGCATCATCTCTGGAGAAAGGAAAGTGAATCAACGATTCAGATCCACAACCTTTTGTCAGAACTGGGGCATACTGGGAGAGAGAGACTTTTAAGGGCTAATAGAGAGGGGGGAAGCAGGGCAAGGAACACAAAGGAGAAAATGGGGTAGAGGGCAGGGGATGATGGGTTAAAGAGTTATTAATGATGCAGAACAAATCAGGGAGCGAAAAAGTGGTCAAGTCGAAAAGAAGAGCAAAACTTCTTCAAGATAGGCATTCCTAGAAGAGAAGTGGCAGTGAATTAAAATATAAACACAAAATAACGAAAACACAAAACATAGATCTCTCCTTGCTTTGTTGCAAGTTCTTTCCCCTTCTCCTTTTTTCCTGCATTATTAACACCTCTATTCCCCAGCTTTTTCCAATCCCCTCCTTTGTTCTGCATCACTAACAACTCTTTAACCCAGTTCTGATGAAGGGTCGTGGAGCCGAAACGTTGACTCACTTTCCTTTCTCCATAGATGCTGCCTGACCTGCTGAGTTTTTCCAGCGAATTCTGTTTTTGTTTTCTGGAAATATAATACCCTGGAATCCCATTGCTTCCATACAGTACTCAGTGATCAATTGTTTATTGAAAACATCTAGAAAACATCTAGCCAAGGCAACCTAATCAGATTGCACATGTTCACATGCACATTGCACATGTACATAAACCTATGGAATCTGAATGTGAAAAGAAAAGCAGCGCATTCTCCACCAAGCTATTGAAGTTACCCAGGGCAGACGCATGATTGTGAAACATGGATACTGTGCCATCAGATACATAGCAATGAGAGTATATGGGGCTTGATGAAATTTTTTGCTCGGAAAGTATTAGCAGCGTTACTGATGCCTAAGCACCTCGTGCAAGCAGTGTTTTCTGCAGGGAATTGCATGTGCATCACACTGATTCAAGGCACCTCAGCTCTGAGACAATCTCAATTCGGGAGTCGACGATACGTCCATCGGTTTCTCTGCAGGAAATGCAGTTTGCACTTCAAGCTGCTTGTTTCCAGTGGCAAGGTGCCAGTAATGCTATTGCTTGCCGAGGAATGCTCTTCTGACTCCACTTCCCCTCTTTTCTTGGTCATATTTAGTGCGTAACATTTCAAGTAATAATAACAATAATCCTTGCATTTGATACAGCACCTTATCATGTCTTCAACACGTCTCAAAGTGCTTCACAGAATATACTGTGAAGTGAATTGACTGTGTATTTTGATGGGAGAAAGTGGCAGCCAATTGTGCACAGCAGTGTTCCATAAAATAGTCGAAGATTGAGTGACCAAATTATTATTATTTATTAATATAATTTTTTTCAACAACTGGGTTCTTACTTACTACTAGGTAAAAATAGGCGTGTGGAGTTAGGAAATTTGCCCAACTTTTCAGCTTACTACACTTTAGAGTATATACTAAAGTGTGACTGTGCATTTTGTCGGGGAATGCAGCAGCCGATTGCGATGTCCCACAAAGAACCATGTAATTAGTGAGTGAGTGATTTTAACACGCGGGTTGGGTCACTCTCACTGAGCTGGGCTGACACATGGTTACTCACTCAGTATTCCAGATCAGCATGCTATATCAAGTTAGCTAAATTTAAGCATTGCAGTGTCTGATTGATTTGGACACTGTCCTGAAGAGCATTCAGATCAATTATGTTAGCAGTTCACTTGAACTTGGGGCTCTGCTCTCTCTACAGGCGAAACTCTGAGGAGATCCAGAATCAAACCTTTCAGCTGGGTATTGCTTGCTTACTCTTGAAGTTCCATCACTGATCCTGTTACTGACAAGCCCTGGAGCAGGAGCATTCCAGACTGATACATTAATTCTTTCACTAACATTTTGTTAAAAACAAAAAGGACATGGAAATCTCTTTTGTCTTCAGTTTCCAGGACTTGGTATCAGTGCTCTCTTTCATAAGGTTACAAGAATTCTGCTCCTAAATTTTTATATTGCAGGTAAATGTTGTGCCATGTTGTGGACATTCTCCTTATACAAAATAAAGTGCTGGGTTTCTAAGGATTAGAGCTGTAATAACAGGGGAGTGTATTAAATTCCTTAGGTCTGTACAACTACAGTATTTTCATTTTTGAGCCTTTCAATTAATCTGGGTAAAATGAAATGGTCAGAACTGATTGAATTCAACATAAATGCAAAACAAAAAAAAGTATATTAAAAACTAAAACTTAATGTTGTGAATACAGTAGACTAGTGAAAAAGGGATGGCATTTTACATTGCAGAAAACTAAGCAAATGGAAATTATATTAGTATTGTTGTAAATTTATCGTTATTCTGCTGCTATTTGCTAGAGAGCCATGGGGATGCATCCTTCAGCCCTGCTCGGGCAATCATATAACTTGGCATTATGTGCTTGTATTGGAATTTTCCTATTTTAAACATAGTGATTACATTTTCCTACAAGAGAAAAATGAACAATAATGTTGACCTAAACAATTGACAGACAAATCATAGAATCATAGAATTATACAGCACAGAAGGAGGTCATTCAGCCCATCGTGTCTGTGCCGGCTCTTTGAAAAGATCTATCCAAATCAATCCCACTCCTCCACTCTCTCCCCATAGCCCTAAAAACCTGTCTTCCCCAAATAATTATCTACTTCTCTCTTAAAAGTTGTTATTGAATTGGCTTCCACCACCCTTTCAGGCAATTCATTCCAGATCCAAACAACTCGTGAAAATGTTCTCCTCACCTCCTCTGTTTCTTTTAACAACTATATTAAATTGGTGTCCTTAGGTTACTGACCCACCTGCCAGTGGAAATAGTTTCTCCTGTTGAATCCCTTCATAATTCTGAAAACTTCTATTGAGTCTCCTCTCAACCTCCTCTGCTCCAAGGAAATATCCTCGCTTCTCTAGCCTCTCCTCATAACTGAAGTCCCTCATTCCTGGTACCATTCTGGTAAATCTCCTTTGCACACTCTCCAATGCCTTGACATCCTTCCTAAAATCTGGTGCCCAGAACTGAACCCAGTACTGTAGCTGAGGCCTAACCAGCGTTTTATAAAGGTTCATCATAACTTCCTGACTTTTGTGTTCCATGCCCCTATTTATAAAGCCTAGTATCCCGTATGCTTTTTTAACGGCTTTGTCTACCTGTCCTGCCACTTTCAAAGATTTACTTATATGATGTTCCTTCACCCCCTTTAAGATTGTACCATCAGCTTACATTGCCTCTCCTCATTCTTCCTCCCAGAATGCATCACTTTGCATTTCTCACATTAAACTTCATGTGCCACGTGTCCGCCCATTTTACCAGTCTGTCTATGTCCTCTTGCAGACTGTATTATCCTCCTCAGTGTTTACTACTTTTCCTAGCTTAGTATCATCTGCAAACTTGGAAATTGAACTCCCTATATCCAAGTCCAGGTCATTCATATAGATCAAAAACAGCAGTGGTTCCGATACCAACTCCTGGGGGACACCAATGCACACTTCCCTCCAGTTAGAAAAACAACCGTTCACCACCACTCTCTGCTTTGTATATCCCAGCCAGTCCTGTATCCATGCTGTCACTGATCCTTTAATACTGTGGGCTTCTTTTTTGCTTACAAGTCTCTTATGTGGCACTTTATCAAATGCCTTTTGAAAATCCATATAAGCTACATCAACTGCACTACCTTCATCCACCCTCTCCGTTACAAAAATATAAAAAAAGTAGTTTTGTTTATTTGTATAGCTTCTTATCATGTTGAATGCCTCAGAGCGATTCATATTAATTACTGTCGAGATTGCCTCGGAGGTAAGGTCCTGTGAGTCAGTGTGATGCAATTCCCTGGAGAAAGAACTGCTTTACACGAGGTGCTTAGGCAACAACAAGAATAACTTGCATTTATATAGCGCCCTTCACAAGGGGTAGCATCCTGGAACACTAGTCATCAGTAACGCTACTGCTTTCCAGGGAAAGGCTTCATATACTCTCTCTGCTGAGCACTAAACAGCCTGGTATCTATGTTTCACAATCACAGTCTGCCACAGGTAAATTGAATAGCTTGGCAGACGATATGCTATTTTCCTTTTCAGATTCGGATTCTCTGGGTTTAATCTTAACATGTAAGAGATGTGTCATTATCATTGAGTCGCCATGGTTAGATGTTTTCAATAAACAATTGATCAGTGAGCACAGTGTGGAAGCAATTGGATTCTGGGGAATTCCATTTTCAGTGTGGTTTCTGATCTCCAGGTATGTGAAGCTGAGATGCTATTATGTAGCCCAGTAAAGTGATGGTTTAGTGTAGGCAAATGTGGCTGCCAGTTGCACCAGAAATGTAACACAACCAACAATTAGGTTAATATGGAGGATAGTTGGTCAGTAAAAACAGGCAGACAAGATTGCCATTCAACACCTGATAACATATAGGAGCAGGCTATTCGGCCCTTCGAGCCTTTCCCGCCATTGAATCATGGCTGATCTTCTAATTTAACTCCAGCTAATAACCTGACCCTGCCTCATCCCCATATCCCTTAATCCCTTTTGCAATAAGAAATATATCTATCTCAGTCTTGAATATGTTCAAGGACTGAGCCTCAACAGCCCTTTGGGGTAGTGAGTTCCATACATTCACCACCCTTTGAGTGAATAAGTTCTTCCTCAACTCAGTGCGAAAGGGCTGGCCTCTGATTTTAAGGTTGTGACCCCTGGTTTTAGTTTCTCCAACCAGGGGAAACAATCTCCCACTATCTACTCTATCATGCCCTTTGATGATCTTATAGGTTTCTATAAGATCCCCTCTAATTCTTCTATATTCTAGAGAATATAGGCCCAAATTGGTCAGCCTATCCTCGTAACTCAACCCCTTCATCCCCGGTACTAACCTAGTAAATCTATGCTGCACCGCCAAGGCAAGTACATCCTTCCTTAAATGAGACCAAAACTGGACACAGTATTCCAGGTGTAGTCTCACCAGGGCCCTATACAGTTGCAGCAACACTTCCCTACTCTTATACTCTAATCCTTTCATAATGAATGCTAACATACCGTTCGCCTTCCTAATTGTTTGCTGCACCTGCAGAATAACTTTCTGTGATTGGTGTACAAGGACACCCAAGTCCCTCTGGACGCTAACGCATTCCAATCTCTCCCCTTCTAAAAAATAACCCGCTCTACTGTTTTTGCTACCTAGGTGGATGACTTCGCACTTCCCTACATTATACTTTATCTGCCACCTACTTGCCCAATCACCTAACCTATCTATGTCTCGCTGCATTTTTTTAATGTTGTCCTCTGTGTTGACACTTCCTCCTAGTTTTGTGTCATCCGCGAATTTAGATATATTAACTTCGATGTCCTCATCTAGATCGTTGATGTAGATGGTAAATAGCTGAGGTCCAAGGACTGATCCTTGTGGCATTCCACTAGTCACATCCCGCCAATCTGAAAAGGACCCGTTTATTCCTACTCTTTGTTTCCTACCCGTTAACCATTCTCCAATCCATGTTAATATGCTCCCCCCAATTCCATGGGCCCTTATCTTTTGGACTAACCTTTTATGCAGCACCTTATCGAGGCCTTCTGGAAGTCCAAATAGACCACATCCAACTGATTCACCCTTATCTAGTTTACTGGAAATATCCTCAAAAAAACTCTATGAGATTTGTCAAACATGACTTCCCTTTTGTAAAGCCATGTTGACTTGGCCTAATTATATTGTGCTCCCCTAAATACCGCACTACCACATCCTTAATCAACGATTCTAAAATTTTTCCTTTCACTGATGTGAGACTAACTGGCCTATAGTTCCCCATCTTTTCCTTTCCACCTTTTTTAAATAGTGGTGTGACATTTGCGATCTTCCAATCCATGGGGACCTCATCCAAAGGATAACACTGATCCTCCTTAAAAAAAAAATTAAGAAAACATTTCCCATTTGTCATCTATTTCTCCCTATTCTTTTATATTCTGTCCTTCACCAATTAATACTTTCACTTTATGTTGACATTATGGGTAACCAATATTGCAGATTTTAACCTTCAGTTTGCCTTATTTCATATTATGTAAAAATAAATTATCGTCCATTTCTTTTTGTACAGTGACCATTCTACAGCGGTAACCCATGAGAATGAAAGTTGAGCACTTTTTGTACAAACAGAAAATTCAATTGTATTATTTAAATCAAACAATTGCTCTTAAGAAAAAAACTGCTACAAATGCTGCAGGTACACTCCTGGCATTTGATCTGGAATAAAATGAGCATGTTAAGGAGAGAAAATGAAAACAAAGAAAAACATCAATAAAAGTTATCAAATTGTAACTGAAGATGTGCAATAAATCTACATCCCCACAATTGCTTTTTTCAAAAAAAAACTGGCTACATTGCTGACTCCATCCCTTGGGAGGTATCATATAGTGAGAATCGTCAATATTTGTAGTTTGTTTTTTTACAAAAAGTCTGATTAACTTCTAAATAAATTGTAATTTTAGCTAGAACAGTATTGGATATTTCAGGACTAGACTCTTAGTTACCATGAGAGTATTACTTTAATACTGCACAGTTCTTGACTATTTTATGTCATGAGCATATCCATAGGTACATAGGAATGTATAGGATCACCAAAGACCCGGGAGTCCATCTGACCAGTCCTGAAATAAGAAGAGAAAAATAGAATCACTATCCTGACATGCTCGATTTCTCCTAATCATCAGTTGAATTGCTTACCAAGTGGCTCGCTAATTCCCTCTTGATCTGCCTCCAACACATCTCTCAGCAGTCTATTCACCAACTCTCTGTGTAAAATAATTGCAACTGAACTGTTTGTTCACCTTCCTGCTTTCAGCTTGAGTCTATGCCCCTTGTTCTGTAGTTGTTGACATATAGTTGTCTGTGTTAAAATATTATTCGGGCTCTCTTTATCCTTGCTCTTTAGAACCTTGAATACTTTGTAAGATCTTCCCCGTTAGATTCTCCTGAGGTGTGAACATTCTCAGTTTCTGGAGTCTCTTTCTTGGTGTTCAAGCTATCAATCTAGTTTCCCTTCACTAAACCACTCCATTGCCAAGTTATCCTTATTCTGTAATAACCAATATGACCAGAACTGTATACAGAATGTCTGATGCCATCCCAATAGAGCGCTCTACGATATTATGCTACAGAATAGTGCTTTATAAATGCAAGTTGTTGTACTCCAACACTATACAGGTTTAGTATTGCTTTCTGTGATGCGGTGCTGGGGGTATGTTGCATTGTCAGAGGTGCAGTCCTCCAGATGAGACTTTAAACCAAGGTCCCATCTGCCTGTTCAGGTGGATGTTAAAGATCCCATATCACTATTTGAAAAAAGAATGGAATTTCTCTCTTCCAGTGTTCTGGCCAACAGTCCCCCAAATAAAATTGGCCACTCACTCAGTAGCTGTTTGTAGGAGATTGGAGGAGATCCATACTGTTAGTATGGAATTTGGCTGCCATGTTTTGCCCAAAAACAACACAATCACTCCACTTTAGAACATAAGAACATAAGAATTTGCAAGGAGAAAGAAGACCAAGGTGCATTCAGTTTGCCTTCCACCATCCTGGCAGTTGCATGACATGGCATGTCCCAAACTATTTATTATATCCTGATATTATTTCCTAACTTGACAGTATATCCTGTGAAGCACTTTGAGGCATCCTGATAAGGTGCGATATCAAATGCAAGGATTATTATTATTATTTATGCTGCATCCCCTTTAACAATATATCCATGATCTTGTTTGCTTTCTTTACCGCCACCACACACTATGCTTCAGTGATCTGTTCCACAGCTACTTCCAAATACCTTTCCAGTGTCCTGTCCTGGAAATTAATACCACTTAACATGGTGTCCACTTTTCTCATTTGGTAGCAGTCTCACATTGTCAGAATTGCTCTCCTAAAAATAAGATGTTAAATCTGCATGTTCAGGTACAAAGATCCCATTGTACTACAGTATTTGAAAAGAGGAGGGATTTTTTTCCGTTAATAGTCTTCTAAGTATATTGGTACTTAGAATGACTGTGGAACAACCATTGCTGTGTGCAATATGGGTTCTCACATCTGCTTACAAAATACAGTCACTACACTTTGCAGCAATTTATTATTAATAATAATTATTATTATTAATTGATAATAATTATTAATTAATTATGTAACAAATTAATAATTAATATTAATACTCGTTATTAATAATGATCCTTACATTATAGTGCTTATAGTGCCTTTCATGTTGGGAGGATGTCTCAAAGCTCATCACAGGATACACTGTAAAGTTTATTGACGTTTTATAGGCACATTTTCTGTGGAAAAAACATTCAGATGTTTCAACCTTTTTTGGTGTTGTATCAAATACAAGATTTATTATATATATTTAGTACTTACATAATTGTAAATTTAGAAATAAAGGAGAGAGTACACCAAATCTGATATTTAATTCATAATACGTATACCTTAAGTCCCTTATCTGTCAACCTCACAAGGCAGGGCGAAACCTTGGCAAGTTTCCTTACTCCACACGCCTAAAATGATCCCTCCAAAAAACAAAACAATAATAAATTGGTCATTTTCAATTCATGACTGTTTGTGGGACACTGCTGTGTGCAATTGGCTGCCGCGTTTCACCCACAAATATACAGTCAATTTACTTTACAGCATATTCTGTGAAGCGCTTTGAGATGCCTAGAAGACGTGAAAAGCACTGTATCAAATGCAAGAATTATTATTATTATATTATTATCCCAACTCACAATGTGCTTAACAAACCATAGGAATGGAATTCACTCTGATAATTGGATTGTCAAACATTGCTGCAGGAGTAAAGCTTCTCACAAATCATCCCCACATAAGTTCCTAACTTCACTAGAGTTCTTGGGAGGGGGTGCAGGTGAGACAAAATTAAAACTTTTATGTGTTTCCATTATGAGTTTGCCTCCAGAGGCAAGTCCTGAAATGAAAAGGATGAGCCCCACAGTGACTGCACTCAGCAACGGTGAATATCTGATGAAAGTAATGATATACTCGAATTCTCTAAACAGGCAGTAAATAACCACCTTCTGTGCTGTAATATTCTATGATTCTATGAAATAACTGTGAAGTGAATGACCAATTTTATTCGGGGAATGTTGGCCACTGAGAGAAACTCCCTTCTCTTTTCGAATAATGCAATGGGATCTTTAATGTCAACAACAACAAAATTAATTTTTAGAGTGCCTTTCACGTCGGGAGGATGTGATGTCCACCTGAACAGGCAGACTGAACTTGTTTTACCAGCTCATTCAAAGAATATTTTGTCCAATATAGAACCCCCAACCCTCAGCACTGCACTATAGTGTCAGCCGTCAGCCTAGGCTATATGATTCAAAGTTCTAGCATGGGGAGTGATGCATGGCATGGGACGGATTGAGGGGAAAGAAAGGGAGTAAAAAAANTTATAATGAATAAAACACCTTTTTTAAAAAGAATACGTTTAAAAAAAAGTAGAGAAAAAGAAAATTACTGCATTTGCTCACATGTGTTATGTTTCCTATAAAGGAACACAAATTATTTTGAATCGATTGGTTTTACTGTGATAGATATATAACAATTTCTCATAATAAGTAGATTACTGTATCACAAATAGCTACAGGACCCCAGTGATTTCCACCCCAGTGGCTAGAAACCTCAGCATTCACTTGAAAGTAATCCCTATTGAAATTTGAGACATTTGTGAAGTGTAACATCAAAGCAGCAACCGCAACCCACTAGAGATGAAAATAATGGGTTAATTAATTGAATTACTTGAGTGCATTACTTGAGTCTTGTCAATGCAGTTACATTATTTTATATACTTTTTGAATAAATTAAGATTAAATATTATGAGGCTGATTTTTTAAAAATGTAACTGGAACCATCAAAAGTGGAGCATTACCATTTCAGGATAATATAAGCTTCTAACTGCTATATATATATGTGTGTGTGTGTGTAGAAATGTATACAATCAGCATGGTTTAGATTCCAACACATCTGATTCCTCTCATTAGCACCAGCCTCAGCAGGAACATTTTACTTCTTGTACTAACCTCCAGAAGGTGAAGGGTTAAGCCACTACATTTGAACCTAGAACTTGCTAGACCAGCGTCCAACTGGTCCGAGATGAGTGATATGTAAATTGCACGTAATAGAAATTTAAAAGCTAAATTTGGGCCACTATTTGCCTTGTTGAAAAGCAATGTTGCACACAATAGGTGACTTTTGTCATCAGGCTATGTGGTTACAATTGAATTATTCTCTTCTCTAGCACCAGGGCCAGCTACCATCACTGGTGCTTACAGTGTTACAGACAGGTGGCCTGGAAGAGATGCATATGTACTGGGACATTGGGAAATTCTTCCCTATCCTAGTAAATACAGTAATCAGGATTACCGTAGATCCACTAGATCCACCTTTTGAGTAACACACCATTGCCATCTGCTCCTGTACCTAGATAAAATGATTTTATTTACTACCTTGCAGTCTTACTGTTAGGAATGAAGATGATGAACGAGCAAGAAGGACATCACATGAAGGGAGAGGAGAGAGCCAGCCAAACTGTGAAGAAAGGTATTGTTACTCTTTAACTGTTTGCTGATATCAGTGAGTGAGGCAAGCATTACAGTATAAAAATAAATGTGAAGTGAAAGAAGGCGTAGATTACTTTTGATTATTTTAACCCCGGGAATTATTTTACCATTCTGCCTTGAAAGCTGAGCTGCCTTGAAACTCAAGTACCAGTTAACTACAATATACTGCTTCAGCTTACACTGCCAGTGATTCCACATACTGTCTCCATCATTCTTTGTTTAGCATCAGGATAGATTGGGTTGGATGGATCCCTTCTCATGTGGTTTATCCTGTTATACTGTCACCCTTGCTATCCAGAGGTGACCAAAAATGAAAGGGGAAATATCTTTCTCAGTGTGTGTTTCATTTGTTATACTGTCACTATCAAGTTGAAGCATTTTTTAACATCACCCAACAAGCCCTCATCACCTTAATAACATCAGGAGTGAACGAAGGGGGATGGAAGAAGATCATTTTTTTGTGGTATATTATATTGTAAATTGCAGTATATTGAGGAACACAGTATGTAAGAAGGCCATTAAGAATCTTTATGTTATACAGTAAACTCCTGATAACGCGATCCTGGCTTAACTTGTCACTATCAGTTGAATGATCATCCTGTCAATATCCCAGCCACATTTATTTATGTATTTACACATATGCCTTACTCGACACTCTTGATAACTCGTCACCAAGCCCTTGAGCCCTTTTCCTTGGAGTGAAAAGTTATTATGTCTACTGTCTTACTCCGGAAGTGAAACATAGACGAGTCCTGTTCAGACACTTGTTTTGCCCTAGCAAAATCTCTATAGATTTAATGACCTATTCAGCCACAAAATACTCAGTCTCTGTACTTTACAGTTTATCCTGTGAAGTACTTTGGGATGTCCTCCCAAAATGAAAAAGCACTGTACAAAATGTAAGGATTATTATTATAAAAAATCCCAATAACAGAAGTACATATTTTTATAATACAACATCTTAACTGAAAATATTAGTAAATTATGTGTAGGAAAAACTTTCACCCCAGTTCAAACATCGGAAGTTCATATCCTACTGTTCAGATATGCACTCTTATTTTTGGGGGCCAATATTCTCTGCTCCTTTACTCCTGACAGCTGGATTCTTTGCTGGGATCTGGTTTCACTTTTCTACTTCTTCAGAACCAGCTTCAAAATTAAGATTGAATTTAAGTATTTTCTAAGTCCTAGATATTTTGAAATGTAATGAAATGAGTGTAGGTCAAGACTCAATTGGAATGCTAACAATCTAATCCTCTCCATCCCATGATATCTGTACAATAGCCATCAGGTTGATTGGATAAGCAGTAAGGACCGGAATGGGATCCGTTGTTGCTGGAGCAGGTTATAGATGCCGAATGGTTAAAGATGGAGAATACATGCACTTTCTGGCATCAGCCATGAATAGTTTGAAAATGCAAACATTAATATTACTCAAAGGCATAAAATTGTGTTACTCACATTCGGATTATACACAATTAAGATACTGAAAGGATACAGTTTTCAGTTCAGTACACAGCGCTAGTTATTAATATTAATAATAATTCTTACATTTATTATTGTGCCTTTCACGTCAGGAGGATATCTCAAAGCGTTTCAACATTAAATTGTATTGTATATTATAAAGTGAAGTAACTATGTTTTGGTGGGCATTAATTAATAACTAAGTAAACAAAAGACTGTTTGATTTATCATAAGATACCCGTATTTCGCACAACATACAACAATTCAAAATAGGACTCAGGACTCTACATGCATTTCACTGCAATTTGTAGCACATCAGTCACTTAGGAAGTTTCACCTGTAGCATCCATCCCACAAAAATTGTTATTCTGATGTAACCAGTACCCTTTCTTTCCTGATTTTTCACAGTCCAAAGCCAACAGTTGAAGAAGTGCGCTCCTGGGCACAATCGTTTGACAAGTTAATGAAAAGCCCTGCAGGAAGAAATGCATTCCGAGAATTTTTACGAACAGAATACAGCGAGGAGAATATGCTGTTCTGGTTATCATGTGAAGACCTAAAGAAAGAAGTCAACAAAAGTCTTATTGAGGAGAAAGCAAGATTAATATATGAGGATTATATATCCATCCTTTCACCTAAAGAGGTGAGTTCATGATGCTCTTATTGTTTATTAGCATTATTTAACAACATACTTATTACCTGTTATAACACGATCATCTGGGTACAATACCTCAGATCCTGTCCGACAATGAAGCACAAAAAAAAGGTGGAATCCAGATGGTCAGGTCAGCCCTGATGTCCCTTCTTGCATATTGTGTGCATGTATGCTATGCGCAGGAAGCACTGCTGATCTCACTTCCTTCATGGAACCAAAAGTGCACATTCTCCCTCATCAATGGTCTGAGGCAGTTTCTGAGGCAGAAGGTTTACAGACATAACACGTTCACCAATATATCCATTGAATTTGATCCACAGAAGAGGCATGATGGGCAAGGTCAACAGTATAATAGCCCAAATATACTAAAATAAATGCACTTCCTTTTTATAATTAAACACTTTCAGATGTCCTCCCGACATGAAAGGCACAATATAAATGTAAATTGTATGATTAACCTCAGGAGGGATGAAAGTTTGCTTAAGGATTGGAAATTCTAAAGAGAAATACTGTTTTCCTGGGTTCTGGAGGCTTTGTGGCCTTTTCTTTCACATATCCCTTGATATACTTTGCTCACAAAATGCAGTCAGATCACTTTACAGTACAACAACAACAACAACAACAAGATTCCATTTATAAAGCGCCTTTCACGTCAGGAGGACGTCCCAAGGCGCTGCACAGTTGGGTCATGACCCGAGCAGGGGGGAAATGGTCAGGGTGAGGGGAGGGAAGGGAGGGAGCGAGGAGGGGGAAGAGAGTCGAGAAGAGAGCTGAAGGCTCTCTTTACTTTACAGTAAATCCTGTGAAGCACTTTAAGACATCTCAATGACATGGTAAGGTGCTATATCAAACGCAGATATTATTATTAGATACTTATCATGTATCTGTCTTTCTATTGAATGTCTCAATTAACTCCAAATGTATAAGTTGATTCCCCAAGTTGGCTGACGTACTGAATGAGTACTTTGCATCTGTCTTCATAAAAGTGGACGCAGCCAACGCCACAGTGTTAGAAGAGAGGGTAGAGAAATTGGATAAGAATAAACCGAGAGGAGATACTAAAAAGGAAATACTCAAGGCATTGGAGAGGGTGCAAAGGAGATTTACCAGGATGGTACCAGAAATGAGGGACTGGAGTTATCAGGAGAGGCTAGAAAAGCTAGGATTATTCTCCTTGGAGCAGAGAAGATTGAGAGGAGACTTAATAGAAGTTTTCAGGATTATGAGGGGATTCGATAGGGTGAATTATTTCCACTGGCGAGTGTGTCAGTAACCCAAGGACACCGATTTAAAATAGTTGTTAAAAGAAACAGAGGGGAGGTAAGGAGAATTTTTTTCACAGAGCGAGTTATTCGGATCTGGAATGCATCGCCTGAAAGGGTGGTGGAAGCCAATTCGATAACAACTTTTAAGAGAGAAGCAGATAATTATTTAGGGAAGACAAGATTGCAGGGCTATGGGGAGAGAGTGGGGCAGTGGGATTGATTTGGATAGTTCTTTTCAAAAAGCTGGCACATACACAACGGGCCAAATGGTCTCCTTCTGTGTTGTATAATTCTATGATAACTAGAGTATAAAAGTTGCTGCCTATTCACATTGTCATTACCCTTTATTTGCTTTTTTTGATCTATAATTTTGAACACCACAACCTCCTTGAACTCCAATAACTTTAACCCCAGTTTGCTGAGCATTTCAGTGTCATCAACCATGAAGTCAGCAGTCAGTGTAATTATTTTCATTTCTGTATTGAGCCTTATAAATGCAATATGATCCTGTGAAAGTAATATTGCTTCATCTTCTACTTTTGGGTGTCAGCCTGGCTCAGTTGATAGCACTCTCACCTCTGAGTCAGAAGTTTGTAATAATAATAATTATCCTCGCACCCTTGCATTTGATATAATGCCTTATCACATCTTTGAGACGTCTCAAAGCGCTTCACAGAATATACTGTTAAGTGAATTGACCGTATATTTTGTAGGTTCAAACCCCATGGCTTTGAGCTTACATACAGTCTAGGGCCAGGCTAATACATCATTGGGGAGCAGTGTTGGAGGTGCCGTCTGCCTGTTCAGGTGGATGTGAAAGATCCCATGGCCTATCCGAAAAAAGAGTTTCTCCCACCATCCAATGATCCTTCAGATAAAATTGATAATTTACCTCTCGACTGTTCAGGGGTCATTGCTGTGTGCAAATTACCTTCGCGTTCACTTACAAATAACCAGTCATCACACTTGACAGTAAATCCTTTTGAGATATTTCATTGCCAACATCACTATATCAATTGCAATGGTTATTATTATTTATACTGTACTCCACATTTGGTTCCATCCTTCCTATACTTAATTATTCCTTTCTCCATGCTATGATATGGTCTTTCAAAAGATCAGTTTAAAATATATTTTGCTCAAAATATGCGCTGGTAAACATTGCTGTAAGTATCTTTGAGGACTTACTTAGGCTAACTGAGAATTTAATTACTATCAAGATCTGGAAAGATAAGTCATAAACGCAGGGTGTCTCAGTGCCCATATTATTAAATTGTCTGTGTTAATTCAATCTCTTCATGCTATTAGAGATAACAGCACATTGAAGCCAGTTCTTCCATTGTCATGAGAAGTCACCAGTTGAACAAAAACGCTCAAAACAAAATATCAAAAGTAGACAAAACGTTTAAAAAAAACTTTGCAACCATTTGACCCACTAAGATGCTGGCATGTCAACAGTAAAACATGGACTTAAGATGCAAAAGGCCACACAAGAACATATGTAGCAGAATTTTTTGAGGATAATAATAATGTGGAGTGGTGTAGCTCAGCGGTTAAAGCACTCGCCTCGCAAGTGAGAGACCTGGGTTTGATTCCCAGCAGGGCGATATATTGAACAAGTTTCTTTACCCCACGCACCTGTTTACCTAGCAGTTAGTCGATTGGCGGATCACTTTTCCGGGGATAATAATTCCTTCAAAAAAAACAATAATAATTTGGTCACTTCAATCCACGACTGCTTGTGGAACACTGCTGTGTACAATTGTCTGCCGCTTTTTGCCCACAAATACACAGTGAATTCACTTTACAATAATTTTGGTGAAGTGTTTTGAGACATCTAGAAGATGTGAAAAGCGCTATATCAAATTGAAGGATTATTATTATAATAATCAATCATCCTTGCATTTGATATAAGCCCTTATCACATCATTCAGTCGTCTCAAACCGCTTCACAGGATGTAGCGTGAAGTAGATTGACTGTGTATTTTGTGGGCGAGATTGGAAGTAGACTAGTGGATGAGGCTGATTTTACTGGAGATTTAACCCCAAATGAATTGTGGAAAAAAGTATATTCTGAAATTGAACTTATTTTACTTCTCAAAAATGTCGACGTGCAAAACAGCATTTTTTTTTATTATTTTATATTCTTCCGCAATCAGGTCAGCCTCGACTCCAGAGTGCGTGAAGTCATCAACAGAAACATGTTTGAACCCAGCCCTCACACGTTTGATGACGCACAGCTACAGATTTACACGTTAATGCACAGAGACTCTTATCCAAGATTCATGAGCTCTTCCATCTACAAAATCCTGCTTCAATCCTTAATCGATACATCGTCAGAATCCTAGAACTTCTCTGCTTTGTTTCTGAAAAAATAAAAATTGGAAATGTCTGTGGGCTATTACTACTCACAGGGACAGTAGAGCTATAAGTTCTTCACCAGAAAGTAACACTCAGGCATATTTTACTACGGATTTTAATGTCTATCTGCAGAGGGCTCTGAACACAGGCCGAAACGCAGCTTCAGATCAACGCAACAAGATTCTCCAAAGGATGACTGACAAAATGTTAAGTCGTTTTAAAAGCCTGTAGTTGTATTTTTTACATAAAATAGTAATAAGATGTACTCAAAGACAAGAGTTTGATAGCGGAAGTGCCTTGATTTTCCTCGATTGACATCCACACCTGAACTACACATGCTAAGATACAGTTTAAAGATCTCCTGCCATTCCATACTATGACAATGAATCCACAACCACCATCAGCGTTCTTTGGGGCGGTACTTCCACTTGTCTTGGAGTATATACATTTGATATATGTAAACATAGTGCCGATGGGAAAAAANTATGGATCAACTTCAAGTATCTAAGCCAACGGTTTGGAAAAATGCTGCCTCTGAAACATGTTTTGTTGTAAAACTTCTATTATTTTAATATCAGTTTCACGTAAATGCAACTTTTTTTAAGTTAAAATTTGTAAATGATTTTCAAACTTAATTTTAAACAATTTATCACCGGTTTTATTTTACAAAAGTGTGGGCATTTCAATTCTTTTCAGAAAAAAATAAAGCACAATAATTATAATCGACTGTTGTTCAAGTGATGTGACTAGAACAAGATTAATACACACATTGCCCTTTTTTGAAAAACAAATTGGGCATTAGCTACTTTTTGGTTCCCCCAACCTCATCCCTCCAAGGATAATTCTGCATTTAAGTCATCAGAAGCCTCAAAAGAAGTGATTTCTAGTATTCCCCTCATTCAGCTGTTGAACAGTGAAATCTCTCCTCAGTTCAGGTTCACCTCTGTCAAGTTGGCTGCATGTATTACCTTTTTGGAGAAGTACTGTATTTTAGTACTGCCTTCCTTGCTCTGTTAGAAGTGCACCTCCATTTGGCTGATCCATCACAGAGCAACATTGACTCAAGTCACCACTGGGAGGGATCCCATTTGCCTTCCAGCCACAGGAGACTGTGTGGAGTCAAGAGGGAAAAGTGATAGAGGAGGTAGGTGGGGTGCAGGTTGAAGTATACATTTCTTCTCATTTTTTTCAATCAGTGGCTTTAATCCCTTCAACACTGAACTACTTGTTGAAACTTCTCAATTTCTGAATCTCATGACACAACATCAAGCAGCTCAATATATACTTAGCACCCATCAGTTTGACAAAAAAATAAAATGGATTACTGTTACACTCTAATGAAGCAAAAATTAGCAGTGTCATTTCACAAGGTTATTGTGTGTATACATGTGGATGTTTTGTGCAGAGTGAAAATAGTAAGAAGCCCAGACAATGACGTAAAAAAAATACATAATGTTACAAACCTCTATTAAGACTTTATATAATAAAGACTAAATAAGCGATAGAAAGTGACCGTAAGTGGACTCCACAGTATTCAGTAATGTTTAGTGAACTTTTATGACCTGCTCTAAAGAGGTTGTGAAGGTCAAAGCAAATCCTATACATGGCATGAAATATATGGTTTGACGTAAATGCTATGCAACACAGGTTACTGTGAATGCTTAGCAAAGATGGACATTTGTTATAACCAATTAAAATTCTTGTAATTGCAAACTGTTGCTTAGTCAATGTGCTTAAAGGCTTTTTTTTAAAAAATCCACATTTCTGATTAAGAGGGTTTTCAGAAGCAGTAACTAAGCAAAGTTGCCAATTTTTTTTTCAGCTTATGTCCTTGTGAGAGCATGTTTACAACTCTTACAGATGAACATGAAACAACTAAATCTAAGCCTGTCATGAACTATTGAAGTACTGAAGTTGACCATGCTTTTCATGCTAAATGTCTTATTTCTTTGCATCTTATACATTCAGCATGTGTTTTCACTGACACCTGGAGAAAATGATTGTCTGTAAACGTATAATGCTGATTATGTATAAGGAAACCATATGAGTCACATTTCTTAATTCAAAATATTCTCTGAATAAACTTTTTTTTNGAAACGCGATCCGGTTGCATTTTTGATTCACTCAGTGCTAAATATTGATAGGTGCTGGGATCTAGAAAGGACACAAATGCTTATCTGAGGTGCGTGCTGGCACCTTGTGGCAAACGTTGTGTTAGGAACACTGCACATTTTACCAATAACCTAAGCGTTAAGAACTACGGGTCTGCTCAAGTGGGCATCCCAGGACACTATTTGAAAAGAGAAATATTTCTCCTGGTTTCCTGATCCTCCAGATAAAATTGGTCTGTTTACTTCATGGCAGTTTGTGGGACATTACTCTGCCCACGTTACTAGTAATCCTTGTATTTCATATGGGGCCTTATGTTGTTGAGACATCACAACGCACTTCATAGGATTTAAACATAATAATTCTTGCATTTGATATAGTACCTTATCAAGTCTTTGCGACGTCTCAAAGCGCTTCACAGAATATACTGTGAATTGAATTGACTTTACATTTTTTGGGTGAAACGCAGCAGCCAATTGCACACAGCAGTATCCCATAAACAGTCGTGGATTGAGTGAACCATTTATTATTTTTTTTAAAGAAATTGTTACCCCCAGAAATGCGATCCGCCAATCGACTCACATCCGCCAATCAGGTTCCTACATACTGCAAGGTAAACAGAGTCGTGTGGAGTGAGGAAACTTGCCCAACATTTCATCCTGACGAGAATCAAACCCAGGTCTCTTGCTTATAAGGCGAGTGCTCTAACCACTGAGTCATAGGACTTCACAGATGTAGTGTAGTGACCGTGTATACATTACCCGTTGTGTCACTTATAAATACAACCATTACACTACAGTAACATTTTATGAATCACTCTTGAAATATTAACATAAGACATTATATCAAATGTAAGGATTATATTATATAAATTCAGAGCCATTGTCCAGAAGTCTATCCCCCTCCTCCGCCCACCCACCCCCCAAAAAATGTCTTTACTTGTAATTTGAATATAGCAACTCCAGGGATACTGGGTCCAATTATTTTATGAAGTGCTTTGGGATCTCTTACTCATGTGAAATGTAGGCTGTGGGATGTTCTACCCAGCTTCGCTCTTTCCTCTCCCAGCATTCCCTCGATGAACCCCTCCAACCTGGATTTCCGTGCTGCTCACAGCTCTGGGCAGTTACAAATGACATTCTGTCCACCTGCGACCGTCTCCTCATTCTTCTCAACCGCTTTCGTTACTGTTGACCAGTCTATTCTCCACTGTCTCTCCTCTCACTCCCTCAACGGTTGTTTTTGCTTGGTTCCAATCCTACCTTTCCTACCGCCTGCACTTCGTGGCCACCAACGACTTCTCCTCTTGCTCCCGCACAGTCACGTGTGGCATTCCTCAGGACTCCGTCCTGTCCCCTCCTCTTCAATCTATACATGCTCCCGATTGGCGATGTCATCCACAGGCATGGGGGTCAATTTCTGCATATATGCGGATGACACCCAACTCTATCTCACCGCCTCCACCCTCGACTCCAGGACCGTTGATGTCCTGGCTAATTGTCTAACATCAAGTCATGGATGAGAGCCAACTTCCAGCTCAATGTTGGCAAGACAGAGGCCTTGGATCCTGGCAGAGCCTCCTCACCTCAGTCGCTGACACTTATCACTATTCATGACTGCACTCTTCACCTCACCAATCCAAAACCTTTGTGTCCTTTTCGACCCTCAGCTATCCTTCAAACCCCAGAATCGTGCCGTGACCCATTCTGTCTTACCACACCTCACAACATTGCCCGCCTTCACCACCGCCTCTCACCGCAGGCTTCCGAGACCTTGATCCACGCTTTCATTACGTCCCGGCCTGACTACGCCAACTGCCTGATCACTGGACTTCCCTACTCTTCCCTCCACAAGCTGCAGATTATTCAGAACTATGCAGCTAGTGTCCTCTCCCACACCAGGCTCTGGGAACCAATCACGTCTGTTCTTACCTGGCTTCACTGGCTCCCCATTCCTCAGAGAATCGACTACAAAACCCTCGTTCTTACCTTCAAGTCCCTCCATGGTCTTGCTTCCCTATACCTCCGACCTCATAACTCCTTATTATCAGCTTGACTGCTCCCTCCGCTCGGCAGCTTACTTCAGGTCCCCTACACTTCCTGCCCCACCATTGGCGGTTAGGCATTCAGCATCTGTGCCCCCACACTCTGGAACTCTATCCCACAATCCCTCCGGCTCAATCCGTAAAACTAAGTAAGTTATGATGGCACTGAGAAAGTTTTTAAAACTTTAATGTCAAACTACATATAAAAAGAAATTCATTCAATACATACAGATGCTGCTCGGTGAACAGAAGGTGTTTTGTTCCCATGAACTAATTTGGAGAAAACACACAGAAGAATGTTTTTAAGTAAACTATATTTGTACAAAAGAAACAATCTGCCACAGGGATGTATTGCTCTACAAATATCCTTGTTGAAGTTTTGACTTTGTCATTTACACAACTAGTTAGAAATTAAGAGTTCATCAAGTACTCTCCTGGTCCAGCAAATTCTCTTGTGGAGTTCTTTGGGGTCATCTTAACAAAACTGTGAAAGCAAAAATGGATAGTCATTCTACATTTCTGCTTCAAATTGCTCTCTAAAGGTTCCAAAAAGGTAAAAAAAAACACTTAATTCTAAACTACTATATACGCACCTTCTTATATAAGCAAATCATACTTCTTTACGAATTTATATTGTAAACAAAGTAGTATTTCCCACATAAAAGGTGCACACTAGCATATACTAACTGAAATTTGAAATGGTATCATTCCACTTTACATATTAATACTTTAAGAGTCTTTTGGAAATTGCATTTACCCAATGTGAATGTCAAAAGGTAGCAAACTTTTAGCAATACGCAAACAGAAGCTGTATAGGTATTTCCCAAGAATGCTGTGAATATCGGAAATTAAGTTCCCAAATAAATCATTTTTTCTAATTAACTATTAATTCCTTACACTACTATGATAAACAGGAACTGAATTTAAGCACAACATGGTGATGTTTTTCCTGAACCCAGAAGTGCAAAACAATTTTTCTCACCTTCCATCGATTTCCACATTCATTGCATAAAACAAACGTGGTCATTGGTTCATCAGCACTACGGGTCTGAACCTAAAAGAGTTAACGAGAAACCAAACAGCATGATTACACATTCTCTCTTGAATAGCTATACAACGTTTTGAAAACAAGATTCTAGGGACAAAATATCTACACTCACAATCAGAGGAAATGTAATCTTTAAACACAAATATGGGCGAAGACACTGGAATTACAAACTCTTGTAGCATAAACCGTGTGTTAGCCTTTTATCTTTAGTAAGCTGCAGAGGGAACTTCTTTTATCCAAGCAGATCAAAATCACTGATTGTCTAGAGGAGACAATGTAAAGGCTATAACACCTTTGAATTCTACTGCAAACCCATTTCTTTAACCAGCTGTGCTACAAACAGTGTCAAGTTATGCGTTTTGGACTCTGCCACTCACATTTAGAATATTGTGTGCAATATTTGGCATCCTACCTTTGAAAAGCAGCAATGCATCAGAAAGGGTTCATGTAGGAACAAATGATGATTCCTAAATCTAGGGCTCTTAATTTTGAAGAGTTCATCAAACTGAACTCTTTTTGTGGAAAGTAAAGATTGAGAGGGAAGATAATACAGGTTTAAAATGTTGAGAGGCACAGATAAAGTGCGTACAAGTAGGTGACTTAACTTTGAATCCAAATCCAAAACTAGGATACAAGTAGTAAATAAACCTAGATATTATAATTCTCCTCTGTCCCTGCCTCCCCCGCCCCCCCCACCCGCCGAATATTTGTAACAGACTGACAGGAAAGGAACTGTGACTATGGTCATCCCACCAGCATAGATGGCTTCAATCTCAGGATATATAGATATGATAGAAAAATATTCTTAACCACTATAGAAAGTTCTCTCTTCTCCTCTCCATCACCACCAACACAAAATGGATTTTTAGATTGTTTGGACTCTTCTGTTGGAAGGTTATGCTCTGTGTGAAGAGACTGTATAAATGCAAGTTGCTGTTCTTATTGTTCATATTCAATGGAATTTGAAGATCCTTCTACAACAAGGTCTTACCCCACTTACCAAGATTAAGGCAGTTCATCATCAGCTGTGGCACTAGTTGCAGTTTGAACATGCACAGCAAAATAGGCTCAGGACAAGTCAATGACATCAGACCTATAACATTCAAATAAAGGTGCCCTTTTCGATAAATGCTGCACGTTGAGATCTGATGGCACTTGGGCCTCCAATACTCCAGGATTAGAAAGTTCAAGAAATACCAAATAGTCATGTTCTGAGATCAAATGATCGAGTGATGTGCTTGCTTTCATTCCCAGGATAATTGCTGTATTCCAACCAGTGCTAGATTTGCCAACTTTAGTGAGTGAACTTGTCGGATTCTCTGCTGGTGGGTAAATTTATCAATCTATTTTCAGAAAATCCCATTTATGCACTCAGACAGCTGAGCTTTGGTAAGTTAACCGTAGAATCAGATTCTACATGCAATCACCTGACAAAATATACCGACAATCAACATATTGTCTCCTCTGTTTCTTGGTTAGTTTTTCAGAATGTCATGAGCTAACATGACACACATTCAAGATGAAGTTTTAAAGGCACTGATAATCCTGTTATATTCCATATATTCTAAAAAAGGGGGGGGAGAAACCTTTTTCCATCTCCCCCGTTATGAAATTATCATTTTACTATTTCCTACGTGCTCATCCGAAACCTTTACCTGTGTGTAGCTGCAGTTGTGCTTCTTACATTTGCCACATTTAAACAGGTCAGTTGATGTACCCCCCGTTTTAGCCATTTGATGTTCTCGGATGGCTGCTTTTGTCAAGGCTTTTCGCATTTCTTTAAGTTCATCACTGGCCATTTCCTGAAATAAAATACAACCACACAATTTGTAGATATTGTTGAGGAGAAAGTGCACCTGGGTCTAAGATGCATTCGAAGAGCGAGAGAGCGAGCTTACCTCTGCACTCATTTTTGCCAATCTCTCTGGTGCAATGTTGCCACACAGCACATTCTTTCTCAGATTTGGATTCTTTGAGTCCTTAAGGTTTGCAATCCTACTTCTCACTCGGTTTTTGTACTTCATATCTGTGTTTTTCATTTCTTGGTATACACGTAGCGAGAGAAAAAGTTAAAGAAACTTATTAAACTTAACATTACCGTGTGTTTTAATGCACACAGACAGTGCGTGCTGTTGTGGAAATGCTATTCTGAGTAATATTTTAAAAAAAAGTTTTAAACCTAAACTGATCTACTATATACTTTACAAGAAACAGCAAACATGGAAAAATTCAGGACAGCTGCACAATTATTGGAATCCAATCTTGTGAAGGGTAAGGCTAGGATGTGACAATGATCAAAGAAACTGCTTGAAGCTGGAAGGGGAAGATCATAGTGTTGGAAGAATCAAATAATAATAATAATCCTTGCATTTGATGTAGCGCTTTTCATGTCTTCTAGACGCCTCAAAGCGTTTCACAGAATATACTGTAAAGTGAATTGACGATATACGTGGGCGAAACGCTGCAGCCAATTGCGCACAGCAGTGTCCCACAAACAGTTGTGGATTGAAATTTTTTTTTTTTTTTTTTTGAGGTATTATTATTAGGCGTGTGGAGTAAAGAAATTTGCCCAAGATTTCACCCTGCCTGGAATTGAACCCAGATCTCTTGCTTGTAAAGCAAGTGCTCTAACCACTAAGCTACAGGACTCCAAATGGGCTGAATGACCTTCACCATCTAAAGCTTACTCCTTCCCAATTCCCACCCATTATGTTCTCGGGTTCTTTCAGTGCTGTCTCAGTTTTGTGATCTCCTATGTCACAATGTTTACTGCCCAATTTTCGCCTAGAAAAGCAATTACTGTACTTTACAGAGACGTATTAACTTTACTTTGAGACATATTAAGCAATATATTAATGTGCTGTATCAAATCCAAGGAATATTTTCACTCTGAAATACCCTCAAATTGTCACTGGACTAAAATAAAGTATAACATCATATTCATTTTTTGAGAAGGATATTTTCCTCAATCTGAGCTCCAAGCTCATCGCAGTCTGAGCCAATGGCATTGTAGTCTCCTGGATAGAAGAGGGAAAAAAANCGTGTGAGAATCTTGACAATGTTGACAAAAAAACAACTTATATTCATAGAAATTTACAACACAGAAGGAGACCATTCAGTTGATCCAAGTCTGCAACTTCTCTCAGAGCACGGTGATCATTCAATCCCACTGCTCTGCCTTATCTACTTCCCTTTTGAAATCCCAATGGTCTCTGACACCTTACTTGGCAGGACATTCCACATCCCAACAATTTTCTAAGTGAAAAATACCTAGATTGTATTGTAAGAGGACAAAGAAGTCTCTATAAATAAATTTTATTTCAATAAGCATAGCTCACTAGGCCAGAGGAGATCGAGAGCAGACCTGATAGAGGTGCTCACAATTATGAGGGGCTGTGCTGAAGTAAATAAGAAGGAAACAATTTTCACTGAACTGTGAATGGGTAAGTATAGGTTAAATTTAAGTTTACCAGAAAAAACAAAGGGAGAGATTAAGAGAAACATATATGCTTTTACATACACGCAGAGGGTAATTAGGACCTCGAATACCCTACCAAAAACAGTGGTTGAAACCAAATGCATAATAGCTTTTAAAAGGGAATTAGTCAAATATGTGAAAAAAGAAATACGTATGGTATGGTGGAAGAAGGAAAATCAAGGGATAATGGGCTGAACAAGCTTCCTCTGAATAAGAATGATGATTATGAATGTTACTATGATTCTACGTGGTTTTAAGAACAAAATAGTTAATTTTTTTGTACAAATGTCTTCACAAATTGGTGGGGTCCAGAAATACAGGCAGGTAGCCATCAGACAGTAACCCAACAAAAATATTTTGTTCTGATGCTGCAATAAATCACTTGAATGCAGATTTACGTTGACAATTTCTTCAAAAGTCACTGTGCATGAGAGTGGGAAGAGACAGACGGCAATGCTGGAATTTTACAGGGCAGTTCTAATCTTCAGCTAAACCACTGAGTTGGCACTGAGTGGACCAGATGCTTCAAGCCAAAGGTGAGGAAAATGGGATATTTTGTGAAATACAAGCAAATAACATTCATGCCTGTATATAATGACTACATCAAGAGTACTGACAGAGGCCTGGAAGCAGGCTGCTTGACTCCTTAACCTGAGAGCATGTGAAATAAAAATATTTAGGAAGATAATTAAGAATAAAGTAAAAAAATGTAGCAAAGAAAAACAAAAGTTTCTAAGTAAAAACTGAATGCAGCTTCAATTAAATACAACTTGTGAGTGTCTTTTCTTTAGTTGCTCAACTAGTTCCAGTCTCAACTACAATTTATGGCTATGGACACCCTGAAGCCTGAAAATCCACCTAGGACTAAGCTTGTCAGACTATTTTATCTTCAAATGGAAGCATTAAAATTGTGGAAAATTCACAATTTCAGTATTGATTTGTAAATTCTTTTCTGCAATTGTTAAAAAGACTTGACTCCCAGATTAAGACTGAATAAAAAAAACACAATTCTGTATTATCTTACGTTTTAAAGACTTATTTTTTTAAAAAAGTGGGTTAAGACTAGGTGGGAATTGTATAGACAAGAACAAATTCCTGATGAAATAAAGAATTTGTGGAGAAAAAATTGCACTGATCTGAAGAACACCCAATTGTTTTCAGAAATATGGTAGGACCCTGGTAAAGATCTCAGGAAGGTCATTTTCAAAAGAGAACAAAAGCCCAATTAAAAAATACAAGCAAGTCTTCATCAAAAATCTATTACATAGCTTTAAACTGTTGAGGTATCATTAATGTTCACAGATGTGAACACAAAAATCCTGGTATTCAGCACTGTACAAAAATCAGAAATTAATTTTGAAGAATAAAAAAGTATTTTGTTAGAAAATGAATTTCAATGAATGTGCCTGCATATCCTTGTTAAGCTTGTATGAATGAGACTTACCATCTGTTTTTAGGGCAGCAGATAGCAGTTCTCTGCATTTGATCCGCACAGAATCGGTGGTGAAAGGAGCCTGAGGATAACTTTTTAGTTGAAAAGGAGATGAAGTACACGAGGTTTCATAGGCGTAAGTGGAATTGCTGCCTGAACTACAAGCAAGGAGAAATCAAAACTCAGGATTTTGTTGGGACTAAACACATTCAGCTCACAAAATCATCATGATTCTCCAAAACTACATCTACACCACAGAGTGCTATTAAACCAGTGTTTCTCAACCTTTTTAATATCAGGGATTGGCTCAGTTCCTTCTTAGAATAAGGCAGACCATCACTAAATGAGCCCTTTAGGTCACTCAATCTAAAGAGATCCCTGTTATAGACCAGGCATAAGGTTATCATGAACCGACTTAACATCTTCAGACCAGCAAATGAGAAATACCATTGTAAACAAACAAGTGTGCCATTGTAACAAAATGCTATCAAGCACAAGCTATAAAGCAATAAAGGGAAAACCAGAAAATCTATACAAATAAAGATGAAATGTCTGTGTGTATGTCAGTGTATCATGTAATAACCGATTGATGTAGAGTCATGATTTATACCTCATCGGAAAGGTCTTTCATCTGGCAGTGTTATGGGTACAATTTTTTGGGGGGGATCTCCTATCGTTAATGAGCTATATTAAAAAAATGCTTTAATTAAGCCACAAAATATCAGGTAAGAATCATATTCTGCAACTATGTAGCAACAGAGGAAAGCACACACAGTTCAGAGATACTATATTCTGCAACAAATGTATTGCACTTTTTTCTGGTTGTCATGGGAGCTAGAATCCTCCCATGTGGGACTGACAGATAGTGAGACTGAGATAGTGAAAGAGAGACAGAGAGACTAAGAGAGGGAGACAGAGAGAGCGATACTGTGAGAGAATATATTATAAACTATAGTGACTGTGTGTTTTGTGGGAGAGAGAGAAAAACAGAGAGAAAAAGACTGTGAGAGAGAGAGACAGAGACAGAGAGAGAGAGAGAGAGAGAGAGAGACAAAGACTAGGAGAGAGACTGGGTGAGAGAGACTGGGAGAGAGAGACTGTGAGAGAAAACATATTAAAAGAGTCCTCCCACAGGAGTCCTCTCAGCTGAGTATAGATGAAGACGAAATGTCTGTCTCTGTGTCAATCTACATTCCATATTGGATCCTTTGGTTGCAAGCAAAGCTGCAACGGATACACCTAGTCTCAAATAAAAGCAGAAAATGCCAGAATCCACAGCAGGTTAATCAGCATCTGAAAGGGAAAGCTAATTTTATACTTTGGGTGAAACTCTTCAACAGAGTGCGGAAGGCAACAATGCTACCAACTGAGCCAAGATGTTACTGCAGCAACTGACAATCAATCTCATATCAGTACCCAAACTAAGCAACATATTAACACTAACCCAGTTGGTGACACCAAACTCCTCCTTCACCTTATTTCTCACATTCCTATGTGTTAGTTTCCCAGGGGAATCTTATAAACTTTTATTTCTGGACAACTCCATGCAGAGCAACAAGAAGCTGAGGAAACCCTTTCAAACGTTCCTGCTCAACAAAATGAGCGATTACGGCATCTTACAGAGGCTGATGGGAAATGGGATTTGTCATTTTTAAACAAAACTAGCTTTTATATAGCGCTACTCACGCAGGGTAGCGTCCCAGCTTGACAGTGACAAGAGCACGTCGACGATCCGGGGGGAGAGGGAGGTGACCGTAGACACGGTCAAATGGTGCGACGTGAAGATGGGGAAGGAAGGGGCAACGCGGCAGGATAGAGGAAGAGTGTTCCAGAGTTTCAGGCATTGTGGCTGAAAGCACGGCGAGCAATTGTGGAAAGGAGGGCATGAGGGACATGCAAGAAGCCAGAAACAGTTGAGTGGAGGCAGCGGGTAGTGGGTTGTGAGGTAAGCAGGTTAGAGAGGTAGGGAGGTGCAAGGGCATGAAGGGATTTGAAAATGAGTGAGCTCTTAAAATCGTTCCTTTCAGCGATAGAGCCAGTGCAGCCTGGCTAGAACTGGTGTGATGGGGGTACGGAGTTTAGTGTGGGTGAGTATGCGGGCGGCGGAGTTTTGGATCATCTGTGAAGCTGGGAGATCGGCAGAGAGGGCATTTGAGAAGTCCGGTCGGGAGGTGACAAACATAGATGAGTGTTTCGCCTGCATTTCGGGTAAGATATGGTCGGAGGTGGGCAATGTGGCAGAGGTGGAGGAAGGCAGTCCTGGTCAGGGACCGGATGTGGGGAAGCTGTGGGTCGAACCTGAAGCCTCGGTTGCGCACTAGTTTGATAATTATGAGGGATGGGCCTGGGAAGTTGAAGAGGTCAGAGGCCCAGGATAGAAGACTTTGAAGGGAGCCAATGAGTATGGCTTCTGTCTTGTCAACATTGAGGAAGTTTTTGCTCATCCAGGCCCTGATGTCTGCCAGATAGGAAGGGAGAACATCGGCGGACCTGGAGTTGTAGCTGGAGAAGTAGATTTATGTGTCATCTACATGAAGTTTACTCCATGCCTGCGGATGTCAGCACCAAAAGGGAGCATATAGATAAGGAAGCTCCATATGTAAGCTACAAATCTGTACCAATTTAAGAGATTTGAAATCCAATCTTAATTAAATATAGGGGTGTCTGCTTTTTGTCTCCCCTTATCCCCCCTCCCCTAACCAAGATACACAGTTACCAATTATGAATGTCCTACTCTGTAAAAAAAATCAGAAACAAGGATTACAGTTGTGAGTGAAAAATAATGACAAAAAAAATCAAAGTCTTGCTGTCTGTGGTTGAAAGGTACATTACTTATACTGCCAGGCCACCCAGGATGTGTTTTTCATCTTTTCATGCGTAAATGAGGCTCATTCTGAGCTCAGACAGTGGGATCTAAACATCCCACAGCGACTGTTGATGTTGCATCTAACAACTGAAGGCACATTTTGCAGCAAAAGGCAGGTTTTTGTGATGCTGCCAAGAGATTGTCTGCTTCCCAAGTTACTCCATGTAGGATGTCTGGCAATGATTTGGTGAATGTGAGTATTTAAAAATTCAATGGTACCCTGATTCCCTATGAGAGAATTACCCAAACCACCTCCTTTTGATGTTTTCTCAGCTGAATCGTAAGAAGCTCCTCACCTTTCTTCTTTTGCTTCTGGACTGTTTTGTGTCAAGGAAACTGAATCTCTTTTTCTCTCTTCTGAGGATTTCTCAGCTGCTGGACCATCTGTGAAAATGAAGGTACAAAACATTTGCTCTTGAACAGATTTATGAGAAATCATTTACCATTAACGTTTTATAACACAAAAGTGACCAAATTCCAAACAATACCTTCAACATACATGGCTTAACAACAACTGGAATTTACATAGCACTCAACATGTAGAGTAATGTCTTGGAATGCTTTATAAAGATGGTGACAGTCACCAAGCAGGGGGACTGAGGGAGGTGACCACAAGCCTGGTCAAAGTCAGCTTTTCAAGATAGAGATTGGTCAAGACAGAAGAGTTGAGGGAGAAAGTTCCAAAGGGTGAGGGTATAGTGACTGAAGGCTTGGCCACTGACAGTGGGGCATAGAGGGTGGGAGAAATGTAGAGTTAGCTTGCGTTTCCCAAGTGAATGAGCAAGCAGAAGAGTGAAGCTAAACCTTGGGAAGGCCGGGGCCAATTTACCCTCCCCACACAGGTCTGGCTGGTCGAAGGGGGCTTTGAAGATAGAAAAGTGGCAAGATGATAACAGTCTCATTCATACAACCTTAACAGAGGGGGAAAAAAAAGCAGGATCATTCATTGAACATAACAAAGGGTCTTCAGATTACCGCTAACATCACACCCCAACGCAGCCAAAACCCTCATCCACAGCTTCGTTACCTCCCACCTTGATTATTCCAACACCCGCCTCACTGGTCCCCCAGCTCCACTACACACAAAGTACAACTGATTCAGAATTCTGCTGCCCTTATTCTCACCCACATTAAACTCCATACTCCCATCACATCAGTCCTCATCAGGCTCCACTGGCTCCCTAGCACAATACGGATCGATTGCAAGATCCTCTCATTCGTCTACAAATCCCTTCACGACCTGGAACCTCCCTACCTTTCTGACCTGTTTTTTTCCCACTCCACCACCGTTGGATTTCACTGGGCTGGTTCTGGCCTCCTGCTTGTCCCTCGTCCTCTCTGCTCCACCATCAGCAGCCACGCTATGCCCCGAAACTTTGGAACACTCCCCACAATCCCTCCATTTTACCCTCTTCTTCCCTTTTAGACCTTCTTCTTGAACCGTGCTTAAGGTCACCTCCCCCGTACCCCCGGCTGGCGTCAGGCTCCACCACTGTTAAGTGCTCCGAAACGCTGCCCCGTGTAAAGGGCACTATATAAATGCATGTAGTTGCTGCTGTTTTCAGGGCCTTGGGAAGTCCTCCCGATGTGAAAGGTGCTCTATAAACTTAATTTTATTGTTGTTGTTGTTCATGCTTCACAATACCCAGGAAGTGCTGATGACTGCTGTTGTTCACGCAGGAAGTGACGACTGGCCAAACTGGATGTTGGCTATGTTATCGAGCTGCTTTATAATGCGCGGCGTGAGGTTTTGGACCCAGAAACCTCATAAAGGGGTTGTCCTGTATAAATAATAAACTTGCATTGAAATAGCAACTTTCATGTAAGATAAATGTCTCAAAGTGCTTTACAATATAAAATTGATTAAAATGAAAATGAATATTAACTTGTGGCAGCTAATCTGTGCTAGCAATGTTCCAAACAATGAAATCAGTAGCTAATTAATTTGAATAACTTGGGAATACAAGCAAAGTTAAACGGAAGACCCCATGTTTCCTTTAAATAGTAACAATATTCAAGTGGTGTTGAATGCACCATTTCCCATTTAGGGACAGCACATTGCTACAATACCGTGTGAATGTGACGATTATATTCTCTGCACCTGCTCGTTATTGCTATAGTCATACTGACCAATTGTACCAAATTTTACACAATTGTGCTTTTCAAAACGTATAGTGCCTGACGTTTTTAAAGTCTGGCTATAGCCTTATAGACATGAGATACAGACTACTACCATTTGTTTCAAAAGATCCATTCTTTATCAAGTCTTAGGTCTAGCAGGTCATATTTATTACTAAAGAGTGCTATACACATTCCATTCGACTTGCTATATATAATGGCATTAGCTCAAATTTAATAAACAATCTACTTTGGCTTTGGCTCAGAAGCAGGAACTAGTTTGGTAGATGGGAAAAGAATAAGAAAGCCAAGCAAACTACATCCCCAATGGGGAAAGATGTCAATTAGCAGAAGTACAAAATTAAGATTTGCACAAGCTTCAGAATTTTCAAGAAGACATCCCCGACTGGTACCAGACCATAAGAACATAAGAATTTGTTAGGCAAAATAAGACTAAGATCCATTTAGTTCGCTTTCCACCATCCTGGCAGTCGCTTGACATGTTTTGTCCCTAACTATATACTGTATTCAGAGATACTATTTTCTAGCAGAAATTTATCTAATTTGTTCTTAAAACAAACAACATTTTCTGCTTCCACTGTCTACCCAGGGAACCTGTTCCATAAATCTACTCACTCACTGAAGTAGTGTTTCCGCAGATTTGTTCTGAATTTACCCCCCTTCAATCTCAGGCCGTTATAGAAAGTTATACCACAGTAGGAGGCCATTCAACCAATTGTATTAGTGTCAGTGCATGTTCCTCCAATGAAGCAATCTATCCTAATCCCAATTCCATGCTCTTTCTCTGCACCATTTAATACCTTCCTCCGTGTCTATATTTGATTACTTTTTACATGCTCCAATTGCTTCTGCTCCAAATCCACCCCTGGTAAATAATTCCATAATTCTACGGTAACCCTCTGGGAGAATTTTTCCCCCAACACTTCACTTTCACACTCAAAATTACAATCCTAAATTCACCCCTTGTACTCAAAACAATTGCCAGCCGCATTCCCTGTTACATTCGTCTCTCAAATCCTTTGATTATCTTAAACACCTTTGTCATGTCTTCCTTTAATCTTCTCTGCTTCAAACTTCTCCAGCCTTTTCCTATAGCTAAATCTTCTCAGCTCCAGCATCATCCTTGTGAATATAGCTGCATTCTCTAAAGCTTTGATATTTTTTCCCATAGTGCAGCTCCCAAAACGGCACACAATGGGATAAGATTTACAGCTTTCCTTATTTAAAACCGTCATACTACCAGTGACACTATCAGTGCATCCCTCCAGGTAAGAGACTGAAGGAGCTGAGCCCATTTACACTGGAAAAGAGGAGGTTGAGGTGGTATTGATAGAGGTCTATAAAATTATGAGGGGTTTTAAGAGTCAATAGGGAGAAGTCATTTCCACTGTTTGGTGAGTCAGTGACTAGAGCGGATTAATTTATGATAATTAACAAAAGAGCAAAGGGAGGAAATTAGCAGGATTTTTTTTCACAACAGTTGCTTGGATATCCTGCCAAGTATAGTGATAGAGGCAGAATCCATATGAAGAGAAACAAGTTAGATATCTAAAAAAGTAGTAATGGTATAAGGTGAAAAGGTAGACACGTGGACTAAATGGATTGCTCTTTCAGAGAACCAACAAAGAAGGCCAAGTGGCCTTCAGACCGGTGCTGTGAATTTCTATGCTTTAAGTGGTTGCTTCCTTTCCAGATCCCAAAGACCTCAATTATTTGAATTTGAGTTGGGCGATATTGATTTATAAATTTGGGGTTATGCATTGAAGTTTTTTTTTGTTAGGTATTTCTTTCCCATCGTTGACCTACCAGGGAGAACTGGAAAGTTTTGCAAAATAAAAAATTGCCCACCTCAAATTTAAAAAAAATGAAAGATACCAGAAAAGATGGACAGACTTTAAGCCGTTTTTTTATGATAATCCTTACATCTTTCAGAAACACACTTATGATGGTCCGAGGATATAAACATGCTTTTAGCAAGAGTCAGATAACCAATTAGTTTGCATTTGGATTTAACAAGTACTACATCTTAATATATAATGTGCAGCTTTGTGCTAGGACAAATTTAGATTTAGCACTTAAGAGTCCACTAGAAATTATTAATAAGATGTAAATGTGCAAAGATTATGCATCATAAAACCAATCCTACCTAAAGGCAAAGACCAAAAATAAAAACATAGAGCCTCAAGACTTCAGAGGAGCAAATTGTATGAATGTGAGATAAGTCCTGGGAAGATTAAGTGGGTAGCAGATTGAGGATAGCTGCAAGGACATATATATATGTGATATTATATATATATCTATATATTGGTATTATATATATATATATGTATAAGCTAAGCGGTAAGCAGTATGCCAGCTTGAAATATTGGAAAAGGACAAATTTGTTAAACTTCTAGATCCAGTCAATCTAGCTGTGAAATTTATAACGCAGTAGATTTTAGTGAAGCACGGATTAGAACGAAAATGAAAGCATTAATTACTGTCAAGTATAGTGAGTGCTTGTGTAGGCAAACACAGCAGCAGTTTGTGGGAGCAAACTCCCGCCAACAGCCATGAAGTGAATGAACATTTAATAATAATAATAATAATCCTTGCATTTGATATCACGTCATTGAGACGTCTCAAAGCACTTTACAGAATATAATGTAAAAGTGGATTGACTGGGTGTTTTATGGGCAAAACGTGGCTGCTAATTGCTGGTGTCCCACAAACAGTCATGGATTGAATGACCATTTTTCTTTAATCTGGAGGACCAATTAATTTGGTTGTCCAGAACACTGGCAGAAACTCCCTTCTTGTTTTAAAGTGTCGAGGGATCTTTAAATTCCATCTGAGAACAGGCTAACATCAATGTGTTTTAACAACTCATTCAATACATGGCATCTCCAATAATGCTGAAGTATCAGCCTAGACCAGTGATTTATGACATAAATCAAGAAATATTCAAACAAGAAAAAAATATTTTGTTGGCTGACCATGAAGTTTGATCCTGACATGACCCCCCACAACACTCTGATCAGAGACAAGAGCCCTGACAACCAAGCCAAACTGAAACCTAAAAAAGATTCAGGTCCAAATCCTTTACTGTCCAGAGGCTTGGGACGTTCTCCCAACATGAAAGACGCTATACAAATGTAATTTTATATTGTACTTTGCCGTATTCATTAATTACAATTGAAGGGAGCATTACAATGTTTGTAGGAATATCTAGTTTAGCAGCTCATTTCCCTCCCATTAAATGCTACCATTTCGGAACTCTCCTTGCAACAGGGACCAGTCTAATATGTTATGGTATGGAAACATGTGGGATTTCGAAAACAATTTGATTTATATGCAGGAAGTTAGCACTTAGGATGAGCTGAAAGTCAAAATGGAGGTGTCTGAATCAGGAAAGTGCAGGGCCAGCTGAGCACACAGCAGTATCGAGCAGGTACTAATATGTCCCAGTTCAGCTACCTCCTGTTTTGCCTTCAGACTACACAGAGTACTGGCTTCTATGCAAATAAATGGATATGTTCCAGGGCACATGATCCACCACTGCTATTATACTGTACAATCCCAGAGCAGCTCAGTGCAAATAGAGACCCAGGATGGCAGGTCTCTGCTTGAGGGTTATTGTCTTGCTTAAGCAGAGATGAGTATTGCTCATTTTGTGGAGTACTTTGTTCTAACAGCATTCTACCTAGACTTTAAGCATGCCTCGTTATAATGTGTTTGCTTATAACATGCTGTGGACTCTAATATTTTCATTTTGTGCTGTGGGGTTTGATATTTTGTTACCTGGAAATCAAAATCCCATCATTGCATTTCAAATCCAAGTAATAGCAACGCAAGAGCAGCTAGCTGGCTTTCTGTGCGATGAAGACACCAACCACGCAATTGGTGACGTCGTGACCTGGTAGCACTGTTTGTGCCGGCATTTTGTGGACCTCAACTACCACGTTATAATGGGGTTATCTTGTATTGGGTATTTTAACCATAACAAGGACCCAAAAATCCTCATGGAAATGAATGAGAAAATACAGGACCTGTACTTGAGGACTGAAGGACAGCAAATACTCTTCTACTATTCAAAAACAGCAAGAAATTAGTGGACATGTATATATTGCAATGTAAGTCAGATTGTTAGCATTTAGAGATCTAGACCAACAAAGTAGTCTGGCTAAGGATGCATAAAACCAGCTAGTCTAGTGTCCGAAATGGAGAAAAATGTACAACAGCATCTTATACGATGCTCTCAACGTTTACCTAACGAGCATAGAGATAAAAATGCGTAGTAAGCACTCCTCACAAATTTACTGGAATTTTCTTGGTCTGCAAGGCAATTAAATTAGGCAATTAAATTAGCAGACAAGGGATATACAAGTTTTTTGTATATTTTTTTTCTTATTTTCAGAAGTATTTAATAAAGGCCTTTATACATTGCTTGAGGAACAGCTGATAACACTCCAAACTTTGATGGGGATGGTAATCGGGTTGGAGTTCCACCTGGGTTAGGTATATTTGCATGTTTTGGAGGAGGGTACTTTGTCCATTATAAAATTTATGGATGACAGTAAACTATGTCGACACTATTGCAATATAAGGGAGATTGTTAACATTTAGAGAAATCTAGACCAACAAAGCAGTCTAAATAAGGAGGGTTTTTAAATGGAAATGATGCAGACCAAGTATAAATGGAATGCATATTGTAAGAGTGAACATGTGTCACAATGAATCAGTGCCTACAAGTATCTGAATGACTGAAAGTATAACAGTCAATGTGATGTTGTTGTCAACAAGGTTTATCAAATAGTAAGATGTGCTGTGAAGGCATTTGATTCATAAATCAAGCCAGTTATTTTAAGACTGAATAATACATTGCTAAGGGTTATACCTTAGGCATTGTGTGCATGTTTTGTATTCTTAATTTTCAAAGAAAAAGATTCAGAGAATAATATTTTGGGAATTTACAGTTCCAAATTATGAAAGTTAAAAAAAACCTGAGTTTATTTCCGTTGTAGGAGCACTGAGAAGCGGCACGAACAAAAGTCTCCAACATAAAGAGAAGCATGGATAGTTACTTAACAGGAGCATAGAATTCAAAGACAATTTTGTACACAAGTACAAAATTAACAAGCTTCAAGAAATAATAATCCTTGCATTTGATATAGCACCTTATCACGTCTTCAAGACGTCGCAAAGCGCTTTACAGAATATACTATAAATTGAATTGACTGAATTTTTTTGTTGGCGAAACACGGCAGCCAAGTGCCCACAGCAGTGACCCACAAACAGTTGTGGATTGAGTGACCAACTTATTATTTATATATATTTTTGAAGGAATTATTACCCCCAGAAAAGCGATCCACCAATCAACTAACAACCGGGTTCCTACTTATTGCTAGGTAAACAAGAGGCATGTGGAGTAAGGAAACTTGCCCAACGTTTGGCCCTGCCAGGAATCTATCCCAGGTCTCTTGCTTACAAGGTGAGTGCTCTAACCACTGAGCTACAGGATTCAATAGAGGCTAAAGTTTAGTTACGTTTTCTTCCCAGAATTCAAGGTATATGAAATAAGACTTCCAGCAAAGTACACTAGTTAATGCTCTGCTGATTAACCAGTTTAAATAATAGCTGGATTAATATCTGGTTAAGAATCGACTTGAAAGCTCGAATGATAAACATAGATCTAGACAGATAATCAAATATTGTGAAGAAAACTATGCTGGGACTGTGGAAAGCAACTAGTCAAGGCTGAATAAATAGAATTGCCGAAGACTGATACTCCTGTGCTTCACTAAACTATCTCAGGAAGTCATTGCAAGGGGAGAAATTTCAAGGAGCTTTACCTTCTTGAAAGTGTTTACCTGTGGTTTAGCCACCTCTTCAGGGGATTTAATAAGTTGGGTAGAGTCCACGATAGGGCAAATAGTACATGGTCTGTGAGGAACGGGCTTGATGGGCCAGGTGCCCTTTTCGCGTTCCATATTCAGTATGTTTTCTGTGGGTTTTTAAAAAAGAGCAAAATCATTGATGCATGGGATTTTGTTTTTTTTTGAAAAATTCACATTCTTGCAACTAGTTCCCTTAATCTCAACCTTATTTTCCATTTACAATAAGGTTAATGGTTCTGAATGGATTTTCTAGCATCAACCATTCAAATGAATCCTAGCCTCAAATTCTGGTCCACAAACCAAAATGTCAAGTGTTCACATTTTTGAATTATCCACTGATGTTCAATCAGATCTTCAAGTCAAGATTTTTTTAAAGAAAATGACAGAAAACTCAACTGCAGGTAATTCAAAAATAGTTAATTAAAAACAGAATATTGCAACAGGCATAACTCCATATCCACCCCAGATACAGTTTGCCTACAAACTAAGGTCACTACACTCTCCAGTATACCTTGTGAAGCACTTTGAGACATTTTCCAATTGGAATAATTATAATTATTTTGTTCTCCAGATGCGAAATGCATTATATCAATTGAAAGATTTTTTTAAAAGCGTCTCATATGCCCTTTAAGGATCACATTTACTTTGTAGATTTCCTGACAGGCTTTCTATTACATTAGAAATCTAGAATTAATTTTGAACACAATTATTCTACAACTCTTTCAGAAGTACAGAATCCTAGAATATTAAACAAATCCTATATTTTTTAAAGAAGTAATCCTTCCCTATCAGTTTCTCCTTCTGCCTCTGCACTCTCACGTGCATTGTTCCTCAGGACTCTATCCTCCTTTTCCTCATCTCGCCCTTGGTGATATCATCGACTGGGATGAGGATTACTTTCAAGGCACACAGGTAACACCTAACTATCTTTCTGACTCTACCCCGTCTCCAGAACTACTGTCGTTCTGACAATGACTGCCTGTTCGTCTTCAAGCTTTGGATGAGCCTGAACTTTCTCTAAACTCAACGGTGACAAAACTGAGGCTTATCCTGTTCAGCTCCCGCCATCGCCTCTTCACTTCAGTCAGAACCCTTTAAACTCCTTCAAAACTTTCATCCAATCACTGACAAAATCAGCTTTCCTCCTTCTCCGCAACAGCCCATTGTTTAAAAATCAATAAATGAGAAATGTTATAATATATATTATATATATATCATATATACAAGATTGACCAAAAAGTCATGGTACCATTACAATGTCTAATAAGTCTTAAAGAAATTATGATTTTTTTTAGATAATAGGGTAGTTATCACGATTTTTTGGTCACCCTGTGTGTGTGTATATATATATATATACATATTTTATTTATATATATGTATATATTTCTTGATCAAGTCTTTTCCTGTCAGAAAATCTACAAAGTAAATCTACAAACGCATAGGAAGCTTTAAAAAAATCCTTCAACTGATATAATGCCTTTGTATTAGAAGTATTATCCTGTGTCCAGTGCTTTGAGATGATATTCTGCTACATAAATGCAAGTGATTTTTCTTGTCATTATTCTTGTTATAATGCTAAAATGTTTACAAGTCTGGAGTCTAGCTAGCACTGAACCTACTACTCTAAAACTCCCAGCTTTTCATTAATTAAATATTAAACAAGAACTGGGGTGACTACTTGCTTTTATTTCATAAAGCAAGTGCTGACCTGCAGTCAAGACACACAAACTGCACCATACATCTTATTCCCATATCTCATTAACTCTGCTTATGTCCTTCAAGCTCCATACATTCTCTACCTAAAAATCCCCAACTACGTAACTCTATTCAGCCCGATCAGATCTGTGTCCTTCTATGACTCATCTTCTCTAGTTTGCGGTCAGGAATTACCGTGATTTTTTCACTTGTTAGAAAAAATGGACACATGGCTATGCCAACCTCTACACTTCAACCAAATAAACTATTATCCACAGTGGTATCATACTGTTAACGTAAATCTTTCAGTCACATTATGCAGGCTAGGATAATTCCAGTTCATAACAATGATCCTATTCTTTAAACGATTGTAGGAAGAGAGAGGAGAAAAGAAAGGGAAAGGAACTAAATTCTAGCATAAGCAACTGCGATAAATAATAATAATCCTTGCAGTTGTGATGTCATCCGCAGACACGGGGTAAACTTCCAGATGTATGCGGATGACACACAAATCTACTTTGTCTCCTCCAGTACCAACTCCAGATCCGGCAATGTTCTATCAGCATATCTGGCAGATATCAAGGTCTGAATGAGTGTAAACTTCTTGCAACTGAATATGGACAAGACGGAAGCCATACTCCTTGGCTCTCATCAACGTCTTCATCCTGCAAATCCAAACTCCTCAACCTTCCTGGGCTCTCCCTCAGACTCACCGAACCAGTGCGCAATCTAGGCGTCCAGTTCAACCCTCAGCTGTCCTTCCTCCCCCACATCTGGTCCCTAACCAGGACCACCTTCTTCCACCTCCGACACATTGCTCGCCTCTGACCGTACCTTACCCTAAATGCAGCCGAAAACCTTGTGCATGAGTTTGTCACCTCCCGGTTGGATTACTCCAACACTATCCTCGTCGGTCTCCCCAGCTTCGCCATTCAAAAGATTCAGCTCATTCAAAACTCTTTTCGCCCGCATGCTGACCAGGATCAAGCTCTGAACCCACATCTCACCGGTTCTGGCCAAGCTCCACGGGCTCCCCATCACCGAACGGATTGACTTCAAGATTCTCACACTCATGTTCAAATCCATTCACTCCCTGGCACCTCCCTACTTCTCTGACCTCCACACTCCCCAATCTACCACCTGGCACCTCCCTTCGACTGGGACCAGCCTCCTGCTCGTTCCTCGCACCTTCCACCCCAACATCGGAGACCACTATGCCCCAAAATCTGGAACACTCTACCTCAATCCCTCCGCCTTGCCTTCTCTCTCCCCTTTTTTAAGTCCCGCCTGAAAACTTTCCTCTTCGACCGTGCTTACGACCACCTCCAAACCCCTACCTCCCCAGCTCGGAGTCAGGCTCCATGACTGTTAAGTGCTCTAAGGCACTACCCTGAGTGGAGTGCACTATATAATTACAAGTTATTGTTGCATACAGCGCTTTATCATGTCTTCGAGATGCCTGGGAATGAAGGACAAATTGAAGCGGGGGACTTGTTTTGGTCAGCTGGGAGTCTGGTAACCAGTAGCAAACTGAGAGTTCCACTTTTATATATGTGTAACTTATGCATGGAAATTTCACTGGATTTGAAATGGAATAAGCATTCTTTCCCTGAAGTACGCACATTGCTCACTTAATTCCAGATAGCACTTGGTGCAGATTCGTAAGAGTCAAAGCTAAAACTTCATAGTTCATCACTGAAAGCACTAATCTGGCAAACTCCCTGCTGCCTATCCAGCTAGGACCACCAAGAACTTGGCTTTCAGGGTTATGAGCTGAGTAAGAAGCCTTGATCCCAGTGGCATAAGCAAAGAATGCAAAAGCAAAAGCAGAGTTATAGGTAGAAATGGTAAATTTTATGCAGCAAAATTTTAATTCTGATGGTATTTTCCATTTTCTATCTTATTGGCTTGATGCCCATTCCATATTTTTGTCCAACTGGACTTTTAACATGAAAATTCTTCCTCTCTAAAATTTTGAACAAAGACATATGTTTCGAAGCACTGAAATATTGCTTGTGGTGCTTATATAAAGAATCCACCAAAATACAAGAAAGAACAACATTTTGTCCCTTGGTCACTAGATTTTTCTTCCAAAATAGTTAACAAGTACACTTCAAAGAGTTGAATTAAAATTTTAGGGGAACCATAATCCACCTCCAGGGAATTAACATAAATGAGACACTAGGCAAATATATACAAATTATGACCAATCACATTAGTAATGCCTGAAAAAACACAACAGAAGAACCAATTGTGCATGCAGGTGATCATTACACAATACCTTTCTATTTTTACATGGAAGGACACCCGTATAGAACTGTAAGAAAATTGCTCTCTCCCTCCTACTTTGTTACATAAAGTTGTACACAATCCAAAATGCACTTTAATTATCATAATCTGTATTTTCACTTCTTTCTAAATCAATGTGCCTCTGAGTTGTACTTTTTTTTAAACCTTTTTGAAGGATTGCAATAATCGTTATCACTCTTGTACATTCTCAAGTTCCAAGTTCAGAGGTGTGCCTGTATTTAAGTAGTTCACTTAAGTCACTTCTTTGAAGTCTCAATTACAGTATTTTGAAAAAGCATGCAGTGTGGCTTTCAGGTTAAATGTCTTTCAGCCCATTTATTTTTAAGGTATTTTGAGATATACACACTCTGTTGTCACTTCAACCTAATGTGTAACAAAGAAGCTTTCACGACTATGTGGTAGCGTTTCACTTCAACACTACATACTGCATAACCACCGATAACCTTGCTTATGCAGGCAGATCACACCCAGCTCAACTACAGAAGAGGTCTAAGAAGCAGACATACAGTATTACATAACAAGAATGGTTAAGGAATGAATTAGAGATGTATGCAGTTTACCGGTTATTTAAGGTGAGTTCTATACTTGATAATACCATCCACGTACATAACTCAGAAGCTCTGTGTATTTGCCCATGATCATTCTTTATGTTTGTGACATGAAACTAGCCACCTGAACAACAACTGGGATTTATAAAGCGCCCTTCACATGGGGTAGTGTCCCGGAGCACTTGACAGTGGTGGAGCTAGGGGGAGAGGGAGGGAGAGGTGGGGGGGGGGAGATGACCATAAGCATGATCAAAAAGGAAGGTTTTTAGACGGGGACACTTGATACACTGAACATGACAAACATTTGCACTTCAGAGATACAACATGGTAACCACTGTTTCAACTCAACCATACCCCACCTTTGGTAAAAGATATGCCGGATGAGTTTGGATCACTTTAGATTTCTGCATCATATGTTTAATGTGCAACACATTTCCAAATTCCAATAGCAGTTACTACTTTGTTTGAGGAAAGACAGGGAATTCATGTTTTCGACTCAACCATTCCAACAAGATATTGGAGTGCAATCTGTACTATATTGAAGACGTATAAATTAACATCCTCACTACGAATAAACCATTGGTAGCGCATTAGCAGGACTTCAGTTTACTCTCTTACCTAAGAGCTTCTTCCAGGATTTAATGAGGGACTTTGCTAAAGATATGACGTCCTCTTCTTTACTTTGCTTCCTGATGGCATTTACAGACATTCCAATTCGGGTAGACTACAAAACAAATTAAAATGCATTACCTCAGACTTGTTAAGCAACCAGTTACAAATATTAATAAAGACAGCTTCATTGCTGACCTTGTGGATAAAGGCAAAGTCCAGTTTAGTATGAAAGAAATGAGAAAATGAGTGGATTGCAACTTAAAAAGTGCAACAAGATCTGAACTAGAATTGAATATTGATGGAACACTCAAGAGAGAAATTCGGTTTCTAAAAAAAGGATAATAACGGTTACATAACTAATATATAAGCCATAGACTACCATGTTATTCAGGTGGTGGAAAGCAATCAATTTTTAACTAACCGTGGTCGCCAGTCCACTTTAAGACTGATTCGGTGTAGATTCAGTTCTTCACTGCCATGTTAGCCAACATGGAGCTCATTTTCATTAAATCCATTAAATAATACAATATTACATTTATATAGACTTTCATGTTGGGACACTGGTCTTTGATATGCTCCAAAACAAAAACAGAAGTAGGGCCAAGTAGGCCTCATTAACCTAGGTCCCAATCTGTTCCCATTTATGCATCTCCCAGAGCGAACTCAAAGATTAGAGACTCAAATTTCCACCTGGCTTTAGTCTTTAAAAAAACTAAAAGGGAATCCTGTTCCTCTGCCAGGCTCATCCTCTCCCAGATGACCATAAAATATTGAAGGAGGACCCATTGAAAAAGTTTTTTTNCTGGAAAAAAACACTGTCCAAATTTTACTAATTATATTTACCTATGTTAATATACATTCTTAAATAAAATTACATCATGGTAAACCATAAAATGTAAGGGGAGGATCTGATGTGAGAGTTGTTTATAATCTTTGATTGAACCAGAAAGCGAGACCCCCAAATACTCCAGTGTGATTAGACCATTGGATGTAAACACTGTGATGTGGATCCTTCCTCTACCAATCTCTGAAATTACATACCAGTTTCTGTAGAATTAATATCCTGCCACCTTCTGTTTAGTTTTAGAATTGAACTCATTGTGATTTTAAAGAATTCACTGTGACTGAAAAAGGTTCCCCTGGGAAGCAGAAACATTACTGACATCTCGTGGCATAAACTGCAGGGAATCCAATGTACATTACTCAGATCTTGAATCGGTATCATGCAGCAGAGCGAGAGGTCCACACTGGACTTAGCTTATGCGAGGCAAATTTTATGATGGTGAGGCACCATTAACCCCATCAATTTCCAGAGGTGCATTCATTCCATTATCTGAGGAATTTGTTTGCAATTCACCACAAAGTTCAACTACACTGGCCTGTTTGTTTATTAAAGCGATGCTCCCCATTTAAACACTACCAAAAAAAAAACTGGTGAACAAACATCCATTCTACTTGAGTTAAAACCCGCTGTTATTTGAATGTGAAGTAAATTGCCTTAAGAACATAAGCGCCTTTCACACAGAAAGAATGAACATCTAAAATTGCTTAAGTATGTTGGGGTGGGGGGGAGAAAGAAGAGGGAATTAAGGGTAATAACAATAATAATCCTTGCATTGGATATAGCGCCTTTTGAATTTTGACTGTATATTTTGTGGGCGAAACATGGCAGCCAATTGCACACATCAGTGTCCCGCAAACAGTCGTGGATTTAGTGACCAATTTATTATTTTTTCTTAAAGGAATTATTCCCCCCCGGAAAAGCAATCCGCCAATCAACTAACAACCGGGTTCCTACTTACTACTAGGTAAACAGAGGCGTGTAGAGTAAGCAAAGTTGCCCAACGTTTCGCCCTGCCAGGAATCGAATCCAGGTTTCTCTCTTGCGAGGCGAGTGCTTTAACCGCTGAACTACAGGTCTCCGGATGATGAAAGAAAGCACAAAGGTACTGATACACTGCTGGTGTTCAATGGCTTGAGTAAAACACCACTAGATGAATGTATAAACTGTAAACAAGTAATCAATAAAAATGCAACATTTTAGCTCCAAAAACTGCTGACATGCTTTTCACAATTGTCCCAGTTTTTACACCATGGGGAACGTACCTGCAATAATTCCAAACTCATAGGAATGTTCTTTAGCTCCCTCAGCAAGTCCAAGGCTCCAATCTGTAAAAGAACACAAATCTCTCAGTTTCTAATAAGTTACTTTTAAATAATATTGTTGAAGTAACAATGTGGAAAAGGAAGATATCCTTTTTCCCACCCAGGTATGGTTAAAAAAATAACGTAACCTGAAACAAAGTGTAACTTAAGTTATCCAGTGGATTTGTGAGGCACCACTCTAAATCCATGTTAATAGTTTTAGAGCCCTGAGGTTTTTAGATGAGCATTGACAGCATTCAATCTAATGCATCCAATACTCTCAAGCATTTTTATTAATTTATCTATAACTTCCAGGTTCATGTTTCTTTTAAAACTATAAAGCAGAACTTCACCCATTATCTTGAGGATCCAAGAGTGAAACACAGGACATTTACTTGCAGATTGTAGGCCATGTCCAATGCGTGTTCTCTGCTCGCCATGTAAATCATCCCTTCTTTTAAGTTTTTTCATGACACAAACTCTTTTGATCACCTTGTGTCTGTTTCCTAAGCAAACACAAAGCTCTGGAATTTGGCCATTATGTTTATTTATGAAAAACGATATTAAAAAATTATTTAATACATTGGGACTACCACCTCCTGATCTTGCATAATACCCAAATATTATAATACGTGTAGGTTTATAATGTTCGAAACAATATTCCCACATCAGTTTTGAAACAAAGAAAATAAGTCCAGCAAATTCCTACCACTAATAATCCTAAATTGGATACTCTGCGAGGTGACCCTCAGCCTCAGTATATTTCAGGGCAACTGCTCCCAGCAAACAGGTCTGTGAGGCTTTTCAGAGAATATTCTGTACACTGTACATTGATGCCATAAAAAAACAAATTTAAATAAAACCTGGGACACACTTGAGGGTTATGTACATGGTGCCACATTAAAGGCTGTTGCGTAAGATTAGAAACCATGGAATTAAAGGCAATATATTAGCATGGATTGGAGAGTGGCTAACAGGAAGAAAACAGAGAGGAGGGATAAACAGGTCCTTCTCAGATTGGCAGGATGTGACTAGTGGAGTGCTTGAGTCTCAATTATTTTAGTCTATATCAATGGTTTAGATGAGGAAATAGAACTTAACATATCTAAATTCGCGGACGATACGAAGATAGGTGGGAGAGTAAGCTGTGAGGATGACACACGAAGAATGCAAAGGGAAATAGACAGACTGGGTGAATGGGCAAGAAGGTGGCAGATGGAGTATAACGTGGGGAAGTGTGATGTTATTCACCTAGGTAGTAAAAATAGAAAAGCGGATTATTTTCTAGAGGGGGAGAGATAAGATAGTGTTAGTGTTCAAAGGGTGTCTTTGTACACCAGTCACAAAAAGCTAGTATGCAGGTACAGCAAGTAACTCGGAAGGCTAATGCCATGTTGGCGTTCATTGCAAAAGGGTTGGAGAAGTCTTGTTGCACTTGTCTAAGGCCTTGGTGAGACCACACCTAGAATATTTTGTGCAGTTTTGGTCTCATTTAAGAAAGGACATAATTGCCTTAGAGGGGGTTCAGCGTAGATTCACTAGGTTGGTTCCTGGGATGAAGGGGTTGACCTATGAGGATAGGTTGAGTAAACTAGGCCTATATTCCCTAGAATATAGAAGAATTAAAGGTGATCTTATAGAAACCTATAAGATTCTTAAGGGTCTTGACAGGGTAGATCCCATGAGACTGTTTCCCCTGGTTGGAGTATCTAAAACTAGGGTTCATAGTCTCAAGGTTAAGGGTCAGCCTTTTCGAACTGAGTTGAGGAAACATTTCTTCACTCAGAGGGTAGTGAATTTGTGGAATTCTCTACCCCAGAAGGCTGTGGATGCTCAGTCTTTGAACATATTCAAGACTGAGGTTGATAAGATTTCTAAAGGATAGAGGGATTAAGGGATATGGGGATATGGTGGGCAAATGGAATTAGGTTACAAGATCAGCCATGATCTTATTAAATGGCAGGGCAGGCTCGAGGGGCTGAATGGCCTATTCCTGCTCCAACGTCTTATGGCACTTATTTGAGTTTTTCCCAATGTCTTGGCCAACAAGCCCCCAAATAACATTTGTCATTCACTCTATGGCTGTTTGTGGGACATTGTTGTGCACAAATTGACTGCCTCATTTGCCCACAAAATACACACAAACACTCCACTTTGCAGTATACCCTGTGAATAGTTTGAAACATTTTGATAACATGATAAGGGATTATATCAAATGCAAGGATTATTATTAAATCTAAATGTTTCTTTTCTAAACTACCGACAAAGTTTGAAAGAATTTGCAATTATATAGAGCCTCGACACATTAAAATATCACAAAATGTTTCACGAGCAACTACAGTTAGGTGTAGAAACCGTTTTGTGGGCAGCCATTTTGAGCCTGCGAGGACCCACAAAAATTCCACGAGATGAATGAACAATCAATGTGGAGAGTTGTTGACCAAGACATCAGTACACAACACATGCTTGTTTCAAATGGTATCATGCGATCTTTGACATCTACAAGCCTACAAACAGGATTTAAGAATCATAGAAAAATAAAATCAATTTGTCAGTCCTGTGGGTTTAAATTATATAGTTGGTGACTTACTTTTCAATAAAACCACAAGTCCAATGATTCAGCCTTTGTTTCTGCTGCCTGCAATGCAGCGTATGTCATTTTTGAAATAAAATCATTGGCCTAGTAGCACAAATTCTGTACACAAGTCCCCTGCTGGGAAAATGGAAGGATGACAAGAGGATCTGTATTTAAAGTACTGTGATAAGACACTCCCACATCTCATGGCTGAGCAGCAGACCAGCAGTCACAGAAGAACATAGCATACAACCAACATATTTTGAGATGCACGGTCACTACACTGCTGATTTCATAATATATATTTGTCAATACTCAAAACACAATTTGAGATCCACCAAACTCACTCAACTTTCAATTAGGTCAATATCTAGAAATGCATATGAACACTATATAATCATAAAATTATTATGTACTGTATAATGAACAAAGGAAAATTAGACTTTTAAAAGTGCATCTATTGCAAGTACAGTAATAACATGACTTTTTCACAGAATGCCCAAATTAAAAATCATTTTAGTCTTCAATTAAAAGTACAGAAATGTAATTACCAATCCTGGATCAGTAACAATATGATTCATTCAATCTGTCATGGCATAAACCACACTGGATCTTAAAGATATCTAAAATAAACAGTAGTAAGTGGTGAGATTACTAAGGCAGATAGGCCACAACAGTACCAGTAAAGTGCACATGCACTGATCAAACCACAAGATGCCTAATCTAACGGTCTCTGATTGGCTAGGCTTCCACTCAAAAGCAGCAAATTTGATCTGTATGCAAAATAGTCAAACGTATAATAAGCTGCATTTGTGAAGTTAAGTGAGCCTTTGATGTTTGTTCCAGGTGCATTAATAACCGGAATGAAACCTATCGGGCTTCTGACCTGAATTTCAGCGATACACTGGCCATTAAAAGGTACTTCTAGTTATTGAATGTTGGAGGAGATGCACTCGTGTGTATCAAACACTAAAGATACACAATCAGGTAAAATACTCGTACAGGTTTGGCAAACTTAAGCACCTCAATGTAGGATACCTCATGGTGGCCATATAATGAGGTCTGGAATAACTAATTATATGGCCACCGAGATACCTTCAAAACAACCTTTCGTCATTTTGACCCTTTCCAGTAAATAATGACTCTAAGTTTTCATTCTGACTAAATTCTCTTTCACTTCATGGATATGGCTAAGCTTTTAAAAAGAACAGATAACAAAGAGGGATGGTTTATAATGTCATGTCAGAATCTAAACCCTGGCTTTGCAGGCCTTATTTCCCAAAAGAAGCACGTGATTTCAGCTCCCAGCTGATCGATCAGTGAGCTAGTCTGCTTGTGGTCAGCCAGCCCCCTCTGTGGGTAAGATGGGCAGAATCCACAGGAATGCAAATTGTAAGAACAAAATTAACTGTCCAGTTTGTTCTCATTCTGCATTTAATGCAGACACATTGTAGGGAAGAGGAAGGAGCAGGGAAGGTAGAATACAAAACACAGACTCAAAGAGCAAGTTCTCCTCAACTGGTCTCTGGCACCTCCTGGAAGCAAATTATCGAGTAACAAAGACAAAGCCATAGCATGGGGGCAAAATATAAAGTTTTTTAAAATAAATAAAATGAGCAAATCCCCACACGAATTTAAGGTGGTGTGAGAAAAATAGCCAGTTTAATCTTAACAAAATTAAAAGGGAAAAGAAGATGAGAATCGTTTATGCTGCTATCTCCAAGCACTGCTATTTCCTGAAACATGATGAGAGATCACGACTCAACACAATCATCAACACAATCAGAGACTTTGCTTTTAGATGTCACCCTGGGTCAGTTAGTAGCACTTTCACCTCTGAGTTAGAAATGCGAGTTCAGGTCTATGTCAGGACTTGGAACTCATTGTCAAAGCTGACACTCCAATGCAATGTTTGGTATGTGCTGCATTGTTAAGAGCTTCCATCCTTCAGATGAGAAGTTAAATCAAGGTCCGCTCTGTCTGTTCAGGTGAATATTGAAGGTAGTATTATACTATTTGAAAAGAGAAGCGAGTTTCCCACCATGTCCTGTTCAATAATTCCCCCAAATAAAATTGGTCATTCACTTCATGGCTATTCGTGACACACTGCTGTATATAAATTGGCTTCAGTTACAAAAATACATTCACTACACTTTACAGTACACCCTGTGAAGTGCTTTGAGACTTGAAAGTTACTGTATCAAATACAAGGATTATTATATTGCAGCGTTATGACCAGAGAAATGGCTTCCCCGGGTAGCAGCATGGCAAATGTATATTATAATCGTCAACTAAACTTGATCTACGAGCATTTGATACTGACAATGGGTTCCCAAAAATAGCTAAGTATTCAATTTCCCGGTACTAACACTCCTACCATAAAAAAATTTCTTCCTTCCAACCTCTTTCTCCCTGGTACAACCATTTCTGTTTTCTTCTTTTATTGATACCATTTTGATAACTGTTCATAACCAGCAAAAATATGCCATCCCACAATACAACAGAATGCCCAATATGATTACTGTTTAACTGAATTCAAAACATATTTTGGAGTATATAGCGCACAGAGTGCACAATTGCTCTGCGCAATTGGTTGCTGCGTTTTGCCCACAAATATACACTCAATTCACTTTACAGTATATTCTGCGAAGCGCTTTGAGACATCTTGAAGACGTGAAAATTGCTATATCAAATGCAAGGATTATTATTATATATATTTTATATATACTAATGCAATTTCATTCAGATTAATCTGCTTAAATTTCCATTTATGATTTTATTTTGATACTAAGTTTCTGTAGTTCTAAAATACTTGGGAATGAAACTAACCCCTGAAAAGACTTTCATATCTGGTATCCATTTAGACTCTCCGCTATATTATGACAGCTATCACATTTTTGCTTTAATCGATATTATCGATCCATATTACACATTCAGAATATCCCACATATCAGGAAAATGCATTCTAGATACAGTAGTAAATAATAAATAACCCTTGCATTTTATATGATACTTATAAAGTCAAAACATTACAAAATATTCAAGAGTAGTAACTGTTTATTTGCAGCCAAATGTGCTGGCCATTTTGCACCCAAGTTCCCACAAAAGCCATAAAGTGAATAATAATAATCCTTGCATTTGATATAGCGCCTTATCACCTCTTTGAGACGTCCCTGAACACTTCACAGAATATACTCAAAGTGAATTGACTGTATATTTTGCAGGCGAAACGCAACAGCCAATTGCACACAACAGTGTCCCACAAACAGTCCTTTGTCGGATAATCAATTTATCTGGAGAATGGCCAGGACACTGGAAGGCACTCTGTTCTCTTTTTCAAATAGTGAATGACGCATCTACAACTTGGCAGGGAAGAAAATCCTTCAAAACTCAAGTCCTGTTTGCATTTAATTTGTATTCATTGAATTTACTTCTCGCTTGGAGCTCTCCAAGTTAAATAACTTACTTGCAACTAAATCACTAATTCCTCTTAGTTGTTTCAAAACCTACAAGGTACATCCTCTCTGGCTTCTGTTCAACAATGACAATAAGCTCAGTTGTGCAAGGCTCTCTATAAAACACAAATCCTTCAGTGTGAATTAGTCATCAACACCATTCTTGTCACTATTGGAGGTCCCGCAATAAAATGTAGCAAATCACCATGAAACATCTAGGACTGAAAATCTTTTGAGTGCTTGAGTGTCTCTTACGCCATTAGCTGAAAGGTCAGCATTTCATTCCATAGACAGTACGTGCAACCAGGTAAAGGTCAGATTATTTAGGTAGATGTCAATTAGGACCAAAACTCTTCAATTACTTGATATATTTAAATGTAAATGCTGTACTATTTAAGTGGTAGCACTGTCACCTGAGCAATATAAATCCTTGCATTTGATATAGCACCTTTCATGTCAGGAGGACAACTTAAAGTGCTTTACAGGATATACCAAGAAGTGCAATGTCAAGATTTTGTCCAGTTAATCATGTGGCCAGAGGCCTGGTTAGAAGTAGAAGACTTATCTTGTGTGATAAGGCACTATATCAAATGCAAGAATTATTATTATCTTTGTTTCGCTTCTCCAAGTCCTTTCTAATACACTGATATTCTTTTGAAAGTAGAAAGTCCAAACTGTACACAATATTCTAATTGTGGATTAACCAATGCAAGATTAAAATAATCGGTTTTACTTACGGTCTTATGCCCTTGAGTTGCAACCCATTATATTATACAGTATAACAATCCCTCTCTGTAATGTTCTCCGAGATAAAGAAAATTAACTAATGAACAGCAGCCATTTAAGATCAATTCTTGATGTTGCAATTTTTCAAATGTTTCCAAAATCCTGTGATTTTGTTTCTTAAAAAAATGATGAGCAAATAAAAGAAAAGCAATCTAACGATTTTCTTGTATTTGTTGTTCCGATGTTTTTACTGGATCCCTTGAACGTTAGACACCTCACTTGGAAGGAGCTGAAATTAACACAGGAAATAAGAGCGTTTAAGCAAAGGATCAAGGGCGATGGGGAGAGTTGTTCTATGATGCAATAATAATAATAATAATCATTGCATTTGATAGAGCGCTTATCACGTCTTCTCGACGTCTCAACGCGCTTCACAGAATAGACTGTGAAGTGGCTGTATATGTGTGGGCGATGACACTTTGCTCACAGTTTCTAATAAGATTTTAACACGTCTGTAAGTGGAAGCTCGGGTTTGTTCATGTGGATCGACAAGAATCTCAGTTTGGCGGCTGCTATATTTGAAGGCTGAATGGCTATACCCCCCCACAACCCACCCCACTACACCCCACCCTACACCCCAGCCCACTACACCCCACCCCACTACCCCCCCACCCCACCCCCAACCCCACTACACCCCCACCCCCACTACACCCCCCCACCCCACCCCACTACCCCCCCACCCCACCCCCAACCCCACTACACCCCCCCCACCCCACCCCCAACCCCACTACACCCCCACCCCCACTACACCCCACCCTACACCCCACCCCACTATACCCCACCCCACCCCACTACCCCCCACCCCACCCCCAACCCCACTACACCCCCAACCCCACTACACCCCCCCACCCTACACCCCACCACCCCCCCACCCCCCGGCTGCAGTAGTGCGGGATCTGGTGCAGTTCAGCGAGGCTGAGGTGTGTGTGGTGTGTGTGTGTGTGTGTGTGTGAGGGACACGCGGCGCCCGCGCCACTCGCTTTGAACCTCAGCGTCCAATTGTGTGTTACTCGGCCTCAAGGTCCATCCGATCAACCGCCGCGGGCACAGCTCCTGTCATACAGGGCCTCGTCCGTGAGACCGAGGGAGAGAATGGGGCCTTGGTTCAGAGTGAAGTGACCAGTCCCGGCCCCGCTCTGAGGGTGGGGGGAGGGGGAGAGAGAAGAGCAGCCCCGGGGAAAGCTCTGCTCTGCTCGCGGGTCGGGCCGTGTCGGGGAGTGCCGGGCCGGGCCGGGTCGGGGAGGGCCGGGCCGTGTCGGGGAGTGCCGGGCCGGGCCGGGTCGGGGAGGGCCGGGCCGGGCCGGGTCGGGAAGGGCCGGGTCGGGGAGTGCCGGGCCATGTCGGGGAGGGCCGGGGAGGGCCGGGTCGGGGAGGGCCGGGCCGGGCCGGGGAGGGCCGGGCCAGGTCGGGGAGGGCCGGGTCGGGGAGGGCCGGGCCAGGGAGGGCCGGGCCGGGCCAGGGAGGGCCGGGCCAGGTCGGGGAGGGCCGGGCCGGGCCGCTCTCACGGTAACGGCCTCACTCACCGTGCTCTTCTTGGACACCATCTTATCCATCTTCTTGGCGATTCGGACGATCTCCTCCTCCTCCTTCCTGCTCATCGCGTGTCTAATGGTCTCGGTCGGAGCAGCCGGTCTGCCTGAGTGTCCCGCCCCCCTCCCCCTGTCTGGTGTATATGGTCTTGTGTGTGTGTGTGTATATGGTCTCTCCGGTGTATGTGGTGTCGGGGGGTGTGTATGGTCTCCGGGGGGTGTATGCGGTGTCGGGGGGTGTATGAGGTGTCGGGGGGTGTGTATGGTCTCCGGGGGGTGTATGTGGTCTCTGGGGGGGGGGGGGGGGTGTCGGGGGGGGGGTGGTGTCGGGGTGTGTGGGGGGGGGGAGGGTGGTGTCGGGGTGTGTGTGGTGTCGGGGTGTGTGGGGGGGAGGGTGGTGTCGGGGTGTGTGTCGGGGTGTGTGGTGTCGGTGTGTGTGGGGGGGGTGGTCTCTGGGGTGTGTGGTGTCGGTGTGTGTGGGGGGGTGGTCTCTGGGGGTGTGTGGTGTCGGTGTGTGTGGTGTCGGGGTGTGTGTGGGGGTGTGTGGTGTCGGTGTGTGTGGTGTCGGGGTGTGTGTGGGGGGGTGTCGGGGTGTGTGTGGGGGGGTGGTCTCTGGGGGTGTGTGGTGTCGGTGTGTGTGTGGTGTCGGTGTGTGGGGGGGGGTGGTCTCTGGGGGTGTGTGGTGTCGGGGTGTGTGTGTGTGGTGTCGGTGTGTGTGGGGGGGGTGGTCTCTGGGGTGTGTGGTGTCGGGGTGGTGTGTGTGGTGTCGGTGTGTGTGGGGGGGGTGGTCTCTGGGGGTGTGTGGTGTCGGGGTGTGTGGGGGTGTGTGGTGTCGGGGTGTGTGTGTGTGGTGTCGGGGTGGTCTCTGGGGGTGTGTGGTGTCGGTGTGTGGGGGTGTGTGGTGTCGGGGTGTGTGGTGTCGGTGTGTGGGGGGGGTGGTCTCTGGGGGTGTGTGGTGTCGGGGTGTGTGGTGTCGGGGTGTGTGGGGGTGTGTGGTGTCGGGGTGTGGGGGGGGTGGTCTCTGGGGGTGTGTGGTGTCGGGTTGTGTGGTGTCGGGGTGTGTGTGGGGGGGTGTCGGGGTGTGTGTGTGTGGTGTCGGTGTGTCGGGGTGTGTGGGGGGGTGTGTGTGGGGGGGTGTCGGGGTGTGGGGTGTCGGGGTGTGTGTGGGGGGGTGTCGGGTGTCGGGGTGTGTGTGTGTGGTGTCGGTGTGTGGGGTGAGAGAGGGCTTCGGTTTCTCACAGAAACACAAAGGCCTCGAGAGCCCTTTCCAGAAGCGCGAACCGCGCGCACAGACAGCCCAAAGCAATGGAAAAAAGCCATCGCGTAAACAGAGGACAGGGGCCCGAAGGAGGCCCGAGTAATCGACACGCGAGCAAGTCGCTCGGGCTCCAAAAACGTTCACTCTCTCTCTCTCTGCCTGGCAATGCTCCTGCACCCTCTCTCTGCCTGGCAATGCTCCTGCACTCTCTCTCTCTCTCTGCCTGGCAATGCTCCTGCACCCTCTCTCTGCCTGGCAATGCTCCTGCACTCTCTCTCTCGCTCTGCCTGGCAATGCTCCTGCACCCTCTCTCTCTGCCTGGCAATGCTCCTGCACTCTCTCTCTGCCTGGCAATGCTCCTGCACTCTCTCTCTGCCTGGCAATGCTCCTGCACACCCTCTCTCTCTCTGCCTGGCAATGCTCCTGCACCCTCTCTCTGCCTGGCAATGCTCCTGCACCCTCTCTCTGCCTGGCAATGCTCCTGCACCCTCTCTCTCTCTCTGCCTGGCAATGCTCCTGCACCCTCTCTCTGCCTGGCAATGCTCCTGCACTCTCTCTCTGCCTGGGAATGCTCCTGCACCCTCTCTCTCTCTCTGCCTGGCAATGCTCCTGCACCCTCTCTCTCTCTGCCTGGCAATGCTCCTGCACACCCTCTCTCTCTCTGCCTGGCAATGCTCCTACACCCTCTCTCTGCCTGGCAATGCTCCTGCACACCCTCTCTCTCTCTGCCTGGCAATGCTCCTGCACACCCTCTCTCTCTCTGCCTGGCAATGCTCCTGCACCCTCTCTCTGCCTGGCAATGCTCCTGCACACCCTCTCTCTCTCTGCCTGGCAATGCTCCTGCACTCTCTCTCTCGCTCTGCCTGGCAATGCTCCTGCTCCCTCTCTCTGCCTGGCAATGCTCCTGCACCCTCTCTCTGCCTGGCAATGCTCCTGCACCCTCTCTCTGCCTGGCAATGCTCCTGCACCCTCTCTCTCTCTCTGCCTGGCAATGCTCCTGCACCCTCTCTCTGCCTGGCAATGCTCCTGCACCCTCTCTCTGCCTGGCAATGCTCCTGCACTCTCTCTCTCGCTCTGCCTGGCAATGCTCCTGCACCCTCTCTCTCTGCCTGGCAATGCTCCTGCACTCTCTCTCTGCCTGGCAATGCTCCTGCACTCTCTCTCTGCCTGGCAATGCTCCTGCACACCCTCTCTCTCTCTGCCTGGCAATGCTCCTGCCTGCCTGGCAATGCTCCTGCACCCTCTCTCTGCCTGGCAATGCTCCTGCACCCTCTCTCTCTCTCTGCCTGGCAATGCTCCTGCACCCTCTCTCTGCCTGGCAATGCTCCTGCACCTCTCTCTCTGCCTGGCAATGCTCCTGCACCCTCTCTCTCTCTCTGCCTGGCAATGCTCCTGCACCCTCTCTCTCTCTGCCTGGCAATGCTCCTGCACACCCTCTCTCTCTCTGCCTGGCAATGCTCCTACACCCTCTCTCTGCCTGGCAATGCTCCTGCACACCCTCTCTCTCTCTGCCTGGCAATGCTCCTGCACACCCTCTCTCTCTCTGCCTGGCAATGCTCCTGCACCCTCTCTCTGCCTGGCAATGCTCCTGCACACCCTCTCTCTCTCTGCCTGGCAATGCTCCTGCCACCTCTCTCTCCTCTGCCTGGCAATGCTCCTGCTCCTGCTCCTCTCTCTGCCTGGCAATGCTCCTGCACCCTCTCTCTGCCTGGCAATGCTCCTGCACCCTCTCTCTGCCTGGCAATGCTCCTGCACCCTCTCTCTCTCTCTGCCTGGCAATGCTCCTGCACCCTCTCTCTGCCTGGCAATGCTCCTGCACCCTCTCTCTGCCTGGCAATGCTCCTGCACCCTCTCTCTGCCTGGCAATGCTCCTGCACCCTCTCTCTCTCTCTGCCTGGCAATGCTCCTGCACCCTCTCTCTCGCTCTGCCTGGCAATGCTCCTGCACCCTCTCTCTCACTCTGCCTGGCAATGCTCCTGCACCCTCTCTCTCGCTCTGCCTGGCAATGCTCCTGCACCCTCTCTCTCGCTCTGCCTGGCAATGCTCCTGCACCCTCTCTCTCGCTCTGCCTGGCAATGCTCCTGCACACCCTCTCTCTCTCTCTGCCTGGCAATGCTCCTGCACCCTCTCTCTGCCTGGCAATGCTCCTGCACTCTCTCTCGCTCTGCCTGGCAATGCTCCTGCACCCTCTCTCTGCCTGGCAATGCTCCTGCACTCTCTCTGCCTGGCAATGCTCCTGCACCCTCTCTCTCTCTCTCTGCCTGGCAATGCTCCTGCACCCTCTCTGCCTGGCAATGCTCCTGCACCCTCTCTCTGCCTGGCAATGCTCCTGCACCCTCTCTCTGCCTGGCAATGCTCCTGCACTCTCTCTCTCTCTCTCTCTGCCTGGCAATGCTCCTGCACCCTCTCTCTCTCTCTGCCTGGCAATGCTCCTGCACCCTCTCTCTCGCTCTGCCTGGCAATGCTCCTGTACCCTCTCTCTCGCTCTGCCTGGCAATGCTCCTGCACCCTCTCTCTCGCTCTGCCTGGCAATGCTCCTGCACACCCTCTCTCTCTCTCTGCCTGGCAATGCTCCTGCACCCTCTCTCTGCCTGGCAATGCTCCTGCACTCTCTCTCTCGCTCTGCCTGGCAATGCTCCTGCACCCTCTCTCTGCCTGGCAATGCTCCTGCACTCTCTTTCTCTGCCTGGCAATGCTCCTGCACTCTCTTTCTCTGCCTGGCAATGCTCCTGCACCCTCTCTCTCTCTGCCTGGCAATGCTCCTGCACTCTCTCTCTGCCTGGCAATGCTCCTGCACCCTCTCTCTTGCTCTGCCTGGCAATGCTCCTGCACCCTCTCTCTCGCTCTGCCTGGCAATGCTCCTGCACCCTCTCTCTCGCTCTGCCTGGCAATGCTCCTGCACTCTCTCTCTCGCTCTGCCTGGCAATGCTCCTGCACCCTCTCTCTGCCTGGCAATGCTCCTGCACACTCTCTCTCGCTCTGCCTGGCAATACTCCTGCACTCTCTTTGCCTGGCAATGCTCCTGCACTCTCTTTCTCTGCCTGGCAATGCTCCTGCACTCTCTTTCTCTGCCTGGCAATGCTCCTGCACCCTCTCTCTCTCTGCCTGGCAATGCTCCTGCACTCTCTCTCTGCCTGGCAATGCTCCTGCACTCTCTCTCTGCCTGGCAATGCTCCTGCACTCTCTCTGTCTCTGCCTGGCAATGCTCCTGCACTCGCTCTCTCTCTGCCTGGCAATGTTCCTGCACTCTCTCTCTCTCTCTCTCTCTCTCTGCCTGGCAATGCTCCTGCACTCTCTCTCTCTCTGCCTGGCAATGCTCCTGCACTCTTTCTCTGCCTGGCAATACTCCTGCACTCTCTGCCTGGCAATGCTCTGCACTCTCTCTCCCCCTCTCTGCCCGGAGATGCTCCTGCACTCCTTCTCTGCCTGGCAATACTCCTGCACTCTTTCTCTGCCAGGCAATGCTCCTGCTCTCTCTCTGTGCCTGGCAATGCTTCTGTACACTCTCTGCCTGGCAATGCACCTGCTCTCTCAATGAGGGTGGGATTCCAGTGGAGAAGTTTGGTTCCCAGCTTTTGCTCCATTGGACAGAAATGACTTCTTCCTCTGGTATAACTTGTATGATGTTCAATAATGAAACAAAGTTTTCACTCACAAAATATACAGGCAATTCACTTTACAATATATTCTGGGAAGCGCTTTGATAAGTCTCAAAAGACATGATTAGGCACTATATCAAATGCAAGGATTATTATTATTAAATAAAGATACAAATCAATAATCTTTGCAATTGATATAGTGCCTCAGGCTGTTAAAATGCCTATGATGTTGAAACGTCTAGAAAAGTGTATTAGGGAAAAGCTTATAGACCCTCAAACTTTTTCTTTCAATAGAAATGCAACATTTTCACTAAGTTCCTTTGAAACTATGTGCTGTGTTTATCTTACCGCTTGAAGTATTTCTGTAAAATCCTAGGCACACAGCATTGTGGAGATCACCCAGTTTATACTGTTAGGCAGATTCCGCAGACCAGATATACCAAACAATTACACATGTGCAAGCTTGCACATTCACAATCATTTGCCAGTCATAGTCCACAACTTTATTTTCTGACAGCTGGACCTTTCCTGATCGCTAGGGAAGGTGCGTAAATTCGGGTCATTGATCAAAACATTGCCATTTAAAAGTTCTGGATAGAGCTGCTGCTGTGAGTGGCAGCAGCTCTATCCAGAACTTTAAGGGGCTACTGTATATAAGGGGCTACTGTATATCAAATGCAAGAATTCTAATTATATGCTCAGTTAATATTGTAAAATCTGACACATTAATACTGCAAAGTTATTCTCAGTACAAATATAACTGGAATAGATGAATAACTAAACAAATTGGAATCTGTAGTACCTTAATTTTTAATTTTATTTCTTTATATTCCATAATGTCCGGTAAGGCTGGTCATAATTTGCCCTCCATTATTAAACGGATTAGAATGAAAACCTCTTATAGGTTTACTTATGATTTTAAATGTCAGAAAATACAATTTAAATAAGCATTTTCAATTACAGATTTATAATTTACTATGCAGTATACATTGGTGATACTCAGTTTTCATTGTAACAATATTGCAATTAATATTTGTTTTGTATTGCATAATGACAATTGGCAGGAAAAATGATTGAATCAATGGGAATTAAATTAAATGCATTTATTGGAAAAAAATAATGGAGTGTAAAACATACAAGCAGGAAGGGTTGAGGCCAGATTATAATGGTACAATTTTCTGTAGTTGGTTCTAAGAATGTCCATCTGTCTAGTCACAGACTACACCAAATTTAGAGGATTTCAGAGGGTCATTTGTTATATCTTATGTCGGATTATTACTGATCAGGATTCTTCCAAATATGTAGGAGAGGTCAAAAGTGCACAGAGTTGATTGTTGGAAGATGATGGGGAAGAATAGAGAACAGCTTTACAATTGTATTTCACTTGTTTGTGAGGATTTGTTTTTGTACTGATAAAATATAGTTAGAAGTATTAAATCTGTCTGGTCTCAGACACCTAATGAGAAATCATATTTTACAGATGACAATTGTAATGTTTTCTTTATGGCTTTAAACTTTGCAACTTTAACTTAATTTCAAATCATCTATACTTTTAAAGACTGCAAACTTCACAATATCAAATTAAACGATCACAACCTGAGATTTTTAAATAAAATCTTTTATAGGGTACTTTCTATAATAATACTTGATCTAGCCTGATCAAGTCTTTCAAGACGTCTCAAAGCGTTTCACAGAAGACATTATAAAGTGAATTGACTATACACTTGGTTGGCAAAACACGACAGCCAATTGCGCACAGCAGTGTCCCACAAACATTCATGGATTGAGTGACCAATTGATTATGATATTGCAGTTATATGCAGGTAGGTTCTTCTCTATATTTAAAAGTTACTTATTCATTATGGAGGAATTTGTAAATCTCACTGTTCCATATGCTTTTTAGTTAGTTCTGCCTCAGTGAACCAGCAGTGGGTTGTAAATCTGAAACATTGAAGTCAAATACATCAGGAACAACCTGAACAGCAACAAAATGGGCTTAATAGACATCCTCATCACTTCCTTCAAGCTGGGAACGAATTGATTTGACTTCCCTTCTGAATATTCCACAATTTCACCAACTGGTGAAATTTCATCTACCTGTTGCAACTGGAATATTTTCAACCAAAAATTTATATACCTGAATAACCTGATTCATAAACTAGTCCAGCTGGATCAAAAGCTTTATTAATTGGGCATTCCCATGATGTCTATCAATTCTGCAGGAATTTCTCAGGTTAACAGAGTTGAATTACCTTTCTGCTTAACCACTTTAGTTTTGAGGAAAACGTCATCCAATAAGTAATCTTCATTTTGTCTCTACTTCTCACTAAAGATCACCTCAGCTCCATTCAAGCTATGAAGGGGTGCCTTTTTACTGTGCTCCCTGGATAGCCTGCAGCAGTTCAGCCGTGGCACTCGGCGTTGGCTGTCCAGCAGCAGCCACACCGACTGTCCATTCCCCACTACATCCACCAGCCACCCCGGACACAGACCTGGGGAGACAATCTCTCCTCCCTCATCCCCATTCCCCCCACCCCTGCCTCACAACCTGGACCCCCCTCCCTCCCCACACACCCTTCTGTCAACCGCTCCCTCCACATCGGACTACAAAACGCCCGCTCCCTCTGTAGCAAGGCCCTGGTCATCAACGATCTCATCCTTGATGAGAGCGTTGACATCATGGCCTTAACGGAAACCTGGCTCACTCCAGGCGACACCTCACGGAGGCCACACCACCCGGCTACACCTCCCACCACATCCCTCACCCCAACCGCCATGGTGGTGGTGTAGCCCTTATCTCAAGGACACCACTTGCCCTATCCCCCTACTCCTCTGGCTCGTTCCCCTCTTTCGAGTACCTCACCCTCTCCCACCCCTCCTTCCTCTCACTCAAAATCCTCCTCTACCGGCCCCCTAAAACCTCTCCCACCTTCATCTCCGATATTTCAACACTTCTTACATCTCTCTGCCTCTGCTCTGATCGCCTCATCATCCTGGGCGACTTCAACCTGCACTTCACCCCCTCCTGCTCCATCTCTTCAGACTTCACTTCCCTGCTCTCCTCGCTCAACTTCTCCCTCCACATCAACTCCCCACTCACAGTCACAGTCAACCACTCGACTTGGTGATCACCCGGGGCCTCAGTGTCTCGGATGTCACTATCACCGACAAGGCCGTCTCCGATTACCACTTCATCTCCTTCACCACCTCCACCCCCCTCCCCACCTCCACCAGACCCACCACCATCTTCTACCGCCCCTGGAAGAAGTTACCCCCACAATCCCTAACTGCTGCCTTGGAGTCCTCTAAACTCCTCTCCCTCTGGCCTTCAACCCTCACTGACCCCTCTTCTCCTCTTACCCTCCTCCACAACACCCTCTCCTCGACACTCGACACTCTTACCCCCATCACCTCCCGTACTGTCTTCTACTCTCGCTCCTCCCCCTGGTTCACCACCCACCTCCGCTCACTGAAGAGCCAGGTGCGGGCCTTTCTCCCTCATATCCGCGCCACAACTGGCACCGCCTTCCATCACCTCCGGAACATCGCCAGACTACGGCACTACCTCACCCCTCACGCTGCTAAAACTCTGGTCCACGCCTTTATCACCTCAAGGCTGGACTATGGGAACTCTCTCCTCCCGGCCTTCCCGGCACCTCCCTCCACAAGCTGCAGGTCATTCAGAACTCTGCAGCTCGTGTACAGTCCCGCACCAGGCTTCGGGACCACATCACTCCCACCCTCGCTCGCCTCCACTGGCTCCCCATCCCCCAGAGGATCGAATTCAAGATCCTCATCCTCACCTACAAGGCCATCCACGGCCTTGCTCCCTCCTACCTCTCGGACCTACTATCCCCCTACCTACCTGCCCGTACCCTCCGTTCCTCCGGCTCCGGTCTGCTCCGCATCCCCCGTCCCAACTGCCCTACCATCGGTGGCCAGGCCTTCAGCCTCTCAGCCCCTAGGCTCTGGAACTCTATCCCCCAGTGCCTTCGCTGCCTCCTCCCTTTCCTCCTTCAAGGCTGGTCTCAAGACCTTTCTCTTTGACCGTGCCTTCAGCTCCCCTCTCGACTCTCTACCCCCTCCTCGCTCCCTCCCTTCCCCTGACAATTTCCCCCCAATGCTCGGGTCCTGACCCAACGCCTTGGGACGTTCTCCCGATGTGAAAGGCGCTCTATAAATGGAATCTTGTTGTTGGTCTGGAAAAAGATCAATTACACTAAATCGAAGATGATGTGAAAATCCCTTTCTTTGCCCCTCTCAACCCCTTCCCTAGCTGCTGAAGATTCTGGCTTCCACTAACCTAGTCAGATCTTCTGATGTGTGGTTTTAAAGATCATACCTGATCTGCAGTCCCTTCATTCATCCAACTATCCCCATTCTACAGACCATCCGTGTTCACATGCCTCACTGACTCCTTTACCTCTAACTCCTTAATAAATGTCCTTTCTCTTGAAATAATCACTTTTCCTCAACCATTATAAATCCAATTTATCCAAATGTTGGATAGTCTGCACTGAACTCTGCACCCTGTGATGTCTTTTCAACGTGAAGGGCACTATACAAGTGTAATTTGTTGTATTAGGGATAATTATTATCATTGATATCTGGACTGAAGGATATCCAACTGCACACTGGACAGTGCAATGTATTGCCTACTGATAAGTCAATGCAGATTCTTCTCAGATTGAATAATTTCACAGGCATAACTTGCTCCCCTTCCCACCCCCTGTTCCTTCTTAAACAAATTCACATATTTGTGGACCTGAAAACCAGACCACTACTTCCACCTAATGTGTAGTATTTAATGTACACTGAAAACAAACCAAATAATAAACTTCCATGGAGATTTCAATCATATTTAACCAATTGGAATATTGTTTTATTTCTGAAACATTTTAACCCAAGCATAAACTACATTAGTTTTGAAGAGGTGTGCAACATATTTCCATTGCAATTTACAGATGAGTTCACCCCACAAATTGTATTAAAAAAGTTTAAGAATAAGTCAGTACTGTACCAATGATAACCACAAACAACTCTGAATGCCCCTGACATGGCTCTTACACTTCATGTATGAAAGATTAATCAATTTCTATTTTGTCATTGAAATTCACTTGCATTTTAAGCAATCATTCAGGTCTCAAACACGCCACATCAACATTCTGCTTGATGTGTCAAGATTGTTTACAAGATGGTGTTTAGCTCAACACACTATAGTAGAACTTAAAACATAATCTTGATAACTACACCATAAAAAGCAAGTATACAAAAATACACAAGCCAAATTTTTCCATTACAATAGCAGAAGAAATTGTCTAACTGAAATATATAATGGTATTCATATAAAGTTACAATCACACAATTTAGTTCTTTAAACTGAAGAAAACTTACATGGTAAAAATCTGCAACCAAACCCAATTATTCCTACTGTAACTTCTTAAATTGATATTTAATACATTATAATCCCAGACAGACAATGTTACATCCAATGCCATTGAAATGACAAAATACTGGATTCATAAATTGCAGTTCGTGTTTGCATATTTTTGTAAAGGTGAAATATATGGGAAGTTAAATTAAAGTAGCATGTTGTGCTTCAACTGATGATCAACCGGTTTATATTGTTCTTCATAAGTACTGTATAAACCTTTGTTACAAATACATATCTGTATTTAAACACCAATCACAACACTACATTTATAGGAAATATTATAAAGCACCACCTTTGGTTATTGAATGAAATCTCATTCAGTTTATTTTATTTGCAACTATATATATACACTACATTTTAGACTAGTGATGAGCAACAGTCCATTCAGGGGTTTATAGAAATTGATTTCTTATACCTTTTTCATGCAGTTCAGAGAGCACTACTACCCACCACAATCAGTTGACAAAGATTGAAAGACACAATGCAAGTAAATGCAAAGCAGATTATACTTGGGAAAGATAAAAGTGACAAGCCAAACATTTAAGGATGAGCAGTGAAATGTTCCCAATATGATCCTTGCAGTACTTGGTACTTGTTAAACTTCAAAAGAAATTACACTCCCAAGTTCCTAGATGAAGTTTACAAAATGTAAGATGGTAAAAAATGTGAAAAAAAAATAACAGATGACTGACATCTCAGAATGCAGGTGAAGGGAAGAATTAACATCAGTCATGATCCGAGGAGCCAAGTTTCAGAAAAAAATGATCTCCAATGTGATTTCAGTTGATTGGAGGTAGTTGCTTCTCAATAAATTCCTTGACGTCCATCATTTCCTAGTTTGAAACAAAATTACTCATTAAAACTGTAAAAGTTTTCAACACAAGCATGCACTACTGTCAGTTGAATTGTGTTATCTGCTATAACACTTAAGATCCCCAAGTTCATCTCAAAATATTTGAGATATCTTGACTGCTAGATCCATTAGATCAACAGGAACTGGGAAACTTGCTTTCCACCCCAAACTGCTGGATGTGCTGGATGCACAAAAACAGGGAATTCAATTATATTTTTCGTTATATAATTATTAAAACACAAAATAAATGGTACTACATCAATAATTCCTTTGCTCATTTTCTCCACACATCTTTCAATTAAATTTTACTTTTCCAAATATACAGTTTCACAGCATAGACGACAGAATAGATAATATTTTAATGATTCTCAAAGTAAACACTACGCTTAGAAAAAAATACTGGGGATACTGTTCTTGTAAGACTACTTTTATTACAAAATTATTTTTGTATGAATGAATTCAATAAATCTTTCCATCAATTTAAATGTCGTCAGTGAATGGAATTACCATCAAATTCAACATAACCTGTGGAAAGTACATGAACGTTAATATTTCAGAAATGAGTTTCAGACTCTGCTGCTTCAAGACATGCAATTACTGACCTGGTGAGAAGAAGAATGCTTCATGTCCAAGTAGGTCTTAAAAGTGAAATTGTTTGGATTAATGATAGTTTTTAACTTCTGAGCAGTGAGAGAACCAAACATTAGGGGCACTAAAGGATCAGCCTCCCCGTGACATTGAAGAACATGAATTTCTTTGTTCGGACCATTAGCTACTGCCTGGAAGAACAAAACAATTTTTTAAAATAATCACTCATTTAGATAAGAGTCTGACATGCACAGAAACCTCTAGTTCAGAGCTGCCACAAACTCACAAAAGCAGAGTTCCTGTTTGTTAGTTCTGAATTATGCCATCTCTCCTGGCTGTGGGTTGCAAAGAAACATCATATACTTTATCACAAATATAGATAAGCAGAAGCCACATTTTTAATGAACCCAAAGTGCACATGGGAGAGAGTAACATTGCTGGAGTCAAAGCACTGGTAAATTTCCACTGCTTGTCCAGTTAACCACTATTAGGGCATTGACTTTGAGAGTTGTACATAGGGTTGGGAGAAATCAATTTTATGTTTTCTTATTGACATAAAAATCAATGGTTTTAATTTTTATCAATGTTTTCAACTAAAAAATGGCTGATTTCTGGATGGTTTGCTAATCACTTCCAATGCAATAGACATCACACCTCATGACGTCTGCAGCAACTTCGAAATTAGTTTCTTTTAAGTTAAAAATGATTTTAAAAAATGACTATCAATGAAAGATTATTTTTAGCGAATTCTGAAACACCACAATTCCTTTATGATTGTAGATTTTTAATCGATTTCCAGTTATATGGGAAGTATTTCCTTCCCCAGTAGTCCATCTATCTTTCCAAGTCTTATTGTTAAGCCAGACACGTGAGGATATGGTACTCTTGCCAGGCTCAGGTATTCGAACTCTATGTCCACCAGAAAAAAAACGGAGCCCTGCTACTCCCTTGCCAAGCACCAGAACAAGTTCGACCCCAGAGACAAGTCTTTCTCTCTCCTCCTACTTCTCCAAGACAGTCAAAAGTTAATATTCAAACAGCCTAAGATGGCTTCATATAGAATTTCTAGGATCTCCTCTCAAATACTATGCTGAGCAGCACAGTGGTGCATAAAATGTGTGAGTGCGTTGCCAAGATAAAAGCGATAATGCACTGTAATTCAAACACCAGTGATTTCACAAATTGGAGGTGACAAACTTTCAAGAGCAATTGCTTATTATTCTACATACTAACTGGACCGGTATACCAAATCCAGATATCAGATTGTGTGCACTAAAGCCACACTCGAGATAAAGCTTTCCAGTAGACGTCATCCCAAACATTAAAGTTTCATCATCGGTCATTTGTGTTGAATTCCACATCCGAAATTAATTTATGGTTACTGCATCACTTAATGGCATGACATACTTGCTCAGCTGCGATCATGTTAACTACTGTCTTGATCACAGCATTGAGAATGCGTATTCACTAATGAGACCAGACAAGCTAGTGAACCAATAATGCCTTGAATTACTGCAAACCTGATTGAGTACCTCCTCAATTTCAATTTAACCTGCTTAACCATCTTCTCTGACAGATTGGGCTGCTAGGATTAATTTTAAGCAGAGCAACAATATTTGTTTACTGCAGACTAAGACTTGTTAGTGCTCACAGCTCATTTATGTAAAAAAATCATTAGCCTCACTGGGTTTATTGATTAGTGCACTGAGACTATCACAGCTGGATAAGCTTTGCCACCAATTTCACACAGCAAAGGAAAATAAACGCTAACAATGAATTTTATTTAATACTACGTCTCCTTGTTGAGCTTTCTACTGATGATAAAATAAATCAAGGGTACAATCAGTGCTTTATACAGCTAAATATATGAATATTCTGATCAGTTCACATGTGCACAAGAAATGAATAACCATAGTCACCAGTAACTACAATTGCTTTGAACTCTAAATATATTCATAATATAATTAGCAGCAAGTATACTACTTATAGTTTACAAACCATGTAATGAACTATCTTACAATATTCTAATGAATAAATGAGCAGTGCTGGCAATGCCAAGCTTGAAACACATGCAAATGATAAAGGATAAAAGGAAAGAATGCTCTTAGAGACAAATCTTATCTCTATAAATGCTCCAAAAGAATGGTGAATACATTTCAAATTTAAACTAATCCCAAAGCATTAACCATTAAAGATAATCTAATTTGTTACTTATTAATTGAGAAATTAAAATCTACCTTAGTTCAAAAAGTACACAATTCATTATTTTATGATTTTGTAAATTTATGATGAATGTATAAGTTTCTGATTCAACTGAAAATGTTAGACTACTATAGTTGAGATGCATTAAAACAATTTATACAACTTTTACTTCAGCATCAGACTTAATTTAGCTAGTTAGTTCTTTGGAACTGGTATTGGGGCAACAGGACTAACTGCTAAACCTGAAAGTTGAGCAGACTGGTGACCAAAGATGAAGAAACCTGCACGAGATCCAAAGGAAGCTAACACTGATTTTGTCAGAAAACTTTCTTTTTACACACAATTGTCGAACTATCCTTAGAGCAAGAGACAGGCTTCCTGGTGGAATCAGAACCTCAATGTTTCTGTAACATGGAGAAATTTAGCTTGGACATACAGTCAACAAAGCTTTCAGGATGTATCAAAGTGCTTTTGAGTTTGGAGCTGGGATTGTACCTTTTATATAAAAACTTGTGTAATGACAAAAGACAATGTATAGTGTTTCTGTCTCTGGGAAGAATCCTGACGTTTAATTTAAATAGAGTAATGAAAAATGATTTGTGAGTTTGGCTCAGTTGGCAGTGGGTTAAAGTCCATGGGTTAAAAGATTGCGGGTGAAGATCCCATGTCAAGACTTGAGCTCATACTTTAGGATGACACCCCAGTGGAAAATTGCTGAATTGTCACCTTTTGAATGCGACAAACTGTTCATCCGTCTGTTCAAGTGAACATTATACATCCAATGGCACCACTTGAAAGCGATCACTTTCTCCAAGTGATCTGGCCCATAATCCTCAAATTAATTGATGATTCACCTCATGGTTGTTCATGGAATTTTGCAGGGTGTAAATGGCTGCTATGCTTACACAAGTCTATACTTGACAGGAATATTTGAAGTATTTCAACTCAATAAAATGCTGTTTTGTTTTGATACTTTACATAATTTTTTTTTAAAAAATTGACATGACTGGTAAAGTTACAATGAATGGAAACAAAGTAAATGTTTAATCTGACAAGCAAATATAAATTAGCTTTGTTTCTTACAAGCTGGGCTGGAACCCTCTTTCTGAAACTCACAGGGAGTTCTAAAAAAACTAAAAATGAGAATAATTGATGTTAATAATAATCTTTGCAATTGATAATAGTCTTATCGCATCTTTGAGAAGTTTCAAAGCACTTCACAGAATATACTGTAAAGTGAGTTGACTGTATATTTTATGGGCAAAACATGGCGGCCAATTGCACACAGCAGTGTCCCACAAACAGCCGTGGATTGAAGTGACCAGTTTATTCTTATTTTTTGAAAAAATTATTATCCCTGGATAAGCGATCTGTCAATGGACTAACAACCAGGTTTCTACTTACTGCTAGGTATATAGAGGCTTTTGGAGTAAGAAACATTTCGCCAGGAATCAAACCCAGGTTTCTCGCTTACGAGGCGAGTGCTCTAACCACTGTTACAGGACCCCGTACAGGATGTCTCTGCTCCACGAAATTCTGGAACTATCTGCCTCAATTCTTCCACCATTCCCTCTCTTTTCCAATCTTTAGATCACACCTGAAGACCTTCCTCTTTGACCAGGCCTACGGTCGCCAACCCTTCCCCCCCACCCCTTCCAAGCTCGGTGTCAAACTCGGCCATTGTTAAACGCTTCAAGAAACTACCTCGCGTGAAGAACACTGGTTAGAAAAAATGTCCAAGCATCTCCCAAGACACCAAGACACTGTGGAGTCCTGTAGCTCAGTGGTTAGAGCACTCGCTTTGCAAGCGAGAGACCTGAGGTCAATTCCAGGCAGGGCGAAACCTTGGGCAAGTTTCCTTACTCCACACGCCTAATAATAATCCCTCCAAAAAACCAAAAACAATAATTAAATTGGTCATTTTCAATCTACGACTGTTTGTGGGACATTGCTGTACGCAATTGGCTGCCGCGTTCGCCCACAAATATACAGTCAATTCACTTTACAGTGTGTTCTGTGAAGCGCTTTGGGACGTCCTCCTGACGTTAAAAGCGCTATATCAAATGCAAGGATTATTATTATTATATGTTTGACAAAACGTTCCTTACTCCATGCCACTTTTTTAATAAAAGTGAGTTTTGTGCATAAAGGAATTCAGGTATTGATTCAAGATTTTGCCCAAGGTATCTACCTCTGACTCATGCAATGCCTTTGTTGCTCATCAAGTGCAAAATGTTGATACAGTACCTGTGATAAAGAATCCCGAAGTGGAAGCCAACAGCTAAGACCAATCACTCCCCCCAGTTTTTGATGTGTTGTTAGAGCTGTATACAATGACAGAGCTCCTCCCTGTAACAAAAAAGAAATCTATTAAGGCAGTGAAATCTGTGCAAAAAATACTAAACTATAAATAAAATAACTTTCCTACCAAAGCTATATTCTAGTAAGTATAGCATAAACATTACTGAGGTAAGAAATGGATAACTATTACTTTGTGGATCACTATCATTTTATAAAAGATGGTTGACCATCTTAAACTTTTCATTATCCATGTTTGTTAGTTATACCTGATTATGAGAATTAGTTCCAAATTTTAAAGTTGAAAATAGAAATTTGTCCATAGGCAGATGTCACAAACTTTATTCTCAACGATTTAAAGGTGAACATTTAGAGTAACTAATATAGATTTCTAAAGAGTGAATACACTGTTTAAAAAAAAATCTTCATTATGAACTATATATACTGTCATTTATTTTTCTATGTGCTGATAACGTGCTACACTCCTTATGCATTATATGTTGGTAATAGAATGGACGTGGAACTAATTGCTAATGAACATTAGATATTTACAATGATACCTAAGTTTAAGAACAATATCATCATAGACCCCTAAAATGGAAATGCTACCCGTCTTTAAATTCATGCTGCCGTACCTGAGAAAATCCTCCCAAAATAATCCTATGAGATGGTATTCCATTCTTAACTTCTTCATCTATTAATGCTTTAACTGCAAAACAAAGATATTAATAAAAATCTAAAATGTGTAAATCGGGATGCAAAACAACTGAAACAATTTACATTTATGTAAATTGCCTTCCACATCGAGAGGATGTTTCAAAGTGCTTCACACAGCTGATTGGGAGCCCAAGCTCCAGGGGAATGGAGCTGAGGAGGGGTGGGGAAGAAAGGTAACCAAAAGCACAGTCAAAGAGTTAAGGCAGGCTTTAAAGGTAGGGAAGGAGGGGGAAAGGCAGAGGAACTCTGGAATGGAGTGGGTGTTGAATATAGTTCACATTTATGTAGCATCTTTGAAAGAGCTTGACGCTGCTGGCTGTGCGCCCCTGGCTGTGCATTAGCCGGCTAATGTTAGCTGAGTGGAGGAAGCGGCCAGGGTGTTAAGGTTGCAAGTCACAGAGTTAGAGTGGGGACAGGAGGGGAAGGCAAGGCTGTGAAAAGGCTTGATTGCTAGGACAAAGATCTTGAATCCAATCTGCTGGGGGAGGGGGAGCCAGTGCAAAAATACAAGATATAGGGTTAAAATATAACAAAGAATTGTAAAACTGGGAAAGACAACATATTGAAAGCAGCCAAGTTTTGCACGTCTCCTAACAGTACTAAGACTACGAAGGAAAGGCTATAGAGGCAAACATTACCAGACAAATATTTTCTCAAGATGTAATACTGTATATAGGAAAATATTCCAAATCAGTAGTCTGTGTAAATCTACACATAACTATATTCACTAACCAATGAAGTAGTAATTAATTGTTTTACTTAGACAAAAAAGTCCTCAGTAACTATATCTTACTACTTTCTGCTGCATTTTTAATGCCAGTTTCATCCTCATCAGCATCCGGAGAAAGTCCAATAATATCAAACCTAACGAGAGAAAAAAAAAAAGTTTGACCAAATTACCAATATTTACTATGATTTCTCTGCAGAAAACATGGTAACATTTCATTTAGATTTACTATAAATGCATTGTAAGTTACACATCTAAGATTTCTAGCTGGGACAAATGGCCTGTTTCTGTGCTGTTCTAGGTGATGATCTAGTGGCTCTAAACTGTTGAAACTTGAACTCTCCTGCCCTCAACCCACTCCATATCCCGACTCCCAGCTCAGGTCCGAAACACTGGCTGTCCAGTACCTTGGGACTTCCTCCCAACGTGAAAGGCGCTATACAAATGTAATTTTGCTGCTGTTGTTGAAAAAACACATCAAACTGCAGCAATCAGCTTATGGCCGTGGAAGAAGATATTAATAACAATAACTTGCATTTATATAGCCCCCCTCACTCAGGATAGCGTCCCAGAGCGTTTTTACACTGGCGAAGCACAACGCCAAGCCGTAGACACGGTCCAATAGGAAGATCTTCATGTGTGACCTGAAGATGAGGAAGGTAGGGGACAAGGCAGAAGGATAGAGGAAGTGTTCCAGAATTTCAGGACATAGTTCCAAATAATGGATTACTCCCACTCCATGAAATAATTATATTGTAAGAATAGTTACCCATAAATCAATCAAACAGCAAGCAACAGCCACGAGACCCAATTTTATTGGAAAGAGAGAAAAAGGCAACTGCAATTACTTTGATAATTTAACCAATACTAATCGAATGCTCAAGTAAGGAGTTTTAGTGGGATCCCTCCATACTGCAGCGTTTTTGGATGCATAAAATCCCACATTAGAGAGGTAGTTTGATTTGTATGGGTGCATTCAGCTAGCACACTATCTTGTGCTTAAAAAAAGCCGACTTTCAGGTTATTTGTTTGTTCTCAACATCACTTCCAGTTTGCTGCACCTTCACAAAGTGGAAAGTTACATTCCCACGTTACGGTGACCCAGTGATGTGGAAGTATGCCTATTTCTAAGTGTGGAAAATTAAAATTATCAGCTTCTGGTCCAACAGGTCATCTCCAACGTCATTTCTTGCTTTGCACATGTAAGGCAGGAAGTAACGTTGACCACAACTTAATGAGCCGAAGTCAGCCACTGTAACATGGAAAGCATTGAATGGGTCCCACAGCGCAACGCCGTTATATGTCAATTTGTACTGCAGCAAAGCATGTTATAACAGGGCTTCACTGTACAGATAAAATATAAAGGTGATTTCAAGCACGATAGGATCTATTTATCTTGGCAGTACAAGAACAGATCATAAGTCTGGAAAATTTGGTAGACATTAGGATACATATTATTTAAAGCAAACAGCCATCTGTGTTTCTTCAGTAAAATATTTATTCATTCAATACTTACCATGAGTGCATTGGTACTTTCATGTTTAGAGTTACTGGTGTAACAGGCCTAAAAAAAGCAGATGACACAAATGTAAGTGTAAGATGTGTGATGAGCTTTTAGTTTAATATGAATAAAAATAAGATATAGACTGTAGTCTTCTGCTCATCCAGTTCTACAATAGTAACATAAGGCTAATAACAGTTACAAAATATGCAGACTTTAAAGACTTCAAATGTCCATATCAAATTCAGATTTTCAGTTGATGTATATAGGCGTTGTGATCAAAAATGTCACTCAATTTCAAAACAAGTTTGACTTACAAACTAGATGGCAAACCCACAAAAATATAATCACTTTGAGAATGATTTTCTCCAGTTTTGAATCAATTTTATACTGCATTGTTTATTCATGGCTTGATTATCCAGTCAGCTAGGCAAGCACAGCAGGTTTGAGTTGGGGAATCTAGAATAGCATACAGCTATACAGTTAACATAGTGTACAGCATTCGGTGTATGTACTGCGACAGGGAAGGAAATATAAATAGCTGAGATGTCAAAATGGATTACTAGTTCTGCAAAAGTTTAGCATTTTCCATTATACTGTTAATATATTCAACAAAACACAGAAATGTTATTATTTGGACACATATACCTCAAAATTTCATTGCTGAATCAGGCAGGTTGATCACTCAACCCTAGAATGTTGCAGACTTACCTGCCTTGCGTATTGGGAGTACTGCATCCACCAAAGATAACTGACTCTATTTCACTTTCCCTTTATTAGGCCTATGACCGTGGAAACAGAGGCATTCTTTCCCCTCCTCCCCAAGATGGTTGTTACAATTCAGAATCTGGATCAATACTTACTTTAATATCATTACAACAAAGAGCAAAAAATGTCAGCTTTATGTGAGTTTTAACAATATTGAGACAGCAATTCAGAAAAGATTTACATAAAACTATGAACAATGATATACTTACGCATGTGGGCAAATGTATTTCACATGTGGAGACTTGATACCAGCCAGTGTTTCTGCCCAGCCGTGTCTGCGGAACACAGAACATGCATGATATTTGATAAACATATTTGATAAACATATTTGATAAACAGTACATACAATGTTGTTCAGGAGCCAAAAATCAGAAATCTTCCATCAAGTCTGAAGTTAGTGCATATATTTCACATTAAAACAGCACTATTTTTTCATACCAATATTATCTAAATGTTGTGTCAATATTAATGAATCATAGAACACTACAAACACTGCCCATTTGAACTAAAAATGTAGGACATTTCTATACAATGAAAAAAATTGATGAATTTGATGCTGCATCTAAAATGTCAAAAACATCTCAAAGTGCATCATAGATAATTTCTGTAAAGTGAAGTGACTTAAAAAAAGTCAATTCACTTTACAGTATATTCTGTATATTTACAAAATTGCAAAAGTCAATTCACTTTTCATTATATTCTGTGAAGCGCTTTGAGACGTCTAGAAAACGCGAAAAACTATATCAAAGGCATGGTTTATTATTATTTATGATAAATTTGTAGCATACATGGCAACCAATTTGCACACAATCAGCAATATCACACAGACATGGAAATGAATCAACAATTTATCGTGGTGATTCTTGCAAACACCATTCTCTTTTCAAATTAATCTTTAATGTCCATTGAAACACGCTTTAGTTTAACATCTAATCAAAAGATGGCAGCTCCGACGACGCAGTTTCACCCAGCACTGTCAGCTTACACTGAGCTCAAAGTCACAACATCGAATTTGAATCCATAATTTTGTGACCCAGGGGTAAGATTGCTAGCAATTGAGCCAGAATAGGTGTCAGCCTAAATCAGGATAACACCTTTTCATAAGATAGCAGCAGGAATTTCAGGATAATAATGGGCAAAATAAAGCAGACAACTGCAATCTGACCTTGGAAAGGTGATGCTTCTGCTCCCTCTAGTGTCCTGTAAACGTGTTTACAGTACACAGAAAGATGTACAGTACTACTGTACAGTACTACAAACATTCAGACATTTTGAAAGTGGAAGGCCCTTACTGATTCAGAGATTGCTTATGAAAATGTTTGATATAGATCAAAAACAGGGAGGGTAATTTGAAATCCCATTAAGATTGGGAGGTGATGTGCACATGTGACAGTGCAACTCTTAGATATCTCCCTGCAGAGATGCACAATTTTCCATTTGGTATACAAAGATCACAACCTGAGCAGTTACAATGATCCACCAAGCACATTTTAAAAGTGACATTCTGTAATGAATAATGTACCCATTTTTTTCAGAGCGATGGAGTACATGCATTTAA